>NC_143056.1:103070000-104320000 GCF_052426305.1 Pelodiscus sinensis
TTTTGCACAATGGGGCTTTTGTGCAAGAAGGAGCAGTGTAGACTGTTCCTTCTTGTGCAAAATCCCTTTGCACAAAATGGCAGCTCATTAAGTATGCAAATGAGGCACAGTGATAGTTATAGCCATGCCTCATTTGCATATGTTCTTGCACAAGACTGGGCAGTGTAGATGTAGCCTGAATGTCTCTAGGGGGTACGTCTACACTACAGCGTTATTTCAAAATATCTAATTTTGAAATAGTTATTTCAAAATATCTTATTTTGAAATAACGCGTCTACACACAAAATGCATTTCAAAATAGGGTTTTGCTATTTTGAAATAGTGCATCCACACTGATTGGGTGCTGAATCGCATGTAAGGCCAGATGAAACTGGTTCGGGCAAGCCATCAGGTCAGGAGTTACTTTGTGTGGCTGCTGCCTGAGGCCTGTGCTTAAAGGAACCCCCCTGGACAGCTGGTTCTCAGCTTTCCCTGCTTGCTTGCCTACCTTGATGAGGGACAGCAAAGCATTTTTTTCTCTGCGTGCTCTGGTTGCCCTCACTCGGGACACCACAGCACTTTGCACCATGGAGCCGAAGCTGCCCATGGGCACTCTGGCGCGTCTTTTGGATGTGTCGCTGCAAGACTGGCAGCACTTTCTGGAGGCTGCCTCGCAGCATCTGCTGCAGCCCAACCCCCAGGCCGTCATCAGGAGGGTCCAGTTTGCGGATGACACTAAGCTGGGGGGAGAGGTAGATACGCTTAAGGGCAGAGATAGGGTCCAGAGTGATTTAGATAATTTGGAGGATTGGGCCACAAGAAATCTGATGAGGTTCAACAAGGACAAGTGCAGAGTCCTGCACTTGGGACGGAAGAATCCCAAGCATAGTTACAAGCTGGGGACCAACCAGTTAAGTAGTAGTTCTGCAGAAAAGGACCTGGGTGTTACAGTGGATGAGAGGCTGGATATGAGTCAACAGTGTGCCCTTGTAGCCAAGAAGGCTAATGGCATATTAGGTTGCATTAAGAGGAGCATTGCCAGCAGATCCAGAGATGTCATTATTCCCCTTTATTTGGCTTTGGTGAGGCCACATCTGGAGTATTGTGTCCAGTTCTGGGCCCCCCACTACAAAAAGGATGTGGACGCATTGGAGAGGGTCCAGCAGAGGGCAACCAAAATGATTAGGGGGCTGGAGCATATGACTTATGAGGAGAGGCTGAGGGACTTGGGTCTCTTTAGTCTGGAGAAGCGAAGAGTGAGGGGGGATTTGATAGCAGCCTTCAACTTCCTGAAGGGAGGTTCCAAAGAGGATGGAGAAAGGCTGTTCTAAGTAGTGACAGATGGCAGAACAAGGAGCAATGGGCTCAAGTTGTGGTGGGAGAGGTCCAGGTTGGATATTAGGAAAAACTATTTCACTGAGACAGTGGTGAAGCTCTGGAATGGGTTACCTAGGGAAGTAGTGGAGTCTCCATCCCTAGAGGTGTTTAAGTCTCGGCTTGACAAAGCCCTGGTCGGGTTGATTTAGTTGGAATTGGTCCTGCCTAGAGCAGGGGGCTGGACTTGATGACCTTCTGAGGTCTCTTCCAGTTCTATGGTTCTTTGATTCTATGAATAGAGATAGCAGCTGTTCACCCTTCTGTGTAGGATCTGGTGATGCAGAGAATAACCAGGGTTCTTGTACTCCCTACGTAGGGTGGAAAATAGTCTAAGACCTCTTTTTTTAATGGAGATATACCTATCTTCTAGAACTGGAAGGGACCTTGAAAGGTCATTGAGTGCAGAACCCTGCCTTCACAGCAGGACCAAGTTGACAGATTTGCCCCAGATCCCCTAAATGGCCCCTCAGGCATTGAGCTCACAACCCTGGGTTTAGCAATGCTCAAACCACTGAGCTATCCCTCCCCCAGACAAGCCCCAACAACATTCTCCAGTACAGTTTTAAAATAAGTACTAAACTAGAAAAATTCCACTAATGTCAATGGGAGTTCTGAACCTATATCCCCCATTAACTGTTGGGAAAAAGGGTATTAGGCATTGTCCCAGTCTAGTGTTGGGCATTCAATGCTAACATTAATTAAATTTCAACATAGCCCAAATATCCCAAGCCTACATTGGATACTTCACAGCACAATGGTCAACCAGCATGTCATGGTTTACTCAGTATTTTCCAATGCTTTGTATTTGTAATGAGAGGAACAGAAGTTCCAAATGTAGCAACTAGAAATGGGCCTCGGAGAAAGTATTTTAAGAACTTTTGACATGTAGACTCCTTCTTACACTAATGTACGTTAATAACTGATCCTGATGGAGAAGGCTTCTCCATCAGGATCAGCTATTAATGTACATAAGTGTAAGAAGGAGTCTACATTTGTCATTGTGTAGACTCCTTTTATAGCTTTCAAATAAATAGAACATTTTAAAAAATATTTTTTAAATGATACCAGGAGCATTATTATTGACCTCAACCTCAAACATATTTCAAATAAATAGGTTTCAAAACCTACCCCATTTTCCCAGTAATGTTATTCAAAAAGTTTACTAGGAGTTCCATAGGACAACACAATTTTTTTAAAACTTATTTTCAAACTTTATGCTGCCTTTGATATGATTGGTCAGTTACTCCATTTAAATAGAGCTGTTTGAGCTGTAGAACTTCCAGTCCACATTATATTCTGACATTTTAAATAAATTTTGTTTCAAATGAGAACAAAACCCTGAAAATTTGAAATGTTCTGTAAAACATATTTTAGAAAAACTTTGGTTGGGGACCATCAAAAAAGGTCATATGAATAGTTTTGAAAGTTTTAATTGGACATTATTGTTTTAAATGTGTTTATTTCTGACTTTTAAATTATATTAAATATTGTAAACTATATTAACACATATATGTACATCTAAATATAATATTAACAATAATAGAGATCAAATTAAATTAACTGAAATATTTTAACATTGTTAAGCCAAAATATTTTTGCTAATCTCTCATCAAAATGTACACTTTCCTGCCAAACAATTTGCTTTCTACAAAACTCCATTTTTGGCATAAAATGGGGAAAAGTTTGTACCAGTGATATCAACTCATACTTTATTTTAATCAGAATGTATTGATGAAATGAAGGGCAAAGACACAGAAAAACAGGCATCAATTGAGAGACCTCCCTTAAAATATTGCTGTGTGTTTACACCTAAACATTGTAACATACATGATTGGAAGTTAATACATTTATAGTCCTGCAGATTTTTATCAGAAATATCTGTAAGCCTGCATTTCAGGCTATACAAGCTGCAACTGCTCACAGATCCTTCTTGTTATAAAAGCCATTACTATATTAAAACATATCTTGCAAAGGGAGATATCTGAAAATAAAAGTGGTCGTGTTACCTATCATTGGCTGTTTTCCCTTTTCCTTTGACAGTGTGTTCTTTACAATGAACCACGGCTGCAGTGCATAGCATATTCAGACAAAACTACCCCTAAATCAACAGAAGTTCTGTCTATGCAAGAACTGTAGGCTTAAGCCACATAAATTTAATGTGGTGATGATTGCTTTTATAATCTGTCCCGTGACATTGAAGTACGGAACATTCTGCAGCCTCTGAGAATGAATATAACTTTGGAAGTGCTCTTGGGTCCATGTGATTTTATGAGAGCCTGGAGGCAATGCTGCTTTGAAACACTTCATTCCTTCCCAGAGCTTCAGAGTTGGTAGATCTTCCAAGTAAACCCAATGAACTGTGTTTAGGAAAGTGCAATACTTTCTGCTCTTTGTGCCTGAACAGCTCACTGTTCCTTTTATGGTTGTTCATGTCCCAAGAGGTTCTGGAATGAAGCAGTCTTGCACTAAGGGGGATGCAGGGCTGCCAATGTACTTGGCTACTATACATGGGCAACAGAGTTCTTATGCTCTTTTCAACCCCCAACTCTCGCATGAAGGCTAGGCACAATCAGCCCCATTTGAATATTATCCAGAATAAAGAAATGCAAAATTAAGGTTCTTCCAGAACTAGCTTCAGGGGAAATTTCATCATACTCTTACCGCATGTAAAAAAAAAAAGAATACATCTATACTACCAATAAATAAAGGAGAATAATATACAGAAATGACTCATGGAGGATACAAAGGTTGTAATTTTTCAAAAACTGGCTTATAACCTAGATTTTTAATTACTCTAATTGCTAACAGCTATTATGCAAAACAATGGAAGGAAATCTAAATTAAAATTACTCTTTTGTAAGCATTGTCCTGATTAGCTGTAGGTTTTAGTATGTTGTTTGTTTCAGAAACAAATCTGAATTTCAATAAACTAACCTCAGCCAACAGGGCAGCCTTCATATTTTGTTTATATAAAATGGATAACAAAAACCTGAAACACGTTATGGTATTTGTATGTATTTCCCCCCCCCACCCCCCCACATATTCCCTCTATATTTATCAAATTGCAAACAGTGGCATTTAAAAAAACAGGCCTCTCATTGCCTATTGAGCTTTCTTTGCCATGACCTTATTTTAGAGAATATATCGACAGTTTGAAAGCTACTAGGCTTTCAAATGTAAACAGTGAAAAAGGCCGAAGGCTGCATTTATTGTTCCTTGAAACTTCCATTTCACTCAAATGGGCATTGCAGGTACACAAGGAATTTAGAATCAGGCCCACTGTGTATAAAATAACAACACAGATAAAAACAAAAATGAATTATTTTAAAAATACTGAGCCTCATTCTTAGTTGCTGTAAAATCAATGCAACTGCATTAAATTTCTTTCCACATTCCACTGATTCTATCCCAGTGAAACTTCACTGGCTCCAGTGCACTTCCTCTTGATTTACAGAAATGCGACAGAGAAGCATGCAGATTGCACCAACCCTGCTCAGCTTGTATGGGGCCAAAACTTTGCTCTCATTCTGCCTCCTATTTAACAATACTTTCCAGGATATGTCTGAAGTGCAGTCACAGAACATGATTACAGTCATGTAAGGAGACTTGAGCAAACCTTGATTTGGCTGGGTCAGGTACCTGAACAGTGAAGCAAGAGCAGCATGTACTTCAGCATAAGTCACGGATATAGATGTGGATACCCACAGATATAAAGCAGATATCTGTGGATTCACAGAGCTCTATACATACATGTATTAGGTTCATTCTTCAGTAAATTCATCAAATGATTTCAAAACCACTTCTAGAAGCTAAGTTACATTAACCTGGACAACAATCTGAATGGACAAATGGTCTGGAGACTGATGGGCACTCAAAAATATTGTGACTACCACTGAAAGATGAAGTATTGCTACAAGACTTGGAAGCAAAACTAAGGGGAAAAACAACTGAAGAGAGTTGGCAGTTTTTCCAAGGGACGTTATTAAGGGCCCAAAAGCAAGCTATTCCACTGAGTAGGAAAGATAGAAAGGATGGCAAAAGACCCCCTTGGCTTAACCAGGAGATCTTGCATGATCTCAAAATCAAAAATAAGTCATATAAAAAGTGGAAACAATACAAATTACAAAGTATGAATATAAGCAAACAATACAGGTATTCAGGGCAAGATTAGAAAGGCAAAGGCACAAAATGAGCTCAGACTAGCTATAGACATAAAGGGAAACAAGACGACTTTCTATAAATATATTAGAAGCAAGAGGAAAACCAAGGACAGGGTAGAACCACTGCTCTGTGAGGAGTGAGAAACAGTACCTGGAAATTTGGAAATGGCAGAGGTGCTTAATGACTTCTTTGCTTCGGTCTCCACCAAGAAGTCTGATGATGAAGGAATGCCTAACATGGTGAATGCTAGTGGGAATAGGATAGGTTTAGAAGATAAAATAAAAAAGCATAAGTTAAAAATTACTTGGGAAATTTAGATGTCTTCAAGTCACCACGGCCTGATGAAATGCATCCTAAACTATTAAGGGGGGAGGGATAGCTCAGTGGTTTGTGCATTAGTATGCTAAACACAGGGCTCTGAGTTCAATCCTTGCAGAGGCCATTTGGGGCAAAAATTTGTCAGGGATGGTCCTGCTGTGAAGGCAGGGGACTGGACTCAACAACCTTACAAGGTTCCTTCTAGTTCTAGGAGATAGGCAATCTCTATTTATTTAAATATTCAAGGAGCTGATAGAGGAGGTATCTGAGCCTTTAGCTATCATCTTTGAAAAATCATGGAAGACAGGAGAAATTCCAGAAGACTGGAGGGCAAATATAGTGCCCATTTATAAAAGAGAAATAAGAACAACCCAGGAAACTACAGACCAGTCAGTTTACCTTCTGCACCAGGAAAGATAATGGAGCAAGTAATTAAGGAATTAATCTGCAAACACCTGGGAGATAGTAGGGTAACAGCCAGCATGGATTTGCAAAGAACAGCTCATGTCAAACCAGTCTGATAGCTTTCTTTGATAGGATAACGAGTTTTGTGGATAAGGGAGAAGTGGTGAATGTGGTATACCTACACTTTAATAAGGCATTTGATATGGTTTTGCATGGTATTCTTATTAGTAAATTAGGCAAATACGACTTACATGGGGCTACTATAAGGTGGGTGCATAACTGGCTGGATAACCATTCTCAGAGAGTAGATATTAATGGTTCACATTCCTGCTAGAAGGGTGTAACAAGTGGGGTTCCACAGGGGACTGGGACTGTTTTGGGACTGAGTCTGTTCAATATCTTCATCAATGATTTAGATCGGGGTGATCAACCTGTTAGAGATGAAGAGCCAAAATAGTGGTGGACAGAGTACTGCGGGAGAGGAAGGAGCTCTTGAGAAAAAAAAAGCAGCCACGCTGGGGGAAAATATTTGCCGGAATGCTGTCCCAGGGAGGGGGCTCCAGGCTGGGCTGGACAGTGTTGGGGTAAGGTGGAGAATTGGGGTTGTGAGGGTGCAGGAGTTTGGGCTGGGATGCATGAGGGGCTCAGGGCAGGGAGGCTGAGAATATAACGGGCTCAGGACACAGATTTGCAGTGTGTGGATGGTGCAGGAGTGTTGTGGCAGAAGACTGGGGATGTGTGGGTGCAGGAGTTTGGGGATATGAGAGGCTCAGGCCAGGGGGTTCCAGTGTATGATGGGCTCAGGTTTGGGATCTGGGTGTGGGTGCAGGACTGTTACGACACTGTGGCCAGATCAGGGCTTGGCCCCAATTGGAGGCTTGTTGGCCAGGCTTCATTTTTAAATAAAATATTATGTTAAACTCAACATGTTTCAGCATTGTCTTTATTTATGAGAGGGGCAGGGAAACTGTTTTGAGTCAGGGGTCACTGACCCTTAGAAAAGTCAGCTGGGGCCACACAAGTGAGATGCAAAAAACAATCCCTTCAAAATACCCCAAGCCACACTAATTTGTCCCCAATTGTGGTGGTGGGAGCAGGGGACAGAGTTCTGGGGCAAGGTGCTTATGGGTACTAGGGCAGGGTGCTAGTGGGTGCAGGGGCAGGTGGCAGGGTGCTGGGGCAGAGAAGGCTCTGCTGATACCTGGGGATCCCGGGTGTCAGGAAGCATGCAGGCTGCTCTTCCCCTGCCCTCTCCTCCCTTCCTGTCCCATAAACAGCTGGCGTGCTTCCTGAAACACCGGGTCTGTTCCTCGGCCGGGGACTTCCTTCCCCCTGCTGCTTGCCTGTGCAGGGTGTGTATGTATGTAGGAGTCCCAGGACTGCATGCCAGCTCCAACTTATCAAGAAGTGCGTGCTCTTCCTTTGCTCCCCACGACAGCAGTGTACTTCCTGAGAAGTTGGAGCTGGCATGCAGTACCAGGATTCCTACTCCCTCCTCCCCCCTCTAACTCAATCCTCATCCCTTCCCCTTCCCCAGAGCCAGGTCCCCTCTCCCTGCTCTAACCCAATCCCCCTCCCCTCCCCTTCCCCGGAGTCAGACACCTGCCCTCCCTGATCTAACCCAGTGCCCCTCCCCTTCAACTTCATGCCCAGGTCCTGGGGCCAGAGCCGCTAACGCTGCTACCACCATGTGCATCTGGGACGCCATGTTCACCTTCTCCCAATCCATTCTCCCTCCCCCACTGCTACCACCACACGTCTCCCTCCAGGCGCTGAGGCGTGTGCGCTGAGCGGTCAGCCTTGAGCATGTCTTCACCAAAAAGTCTGGAGGTGTGCCTAACGTAGTGAATACAAGCAGAGAGAGGGTAAGTTTAGAAGATAGGATACACAAAGAACAAGTTAAAAATCACTTAGGAAAGTTAGATGTCAGCAAGTCACCAGGTCCTGATGAAATGCATCCCAGGATACTCAAGGAGCTGATAGAGGAGGTATCTGAGCCTTTAGCTATGATCTTTGAAAAATCATGGCAGACAGGGGAGATTCCAGAAGACTGGAAAAGGGCAAATATTGTGCCCATCTATAAAAAGGGGAATAAGAACAACCCAGGAAACTACAGACCGGTCAGTTTAACGTCTGTCCCAGGGAAGATAATGGAGCAGGTAATTAAGGAAATCATATGCAAACACTTGGAAGGTAATAAAGTGATAGGGAATAGCCAGCATGGGTTTGTGAAGAACAAGTCATGCCAAACTAATCTGATAGCTTTCTTTGATAGGATAACGAGCCTTGTGGATAAGGGAGAAGCGTGGATGTCATATACCTAGACTTTAGTAAGGCATTTGATACGGTCTCGCATGATATTCTTATTGATAAACTAGGCAAATATAACTTAGATAGGGCCACGATAAGGTGGGTGCATAATTGGCTGGATAACCTTAGTCAGAGAGTTGTTGTTAACGGTGCTAAATCCTGCTGGAAAGGGATAACAAGCGGAGTTCCGCAAGGGTCTGTTTTGGGACCCGTACTGTTCAATATCTTCATCAATGATGTAGATATTGGGATAGAGAGTAAGCTTATTAAGTTTGCAGATGATACCAAACTGGGTGGGGTTGCAAATTCTTTGGAGGATAGGGACATAATTCAAAATGACCTTAGCAAGTTAGAGAAATGGTCAGAGGTAAACAGGATGAGGTTTAATAAAGAGAAATGCAAAGTGCTCCACTTAGGAAGGAACAATCAGTTCCATAGGGTGTGTCTAGACTACATGCCTCCTTCGACGGAGGCATGTAGATTAGCCAGATCGGAAGAGGGAAATGAAGCCGCGATTAAAATAATCGCGGCTTCATTTAAATTTAAATGGCTGCCCCGATCTGCCGATCAGCTGTTTGTCGGCAGATCGGGGGAGTCTGGACGCGATGCCCCGACAAAGAAGCCTTTCTTCATCGACACAGGTAAGCCTCGTGAAACCAGGCTTACCTGTGTCGATGAAGAAAGGCTTCTTTGTCGGGGCATCGCGTCCAGACTCCCCCGATCTGCCGACAAACAGCTGATCGGCAGATCGGGGCAGCCATTTAAATTTAAATGAAGCCGCGATTATTTTAATCGCGGCTTCATTTCCCTCTTCCGATCTGGCTAATCTACATGCCTCCGTCGAAGGAGGCATGTAGTCTAGACACACCCATACATACAAGATGGGAAGCGACTGTCTAGGAAGGAGCATGGCGGAAAGGGATCTAGGGGTCATAGTGGATCACAAATTGAATATGAGTCAACAGTGTGATGCTGTTGCAAAAAAAGCAAATATGATTCTAGGTTGTATCAACAGGTGTGTTGTAAGCAAAACTCGTGAAGTCATTCTGCCGCTCTACTCTGCACTAGTTAGGCCTCAGCTGGAGTACTGTGTCCAGTTCTGGGCGCCACATTTCAAGAAAGATGTGGAGAAATTGGAAAGGGTACAGAGAAGAGCGACAAGAATGATTAAAGGTTTAGAGAACATGACCTATGAAGCCAGGCTTCATGAACTGGGCTTGTTTAGTTTGGAAAAAAGAAGATTAAGGGTTTCAAATATCATGATAGCGGTTTTCAAATATCTAAAAGGGTGTCACAAGGAGGAAGGAGAAAATTTGTTCCTCTTGGTTTCTGAGGACAGGACAAGGAGTAATGGGCTTAAAGTGCAGCAGGGGAGGTTTAGATTGGACATTAGGAAAAAATTCCTAACTGTCAGGGTGGTCAAATATTGGAATAAATTGCCAAGGGAGGTGGTGGAATCTCCCTCTCTGGAGATATTTAAGAACAGGTTAGATAGACATCTGTCAGGGATGGTGTAGGTGGAGCTTGGTCCTGCCTTGAGGGCAGGGGGCTGGACTCAATGACCTCTCGAGGTCCCTTCCAGTTCTATGATTCTATGTGCTGGCTGGGATGCCATGTGCACCCCTCCGACCCAATCCCCCTCCCCCTCCTTCCCCAGAGCCAGACACCTCCCCTCCCCGCTCTAACCCAATCCCCCTCCCCCTGAACCTTACGCCTGGGTCCCGGAGCCAGAGCTGCTGCCACCGCCGCTACCATCACGCGCATCCAAGATGCCACGTGCACCCCCCCAACCTGTTCCCCTTCCACTCCCCTCCTCCAGAGACAGGCATCTCCCCCCTGCTCTAACCCAATTCCCCTCCCCACCCTCTAACCTTATGCCCTGTCCCGGAACCAGAACCGCTGTCACCACTGCTGCTACCGCCACGTGCATCCTCCTCCTCTGCTCCCCTCTGCTTCTCCAAAGCCAAGCATCTCCCTTCCTGGCTCTAACCCAATTCTTCTCCCCCCCTCTAACCTTATGCCCACGTCCTGGAACCGCTGCCACCGCCACTGCCACACCCAGAGCCCTCGCCGCTGCCAGAGCCGCTGCCTGTGCTCAGCAGCCAGCTGTTAGCACATGCAGGCTGGGATGCTGAGTGCAACCCAGCCTGCACGTGCAGAATATGATGCAGTGCACTGGGGGCCGTGAATGGAACTGCGTGGGCTGTGAGCACACATGAGGCTCTGAGTGGCTTGGCCATGAGAGCAGCTGACCTGAGTGGTTCCAGGTTCCATCCCAGTTCTGTCAGAAGCCACAATTTTTTGGCCACCACTGATTTAGATATTGGCATAGAGAGTACACTTATTAAGTTTGCAGATGATACCAAACTGGGAGGGGTTGCAATTGTTTAGAAGGACAGGGTCATAATTCAAAATGATCTGGACATACTGGAGAAATGATCTGAGGTAAATAGGATGAAGTTTAATAAGGACAAATGTAAAGTGCTCCACTTAGGAAGGAAAAGTCAGTCTCATACATACAGAATGGGAAGTGCTGCAGAAAGGGATCTAGGGATCATAGCGGACCACAAGCTAAGTATGCATCAATAGTGTGACAGTGCTGCAAAAAAAGCAAACGTGATTCTGGGATGCATTAACAGGAGTGCTGTGAGAAAGACACAAGAAGTCATCTTCTGCTCTACTGTGTGCTGATCAGGCCTCAATTGGAGTATTGTGTCCAGTTCTGGACACCACATTTCAAGAAAGATATGGAGAAATTGGAGAAGGTCCAGAGAAGAGCAACAAGAATGATTAAAGGTCTAGAGAACATGATCTATGAAAGAAGACTGAAAGAATTGGGCTTGTTTAGTTTGGAAAGGAGAAGACTGATAGAGGTTTTCAGGTATCTAAAAGGGTGTCACAAGAAGGAGGGAGAAAAATTGTTCCCTTTGGCCTGTGAGGATAGGACAAGAAACAATGAGCTTAAACCGCAGCAAGGAAGTTTTAGGTTGGATATTAGGCAAAAAGTTCTTAGCTGTCAGGATGGTTAAACACTGGAATAAGTTGCCTAGGGAGGTTGTGGAATCTCCATCACTGGACATATTTAAGGGCAGCTTAGATATACATCTATCAGGGATAGTGTAGATGGTACTGAGTCCTGCCGTGAGGGCAGGAGACTGGACTCGATGACCTCTCAAGGTCCCTTCCAGTTCTAGTATTCTATGATTCTATGACTTTTTCCATGAACAAGCTGTGGTAGCAGCATAGACATATCCATATACTCAGGGCTCGCTGAACCGCGACGAGCCCTGCTCGCCAGCTGCGCTGTCCGGCGATCTGCACATGCACAGATCGCCCGAACCCGGCTCTTCTGGGTTGCAATCTACTCGTCACGGGCGAGTAGACTGCATTATTTGTCGAGCCCTGCATATACTCATGTAGACCTATTGACTTGAGTAAAGTTACTCCTGATTTCACCATCGTACGACAAAAGAGGCAAATCAAGCCCACTGACTTCCATGGAAGTTTTGTCAGAATGAAGAGTAGTGCAAGACTGGGCTCCTTATGGATATATTTTTCCCTCTTCCCATTACCCCCTTTTTTCTAAGTCTGAACTAACAGATACATTCTTGCCTTCTTCAATGATGATTATTAGCACTCGGAGAAAAACTCGGCCTTCTAGTATTTGTGTAACATTCAAATCAGGAAGGGAAAGTGATTGAAAATAATTCCCCTCTGACGCCTTACACGCATGAGTGCAGTCTCACCATGGGTCACTTGGATTCTATTTGGAGAAAGCCCATCAACTGGTAGTTTAAAGCCAATAAGCAGGGTTATCAGCCTTCAGTGATATGTCTGCCAGCTCCCTTTGAGCTTTCTTTACTAGTAAATTACCAAATTTGAAAACTTTTCTGATATGGAATGGTGGAAAAGAGAGCTGTTAATTCTTTAGATCTTCAGTCATGCATAGTTAAAGAGAGTTTAAGTAATATCTCCTTGCAAAGAGCCCCAGGCAAGCAACATAAACAAGCAAAAAAGGTAAAGGCTACGAAGCAGTGAAAAATAAAGGCAGAATTGAGTTGTAGACAAAGGAAAGCAGATTAAATAGCAAGAGGCAGAACAAAATGTAGCAAGCACAAACAGATGTCTATTAGAAAAAAATAATGGAAGAACCTGGAAAGTTTAGGCAGATGGGGCTCTAATATGGTGCTTGCCTGGCACAAAAATATTCAGTTGATGGTCTATGTGCTTATGAAGGAGCCAAAATCTATAATCAGACTAGATTAGTGTATATAAGGCTGAAAAAAAGAGTATTTATTCACCTAACATAGATTTGGACTTAATAAATGGTGATAATTCATCACTCAGTGCAAGGGCTGATTTAAATATCTTCAGTAGGAGGGGGCAGTGAGAAATCGTCCAAAATGAGATAAATGTTAACTTCAGAGATCACACTGTGCGACAGAGAGTCAAATACATTCCAACAATAATATTCAATACGTCTCCATGGCATAGTCTGGCCACTTTGCAATCAAAATAAGATATTCCAAGGCATGGTTCAACCTGGGAAAATACTCTTTCTCCTGCCTTCTGCTTGCTGAAGAAATGTCAGCCAGTAAGACTGACACATATGCAAGCAAGCACACATACACACACGCGTTATCAGGTTCACTTTTCAACAAACTCATCAATCAATTTAAAAAACATCTCCAGCAGCTGAATTAAGCCTATCTTACCTGGACAACCACAACCTGAATGGACACGTGGTCTGGGAGTCTGATTGGTGCCCGAAAATATTGTGACAATGCAACCAAAAGTCGAAGGATTGCTACAAGACTTTTTGCATGAACAGCTGAAATAGATATTTAAAAACACAAGTTACAAAAGGAAAAGTAACCAAAGCAAATATTTATTTTTGCTTGCAGGGACACAAGGGGATATGGGACACATTTCCCCTTGGCATCAGAACTCATTGGAGACTGCTATCAGGGTACTTATTCTTCAACTGCCTTCCTACTTTCCATTTATCAGCTAGTGGTAGAAATGCAGTGCAGAAGAAAAATTAGCTTTTGCAACATGTCTGGAAGCCATTGGCCTGGGAAGATGGAAATCTAAACCTGACCCAAAAGCCAAATTTTATGTATGGCTGCTTAAGCAGCTATCTATGAACTCCCTATGCTGGTTCTTTATCCTCTTTATTTATGAACTATCAGAAATATATTTTTGTATTCATAACATGCACTTCATTCATTTTTAAGTGTCACAATGTCTACGGGATGATAAATGAGCCTATTTTGGCTGAAGCCTTGAGCAATAACTTACTAAACTCAGTGACTCAAACATTCCTTATGAACTTGTTATAGTTCTTGTTTTTTTAGTTTTTTCTTAGCAGGTTTGATATGGGTAGTTAACATTAGCAAGATGTACAAGATATCAAAGGACTTACTGTAGGTATGCTGTAATCAGGTATCAACCCACTGACATCAAAGGGGAATCTATTTCTAACTTAGTACTTCCTTTCTTATTATTTTTCCTTGTGCCCAGATTTACACTACATATTTAGGCTTCCTTTAGGGCAATGTTCTAAAATGATGGATGACAGCTACAAAACAATGCTGCACATTTTCCATACATAAACTGATTAAAAATTACTAAGTTATTACACAAGTAAAATGGTAAAAGATCAGCGAAGTGTTCTCCGTCATTTCTAAGATCTGATCTACACTAGGAGTTTAGGTTGAATTTAGCCCCATAAGATTGATTTTCTAAACATGAGTCGACGCTACCAAGCCTGTTCCATTGACTTTAAGGGCCACTAAAGTTGATTTCAGTACTCCTGCTTTTCACAAGGAGTAATGCTAAATTCAATCTTGCACAGTTGACTCTACAGTAGTGTAGACCCAATGTTGCAAAAGTCAATATTCTTGGCCTCCGGAGGCAACCCACAGTGCTCCTCTGTAACTACTCTGGACAGAACTTGTGACTCTACTGCTCTTCAAGTAACCAGGAAAAGTGCTGGGAAACAGAGTTTAATCACCCATTCTAAACAGAGTGGCGAGCACACATCAGAGTAGGGCGCACACCAGAGCAGCACATGTAGGCCTGAGTTCAAGTCCCATGAGCTCTAGTTTGCATGGGCACAGATGAACACCAGTGTGGAATATGAATGAGACTGTGCACCTCCTTAAGGTGTACAGAGAGGAATTCATTCTTGCAGAGCTCTGAACCAGAAAATGAAACCCAGACATTTATGTTAAGCTTGCAATATCCATGGAGGAGAAAGGATATGATAAGGGTGCCCAGTTGTGCTGAATGAAAATGAAGGTGCTGAGGGCAGTGCTGTCAAAGGAGACAAACTGAAGGTTTGGAGCATCACTGCACACATGCCACTTCTATGGGGAGACTTAACCACCTTCCCAAGCCAGGCCTTGGAATCCTCCCAAGACACTCATCAGGACACCATTGTGGAGGAAGAGGAAATGGAGCAGCATGACCTTAGAGACAATCCCCTTGTCCCAGGATGTCTCACAGCTGGGCAATGACCCCCGGGAGGGCCTTCTGGTGAGTTCACTTTTTTTTTCTTGTTCTTGCTACAAGTGGGTTAAGGCAATTGGGTGTGATGTGTGGTGCACTCTGTGCTTACAGAGCATGGGGGGAGGAGGGGTGTGGAACAACTGGCTAACGTGTCTGGAGATGGAGCAGGAATACTGCTGCACATCTCTATGAAGCTCTCATAGGGGAACTCTTTGGTCCTTCTCACAAGGTTCCCAGGGGGGCAGCCTTATGCCATCTCCACGGTAGGCTGCCTTTCCATGCCAAGCCAGCAGTAAGTGGTCTGCTGCATTGCAGCATAAGGCCCAGGTTTGTGGCCACATTCAGACAGCATCTGCTCCCTGTCACTCTGTATGGCTTGGAGAAGACTGATATCTTGCATGGCAGCCTGGATGAAGGAGGGGAAGCTATTAGCTGCTGCCTCTGCTGCTAGCATGGCCTCAGCCTCTGGCACCCCCTCTCTCCCTCCTGCCAGCAGGCTCCTACAGGATGGGAAAGAGGCACTCTCCTGGGAAGCCTGGAGTTGCAGACTGTGAGGGAGAGAAGAGAGGAGGACCTGGTCCTACAGGGGTTAAACAAAGCCTTTTGGCCCAGCTAGCCCCAGCCTGCTTACCTGTAGCCAATGCCAGGCCTGGAGGGAGGAGCCTAGCTCAGTTAGCTGCTGACCAGTGAGGAGACAGGAACATAGCTTTGCTGTCTGCAGGACAGCCACAGAAGCACATAAGCCTCCAACCCACAGCCCAAGAAACAGGGGGAAACCTGCTAGAACCTTGCTAAGGAGAAGATCTGGACGCTTGGGATCCCACTCCAAACTCAAGGACTACACCCATAGAGTGGGCTGGAGTTTCTAGGCTGACGCACTAGTAGCAGGGGTCTGCACCTCTCTTCTGCCAGGTAATTGTGGGACCCAACCACTAGGCCACACTGCCACCAGGGAGACCAGGCCACACAGACACAGAGGAGGGAAGCCATGTGACCTATTGCCATCACCAGACCCCTTTCCTCCTTCCACCCACAGGATCGTGCCTAGGCAGGTTCCTAACCATACCTGCCTCCAAACTGCGATTCCAGATGTTCTCCTGAGAACTCTGTTGTATACCTGCTGTACAGTGGCTGCTTTAATGAATAACTTTGGTCTTGCACAGAACACACCTCCACTTTCTTTAAAGAGACCTTTGCTGTATGTTAATAGATTAGATTTAGGTTTAATTCAATGTATCTTCTGTAACGTGTGCCCTCGTAACTTTTTGGTATAGTGGGAACAGCAGGGAGCTTGCTGTGTACTCCACTGGCTCCATCAGCTGTCTGCTGCCCTCTAAAAGCCCAAACGCACATTCCACCGCCTTTCTGCACTCTCTCAGCCTGCAGTTGCCCATGTACAGCTTCATGAGCCATGGGAGCAAGGGGCAGCCTGGGACACCAAGGATCACTGTTGCTATTTCCATCTCTCCGATTCTAATTTTCCAGTCTGGGAAAAAAGTTCCAGCTCACAGGAGTTCCTAAAGATGCGCATGTCATGCACCTTTCCTTGCCATCTCACATTAATGAGAGTAAAATGGCCCTTGTGATCCACCAGCACCTGCAGCACCCTGGAAAAGTCCCCCTTGCGGTTTATGTACTCCTTGTTAAGGTGGTCAGGTGCCAAGGTGGGGATGTGCAGTCCGTCAATTGCTCCACTGCAGTTAGGGAACTCCATCATGGGAAAGCTGGCCACTGTGGAATCCATGTTTCCCAGAGACACTACTCCCTGTAGCAGAACAGTATTGCTTGCTCTGGCTTCTTGTATAACAGCAGCCCCCATTGTCGATTTCCCCACTCCAAATTGATTCCCAACTGACCAGTAGCTGCCTGGCTTTGCAAGCTTCCACTGGGCAATGGCCATGCATTTCTCCACTGTCACAGTGACTCTCATTTGGGTGTTTCTGCAGCTCAGTGTGGGGGAAAGCAAATCATAAAGTTCCAAGAAAGTGGCCTGTACTTGTCTGGTGTCACCAGAACCAGCATTCCATGATCCATGATAAGGCTGCTTTGGCTTCTGTGCAGGTAACCAGGTCCAAAAAGGATGTGAAAAGACTTTGATCTCAAGTAATGGTAGAGGGAGTAGATGAGCACATTCTGGGACACTGACAACATGGACCAGTAACCACCCGCTGCACAGTTTTGGACCCAGTGTGCATAACCCAGACTGCAAAGTGGTGCAGGCACTGTGGGATAGCTGCCCACTGTGCATCACTTTCACGTTCCTGGATTTCAAAGGGAGCAGCCAGATCACTGCTGCACCCGTGAGGGGGTGTTTGCCCCAAAGTGTATGCAAAGGGGACCATGTGCAGTGTCAAACAAAAACTTATCTTCTTCTGATTCTATATATGCTATTCATGTAATTGTATAATATCTGTATGTGAAGTTATAAACATGTACTCTGCATGTGGTTGAGCAATAGGCGAGGAATGGTTAGCCAATGGATATGCTAATGAGCGGGGCTCCAGGGACAATGGATCGCTAAATACCAAAGACACACCTGGCCAGGGACCATGTGACCTTCTCTGATCAAGAACATAGCTAGATGGATATAAAATGCCATGTGACAGACTCCATTTTTTTGTCTTCAGATTTGCTCTTAATCCCAGATGCAGCCTCTCAGGGAACTACGAGCCAGAAAGAATTGTGGACCTATCCTAACATAGGATGTACACCAATGACTTTTAAGATAGCAGTTTATAAAATCTCTGCTAAGAGCCTGCATTGAGAACTGGGAGATTCGATGCATGTAATGCATTATCCTTTAACAACCTTATTCTCATGCTTTTCTTTTTTTTAGTAATAAACCTTTAGATTTTAGATTCTAAAGGATTGTCTCAGCGTGATCTTGTGGGTGAGATCCAGAGCGTAAATTGACCTGGGAACTGTGGCTGGTTTCTAGGGACCAGGGAACCTGTTCGGGGTAGGTGAGATTGGGTTCTGTAACCCCTCACCTGTGTATTAGGCCCGGGGCTGTTTGGGGCACAGAGAGAGCTGGGGTGCCAGAGAGGTTATGCTCGTAAGGCTTCTGGCTGGCCAGGCTGGCAGCTGAAACGCGCTGTGGGACTAGTTTGTGGCCTATTTGGGAAGGGCCTCCAGTCAGGGGCAGTAAGGAGCCCCGAATTTGAGCAATTTGCCCTGAGCGGACGCCCTCAGCTGTGCCCAAACCCGGCCTGGTCCATCACAATCACTCTCAATGTTGATGGCAGTATCCCTACCAGGGATGCGCTACTTCAAACTATGTTGAATTCTTGTGCACAGTGGAGACATGGACCTTCAATTTAACAAAATCGGGCAGTAATATATCTTAATAAATTCATCCTTATCTCGTAGTGTAGACGTGGCCTAAGTCACAAATGTGCAAGAGATTTATCTGAAAAACACTGCATGATTTGGCACTATTGGCAAGCTTTATTGGGGATACCACATGTCAGGAATGAGATGCTTTGGCAGAGCTGAATTAAGAAGCCTGGCCTGCAGCTCCTTGCACTACAATTGGCCTGTGTGTCTGCATTATCTTAGCACTAAAAGTCATAAACATACGCAACACATAAAACAAAGACCAAGGAAAACTGTACGTTCAATCACAGGACCCCTCTGCCCCCACCTTTGTGTATCCCACATAGTAGGAGGGAATGGAAGAAAACTATAGGGTGAGCAGTAAAGGCAGCTCTGCTTAATGTTCACCCTGCCTCCTCAGACGTACCTCTTTTCTCTCCACAGATTGGTGTGGACAAGGGGACATGGAGGGTGTTAGGGAACATGGCTCAGGATGCTGAGAGGACAGTGAAAACTGCTATGAAACAAAGATTTTAAAGAATGACCTCGTGATTCTGGGTGCCCATCTTTAGACACCTGTAAGGCATATGGTTTTCAGAACGTGTTGCACATCCACCTTCTGAAACACAAACACCTTTAAAGAGTCCCAGGATGGGCACCAACATTTGAAGTATCCAAAATCACAATCACCACCTCCTGCATTGCTAGCCATGAGTATGACTTTTTTATATACATTAAAGGTTAGAGGTAAAATTCTGAATCCACTCACATCAATAGAATTTTTGCAATTGACTTCAGTACAGGCAAGTTTTCATTCTAAATATTCAGTTGGCGTTAATCCAGTCTAGCTTTACACAAGCACATTACATGTAATAAAGTACTGAAAGGTGTCTGTGGGCCTGCACTTAAGCATGCTGTTACACTGTTGCATCCACATATATGGTAAACACAGCCCCAAACAGGTACACAGATTTCAGTACACAGATGTCTTGTTTTGAAAATCTGGTCCTGAAATGTTGAGAATCAGCAGAGAATGGAGAGAGAAGTTGCTGTATTTACTGTGACCCTCCCCTTACTATGCAGCTACCACCAGGAAGGGCAAGAATTGGTGGAATTATTATTCTATGTTCATGAATTGCTGCTGGGAGCTATAACATATACACTACCAACAAACGAGCATTCCATTGTAAAACATGCAACTCACTGTCAACATTCCACTTGATACTCCTTGGAGGAAGTTTAAGGGTTTCATTGATCTTTTCAAGAACTGTCTGTAACTTCTGCTTCTGAGCAATTTCAGACTGTGTGACTTCAGCAACATTCAGTTTTTCACACTCAAGTTTCTCTGAAGTGATAATGGAAGAAAAAAAAAACAGCTAGTCTACTTCTTAACCCTAGATGCCATCAGTCATATGTGAAGACATTCTGTTCCAGTGGATTTTTGAAAGATAGCAAGCATCATAGCTTTAAATTTAACCCTTGATTTCTCAGTCCATTCAGGTACTTTTTTCCCCCTTAAGGAGATTTCCAGTCTCAGGCTACATTTACACTACCACAGAAAGTCGACTTAAGATATGCAACTCCAGCTACATGAATTCACTAGATCTACTAAACTGACAGCTGGTGGATCAGCCTCAGAGCATTAATCCCCAAGGTAATACAGATGTAGTAATATTTTGGAATCCTAAACATATCACCCACATGTTCCCATTATCAGGGCTCGACAATTAATGTAATCTACTTGCCCATGGTGAGTAGATTACAAGCCGGCACAGCCACGCAGCGTGGTCAGTGCATGCGCAGCTCGGTCTGCGCATGCACAGCATGCCGAACCGCGTGGCTGGCGAGCCCTGCCCATTATTTCCCCTAACATTTAAGTCTTAAGTAGTAAAGTCTAAACTGGCTAGACAGGTTTGGATGCAACTCCCTCTACTGTACATCTAAGGGGGTTAAATATGCTGGGGCTTCCACAGCTGTTCCATAGGGGATTTTCTTCACAGAAGTGAACTGAGCTACAAAACAACAGGCTTGATAGAGATAAATATCGCACTTAAAAAGATTTGATTCATCCGCTCCAAACCAACAGCTTTGCCCTCAGTGAATTACTGACTTAAGCCACCTTAATAAAAGTCAGGTGTGAAATAATGGAAGTGAATCCCTACAGGGATTTGCAGTGGTTTAAACAAAGCAGTTTTAAAATTAACGTTGAAAACTATTGCAAGTTATGCGTGTATACAAGGACTTTAATTAATTTAAGTCACATTAGTTCTGTGTAATAAGAAAATGGCACAAACATATTTTCAAGGCGGAGCAAAAACTTTAAAAAAAAGCAAATTTAGTAGGGTATGTCTACACTACCACCCTAGTTCGAACTACGGTGGTTAATGTAGTCAATCGAAGTTGCAAATGAAGCCCGGGATTTAAATATGCCGGGCTTCATTTGCATCTTGCCGAGCGCCGCCATTTTTAAATCCCCGGTTGTTCGGACTCCGTGCCCACGGCTACACGCGGCACGGAGTAGGTAGTTCGAATTAGGCTTTCTAGGTGTACCAGTGTACCGGTAGTTCGAATTAGAAAGCCTAATTCGAACTACCTACTCCGTGCCGCGTGTAGCCGTGGGCACAGAGTCCGAACTACCAGGGATTTAAAAATGGCGGCACCCGGCAAGATGCAAATGAAGCCCGGGATATTTAAATCCCGGGCTTCATTTGCAACTTCGATTGACTACATTAACCACCCTAGTTCGAACTAGGGTGGTAGTGTAGACATACCCATAATGATTAAAGATATACAAAACTGCTTATAACAAATTACAGTAGACTTCCGATAATCTGCACCTTTTGGACCTAGGTGGTACCGGATTATCAGATTTGCCGGAGAATCGGGAGGTCCAGTACAGCTTCACGGCTTAACAGTTGGCCAGGACACAATCTCCCTCCCTCTCCCCTCCCCTCCCCTCCCCTCTTCACGTCTCTCTCCTCCATGCTGTAACCTGATCCTTCTCCCCCTCCTCTCCCCTTTCCCCTTTGCTGAAGCAAAACGCTCTTCTCCATACTGTGACACGATCCTGCTCCCCTTCTCCCCCAACCTTATGCTCCGTCTGGTTACAGCCAGCACTGTGCTGAGCGGCAGGCTTTTTAATCAGCTGGTCAGGGGCGCTTGGCATTTTGATGCCAGAGTATCAGGAGTGCCGAACAGTTGGATGCCGGACTGTCGGAGTTTTACTGTATATTGGTTAATTCAAATAGTGATCTTTCATTCATAATCTGTGAAATTATCTACTAATTGCACAAGAACTTAGATGACTGTATGATTTCTTTTCACAAGTATAGTTTCTAGTCTTGGAATATCTGAATGCAGAATTCCTGAGCAGAAATTTGTTAGACATATTTGTTATTTTAAAGACAAATATTGCTATTAATAATCTCTCTCTCTTCCATGCAGTTGTTCTTTTCATATGCAAATTGCTTTATCAACATTCATTGATTAATCCTCACTTTTTTGAAGTAGGCAATATAATTATCCACATTTTACCAGATCTGGAAACTGATACAATGAAATTAAATACAGAGATGGCTTGCCCAAGAGCAAAGTTATAATCCAGGGGGTTCTGATTCCCAGTCATTGCTCTCAATGTTATACCCTAAACTCTCACATTGTACAGGCAGTCCCCGGGTTACGTACAAGATAGGGACTGTAGGTTTGTTCTTAAGTTGAATTTGTATGTAAGTCGGAACTGGTACATATTATAGGGGAAACTCTAGCCAAACATTTCTCCAGAGCTCAGTTTTATTCTCCCACACCTCACTTCCCTCAGTCCTTTATTCTCAAGATGAGGTGTCTGCTGAGAAAAGCCGCTCCGCGTCTCCCTGGTCTGCTAGGGGGGGCGCTAGCTTCACGTCTCCCTGGTCTGCTGGGGGGAAGCAGCTAGTGCAGGGTTGCCTCACCCAGTTTGTAAGTAGGGATCCGATGTAAGTCAGATCCATGTAACCTGGGGACTGCCTGTATTAGCAAGGGAGATATAAATTCAGAACAAACTTATTGAAGGTGCTTTTGATATTGAAGTAAGTAAAATCCAATGGGCCCAATTGTCCTAATTCAGGAGTAACTGGCCTGATGTCAGTGGAATAGCACAGGCGTAAATGCCTGCAGAATCAGGCTACATTATTTTATCAATAGCAAAGACAATACTTGATCATGTCTTCGTAAAACTGCTAGGCTCCTTACAATCACAGATTAACAGGGCCTAGTGGGGCACCAGCAGCAGCAGGAAGTGGAGCGACGCACTTGGAGATGGGGTAGTAGAGTGAGCTAGGGACACGTCACTCTGCTTCCCCACACTGCTGCTGGTGAGTACGGAGGGGCAGGAGTGAGGGAGAAAGGGGCAACAATGCTCCCTCTAATTTTTTCCATCTATGTGCAGAATAAATGTTGTTATGTGCACCAAGACATGTGCATATGTACACCACCAATAGAAACACATGCTACCAGCTGTAGGAGGCTGTGGGTGCTCTACTAATTGGGTGGAGGGCATTTGAATCATTTCTGGATGGCTGCCCAAGCACTCAGCTAATAGGGAACACTGGGGGGAACCCCTGCTGCCAGTGTCAGGCCCTCTCACTAGTCCTTCAGGCCATATCAGTAGGGGAGAGGGCTTGGGTGAAGAGCTAGGGAGCAGAGAAGAGGCAGAGGAGGAGCAGCAGGGCCGTGGCATGGAAGGGGCATTGTCCCAGCCCCTCCCACCCCCGGGCTAGGAGTGGCGTGGGGAGGAGTCATGTGAGGAGAGGCAGTCACGTGGCCAGTGGCCTCCTTTTCCCTCCCCCCACCATGTTTTTCCTCACCAGTTGCCCCTGAGTGGAAGGATTCCTACTGACATCAACAGGCATTGGATCAGGTCCAAGCAAATGAAATATTAATGTATATAATAAATTGATTAGCTTGTGTTTGATGTATGTTGTTGGACTACACAGAAGTCAGTGGGACTCTGCCCACCTGAATCCAATAGCAGGAACAAAGCTATATTAATTGAATCACAGTGTTCAATTTGTTAATCATTCATAGAGGCAAAAGTCTCTTTATGGACCTGTTCTGCATGGTCATTACTAGAACTGTTTATGGAATGTTTCAAGATTAGTTTCAGATACTGGACTTCATTGGAGACTTTACAAGCTGTAATCATTAAGAAAGTGGCTTCCAAGCCAACAGTTAAGTTACAAGCCAGCTCTGCTTCTGTAGTCTTTCCTTTCTTTCTCAGTTGCAGTTCAGTTTGCAACCCACTGGGTATAATTACCTTACTAACGTGAAATCAGATCTCAAATCTGATAGAAATGTCAACTTTTCAAGAGAGATTCTGAGACGAGACTGAATAAACTAAACTATGGAATCAGCACAGATTAAAAACACCCACCACTGTAATGGAAATACCCTTTTGCTTTCAAACTTGATTTCCACTTTTCACACTGTTTCCACAGCATACGTGCAGATCATACAGATTTGCTGCCGACACTAGAACACTGTCTCCAGCACCTCAGGTACTCTTTTTGTTCTTTTTGTCAACTTCAGTGTAACACACCTTGCAATGTAGCTGAGAAAATTGTGCTTCCTTAGTCTATACCAAGGGGTGAGCAATAATTTTTAATGGGGGGACACTCCAAGATTGTGGTAAGTGGTCAAGGGCCACACTTCTACTCTGGGACAGAGGTTGTGTGCAGAAGGGAGTTTGGGGTAAAGTACTGGGGTGTAGGAGAGGGTGTGGGGTGTACAAGGGACTTTGGGTAAAGGAGGGGGTTGTGATGTGGAGGAGGGGATTGGGGTGCAGGTTTAAGGAGAGGGTATGGGTGTTACAGGAGAGGATTCTGGCCTCGGAGAGGCGTGTAGGAGGGAGTGCAGGGTCTGGGAGGGAACTGTGACCTAGGAGGAGGAGGAAAGGGGGTGCAGAAGAGCTGGGTGATAACCTGTGGCAGGCAGTTGGAGGGAAAGTGGGGGTGGGGTGCCAGAGACAGGCTCTGGCTGGGAAGCACTTACTTAAGAGACTCCAAGCCAGCAGTCCTGCAGGAACCTGAGGCAGGCTCTGTGCCTGTCTGTTGCGCTCCCAACCAGGTCAAAACATCAGGCTGCTACATGTGGCTCTGCTCAAGCAGGGGATGAGGGAGGGAGGAGGCTTTGCACACTGCCCCTGACCCCAGTAAAATTTCTCTACTCCTAGTGGCTGGAAACTGGACAATGGAGGCTGAGATATTTTGCCCAGGGATGGGGAAAGTGCGCAAAGCCTCCCTCCTCCCTCTCCAGCATCCAGAGCAGAGAACACCCAGCTGTTTAAAGTGGTGTGAGCTGTTCTAAGAGTCCCAGCGAGGCAGCTGTGGGCCAGATCCGGGGGCTTGGCAGGCCGGATTTGGCCCACAAGCTGCATCTTGCCCATCCCTGCTCTATACTATAGGATACAGCCTATTGCTCAAAAGTCTTCTAACACTGAGCTGTTTTTATAGGTAAAAATAATTTTAGTACCACAAATGTAAGATGATACCAACCCTCTTCTGATTAGGAATGAGAGCCCTGCTCACTGAAAGTGCTCCACCAGCATATATTTAGTTTCTTACCAAATAATTTCTGTAATACTTGTCCATCATACATGTCTTCTGCAAGGTCTTTCACAATAATCCTTTCTCCAGCCAATACATCATTAATCCAGTCAATTAAAACCTATACGAGGAACACACAAACTGTCAGGATTATGTGTTGTGTATTTACAATGTAAAACACATATCACACGCTCAGTGAAGAGAGCACCAGTGCTACAATGGCTGTGAAGCAGTGAGGAATTCTAGCAGGAGCAAATGGGAGAGGCTGAGCACAGGACACATGGGAGATATTGTTCATAACTTTTTTGGAAGGAAGAGTTAGGATAGCACGCAGCTCCAAATATGGGACTGATGCAATGCCCTTTTAGGCCAATATCTTTTCATTCATTTCAATGCCCTTCATGAGAGAAGCAAGTTACTATAGCCAACCTCTAAAGAAGCTATCAACTGATGTGCTTGGTATCAGCTAGAAAAAGGAGCTACAGAGGAAATGAGAGTAGTCGTTTGATTAGAGGGGGACTGAGATTAGTGAGTTCCATCCCAGACTCTGGGATTAGCTCACGTACTCTTGTGTCAATCGCTTAACTTCTTTGTACCTCATCTAATAGCTGATTCTTTACTTATTGAATTATGACTTGTGCTGTTATACTTTGGGGATTCCCAAACCAGTGAGAGCCTGTACCATCACCTGCCCTGTAACTTCTGGATACCTTAAATGTGCTTCTGCTGTGGCTCGCAGCCCGGACACTAAAAGACAGCAGATTAGCATGCTCCACTTCTCATAGAATTATAGAACACTAGAACTGGAAGGGACCTTGAGAGGTCATCGAGTCCAGTCCCCTGCCCTCATGGCAGGACCAAGCACCATTCTGCACCATCCCTGATAGATGTCTGTCAAACCTGTTCTTAAATATCTCCAGTGATGGAGATTCCATAACCTCCGTAGGCAATTTATTTCAGTGTTTAACCACCCTGACAGGCAGGAAATTTTTCCTAATGTCCAACCTAAACCGCCCATTGTTTCTTGCCCTATCCTCAGAGGCCAACAAGAACAATTTTTCTCCGTCCTCCTTGTGACACCCTTTCAGATACCTAAAAACCACTATCATGTCCCCTCTCAGTCTACTCCTTTCCAAACTAAACAAGCCCAGTTCTTTCAGTCTTCCTTCATAGATCATGTTCTCTAGACCTTTGATCATTCTTGTTGCCCTTCTCTGGATCTTCCCCAATTTCTCCACATCTTTCTTGAAATGTGGTGCCCAGAACTGGACACAATACTCCAATTGAGGACTGATCAGCACAGAATAGAGCGAAAGAATGCCTTCTTGTGTCTTTCTCACAGCACTCCTGTTAATGCATCCCAGAATCATGTTTCCTTTTTTTGCAACGGTGTCACACTGTTGTCTCATATTTGGCTTATGGTCTACTATGACCCCTAGATCCCTTTCTGCAGTAGACAGTTGCTTCCCATTCTGTGTGTGTGAAGCAGATCGTTCCTTTCTAAGTGGACTATTTTCCATTTGTCCTTATTAAACTTCATCCTCTTTACCTCAGACCATTTGTCCAGTTTGTCCAGATCATTTTGAATTATGACCTTGTCCTCCAAAGCACTTGCAACCCCTCCCAGGTTGGTATCATCTGCAAACTTAATAAGCGTACTCTCTATGTCGATATCTAAATTATTGATGAAGATATTGAACAGAGCCGGTCCAAAAACAGACCCCTGTGGAATCCCACTTGTTGTGCCTTTCCAGCAGTATTGTGAACCATTAATAACTACTCTCTGAGAACGGTTATCAGCCAGTTATGCACCCACCTTATAGCAGTCCCATGTAACTTGTATTTGCCTAGTTTATTGATAAAAATATCATACGAGACCATATCAAATGCCTTACTAAAGTCTAGCTATACCATGTCCACCATTTCTCCCTTATCCACAAGACTCGTTATCCTATCAAATAAAGCTATTAGATTGGTTTGACATGATTTGTTCTTTACAAATCCATGCTGGCTGTTACTTATCAATCACCTTATTATCTTCCAGGTGTTTGCAGATGAATTCCTTCATTACTTGGTCCATTATCTTCCCTGGCACAGAAGTTAAACGGACTGGTCTGTAGTTTCCTAGGTTATTCTTATTTCCCTTTTTATAGATGGGCACTATATTTGCCCTTTTCCAGTCTTCTGGAATCTCTCTCGTCTTCCATGATTTTTCAAAGATGATGGCTAAAGGCTCAGATACCTCCTCTACCAGCTTCTTGAGTATACTAGGATGCATTAGATTCCTGGTGACTTGCAGACATCTAACTTTTCTGGAGATGTCTGTGTACTATGATGTTCTGGTTTAGTGCTCTGACCCTAGCAACCTGCCTACAAGAAAGCAGCTATGCTCTGCCTTCTACCAGTCTTGGTTACTTCTTGCAGAGTGACTCCAACACATGGCCAGTCCCAAATTTCCCCCAAACTGCTTGTTTGGCTTCCTCCATTTGTCTGCTGGCAGTTGGTGTCAGGGCTGTGCCCCAGAGCAGCAAAGCATTCAAGCACCTAGAGTCACAGGGCAGACAGGAACACACACTCTCAATGATCTGGATTAAATCCCAGAATACCGCATGTGCACTATTAATTGCTAATACAGTACTGTTCATATGAAAGAAGTCAGGTAAAAGAAATAAATTAGCTTCATTTGTACAATGAAATCTGAAAGTGGGTGCATGCTTTCCATTACCTTCATTAGCTCTTGTAATTTGGGATCACTTCTTGAATTTGGATCAATCATTGTTCGGACTTCATTTTCCTCTATAATTTGTATTAAAAAGATATTACAAAAATTGAACATTTATAACATTATAGTTTATATAGGCTCTTATGTCAAGATGTAAAATTATTGTGAATTACCCAGCATCGTGTCCTCAGGGTCTAGTTCAAATGGAATTGGACTGAGAGGCAAATTAATGGCATTTATTCCTTCTTCTTGTAGTTCAGATACTAGAAAATGAAAAAGAAGAGCTTGGTCAAATTTTAATCCATTTTTATTTTTTATTTCACTCCCATTAACAGCTACTTTAATTATATTCATTTATTTGTAACAAAGAACATGAACTTGTTGCCTTGGCCTCTTGGCAACAAAACTAAGAGGAACAGTCCAGCAAAAACTTACTCACATGAGTAGTTCTTAGACAGGTAATTACACTGAGGTCAGTGGACAAACAAAAAGAATTTGTAGGATCAGGTTCATTCTTCGTCAAGTCTGAAAAGGCTTAGCTCACATTTCTTATGGTTAATGAACTGGTACTTAACACTAACAAACCATTTGGGCTAAGCGATAATCATTTCCACCAGCTACACTACTTTGGTATGTGATCTTTTCCAGGCGAATGATTAAGCAGAATCAGACCAGGGTGCTCCTGCTCCATTATAATCACAATGCATCAAGAAATGGGAGATAGCCTGTTTCCTCCTGAATTGGTACTGATCTGGTGCCCCTACACTTTGCTGCTAAAGGTTTTGGCCCAGTTTCTCAGAAGTACCCAAAGAGCATTGGACATAGGTGGGGAAGGAAACAGCAAATGACCCCTTTCTAGCCCTGGTCCTAAGGCTGGCTTTGTCTCCAGCACAGTTTTAAATAGATCTGTTGCCAATATACCTCAGAGGCTGTTTTAGTAGCCAGAGATCACCAGGTTGTGTCAATGCTCATGTCAAGATTCCTTTTCCCCATACGTGTTACTGTGCTAGGGCACAGAGATCATAAGTGGTAAGCCACTACCAAAATCTTAATTCACTAGATTTCCTGAAAACTTGAGGAACCATCTACATACTGAATCACGTAAGTTTAGGTCTGTTTATATCCTACTGCAAATCAGATTAGATTTGAGAATGAAGCCCCTTGTTTTATCGATGAGAAGTAACAATTAAGCCCTCAGCATCTGTGGTCATTAATTTTCCAGTGCACTTTCTGAAAAACACATTGTTAGCCTAGTTCTCCAGGTCAGAGTTTAATCTGACTAACTTAATTTTACCAAAATTTTTACTGAAGTTTCAACTAGACACTGTATTACTTTTGCCCTAAGCCAATGCCAATGTTCACAGTCAAAGAGTAGCCAACTTCCACATCAGAAGTGGCACATTCCAGCCACGGGCAATTCAGTTAAAAAAAAAAAAGCAGTGAGGTTGGAAAAACTGGGTGGAGGAGGGGAGACAACAGTTAAGAGGTCCTCAATTCTTTTCCGTGGTCTTGGAAAAATAATATGTGTGTGTGTGGTGAGGAAGGGGGGCTCAGATTGTCTATTTTAACAGAAAAATAATGCTGACAATAGCTCCTTGGATTGTAATGTATCCTCTGAAGCTGAAGACTGAGAGCAATGGACCAATCTAATTTCTCATGTGGCTCCAGTGAATTTAGAGGAATTACTGCAGGGCTGATTTTGACACAGCATGTACAATCTCAGTAACTGGTTATACATAAAGGCAATTGTTTTTTTAACTGCTAATGTCCCCTGGAGACAATCACTATTTGTTTTATTATCCCATTTGATTTTTATGCTGTAAGATCTTTATGGGCATAAAAGCTTTAGTGAATAACAGACTTCTGCACAAAGACCTCTATGTACTAAAATCTTTATGCCCATTAAACATTTCAGCACTGAGGTTTGTAGGTGGAAAACTTTATTCACATACATTCTGATAAAGGAGTATAGTAAATAAAATCTGTTAAAGCCAGCTGGTTCCGCCTCCCAGATGAGTTGGCTGTCAGCCAGGTCATGCCAACTTACTGGCCCTATATGGGCAGAAAATATGAGACGAAGCAGCTAGCTTTTGCACCTAGTATGAGATAGAGAGGAAAAGAGTTAATCCTTTCCCCATCGAGAGACAATGGCAGAGCTGGCTGACACCTCACCCAGGAAACTGAATACACTAGTGCTATATTAGGCATATTTTTTAACATCTACATGTCCAATGTTGCATCACAATATGGTAGCAGAATATCAAGAAGTAAGAGCATACCCAACTCGAACAAGCAAAAATACCCAGCTAACTTAAATCATATGGCTGATGTCTCACAAATGTTATTATAATTAAAATCTGTATGGTTTGGTAATTAACTTCAATGCACACAGGATTTCACTGATAGGCACAGATCCTACATATGTGAATACTCCCACTGAACTCAATGATACTATTCATATCTAAAATTACTAGATATTTTGTAAAATTACAATCGTGAGGCTACAGTGAATATAGTGCAAATGAAACATGACTCTTCTCTCATTTGTATTGGTTATACACAAGTATAATTCTAATGATAATGAAGTTACTCCTTATTTTGCGTGCACACACACACACAAATATATAATTAAGTAGGGATGTAAATGAGTAGTCGATTAGATGATTAACTAATAAGCCAAGGCTTATCAGTTAATCTAGTCGACTACTTGCATTTACCCTCCTTGCTGCCTCTGGTGGTTGAACTATAGAATCATAGAGCTAGAAGAGACCTCAGGAGTCATCAAGTCCAGCTCCCTGCCCAAGGCAGGCCCAATCCCAACTATAACTCCCCTGATTGCTGCTTCTGATACAGAGGCAGCAGCATGAGGTAGCAAGGGCTCCAAGGAATAGGGCCAGATTGCATTGGCTGCTGGCTCCGCCTCCCGGGACAATAGAATAGTCGACTAACCACTAAGAATTAGTCAATTTTTCTATTACTCTATAATTAATATTGAAATGACCATTCAAAAATAAACGTCATGTCAGGTTGTGTGAGCTGAGGATGAAATGTATTACATAATATATCGATAGGGTTTCTAAGAATTGCCATTACAAACCATTATTATATGCCTAAGAGTTTATAGTTCAACCACCAGAATTCGATTTAGATTACGGATCTGCATACCACATAACATTTCAGTGGAGTAGTCCATTTTAAAATGGTATTTTATTAATTTATTTATGTGTTTTAATTAATTGTCATGAAGAATCATTTAACTAGTTCTAGTACTTTAATAAAAAACCAAACACATATAGGTTTGAGGGAACTTTTGTGATTTAATTATGACATTTCACAAATGAATGAGACATAAAATAGTGAAATGTCCTGTACTATTAAGAGGAAAAAAATAACCCAAAGGAGAGACTGGGGTTTAAAAATGAGATGTTGCTTATGAACAGTGAGGTTATTTTTGCTTTTAAAAAGTGTAAAGATTTTTATTACATTCTTGAATACACAGATCTGATTCACTGACACAAAACAGCCGAGTGGTACAATACTGCCACTGGATCGGACCACTGGAAGGTTTCTGCTCCTACTTCTCCCAGCCCCCTGGCAAAGGAGGCCTGGCTGAAGAAAAGAGGACACAGTTAAGGCACCCTGCACTGCAGCAATCACTTGCTGCCAGAATGGCCCATTGGGATCTTGACAGCTAGTCTCAGTAAAACATCCACCAGAGACTCTACTATTTTGAGATCACAGCATCAGGTGATGAATGCAAAATACACATTTACAACGCTGCCTCCTCCGCAGTGGCGATTGCTGCCCAACTGCAGCCAAGGAGCTAGGTTATCATAAGCTAGTTCTCTCAGTTACATTAATGTAAAATCAGGAGTAACTCTGCTCTGACTTCAATGGATTTATGCTAGTTTTATGCTTGTGTAACTGGGATAAGAATTCATACCTATATTCACAAAGTTGCTTATATGGGTATAGTGCTGGGTGGCCGTACGAGTTTAATTTACCCTTCCTGTGAGATCAGTGAAGTCAGTGGAGTTACACTCGGCCCAGAGAAATCGCTTCTCATATTGACAATGTCTAATTCCCATTTAAAACTCTAGCTAAAAGTTCCCTCAATGGTTACAAACTTATGATTATCCTCCACATGACAAATTCATCACTGGAGTAAGTAGGCACAGTTCTACAGATCTTAGTTGTCTTTGATTATGCCCACAATGAATTTGGCCCCAAAGCTGTGGAGCCCACAGGCTAATCTCAACAGCAGCCATAGCTGATTTTTACAGCTGGATAGCATCTTTAACAGTTTAGAAAATCTAGCATTAGAAGGTCATAAACCTATGTTAACAAATCCACGTGAGTGTTATGAGCCAAATTTTACCCTTTGATGCATTCATCCAACTGCCATTGAAATCAGTGGAAGTTGATGAGCATATATGAAAATGGAGTACTCCCTGCACAGTTTAAAATGGCTTAATTCCTCTAGTACATGCACCATGCTGCTCCACACAGCATTTATTAGACAGTTTCATTTGGGTTTTTATGTATTTATTTTTTTTGTCAAAAGCATTACACTGTTCTGTTTAGTATGAAGGGTTTTATGTTATTCAGACTTGAAGTAAACCTCTTAAAATATAACTGAGCTCAGAAATGCAATGTTAGCTGATATACTTGCTGTGGTTTGATACATATGCTACAATAGAATCCTAAAACAAATATATCATGAGGTAGCATTAAAAGTGTTCTCCTCTGTATGCTGCAGCTTTTTCTTTCCACAGTGTTACTCGTGCTACGCTTACAAAATTAAATCAAGTGTTATAAGAACAAAGACTGGATTCTGGGAGTATGCCACTGACTTTCCAGGAAGTACATTTGGACTGTAATGTTTGAAGAGCTGATGTTGGAAGGGTCAGTATCAAGTGTTCAAAATCATGAGTCAGGTCCCAAACAATCATGAAGGGTTTTTATTTGTAAAAGATAAATACAGGAGGGGCTCCTTTTTTGTTTGTTTTCTAGTTTTAATACCATTGAGGGGTCACAAGTTCAAGCTTCACTCTGTGAGGGCTAGAAATGTGCTTTGATTTCATTCTGCTGCATTCACATGACTCCAGGAACTGGGGCTTAACAAAAACTAACCAATCAGTTGAAATCTAGAGAGTAATCAAACACTGTCGCTCTTACTCAGGCTGGCCATGGGCCTCATATGCAGTATGTCCATCTCAAATTATTCTTGTTTGTTATAAGAATAATTGAAAAACAGTTGCCTCACTGTTGCCTCTGTCAGACTCAGAGTTGCATACACTCCCACACATCAAATATAGATGTACCAAATAGATACTCTGTAAGCACCATACTTAAACTAGAAACAGTCAATAAAACAGTCAAGTAATTTCAGCTTTCAATGGCAAGTATCTAAATCAGTGGTTTTCAAACTATGGGTTGTGACCCAAAACTGGTCGTGGAATGTTGGGTCCGGGGTCTCATTGCTGCAGGATGATCAGGTGACCAGTGAGGGTGCTAAGGCTGGCTCTCTCCTTATTCCCCTTTCCTTTTTGGGGCGGGGAGGGGTGAGGGGCGGGAAGCTTGGGAAAAAATAAGAAAGTACGAGAAAATGGGAAGGAAACCTACTTTCTCACTAAGCAAATGGTCTGGTAGCACTTTCTCACTGTTTTTTTTAAACTTTTTTTTCCAATTGGATAAACAGTAAAAGTGCAAAAGCTTGTTTTCCCCCACTTTCCTTCATTTCCTTTTTAAAAAACTTCCATCCTTAGAGTAACACAAGGGGAAAAGAGATTTTTTTCCATATCCAGAAAATCCACAGTTTTCAGAGGAGCAAGATTTAAATGGCTCATTCTACCCTCAATCTGTCTGCTGACACATAGGTTTTCTGGGGAGCATCTTTAGCTCCAGAGTCTCAATTCTGTAAACACTTGTGCATGGGAACAGCTTTGCTCACTGGAGTTGTTTCATTGACTTGAAAGTCTTTGCTGCATCAGATATTAAGAATGCCGGTTTAATATTTTTTGTTGAAAACTAACAAGTGATAAATAGTCTGGATCGGATCCTCTTTTGGTGTAAATCAGCATAGCTCCAGGAAGTCCTTAAGGGTACCGTAATTTACATCATTTGAGGACCTGGCCCAATAGGACCCTAATTTTCCTTTCACGTACTCTAGTTGTACACTAATATAATTCTGCCAATTGCTAGGGTTGCCAGGTATCCGGTTTTGAACTGGACAGTCCAGTATTTGAGCTTTCTGTTCGGGAAACAAATTGAGAAAATATAAGTGTTTGGTATTTTCTAAATAAGATGTAATGTAGTTTGTGATGTAATGTCAAGTGTGTCTGGTATTTTTGTTTAAATCATCTGGCAACCCTACAGTGATTGCAGAAAAATTACTCCTGATTTATACCAGTGTGAGAGAAAATCTAGACTCACTAGTGGGGTACGAGAGAGGGGGAGACTTTTTTTAAGATGCTAAAATTAATATTTACAAATTATACCATTTTTCAAGCAAACTGGATTAACTTTGTGGATCATTCAAAACATTACATCCTATTAATACCAGGACATATCATCAACTCATATAAGGAAAAGAAAAGAACAATTTAATATGGGCAGCTCAACCTTAATTTGGAGACAAAGGAACCTCACACAAAAGACAATGTATATACAATGAATCTGAATTTACATATGATACTGAACTGATCCAATGAATATGTTGATGTTTACAAGTTCACAGAATATGACATGGCGTCCACCAGAAATCTGAAATTCACAGCACAAAACAGCATGAACATACACAAAGGGGCCATTTCATATGAGGATCATTGTCTAAAATGTTTTCAGAACATAAATCTTAAGTTACAAATGTTACTCTCCATTCATTCTCAGACATAACAAATGAAGGAAGAAATGCAGAGATATACTTGCAGTTGAAAATGTTTTTCAGGAAATGATCTTCACAGGAATATCATTCTCATTCCATTAACTGCTGACTCCAAGCCAACCATTTGTAAAAAGTAAATATGCAAACTGGGCTACAATAATGTGTGTCACTTTAATGTTCCTGCATTCAAAATCATTCTAGAAAAAGTATCCATTTTCTTTGGATGTTTTATTCCTCCATTAAACAAAGCAAAAAATGATATGTGGATGTTGAAGAAGGGAATCCTACACTTTAATTTTCTTGCATATAGTACAAATTAAATGTGTATAGCCTTGAACTTTTCTTAGCTGTCTAAAGCTATTCAGTAGTACTCAAATAGTGTGTGCTGGTATCTGACTTCTCCCACGCAATAAGCAGAAAAAAACAAATTACACATCAATAAGAAGACTTATGAAGGATAGAAGAACTCCTAAAAATTAACTGGTACTTTTCCTTTACCATGTGACATACAGCCCCACTAACCTTTGCATGCTTTCAAATTCCTGTTTAGGATAAAAGACTCTTTTCGGCATTCCCTTGTAATTTATAACAGGTAAGAAATGATGTTGTGCCAATCTAATGTTGGTGCCAATGATTCCATTCATTCCTTTGGATTCTCTCAACAAATCTATTAAACACATACAAGCTTTCAATATGCTTGAAAAAAACACCACGTGGGATAGAGAAGATACACAGATAAGATACCAAATTATATTTTTTCCCCAGATGGGCAAATAGTACCGATCAGATATTTTATGACCTCTTCACATGTCTATCAGAACATACCATGACTAAAAAAGCATCTGGATGGAAGCTCCTGGAAATAGCCTCAATTTCTAATGCCTTGTTGGCGCATACACAAGTCAGCAGTGGCAGGGGACTGCTGCAAATTATTATTTGGTCTGCTCCTGATACCACTGCATGAAAAACTAATATTTAATATTGAGACAAATCTTTTGCCAACTAGGACTTATTGTTCTCACTATGCACTCACATCGCATCCACTCAGAACTTCATAGAGATGGCAATGTTAGAAGTTAGCTCCTTTCCCCAAAAGCCCAGGTTTCTGCCACTTCAGCTAAAAGAAAATCTTAGCTGCCTGCAGCAGAACAGTTTATTACAATATTTGGGTTCCAAAAATTGAAATAAATGGGGAATGATTTTATACTAATGTTTTCTGAATTACCAAGCAACTAATAGTAATGTATCCAACATCAACACAAGGCATTCATACAGAAAAGACAAAACCAAAGATTTGTTCCAAGAAGTCTTTTCCAGTTCAAAAAGTTCTGTCTATTTCTCAGAGCAATCACAAAAATAGTTCTCAGGAATGTAAGGGCACACATTTGTTCTATTAGTAGGGTGATGAGGAATCTTCTGCTCATTTCTGAAAGAGAAAAACTAATGCTAGCCCTACTGTATTCCCATCATCTGCTTCGCTTTTTTTTCCCCAAGTGGGCTTAGGGATATGATTACATATATGTCACATTTGCAAGGGAACTAAAGTCCTTTTTCAGGCCAGATACATAGTCTATGAATGAAACAGGACTGTAGTTCTGAAACTGCAGCTACTGGACCTGTTCTATCATAGGGTATGTCTAGACTGCATCCCTCTGTCGGCAGAGGGATGCAGATTAGGCAGGTCGACATTGCAAATCAAGCGGGGATTTAAATATCCTGCACTTAATTTGCATTAAAATGGCCACCGTTTTTGCAGACTCAGCACTTTGTCAGCAAAAAGCGGCAGTCTAGAGGGGGAACTGTCGAGAAAGAAAGCCTTTTTCGACAGATCCTGTAAATCGACCTGCCTAATCTGCATCCTTCTGCCGACAGAGGGATGCAGTCTAGACATACCCATAATGGTCAGACATCTAGTGGTCTCAAGAAACGTCTTCTTCACAGAAGACCAGGAGTTTTACAGAACTTCCAGATTTTTTTTCTGCCATGAGGATCTTTGAGTTTTTCTCCTTTGTGACTTCTTTGCTATAAAGTTAACCATGATAAAATACATGGATGATACCTAACTAGAAGTATCTCATCCTCAAAGGAAGACAGGATGAAAGTGACCTGAAGAGATTAGAACAGAGAAGGATTCAGCAGACAGGTGTGATTTATTTGTAGTAGCCTGTGGCACATGCTCATATCCTTCACTAGCCTTATGTCTAGTTGAACATCTTGTTTCAGTAATACCACCATTTTAAATGGGCACACTATTAGACTTATGCTGTACATCCAATTTTAAAAATAATCTTCAATGTATTTTCATATTTGTAAAATTTAATATTTTTGTGTTATCTCATGTGACCCTGCCTGCTCTCTACAATTCTCTAGAAAGTCAAGACCTACAGTTTGAGAATCAGGATCTCAGATAAGCCACTTCCTCCTCAGGGCAATTCAATATGAGATCCTGCTTAAAAAGTTAGTTTCTGTTTAAGATTCTTAGTTCAGGCACCTTGCAGCAACTGGGGTCTTTTCTTCCACCTCATCACGACTACCATTTATTCTTATTTACATAGCCTAATTGCTTCAGGAATTTCCCATTTGATTTTTTATTTTCTTACAGTCAGCAGATTCTATGCCCCATAAAGAGTTTTTGAATCATCTAGACTTTAGTATTCTGTTTTGTAATTTATTGCTGCAAGAAAGGATATAGTTGCACATTTTAATGTCAGGGAGATAACATGTAGTGTCTATCAAAATATGCTCATTTTAAGGGCCAGAAACCTTGACAGTGCCCTTTTGCATAGAAAAGCCATTGGAAACCTGCACGTTGCTGACCCAGGGTACGTCTAGACTGCAGGCTTCTTTCAAAAAAACTTCTTCCGAAAGACAGCGTCCACACTTCAAAAGCACATCAAAAAAGCGATCTGCTTTTTCGAAAGAGAGTGTTCACACTCATTGGACGCTCTCTTGTATGTAAGCTGTGATTAGTATGGACGGAATGGCCACCAGGGCACCTGTGCTTTTTCCTGGAGGCCTCTTCTTTTGAAAAAACTCCCTCTTCTGCATCCACACACACCTTTTTCCAAAAGAGCTCTTTCGGAAAAGGCATTCTTCCTCGTAGAATGAGGTTTACCAATGTTGGAAAAACCCCTCTGTTCTTTAGATTTTCTTTCGAAAGAACACAATTGCAGTGTGGACATTAGTGAAGTTTTTCCGAAAAACAGCCATTTTTCCAAAAACCCCTGCAGTCTAGATGTACCCCCAAAGACATAGTATAATCAAGTATTAGTGTAGCCTGATTATTGAGAGGCCATGCTGCCATGCTTCATGGTTGAGAGGCCACAGGGTGTGTCCTGGGCTCTATTCTTGTTTGCAATGTTAGACAAGTTTATCCTTCTTCTATAGAAGAGGAATAATGCTACTTTCCTTAGGTACAGTGGCCTCATGAGGCGCAGCTAATGTATATATAGTTAGAGCATTCAGTTCCTCTAATGAATAGTGCTGCAGTAACATCATATGTTATTAAGAGTAGTGTATGAAAAGTATGCAACTTGAAAAGTAAGAAAAGTTGGAGCATGTGTTAAAAGATGATACAGCAATCTCTCTCTACTAAGGGAACTGATGGGCAAGAGAGCTGGCTGTATTTTTAAAGAAGCCTTACTAAAGGGGCAGGACAAACCATCCCAATGCGCAGTAAGAAAAGCAAATATAGTAGGCGACCAGCTTGGCTTAATAGGCAATCCTTGGCCAACTTAAACACAAAAAGGAAGCTTACAAGAAGTGGAAACTTGGACAGATGACTAGGGAGGGGTATAAATATATAGCTCGAGAATGCAGGGGAGTAATCAGGAAGGTGAAAGCACAATTGGAATTGTAGCAAGCAAGGGACGTGAAGGGTAATAAGAAAGGTTTCAACAATAGAAGATGGCCAGGGAAGGTGTGGGATCTTTACTGAATGAAGGAGTGAGAGAAGGGCCTGGCAGCACAGGGGCTAAACAAAGCCTTTTTGCCCAGCTAGCCCCGCCCCACTTTACCTGCAGCCAGGGGCTACCAACTCACAGAAATTTCATTTACAGACAAAATGGGAAAAATGTACAGACTTTACGGACATGTCCGATTTTGGCTAATTTTTTACGGACTGTCCATAAATTTACTGACGATTGGCAACCCTGCCTGCTGCCAAGGCCAGGCCTGGAGGGAGGATAAAAGAAAGGAGCCTGGCTCAGTTAGGGGCTGACAGGCAAGATAGACAGGAGTGTAGTTCTGCGTGGACAGCCACAGGAGACCGTAAACCTTCAACCCTGCTACCCTGGGTCATGGGAAAGAGGGGAACCTGCTAGAACCCTCTCTAAGAGGGAAAACCTAGACTCTTGGAGCTATGCCCCAAACTTAAGGCCTGGACTAACATAGTGGGCCAGAGTTCCTAGGCCCTAGGGCACCAGCGGCAGTGGTCTGCCAGAGAATCCTAGGGCGTAACCACTAGCCCACCCCACTGCCAGGGAGACCAGGCCACAGGGAAGAAACCTAGTGACAGAGGGTGTGGAAGTAGCTGAAGTACTCAATGCTTTTTTGCCTGTCTTCAAAGACAAGGACAGCTCCCAGACTGCTGCATTAGGCAGTATAGTACAGGAAGGAGGTGGGCAGCCCCCCAGTGGAAAAAGAACAGGCTAAGAACTCTTTAGAAAATCTGGACATACACATATATCCATGGGGCTGGATATGATGCATTCAAGAGTGTTTAGGACATTATCTTTGAAAACTCATGGTGATCGGGGGAGGTCCCATACAACTGGAAAAAGGCAAATGTAGTGCCCATCTTTTAAAAAGGGGAGAAGGACAATCCAGGGAATTACAGACCAGGTCAGCCTCTTCTCAGCTCCTGGACAAATCGTGGAGGGGATCCTCAAGGAATCCATTTTGAAGTAGTTGGAAGAGGGGAAAGTGATCAGGAATAGTCAACATAGATTAATAGAGGGCAAGTTATGCCTGACTAACATGAATGCCTTCTATGACAAGATAATTGGCTCTATGGACATGGGGAAGTCAGTGGATGTGATATACCTTGACTTCAGCAAAGCTTTACATATGGTCTCCCACAATATTCTTGCCAGCAAGTTAAGGAAGTATGGATTGGATAAATGGACTGTAAGATGGACAGAAAGCTGTCTAGATTGTCGGAACCAATGGATAGTGATCAACCGCTCAATGTCTGGTTGGTGGTCGGTTTCAAGTGGCATGTCCCAGGGGCCAGTTCTGGGGCCAATTTTGTTCAACATCTTTATTAATGACCTGGATGAGGGGATGGATTGAACCTTCAGCAAGTTTGCAAGTGACACTAAGCTAGGGGGAGAGGTAGATATGTTGGAGGGCAGGGATACGGTCCAGAGTGACCTAGACGGATTAGAAGATTCAGTCAAAAGAAATCTGATGAAGTTCAACACGGACAAGTACAGAAGAATCCCAAACATTGTTATAGGCTGGGGACCGGCTGCCAAAGCAGCAATTCGGCAGAAAATAACCTGGAGATTACTAGGGATGTAAGGGTATGTCTACACTGCAAAGTTAATTCAAACTAAGACACGTTAGTTCGAATTAACTTTGATAGGCACTACACTAGCGCTCCGTTAGTTCGAATTTAATTCGAACTAGCGGAGCGCTTAGTTCAAACTAGGTAAACCTCATCCCACGAGGACTAAGCCTAGTTCGAACTTACTAGTTCGAATTAAGGGGTGTGTAGCCCCTTAATTCGAACTAGTGGGAGGTTAGCCCACCCCAGCTTGCCCTGGTGGCCACTCTGGCCCACACCAGGGAAACTCTATGCCCCCTTCCCGGCCCCGGACCCCTTAAAGGGGCACGGGCTGGCTACGGTGCCCGTGCCAGGTGCAAGCCTCCCAGCACCCAGCTAGCAGACCCAGCACCTGGCACGGCTCAAGCCAGCCACCCGATGCCCCCCAGCCCTCTGCCTCTTCCCGGGACCAGGCTGGCGGCTCCCGGGAGCTTGCCCGGGACCGCAAGAGGCGGGCACCCGCCTGGGCTAGTGCGGACATCGTGGACCTCGTCCACGACCTCTGCACTAGGCACAGGAAAGTGGCCGGCTAAGGCAGGAGAGCTGCCAGCCTGGCCACCCAGGAGCAGGTGTGCATGAAAATCAAGGTGGTCCACTGAGACCCCTGACCCTGAGCCCAGAGCTTAGAATGGCCGTACTGGGTCAGACCAAAGGTCCATCTAGCCCAGTAGCCTGTCTGCCGACAGCAGCCAACCGTAGGGACCCTGGAGGGGATGGACCGAAGACAGAGACCAAGCCATTTGTCTCTTGCCATCCCTCTCCAGCCTTCCACAAACTTTGGGCAGGGATACCACTGCTACCCCCTGGCTAATACCACTCCATGGACCCAACCTCCATCACTTTATCTCACTCCTATTTAAACTCTGTTCTAGTTCTAGCCTTCACAGCCTCCTGCAGCAAGGAGTTCCACAGGTTGACTCTTTGCTTTGTGAAGAACAACTTTCTGTTACTAGTTTGAAGCCTGCTACCCATTCCTTTCCTTTGGTGTCCTCTAGTCCTTCTATTATGGGAACTAATGAAGAACTTTTCTTGATGCACCCTCTCCACCCCACTCATGCTTTTATAGACCTCTATCCTATCCCCCCTCAGTCTCCTCTTTTCTAAACTGAAAAGTCCCAGTCTCTTTAGCCTCTCTTCATATGGGACCTCTTCCAAACCTCTGATCATTTTAGTTGCCCTCCCCTCTCCCACTCTCTCTCTTCCCCTCTCCCACCTCCTTTTGCCAGTCTCCCCGAGTTTTGTTCCATAAAGAGAGATTCTATTTTTGACCACACATTTTCTTTATTTTGTACATCAGGAAGGGGGGCTAGGGAAGGGTAAGTGGAAGGAGGTGAGGGAGGAATGGGGCACGAGCCCCCGATGGGGAGGACTGGGATGGCTCTGCGGGCTTCTGGGGGTGGAAGCTCTCCTGCAGCCCCCCAATTGCCCTCTCTCCCCAGATGGCAGCCTGCGGCAAGTGCAGCCGGTCTGATGGCCTAGTGCTGTGATGTGCCCAGTGTGGGTACTCCGGGCAATCCAAGCCAGGACTGCTTTGCAAGCGGGGCACCCCTGAGAACTGTCTGTCCGGGGTGGGGGTTGGGACCCTTTAAGCGCAGCCCTCGGCTAGCCTGAGACAGCATCTCCACGCTCTAAGTCCTCCTCTGATGCCCTGCCGGCACTGCTTCCGGCCATCCTTAACCCCGGTTCAGGGTCCACTTAATGTGGACATGCTAGTTCGAATTAGCAAAATGCTAATTCGAACTAGTTTTTTAGTCTAGATCCGTTAGTTCGAATTAGCTTAGTTTGAATTAACTAATTCGAACTAAGTTAGTTCGAATTAGCGCTGTAGTGTAGACATACCCCTATTGACTAATCGAGTAGTTGACGGAAATTCCATTGACTACTTGATTAATTGATGATTAATTGAAATGTAACATCCCTAGAAGATTACAGTGAATGAGAATCTGGATATGAGTCAATAGTGTGCTCTTGTAGCCAAGAAGGCTAATGGCATATTAGGGTGCATTAGTAGGAGTATTGTCTGCAGAGCTGGGGAGTGATTATTCCCCCTTATTCGGCACTGGCAAGGCCACATCTGGAGTACTGCGTCCAATTCTGGGCCCCCCACTACAGAAAGGATGTGGATGCATCAGAGAGAGTCCAGTGGAAGGCAACAAAAGTGATTAGGGGGCTGGCGCACAACACATGAGGAGCGGCTGAGGGATTTGGGATTATTTGGTCTGCAGAAGCGAAGAGTGAGGGGGGATTTGATTGCAGCCTTCAGCTTCCTGAAGGGAGGCTCCAAAGTGGGTGGAGAGAGGCTGTTCTCAATGGTGACAGATGACAAAACAAGGAGCAATGGTCTCAAGTTGCAGTGGAGAAGGTCAAGGATGGATATTATAAAATATTATTTCACTAGGCAGGTGGGGAAGCACTGGGATGGGTTCCCTAGGGAGAGGGTGGAATCTCCATCCCTAGAGGTTTTTAAGTCCCAGCTTGCCAAAGTCCTGGCTGGGATGGTTTAGTTGGGTTTAGTCCTGCTTTGGGAAGGGGGCTGGACTCAATGACCTCCTGAGGTCTCTTCTAACCCTAAGTTTTTATGACTCAATTCCTTTATATACCCGGCAAGTATGCCTTATTTTCAGCTGCCTTTTTGGTGCACTTTGGGAAGATACCAAAGTTTGTATAAATTCGGCAGTTTCCCTGGCGCAGAGAAGTCCTCACCCAGCTTTAGCTCTGCTTGCTCCTGACGAGGGGACAGCATCACAGACTGCAGCTTGTATTTTCTCTTTTCTTTTTCCAGCTTTTTGGAGAAAAGAGTTTGGGGTACCCTGGGGTTGGTTTCAAGTGTCCACCCCTGTTTGTGGGTTCAACTTGATGGTGGCAGCGGATTCCCCAAAATCCGGGTATTAGGATTTGGGGGGGGGAGTTTTTGTACCAAAGCTTGTAGAGATCAGGTTATGGGATTGCTTTTGAGGGCCCCCCCCACTTCTGCATTCATCATGCCAGAGTGGGGAACAGTCTTGACAATCATCAATACTGATTTGTGGGTCAGCAGACAGATATGTCTACTTGAAAGCAAACAACAGGTATAGAGTGAAGCATAACCTGACCAGGGCATGTGGACCTTGTTGAAAGACATAACACAAGGGCTAAAATGAACGATTGATAAGGGAATAGATGTGGGATGATTTTCAGTTGGCACTACTCTGCAGCCTCTTCATGAAGTATTAATTAGGTAGAAATTAGTAATAACATGCCCAGAGCATTCCCATCCATAGGAAGGTTCCAGGTGGCCAACCCAAACCGCATGCAACCCCCCGCCCTCAGATGGGATGATTCCCCATATTGAGGTTAGTTCCAACCTCATCTGTTGGGCTCAGGCTGGCATGGAGGGGGGACCTGGGGTTGGCCCCTCTGCAGTTTCTGTGGCAGTCAGAGCCGTGAGAAGCAGAGAGATTTGGCAGCCTGCTCTGTGCTTTACCATCTTACAGCCATGTTGCTCCACTTCACAGTGGTGGCAGGAAAAAGAGTAACTTGGCCCCAGCCTGCTCTACTCCCCTAGCTGCTGTGCTGCTCTGCTTCCTACATCTCCTGCTAGCACGGTGAGTGGAGGGGACTGACCCCAGTTGCTGCCCTGCATGAGACCCCTCAGTAATCCCCCGAAGTTGTATCACTCAGTGGAGGGGGCTTTGGAAAAGAGGTGCAATGGGGGTGGGAGAGAGCAGACAAGGGCACGATAAGGCGGAGCAGCAGTGGAGCAGGGGTGAGAAAAGGTGAGGCCCAGATAGAGGGGGGCTGTCCTGGGCCCTGCATCCTCCTACAAACAGCCCTCAATATGCCCAGAGGGCATGGCATTAAGACATGTGACTCCTTTGAAACAAAGAGTATAAATGTTAAGTAAAATGCCTCTGCAAGGGTGCACAAGGAAAATCGTTACTTAACCTCTTGAGGGGCCTGTGAGAGTACTAAACAAGAAAGGCCAAAACTCTGTTCTGTGGGCTCGAGTGTGAACCAGAAGTTTTCAAGGCAACTAAGACCTTGCTTTGAGGAAACCTGGGACAGATCAAGTACATTAGAGAGAAGAGAAGAGAAGAGAAGAGAAGAGAAGAGAAGAGAAGAGAAGAGAAGAGAAGAGGAAGAAGTTTTCATCTAGAATTGATAGCTATATCTGTTCTGCTTGCCAATAAGAATATTCTGTAAAGCCAACATAGGGTATGTCTACACTGCCACCCTAGTTCGAACTAGGGTGGCTAATGCAGGCATTCTAAGTTGCAAATGAAGTCCGGAATTTAAATGTCCCTGGCTTCATTTCCATCTTGCCAGGCACCACCATTTTAAAATCCCCGTTAATGCGGACTCCGTGCCCGCGGCTACACGCGGCTACACGTGGCACGGAGTAGGTTGTTCGAATTAGGCTCTCTAATTCGAACTACCAGTACACCTCGTTCCACGAGGAGTAACGGTAGTTCGGATTAGAGAGCCAGTCCGAACTACCTACTCCGTGCCGCGTGTAGCTGCGGGCACGGAGTCCGCACTAACAGGGATTTAAAAATGGCGGCGCACGGCAAGATGCAAATGAAGCCCGGGATATTTAAATCCCAGACTTCATTTGCAACTTCGAATGCCTACATTAGCCACCCTAGTTCGAACTAGGGTGGCAGTGTAGACATACCCATAGCTATTAAGGGTGTATGTTTTGGGAATGGAGGTTCACTAGGGAGAGTGCACTATATAACCTTATCCTGCTTGTGGCCTTCTTTCTCCATAAACTGTTGTACATTGATTATATTGAATCAGATTTTCTACTGTTCAGCACTAGGTCTGTAAAGATCTGGTTTGACAGCTCCATCCTTAACACCTATACCTAATGGGTGTGTCTAGACTGGCAAGATTTTGCGCAAAAGCGGCCGCTGTCTACACTGGCTGCTTGAATTTGCGCAAGAGCACTGACTTTGTAATGTACAAAATCAGAGCTTCTTGTGCAAATGCTTTCACGCTCCCGCTCGGGAAAAAGCCCTCTTGCGCAAGAATACTTGCGTAAAAGGGCCAGTGTAGACAGGGAAGAACTGTTTTGCGCAAAAAAGCCCCGATGGCTAAAATGGCGATCGGGGCTTTCTTGCGCAAAATCGCATCTAGACTGGCCACAGATGCTTTTGCGCAAAAGCAAATCTCTTGCGCAAAGGCACTTGCCAATCTAGATGCGCTTTTGCGGAAATACTTTTAACGGAAAAAAATTTCCGTTAAAAGTATTTCCGCAAAATCATGCCAGCCAATGTGTACTAGCCATAGTTGAGATTCTGGGCCAATACTACTTTTTTCAATTATGGTATTCATGCTGTGCTTTGAAAATTAAACTGAACATTTAAAAAGTTGTTCTCAGGAAACTTGGAGGCAGAGCAAGGTCCAAATGGCATGGCTGGGAAACCAATACAAGAGTCCAGTTTCCTGGTGAAAGTGAGTTACCCTTCAATGAATACAAGGAATGAGACAGCCCTTTCCATTTTAAGCTCTCAACAGGCTTTACCAAAGTGAATAACTTTAACTTCAACATGAGAGGGAAATAGAAAATTATTACTGTGCCCCTTATTCTGATGGGAGAAAGTGTTACACAAAGGCTACGTCTAGACTACATCCCTTTTTCGGAAAAGGGATGTAAATTAGACATATCGCAATTGCTAATGAAGCGGGGATTTAAATCTCCCACGCTTCATTAGCATAAAAATGGCTGCCGCTTTTTTTTGGCATGGAGCTTTGTCGGAAAAAAGCGCCAGTCTAGACGCTGATCTTTTGAAAAATAAAGCCTTTTCCGAAAGATCTCTTATTCCTTATTTCAAGAGAGATAAGGGATCTTTCAGAAAAGGCTTTATTTTTCAAAAGATCAGCGTCTAGACTGGCGCTTTTCTCCGACAAAGCTCTGTGCCGAAAAAAAGCAGCAGCCATTTTTATGCTAATGAAGTGCGGGAGATTTAAATCCCCGCTTCAATAGCAATTGCAATATGTCTAATTTACATCCCTTTTCCGAAAAAGGGATGTAGTCTAGACGTAGCCAAAGAGATTAAGGGAAACATTTTGAGCCGCGTCAAGGATCAGCCTCTCTGCTCCTGTAGAGATAATCTGTACCTGTAGAAGGGAAGCTAGGCATTTAAAAATCTATCAGTAGTGACTAGCCTGCAGTTACACGGGAACAGTTTCCAAACTTCTTGATTCCAAATCCTGTACCATAATCACAAGATCATCCCAACTCTACATCTCAGCTTTGGGAATCTTCATCGTGCTCTGTGAATACTCTTCATAAACCCTTCCTAAATCCTTTTGTGCAATCCCAATCTGCAGTAATTTATTTCTAAAATCTATCCACCTGCTCTAAACTCCAATTGTCTCTTTCCAAAGAAGTTTTGTACTGGCATTATTTGTTTGAGTACAGTATTACCATGTTGTTAAATTAGAAAACAAGTAGTACACAATACCAGCAACAGCATTATCAGAATAAACTGCTATTGTGAACTGCACATTCTTGCGGTTGCTTTTTCCCCCAAAAATACTCTGAAAAAGAAGTAGCTCATAAAATCATTTGCTACTACTTATCAAGCAGAACTATAGCTTCAGAAATAGCACCCTACAACATACTGCCTGGTAAATGTACATCACTTACATGCTTACTGGAATTAAGTAATTCTACTGAAGATTCAAAGTTTTGCCACTTTATGTTGGACACACATGTTAGAATCTGAGTAAATAATCTTAAATGGGTTTTCCTGTACAGCCTTAACACAAATTCAGAGATCTCCAAACAATTTCCAACCTGCAGATGTTTAAGTCATAAATATTGATATAATTTCAAAACCAGTTTATTTAAACTGCTTTAAGTACCAAAAGGGCTTGGGGATTGAAATTACTTAAAGCTATTTTTATATTAAGAAATGTTTAATAAAGTAATACAAAAAACTGAAATCCCCTCTGCCATACAACCCATTTGAAAATCTGCATTTGAAACATGCTTCTGTCTAAACAAAACATTTTATCCCCATGTTGAAATTCAGACTCTGAAGTTTATTTCATATCATTTTCACACTGGTTCAGATATTACTAAGTGCCTGATCTTGAACTGACTGAAGCTAATAGAAACACTTTGACCTTCAGTGGATTTAGAAACTAGAAACAAATCTTAGTTAATATCTCATATTGTAAAAATATTTTAGTCCAAGAATAATATTTGAATTGTACAAACTACAGTATTGTCTTCCACTTTTAATTGGTGGGAGTTCCACAATGAAAAGTCTGGCCAAGGTAACAGGAGAAAAGCCAACCACCCTTAATTTTAAAATATTAGAAAACAAAAATGAACACCCACAACAAAAATGCAGATAGAAAAAGTAATACTCAGACACCACAGAAATCAAAATGACAAACAATGGCAAGTAGTGTAGGATCTCCTACCTTTAGGGCAAAGGGCTCCACAGCCCATTGTACACTGTCCAAGTCACCCTCATTTTATCTGCACAAGGAGAACTAGCTGTCTGCAAGGTATTTTAAGACCCTTTCCTTGGAGGCCTCCTTTATGTGGCGGTTCTGTGAAGCTGTATTTGTAGCTGTCTAGCTTGTTTTCCAACAGAACACTCCTGATACCTCTCAGCTCAGTGCATCACTTCAGAACAAATGACTGACTGCCTATATAATTTAATATGATGCCACATGAGACTCATAGACCATCTGCAAAACAAACTAAATCTGCCTTCCGCAGATTGGCAAATTGTCTGGAGAGCTAAGAAGCAGATTTGACTATATCTTTTGTTACCTCTTATATGATCAAATGAAAGACTAGAATAGCTTCTGTAAGACATGTATTTTCATGCAATCTGAGTCTAGTTCAAATGCGGACTAACTGGTATCCCCTCCACCCACAATCTGGGATAGAAAATCCTCACCATTATCCTAAAAGGATGAGGCAGAACAGAACAGAGACATGGCAACAGGAAGCAAAACACCTTGATATTTGCCTGTGTTGGTTTTGGAAATCAGATGTACAGAATGATAAAAGTGGTTAAAGAGTGAAAATCAACACAAGCAGCCAAATCATTAAAATAGACATCCAGAAAGTGAAATGTAAGTGTAACACAATACAAGGGAAGTTGAAATTGCATTTCTACCAATTGTGCATGGTCTACATCTATAGGTACTACTTCCACGGAAATATATGGCAAAACTCTATCAGGCAGAGAATCAGGACTTCAAATGGAAGTAACCATATACAAAAAGTTGGGGGAGGGCAAGAAGTGAGAACATATGACTTCAACAGGACAGTAAAACATCAGGGAAATGAAAATATGTAACCCTCTTCACCTCGAGAGCGACTGTGGCTCAGTAGAGGACCAGATGAAATAATAATCAGTTTTGACTTTGCGTCAAAACTGAATTGCTATGAAGATATTAAATAACTAAAACCTTGAAGGAGCTGTAAAAGTTTTGAGTGTCTGTTTCCACTCGGAGCACAAGGAGGAAATGACACATCCTGGCTCCATCCTGAGCAATAGAAAGTGGTTACCTTTCTGATTTCCATTTAAATTTCACAGGAATTACTACTGCCAAAGTAATAAATGGACATTGTGAGGTGCTTCTTACTCAGCGTTATCCAGCTGCACTACAAACCAGTATTCACCCATGGTCCTGGTTCTGAAATGGTGCAGCATAGAAAAGATACAATGTATTCTATACCTTGTGCCTTGCATCACACCCATAGTGGTGTACCTGGGGGGAGCTTTAGGTGGAGCACTTAACTCACCTTAGTGAAAACACTGTGGTTGATTGGCTGTTCATTGAACTCTAGCCTCCATTCTGGAAGTTCTGTTGATGTTTAGCCCACTACAATAATGAGCGCTATGTACCTGGCATATGGAAGCAGCACCCACTTCCTCAAAGCAGGAAGGTGGTAGTGCTGCAATGCTGCATAACATCAGTTGATTGTAGAAACAATTAGATAAAATACCAAGTTTCCTTGGTTTCTCCTCTGATTTCATCTTTAAAATACTGCATGCATTTACCATAGTTCCAGGAGGCCCCTATTTAAATTAATGGGTGTCATTACAGTACTATTCAGCGGACAAGAATAAGAGCTTTAAAATAAGCAAAGTGGGGTTGTTTTCTGAGGGTATGTCTACACTGCAGAGCTTTTCCAGAAAAACAGCCATTTTTCTGGAAAAACTACACTTATATCCACACTGTTATTGCGTTCTTTCAACAGAGTGGGGGGGATTTGATAGCAGCCTTCAACTTCCTGAAGGGAGGTTCCAAAGACGATGGAGGAAGGCTGTTCTCAGTAGTGACGGATGCAATGGTCTCAAGTTGTGGTGGGAGAGGTCCAGGTTGATATTAGGAAAAACTATTTCACTAGGAGAGTGGTGAAACACTGGAATGGGTTACCAAGGGAAGTAGTGGAGTTTCCATCCCTAGAGGTGTTTAAGTCTCGGCTTGACAAAGCCCTGGCTGGGTTGATCTAGTTGGGATTGGTCCTGCCTAGAGCAGGGGGCTGGACTTGATGACCTCCTGAGGTCTCTTTCAGCTCTATGGTTCTATGATTCTATGACAGAAAGTCGAAAGAACACAGGTTTTTCCGACCGCAGTAAACCTCTTTCTACGAGGAAGAAGCCTTTTTCAGAAAAAGACGTGTGTGGATGCAGAAGAGAGTGGTTTTTTGAAAGAAGAAGCCTCCAGGAAAAAGCACAGGTGCCCTGGTGGACCACTCCGTCCACAGTAGTCACAACTGAAATGCAGGATAGTGTCCAATCAATTGAGACGCTATCTTCTGAAAAAACACATAGGTTTTTTATTGTTCTTTTGCTGTATAGACACTCTCTTTTGAAAAAAGTTTTTCCGGAAGATATCTTCTGGAAAAGCTTTTTCCGAAAGAAGCGTGCAGGTTAGACATAGCCTGAGAGGGAGAAAATTTGCAGATGTTGAGTTAGGAATTTATGAGTTCATGGTCTGAAGCACATTCTTGAGGGTGGACAGCATAGTTTTGTAAGCACACCCTCCTGTCAATCCACTTTTGCTTCCCACAAACAACTTCAAACAGGGTTCCATTTCTACTCTTTGTAATCTAGAAGAAATCAATAATTTTATTAGCCTTTGATTCAGAAAACATGCTTCCCCTTGCCCTAAGCAGAAATCATTGCAGAACAGTATATATATATATATATATATATACACACACACACTAGGGGACTGAGGCCTCTGCTCGCTACACTCGCCTACCCACCTCTTTTCTATTTTGCTTCACTGAGACAGACTTTTGATGCTGATGATGTGATGATGTCATTGTGTCACCTGGCAGAAGCATTCTGTTGTCCAGCAGGAAAAACTTTTGTTTATATCGAAAGACATAAGATACATTGGGCCTAGTCTCTCCCACGCTGTCAAAAAGGGCTGAATTCAGACCCATGTTTTTCAAAGTTTCATGAAAATCAGAAGTTTAGCAAAGGAAGGAGGGAAATATGTTTCAAGTGGTTTTGGCCATCAATATAGAAAACAATTTAAAGTCAACATGAAACCGATAGCTTAATTTGTGAAAATAGATAAATACCATATCTGACACATAGCACATTAACCATGTAATAAATAAATACAGAAATAGTACTGAAATGCTTGGTTAATAGGTTTTGGTTCAGAGAGGAGGAAATTTAATTAAAGCATGTAATGTCAATTACTGTCATTTTTAATTGTATTATGCCTCCCTAGAAATAATGCAGACCCAGAAATATAAAGTTACCTGCATGTTTGATGTAAATGAGATAAAATTATCTAGGTCCTGAAAAAATCCAGATAGCCGTAGGAAAAATGCATGCTTACCTAATCTCACATGTCATAAAATTTAATTATTTATGGCCCATCTTTAAATTGTTGATTACATGAAAAGTGACATGCTTTCAGTTTAAACAGATAAAGCAACAACCCCAGCATTTGGCTTGTTTTTGGTTTGCATACATTTGTGTTTAAAAAACTTGATATTATTTCTGGATATTATAAATCTACTAAATCAAATTCTGTTACATTAATTTGCATCACTAAATAATTTGGCTTACTGTTAATATTAATAAAATCTATCAAAAACTGCAAGGCCTGATGCTGGATCTTGCTCTGTCTCTTTTGCTCTACCTTGTAGAAAATGGACAGTGAGCTAGTCCTGTGAAGGGAAATCCCCACTAGCAAAGCCAGAGTAGAGGTTGGACCTCCCTGATCCAACTCCTTCCGGACCTGATCAGACCCAAAGCAGGGAATTTGCAAGACCAGAGAAGGTTCCCTGCCACACTCCCAGTCACTGACTACCAGCTAGGAGAAGGGAGGCACTACCTCCAGTCACAGCCAGTCTGCCTGCTGGGTTGCTGGCCCCGCCGTTGCTGCCCTGGCCAGACTTCCTGCCGGTGATTGCCGAGGGCTGCTGCTGGATCTAGCCCCACTGCTGGGGGCTGCCACTACTCCCAGACCCTGCCTGTCCTGCTGCTTCAGCCCAGCCCCTTCTGAATTTAGAACCACTCCCTCCCTAGGTAACCCATTCCAGTGATTCACCACCCTCCTAGGGAAATAGTCTTTCCTAACATCCAACCTAGACCTCCCCCACTGTAACTTGAGACCATTGCACCTTGTTCTACCATCCGTCACTACTGGGAACAGCCTCTCTCCATCCTCTTTGGAACCTCCCTTTAGGAAGTTGAAGGCAGCTATCAAATCCCACCTCACTCTTCTCTTCTGCAGACTAAATAAGCCCAAATTCCTCAGCCTCTCCTTGTAGGTCATGTGCTCCAGCCCACGAATCGTTTTGGTTGCCCACCACTGGACTCTCTCCATCCCTCTACACCCTTTCTGAAGTGAGAGGCCTAGAACTGGATGCAATACTCCAGATGTGGCCTCACCAGTGCTGAACAAAGAGGAATAATCAAGTCTCTAGATCTGCTGGCAGTGCTCCTCCTAATGCAACCTAATATGCCATTCGCCTTCTTGGCTACAAGGACACACTGTTGACTCATATCTAGCTTCTCATCCACTGTAATCCCCAGGTCCTTTTCTGCCGAACTGCTATTTAGCCGTTCGGTCCCTACGCTGTAACAATGCTTGGGATTCTTCTGTCCTAAGTGCAGAAATCTGCACTTATGTTGTTGAACCTCATCAAATTTGTTTTGGCCCAATCCTCTAATCTGTTCAGGTCACTCTGGACTCTATCCCTGCCCTCCAAGGTATCTACCTCTCCCCCTACCTTAGGGTACGTCTACACTACAGCGCTAATTTGAACTAACTTAGTTTGAATTGGTTAATTCAAACTAAGCTAATTTGAACTAGCGCATCTAGAACAAAAAACTAGTTCGAATTAGCGTTTTGCTAATTTGAACTAGCGCGTCCACACTGATTGGACGCAGGGGCGCATTTAAGGGCGGCTGAAACCGGTTCTGGCAGGGCATCAGGTCAGTAGTTGCTTTATGTGGCTGCTGTCTGAGGTTATCTGAGGCTCGTGCTTAAAGGGACCCCCCTGGACAGCCAGTTCTCAGCTTTTCCTGCTTGCTTGCCAACATCGCCGAGGGACAGCAAAGCGTTGGTCTCTGTGCCCGTCTGTGTCGGTGCTTCCCTTCGGGGACGCCGCCGCAGGTGGCAACATGGAGCCAGAGCTTGCCCTGCACCTTCTGGTGCACTTTCTGGACTTGCTGCTGCAAGCCTGCCAGCAATGGCTCGAGGCTTCCTGGCACCTCCTGGTGCATGTCAGCCCCCTGCCTCTCCACCTGGCCGCCCTGGGGGCCGTGGAGGAGCCGCGGCAGTGCCCCGGCACCGGCGTGCCCTGCCGCATCTGGCGTCTGGACACCAGCAGCGACTGGTGGGACCGCATCATCCTGGAGCGCTGGGAAGACCGACAGTGGACCCAGAACTTCAGGATGAGGAGGGACACCTTCCTGGAGCTCTGTGAGTGGCTTGCCCCTGCTCTGCGCAGAAGGGACACTCGCATGAGGCCCGCCATCCCCCTCCAGAAGCAGGTGGCCATCGCCCTCTGGAAGCTCTCCACACCGGACAGCTACCGATCCGTCGGGAACCAGTTCGGCGTGGGGAGATCCACCGTCGGAGCGGTGCTCATGCAGGTATGGCACTCGTCGGCCACTGCGCCGGGGGGGAAGGGGGCTGCAAGGAGGGGATGGGCCACCCCAGGGACAAAGGGGGGGAGGGAGGAGGCAAAAGCACCTCGCACCGGAGGGGTCGGTCTGTCCCGGCCGTACTACACGCCGCCAGGGGGGTTGCTTCCGGGAGTGGGGCGCGGGGCACTGCCAGGGTACGAATGCTCCCAGGCACCAAGGCACCCCACTGATTGGCGCTTTGCTGTGTCTCTCTCCGCAGGTGGTCAAGGCCATCAACCGGGTGCTGCTCCGCAGGGTGGTCCGCCTCGCCGACCCGGACGCCGTCATCCGGGGCTTCGGCGCCCTCGGCTTCCCCAACTGCGGGGGGGCCATCGACGGGACGCACATCCCCATCTGTGCCCCAGAACACCAGGCGTCCCGTTACGTGAACCGCAAGGGGTACTTCTCCATCCTCCTGCAGGCCGTGTGTGACCACTGGGGACAGTTCACAGACATTAATGTGAGCTGGTCCGGCAAAGCACACGATGCCCGGGTGTACCGCAACTCCTCCGTGTGCCAGCGGCTGCAGGACGGGACCTTCTTCCCCGACCGCCACATCAGGGTTGGGGACATGGACATGCCCGTGTGCCTGGTAGGGGATGCCGCCTACCCACTGCAGCCGTGGCTGATGAAGCCCTACACGGGGCACCTCAATCCCTCCTGCCAGGCCTTCAATGCCAGGCTGATCAGGGCCCGCATTGTGGTGGAGGGGGCCTTCGGGCGACTGAAAGCCCGCTTTCGATGCCTCCTCACCCGTCTGGACCTGGCCGAGCACAACATCCCTCCTGTGGTGGCAGCATGTTGTGTGCTCCATAATTTATGTGAGAGAAAGGGGGAGGCTTTCCTGCCAGCCTGGATGGCTGAGGCTGACCACATGGCTGGCCACTACGGTCAGCCCCGCACCGCCGCCGTCCGGGAAGCCCAGCGGGGGGCCGTCCAGATCCAGGAAGCCCTGCGGGATACCTTCCTGGTGGAGGAGGAGGACTGACCTCTCCCTGCATGCCCCACTGGGGCCTTCTTCCACCCTACCCCCTTCCGCTTTCCCCTGCCTACCTACTGTCAAATAAAGACACCTGTTTTTCAAACAAAAACGTCTTTTTATTTAACATAACTGGGGTGGGGGGAGGGAGGACGAAGGGTGGGAGAGGGGAGGGGGAAACCTGGGACGAGGGAGCTGGAAGGGGAGGGAAGGGAGGAAGGGAAAGGAAAGCTCAGGGGCGGGGGTCCGGCTGCCTCTCCTGTCTCGCAACACTGCGGATCCGGGGGCGTTGGTGGGGAATGGTTGTGGAGGGTGGGGCAGGAGGGACGGGGGGTGTGGAGGAAGCAGAAGCGGGAGCAGGGGAACAGGAGCACGGGGAGCAGGAGGAATTGGGAAGCGGTCGAGCAGGCTCTGGAAGTGGCCTCCGGCGCAGCCTCAGGTCCTCCTGGACCCAGTGCTCCTGGATGTGGAGCTGTTGCTCCAGGAACCGGAGGTGCCACCTCTGGTACTCCTCCTGGTTCCTGGCTCTCCTGCTGGCCCGGGCGCGGGCGGCTGCTGCAGGCGGGGTAGTGCGCCCTGCAGTCCCAGGTGCTGCGGCTGTGGTGAAACAAGAACAGCAGTCAATTACCCCAGGGGCCCAGGTGTGTGAAACCCGGCTCCCCTCTGCAAGGCCAGGGCCCCTGCAGGATCCCCAGCTGCTGCTCCGTGGTGGGCAAGGCCCAGGCGCACGGTCCCTGGGCTCCCGCTCGCCCCAGCCCCCCGTACACATAAGGGGAGCACGATGGTACTCACATGTGGACGCCTCCCCGGCCTCGGATGACACAGGCGAGCGGCTCTGTGTGGTGCCTCTGGGGTCCTGGGTCCTCGGCAGGCTGCCGGCAGGCTCCTGGCTCTTGGAGCCCTCCTCCTCCTCCGTCTCTGGGAGCGGTCCCTCTGTCCCGGTGTCTATCACATCCCGGGGGGCAGGGACGGCATGAGCCCCCAGGAGGCGGTCCAGAGCCTGGAAGTGGGGGCACGCCTCCGGGTCGGCCCCTGGCAGGCAGGCCCGGGAGTAGGACTGCCACAGGTCCTTGATTTTCCAGCGCACCTGCTCTCGGCTGCGCTGGTGGCCCCTGGCGGCCAGGCTGGCAGCCATGCGGCCGTAGACTGCCGCGTTCCTGTGGCTAGTGCGGAGATCATGGACATTGGAGGCTTCCCCCCAAACCTCGATGAGGTCCACGATCTCCGCACTAGACCACGCGGGCGCCCGCCTCTTGCGACCCCGGGCAGGGTCCTGGGAGCCACCAGGCTGGTCCCGGGAAGAGGGGGAGGGCTGGGTGTCATTGGGTGGCTGGCTCATGGGGTGTCAGCTGCTGGGTGTGCTGGCACGGGTATTGGCAGCCTTGCAACTGGCACAAACTGTGTAGCCAGCCCGTGGCCCTTTAAGGGCTCCGGGGCTGGGAGGGGGGCAGTAGAGTTTCCCTGGTGTTGGCCAGAGTGGCCACCAGGGCAAGCTGGGAAGGGCTAGCCTCCCACTAGTTCGAATTAAGGGTCTACACAGCCCTTAATTCGAACTAGTAAGTTCGAACTAGGCTGAATCCTCGTGGAATGAAGATTACCTAGTTCGAACTAAGCGCTCCGTTAGTTCGAATTAAATTCGAACTAACGGAGCGCTAGTGTAGCGCCTATGAAAGTTAGTTCGAACTAACGTCCGTTAGTTCGAACTAACTTTGTAGTGTAGACATACCCTTAGTGTCATCCGCAAACTTGCTGAGGGTGCAATCCATCCCCTCATCCAGGTAATTAATAAAGATATTGAACAAATCAGCCCTAGAACCAATCCTTGGGGCATTCCGCTAGAAACCGACTGCCAATTTGACATCGAACCGTTGATAACTACCTATTGAGGTCTACACTACTATCCTGCTTCCCTCAGTGTTGAGACTGACCGTGAGGATACAATGCCTCTTTCACAAAGAAAGCTGCCTCAGTGGTTGTGTAGACCAGGCTCTGCTGACTGTAGACTGGCGTGCCCTTTAGTTCTACACCCTGGAATACCTCTTGTTGCTGCTAACACATCCCCTCTTCTATGAAGGGTTTAGGAACAAATGGTGTAAAACCTGTATGGTTGTTTTATGAGTTCCAATAGAGTTGGTTTAAAATCATTTTGTGGAACGAGGTGTACCGGTAGTTCGGAATAGGAAGCCTAGTCCGAACTACCTATTTTGAGCCCTGTGTAGCCGCGCTGCACGGGGTTCGAACCAGCGGGGTTTTAAAAATGGCGGCTCCCCGCTTATGCAAATGAAGCCCGGGAAATGCAAATCCCGGGCTTCATTTGCAAGTGTGGTATGCCTACATTACCCTCCTAGTTCGAACTAGGAGGGTAGTGTAGACATACCCAGAGATATTAGCCTTTGATGGACCTATTCTCCATAAACTTACCTAATTATTTTTTTAAAACTTAGTTATATTTTTGGTCTTCTTGAGATCCCCTGCCAACAAGTTCCACTGGATGGCTGTGCACTCTGAGAGGCAGTAACTTCTTATGTTTTTTTTAAACCTGCTATCTATTCATTTCATTGAGTGACCTCCTTCACTCTTATGTTATATGAAGGAGCAAACAACAGTTCCTTATTCCCATTCTTCACATCAGCCAAGATTTTATAGACCTCTATCATATCTCCCCTCATTCGTCTTTTTCCTAAGATAAAATCACCTACTATTTTTTTTAATCTCCCTTTGTATGGAAGTTGTTCCGTATCCCTAATCATTTTTTATGCCCAACTCTATGTTTTTCCAATCCCACTGTATCTTTTTTGAGATGAGACAACCAGAACGCCATGCAGTATTCAAGGTGTGGCCATACCCTGGATTTATATAGTGGAATTATGATATTTTGTTTTATTACATATCCCTTTATTAATGGCTCCTAACATTCTGTTTGCATTTTAGACTCCTGTTGCTCAATGAGCAGATGGTTTCAAATAATTGTCCACAATGACTCCAAGATCTCTTTCTTGAGTGAAAGCTCTTTCATGAGCTTTTGTGGGTAAATGCCACTTCATCAGATGAGTTGGAGTGGAAGTTACAGAATCCAGGGCTTATATAACAGCAAAGGCTGTCAATTCTAGGACCAGTATTAATGAAGATAAATAAGTCAGGCTAGATGTGTCCCATTCATAACATTTTATGTGGAAATGCGAATATCAAAAGCAGGGAAAATTGCCTTTGTAGTGAATTAACCAATTATTATCTTTATTCAAGCCCAAACTGATAGGCTGTGTCTACATTGGCACCCTTTTCCGGAAAAGGGATGCTAATGAGACACTTCGGAATTGCAAATGCCGCGGGGGATTTAAATATCCCCCACGGCATTTGCATGAACATGGCTGCCGCTTTTTTCCGGCTCGGGGTTTTGCCGGAGAAAAGCGCCAGTCTAGACGGGATCTTGCGGAAAATAAGCCCTTTTCCGGAAGATCCCTTAGTAGGAATAAGGGATCTTCTGGAAAAGGGCTTATTTTCCACAAGATCCCGTTTAGACTGGCGCTTTTCTCCGGCAAAAACCCGAGCCGGAAAAAAGCGGCAGCCATGTTCATGCAAATGCCGTGGGGGATATTTAAATCCCCCACGGCATTTGCAATTCCGAAGTGTCTCATTAGCATCCCTTTTCCGGAAAAGGGTGCCAATGTAGACACAGCCATAGTGTTGAACTTGTAAATGAACTCCAGTTCAGCTGTCTCCCTCCTTCACTAACACTGGTCCCACAATTGACAGGTAACTCAGGTAACAGGACTCTCCAACTTATCTGATGAGGTGGGTTTTACCCACGAAACCTCATGACCTAATATATTTATTAGTCTCTAAGGTGCCAGAGGATTACTCCTTGTTTTCAAAGTTACAGCTTAATATGGCTATCCCTCTGAGACTTGAGTGGAAATAGTTGATTGAGACCCTATCATTTTTTATGTGTAGCTGGGATTAGGGTTGTGAATGAATAGTTGACTAGTCACTTCCCCCCACTCTTGCTGTCTCTATCAGAAAGAGGCAGCAAGGAGGGGAGTGGGAAGAAAGGGGGTGCTTCAAAGCAGCAGCGATGAGTGGAGCCCGGGGTCAGCTGGGGACTCCCATGCTGACCCTGGGCTCCATGTGGTGCGGCCGCTTTGAAATGCTGTAGGGAGCCTTATGCTGGGAGTTGAGCCCAGGCTCCATGCAGTGCTGCCTCTTTGAAACACCGCGGGGAGCATGGGGCCAACAGGGGATGGCTTGAATCCCCAGCTGACTCTGTGCTCCCTGCAGCACTTTTGCCATTGAAGTATAGCAGCATCCCTGGAGGCTGTTGCTAAACTTCAAAGTCGGAGGTGCCCGTATCGACTAACTGAATAGTCGATACAAATTGCATCAACTATTCAATTAGCCAATACATCTAAATTTAGCATCCTGAGCTAGGATTATGTTTTCCATTTTATATTTATCAATACTGAATTTCATATACCATTTTGTTGCCTCGTCACTCAGTGAGCTCCCTTTGTAACACTTTGCACTCAGTTTTGGAATTAAGTATCTTGCTTAATTTTGCATCATCTGCAAATGTAACCACTTTACTATTTACCTCTTTTTAAGCAGTTCTAGCACAGATCCATGGGGATACTACTGTTTACTGTGCTTCACTATGAAAACTGATCAATTATTCCTATGTTTTGTTTTCTATCTGGTGAAGAGTTACTGATTCATGAGAGAATCTTCCCTCCTTATCCCATGATTGCTTACTTTCCTGAAGAGCCTTTGGTGAGAGACCTTGTCAAAGTCTTTTTAAAAAATTCAAGCACAATATATTCAATGGATCACCCTTGTCTATATGTTATTGATAGAGCCCTGCACAGATACAAAAATTGTGTTTGCATCCGTCTGCATCCGCAAAAATAAGCCGCAGATATCCGCATCCATGGAGATCTATAGATTTGCAGTATTCTAGATATAGATACCCGCAGATATAAACAAATATTTATAGATTTGCAGGGCTCTATTTATTGACCCGCTCAAAGAATTAGAATATTTCCCTTTACAAAAGCTGTGTTGATTCTTCCCCATGAGAACATGGTTATCTATGTATGTGATAAGTCTGTTCTTTTATCATTTCAACAAATTTGCCTGGTACTAAAGTTAGGCTTAGCCATCTATTGCTGCCAGGATGACCTCTGGAGCCTTTTTTAAAAAATAGCACATTAGACAGACAGGCTCGTTTAATCATTCAGGGTATGGCTACCCTACAGCATTATTTCGAAATAAGCTATTTCAAAATAGTTAATTTGAAATAGCTTATTTCGAAATGACACGTCTACACTCAAAATGCATTTTGAAATAGCGTTTTTCTATTTCGAAATAGCACGTCCACACTGACTGGACGTTGACTCACATTTAAGGCTGGTTGGAATCAGTTCTGACAAGGTATCAGGTCAGAAGTTGCCTTGTGGCCAGGGCGGCCAGCAGGGCACCCTGGGAAGGGCTGGAGGTACCCTATTTCGAAATAAGTGTCTACACAGTGCTTATTTCGAAATAGCACTTTTGAAATTGGCACTATTCCTCGTGGAATGAGGTCTACCAATTTCAAAATAAGCCCTACATTATTTCAAATTAATTTCAAAATAACAGAATGGTTGTGTAGACGCTAGTACAGTTATTTAGAAATAACAGCTGTTATTTCGAAATAACTTTGCTATATAGACATACCCTCAGTTACATACCAAAGTTAGTAGTTTTGCAATTTCATATTTGAGCTCTGTCATATCTGAGTTCCATCAGAACTTTTGGGTGAATGCCATCTGGTTCTGGTGACTTATTATGGTTTAATTTATTATGATATTGTCTACTGAAATAAATTACTAACACAATATGATTCACTCATATCAAAACTACTTCAGATTAAGAGACACACTCTCAGTCGATTAACTAACAGATCTATCACTACGCAATCATTATTTGTTGTGCCTGTAGCAAAGGTCCAAGTGTGAATAAATGTATGACAAGACCACCAACTTTCATCTTGCAAGCAGCTTGAGGAGTATAAACATAGAGGAAGAAAGATTCATACTTGTTATTATATTTATATACATATCTCCAGGTGCCTTATAGCCACAGAGATATTCCTTATAAAAAAATCCACTCGTAAGCTTTTCATCGTGAAATGCTCAACAATATCCCTCTCCTTCCAATCCAGCAACTGGCAAGAGCGAAATGCCATATATTGCCAGCCTTACTCATATAAGTAGTACCTTCCTCCAGTGTTACAGTCACGACTGATTTCCAAGAGGCCACTTGCCAAAGAAGGTACTATTTGGTGAAAGTATACCTAGCAGAATCTGGCATTAGTGTTATAATATCACTTCCACGGGTGAAAAATTAGTGTAATTACCTATGATTTACACTGGTGTAAGAAAAGTCATAAACAGAGCCAGGGTCTATGTGACACAGCCAGGAATAGAGCCTAAGCCTCTTGACCTTCAAACTTAACTTGAAGAAGACCATCTTTCCTTTGTTGTCACTTTCTCTTTGCCTTCCCTTTGTTACTTGGACTCCAATTTCCTTCAGCTCAGGATCCTATCGGCTAAACTGCATTATATACTCCACTTCTTTTTTGTTCTCTTCACTCTATCTCTAGAATATTACCTAGCTGGCAATAAGCTTCCTAAGAGGCTACTTTCCTATCACACAATAAGCAATTTACTGACACACTACTGTTCGCATATAGTTCTGCACCTAGACAGTGAATTGGTTAGCAATTCCATATGTCAGAGTTGCTACAGCTTTCTGGAAAATTGTATGACTTTGGGTACATAAAAAAAGCTAACAGCAGCAGGAAAAAAATCATAAAAATGTAGCCAAATTTGTTTCATCCTGCCTGCATCAGCAAATTTGGTCAATGACCTCTCTATGAGTCATGCAAGAGCTTTAAAACTTGCAATGATTTATATATTCAGGATAGGAAGTTCAAGGCTTACATTTTTATTCCCAAACCATACATTATTCCTCTCTACACACAATTTCTTGATAATTACATCTGCCCCGAAATATATAGGCATAATTTTTTTCTGCTTTGTGGTACATATTAACCAAAACCACTCATTTCAATAACAGTCTCTATGTTTTTGGCTGATTGCAGCAGATATGTTGGATATTCCTGGAACCATAGATGGTGGATGCTTTTATTATAGCTTTAGTCATGGAAACGGGCTTCTACCAATAGTAGAATGGTTTGTAACAAGGTAATTATGAAGGGGGGGGGGACTTTATATTTTACATGGTATCAAAAATAAGAAGCATCTATTTCCTCCATTCAGCAATCTTTAAAATAAAATAATAATAAATATCACCTAGCTCTTATGTAGATAGCACTTTTCATCAAAAGATCATTTTACAAAGGAAGGTAAGTATTATTACCGCCCATTTACAGATAAGAAAGCTGACTAAGCAGTGAAGTGCCTTGCCCAAGATCAGCCAGCAGGTGAATGGCAGAGACAGAAATAGAATGCACATCTCCTTTTGAGTCACAATCTAGTATTTTGGCCATGAGACCATAGTGACTTCCCAGGAGGACCTGCATTCCTAAGTTTAATGAACTGTAGAACTTTTGAAGAAAAGCACTTGAATACAAGATGGAAACTAGCAGTACAAAATCTCTCTGTGTCATGCACAGAGAATATTTTGTTATCAGTTTGAGTAAAACAAAGCACAAGCAGCTTTTTAAATTACATGGTAAATACTATACATATAATGTTGCTTTCCTTTCTGTGAGGCCTAGCAGTTCACTCTCATCTCACTAAAGCAACTCTGAATCAACCATTACCTGTGACTTTTGCAGAGATATATAGATGTTTTATGGAGCCAGTTTGGCTGTTTTCATGTTTATCATGTTTTTTAACTGCTGCTATGTACATTTGGGATTGGGGAAATAGGATGTCCCTGTGACACACAGTACAGAATTTACATTTGTTATAAGTATTTGAATACTGAATGTTAAACCCAAAAAGTTTCATGTCAGGATTCAGAGCACAGAGCCCTTTTAAAGATCAATAGTACATTTAGTTTACTGGGGAAAAAAAAAGAATGATTCAATTCTAGAACCTCACAGGCCCTATAAGGGCCAAAAAGAACATGTTTTGTAGAGAACTGAGCTAAGAAAATTGTGTTTTGTTTTTTCTAAACCTTACCTGCTGGGGTTTGATTTTATAAAACTGGAGCAAATTCAGATTGATTTCCATTTGGCCTGAACCACCATATTTAGGGTGAAGAGGTAAGAAACTCAAATGAAAGCATGAAGCTTTGATCTATTATCCATAATGAGCATAGCAGGTACTTTTTGTTTTGGAAAGTCTGCCATTCATCAGGTTTTGCCAAATCTGGTACGTATGGTTCAGATCCTGAGTTCTGTTTTGTGTAAACCATCAGTATAAAGGCATGGAAAAATGTTTCCAGTTTGGACCCATCTCTAATTTTAATATCATTCCAGCTCCTCTGTGAACTAGGAAACGGGATGCCATGGAACAAGGGGAAAAAGTAAGCAAATCCCTTTTCTATGACCCTGTTGAGCATGTTATTACCTTTCTACAACTCTAATTGAACAATAAGTAATTACTATGTTAATCTTCAGTTGTCAGTGACTAAGCCATCCTAGTAAGGGAATAACATTCCCCTTTCTTTTTGGACAGTCCTAGTAAGTGAAAATTCTTTCAATTGAGTTTATGTGATGATAGTTATTGTTAATCTACCAGATGCTAGTATCTACAGGGCCTAAAACCTAAATGCCCTCATCACTTGTCTCTGAGTTTGTGGTATATCTGGCATGCTACCAAATAGTTGAGCCAGTTTGGTATACTATAGCATTGGCCCCAGAAGGCAGTGCTTACTGCAGTACTTCTCTATTCATCCTTTCACCTGTCAGCTTCATATAACAAAGATGATATATTTTCTTAAGTTGGTAGTCCACTAAAACTTTCCTTACCCAACAGACCAGCAGGACACTACTCTGGGTTGGTTGTAACAGAAAATTTCTCTCCTGCTGCCATCCTTCTGGAGCTACATGATTGTTTAAAACAAAAATAAAACCACAGTTACCTATTGGGCATCCAGATTAAAATACAGGAACTTAGTGCTAATCTTTAGAAAGTCCTGCTTTGACACTCACTACACTTACAGGTCTCATAAATTAAAACCAGAACACTGAACCCCCTGGACTGATTCCAATCTTTTCTGGAAACATTAGTTGAAGAAGCTAAAAAGCAGGAGAAAGATATCAGCCTTGCACAACTGTCATGAAAAATACCCCCTATAAACATAAAATCTAGTTGTCTGCACTTTTTCTGGTAATTATGACAATAAGGATAGATATTGGCTTTGTTTTGAAACCATTACTGCTTATCAGATTTTACAATGTAAGATTGCAAAATGTTGCACAAATTTTAACTAGCTGATTTCAACTTTCTAATGGACAGCTCTCCAAACACAGCCAGGAATCAGTAAAACTATCTTGTCCATCTTTAGCAGTAATAAAGAATCTGCCAGCCACATTCTTCCCTCAATGTCATTTGAGCAATTGACTTCAAAGGAGTTTCACAAATAAGAGTGGGTAGAGTTTTGCCCAGCAATATGAATTTTTAAAGCAAGCCTGTTGGTGATGTATCAGCCAGAATTGCATCAAGCTCCTTCTCCCATACCTGTGCAGTTTCTGCAACACTAGCAGGAGTAGAAAAATAAAACGTAATTTTTGTCACTGAAGCAAGCAGATATGGCTCTAAGCATGCTCAGTGAGCAGCAGATCCATTGTGTATGAAAACACCACTTTTATCAGGTCACTTTTCAGACTAAAACTACAATTTAACCTCACAATATCACTTTGAGGTAAGGGTTTGTCACTACAAAGAGGGGATTTCCCCAGTACCCCATAACAGGGCCAGAATTAGAATTAAGGAGCTCCAAGCTTGTAGTTCCTTGCTTTAGTCCACTAACTCATTCAAGCTTCACACTTATTTTTATTTGTGATCTACAAGAACTTAATCCAAGTACTAGAGACTGGCCTAGTCACTCTCTTAAATATGTATTTATTACCATATTTTCTATTTGAAAGGTAAAAGCCTATTTTCTTCTCCATACTAGGGACATTAGTGTACAGTCAAATAAATGATTAACCAATAAACCTAGGTTTATCGGTTAATCCTACTGACTACATGCACTCTCCCCCCCTTGCTGCCTCTGTATCAGAGGCAATGGCAGGGGTGGGGGGTGGGTGGAGGGAACTGGGAGCCGGTACCTGTGAGGAGCTGGCTTTAAGCAGGCTCCCGATGAGCATCAAATCTGTCTGTCACCCCCAACCCCATGCTATAGCCTCTGATAAAGAGGTAGCAATGCGGAGGGTGAGAGGGGCAGGCAGGAGCAAATATGTGTGGGGAGCCAGCTTTCAAGCCAGCTCCCCTCACGCATAGGCTCCGTCAGTCCCATAGCTGCCTCCTACAGAGGAAGTGAGAGGGGGCAAGCAGGAGCCGGTGCTGGAAGGAGCTGGCTTAAAAGCTAGTTCCCCGCAGCACCAGGTCCATGATGCCTCCTGCCCCTTCCCCCCCAGCCCTGCTCCCTCAATCAGAGGCAGCAGTGTGGGGGTGGAGTAGGGCAGAGGAGGCTGTCGTGAACAGTGGCTTCAAAGTCCCTCTGGACAGATACTGTTCTGCATCCTCTGGAGCAGCCTCTGTCCGCAGTGAGCCTGGGCTGACAGAGGCTGCTTCGTGGCAGCAGCCATGTCTGCAGGGAATCCAAGCTCCCCATCTCTGTCCGTGGGGAGCTCGGATCCTCATAGACAGGGGCTGCTGCTAAGCACAGGGTGGCAGGCAGACAATTTGCGAGGGGAGTTGGTTTTTAAATAGAGAGGCAGCAGCACAGAGTTGCAGAGAGCTCCCCGAGCATGGGGCCACAGTGCACTGGCTGCTGGCCCCACCCCTAGGGACTACCAAATAGTCATGTAACCAATCATATTTTATGTGTTTACACAACTAAGCAATTATACAATAGCTAACATCCTTACACCACAGAAAAAAATGCTAACTTTTTTTACTTTAATGTTAGTAATTTATATTGCATAATTTGCAGTTTAATTTCAAACATCCTGCAACTCCTTCAGTGTAATGAATATTTCTCCTGCAGAACAATTTTTAATGACAATTTGTATTAATAAAATGTGTGCACAGTGTTAGAAAAATGGGGCCAAGTTCCACCCTTAGTTACTCCATGCATCTGGAATTCATTAAAGTTTCACTTTACATAACAAAAGCTCAATGTGTTCTCAAAATGATGATCAAAAGCACAGACAGAGTGGAAACATCTTTTATTTAAGTCTAGGTATAACAACGAACTGTGTTACTGTAAGGCTGTGTCTAGACTGGCCAGTTTTTCTGGAAAATCAGCCGCTTTTCCGGAAAAACTTGCCAGCTGTCTACACTGGCCGCTTGAATTTCCGCAAAAGCACTGACTTCCTACTGTAAGAAATCAGTGCTTTTTGCGGAAATACTATGCTGCTCCCGTTCGGGCAAAAGTCCCTTTTGCGCAAAACTTTTGCGCTAAACTTTTACGCAAAAGGGCCAGTGTAGACAGCTGAGATTTGTTTTGCGCAAAAAAGCCCCGATCGCGAAAATGGCAATCGGGGCTTTTTTGCGCAAAAGTGCGTCTAGATTGGCCATGGACGCTTTTCCGCAAAAAGTGTTTTTGCAGAAAAGCATCCGTGCCAATCTAGATGCTCTTTTCCTAAAATGCTTTTAACAGAAAACTTTTCCGTTAAAAGCATTTTCGGAAAATGCCAGTCTAGACGTAGCCTAAAGGTAAAAAAAGCTGCCATCTTGTTTTCAACCATAGTCTAAAGCGGGGTGGGCAATCATTTTTGAAGGCGGGCCACTTCATAAATTTCAGAAGTGGTCGTGGGCAACTCCAAAAGCAGCAGGGCCTTGGGTAGAAGGGGCGGGACCTCAGGTAGAAGGGGCAGGGTTGGGAGCTAGCCTACCCCAAGTTTTGCTTGCCCTGGGGTTCTTGCCCCTGAGTTCCAGCCAATGGAAGGGGCAGGACCTGGAGCAGATGGGACTGTGCTGGGGACAAGCCTCCGCATCAGAGTTGTCCGGGGTGGAGGCTTGGAATGAAAGACACACCAAAGGGCTCGCAGCTCCTGGTCCTGCTGCTAATCCGTTGCCTGGCAGCTGCAAGCCTGACGCCTTTTCAGTTGCTGCTATTAAAAGGTTCCCGGCTCACAGCTCCAGGCGGCTGCAAGGCAATGCATTAGCGGCGGGGACAGGAGCTGTGAGCCCTTTAGCAGCAATTTAAAGGGCTTGTGCCTGCCAGCGACTGATACCGTCCTGCCTGCCAGCTGCCCAAAAGGCGCGAGCCCTTTAAATAGCAGGAGCTGAAAGGGCTTGTGCCTCACCGACAGCTCCCAGGCAACGCGTTAGCAGCAGGTCCAGCAGCTGCGAGCCCTTTCGATTGCTTCTACTTAAAGGGCTTGTGCATGCCAAGTGGCTGCTACTGCGGGCTGGGTCAAGGTCTAGGCAGGCTGGATCCGTCTCACTCACAGGATCTTGCCCAGCCCCGGGCTAAAGGGACACAAGCCAGAACATTCAGTTCATAAAACCAAATTGGAGTTTTTCCAGTTTCTGGATGCACAAGTAGTGAAAAGGTTTGCAGCCCTCTCTAATCCGATGGGGGCATGCAGCAAGAGGGGCTGCACTCTATTGCAGTAGCACCTGCATGCAAATGCAGCGGTGTCAGCTTTAGAGCTCTGAAGGGAACCTCTTGCCAGAAGTAAATGCCGTTTGACAACAGCTCCTAATAAGAGGAAGGAAATGAAGGAAAGAAAAGTGATAGGAAATAAAAGGACTTAATAAAACAGGATTTATTGCTTTCATTTGCGATGGTTTTCCTTTGTTCTGTTTAAGCACTGTGCCTTCCAATTCCAGATACAGCACAAAAGAGATACTTGTCTAAAAAAGTTTATTTCTATCTGGGATTGCCTTTCAAGACGCAGCATAGACTCAGTAATGCATGATTAGGCATAACAATGGACAAGCTCTAATGAATTTGGCACAGCCTTTGCTTATGATACCAATCAAATCAATATTAATGGGGAATGTACACGCTCATTACAGCACAAAATGGGCACCAATCTCCTCAGGAAGGTTTTTGGGTCATAAACTGTGTTTGAGATCAGTATAGCTGACTTCTCCTCCCTTTTCAACAGGATGGAAAAATATATAATTATGTGCTATTTAGTACCTGGGTAAAATCCACATTCAGGCTGAGTGTGGCATACTACTGAAATCAATCCAAAAGGAAGAAGTCTTAGTTTAAAAAAAATAAAGATTTTAATAGCTCTGAGAGTTCAAATTCAATTCTTAAGTAGGTAACACTAGCTATTTCTCATGCTGCCTCACATTTCTCTATTTATTTTTATCTGCAGAATCAAACATGCTAGAGAGGGAGGCCTGGTAAGTATTGCCTCAGCCATCATGCTTGGTTACTTACATCTGTGGTCAATTCTCCACACTTTCTTCCATAAAAGGTAAACGAGGCACTGTACTTGCAACAGGATAATCTAAACAATATGAACAATGTTACTGTTAAAGACCATCTGGTTCATCAAGCACAGCCCCAGACTGTTAACTCCTTGAGTAAAACAGGGAACCACGCAGTATGGTTTCGTCTATACACAATTCATTTTTAAGCTGATAAAATGCTAGAGTTCCTGACACACAACAGATTCAGTGCCCAGAGAAATTCAGTCTCTCTTTTCGCACTCCACAGAGCTCTCCTATGTTGTAATCTCGGCTTGTCAGCAACATTTACATATAATATTTTCTACAAAAAGTTTCTGGGCTCTTCCGTAAGCCTCTATCAAACAGTTCTACGTATGGATTTTTATTTTGTTTTGGGGAGGGCAGGTTTCAACTCATAATCAATTTATAAACTAATGGCCTGATCCTACAAACATTTAGGCACACAGCTATTAACTATGTAAGTAAAATTATAATTCTTCAGGCTATAAACAAACAGGCCCTGAAAAACTAAATGAGGGCTACTCAACTTCGGAAGCTCCAAGGTCTACAATGATACTCATAGCACATGCGGAGGACCGCAACTTAAATGTGGTTCCATAGACATGCAAATGTATATGCAAATATATGTAAATAACTTATTTCACACAAAAGGACATGACTACAAAGATTAAGGCAAGACTACACAACATGAAGGCCCCATTTAAGTCAGTTCCACTGATATTAATAAAAATGCAATATTTACCCAATTTCCACCCATATGACAGCTCTTTTAATGAGCAATGAGGGTATGTCTACACTACCCCGCTAGTTCGAACTAGCGGGGGTAATGTAGTCATCCGCAGTTGCAAATGAAGCCCGGGATTTGAATTTCCCAGGCTTCATTTGCATGAAGCCGGCCGGCGCCATTTTTAAATGCCGGCTAGTTCGAACCCCGTGCCGCGCGGCTACACGCGGCACGGACTAGCTAGTTCGGATTAGGCTTCTAATCCGAACTAGCTGTATACCTCGTTCCACCTCATCCAGCCTAATCCGAACTAGCTAGTCCGTGCCGCGTGTAGCCGCGTGGCACAGGGTCCGAACTAGCCGGCATTTAAAAATGGCGCCGGCTGGCTTCATGCAAATGAAGCCCGGGAAATTCAAATCCCGGGCTTCATTTGCAACTGCGGATGACTACATTACCCCCGCTAGTTCAAACTAGCGGGGTAGTGTAGATATACCCTGAGAGTTCAGGAATTTAACTACTAAAACGCATATCAACAGAAGACCATTATATTGACTACTTTTTTGTTTTGGCTCCCATCCGTGAGCTGTCTTGAGCCCCATGTAAAGCCAAACTGCACCGCAGGCCGCAAACAAATGCCTGAACTAAAAGATGTTTTTTTAAATAAAGTAAAAAGTTAAAGGAGGGTCACAAGAAAGTAAAACAAGTAACATAAATCCCAGCCCAGCTTTTTGCTAATGCCATCAACTCCTTCTTCTTTTGGTATTAGATGGACATGCAAGTCAACAAGTGCACCAAAGGAAAAGGAGCAAAGCAAGAATTAAAATGACTTGGGAGAAGAGAATGGAGGAGGAAAGTAACACAAAGGGAAGAAAGCGAGTATGTTAAATATTTAAGAGGCAGTGTAATCTAGCATACTGAACACAGGACTGAAGGTGTGCCTACACTGCAACTGTGATTACACCAGATGTGAGAATGCCCTAAGCTAGCTTTGATAAAACTTGCCAATAATAGCTATGAAGCCGTGGAGGCAATGGCAGCAGTACTGCCTAGCAGTCTGAGTATAAGCCTCCCCGAGACCCTTGGTATGTACTTCAGCAGTTAGTCTATGCCACTGTGTGTGCTGCTTCAACTTCCCTGATACTTTTAGCAACCTGCTGCAATCACATCTGCAGCGTAAACATGCAGTCAGAGCCAAAAACACATGAGCACTAATTTGGCTCTTTCATGGCATTATGTGGTGTCACAACAAGCAGGCTGCTGCGCTTCAGCCTCCCCATGTGTAAAATGGGAATAATACTTATACATATCACAAAGGTATTATCGGAAATAAAGGTTGAACCTCCCTGGTTTGGCAACCTCGGGACCACTGGTCCCAGGTGAGGGATTTTGCCAGACCAGAGGAGGTCATATTTGGTCCCCCTGCTACCACCCGCCCCAGTCCTAGACCAGCCACCAGCCTCCCAGACAGCTTTCCCCTTCCCCCCATCGCCAGCCCTGCTGGTCCTTCCGCCTTCCCTGCTAAGCCGGACAGCTGAGCTCCAGCCCACTTTCCAGTGCACTGGGCTTCCTGTCCTACTGGTCAGTCCCGCTGGGTCAGGCTTAGCAGCCCAGCTGGGGCAAGCCAGGCAGCACAGCTGCGGGGAGCCCAGTCGCCAGCACTCCACTGAGACTCTCTGGTCCAGGAATATTTGTGGTCCTTCTGGACTAAGGATGCTGAGGGACCCGAGTCTCCTGCTTTGGAGGTTCAACTTGTAATTAAAAGTCTGTAAAGTACTTAGCAGATGTAAGACACAAGGCTGCATTAGCCAACACTGATACTCCCATTGGCTTCAGTGGAACAGGCACAGCCCAGAGAGTCATGTGAGCGTTAAACGGCATTATATATAGGCAGTTTACATGTGTTAAATGTGCCCATTTGCCTTCTGCAAACACCACCGCAGATGCATCAAAGCCAAAAGAGATTTTTCGTAAGCAGACACTCAGCAGTACCGAGTAACTTCTTTTCACAAGACAGTTTACAATAACTGTGCATGGAGTGGGTTAAATATTGGCTTCCGTTACAGCTGTGCAATCCCATGTTGCCTGACTGTAACTGAGAACAGAATTTGGCTCCATAGGATTTTTTCCCCAAAATTTTAATGGCAGGGTAAAAAAAAATAATTTATTGAACTAGAAAATTTAATTACTTCCTTTTCTGTCTTTTTAGTTCATTCTAAAATGTTTTTGGAAAAAGAAAAGATTAAGCAAAAAAAGACAAAGCAGAGTTGGAGTTTTTCTCTGAGAGTAAACAACACAATCAGGGAATTTCATATCCCTTTGGTTTCTGGCTTTAGTTCCACAAGAACTAAGCATTGCTGTATCTAATTTCTAGGTAAAGCACAGCACACACATTTCCAATCCCATACTCCAACAAATTCTTCCACCACCATGCTGCAGCATATGTTGATAAACTCCTTTTTAAATAGTATGACAAAACAAGACTCATTTTCATTGAAACCATTATATAAAAGATCATTGGAGTATGTACTGCATAAATATGCTACATTTTTAGTTTCCAAATAATTGTTAGAGGGAGGAAGTGTTGGGTTTTATTTTTCCCTTTAGAAATCACTTAGCATATGCTCATGACTCACACATGAGTTAAAAAACCCAGGAGTTACTGTATACAAGCTGTGTCAGACAGTTTTATGATTAATAGGGTTAAAAAGTTAGATTCACATTTGAAACTTAGGTTGATCACATTGAAACAATTAAGCCTAGCTAGTAAGCATCAATTATAAAACTATTTACAGACCCAGCAAAATTTATGAGATTTACAGTATAAACAATATTGCAGTACAAAAAAAATCATTGCAGGTCACGCACCAAAAGGAACATATGATTTACGAGGACAAACTTTCATGGTTATTCTAGTTTTGAAGTATAAAAAGTTACCATACAACAATGTACATATTATACCTTTCTAGACAACACAGTGAAGATATTCTAATTGTGTATTGCACCTAATTTGAACCTCTCCTCTCAACTCTTGGCTAATATTGATTTTGGAGAATGCAGAGTAAAACTCGTACTCGCTAAATCAGTAAGGGTACATCTACACTTGCACCCTAGTTTGAACTAGGGATGCAAATGTAGACAACCGAAATTGCTAATGAAGCAGGGATTTAAATATCCTGTGCTTCATTAGCATAATCTCGCCCATGCGCTATTCTGATTGCCAGCTGATTCGAACCAGGAAGTGCGCTCCAGGCCACATTAGTTTAAATCAAACCCCTTGGTTCGAACTAACGTTACTCCTCATTACCCCCGGACAGTGCTACCTCAGGCTGCGCCCGGGGGTCCCTGCGGCAGGCATGAGCTCGGCGAGTACCAGGGAGGGAAGAGGCTGTGCAGCTCAAACCTCCTAGGCGAGCCTGCAGGTGTGTCCTGCGGCTGCCTCCGGGAAGCAGGCGAGGCTGGGCTTGGTTCTGACGCGATGCACAGGCAGCTGTCCGGCAGGGGCAGAGGGCGGGGGGCAAGTTTCAAACTCCACTGCCAGCTCCCTGGGCTGCGCACGCATTTCCAGGGCGAGCCTGCAGGTGGGAGCGGCACATCCCTCCCGCCCGCTCTCCTGCAGCCCGGGACAGCCACATGTTGGTAGAAGTTGTGGGGCTGCTAAGCTTGATGGCTTCAAAGCCCAGGGAGCATTATACATAGGAGTTCAGATGTTTTCATTACGCTAAGATTCCAAAGTCAGGGTGTGCATTATACATAGGTGCACATTATACTCGCAATTTTACGGTACATAACAGAAGTAAAAAAAACTACCAATAATTCTGATCTCTGGGAGAAATAATTGTTTAAAAACATAATCTAATTTCATTACATAAGAACATAAGAACGGCCGTACTGGGTCAGACCAAAGGTCCTTCTAGCCCAGTATCCTGTCTACCGACAGTGGCCAGCACCAGGTGCCCCAGAGAGGGTGGACCAAAGACAATGATCAAGCGATTTGTCTCCTGCCATTTCTCTCCAGCCCCTGAAAAACAGAGGCCAAGGACACCATTTTATCCCCTGGCTAATAGCCTTTTATGGACCTAACCTCCATGAAATTATCTAGCTTCTCTTTAAACTCTATTATAGTCCTAGCCTTTATAGCCTCCTCTGGCAAGGAGTTCCACAGGTTGACTACACGCTGTGTGAAGAAGAACTTTCTTTTATTAGTTTTAAACCTGCTACCCATTAATTTAATTTGGTGTCCTCTAGTTCTTCTATTTAGGGAACTAATAAATAACTTTTCTTTATCGGCCCTCTCCACACCACTCATGATTTTATATACCCCTATCACATTCCCCCTCAGTCTCCTCTTTTCTAAACTGAAAAGTCCCAGTCGCTTTAACCTCTCCTCATATGGGACCTGCCCCAAACCCCTAATCATTTTAGTTGCCCTTTCTGAACCCTTTCCAAGGCCAAAATATCTTTTTTGAGGTGAGGAGACCACATCTGTACACAGTATTCAAGATGTGGGCGTACCATAGTTTTATACAGGGGCACTAAGACATTCTGGGTCTTATTTTCTATCCCTTTCCTAATAATTCCTAGCAACCTATTTGCCTTTTTGACCGCCGCTGCACACTTCATGGAAGTTTTCAGAGAACTGTCCACGATAACTCTAAGATCCCTTTCCTGATATATCGTAGCCAAGTTTGCCCCCATCATACTGTACATATAGTTGGGGTTATTTTTCCCAAAGTGCATTACTTTACACTTATCCACATTAAATTTCATTTGCCATTTTGCTGCCCAATCACTGAGTTTGGTGAGATCTTCTTGGAGTCCCTCACAGTCTGCTTCTGTCTTGACTATTCTAAACAGTTTGGTATTATCCGCAAACTTTATTACCTCACTGCTTACCCCTTTCTCCAGATCATTTATGAATAAGTTGAAAAGGATTGGTCCCAGGACTGACCCTTGGGTGACACCACTAGTTACCCCTCTCCATTCTGAAAATGTACCATTTATTCCTACCCTTTGTTTCCTGTCTTTTAACCAGTTCTCAATCCAAGAAAGGACCTTCCCTCTTATCCCATGGCCAAGTAATTTACACAAGAGCCTTTGGTGAGGGACCTTGTCAAAGGCTTTCTGAAAATCCAAGTATACTATATCTACTGGATCCCCCTCATCCGCATGCTTGTTAACCCGCATGCTTGTGTAAAAATGTACACACTTGGACTGAAGTGGAGATGAACGTAGGAGATAGCTGTGTAGAGAGTCTCTGGGTTAAGCTAAAAGGGGTAAAAAAGGAGGGTGATATCATGCTAGGAGTCTACTACAGGCCACCTAGCCAGGTGGAAGAGGTGGATGAGGCCTTTTTTAAACAATTAACAAAACTATCCAAAGCCCAAGATTTGGTGGTGATGGGGGACTTCAACTATCCAGACATATGTTGGGAAACTAACACAGCGGGGCACAGGCTATCCAATAAGTTTCTGGACTGCATTGGAGACAACTTTCTGTTTCAGAAGGTTGAAAAAGCTACCAGAGGAGAAGCTGTTCTGGATTTGGTTTTAACAAATAGGGAGGAACTAGTTGAGAACTTGAAAGTGGAAGACAGTATAGGGGACAGTGATCATGAAATAAAAGAGTTCATGATCTTAAGGAAAGGTAGAAGGGAGACCAGCACAATTGAGGTGATGGATTTCAGGAAGGCAGATTTTGATAAGCTCAGAGAACTTGTAAGTAAGAGCCCATGGGAAGCAAGACTGAAGGGAAAAACAACTGAGGAGAGTTGGAAGTATTTCAAAGGGACGTTGTTAAGGGCCCAAAAGCAAACAATTCCGCTGTGTAGGAAAGATAGAAAATATGGCAAAAGACCAGCATGGCTTAACAAGGAGATATTGCATGATCTCAAAATAAAAAAGGAGTCATATAAAAAATGGAATCTAGGACAAATAAAGGATGAATATAGGCAAACAACACGGGAATGCAGGGGCAAGATTAGAAAGGCAAAGGCACAAAATGAGATCAAACTAGCTGCAGGCATAAAGGGAAACAAGAAGACCTTTTATAAATACATTAAAAGCAAGAGGAAGACCAAGGACAGGGTAGGCCCACTGCTTAGTGAGGAGGGAGAAGCAGTAACAGGAAACTTGGAAATGGCAGAGATGCTCAATGACTTCTTTATTTCGGTCTTCACCAAGAAATCTGGAGGTGTGCCTAACGTAGTGAATACAAGCAGAGAGAGGGTAAGTTTAGAAGATAGGATACACAAAGAACAAGTTAAAAATCACTTAGGAAAGTTAGATGTCAGCAAGTCACTAGGTCCTGATGAAATGCATCCCAGGATACTCAAGGAGCTGATAGAGGAGTTATCTGAGCCTTTAGCTATGATCTTTGAAAAATCATGGCAGACAGGGGAGATTCCAGAAGACTGGAAAAGGGCAAATATTGTGCCCATCTATAAAAAGGGGAATAAGAACAACCCAGGAAACTACAGACCGGTCAGTTTAACATCTGTCCCAGGGAAGATAATGGAGCAGGTAATTAAGGAAATCATATGCAAACACTTGGAAGGTAATAAAGTGATAGGGAATAGCCAGCATGGGTTTGTGAAGAACAAGTCATGCCAAACTAATCTGATAGCTTTCTTTGATAGGATAACGAGCCTTGTGGATAAGGGAGAAGCGGTGGATGTCATATACCTAGACTTTAGTAAGGCATTTGATACGGTCTCGCATGATATTCTTATTGATAAACTAGGCAAATATAACTTAGATAGGGCCACGATAAGGTGGGTGCATAATTGGCTGGATAACCGTAGTCAGAGAGTTGTTGTTAACGGTGCTAAATCCTGCTGGAAAGGGATAACAAGTGGAGTTCCGCAAGGGTCTGTTTTGGGACCCGTACTGTTCAATATCTTCATCAATGATGTAGATATTGGGATAGAGAGTACGCTTATTAAGTTTGCAGATGATACCAAACTGGGTGGGGTTGCGACTTTTTTGAAGGATAGGGACATAAATCAAAATGACCTTAGCAAGTTAGAGAAATGGTCAGAGGTAAACAGGATGAGGTTTAATAAAGAGAAATGCAAAGTGCTCCACTTAGGAAGGAACAATCAGTTCCATACATACAAGATGGGAAGCGACTGTCTAGGAAGGAGCATGGCGGAAAGGGATCTAGGGGTCATAGTGGACCACAAGTTGAATATGAGCCAACAGTGTGATGCTGTTGCAAAAAAAGCAAATATGATTCTAGGTTGTATCAACAGGTGTGTTGTAAGCAAAACTCGTGAAGTCATTCTGCCGCTCTACTCTGCACTAGTTAGGCCTCAGCTGGAGTACAGTGTCCAGTTCTGGGCGCCATATTTCAAGAAAGATGTGGAGAAATTGGAAAGGGTACAGAGAAGAGCGACAAGAATGATTAAAGGTTTAGAGAACATGACCTATGAAGCCAGGCTTCATGAACTGGGCTTGTTTAGTTTGGAAAAAAGAAGATTAAGGGGGGACATGATAGCGGTTTTCAAATATCTAAAAGGGTGTCACAAGGAGGAAGGCGAAAATTTGTTCCTCTTGGTTTCTGAGGACAGGACAAGGAGTAATGGGCTTAAAGTGCAACAGGGGAGGTTTAGATTGGACATTAGGAAAAAATTCCTAACTGTCAGGGTGGTCAAATATTGGAATAAATTGCCAAGGGAGGTGGTGGAATCTCCCTCTCTGGAGATATTTAAGAACAGGTTAGATAGACATCTGTCAGGGATGGTGTAGACGGAGCTTGATCCTGCCTTGAGGGTGGGGGGCTGGACTCGATGACCTCTCGAGGTCCCTTCCAGTCCTATTATTCTATGATTCTATGAACCCCTTCAAAGAACTCTAAGGGTATGTCTACACTACAAAGTTAGTTCGAACTAACAGACGTTAGTTCGAACTAACTTTCATAGGCGCTACACTAGCGCTCCGTTAGTTCGAATTTAATTCGAACTAACGGAGCGCTTAGTTCGAACTAGGTAATCCTCATTTTACGAGGATTAAGCCTAGTTCAAACTAGCTAGTTCGAATTAAGGGGTGTGTAGCCCCTTAATTCAAACTAGTGGGAGGCTAGCCCTCCCCAGGTTTCCCTGGTGGCCACTCTGGCCAACACCAGGGAAACTCTATTGCCCCCCTCCCGGCCCCGAACCTCTTAAAGGGGCACAGGCTGGCTACGGTGCCCGTGCCAGGTGCAAGCCTGCCAGCACCCAGCCAGCAGACCCTGCACCTGGCATGGATCGAGCCGCCCACCTAATGCACCCCAGCCCTCCCCCTCTTCCCGGGACCAGGCTGGCGGCTCCTGGGAGCTTGCCCGGGACCGCAAGAGGCAGGCACCCGCCTGGGCTAGTGCGGTCATCGTGGACCTTGTCCACGATCTCCGCACTAGGCACAGGAAAGTGGCCGGCTTGGGTAGGAGAGCTGCCAGCCTGGCCACCCAGGAGCAGGTGTTAAAGAGAATCAAGGTGGTCCACTGAGACCCCTGACCCTGAGCCCTGAGTTTACAATGGCCGTCCTGGGTCAGATCAAAGGTCCATCTAGCCCAGTAGCCTGTCTGCCGACAGCAGCCAACCCTAGGGACCCTGGAGGGGATGGACCGAAGACAGTGACCAAACCATTTGTCTCGTGCCATCCCTCTCCAGCCTTCCACAAACCTTGGGCAGGGACACCACTCCTACCCCCTGGATAATACCACTCCATGGACCCAACCTCCATGACTTGATCTCACTTCCCTTTAAACTCTGTTCCAGTTCTAGCCTTCACAGCCTCCTGCAGCAAGGAGTTCCACAGGTTGACTCTTTGCTTTTGTGAAGAACAACTTTCTCTTACTAGTTTGAAGCCTGCTACCCATTCCTTTCCTTTGGTGTCCTCTAGTCCTTCTTTATGGGAACTAATGAAGAACTTTTCTGTATGCACCGTCTCCACCCAACTCCTGCTTTTAGAGACCTCTATCCTGTCCCCCCTCCGTCTCCTCTTTTCTAAGCTGAAAAGTCCCAGTCTCTTTAGCCTCTCTTCATATGGGACCTGTTCCCAACCCCTGATCATTTTAGTTGCCCTCCCCTCTCCCAGCCTCTCTCTTCCCCCTCCCACCTCCTTTTCCCAGTCTCCCCCAGTTTTGTTCAATAAAGACAGATTCCATTTTGGAAGACACGTTATCTTTATTTTGTACATCAAGAAGAGGGGCTAGGGAAGGGTAAGTGGAAGGAGGTGAGGGAGGAATGGGGCACGAGCCCCCGAGGTGGAGGACTGGGATGGCTCTGCGGGATTCTGGGGGTGGAAGCTCTTCTGCAGCCCCCCAATTGCCTCCTCTCCCCAGATGGCAGCCTGCGGCAAGTGCAGCCGGGCTGATGGCTGAGTGCTGTGATGTGCCCAGTGTGGGCACTCAGGGCACTCCAAGCCAGGACTGCTTTGCAAGCGGGGCACCCCTGAGAACTGTCTGTCCGGGGTGGGGGTCGGGACCCTTTAAGCACAGCCCTCGGCTAGCCTGAGACAGCATCTCCACGCTCTAAGTCCTCCTCTGATGCCCTGCCGGCACTGCTTCCGGCCATCCTTAACCCCGCTTCAGGGTCTACTTAATGTGGATGCGCTAGTTAGAATTAGCAAAACGCTAATTCGAACTAGTTTTTAGTTCTAGATTCGTTAGTTCGAATTAGCTTAGTTCGAATTAACTAATTCGAACTAAGTTAGTTTGAATTAGCGCTGTAGTGTAGACATACCCTAATAGATTAGTAAGACAGGATTTCCCTTTACAGAAACCATGTTGACTTTTGTCCAACAAATTATGTTCTTCTACATGCTTCACAATTTTATTCTTTACTATTGTTTCGACTAATTTCCCTGGTACTGAAGTTTGATTTACCAGTCTGTAATTGCCAGGATCGCCTCTAAAGCCCTTTTTAAATATTGGTGTCTCGTTGGCTACCTTCCAGTCATTAGGTACGGAAGCCGATTTAAAGGATAGGTTACAAACCACAGATAATAGCTCAGCAATTTCCCATTTTAGTTCTTTTAGAGCCCTTGGATGAATGCCATCCGGTCCCGGAGATTTATTAACATTAAGTTTTTCTATTTGTTCCAAAACCTCCTCTAATGACACTTCAATCCGGGACAGTTCCTCAGATTCATCACCCACAAAGGACGGTGCAGATTCGGGAATCTCCCCAACGTCCTCAGCCGTGAAGACTGAAGCAAAGAAAATTCCTACGGTAGAGCAGTCCTCAGGGAATTTTACCTTCATTCTCTGGAAGGTAAAATTCCCTGAGGACTGCTCTACCGTAGGAATTTAGGTTGAATTTAGACACATAAGGTCAATTTTCTAAATGTGTCCATGCTACTAAAGCCCGTTCCATCAACTTTAAGGACTCCTGAAGTCAATTTTGGTACCCCTGCTTTTCACGAGGAGTAATACTAAATTCGATTTTGCATGGTGGAATTTACAATAGTATAGACCGGCAATTTGCAATAGCTGGGCTGCAGCCTGCTGCCAGGCCACAGCGGCTCTGGGGACTGTGGCTGGGGCACATGGCTCTCATTGCAGCTCTTGGGAGAGGCATGTCCTGCCCTGCCTCTCAGCCAACCAGGGATGGGCAGGGGAAGGGTCTTCTCCCAGCCGCGCAGCCCTCTGGCCATGCAGCAAACTGCTCTTCTGCAGCTGGAGGAGACTCCGTCCATGACACACCTCTCCCAACAGCCGCAGCAAGAGAGGAGGCACTGGGCAGTGAACCCCAGCCCCGGCCCCCAGAAACGCCGTGATGCGGGCAGCAGCGCAGTACTAGGTGAGGGGAATGGGGCAGGCACTGGGGGCTCCAGAGGCAGGGCTAGTGCTGGAGGCTCTGGAGGCTGAACTAGTAGTTGGGGGCATTATGGGGGCAGGGCTGGCACTGAGATCTGTGGGGACGGTGCTAATATTGGAGGCTGGCACTGGGTTCTGGGAGGCTAGATGTAATGGAGCTCTGGAAACAGGAGGTTAATACTTGCGGCCTGGTAGGGAGGGCTCTAAGGGGCAGGAGGCTGGCACTGAGATGTCTGGGATGGGGGCCTGGCACTGGGGGATCTGAGGGCAGGAGGCTGGCACTGACGGGGGTTGGGTGCAGGGGACTCTGGGGTCAGTAGCTGGTGCTGGGGGATAGTGAAGGGTTCTATGGGTTAGGTCTGGCAGTGGGTGGGAGATCTGGGGGCCAGGACTTTTAGCAGACCAGCATTTTATTTGCATATTCATTATTTGCATAATCATTTGCCAGTCCCTGGTATCAAAAAAGTTGGGAACCACTAGTGTAGACCCATCATTGCAAAAGTTGATGTTCTTGGCCTCACACTGCCCTGCTCTTACAACTCTGGCCAGAAATTGTAACTCATTGGTCTCCAACCTTTTTAACCACAAGATCAGTTTTTCAGAGTAAGTGCAATGTAAGATCTACCTCAAACCCAAATACCTCTGCCCCACTTCCTTCCCGCTCCTTGTTTGAGGGCCTGCCCCTGCTCCATCCCTTCTCTGAGGCCTCACTCTGCTCACTCCATCCCACTTCCTCTCACATCCTCACTCACTTTTACCTGGCTGGTGTAGGGGGTTGGGGTGCAGGCTCTGGTCTTGGGCCAAAGGGTTTGAAGTGTAGGAGGGGTTTGAGGTCCAGGAGAGGGTTCAGGATGCAAGCTGTGGGAAGGAGTTTGGGTGCAGGAGGACTCACATCTGAGGTAGGAGGTTGGGTGCAGGAGGAGGTTCAGGGCTGGAACAGGGGTTCAGGAACCAGGCTCTGCCTGGTCACCGTTTAACTGCGATGGCTTCCGGGTGGTGGAGCAGTGGAGTTAAGGCACGCTTACTCCTGCTCTGGCCCTGAAGCACTCCTGAAAACAGCTAGCACGTACAGCAATCACTCCATGGTAAGGATATTAAGGACTACTCGAGTAGTTGACTATTTGATAAGTATTTCCAATCTCTGTCACACACACACACTGTGTGTCTCTCTGTCATTGAGTCCAACACCCTGCCCAAAGCAGGACCAATTCCAACTAAATCATCCCAGCCAGGATTCTGTCAAACTGAGACTTAAAAACCTCTAGGGATGAGATTCCACCCCCTCCCTAGGTAACCCATTCCAGTGCTTCCCCACCCTCCTAGTGAAATAGTTTTTCCTAATATCCAAACTAGAATTCCCCCACTACAACTACAGACCATTGCTCCTTGTTCTGCCACCCATCACCACTGAGAACAGCCTCTCTCCATCCTCTATGGAACCTCCCTTCAGGAAGTTGACGGGTGTTCCACTACTTCCACAGACCCAGTATTCCACTGCTTCCACAGGATCGAATGCTGGATGCATTTTGCAACTGAATCACCCAAAGGGCTTGCCAGAACAGCATGCCCATGGGATCCCGAGATTCGTCCTCGCCTTGTTCCTGGAGTGACATGCATATGGTCTTGACATACTCCAGAATTTGGCACATCAAGGTAGACATCAAAATCACAATGCTTTGATGCACAATGGGATTCACGGGGAGGGTTCATGTTTGCGTGATTATTGCATCTGAGTGAGTAACCAGAGCCAAAAAGGGTGCAAAAGGTCTGTTTCCTGTAATCTCAAGCAAGGGAGAAGGAGTAAAGGAGTGCATTATGGGACGCTGACAAAATGAACCCAGAACCAATCACTGTACAATTTTGGTCCCGGTGTATACTGGGAACACAACCCAGAATGCAAAGCATTGTAGGCACTGTGAGATAGCTACAACACTCTCAAGTTGATGGAAGTCTCCCTAGAGGGAATGCGCTACTCAAAAAATGTTGAATTCTTCCACACAGAGGGGACATGGACCTTCTACTTAACAAAACTGGGCAGGAAACCCACTTTAATACAGTCAACCTTATCTTGTAGCATAGACATGGCCTCAGAGAAACCTTTAAATACACCGCAGGAAATGGCTGGATTTTAATTATGGACATTCCACTGGAAAGCAAACGTGCTCAATGACAAGTGCATGCACTCTAAGGGTATGTCTACACTACAAAGCTAATTTGAACTAACAGACGTTAGTTTGAATTAACTTTAATAGGAGCTACACATACAAACTGCTAGTTCGAATTTACATTGAACTAGCAGAGCGCTTAATTCGAACTAGGTAAACCTCATTCTATGAGGAGTAACGCCTAGTTCAAATTAAGAAGTTTGAATTAAGGGCTGTGTAGCCAGTTAATTCAAACTAGTTGGAGGCTAGCCCTTCCCTGCTTTCCCTGGTGGCCACTCTGGGCACCACCAAGGAAACTCGTCTGCCCCCCTCCCAGCCCCGGAGCCCTTAAAGGGGCACGGTCTGGCTACAATGCTTGTGCCAGGTACAAGCCTGCCAGCACCCAGCCAGCAGACCCTGCACCTGGCACAGCATGAGCCAACCACCTGCTGCCACCCAGTCCTCCCCCTCTTCCCAGGACCAGGCTGACGGCTCACAGGAGCCTGCCCAGGGCCGCAAGAGCCTGCCTGGTGTAGTGTGGAGATCGTGGACCTCATCAAGGTTTGGGGGGAGGCCTCCAACATCCACGACCTCCGCACTAGGCACAGGAAAGCGGCCGTCTACGGCAGGATAGCTGCCAGCCTGGCCACCAAAGGCCATATGCAAACCCAGGAGCAGGTTTGCATGAAAATCAAATTGGTCCAGTGAGACCCCCGACCCTGAGCTTAGAACATAAGAACATAAGAATGGCTGTACTGGGTCAGACCAAAGGTCCATCTAGCCCAGTAGCCTGTCTGCCGACACCGGCCAGCACCAGATACCCCAGAGGGGATGGACCAAAGACAACAACCAAGCGATTTGTCTCGTGCCATCCATCTCCAGCCTTCCACAAACGAAGGCCAGGGACACCGTTCCTACCCCTTGGCTAATAGCACTCCGTGGACCCAACCTCCATGAATTTATCTAACTTCTCTTTAAACTCTGTTATAGTTCTAGCCTTCACAGCCTCCTATGGAAAGGAGTTCCACAGGTTGACTATGCGCTGTGTGAAGGAGAACTTTTTTTTATTAGTTTTAAGCCTGCTACCCATTAATTTAATTTGGTGTCCTATAGTCCTTCTATTATGGGAACTAATGAAGAACTTTTCTTTATTCACCCTCTCCACACCACTCATGCTTTTATATGCCTCTATCATATCCCCCCTCAGTCTCCTCTTTTCTAAGCTGAAAAGTCCCAGTCTCTTTAGCCTTTCTTCATATGGGACCTGTTCCAAACCCTTAATCATTTTAGTTGTCCTTTTCTAAACCCTTTTCAAGGCCAAAATATCTTTTTTGAAGTGAGGAGACCACATCTGTACACAGTACTGAAGATATGGCGTACCATAGTTTGATACTTCCCCTCCTCCTTCTTCCCCTGGCTTCCCCCTTCCAGCTCCCTCTTCGCAGGTTTCCCCCTCCCCTCTCCCACCCTCTCTCTTCCCCTCTCCCACCTCCTTTTCCCAGTCTCCCCAGAGGTTAATACCCCCCCACCCCAGTTTTGTTAAATAAAGAGAGTTTCTATTTTTGAACACACGTGTCCTTTATTTTTTACATCAGGAAGAGGGGCTAGGGAGGGGTAAGTGGAAGGAGGTGAGAGAGGAATGGGGCACGAGCCCCCGATGGGGAGGACTGGGGTGGCTCTGCGGGCTCCTCGGGGTGGAAGCCCTCCTGCAGGGCCTCCTGGATCCTGACAGCCCCCAGATAGATCCCCTGGATGGCAGCCTGCGGCAAGTGCAGCCGGGCTGATGGCTGAGTGCTGTGATGTGCCGAGTGTGGGCACTCAGGGCACTCCAAGCCAGGACTGCTTTGCTGTCCCTCATCGAGTTAGACAAGCAAGCGGGGAACCCTGAGAACTGTCTGTCCAGGGTGGGGGTCGGGTCCCTTTAAGCACAGCCTTTGGCTAGCCTGAGGCAGCAGCTCCACACGCTAAGTCCTAACCTGATGCCCTGCCAGCACTGGTTCCGGCCAGCCTTAACTTAGGTTCAGGGTCCACTCAATGTGGACATGCTATTTCGAATTAGCAAAAGGCTAATTGGAATTAGTTTTTAGGTCTAGATGCACTAATTAGAATAATCTTATTTCGAATTAACTAATTCAAATTACGTTAGTTCAAATTAGTGCTGTAGTGCAGACATACCCTAACAGCTGCTACAAAGCCTTAACTTACACACTCAAATGCTTGAAACTTAAATCCCGGTAGACACTAACACTAGGTGTGAAGCTACTAATTTCAATTTTGTCAAAACTAATTTATTTGATTTACAAAGCATTTCTTGAGCCACTTCCACTCTTTAGGCTTATGACAATATGGTTATATTAATATTTAGATCTTTTTATTTGTACAGCACAAAGTGCATCTGGAATACTTCTGGAAACTCAAGTGCCCACAATTACATACAATGTAGTGGATAAGCCAACAGAACCTCATTCTTGATCCAGGGTCAGTGTTCCCTCTAAGATTTTCCATCCATGAGCGGAGTGAGTTTTGTCTTGTGTGCCAACAATGAGGTCATGTGCGTATGTTTGCCACCATGGCACCCACCAGTGGCACTGCTCCCAAAAGATTCTCCCAGCACAAAGACCCTGAGCCCTGCTCCCAGATAACATGCCCCCACCTCATGGGGAGGTGAGATGTGCCCTCCACAGGAACTGCCCCAGGCTGCTCCTCGCAAGGGTGGCTGTGAGCACCCACTTGGACAGAGGGAAATTGCTGCCAGTGCCCAGGGTTTGCAGGGAGTGAGGCAGTGACATGTGGGGAGCAGGGTGTGTATGTGACAGAGGGCTGGGGAGAGACAGGGAGCTCTGAGGGGCAAAAGAGCAGGTTGTGAGGGGGGAAAGAGATGCAGAAGGCCCCAGCCCCAGGAGCAGCTGCACCACAGCTCAAAGTATGGCTGGAAAGGAAAGAATCAAAAACCTCCAGCAAACCCTTACTCTGACTCCATCTGGAGCTTAGGGTATGTCTACGCTACAAAGTTAATTTGAACTAACAGCCGTTAGTTCGAATTAACTTTAATAGGCGCTACACATACAAACAGCTAGTTCAAATTTAAATCGAAATAGTGGAATGCTTAATTCGAACTAGGTAAACCTCATTCTATGAGGACTAACGCCTAGTTCGAATTAAGTAGCTCGAATTAAGGGCTGTGTAGCCACTTAATTCGAACTAGTGGGAGGCTAGCCCTTCCCAGGTTGCCCTGGTAGCCACTCTGGGCCAAACCAGGAAAACTCTACCACCCCCTTCTTGGCCCTGGAGCCCTTAAAGGGGCATGGTCTGGCTACAGTGCTTGTGCCAGGTGAAAGCCTGTCAGTACCCAGTCAACAGACCCTGCACCTGGCACGGCATGCGCCAGCCACCCGCTGCCACCCAGCCCTCCGTCTCTTCCCAGGACCAGACTGGCGGCTCACAGGAGCCTGCCCGGGGCCGCAAAAGGAGGGCGCCCGCCTGGTCTAGTGCAGAGATCGTGGACCTCATCGAGGTTTGGGGGGAGGCCGCCAACGTCCAAAATCTCCGCACTAGACACAGGAACGCAGCCATCTATAGCCGCATGACTGCCAGCCTGGCCACCAGAGGCCACATGCGGACCCGGGAGCAGGTCCACTGCAAGATTAAGGACCTGTGGCAGGCCTACTCCAGGGCCTCCCAGCCAAGGGCCGACCCAGAGGCATGCCCCCATTACGAGGCCCTGGACCGCATCCTGGGGGCTCACACAGTCCATTCCCCCTGGGTGGTGATCAAACCTGGGGCAGAGGGAACCGTCCCTGACACAGAGGAGGATGAGGAGAATGCCGAGAGCCAGGAGCCTACAAGGAGCCTTCCAGGACCCAGGACCCCCGAGGCATCCCACAGAGCACATCGGCTATGTCGTCCAAAGCCGGGGAGGGCTCCACATGTGAGTGCCATCATGCTTCCCTAATGTGTATGGGAGAGGTGGCGGGAGAGGGAGCCCAGGGACCATGCGCCTGGGCCTTGCCCACCATGGAGCAGCAGCTAGGTGTCATGCAGGGGCCCTGGCCCATTCCCCACACACCGACCTCGCCCTGCAGAGGCAGGCTGGGTTTCACCCACTGTGTCCCCAGGGAGAACTGACCACTGCTCTTGTTTCACCACAGCTGCAGCACTAGGGCACACCACCCCGCCTGCAACAGCCACCCGCACCCGGGCCAGCAGGCGCACCAGGAACCTGAAGGACTACCAGCGGCGGCACCTGTGGCTACTGGAACACCAGCGCTGCACCCAGGACCACTGGGTCCGGGAGGACCTGCGGCTGCGGTAGCAGCAGCAGAGCTTGGAGGCTATGGAGGAGCAGGGCCGTGCCCTCAGGGGTCACCTCCAGACCTTGGTGGACAGGTTTCTGCCTCCTCCTGCTCCAGCCCCTGCGGCCGCCCCAGCTCTCGCTCCTCCTCCCACCCCTGCTCCCCCTCCCGCTTCCTCCGCACCCCCATCACTCCTGCCCCACCCTCCACACCCACTCCCCCCCGACGCCCCCGCACCTGCAGTTCTCTGAGACGGGAGAGCCAGCAGGACCCCCAATGCTGAGCTTTCCCTTCCCTTTCTCCCCTTCCTCCCACTTCCAGCTCCCTCCTCCCAGGTTTCCCCCTCCCCTCTCCCACCCTTATTCCTCCCTCCCCCCGCCCCAGTTATGTACAATAAAGAGATTTTTTTTTGGCAAAACAGGTGTTTATTTTACATTAGAAAGGGGGGTTACAGAGGGGAAAGGGGAAGAAGGGGAGGGTGGAAGAAGGCCCCAGTGGGGCATGCAGGGAGAGTTCAGTCCTCCTCCACCTGGAAGCTCTCCTGCAGGGCTTCCCGGATCTGGACATCACCCCGCTGGGCCTCCTGGACGGCGGCAGTGCGGGGCTGCGCGTACTGGCCAGCCATCCAGTCAGCCTCAGCCATCCAGGCTGGCAGGAAAGCCTCCCCCTTCCTTTCACATAAATTGTGCAGCACACAACATGCTGCCACCACGGGAGGGATACTGTGCTCAGCGAGGTCGAGGCGGGTGAGGAGGCACCTAAAGCATGCTTTCAGTCGGCCGAAGGCCTCCTCGACCACAATGCGGGCCCTGGTGAGCCTGGCATTGAAGGCCTGCCGGGAGGTGTTGAGGTGTCCCATGTAGGGCTTCATGAGCCAGTGCTGTAGGGAGTAGGCCGCATCCCCCACCAGGCACACGGGCATGTCCATGTCCCAGACGCTGATGTGGCGGTCGGGGAAGAAGGTCCCAGCCTGCAGCCTCTGGCACACGGAGGAGTTGCGGAACACCCTGGCGTCATGTGCCTTGTCAGACCAGCCCATATTTATGTCCGTGAACTGGCCCCGGTGGTCAGATACGGCCTTCAGGATCACGGAGAAGTAACCCTTGTGGTTGATATACAGGGAGGCCTGGTGTTCCAGGGCACGGATGGGGATGTGCGTCCCGTTGATGGCCCCCCCGCAATTGGGGAAGCCGAGGGCACCGAACCCCTGGATGACTGCATCTGGGCAGAGAGACACACCAAACCGCAAATCACTGGGGCGCCCGGGTGGCTGGAAGTGTTCGTTCCCTGGCACTGCCCCGCGCCCCACTCCCAGAAGCAATCCCCGCTGCGATCCTGGCCGCCACGGGCAGCGTGTAGTACGGCCGGGACAGACTGAACCCTCCCGTGCGGGGCACTTTTGCCTTCTCCCCTCCCCCCCATTTTCCCTGGGGCAGCCCATCCCCTCCTTGCAGCCTCCCTCCCCCTCCGGCCCAGTGGCTGGTGAGTGCTGTACCTGCATGAGCACTGCTCCGACTGTGGATTTCCCCATGCTGAACTGGTTCCCGATGGATCGGTAGCTGTCCAGCGTGGAGAACTTCCACAGGGCGATGGCCACACGCTTCTGGAGGGGGATGGCAGGCCTCATGGGAGTGTCCCGTTTCTGCAGAGCAGGGGTGAGCCACTCGCAGAGCTCCAGGAAGGTGTCCCTCTTCATCCTGAAGTTCTGGGTCCACTGTTGGTCTCCCCAGCGCTCCAGGACAATGCGGTCCCACCAGTCACTGCTGGTGTCCAGACGCCAGATGCAGCAGGGCACGCTGGTGTCCAGGCACTGCTGCGGCTCCTCCACAGCCCCCAGGGAGGCCAGGGGGAGAGACAAGGATCTGACGTGCACCAGATGGTGCTAGGCAGCCTCCAGCCATTGCTGGCAGGCTTGCAGCAGCAAGTCCAAAAACTGGAGCAGCATGCTCAGGGCAAGCTCTGGCTCCATGGTGCCAACTGCGGCAGCGTCCCCAATGGGAACCACCGACACAGGCAGGCGGAGAGGAAAACGCTTTGCTGACCCTTGGCGAGGTAGGCAAGCAAGCGGAAAAGTTGAGAACCAGCGGTCCAGGGGGGTCCCTTTAAACACAAGCCTTGGATAGCTTCAGACAGCAGCCACACAAAGCAACTACTGACCTGATGCTCTGCCGGAACCGGTTTCAGCTGCCCTTAAATGCGACCCAGCGTCCAATCAGTGTGGACACGCTATTTCGAATTAGCAAAACACTAATTCGAATTAGTTTTTGGGTCTATATGCGTCATTTCAAATTAGCTTATTTCAAATTAACTAGTTCGAAATAAGTTAGTTCGAATTAGCGCTGCAGTGCAATCATAACCTTACTGATATGGCCCAAAAATTGGGCCGTGTCAGAGCAACTGAGAGAAGCATTTCTTCAATAACACTTTCAAAGACACTTCTGCCAATTAAATTCCTATGGAGCCTCGGTTAGAATCGAAGGCTGCCTGATGAAATTGAATTTGCTGAGGAATGGAGGAGGGAAGCTTCCCCAATAGGCACAGGACGCTGCAATGTGCATCTATGGGAGTGAATCTGGCCCAGTATGTACCTGTTCGTTAGTAGGGTATATAAAATGGACTCATCTTTTCAGAAATATAGGCTGGGACTTTCAAATCTAAGTCCCATTAAAATGAATACAGCAGACTCCACTTCCAGGATTTGAAAACGTCAATTAGTATTTTCATACTATAAAATAAGTAAATTAAAGCTACTTTCCTCAAATCCAGGAAATAGGGCTGCTCCCTATTTAAGCAAGCTTGGAACTGTTCTTTTAAGTTAAGATTATTCAACTCAAATATCACAAAGCTATGACCAGCTTCATAAGAACACAACCATACAGTGTACACAAGATTTGTTTAGAGTTTCATAAACTTGCTCACGACTTAGCCCAGGGGCAGGTAAAATACATTCGGGTTGGAACTGGCCTGCCGCGATCCTCTTGACCGCCAACATCCAGTGACCCAGTGCTACCCCAAGGCAAACTCCCTGCCTTCCACAGCTCCAGCGGCTACTCAAAGCGGCTGACTACTGGGGCCATGAGCATTTCTATGCAGTATATGCCCCTTGTGGGTGTACTTCTTCACGCTGTCCCCATCCACAGCACAAACCTGCAGTTCCCAGTGGCCAGAAGTTGGCCAATGGGAGCTGCTTGAACCATGCTTGTGGTGCAGACAGTGTACGGAGGGACCCCCCACAAGGGCTGTGCAGCACGCAGAGACACATATAGTCCCAGGAGGCAGCAGCTTTGAGCCAGTAGCCTGTCCAAGGATCCTGCTGGGCTGCTGGCCAGGAGTTGCCTAGAAAAAGTGCCTCCCAGACAGAGCACTCCCCCCCCATTCAACTCCCTGCCCCAGGTCACAACCCAAACCTTTGCATCCCCTCCTGCACCCTGTCCCAGATCCTGCAACCTCTCCTCTGGGTCAGAATGCTTTCTTGCACCTGTACCAGCTACTGCGTCCTAATTCCTTGCCCCAGGTCACAATCCCCTCCTGCACTAGGTCACAACTGAAACCCTCTGCACCCTCCCTTGCATATCTGCCCTAGTTGTAACTCCCTTCCAGAGCCTGCACTGCCTGCCGGACACTGCACCTCCTCCTGCACCCCAATCCTCTGATCCATATCACAACCCTCTCCTTCACCCAAATTCCTTCCCAGACTCTACACCCTCTCCTGCACCCCAAACTCTCTTCTGCACCCAGCCTCCATCCTATACCCTGCACTCCTTCATAAATTCTTGGAGTGGTCCCTCATTAGAAAGCCTACCCCTGGCTTAGCTAAAAGTTGTTTCAAATTTGTGGGGCTGCTCTATCTCTCTCATACACGCATCACCTACATCTAATGCTGCTCCTTGTATGTATGGTTTTGGAAGCATCAAGGGCCTAATCTTTTGAACATGTACAGTTATTTGTCAGGTTGAAAAATGCCACAGGAAGCCCCAATACAGATATGAAAAGGTGGCTTGACTAAGAGCCCTAAATAATTAAGTCCCTTTTCATTTCAGGAAATGCAGCTCTGTTCAAGGACTGGCCAGGGAAGAATATAAGAGAATAATGCAAGCCGCCACCTTCTCTTCCTCTCCTTCCCTGGAGGCTGAGATTATTACCTTCACACAATGCTCGCAAGCCTCTTTCCAAGCCTGTCATGTCTCTGACAACACAAAGCATTATTCACAAGGCCACAGAATCGCTCTGTACACCTAGTAATAATCAGCATTAACGGGATCTAAAAATTTTTGTTTATATAAAAAAAACCTATTTTCCCTCTAGTTCTTAGCAAGAGTTAGATTAATATAATACACCACTAAAGGTGTTTGTTTCATAAACATGTTCTGGTATTCAGAGGTAGAAACTATAACGGACAGGAAGTATTCAGAGATATTCTCTTGGTATAAAATGCACGGTTCTCATGGGCTACTTTGTAATTCAGCAATTATGTACTGATCCTTCTACATGCCTGGAAATAAATGACCTGTGTCCTTTCAGGATAAAGTGTGAAGCTTAAGAGGATTATTTATTTATTCCTGTCCTTTTATGGAGACCGATGTTACAAAAATGGGTGGCGAGTCCTTGTAAAAAAAACTCCCTGAAGGCAAAAATTGCACCAGACCTGCACTCTGTGATAACTGTCACTAAAGTAATATCTAGAATGTTGTTTTCTCCTCTAAAGGATACAATGATTTATGTTTACACTCTCAATGTTTGGTGATGTAAATGCGACAGAGGACTCCCCTAAAGAGAGAATGTCATGGACTGAAAGAAAAACACAAATGAAGAAGGGAAAACTGTTACAGCTGACTGTTTTGTCTCTCGGTCTTGGCATTCATTATTTAAGTTCAATGGAAACTGTTCACCCTTGAAGTAGACTGACTCATCATCTCTAACTTCTAATTTCCTGTAAACGATACATTCGTTTTTGGCAAGGTACACATTGCATAGTATGTCCATCAAAAAGGCAATTCTCGAACTCATGTTTTAACAATAATACTTGATAGGGATAGAATTTATAGATACTTATCCAATTTATGCTCTTGCACTTCTCCATGGAACTCTCACTGAATTTGCCCTCTGACATAACCAAGAGCAGAATTTGTATCCTTCTAGTCTTAAATATTCTCTTCAAATGAATTTGTAGGGCTAAATTCTGCTGAGGGTCCCACTTAAACAATCCTACTGCCATGGCACAAAGGGTATGTCTACAATACAAAGTTAATTTGAACTAACAGACGTTAGTTCGAATTAACTTTAATAGGCGCTACACATACAAACCGCTAGTTCGAACTTAATTCGAACTAGTGGAGCGCTTAATTCGAACTAGGTAAACCTCATTCCACGAGGACTAACGCCTAGTTCGAATTAAGTAGTTCGAATTAAGGGCTGTGTGGCCACTTGATTTGAACTAGTAGGAGGCTAGCCCTTCCCAGGTTGCCCTGGTGGCCACTCTGGGCCAAACCAGGAAAACTCTTCTACCCCCTCCCGGCCCCGGAGCCCTCAAAGGAGCACGGTCTGGCTACGATGCCCGTGCCAGGTGCAAGACTGCAAGCACCCAGCCAGCAGACCCTGCACCTGACACGACATGAGCCAGCCACCCGCTGCCACCCAGCCCTCCGCCTCTTCCCAGGACCAGGCTGGCGGCTCCCAGGAGCCTGCACGGGGTCGCAAGAGGCGGGTGCCCGTCTGGTCTAGTGTGGACATCGTGAACGTCATCCACGATTTCAGCACTAGGCACAGGAAAGTGGCCGTCTAGGGCAGGATAGCTGCCAGCCTGGCCACCCAGGAGCAGGTTTGCATGAAAATCAGGGTGGTCCAGTGAGACCCCCGACCCTGAGCCCTGAGCTTAGAACATAAGAACATAAGAATGGTCAGACCAAAGGTCCATCTAGCCCAGTAGCCTGTCTGCCGACAGCGGCCCACACTAGGTACCCTAGAGGGGATGGACCGAAGACAATGACCAAGCCATTTGTTTCATGCCATCAATCTCCAGCCTTCCACAAACAGAGGCCAGGGATACCATTTCTACCCCCTGGCTAATACCACTCCATGGATCCAACCTCCATGAATTTATCTAACTTCTCTTTAAACTGTTATACTTCTAGCCTTCACAGCCTCCTGTGGAAAGGAGTTCCACAGGTTGACTATGCGCTGTGTGAAGGAGAACTTTCTTTTATTAGTTTGAAGCCTGCAACCCATTCATTTTATATTATGGGAACTAATGAAGAACTTTTCTTTATGCACCCTTTCCACACTACTCATGCTTTTATAGACCTCTATCATCTCCCCCCTCAGTCTCCTCTTTTCTGAGCTGAAAAGTCCCAGTCTCTTTAGCTTCTCTTCATATGGGACCTGTTCCAAACCTCTGATCATTTTAGTTGCCCTTTTCTGAACCTTTTCCAAGGTCAAAACATCTTTTCTGGGGAAGGAGACCACATCTGTACATAGTACTGAAAATAAGTAGTACTTGAAAAAGTCCTAACCTGATGCCCTGCCGGCACTGCTTCCAGCCAGCCTTAACTTTGGTTCAGGGTCCACTCAATATGGACATTCTAGTTCGAATTAGCAAAATGCTAATTTGAACTAGTTTTTAGATCTAGATGCACTAGTTTGAATTAGCTTAGTTCGAATTAACTAATTCAAATTAAGTTATTTCGAATTAGTGCTGAAGTGTAGACATACCCAAACATAGCAGAGGGTAGAATTTGGTCTCTAATGCACAGCTTGAGTTTTATTCAATTGTAAAAATGGGAAAATATTTACCCTTCTCAATATTATATATAGAATTAGACTTTCCTGGTTTCAGATTGGCTGAAAACAGTCATGTGCTAAATAAAGGCTATTATTTATCACTTCTAGAAGCTGCTACTTGTTAACTTCCAGTTTGCTTTGAATGTATGCCTGGAGTTACCACAAAGCGGTATCTGACATGTGTCAGTATTCCCCTATATTCAAAACAGAAAATAACTGTGGCATCTGTTAACAAGAAGGCCAGTGGGGGTTAGGCACCACCGCCCAGTTTATTAGTATCACCCTCTCCAACAACAGAACACACCCGGTGCACTGCTCCCTTAGGTCAGCACCCGGGGCCATTTCGTCCGTCCAGTCGGCCTTCAACTGCCTGCTTACACCACCCTTTTGTGGGACCGTCCCCCCAGTTCAAGTCCCTCTGGGTCCAATTGTATCACAATGTTCCTTTTAGTCTTTCCGCAGTTTGCAGTCCCCACTCATCTTTGGTCGCCGGCCTTGGCCGTCAATGGCGGAGTAGGGGACCCATGCCCTCCCTCTCCACCGGGTCCCGGCCCAGGGCCCTAAGGTGGGGTAATGCTGCTCCCCTGCCTGGTTGGCGGGGAAGCCTCCCAAATCACACCAACCCATGGGCCTAACACCCTACCCTGGGCCACTTCCTACTCCATACCCCTGACTTGGGGCTCCAGCAGGTCACCACCGGGAGACAGTCTTACTGGCCGCCTCTCCATTACTCAGCTCGGTGGGGGATCAGCGCTGGAGTCCTCTGAGCCTCTCCACTCTGTCCATTTGCCCAGAGAGTCAGGTTCCTCCAGCTCCCTTCCCAGGTTCCCATGCCAGCCTCTGCCCTCTCTCTGGGGCGTTCTCTCAGCTGTCCTTTCCCTCTGGCCCCCGGCTTGGGACCACCAGGGTAGTGCTGGTGCCGTGCCTCTCCCTCTCTCCCCAGTGCAGCATCCGGCGGGTTTTTAAATCACCCGCCGGAGTCGCGGTGTGACGTCACCGGTGTGTGCCGCGAAATTACCAGCACGCTCCATGGCACGCTTTCCTAACTCCCTCCGCAGGAGCGTGCCACCCCCGCTGGCCACCTGGGAGATAGCACCGCACTACTTCTGCCTTTCGGGTGGCACTCCACACAGCGCCAGGACCGGGTTGGGCTGGGGTGCGGGGCTCAAGCGTTCCACCACCGCGGCACTAGATCGCCCCATACTCTCTATGGGTATGTCTACACTACAACGTTAATTCGAACTAACTTAGTTCGAATTAGTTAATTCGAACTAAGCTAATTCGAACTAACGGATCTAGACTAAAAAACTAGTTCGAATTAGCGTGTCCACATTAAGTGGACCCTGAACCGGGCTTAAGGATGGCCGGAAGCAGTGCCAGCAGGGCATCAGAGGAGGACTTAGCGCGTGGAGATGCTGTCTCAGGCTAGCCGAGGGCTGCGCTTAAAGGGTCCCGACCCCCACCCCGGACAGACAGTTCTCAGGGGTGCCCCGCTTGCAAAGCAGTCCTGGCTTGGAGTGCCCGGAGTACCTACACTGAGCACATCACAGCACTCAGCCATCAGACCGGTTGCACTTGCTGCAGGCTGCCATCCGGGGGGGGGGGTCAATCGGGGGGCTGCAGGAGAGCTTCCACCCCGAGGAGCCCGCAGAGCCACCCCAGTCCTCCCCATCGGGGGCTCGTACCCCATTCCTCCCTCACCTCCTTCCACTTACCCTTCCCTAGCCCCTTTTCTTGATGTACAAAATAAAGGACAATTGTGTTCAAAAATGGAATCTGTCTTTATTGAACAAAACTGGGGGAGACTGGGAAAAGGAGGTGGGAGAGGGGAAGAGAGAGGCTGGGAGAGGGGAGGGCAACTAAAATGATCAGGGGTTGGGAACAGGTCCCATATGAAGAGAGGATAAAGAGACTGGGACTTTTCAGCTTAGACAAGAGGAGACGGAGGGGGGATAGGATAGAGGTCTCTAAAAGCAGGAGTTGGGTGGAGAGGGTGCACACAGAAAAGTTCTTCATTAGTTCCCATAAAGAAGGACTAGAGGACACCAAAGGAAAGGAATGGGTAGCAGGCTTCAAACTAGTAAGAGAAAGTTGTTCTTCACAAAGCAAAGAGTCAACCTGTGGAACTCCTTGCTGCAGGAGGCTGTGAAGGCTAGAACTAGAACAGAGTTTAAAGGGAAGTGAGATCAAGTCATGGAGGTTGGGTCCATGGAGTGGTATTAGCCAGGGGGTAGGAGTGGTATCCCTGCCCAAGGTTTGTGGAAGGCTGGAGAGGGATGGCACGAGACAAATGGCTTGGTCACTGTCTTCGGTCCATCCCCTCCAGGGTCCCTAGGGTTGGCCACTGTAGGCAGACAGGCTACTGGGCTAGATGGACCTTTGGTCTGACCCAGGACGGCCATTGTAAGCTCAGGGCTCAGGGTCGGGGGTCTCAGTGGACCTCCTTGATTTTCATGCACACCTGCTCCTGGGTGGCCAGGCTGGCAGCTATCCTGCCTAAGCCGGCCACTTTCCTGTGCCTAGTGCGGAGATCGTGGACGAGGTCCACGATGTCTGCACTAGCCCAGGCGGGTGCCCGCCTCTTGCGGTCCCGGGCAAGCTCCGTGGAGCCGCCAGCCTGGTCCCGGGAAGAGGGGGTGGGCTGGGAGGCATCGGGTTGCTGGCTCGATCCGTGCCAGGTGCAGGGTCTGCTGGCTGGGTGCTGGCAGGGTTGCACCTGGCACCGGCACCATAGCCAGCCCGTGCCCCTTTAGGGGTCCGGGGCCGGGAGGGGGGCAGACAAGTTTCCCTGGTGTTGGCCAGAGTGGCCACCAGGGAAAGCTGGGGAGGGCTAGCCTCCCATTAGTTCGAATTAAGGGGCTACACACCCCTTAATTCGAAGTAGTAAATTCGAACTAGGCTTAATCCTCGTGGAATGAGGATTACCTAGTTTGAACTAAGCGCTCCGCTAGTTCGATTTAAATTCGAACTAACGGAGCGCTAGTGTAGCGGCTATGAAAGTTAGTTCGAACTAACTTTGTAGTGTAGACATACCCCCCAGGGAGCAAGCGCGTGGACCAGAAGGGGCCACTTGGCAAGGAACTTCCCAGGTCTCGGTAGGCCCCTACTTCGAGGTATGTAGCGACCGCCTATACCGGATAACCCAGGGCGGGGAAATGATAGCGGAGTTCGCACAACTATTAGTCCCTCGGCCCTACCAACGACAAAACTTAGAATTGGCCCATGACAACCCATGGTCTGGACACTTGGGCACGGAAAAGACGCAGCAGCGGGTGTTACAGTGGTTCTATTGGCTCAGGGTGTACCGGGAGATTAAGGATTTTTGCACCTCGTGCCCCCAGTGCCAGTACACGGCTGTGGCGGCTGTGCTGAAGGCCCCGCTGGTGCCCTCCCCCATAGTTGGGGTCCCTTTTGAGCGCATTGTGTTGGACTTGGTAGGCCCTCTGGAGCAGTCACGGCAGGGACACCAGTATATCCTGGGACACAATACCCGGAGGCCGTCCCTCTGCGGAAGACCACTTCCCGGTGATAGCCGAGGAACTAATGAAGATATTTTCAAGGATGGGGTTTCCAAAGGAGCTGTTGATGGACCAGGACCCCAACTTAGTCTTGCAGGTATTGACAGACTTGTGCAGATGGATGTGGGTTAAAAAATTCAGGACCTCTGTCTACCACTCCCAGACCAATCGGCTGGTCAAAAGGTTCAACCGCACCTTAAAAGCTATGTTGCGTAAGTTTGTCCAGGAAGATCCCTGGGACTCTGGGTAAGTCTACACTACCCTCCTAGTTCGAACTAGCGGGGTAATGTAGGCATACCGCACTTGCAAATGAAGCCCGGGATTTGAATTTCCCGGGCTTCATTTGCATAAGTGGGGCTCCGCCATTTTTAAAACCCCGCTGGTTCGAACCCCGTGCAGCGCGGCTACACGGGGCACGAACTAGGTAGTTCGAACTACACTTCCTAGTTTGAACTACCGTTACTCCTCGTGGAATGAGGAGTAACGGTAGTTCGAACTAGGAAGCCTACTTCTAACTACCTAGTTCGTGCCCCGTGTAGCCGTAGTTCGAACTAGGAAGCCTAGTTCGAACTACCTAGTTCGTGCCCCGTGTAACTGCGCGGCACAAGGTTCGAACAAGCGGGGTTTTAAAAATGGCGGCTCCCCGCTTATGCAAATGAAGCCCGGGAAATTCAAATCCCGGGCTTCATTTGCAAGTGCGGTATACCTACATTACCCTCCTAGTTCGAACTAGGAGGGTAGTGTAGACATACCCTAGGATACCTTATTGCCGGCCCTGCTATTCGCAATTTGGGAAGTTCCTCAGGCCTCAGTGGGGTATTCCCTGTTTGAATTGCTATACGGGCGCCAGCCCCGAGGCTTCTTGTTCCTGGTATGAGAAGGGTGGGAAGAACAGCCCTCGCCGGGCCTGGGCACCACTCAGTATGTACTCAAGCTGAGGCAACGGTTGCATAACCTTGGGGACTGGGCCCGGGAGAACTTACAGAGGGCCCAGGAGACCCAAGCCCAACAGTATAATTGAGGTGCCAGATTGAGGGAATTCCATCCGGGAGAGCAAGTCCTGGTATTGCTCCCAACGGAAGGGTCTAAGTTGTTAACTCGGTGGCGGGGACCATACAGGGTGCTAAGGAGAATAGGTAAAGTGGATTATGAGGTACAGGTAGGGGGAAAGAGGAATGCAACTCAGGTATACCATGTGAACTTGTTGAAGCAATGTTAACCCTGAGAGGCGCTCCTTAGTGAGCCCCAAACCGAGGATGTCGAACTCGGCCCCTGGGGCAAGAAAGAAGTAACAGTCGAGGAGGTCCGAATGGGCAAAGAGTTGAGTACCAAACAATGCCACAAACTTCATAGCCTCCTCGCCACGTTCCAAACGGGACTGACAAGCCGAGCAGGACAAACCAGCCTGGTGAGTCATGATATAATAAGCGACCGGGCCAGAAGGTGTGGAAGCTCTCCGTCCCCTTCCTCGGAAATTGTGGGAGAAAGTCCACCAGGAGTTACAGTCAATGCTGAAATGGGGAGTAGTAGAGGAATCCCAGAGTGAGTGGAGAAGCCCCATCATATTAGTGCCAAAGGCTGATGGATCCACCAGATTTTGAATCGACTTTCAGAAGGTCAACACGCTTTCTCGTTTCTACATGTACCCCATGCCGCGCATTGATGAGTTACTGGAATGGGCTAGGACAGGCCACATATCTGTCCACCATTCACCTCACTAAGGCGTATTGGCCCAAGCCCCCCTACCCCACCGCTGTACAGCAGGGTTCATGTGCTGTACAATAGAGCTTAGGTAATAAAAGCCAGACCACCTACCACCACTTTGAGGTGGTCTTTGTACACAGTGGATGTGATATATCTTGACTTGTCTGCGGACAGTGGCCAGTACCAGGTGCCCCAGAGAGGGTGGACCGAAGACAATGATCAAGCGATTTGTCTCCTGCCATCTCTTTCCAGCCTCTGACAAACAGAGGCCAAGGACACCATTTTATCCCCTGGCTTATAGCCTTTTATGGACCTAACCTCCATGAAAATATCTAGCTTCTCTTTAAACTCTATTATAGTCCTTGCCTTCACAGACTCCTGCAGCAAGGAGTTCCACAGGCTGACTACACGCTGGGTGAAGAAGAACTTACTTTTATTAGTTTTAAACCTGTTACCCATTAATTTCATTTGGTGTCCTCTAGTTCTTCTATTATGGGAACTAATAAATAACTTCTCTTTATCGGCCCTCTCCACACCACTCATGATTTTATATACCTCAATCATATCCCCCCTCAGTCTCCTCTTCTCTAAACTGAAAAGTCCCAGTCTCTTTAACCTCTCCTCATATGGGACCCGTTCCAAACCCCTAATCATTTTAGTTGCCCTTTTCTGAACCCTTTCCAAGGCCAAAATATCTTTTTTGAGGTGAGGAGACCACATCTGTACACAGTATTCAAGATGTGGGCGTACCATAGTTTTATACAGGGGCAGTAAGATATTCTGGGTCTTATTTTCTATCCCTTTCTTAATAATTCCTAGCATCCTATTTGCCTTTTTGACCGCCGTTGCACACTGTGTGGAAGTTTTCAGAGAACTGTCCACGATAATTCCAAGATCTCTTTCCTGATTTGTTGTAGCCAAATTAGCCCCCATCATACTGTACGTACAGTTGTGGTTATTTTTCCCGATGTGCATTACTTTACACTTATCCACATTAAATTTTATTTGCCATTTTGTTGCCCAATCACTCAGATTAGTGAGATCTTCTTGGAGTCTCTCACAGTCTGCTTCTGTCTTGACTATCCTAACAGTTTGGTATCATCTGCAAACTTTACCACCTTACTGCTTACCCCTTTCTCCAGATCATTTATGAATAAGTTGAAAAGGATTGGTCCCAGAACTGACCCTTGGGGGGCTCCACTAGTTACCCCTCTCCAATCTGAAAATGTACCATTTATTCCTACCCTTTGTTTCCTGTCTTTCAACCAGTTCTCAATCCAAGAAAGGACCTTCCCTCTTATCCCATGGCCATGTAAGTTACACAAGAGCCTTTGGTGAGGGACCTTGTCAAAGGCTTTCTGAAAATCTAAGTATACTATATATACTGGATCCCCCTTGTCCGCATGTTTGTTAACCCCTTCAAAGAACTCTAAGGGTATGTCTACACTACAGCACTAATTTGAACTAACTTAATTCGAATTAGTTAATTCGAACTAAGCTAATTCGAATTAGTGCATCTAGACCTAAAAACTAGTTCGAATTAGCATGTTGCTAATTCGAACTAGCGTGTCCACATTGAGTGGACCCTGAACCGAGGTTAAGGATGGCCGGAAGCAGTGCCGGCAGGGCATCAGATTAGGACTTAGAGCATGGAGCTGCTGTCTCGGGCTAGCCGAGGGCTGTGCTTAAAGGGACCCGACCCCCACCCCGGACAGACAGTTCTTAGGGGTTCCCCACCTGAAAAGCAGTCTTGGCTTGGAGTGCCCTGAGTGCCCACACTTGGCACATCACAGCACTCGGCCATCAGACCGGTTGCACTTGCTGCAGGCTGCCATCCGGGGGGGGGCGGTCAATCGGGGGCCTGCAGGAGAGCTTCCACCCCGAGGAGCCCGCAGAGCCACACCAGTCCTCCCCATCGGGGGCTCGTACCCCATTCCTCACTCACCTCCTTCCACTTACCTCTCCCTAGCCCCCCTTCATGATGTACAAAATAAAGGACACGTGTGTTCAAAAATAGAAACTCTCTTTATTGACTCGGGGAGACTGGGAAAAGGAGGTGGGAGAGGGGAAGAGAGAGGTTGGGAGAGGGGAGGGCAAGTAAAATGATCAGGGGTTTGGAACAGGTCCCATATGAAGAGAGGCTAAGGAGACTGGGACTTTTCAGCTTAGAAAAGAGGAGACGGGGGGGGGGGGGGATATATTATAGAGGTCTATAAAATCATGAGTGGTGCGGAGAGGGGGCATAAAGAAAAGTTCTTCATTAGTTCCCATAATAGAAGGACTAGAGGACACCAAATGAAATGAATGGGTAGCAGGCTTCAAACTAATAACAGAAAGTTCATCTTCACAAAGCAAATAGTCAATCTGTGGAACTCCTTGGTGCAGGAGGCTGTGAAGGCTAGAACTAGAACAGAGTTTAAAGAGAAGTTAGATAAAGTCATGGAAGCTGGGTCTATGGAGTGGTATCAGCCAGGGTGTATAAATGGTGTCCCTGGCCTCTGTTTGTGGAAGGCTGGAGATGGATGGCACGAGACAAATGGCTTAGCCATTGTTTCGGTCCATCCCCTCCAGGGTCCCTAGTGTTGGCCACTGTCGGCAGACAGGCTATTGGGCTAGATGGACCTTTGGTCTGACCCAGTACGGCCATTCTAAGCTCAGGGCTCAGGGTCGGGGGTCTCACTGGACCACCCTGATTTTCATGCACACCTGCTCCTGGATGGCCAGGCTGGCAGCTATCCTGCCCTAGACGGCCACTTTCCTGTGCCTAGTGCGGAGGTCGTGGATGAAGTCCACAATGTCCGCACTAGACCAGGTGGGCTCCCGCCTCTTGTGGACCTGGGCAGGCTCCCGGGAGCCGCCAGCCTGGTCCCGGGAAGAGGCGGAGGGCTGGGTGGCAGCGGGTGGCTGGTTCGTGCCATGCCAGATGCAGGGTCTGCTGGCTGGGTGCTGGCATGCTTGCACCTGGCCTTGGCACCGTAGCCAGACTGTGCCCCTTTAAGGGCTCCGAGGCCAGGAGGGGGCAGACGAGTATTCCTGGTGGTGCCCAGAGTGGCCACCAGGGAAAGCTGGGGAGGGCTAGCCTCCCACTACTTCGAATTAAGTGGTCACACAGCCCTTAATTCGAACTGCTTAATTTGAACTAGGCGTTAGTCCTCGTAGAATGAAGTTTACCTAGTTCGAATTAAGCACTCCGCTACTTCGAATTAAGTTCGAACTAGCGGTTTGTATGTGTAGCTTCTATCAAAGTTAATTCGAACTAACGTCTGTTAGTTCGAATTAACTTTGTAGTGTAGACATACCCTAATAGATTAGTAAGACAGGATTTCCCTTTACAGAAACCATGTTGACTTTTGTCCAACAAATTATGTTCTTCTATATGCCTCACAATTTTATTCTTTACTATTGTTTTGACTAATTTGCTCGGTACTGAAGTTAGAGTTACTGGTCTGTAATTTCCAGGATCGCCTCCAGAGCCCTTTTTAAATATTGGTGTCACGTTGACTACCTTCCAGTCATTAGGTACGGAAGCCAATTTAAGGGACAGGTTACAAACCACAGATAATAGTTCAGCAATTTCCCATTTGAGTTCTTTTAGAACCCTTGGATGAATGATATCCGGTCCTGGAGATTTGTTAACATTAAATTTTTATATTTGTTCCAAATCCTCCTCTAATATCACTTCAATCCGGGACAGTTCCTCGGATTCATCACCAACAAAGGACGGTGCAGATTTGGGAATCTCCCCAACTTCCTCAGCAGTGAAGACTGAAGCAAATAAATAATTTAGCTTCTCTGCAATGGCTTTATCATCCTTGATTGCTCCTTTTATAGCTCGATCATCTAGGGGTCCCACAGGTTTTTTAGCAGGCTTCCTGCTTCTGATGTACTTAAAAAACGTTTTGTTATTTCTTTTTGAGTTTTTGGCTAGCTGTTCCTCAAAATCTTTTTTTGCTTTTCTTATTACATGTTTACACTTGATTTGACAGTGTTTATGTTCCTTTCTATTTATCTCACTAGGATTGGACTTCCACTTCTTAAAAGATACCTTTTTGTCCCTCACAGCTTCTTTTACATGGTGGTTAAGCCACGGTGACTCTTTTTTAGGTCTCTTGCTATGTTTTTTAATTTGGGGTATACATTTAAGTTGGGCCTCTATTATGGTGTCTTTAAAGAGTTTCCATGCAGCTTTCAGGGATTTGTCTCTAGTCACTGTGCCTTTCAAATTCTGTTTAACTAGCCTCCTCATTTTTGTGTAATTCCCCTTTTTGAAATTAAACGCCAGGGAGCTAGACTGCTGAGGTGTTCTTTCCACCACTGGAATGTTGAATGTTATTATATTATGGTCGCTATTCCCAAGCGGTCCTGTAACAGTTATTTCCTGGACCTGATCCTGCATTCCACTCAGGACTAAATCGAGAATTGCCTCTCCCCTTGTGGGTTCCTGCATCAGCTGCTCCAAAAAGCAGTCATTTAAGCCATTGAGAAATTTTCTCTCTGCTTCTCTTCCTGAGGTGACATGTATCCAGTCAATATGGGGGTAATTAAAATCCCCCATTATTATACAGTTCTTTATTTTGGTAGCCTCTCTAATCTCCCTCAGCATTTCAATGTCAGTATCGCTGTCCTTGTCAGGTGGTCGGTAATATATCCCTACTGCTAATTTCTTATTATTGGAGCATAGAATTACTATCCATAGCGATTCTATGGAACATGTTGATTCACTTAATATTTTTATTTCATTTGATTCTACATTATCTTTCACATACAGTGCCACTCCGCCACCCACCCGGCCTGCTCTATCCTTTTGATATATTTTATATCCTGGTATGATTGTGTCTCACAGATTTTCCTCATTCCACCAGGTTTCAGTGATTCCTATTATGTCAACCTCCTCATTTAATACGAGGTACTCTAGTTCACCAATCTTATTAGTCAGACTCCTAGCATTTGTGTACAAGCACTTTACAAATTTGCCACTGCTTATTTGTCTGCCCTTCCCTGATGCATTGGATTCCTTTGTATGCGGTTGTTTGTCTGCTCTGGCCCATGGTTTGCCCTCTCCCCTCCTCTCTCTCTGACTACAGCTTAGAGAATCTCTATCAACGGATTCTCCTCTAAGAGAAGTCTCCCTCCAATTTACGTGTATCTCCACACCAATCGGCTTTCCCCCATCTCTTAGTTTAAAAACTGCTCTACGGCCTTTTTAATGTTTAGTGCCAGCAGTCTGGTTCCACCCTGGTTTAGGTGGAGCCCATCCTTCCTGTATAGGCTCCCCCTCTCCCAAAAGTGTCCCCAGTTCCTAATAAATCCAAACCCCTCTTCCCTACACCATCGTCTCATCCACGAATTGAGACTCTGAAGCTCTGCCTGCCTACCTAGCCCTGCGTGTGGATCTGGAAGCATTTCCGAGAATGCCACCATAGAGGTCCTGGATTTCAGTCTCTTTCCTAGCAGCCTCAATTTGGCCTCCAAGACATCTCTCCTATCCTTCCCTACGTCATTGGTACCTACATGTATCACGACCACCAGCTCCTCCCCAGCACTACATAGAAGTCTAGCTAAATGCCTCGAGAGATCCGCAACCTTCGCACCAGGCAGGCAAGTGACCATACAGTTCTCCCGGTCATCACAAACCCAACTATCTATGTTTCTAATGATCGAATCACCCACAACTAACACCTGCCTCTTCCTAGCTGGCATTCCCTCCGCCTCAGAACTATCCTCAGTGCGAGAGGATACCGCAACATCCTCTGGGAGGAGGGTCCCAACTACGGGATGGTTTCCCTCTGCTCCCACTGAATGCTCTGTTCCCTTGAGACTTTCATCCTCCTTAAGAGCACTGGGGCTCTCAGACTGGAGGTGGGACAGTACTACAGTGTCCCGGAAAGTCTCATCAACATAGCTCTCTACCTCCCTTAGCTCCTACAGTTCAGCCACCCTGGCCTCCAAAGCCCGAACTTGGTCTCTGAGGGTCAGGAGCTCCTTGCAATGGGTGCACACATACGCCACCCGCTCACATGTTACACTCGACGTAATAAACAAGATAGCCCCCACCCTGCTGCTGGGCTTCTATCTCCATTTTTCTAATGAATACGTTTAAGTACAAACTGGGATTCTTTTTAAACCTCTGGAATATAGATTATTCTAAGAGTAATGTTTAAAGAAGGTCAGAAGTCACTAGTGCCCTCTGAATTCCCCCTCTAAACTCCCTCTCCAAACTCCCTGTTAGCTGTTCCTGTTCACAAGCTCCCTGCTCGCTGAGTCACAGGCTTATGTAGCTCTGGTAGCCCCTCCCCCTGACTGAGGCTCAGCCAATTAACAGAGGCTTCTAGATTTCAAACCTTTTAGAAGCTCCTTCAAACAAACAAACAAACAAACACAAGCTCAGCACACAGCAAATAACTCCCCCACACACAAACACACACTCCAGACAGCCACTTACCATAAGGGTCCCGTTTTTACTCCTCTTTTACCTGGAGAACTCCCTCTCCACACTCCCTGTTAGCTGTTCCTGTTCACAAGCTGTTCCTTTCCCTGCACAAACTCTTAAAGGGGGACATGCTTTTAATGTTGTTTTATTTTATTTTATTTGCCTTATTTGGAGCCTTTTTTTCCCTTCAACAGAATTTTTTCCCTTTTTGGGGGCAGGTGTGTTGGTATTTTTGTTTCAACCATCTGGCAACCCTAGTGGGAAGTTTGGCAGGAAGGGGTCTGGGATGCAGGTTCTAGGATGTAGTTTGGGATTTGAGAGCAGGCTCTGGGAAGGAGTCTGGGTGCTGGGTGAAAGCTCCGGCCTGGGGCAGGTGCTGGGGGTGCTGGAGGAAGTGCTGGGATCAGGCTCTGAGAGGGAGTTTGGGGACTGGAGAGGGTGTCGGGAGAAGGTGTAGGCTCTGGAAGGGAATAGCCTGTGTAAGAAGGTGCAGGGGAGGGGAATAGGGTGCCACATTTACCCAGCGCACCCACTTTGGCAGCGGAGGTCTTCATGCACTGCTGCCTGCCTGCTGCACACTTCCTCCCAAGCATCCTCCAGCCTGCCTGCTACCCCCAAGGCGGGTGATTGTGTGTGTGTGTGTCTGTGCGCTGCTCCCAGAAGCTGGAGCAGTGCATGGAGACACACAAACACACACAGGCCGCAGTGATGTCTTGGCAGCCCCGTGGAGCGAGCAGCAGGAAATCACTCTAACCACGCTGCAGTACTGGTGTGACAGGGGGCTGCCAGAGGGTTATAAATTGCACAGCAATAGCAGGCCAGTGGATATACAAGCGAGGGGGGAACATGCAGAGCAGGTGGAGGCTGAGGGATGCCTGGGGGAGGAGAGAATAGAGCATGCGGGGCTGAAGAAAGACCTGTTCCTGAATTTTGCTGCAGCCCAGCTTCAGGCCAGGAATATTCCACAGGCTGCCTTGAGTGACTATAAGAAGCAGCCCTCGAAGCAGCCCCATGAGTGACTGAATGTTCAGGGAAACATCAGAGCCATGACCTACTTTCCTTAATTCTCATTACAATTATTTTTATTTATACTTTAATTTCCTTTCTTTTTAAGCATGTGCAATTCCTTGCTGAAATGCTTACCACTCTGCTCTTCTTATTCCATTTGCATGCTCTAATGTGATGCATATTTATGGCTCAAGCCTGAAAGTGCTGTGCATGCTGGATCAGCCCAGAGCAGAACTTAAGCACACCAACAGTTCCACTGACTTGCCTACTCCCATACTTATCATTAAGCATGGAATGAAGTGCTTTGCTAAATTGAGCCAGGAGGCTTAGCATTTACAGGATTGAGTCCTTTCTTAGCAATGAAGTGAATCCTTTATGCTTTCCTTCCCCATGAGCACAAATTTTGCAGAAGTGACCCCACTTACTTATACAAGACCAAAATCCACAAATATCCTTGTCTTCTTGGGATTTATTACACAAACAGGAGTGTTAGGACTTGAAATGTGGGATCAAATGAAACAGAGCCACTATATTAGGCATCTAGGGCTTAAGCTATTTTCCTAGTGCCCTTGCTGTTTCTTGCTGTCAGACACTGCATCCGTGGCTTTATATTCTGAAAAGAACACCAAGCTTTAATCTGTGGTATTAGTTCCTTTGGCAAAATGGAAGATTATGTCTTTTTCCCACAAGCCTTCATGTAAAGCTTAGCCACCTTCCATCTGGTCTGGCTAATTAAATGCAAGTTAACATTAAGTTAAGAGCCAGGTCCAACCCACAGATTTTCTATTCTGCATCTGCAGTTCTATTAATTAGCCAAACTATTTAATTCCAATTTTTGATTACATCTATTTTCTTCACTCTCTCATGAAAACAGTGAAATGTTTTTGAAGACATATTTGCACATTTTCAGTTCCTGAGCACAAAACACTTTATGCTAATAAGACTTTAAGCAACCACAAAAAATGCCAGATTTTTTTTTAAATTTGACAATATTAATTAATAAAGTACCATCACTGTAATCTGGTTTTACCTACCATGCACAAGACATTAGTCGCATTTAACTAAGTTGAGCTGTGCCCACCTACCCCAGCTGATGATCTGACACTGTATATTTTAATGTTAGTAGACCACTTTTTTATTACACAAACCTCCTTCTGAAGTCAATGGGAGTTCTGTCTGTGCAAAAGGCAAAAGGATTAGGCCCATATTTCAGGGTTTTGTGTTACTGTTTTAACTGCAAACAGTAACTTTTGATAAAATGAATATAGCAAAATATATCTACAGAGAATATAGAAAGTCTAAGCAGTGCATGTGTTTTTTTGTTTTTAGTCTCAATTGCTGATATTTCTTTTTCTTTCTTATGCATAGGTTTTTAAAATAAATGTTCAAGGTGAACAAATATGAACTGTTTCATATTTCTAAATAAATAGCTACACAAATAAATGATTAAAATAGTTTCATACATTAAAGAATCCCCATCATCACCAATTAAAATATCCCCTTTTAAACTTCACTAAATAAGTCATCACAAAAATTAGCATCTTGATTCTGCTTTGTGATAGTGTGCAAGGCAAACAGCAACTTAGCAAAGAAATGTTCTTTAGTTCTCATTCAGCACAATGCCCACCACAAAACAGTACCATATGCTTTTTTCTTCTTTCTGATGGAGTCACACAAGGAAAAAGAATGCAAGAAGAGAAAAAAAGCAGCAGCCCAGTTCTAATGAAAAAATAAACAATTCATGAATACACACAGTTAAATTCAGTTTCCTGTATGGGTACAAACTTCCTTATCTGCTTGGGATTTATTACTCAAACAGGAGTGCTTGGACTTGAATTGTGGGATCAGATGGAGCAGAGCCACTATATTAGGCATCTAGGAGGTTAAGCTAATTTAGTTTGGTGTCTCTTGCTGCAAAAGGAACTAATAAAACAGATCATTCAAAAGTGAAAAGCATGAAAGTGACAGGTAGCATTAAAAAGAAGTCAGGTGGGAGTCAGACACAAGTTCTAGTCCTAGCTATCCCAATGCCTCAGGTCAGAAGGAAGCCAGGTCACTGCATCTATTTCTGCCTCAGTTTCTCCATTTGTAAAATGGAAATAACACTTACCACCCCATTGCCCATTTTAAAGTGTATTAAGATGCCTAGAATAAAATTCTCTAGAGTAGAGATAATAGGAAACTATTTCATTTCTCAAAGACATTGGAAAAAAGATACTGTAGCTAAGGCATGCTAAACCAATAATCCTGAGATGATACTTTCAGCTAAATTTGTTCATATTATTCCATTCTAATTTCTCACTCAGCCTGTTTTATTCTATTTTTACAAAATCTGAATTTTTGGAAGAAAAAAATTAATCCTCATACAATAATGCTAATCAAAACAGAACTATAGTCTGCTTTAGTCTTTTTCACAGCTGTTTGTTTCTGAGCATTACACACCTATTACATGCATTCTACAGTCCTACTCTAATTCTGCCAAATTCTGCTCTGTAGTTTCTACAGTATCCACTGAGATTATATTTTTTTACATTTAGCAATCACTTTTTATTCATAAGAACCAGATCAACTCATAATATTTTATATAGAACACATGAATAGTCCCCTTAACAATGAAATATGAGGATCCCTGGGGTCAAATGCAGTGCAAATTTACCAGCATCACTTACTCTAGGACTGGATGTACTTCACTTCCAAAAAACACCCATTAAAAGCAAATCCAAATTAAAAAATGCCAGATCTGCATTAAAAAGAAATGCAGCCCTCTGTTCAGAAACACTCTTGGTCAATATCTGTTAACTCATTCCTGGGACTTATTCCAATTCATCCCAAATTTCCTTGTGATCTGGCTACTGGAGCCACCTTGTGCCCTACTAAGCACCTGCACCCCGCAATCCTTGTAGGGAATTTGTTTATAAAGCCCAGTATACATCCAGTATAGTATGCACCAGAAACAGTCTCTCTATGAAGACATTTATTCAGATGCTATATGATAAACTATTTCATGTATGTTTAATATGTTTAAAGCTTCATGTTAGTCTGCTGCAGCAAAAACAAGTAGTCTGGTAGTACCTTAAAGACTAACACATTGATTAGGACATAAGCTTTCAGTAGTAGCAGCTCACTTTGTCAGATGAATGAAGTGAAGGAATCAGATGGAACACACACACATGCGCGTGCACGCGCACACACACACACACACACGCATTTATGCCCCAAAGCTGTGTAAGAAAAGACAGAAAATTAAAAAATGAGGAAGAAACCCTTTCAATGTGACATTTTTTTTCCATGCCAATCCATAGATCTGATGAATTTTAGGGAAGTATTGAAGAAAATGATAACTTGAGAGAGTTTTGGATAGATCCTTAGCTGCTGTAAGTTGCCATAGCTTCACTGATTCCCATTCACACTCAAAACTACAACAAAACAGTCGTAGGATGTGACTCCTATAAACCCCATTAGCGTATCGTAAACATGTAGCATTGTGCTACACATTCCTCATTCAAAACACAGAAGGCTCCTTCCTGAATCTGAATGCATAGCACAGAGTATTCAAATGGTTACTTTTTTTTAGCCTTGAACTCAGGCCTGCTGATGGAAGGGAGTGAGAGAAAGAGGGGACAGATTGATTTCAGACATCACCCTCCCAAAAAAAGTAGCAATTTTTATTTCGCTCATTCTAAAATATGGGTCATATGAATAAAAAGGATCTGACCTAATCTCCAAGGGAGTTTGAATCTATTGCTTTGGTTCTGAGCCATACTTAGATTTCCTTTATTCTATTTTAATTGGATCTTTTGAAATAGCAATTGCCCTTTTTTTCTGAGCTACTTTAAAATTTCCTCTCTTCCCACTGAAAGGATCATACTTTCTATTCCTATTGGCCACAAAAAAGAAAAATGATCATTCTCACTGGTAAAATTCATGTGGATGATTCAGATGCATGGTACCTGACACAGTTTCTGATGCAGTGCTGTCAAAGAGAAGCCTAAAAAGTGGAGAACAGAAAAATAGAACTACTTGTATCAAAAGATTCTCTGGCCACCTAATTTGTCATATTCATGCAGTCTGATAACTGGTATGCTGAAATGTATTGTACTTCAATAATTTTTACACTCAAAAAGTGTTTTTTTTACCTAATAGCAAGTGTACCTCCTGTAATTTCATGATTTTAATTAATAACACCCTTAAGTAATGACAGCTATGCCTCACTTGATCAAAGTCTAGGATCTCCTAGACATTAGTGCTCTTTTGAATCTTTATTCCACTACTTACTGACTTAGGTCCAGAAAAAACATTAGGGTTAAACATAACTCTACAGCTGGACAGGAAACTTAAGAAAAACACATAGAGAGCTGTACTCTGACAAAGTTTTATGCTTCTCTTACACACACACAAATACATGGAAAATGGACTCTCGCCCTGTCAACCTATTCATCCTGTTACCCAGTGTGGAAGCCTATTTTGGCTAACTCCAAAAAGGCCATCTGCAGAAATACAAAAGCGCTATGTCCCTCCCCTTCTGCACTACATGTACTCGAAGTAACTCCATGACCAATTCAATGAAGCATCGAATAATCTCATTATTCCAGCTCAGAGCTGGATTAGCAATTTAGACATTCCTGTCTCAGAAATCCTAACTTGATGCACATTAGGGATGTAAAAATCCTGGTGTGGTAGCACAACAACATGGCAGGGTGCTTCTCTGGCCAGGCCAGGCCCACCACATCACCGGCAGGGGACTGCTCCAGCCTGGTCATGTGTGAGTGCTCCCCACCTTCTACTCAGTGCAGTGGGCCCAGCCAGGCTGAAGCAGCCCTAATACACATACATGCTCTCTTGGCTGCCTGTAGTCATGAATCCTGTTCATTAGGCTAACCAGGGCAGTGGGACTTTTGGACGTGAGTGCTGAGCTATCAGTGACTGGGTTATTTGGACAAGCTACATAGCTCTGCAGACTGCTTCAGTTTTCCATTGGCATAATTAGACAGATTCGGTGACTTCTAAACATCGTCCACTTGCCTGGCAATGGGAAGACACCTGCATGTTTTCCCTAAGATATATGGACTTTGAGTGTTAAGCCCTACTTCCAGAGGTCAATATCTGTATTCAATTTGGAGAGGTCTATGTCTCTCTATTGACATTTATCAGATATTAATAATGTAGTTAGATATGTATATTATTAATTTCACTTTCCACCAAGACACTGCCTTCCATAGTGGAAGTTCAGAGTGAGGTCATTAACAATGAAATTCATTTTGCCATTGTAGACAACCCAATAAGTGGGTTGTCTACAATGGCAAATGTTCACTATTATTTAGTGTTATGCTTAATCTGTATAAAAATAATCATTTTAACCATTGTGTAAAAATATGGACATACCCTGTTTTGTCAAGGCTGTATACCACAATGAGAGCTATTTTCATAACAAATTTCAATGTTCTTTAGAGGAACACTTATGGAATTAAAGTTATTTATACATTATATAGAAGAGAGAACTTATCAACACTCTTTATTCTTAAAAATGTGCCAACATTTCCAGATAAATTTACTTTTTGGCAGAGTTCTATAGTTTGAGACCAAAAGAAACCACCCATTCATCTAGGGCAGCTTATCTTCTGTATATCACAGGTCTCCAACACCAGAAAATCCAAATCTGACATGAGACCAATGTACTGCAGCCCACAGAAGAGTAGTAAATTTAAGAACCCCAGGCGTCCCCAAGTCAGCTGCTGCTGAAACTGATCAGCGGCTGATTCCAGGAAGCCCGGGGCAGAGCAACTCTGCCTCGGGCTTCCTGTAGTCAGCCCCTGGTCAGTTTCAGCAGCGGCTGAATCAGGACGCCTGGGGCAGAGCACCTGGGGTGCTGCCGGGTTGGCACAGTAGCGCCGAGGAGCGGCGCTGCGGGACCAACCCGGCAGCGCCCCAGCTGCTCTACCCCAGGCGTAGGCAAGAAAAGCCTGGTCTGCTGGGAGGGGAGGGGAGGGGGGGCACTAGCTGCACCCCCCCCCCCCAGCAGACCAGGGAGACGCGGGTGGCGGGACCGCCCGCGTCCTCCACGGCTTTGCTCCGTCTCCCTGGTCTGCTGACCAGGGAGACGGGGAGCAAAGCCTTGGAGCACGCCCGCAGCGGGACAGCCCAGGCGCGCCTGGGCTGTCCCGCAGCTGGCGTGATCCGCGGCTTTGCTCCACATCTCCTTGGTCTGCGGGGGGGAGGGTTCCCCCCCAGCAGACCAGGGAGACGTGGAGCAGCTTTTCTCGCCCCGGAGGACGGGGGCGGCGGGACTGCAGTGCATCTGGGTGTCCCGCCGCTCCAGTCTTCCGGGGCGAGAAAAGCCCTGTTCGTAACTGCGGATCCGACATAAGTCGGATCCGCGTAACTCGGGGACTGCCTGTATTACTCTGTTCTGGAACCAATAAGAACAGAAAATGAAGACTTTATTTCAGGTTTTAAAAAAATGTGACAAAAGGACATTTTTGCAGCAAACAAATTGTCCATCTAATCTGGGACTGATTCGTTTCTAAAACAAATTTAGTGGCAATAAGCCTGCATGCCAATTTCCATTGAAAATTCAAGTACAAAGATCCAAGGAACTCTTTTCCACAAGAGAGACTCATTGAGACATTGAGAAGGATTATACAGGACCTTATGCAAAACAATTCAAAGTAGGAAAAATATACTCTGAATTAAAAGGTAAATCAGACAAAAATAAGTAAATAGCTACTAACAGGGCACAGTGAAATCACATTCTGTTTGAAAAGGCAGCTCATGTATCCCACAAGCATGTCTTAATCCTAAATCCTAAAGCGGCTCCATGCACCGGTCATATGCCTGATATTGCCCTTACAAGAAGAATATACTTCCACTGGTTGATTCTCCCCCAATAAGAGAGGCAGGGATGGTTTGATGATGAGTGGCAATGATAAGGAAGTAAGTGAATTATTCTGGCCAGTGATTTTCAAGTCTGTTCTTTTCAAATTGCACTGGTAGTGTTGAATACAGAGACTTCTGACCAGCTTGTATTCTAAGCACAATCCACAGGGCAAATCTCTTGTACCAGAATTTGACCCCTACCCACATCCATCACAATGGAGGCAGCGGTCCTCTTGACTTTAGGACTATGGATTATGAGCTAGACCATGTACATTCATAGACTCATAGAGCTGGAAAAGACCTCAGAAGGTCATCAAATCCAGCCCCCTGCTCTAGGCAGGACCAATCCCAACTAAATCAACCCAGCCAGGGCTTTGTCAAGCTGAGACATAAACACCTCTAGGGATGAAGACTCCACTACTTCACTAGGTAACCCATTCCAGTGATTTACCACTCTCCTAGTGAAATGGTTTTTCCTAATATCCAACCTGGACCTCTCCCACCACAACTTGAGACCATTGCTCCTTGTTCTGCAATCTGTCACTACTGAGAACAGCCTCTCTCCATCCTCTTTAGAACCTCCCTTCAGGAAGTTGAAGGCTGCTATCGAATCCCCCCTCACTCTTCACTTCTGCAGACTAAAAAGACCCAACTCCCTCAGCCTCTCCTCATAGGTCATGTGCTCCATGCCCCTAATCATTTGGGTTGCCCTCCACTAGACCGTCTCCAATGTGTCCACATCCTTTTTGTAGTGGGGGGTCCAGAACTGGACACAGTACTCCAGATGTGGCTTCATCAGAGCCGAATAAAGGGAAATAATGACATCTCTGGATCTGCTGGCAGTGCTCCTCTTAATGCAACCTCATATGCCATTAGCCTTCTTGGCTACAAGGGCACACTGTTGACTCATATCTAGCTTCTCATCCACAGTAACCCCCAGGTCCTTTTCTGCAGAACTACTACTTAGCTGGTTGGTCCCCAGCCTGTAACACTACTTGGGATTCTTCCGTTCCAAGTGCAGGACTCTGCACTTGTCCTTGTTGAACCTCATCAGATTTCTTGTGGCCCAATCCTCCAATTTGTCTAAGTCACTCTGGACCCTATCTACCTCTCCCCCTAGCTTAGTATCATCTGCAAACTTTCTGAGGGTGCAATCCATCCCCTCATCCAGGTCATTAATAAAGATATTGAACGAAACCGGTCCAAGAACTGAACCTTGGGGCACTCCGCTAGAAACCGACTGCCATCCTGAGACCAAGCTGTTGATCACTACCCGCTGGGCCCAGCCTTCTAGCTAGCTTTCTATCAATCTTACCGTCCATTTATCCACTCCACATTCCCTTAACTTGCTGGCAAGAATATTGTGGGAGACCGTATCAAAAGCCTTGCTAAATTCAAGGTATATTACATCCACTGACTTTCCCACGTCCACAGAGCCATTTACCTCATCATAGAAGCTAATCAGATTGGTCAGGCATGACTTGCCCTTTGTGAATCCATGCTGACTATTCCTAATCACTTTCCTCTCTTCCAAGTGCCTCAAAATGGATTCCTTAAGGATCCCTTCCATGATTTTTCCAGGAACCGAGGTAAGACTGACCAGCCTATAGTTCCCTGGATTATCCTTCTTCCTTTTTTTAAGATGGGCACTACATTTGCCTTTTTCCAAACATCCAGGATCTCTCCCGATCTCCATGATTTTTCAAATATAATGGCCAAAGTCTCCTCACTGACATTTGCCAACTCCCTCAGTAACCTCGGATGCATTAAGTCCGGACCCATGGATTTGTGTACGTTTAGCTTTTCTAAATAATTTCTAACCTGTTCGTTACCTACCAACGGCTGCTCATCTTCATTCCATCTTGCGTCACTTAGCACATTAGTCCGGGAGCCGACCTTGTCCGTGAATACAGAGGCAAGGAAAGCATCGAGTACTTCAGCTTTCTCCACATCATCTGTCACTAGGTGACCTCCTTCATCCAGTAGGGGCCCCACACCCTCTCTGATCACCTTCTTCTTGTTAACATGCCTGTAGAAACCTTTCTTGTTATCCTCCACATCCTTTGCCAATCGCAATTCCAATTGCAATTTCACCTTCTTGATAACCCCCCGGCATTCTCGAGCTATACATTTAAATCCCTCCCTGGTCATTTGTCCAAGTTTCCCCTTTTTGTAAGCTTCCATTTTGTGCTTAAGTTCACCAAGGATTTCTCCTGTAAGCCAGTCCGGTCTCCTACCATGTTTGCCTCTCTTGCTACACATCGGGATGGTTTCTTTCTGTGCCTTCAATAAGGCTTCTTTAAAATACTGCCAGCTGTCCTGGACTCCTTTCCCCTTCATGTTAGCATCCCAAGGGATTCTGCCCATCATGTGATTAAAGTCCCCCACAAGAACTAGGGCCTGCAATCTGGAAGTTTCTCTCAGTTGTCCGAAGAAAGCCTTATCTACCTCATCCACCTGATTTGGTGGCCTATAGTAGACACCTACCACAACATCGCTGCTGTTGTTTGCACCTCTAAACTGAACCCATAGGCTCTCAACAGGTTTTTCTCCCTCTATATACTGGAGTTCAGAGCAATCATAGTGCTCTCTTACGTATAGTGCAACTCCTCCTCCTTTTCTCCCCTGCCTGTTCTTCCTGAACAATCTATACCCTTCCATGACAGGGCTTCAGTCATGTGAGTCATCCCACCAAGTCTCTGTTATCCCAATTAAATCATATTTCTTTGACTGGGTCAGGGCCTCCAATTCTCCCTGTTTGTTGCCCAGGCTTCTCGCATTAGTATACAAACATCTCAGACAACCAGTTGAGCGCCCTATATTCTCCATTCAAATCAGGAGTCCTCCTTTCTTGCTCGTTCCTCTTTGCATTTCTTCCCAGTGTCCGACTTTCCCACTCCCCTCAGGGTTTTGGTCACTGACCCCCAACGAACCTAGTTTAAAGCCCTCCTCACTAGTTTTGCAAGCCTGCCCGCAAAAATGCTCCTTCCTTTCTAGGTTAGGTGGATCCCATCTCTTCCTAACAATCCTTGTGCCCGGAACAGAGTCCCATGATCAAAGAAACCGAAGCCCTCTGTGCGACACCACCTGCGCAACCACGCATTTACTTCCTCAATTCGACGATCCCAGCCCAGTCCTTTCCCTTCAATAGGGAGGATGGACGAGAACACCATTTGCATTCCAAATTCTTGGATCCTTCTTCCCAGCGCTACATAATCCACAGTAACCCACTCAAGGTCATTCTTGGCCGTATCGTTAGTTCCCACGTGGAGAAGCAGGAAGGGGTAGCAATCCAAAGGTTTGATCAGTTTGGTAAGCCTCTCAGTCACATCCTGAATTCAAGCATCCCATAAGCAGCACACCTCTCGATATTCTAGGTCCGGATGGCAGATGGATGGCTCAGTCTCTCTTAGGAGGGAGTCCCCGACCACCACCACCCGTTGTCTTCTTTTAGGAGTGGTGGTCATGGAACCCCCATCCCTAGGACTACGCATCCCATGCCTTCGAGTAGATCGTGTTCCCTTGCAGTTTCTTCCTTATGATGTCTCTTCCAAAGCATTTACTACTGCAGAGCCTGTGGAGAGAGCCTGAAAGTGATTACTTACCTCTATAGCATTGGAGGATTCCCGTGCTGGCCTTTTTTCCCTTCTAGAAGTTACATGCTGCCAGTTCTCTTCCTGGTCCCATACTGCCCTCTCTGGCTCTTCCGCCTGCCGTGCTTGAAGGATTAAATGCTGCCTTCTATCGAGAAAGTCTTCATCCTCTCTGATCGAGTGTAGGGTCGACACTTGGGCCTCCAGTCCTCTAAATTTTTTCTTCCAAAATGGCTGCCAGCTTGAAATCCGTTCTTTCTTCCGGGAGGAAGACAAACACGGCACACGCTGTGCAGGTAACAACAGCAGCCCTATCACCATTCATCCCTGCTGTCCTGGAGAAAGGATTTAAAAAGAAAGGCAAGAGAACCTCACCCCCTTCCCAACTCTCTCTCTAAACTCCCTGTTCGCACTCACCTATTCGCAAGCTCTTTGGTCGCTTGCTCACTGCTTTATAAAGCCCTGGACTGCCTAAAAGTCCCTCTCCCTACCAAGGCTCAGCCAATCAGCAGAGGCTTCTAGAATTCAAACTTTAATTAGAAGCCAATAGTTTCCACCTGCCACTCACAGCGCACACTCCATGAAGAAGATGGGGAAGGGAAAGGGGAAGTGAAAAAAAAAAAGCCTCACTCTCAAACACAGGGGAAAAAACAACAACAACAAAAAACAAACACACACCAACCCTCACTCACAAACACAAGCTCAGCACACAGCAAGAAATCCCCAAACACAACTTACACTTCCCTCAAGAGTCCTGTATCTGCTTCTCCTCTACATTGTGAGTGTAAGATCTCAAAGGACAGGAGGCAGGTGTTTCTCCACTAGTGATCCCACTAACCTTTCCTGGTCAGGTTCAAGTCTCTGGCATCCAGCAGATGCTGCACCACTGGCTGCCTTAATAAGGGCATAGGTAAGGTACAGACATACATATTTTCAGAGAGAAACTCAGAGTGAAATCTGTCGAGGTAGGATTTCCTTTTCTTCAAAATACGTAGATATACTCAGAAAGGTCTAAAGGAGAAAAGGGACAACAAAAGTGATATAACTCTAAGGCGTTGGGCAATCTAGATTCTCATGTTGTACTATCTTTTCATCATTTCTTTCTTCCTTGTTTTCTGTTGTGCCTGCTATTTAATCAACTCACTATATTCTCCACTGTACCTGCTCTAACCCATTTAATTTTTCAGAGGAGATACTAAATATATTTTACCTGACACCCAGGACCACAGCAGGAAAAAAGAGAATGTGCATAAATATAGCATGCAGGGAAAGTTATAATCACATACTGCACTTTAAATGCTATACATTAACTTCAATATCCTGAGGTAAATATACTGTCAGACCTCTGAAGCACAAGCATACTGCAATTCTGATATAATAAGGCCTACAGGCAAAATACTGATGTTTCATTCATAAATGTTACCTACTCTCCCATATAAAATAAGGTCTTGATACAGACATATTCCTATTCCCTGTGTGAATCCCATTTCAAATCTACCATTAGCCAAGAGTAAAAGTAAAAACCCACAAACCCATTTAAACTTGCTTAGAATCCCTACTTATTCCCTAAAATGAAGAACAAAGCAGAGATGAACAAACCTCAATCCATATTTCTGCAAAATTTACTGGGGTCGGTGGTGTCACGTTAGTGGATTTTAATAAAATAATGCAGATTATAGCTGCACCCACTGCTGTGTGTTTGCCCCAAATTCTGTGAAAAGTGGGTCAAGTGAGATGTTTAATGAAAGCCTATGCTCTGCTGGTTCTACTTGTACAGTTTTTATATGTAACATTATGAATATGGGCTCTGTACTTGTATTTTAAATGTTTTCTGGCTAGGAGATCACCTACTGTGAGGAGTGGTTATTCAGTGAATAGCTATGCTAAATAGCCATGCTGCATGGACAAAGGCTTTCAAGGTTGCCAATAAACACCTGAGGAACGCAGCTGGAAACCTGCAGACCAGCAGGCACAGTGGGAGGTCGGAGCTTGCCTAAAGGGACATGGACAGGTCACTTGATCATGTGGCCAGCTCCAGTTTGGGAGGTACCATCACTCAGGTGAACAAAGGAGTTGTCTCTGCCTGGGCAAGATTATAAAAGGAACCTGAGGGTTCCTCCATATTTGTCTTCAATCCTGCTCTTAACTTCAGAAGCATCCTTGCTATGGAGGATTTGTTGACCCATCCTCACAGAGGATGTACTCCAGAGACTTTTAAGCTAGCAGTTGGTTACATCTCTGCTAAGAGCCTGCATCAAGAACTTGGTGTTTGATGTATGTAATGTATTCTCTTTAACATGCCTACTCTCAACCTTTTCTTTCTTTTATTAATAACCCTTTAGATTTCAGATTCTAAAGGATTGGCCCAGCATGCTCTTTGGTAAAGTCTGAAGTATATATTGTCCTGTGGTAGGTCCTTTGGGACTGGGAGAACCTGTTTGGAGTTGGTGAGATTGATTTTCATAAATCCTCGCCTGTGTAAGTTGTGGTGCTGGTTTTGGCACAGATAAAGCTGGAGTGTGTAAGCAGTGGTCATCAACCAATAGATCCTGATTTACTGGTAGATCTTGGAGCCTCTGACAAGTGATCCTGACTGGTTTGGCCAAGAGGCTATCAAGTGCCAGCAGTTGAGCTACCCCTCTCCCAACTGCTGCTCATCTCCTGCCCTTTCCCTTGGAACTGCCCCTCCTCCTGGGGAGCCTCCTGCTTGCTGTGCAGAGGAGGGGAGGAAGAAGAGGGGCATTGATGTCAGGGTGCCCCCCTCCGACCTTGTATTCTATCTCCACAGAATGGAGGAGGGGGCACAACAGAGCTTGAGATGGAAGGAGTTTGCTGGCTGCTTTGGAGAGTGGTGCAGGGCCACGGAAGGGTTGAGCCTGCCTTAGTGTAACCCATACACCTAGGCTATGTCTACACAGCTTCCTTCTTCCACAAAAGCCTATGCAAATGAAGTGCAGATTAGCATATTGTTGCACTTCATTTGCATAATTAATTAGGTGCTGGTTTTGCACAAGAAGTTTTTGCACAAGAGCCATTCTTCCTCATTTTTTCAGGAAGAATGGCTCTTGCGCAAAAACTTCTTGCACAAAATGGCCCCTAAGTAATTATGCAAATGAAGTGTGGCAATATGCTAATCTGTGCTTCATTTGCATAGGCTTTTGCAGAAGAAGGAAGCTGTGTAGACATAGCCCTAGTGTGGCTCACTGTTCCCTGCAGTGGCACCTAGACCACAGCAACAGATAAGAGCAAGAGACCTCCACAGGATAGACTGAAACTCAAGTGGCTTTATAGCTCAAAGGGGTAGAGGATCCTATATTAAACTCCAGAGGACCCAGGTTCAAATCCACCTGGTGGTAATTACATCAGCACCACTACTCCACCATCCAGGGGCCCCTTAGGTAAGCAGTGTCCAGCCCCAGCCTGGTGAAAAGGATGGAGTGGGCAGGGCAAGTTTGAGGTAGATCGTGGATTGTACTTAAATTCAAAAAGTTATCTCATGCTTTAAAAGGTTGGAGATTACTGGTCTAAGGGGATTTGCTTGTGCAACTTTTTGCTGACCAAACTAGCAACTGGAGCATGGTGTGTGACTGGTTTGGGGCCTTAAAGAGACATAGCCCCTGGATCTAAGCAATTCACCCTTTATTTCAGTCAGATTCTGCTACTTTTGCTGATGCAAAATCATATTTAGTCATGAAAATAGACTTGCCACTTGTGTGTACTAAATGCGTATTTAACTTGAAGAGGAATTACAGAACTGGGTTCATAAAAAATAGTACTCAGGTCTCAAAAAAAAATGTATTTATACTCTAAAGAATTAATTTCTTCCACAATGGGACATATATATATTATTTATCCTTCAATAAACCATATGAGACAGCAATTTAGTTACTGACTTTTCATTAAAAATGCACACATTTCAGATAATGTAAAATATCTGAAAAGCTCGCAACACTGCATGCTTGTGATCATTTTTTTTTTAAAATTCTAACTACATTACACTCATATCCCACCTGATATCAACTTAAAGGCTGGGAATTTAGGAGATGTTATCAATAGGAAAATCTAAAACATATATGCTAACATCATTAACTTTCCTTAAAAGTCAGTAGAAATATAAGCTCCTCTGACTCCTAGCACCAAAGTGAAAACAAGATTTAAAAAAGGGGAAAACGAAGGAGATAATGTCATGAAAGTGGAAGCTGCAGGAAAATTCATTCTAACTCTTGCACCATCAGTACAAAATAACCTAGATGGAAGGGAGGCCAAATTACTTAAAATTGATTTTATATCAACTGAAAGTTTGACTGAGCCTGTACATTGAACAGTAATGGCTCTCTTCATCCAAACTGTCTGTTCTGCATCTGCTCCTATGACAATTTAAGCCATTTTGAACTTTGCTCTGCCTTGCTGAATGTATCACAGATTTATGACAGTGTCAGGGTCCAATTCTTAAGATTCTCCACTAACATAGACTATTATGAAGTGTGAAATGTTTAAGTCCATCAGCACAGGCCAGGAATATTCAAGAACAATCATATGTGACCTTATTGAACTCACCATGAAAGTCTCATAAGATAATAATAGAATACATCAGAAAATAAAAAAGGAAGGAATCATTTTGTTCTCTTCTTCCACTACTTACAGATTTGCTAGAAAGTGGTCTTGAACACTGAAGAGCTTAGGAAAGTGTTTCTAATTGGTAAAAAGCATTACTGCTGGTAAAATGGGATTTATAGCCCAGCTATGGTATTTATCCCTCAGTTGTATGATTGAACCTGCTTCAGCTTCATATATGGGATGAATTAAACCTTTAAATATTTATTTTAGGATGTGATCCTACTCCAATTAATCTAAACTAGATAGGATCAAACTATTGCTTGTATTAAGTGAAAATTAATTATTTCACTTATAAACGTATTAATTTATAATATATTGTACACAGATCTAGGCACTTGATTTTTATGTCATTAGATACAAACAGAAAATGTAGCCTTTTTATTACTTTATTGAAGAAGCAACATTTTTACTCCCAACATTCAGAATTTAGATATTCATCCTTAAAAGTCACCAATGAGTAAAATTGCCAGTAAAATACAGTACAAGACCAAGTGATAGGAAAAGAGGAAATATAAAGCAATCTACATTCCTTATCACCCAAATTTAGGAGATGTAAAATCATTTTAAAAACTATTTCAGTGACATATTTTACAAATAAACATTTCCTTATTGTTGCTATCTAACATTTGTTCATAGCTCATCTGACCATAGCAGAAATTTGCTTTATTAGGTGGGGGCATCTCCGGATAGTCTCTTGAGTTTGGTCATGCCTTCATACTTCATAGTATTTCTTTCTTTTGAATAATGTGAATTATTCCTTGCTCTGCCATTGAACGTGTAGCTTTGGAGATGTTACTTAACTTGTTTAAGATCATTCAGTTTTCCCACCTGTAAAAACAGGAATAATACCAACCTTTGCAAAGAGCTTTCAAGTCCTTAAAGGCCCATTAAATGCAAAATATTGTATTCATATAAATTGTATATTGGTACAGATTGGACCTCCCTGGTCTGGCACACTCAGGACCGAACTGGTCCTGGAAGAGGGATTTTTCCAGGCCAGGGAAAACCCTGCTGCTATCCCCCCCCATCCCTACCATCTCACCCTCCCATAGACTTCCCAATTGATACACCCCCCTTACCTGCAGCCCAGCAGAACTATGCATCACCTCCCTCATCCCTGCATAGCACTGGGATCCAGGTGCACCTGCTCCTCGCAGTGCACCAAGACACACTGATTCTGGAACATTCAGAAGATGGATGTTGCTGGACCAGAGAGTTCTGGTTTATAGAGGTGCAATCTGTATCCTAAATAAGTTATTTTGCTGAATTTAGAACTATGTAGATTTTACTGTTGCTTTCACAAGAAGATTCCTTAGTTTATTTTTCATTAACTCTTCACTACATAGACATTTTAAATGCCAACTAGACTTTCATTTTGTGGGGTATTTTGGACATTGCCTTTATTGTTATTATTTGTAAGAGTGTTCAATATTATCCTGGCTGAATTAAAGCATTTTTTGATGGCAGAATTATGAAGTCACATTGGATATGTATTGATGTATTATTTATAACCAGAAGATTTGTTGCCCGGGTCCTTAACTCTGTTAATTTTTGTTTTTCTTCATTTAAGTCATTGCTCTGGGATGGGGTTGTGGATGAGAAGTTCATTATGCAGGCTGTCCAGGGGAGGGAGGACTACCCCAGTCATTTGAGACCAGGTGAGAAGTGCCTCTCCATGGCCATTGCAGCTCTAGAGGGGACAGCAGGGGAAGACAGACACACAAATAGACAAACTCTCTCAAATATATCATAGATAGTTGTCCCATTCTCCCCCCGCCCTCTGTTGCCCCAATGGGATTATAACTGTCCTGGTCTCCATCTCTGGCTCCTTGCAGTCCCCTGTGGTCATTATGCAGTATAACTGTCCCTACTTTCCATCTCATATCCCCTGCTGCCCCCATGTGGTCATTATATAGCATAGCTCTCTCTTTCCAATTTATGAGACTCAATCCCATTACAGGAACACCCATTTTCCTGGCGCAACCAAACCCTGACCTTGCTTTTAAGTTATGATGAGAGAAAGCTGCATAGCAAATGTGATAATCCTGGCTCTTAGTGTTCGGGAGACAATATCAAACAAACCACATTTCACTATTAGACTCAATTTGACCAGGCCTGCCGACTAGAGAGCAGGAGTAGGAAGAGAGGGAAGGGGTAAATGCCCTGTGGCCCAGCAATTTAAAAAGGCTCAGGGCTCTTGGCCATAGCTGCAATGGCACCAGCAGCCAGAATCTTGGGCCCTTTAAATCACTGCTGGAGGCAGTGCATGCTGGGTGATGCTGAAAAGCTGGCTGGGGAGGCTACCCTCCAGCCCCACCCCATCCGGAGACCCACAGATGCCTCCAAACCTTGCCCAGGGCCCAGTGAAGTCTGTCAGCCAACCAGAATTTGACTGATGACTTAACCAAGTAAACAAAAGTGATGCTTTAGATACAAGTGATTATAACCTGATTTCGTTTTGTGCAAACATAATATAGTCGTAGCAATAATACATATACTTAGAAAAGTAAAGGGGGTCTGATTATTTAGCTAAAAATAATTATAAGCAGAATTGATTGTGATAAAAATCTCATCAGAAAAGTAGAACTGAAAATGAGCAATTGTTTAAGAACACTTACAAATCAATATATAACAAATGAGGGAGGGAGGGAAGCAGTTGTGGTTAATGGCAAGTAACAAGTCAGAAAGTAGAAAATGTGGGCCATTTATAATCTCTGTGACCACCAGGATTAAAAGAAATAAGGAATTATAAAAATTATCATCAAGAACAAGAGGAATCTTCACAACTGTATAGATACAGATGATAAACCTGTCACTAATGGGTTGGGGAGGGGTTCACTATATATTTCAAATATGTATTTGGAATGAAGCTGGCTATCATATTCAATCGTGGTGAAGGATGGTTGGGACACTATCTGCCTAACAACAGTCAATGAAGATGCAAACAGTTCTTTGTGTGAATTCCTGTCAGGAAGGATACTATCAATTGACTTTGATTCTTATCTGCTTTGTTTTAACAACCCAGTCTTCAGATACTTACTGATTCTCTCTTTACCTTCCTGAATTTTCGATACCCTCTGCTCCCTGTCTCCCACACCTTCCTTTTTTCCCTTCCCCTTCTCTTCTCTCCTATTTATTTTGGGTCTGCACATCTTTGACTCAAAACTCTGGTCATGTGAAGAAGTGGGCTGTGCCCATGAAAGCTCATGATACCATCTACATGTTTTGTTAGTCTATAAAGTGCTCTCAGACCATTTGTTGTTTTTTTCTGTGCAGACTAACTCAGCACCCCCGGAAACTTCTATCACGTTCATGTCATATACAGAGGGTGAAATATTTTCTATTTCCACATTATCCAACAGAAAGAAAGCATGAGAATGATTCTATGGCCTTGTGGTTAGAGCAGAGTCTCTCTAGTTCACCAAGTCCAAAGACTATTTATTTAGCAAAAGTAGAACAGCTTCAATAGGAGAGAGAGACCAACTTGCATCAGAATATCCCATATCCCAGTGGTTATGACACTCATTGGAGGTGGGATGGAGACCCCTCTTTATATCCTTTTCCCCATCACATAAAGGGCAAAACTGAACACCACTTTCCCACATTCCAGGTTCACAGCCAAGCAGGGGGTTTGCGGATGTCAGTGGGCCCTAAATTTTGGGCTTATGCATCTCAAGTTGGGAAAGTAGGTACCCGAGTTCTTTTTGTGGTTGTTGGCCAGAGTGACTCTTCAATGAAGTCACAAATAGGCCCCAACTCCTAGTCGCCTGATCAATACACCAGACTCATACAAAATCTGACAGGGGAAAAGGTGGTCTCTTCTTTCAATGGTCTAGATAGGCCTTTTTAAAAGAGTCTAATCATGAGTGACTTGAAAGAGGGTGACAGACTAAGAAAAAATCTCTTATTATACACAAAACCTTTAAAAACAGAAAAATATAGAATCATAGAGCTGGAAGAGACCTCAGGAGGTCATCAAGTCCAGGCCCCTGCCCAAAGCAGGACCAATCCCAACTAAATCAACCCAGACAGGGCTGTTACTTTGACCTCAATACAATGTCATCAAACACGCTTAGCAAGTGCAGTATGTCAAATGAAACCATTTGTAAAGCTGTGAACAGTGAAAAATATTATTCAAACTAAAAAAATCCCCACTGTAGTAAGAATGATTCCTGTGTACAATATATACTGCAAATATATGTGTTCTTTAATTTCACACATTTCTTTAAAGAATTTTTAATAAGTGAGAAAAATAAATGTATTGCATCATTTTAAAATAAAACAAGAGAAACAATGAAATTCTAAGTATAATGTTTCTTTTTATACCTCCTATTATGCTTCAATACTCCACCAATCTCTCAGATGAACATGCAACAGTATATAATCTGTGTTGCCATAATAGGACAAGTCAAGGAGTGTGTGATCATGCTTAGTGTTGAGTTTGCTTTTTTTTTTCTCGTTAGTGTTAAAAGCTACAGTTAAAATATACGGATCCAGATTCCGGTTTGTGGCTGATCTGCACAGAGCACAGTTCAATGCATGGATGCTCAAAATTCACCTTTGCACTATTTCTGCTGGGGACATACAACAAGTTAGATATGCCTAAGGTCTGCTCCAGTTTATGCCAGGCTGCTAAAGAAACAAAACCACAAACAGAGGTTTGGTGTGGCGGGCAACCTGTCAATGCACCTTTTCCTCAAGCAAAATGAACTCAAAGCCACAGCAGGATCACCCTTACATCAGAGTTGATACAAAAACTACAGTGAGAAGAGTTTAATAATCTGGATAACTGCATAAACTGGACAAATGAGCATTGAAAGTATACTACCTCCAGTCATTAAGCCTGTTTTAGGGCCATTTCACACTGGTGGCATAGCAGAATGTTGCCATATAGATGATTCAGACCCATTATGTGTATGTTACTTCATCTGTGTTAATGAAATGGCATAATTTCTTAAGTGTTACAACATCTTCCCTTGCTCCACCTAAATTTGGTCCTAATTTCCTGGAAAACAATCCTCTTTGCGCCTAGGTCTTTAATATGTGCATCTCCTGACCAGCCAGTTATAAATTTCATTAGAGTAATTTTAACAAAGCTCAGTAGGAAAAGTTCTTGCCATTATTTTCATGGCTTTTACTTCAGTTTTGTAGAAAAGTAGTTATTCAACCCAAATACATTGTGTACACACTCTCCCCCCCCCCTCTTATTTTTTTGTAAGCATGGAATCATAGAATTCTAGGGCTGGAAGAGACCTCAGGAGTCATTGAGTCCAACCCCTGCTCAAAGCAGGACCAACCCAACTAAACCATCCCAGCCTGGGCTTTGTCAAGCCAAGACTTAAACACTGCTAGGGATGGAGATTCCACCCCCTCCCTTTGTAACCCATTCCAGTGCTTCACAACCCTCCTAGGGAAATAGCATTTTCTAATATCCAACCTACACCTCCCCCAAGGCAACTTGAGCCCATTGCTCCTTGTTCTACCATCTGTCACTACTATGAACAGCCTCTCTCCATCCTCTTTGGAACCTCCCTTCAGGAAGTTGAAGGCTGCTATCAAATCCCCCCTCACTCTTCTGCAGACTGCTAGATCCTGCAATCAGCTCTAAGATTAAATTAAAAATGAAGCTTAAGGTACATTTCAAAACCTCTACAAAGTCAAATTCCATTCCCGGAAGGCCGCAAGCAGCCCCGGCATGTAAACACACAAGTCGCCCTGTCGGCTTCTCGTGGCCAGCTGCCAACTGCACATTCCCAGGGAACATGAACTGGGACGCGGTCAGGGCGCTCGGCGCTTTCTAGCCACTGGGGGAAGACATGCCGCCGAGGGGCGTGCGCAGAGGCCCTGCACCGCAAGAGTCTGCATCCAGAACAAGCCCTTCTCCTCAGCCCGAGTACGAGGGTTAACCGGCCCGCCAGAGGCTGCCACTAGCTAAGGAGCCGACGCGCGGGGCAAGGCCGAGCGCGGCGGGACGAGCCCGGAGGAGCCGACTCCGCTTCCCGCAGGGCTCCCGGGAAAGCGCGACGCAGCCCGGCCGCACCCACCCCGCTCAGCGGGCTCCTGCTCCGATGGGGGGCTGGTAGTGCCCCCCTTTTACCTTCTTTGGCTTTTTTCCTGCGGGCCAGGGTCCCTCCGAGCTTGCCCAGGAAGGAGTCATCCTTCTTCCGCGAGGGGGGCGACTTGGGGGTGGGGGGCGACTTGGGGGCGGGGGGCGACTTCTGGGGCGAGGCTGCCATGTCGCTGCCGGGGCTGCGGGCTGGGGGAGGCGGCTGGGAGCAGCTGGAGCGAGAGGCTGCTCCTGCTCCGGACGGAAGCGGAATTATCCCAAGCGTGTCCAGCCGCTCCCGCTCTCTCCTTCCCGCCCCCTCCCGCCGCGCCGGGCTCCCCGCTCGCAGCCCTGCCCGCCACGCGCCAGCCCTTCCTGCCCCGCCGCTGGGGGAGCCTGGGCTCTGCCCGCCCGGCGGGTGCATCCTGCCAGGTGCATGGACGTTAAGAGCGGCCCGTCCCGGCCAGCCCAGTATCAATTATTTCATTGGCGGATTCCGAGCAAAGCTCACGGAGACCTTCTTGCCGTGGTTTGCATGGTTATTAGTTCTGTTTTGTTGGAAACCAGTTATTCAGGCCAAAGCATTATCTCCTGCCCCTGCACCCTTGGCTCCTCAGTCTTTTGTAAGTATAACTGCTAGGTCTCCCCGTCAGCTCTGAAATGAAGCTTAAGGTATGTGTCCGAAAGTGGACAAAATCAAATTCCATTTCCTGAAGGCTGCAAGCAGCTCCAGCCTGTAAACACACAAGTGGCCCTGTAGGCTTGTCCCCAGGAGGGGACTTACCTTCACTTCTTTGTAAAGAGTTTTGGCACTTTATAAATACAATAACACATTTGTGACAATGGGGGGGAGGGAGTAATGCAGATTCTGATCCTTCAGAGAAAGATCGGGCCTTGGCCCTAGGCAGGTGGACTGAGGAAAGTGAGAGCAGCTTTATTCCTTTTCCAGCCAACACAAGTACACAGGCTGCAGTTCTACTGTGGCCCTTGAGTTCATTGGTAGCTGACATACATTAAAATAGCCATCAAATTTAACATTAGGGCTTGGGCCGGTAGTCAGATGGCCCAATGCCTGGTGGCCACAAAAAGCTAGTTAAAAGCCACCTTGACATCCTCTGTTTCCCCCATTCAAAAGGTGTATCAGATGCTCCTAAAATACAGCTCAGGATTCTAATCCAGCCTAGTTATTCTTATACTGCATTGGGATTTGGGTTAATACTACACCTGTGGTCACCGACCAGTCAATCGCGAGGCTTGACAACGAGGTAGCGCAGGCTTCCTGCAGCGTTAGGGGGAGCTCTGCAGCTGCACACCAGGTCCCGGAAGTGCCTGGACTGCTCTTCTTTTCCACCCCCCAAACAGCTGGCATGGTACCTAAAATGCAGGTCCATCATGTCCTCGGGACTTCGTTCCCCTGCCGCCTTCCTGTCTCATGGAAGGTGAAGGAGTGGGAATCTGGGACTGCTCCAGCACCAACTGCTCAGGCAGCGCATGCTGCTGTGGGGAGCGGAGGAGCAAGGCGCACACTGCCTGAGCAGTTGCCGCTGGTGTGGTCTGGGACTCTCATAAGAACATAACAAAAGAACAGCCGTACTGGGTCAGACCAAAGGTCCATCTAGCCCAGTATCCTGTCTACTGACAGTGGCCAGCACCAGGTGCCCCAGAGAGGGTGGACCGAAGACAATGATCAAGCGATTTGTCTCCTGCCATCCCTCTCCAGCCTCTGAAAACCAGAGGCCAAGGACACCATTTTATCCCCTGGTTAATAGCCTTTTATGGACCTAACCTCCATGAATTTATCCAGCTTCTCTTTAAACTATTATAGTCCTAGCCTTCACAGCCTCCTCTGGCAAGGAGTTCCACAGGTTGACAACACGCTGTGTGAAGAAGAACTTTCTTTTATTAGTTTTAAAATTGCTAACCATTAATTTAATTTGGTGTCCTCTAGTCCTTATATTATGGGAACTAATAAATAACTTTTCTTTATCAGCCCTCTCCACACCACTCATGATTTTATAGACCTCTATCATATCCCCCCTCAGTCTCCTCTTTTCTAAACTGAAAAGTCCCAGTCGCTTTAACCTCTCCTCATATAGGAAGCCTAGTTCGAACTACCTAGTTCGTGCCCCGTGTAGCCGCGCTGCACGGGGTTCGAACCAGCGGGGTTTTAAAAATGGCGGCTCCCCGCTTATGCAAATGAAGCCCGGGAAATTCAAATCCCGGGCTTCATTTGCAAGTGCGGTATGCCTACATTGCCCCGCTAGTTCGAACTAGCGGGGTAGTGTAGACATACCCTAACAGATTAGTAAGACAGGATTTCCCTTTATAGAAACCATGTTGACTTTTGTCCAACAAATTATGTTCTTCTACATGCTTCACAATTTTATTCTTTACTATTGTTCCGACTAATTTGCCCGGTACTGAAGTTAGACTTACCGGTCTGTAATTGCCAGGGTCACCTCTAGTGCCCTTTTTAAATATTGGTGTCACGTTGGCTACCTTCCAGTCATTAGCCGATTTAAAGGATAGGTTACAAACCACAGATAATAGCTCAGCAATTTCCCATTTAAGTTCTTTTAGAACCCTTGGATGAATGCCATCCGGTCCCGGGGATTTGTTAACATTAAGTTTTTCTATTTGTTCCAAAACCTCCTCTAATGACACTTCAATCTGGGACAGTTCCTCAGATTCATCACCCACAAAGGACGGTGCAGATTCAGGAATCTCCCCAACGTCCTCAGCCGTGAAGACTGAAGCAAATAAATCATTTAGTTTCTCCGCAATGGCTTTATCGTCCTTGATTGCTCCTTTTATAGCTCGATCATCTAGGGGACCCACAGGCTTTTTAGCAGGCTTCCTGCTTCTAATGTACTTAAAAAACATTTTGTTATTTTTTTTTGAGTTTTCGGCTAGCTGTTCCTCAAAATCTTTTTTTGCTTTTCTTATTACATGTTTACACTTGATTTGACAGTGTTTATGTTCCTTTCTATTTATCTCACTAGGATTGGACTTCCACTTCTTGTCCCTCACTGCTTCTTTTACATGGTGGTTAAGCCACGGTGACTCTTTTTTAGGTCTCTTGCTATGTTTTTTAATTTGGGGTATACATTTAAGTTGGGCCTCTATTATGGTGTCTTTAAAAAGTTTCCATGCAGCTTTCAGTCTCTAGTCACTGTGCCTTTTAATTTCTGTTTAACTAACCTCATTTTTGCGTAATTCCCCTTTTTGAAATTAAATGCCAGGGTGCTGGACTGCTGAGGTGTTCTTCCCACCACAGGAATGTTGAATGTTATTATATTATGGTCACTATTCCCAAGCGGTCCTGTAACGGTTATATCCTGGACCTGATCCTGCACTCCACTCAGGACTAAATCGAGAATTGCCTCTCCCCTTGTGGGTTCCTGCACTAACTGCTCCAAGAAGCAGTCATTTAAGCCATTGAGAAATTTTATTTCCGCTTTTCTTCCTGAGGTGACATGTATCCAGTCAATATGGGGGTAATTAAAATCCCCCATTATTATAGAGTTCTCTTTTTTGGTAGCCTCTCTATTCTCCCTCAGCAATGTCAGTATCACGGTCCTGGTCAGGTGGTTGTAATATATCCCTACTGCTAATTTCTTATTATTGGAGCATGGAATTTCTATCTATAGCGATTCTATGGAACATGTTGATTCATTTAATATTTTTATTTCATTTGATTCTACATTATCTTTCACATACAGTGCCACTCTGCCACCCACCCGGCCTGCTCTATCCTTTCTATATATTTTATATCCCGGAATGATTGTGTCCCATAGATTTTCCTCACTCCACCAGGTTTCAGTGATGCCTATTATGTCTATCTCCTCATTTAATACGAGGTACTCTAGTTCACCACTCTTATTAGTCAGACTCCTAGCATTTGTGTACAAGCACTTTACAAATTTGCCACTGCTTATTTGTCTGCCCTTCCCTGATGCATTGGATTCCTATGTATGCGGTTGTTTGTCAGCTCTGGCCCATGGTTTGCCCTCTCCCTTCCTTTCTTTCCGACTACGGTTTAGAGAATCTCTGTCAACGGATTCTCCTCTAAAAGAAGTCTCTCTCCGATTTACATGCATCTCCGCACCAATCGGCTTTCCCCCATCTCTTAGTTTAAAAACTGCTCTACGGCCTTATTAATGTTTAGTGCCAGCAGTCTGGTTCCACCCTGGTTTAGGTGGAGCTTAGGAAGAGGCAGGTGTTAGTAGTGGGTGATACGATCGTTAGAAACATAGATAGTTGGGTTTGTGATGACCGGGAGAACTGTATGCTCACTTGCCTGCTTGGTGCGAAGGTTGCGGATCTCTCGAGGCATCTAGATAGACTTATGTGTAGTGCTGGGGAGGAGCCGGTGGTCGTGGTACATGTAGGTACCAATGACGTAGGGAAGGGTAGGAGAGATGTCCTGGAGGCCAAATTTAGGCTGCTAGGAAAGAGACTGAAATCCAGGACCTCTATGGTGGTGTTCTCGGAAATGCTTCCAGTTCCACGCACAGGTCCAGGTAGGCAGGCAGAGCTTCAGAGTCTCAATGCGTGGATGAGACGATGGTGTAGGGAAGAGGGGTTTAGATTTATTAGGAACTGGGGACACTTTGGGGAGATGGGGAGCCTATACAGGAAGGATGGGATCAGCATTTCAGGTACCATGCTGCTGTTTGGAGAACAGGGGAACAGCCCGTGAACTTCCTGGGCCTTGGCGTGCAGCTGCAGGATCCCCAGGTACTAGAATCTGCCCCCTCCCCCTTCCCAGACCCCCAAAAGTACCGTGTTCCCTGCCCCAGCACCCACTGGCACCCTGTTCCCTGCCCCAGCACTTGTTGGCATCCTACCCCCTGCCCCAGCACCCATTGGCAACCTGCTATAGCACCCACCGACACCCTGTCCCCTCCCTGCCCCAGCATCCACCGGCAACCCTGGCCTCTGCTCCAGCATCCTGGCCTCTTGCCCCCACCAGCACAGTTGCAGCCACATTAGTGAGGCTTGAGGGGTTTGGAGGGGTTGTGTTTTTGTATCTCACTTGTGTGACCCCCGAGTGACTTTTCTGTGGGTTAATAACCCCTGACTCTTAATAGGTTCCCCGCCCCTCTCATAAATAAAGACAATGCGGAAACCTTTTGTGTTTGACATATTTTATTTAAAAATGAAGCATGGCCAACAAGCCCCCACAACACTCTCGCACCATTCACTCTGCAAATCTGTGTCCTGAGCCCAACATACTCCCAGCCTCCCTGCCCTGAGCCCCTCACACACCCCAAACTCCTGCACCCTCATATCTGCAAGCCTGTGGCTTGCTCAGCACCTCAACCCTCCACCTGAGCCCAACACTCCCCAGCCTGGAGCCACCTCCTTGAGCCAGCATCCCCTTCTCCACATCCTCCTGCATCCAAATTCCCTCCCAGAGCTTGCACTTCTCACCCTTTCCCACACCCAAATTCCTCATTCCCAGCCCAGAGCCCACACATCTTGTCTCAACCTGTGAGGGTATGGCTAGACTACAGGAGTTTTTCCATTAAACATGCTTTTTGGCAGCCCCTGTATTCCTCGTTCTAAGAGGAATAAGGGGGCTTCCAAAAGAAGGGAGTTTTCTGACATTTGGCCCAGTCTAGATGGGCCAAATGTCAGAAAAATCTCTTCCAACAGAAGGGGCGAAAAAATGTGTCAATGTAGCCATACCCTGAGAGTATATAAGGACAGGGGATAGCAAGTGATGGAGAAAAGGGGAACAGAGAGGACAGGCCTCAATGAAGGGGGGGGGGCCTTGGGGAAGGGATGGAGGTAGATCTTGGCTTGTCCTGACATTTAAAAAATGATCTTGGGTGTACAAAGGTTGGAGACCACTGTACTACACCCTTATCAATCAAACATATACATCCATATGCTTAACTTTACACATGCCACAGCACACCTGGTGGCTGAGCTATATGAATTTGTCCTCACAACTATTTCCAATTTGGGGACAATTTATACTTTCAAGTCAGTGGCACTGCAATGGGTAACCATATGGCCCCCCAAAATGTCAACATTTTTATGGCTGACCTCAAACAATGTTTCCTCGGCTCTCACCTTCCTCTACTTGTTGAAATCCCTGTGGAATTCTTCAAGGGGCGCCTTCCTGTTGGTCCATATGTTAAAGAAATTGGTCATCAATTTCTACCCCACCATCAACCTTAGCTTGAACCAGTCCACACAGGAGATCCATTTCCTTGACAGTACAGGACAATTAAATGATGGTCACATTAACACTACCGTATACTGGAAACCTACTGATCACTGTTCTTACCTACATGCCTCTAGTTTCCATCCAGGTCACATCACACAATCCATCATCTGCAGCCATTCTCTAAAATACAACTGGAGATAATCCCACAGACACCTATAAGATCCTTATCAAGCATTCTTTAAACTTAAACACCCACCTGGGAAAGTGAGGAAACAGACACACAGGGCCAGACAAGTATCTAGAAGTCACCCACTTCAAGACAGGTCCAACAAGGAAAATAACAGAACACCACTGGTCATCATCTACAGCCCCCAGCTTAAACCCCTCCAGTGCATCATTGACAATCAACAACCTATTCTGGAAAAATGATCCCCCATTCCCACAGGCCTTGGGAGGCAGGCCCCTCCTCGCCTATAGACAGCCCCCTAAACTGAAGCAAATTCTTTCCAGCAGCCACACTCATACCTCAGACACACTCACCCAGAAACCAACCCCCTGCAATTGCCAATTCTGTCCATACATCAGTGCAAGTGATACTGTCAGAGGACCTAATGACATAAGCCACAACATCAGTGGCTCATACAACTACTCATCCTCCAGTATATGTTATGTTATCAAGTGCCAGCAATGCCCCTCTGCCATGTATACTGGCCAAACTGGACATTCTGTACACAAAGGATAAATGGACACTAAGTCAGATATCAGAAAGGGTAACACATAAATCTGTTGAGGAATATTTTAACCTGCTGGGCACTCAGTTGTGGATTTAAAAGTAGCCATTCTTCTACAAAGGAATTTCACAAGTGAACTTCAGAGGGGGGGGGGGGTGACTTGACCTTCATATGCAAATTTAACACTGTTACCTGGGCCTGAACAAAGGCATTAACTGGATTTCCCATTATAAAACGAGCCTTCCTTACATTTAACACTTCATTGGCATCGAAAGCTAAGTATGGGACACGTCCAGCCCACTCAATTAGCCTCATTAGCACTACAATTGACAGGTACTTTTTTCCTCTCCCTTCATTTGCTGTTATAAATTCAGAAAGTCCCCCTTTTTTTCCCTCCACTCAAGCTCACCTGAGGGAGTGGGTTTTGCCCAGGAAAGCAAGTCTCTAAGGTGCCACAGAACTACTCATTGTTTACACGAGATTAAACTTAAATGGGACTAAAGATCTGCTCAGCTGCTTGAAGCATTTGCTGGGTTATGGCCTAACTTACTAAATGCTGTTACTAATATTCCTGAATTCTCAAAGGCTGCGTCTAGACTGGCATGATTTTGCGGAAATACTTTTAACGGAAAAGTTTTTCCGTTAAAAGTATTTCTGCAAAAGAGCGTCTAGATTGGCAAGTGCCTTTGCGCAAAAGATTTGCTTTTGCGCAAAAGCATCTGTGCCCAGTATAGACACGGTTTTGCACAAGAAAGCTCTGGTGGCCATTTTCGCCATCGGGGCTTTCTTACGCAAAAAATTCCTGTCCCTGTCTACACTGGCCCTCTTGCACAAGAACACTTGCGCAAGAGAGCTTTTTCCTCAGCGGGAGCATCAGAGTTCTTGCGCAAGAACTCTGACAATCTTACATTAGATCGTCAGTGTTCTTGCGCAAATTCTCGTGGCCAGACAGCTGGCAAGATTTTGCGCAAAAGCAGCCACTTTTGCGCAAAATCTTGCCAGTCTAGATGCACCCAAAGTGTATGAAAAGGGTTACAGTTTAAGGGGGATAGTTCACCATATATGCTCAGTTCTCACCACAAAGGGTAAGCTAATCAGAAAACACTAGCAGGTTTTCTGCAAATTACTATTCAAGTTTCCAAATGAGCATTAATCTTATGAGGTATATTTTCCCACCCTTTCCCCTGACTGTTGCATCCATCATCATAGTATGTGGGTATGATATAATTCACTGATAAGAAGGAAACATATAACTTCAACGTATATTAACCATACAGTGAGAAAGAAAACAAAAGAAATAAAGGTTAGTAACATGACAAAAGAAACACCACCTTCTAGTATAGTTCCCATTAAGGAAAAGCATTGTACTCCTGTTTTCTTAGTTGATTTGTAAACAAATAGCCGGGAAGAAAAGTATATTAAAAACATACACTTTACCGTGATTGGCAGTCTGTTTAGGAGAGGCTCAGGACTGGGACAGCATTAGTGTCATCTGGATGTGCTACTTTCACTTACCACTTAATCACTTGATTAACAATTTAGGTAAAAAGCCACACACACTCCATGCAAATATCTGACTATCCATTAGGCATAATAAGTGAAATGAAATTACCATGAGGATATTTCTAAATCAGTTAATAATTGTTGTGTTTACAAGTCAGTAACGGTGAGTATCTGATGAGAGAGACATAAATGAGTATTTACTGTACACTGTTTGCACATGCCCTAGAGAAAAACATTATACAGGCATACAGAGTGTTTGTTCTAATGACTTGAGGGTTAGCAGGATAGCATGTTTCTTTATGTTTGTTCTGTTTGGCTTATAACAGTTATTGTTTTCTCAGACACTGTGTGGATCAGGTCAGCAGATGCTTTAAAGATTTTTATAATGATGTATTTAGAGACTTTTCTAAAAGAGGAGAAAAATAAATCCAGACTCAAGAGCACATGAAGGTGGCCTGCATATTTAGACATAATTACACAGCTAGATTCCCATTTGTATCTAATTTATGCATGTACATGTGTTTATGGATGTAAAATTTATGGGCACAGAAGATAAAGATTTTTTTTCAAATGCAGTCCTGCCACCAGTTTCCATTTTCAAGACAGAAAGGACAAATCAGATATTTTGAAGGCCTACAATGCATAGCATGCAAAATCTGAACTAAATCGCCAGATTACTTGTTTCGCTAAAAAGTCTCAGGACCCTTTTATACCAGGTCTTCCTCTATTTTTAAAATATGGAAATTCAATGCAGAATAATGTATTATACAACATCCTTTATGGGTGGGATTTTGGTACCAGGAAGTGGAAAAATCTGAAAAAAATGAATGAGCCTTTAACATCAGTTTAATCTAATTTGAGACCACAAATATTACATTGCCTTATTAACAATTGTAATTGCCTGGGGTCATTATAGTGGCAGAATTATGGCTATTGGGTATGCATTTACCTTAACGTATTTCAAATTTGTTTAAGCATAACTTTAACTCTGAATTTCCTGGTAACGTTCTTTACCCTTCATTTATTGCTATGTACCCTCCATCTTAACTTAGTTTTTCTGTCTGGGAAAATATAGAGACCATTGAATTAACACTATAAACATTACAAAGACTAAAAATATATGCATAAGGGGAAAGTTATGCTTTATATAGAACATTTTTTTCCCAGTTTTTATTTGTGTCAACTATCAACTATCAAAGTTGCAGTAATAGTAGGTTTGAGGGGGTTGTTTTGGTTTTTTACATTCAATATCCCAAACTCTTACATAAAAACCAGTTTTATACAGTTAAATGTTCATAGCTTTTTTAAAGTTTACTACAGCATCATATCGCTCAGAGTGATCAAGTTAGAATGACATACAACTGCAGTGAAGGTAGGATTTTATCTAAGCTAATTTTCTCAATAAGATAAGAGGGACTTTCATATACTAATTATGTCTAGGCCAGGGATCAGCTACCGTTCAGAAGTGGCGTGCCGAGATTTAACTTATTCACTTCTATTTACAGGCCTGCGTGCCATCGATGCTTTTCAAAGTCAGTAATAATACTAGTTACACCTCAGCAATTTAATTAATACATCAGTGAAGATGCAGATGGAACTGTTCAGTGTGACCGTTGGCCTGGCTTTCCCTTGCTGAGTTCACTGATCTTGGGCTCGTGGTTTGATGCTTTAAGCAGCACCCAAGCCTCTGTCTCCAGCACCACTCCGCCGGTGACAATGGCAGGAGAACGGGAGCCTGATCTTCTGCTGCCACAGCAACTCCCCAGCACTCCCATGCCACACCACAACCCCTGCTCCAGCCCCAGGAGCCACCCACCGCCTGCCCCAGGAGCAGATAGCACGCGGCCCTAGCCCAGCTCCCGCCCTTTCCCAGGGCTAAAGCTGGAGCCATGGCCACGTAGTGACTTCCCAGCTGTCCTGTGTGGCAGCCCCAGCCACTGGAGGAGCCACTGCTGTGGCCGTGCGGTCCCGGGCTGGCCCCTGGGGTTGAAGGAGCTGCTGTCATGGCCACTCAGTCTTGGGCCAGCACCAGAGGTCAGAGGAGCTGCTGCCGTGGCCATATTCTTCCAGGCCAGCCCTGGAGGCTGGAGGAACTGCTGCTGCAGCCTCAATGCCTGGGCTGCCCCCAGACACCAGAGGAGCTCCTGAGGAACTGCTGCCTCAGCCGCAGCCACCTCAGCCCCAGTGCTGATTTCTCCCACCGACGCCGGGCATGGTGCAGCCTAATCTGTTACTGGGGAAGTGGGAGAGCTCCAGCAGCAGCAAGGGCTTCCCACTGCATGGGGGCGGAGGGAGGCCGCTGAGCTCCCTGCATGCTGCTCAAAATCGGCTTGTGTGCCATTTGCGGCACGCATGCCATAGGTTGCCAATCCCTGGTCTAGGCAAATAGGAGAGCTGGATTACCCAAAAGAATAGCACAGCTTATATTTGTGTGGCATCTCAGCTAAATGATTCACAAGAGAAAGATTAGATTTGATATATAGTAAAACTCCAGGGTTGTGTCTAGACTGGCCACTTTTTCTGCAAAAGCAGCTGCTTTTCTGGAAAAACTTGCCAGCTGTCTACACTGGCCGCTTGATTTTCCGCAAAAGCACTGACAATCTACTGTCCGAAATCAGTGCTTTTTCCGGAAAAGCTTTGATGTTCCCGTTCGGGCAAAAGTCCTTTTTGCGAAAAACTGTTGCACAAAAGGGCCAGTGTAGACAGCTAGCTAAGACTTTTGCGCAAAAGCAGGCTAAGCGGAAAAAAGCGGTTTGAACGCTGGGAGACCCCGTAGGAGCCCCGGACTTCCAGGTAAACCGAGCTCTTAAAGTAGCTGCAGGCTGCTGAGCGCATGTGGCAGGAGCGTGCCTCAGACCTCTGGCCTGAGGTCTGCCATGGTGCCCCTGCTGTGCCTAGCAGCCACCTCGCAGCCCAACATGGCAGGTCCGGGTGCTCAGCCACCTGCATCCCAGCGCAGGAGGCCCCCAGGGGCCGTAAACGACAGGCCTCATCCTGGTCTTCGGGGAGGGGAGGAGAAAAGGGAGAGGATGGAAGGGAGTCGTATGGGGAAACCGAGGCGACTCGACTATGGGGCTTGTGCAACATACCCGTCAGGGTCTCTCGGATGCGCACCCCATCCCGATGTGCCTTGCTGTGTGGGACTGTTCAAACGTCTGTGCCTCGGCTGCCATCCATGCAGGGAGGAAGGCCTCCCCACTCCGCTCCACAATGTTGTGGAGCATGCAGCACGCAGCCAGTACCTCCATTGCATTCCACTCACCCATCTCGAGACGGGTGAGCAAACAACGGAAGCAGGCTTTTAAGTGGCCGAAGGCGAGCTCCAACTGATTTGGGGCCCGGTTGAGGCGGTCATTGAACCAGGCCCGGTTCTGGTCCGGCCGCCCCGTGTAGAACCGCATTAGCCAGGGTAACAGGGGGTAGGCCGCGTCTCCGATGATGCAGATGGGCATAGGCACATCCCCAACAGTCAACTCCCACTGGGGGAAGTAGGTGCCTGCCTCCAGCCTGTGAAAGAGTCCGGAGTTACAGAGGATGCGGGTGTCGTGTGCCCTGCTGGACCAGCCCACGTAGACGTCCAGGAAGCGGCCCTGGTGCTCCACGAGGGCCTGGAGAACAAGAGAGCAGTACCCCTTCCTGTTCTTGAAATGGGCAGCTCGATGCTCCAGGGCCCGGACGGGGTTGTGGGTTGCATCTAGGGCTCCCCCGCAGTTGGGGAACCCGAGGGCAACGAAGCCGGGCAGCGTAGTGTCCACGTCGCGCAGGCGGATCACTCTCAGTAGCAGGACATCACTGATGGCGTGGACGACCTGCAGAAGGGTGCAGAGAAACACAAGGGAACACATCACATAAGGCAGGGGTGAGTGCGCGCTCCCTTGGGGCCCCCCCCATGATTCCCTCTGTCCTCACACACACACGCACACACACACCAGGGCCCCACCCCCTCCCCCCACCAGCAGGCCTGTGCAAAGAGAGGGACGGCCCAAAACCCTGGGTGACCCAGCCTGGAGTCTTGGCTGCCCCTGGGCATGGAGTACAGCACCCTCCCCACTCGCCCTGGGACTTACCTCCATGACAATCACATCGACGGTGGATCTTCCCACCCCAAATTGCTGTGCCACCGATCAGTAGCTGTCCGGGGTGGCCAGCTTCCATAGTGCGATGGCGACCCTCTTGTCGACGGGGATGGGTGCCCGCAGCCGGGTGGTGGCTCTCTGTAGCGCGGGGGTGAGCCAGGCACACAGCTCATGTCCGTTTTCGCATGCGGAAATTCCAGAGCCATTGCTGGTCGTCCCATTGCCCAAGGACGAGCCGGTCCCACTAGTCCATACTGGTGTCCAGTCTCCAAAGTGGCCTGTCCACAGTGGGGTGGGGATGCCATAGGGAATCCATGGCCTCCCTGGTGAGGGAGTCCAAGGCGATCTAAGCCTCCTGGTCCTGGAACACGAGGGTACCAGCCTGGAGCACCAGCTGCAGGCACTCAAAAATGGCTGACGGGCCAGAGCAGGCACATGGCCGCCCGTGGCTCCATGGCAGACAGAGCAGGGCACAACAAACCAAAACCAGGAAAAAGCACTAGGTGGCTAAAGGGTGGTGTCCAAAAGTCAGAGGGCAACCACCAAACCTGCTAGGGCTGTCAGTCCCTGCCAGAGGTCCTAACGCACGGAGCAGGAGACAAATGGCTGTCCGGCGAGACCCCTTTAAGCATGTTTCTGAACGGAGCTCCAGCCCCGCCCCCGGAAAGGGCTAGTGCCCTTTTGCCCTCTTAAAAATGGTTTCGGGCTTCTGCTTTTGCGCAAAAGCGCATCGTTCTAATGATAACTCTGGGACCAATCTAGACGCTCTTTTGTGGAAATACTTTTAACAGAAAACCCTTTCCGTTAAAAGTATTTCCGGAAAATCATGCCAGTCTAGACGTAGCCCAGTCGTCCGGTACTCCTGATGGTCCGGCACCATCTGGAACCCGGAAGTGCTCCAGGCAGCTGGACAATTGGAGCTGCTCTGCCCCCTTCTTCCTCTATTCAGCTGCTGCTGAAACTGACCAGTGGCTGACTCCGGGAAACCCGGGGCAGACCAGCTCGGGTGCTGCTGGTTTGGTCTCACAGCGCTGAGGGGCGCATCCCCCCCACTCCACCCCAGACTCTTCATAGCCTCCCCTTCCAATAGTCCGGCATATCTGATAATCCGGCACCCCCTAGGTCCTAAAGGTGCCAGACTATCGGAAGTTTACTGTAATATCTGTTTTCAAGACATTTTTGCTATTTAACACAGGATTCAAGATGAGCTGATTAAGGCAAAGTCACACAGTAAATTGGCTTGGATTGGAACTCAGAATCTTTCTTTTAACTACACTTTTTCTCTAACCTTTACACTGCATGGTCCTCAAATACTAAGTGAAATTTCAAGATCACTCAGTGCTGGCATACTGTTTCTCACGTCAGTTGTGACATTCTCATTGACTTCAGTGAGAACAGAATTAGGCCAGATTTGAATGCTTTTGAAAATCCCACCCTAAATATTTTTCTAAATGTTTTCAGTCAACCATCTGCTGAAGCTTTGACCTGCCAACTCTGTGCCACTAATTACCAAGCAATCATCTCATTCATTGTTTCTGTAAACTTGTTAATAGCTAACAGCAAATTAAGAAACCAACAGAACACTACTGGCCATCACCTACAGCCCTCAGCTAAAACCTCTCCAACGCATCATTAGTGACCTACAACCCATCCTGGACAATGATCCCTCACTTTCACAGGCCTTGAGAGGCAGGCCAGTCCTCGCCCACAGACAACCCGCCAAACTGAAGCAAATTATCACCAGCAACTATACACCGCGCCATATAACTCTAACTCAGGAACCTATCCATGCAACAAACCTCGGTGCCAACTCTGCCCACATATATACACCAGCAACACCATCACAGGACCTAACCAGATCAGCCATACCATCACTGGTTCATTCTCTTGCACATCTACTAATGTAATATATGCCATCATGTGCCAACAATGTCCCTCTGCTATATACATCGGCCAGCTGGACAGTCCCTACTTAAAAGAATCAATGGACACAAATCTGATATTAGGAATGGCAATATACAAAAACCTGTAGGGGAACACTTCAATCTTCCTGGACACACAATTGCAGAACTAAAGGTAGCCATCCTGCAGCAAAAAAACTTCCAGACCAGACTTCAAAGAGAAACTGCTGAGCTATAGTTCATCTTCAAGTTTGACACAATCAACTCAGGATTAAACAAAGACTGTGAATGGCTTGCTAACTACAAAAGCAGCTTCTCCCCTCTTGCTATTCACACCTTCATATCAGCTACTAGAAGTGAGCCTCATCCTCCCTGATTGGATCCACCTTGTCATCTCTAGCCTGATTCTGGCCTGCATATTTATACCTGCCGCTGGAAATTTCCACTACATGCATCTGATGAAGTGGGTCTGCCCACGAAAGCTTATGCTCCAACACTTCGGTTAGTCTATAAGGTGCCACAGGACTCCTTGCTGCTTTAGAAAATTAAGAAAGGATACTTAGTTTTAGTTGCTTCTCTCTCTCAATCAAAAAAAACAACAAAAAAGGACCAAATATTCATACAATAAATTGACAACAATAAAGAAAAGTTCTCTTTTCTCTCACTCCAGTAAGGATCTCCTTATACATCAACAAAATCATGTCATAGGATTGGAAGCGACCTCAGAAGGACATTGAGTTCAAATCCCTGCTAAAAGCAGAACCAACCCCAACTAAATCATCCAGCCAGGGCTTTGTCAAGCCGGGACTTAAAAATCTCTAGGGATGGAAATTCCACCCCGTCCCTAGGGAACCCATTGCAGTGCTTCACTACCTTCCTAGGGAAATAGTTTTTCCTAATATCCAACCTAGACTTCCCCCACTGTGACTTGAGACCATTGCTCCTCGTTCTGCCATCGGTCACTACTGAGAACAGCCTTTCCCCATTTACTTTGTAGCCCTCCCCCATTGTATAGTTGAAGGCTGCTACCAAATCCCCTCTCACTCTTCTCTTCTGCAGACTAAATAATCCCAAACCCCTCAGCCTCTCCTCATGGTCATGTGTTCCAGCCCCCTCATCATTTTGGTTGCCCTCTGCTGGACTTTCTCCAATGCGTCCACATCCCTTCTGTAGCGCGGGGCCAAAATTGGACACAATACTCTAGATGTGGCTGCCTCAATGCCAAATAAAAGGGGAATAATCACTTCTCTACATGTGCTGGCAATACTCCTACTAAAGCACCCTAATATGCTGTTAGCTTTCTGGGTGCCAAGGGCACACTGTTGACTCTTATCCAGCTTCTCATCCACTGTAATCCTCAGGCCCTTTTCTGCAGAACTGCTGCTTAGCCAGTCAGTCCCCAGCCTGTAACAATTCTTCCATCCCAAGTGCAGGATTCTGCACTTGTCCTTGTTTGAACCTCATCAGATTTCTTTTCACACAATCCTCTAATTTGTCTAGGTCACTCTGGAACCTATTCTTACCCTCTAGTGTATTTACCTGTCCCCCTAGAACTTAGTGTCATCCATGAACTTGCTGAGGGTGCAGTCTATTCCCTCCTCCAGGTCATTAATGATGATGTTGAACAAAACCGGCCCCAGAATATCCTTGGGATATTCCGCTTGATATCTATCACCACATAGACACTGAGCCATTGACCACTGCCTCCTGAGCCTGACAATCTGGCCCACTTTCTATCCACCTTATACCTCATGCTGCGCTTCACCATTAAATCACATCCCCATTTGTTTGTTCATTTTCTGATTAGCTAAACCCTGTCCTTTCAAATATGCCCAGCAATGTGGGCACTGTAGAAATAAAAATAACCCTTAATATAAACTCAGGGAAACAGGAGATCTCCACGTAGCTATTTCATAAATATCTCGTGTGCTCATCTTGCATGTCAGGACTGCTAAAGAACTAGCCCAGCATTTAAGAAAACTATAGGTAAAAAATGAGACTGTGTACAATGAAAAAAAGTGACCTAATTGGTGAACTTTAATACAGGGATAAAGCATCATCATAAATAAGCTTACATGGCTTTTATACCACTATTTATAATCAATTATAAACAATAGGCCAGAGATACATGAATCATAGAATCCTAGAGCTGAAGGAGACCTCAGGAATCATCGAGGACCCAAAGCAGGACCAATCCCAACTAAATCATCCCAGCCAGGGCTTTGTCAAGCTATGACTTAAAAACCTAGGAGAGTGGTGAAGCACTGGAATGGGTTACCTAATGAGGTGGTAGAATCTTCATCCATAGAGGTTTTTATTTTCTTCTAATATCCAACCTAGACCTCCCCCCACTGCAACATGAGTTTAGAATCATATTTATTTAAATCTAAATTCATTGGGACTGCCTCACTGAAAGATTTTTGAGAATAATCTTTTGTATTTACAAATACAGATGCTGCTTCTATATCCCAAGCCTCATATGCCATATTTCTATGACTATTCCAACAAGTGAATATTCCTGACAAGAATCGTCACCAAGGGTCTGCTACAAAGCTCATGGAAATCCATGGAACCGCCTCCAACCCCCACCCCCAGTGAGCTTCAGATTAGGGCTCAAAAGGGCAACATTTTAAATGCATATTTGTGCTAAGTGAGTTCCTAATTTATACCTGAGATACTCACACTAGAAATCTGAATGTCAGAGGCACTTTCATCTTGTGAGTGAATAGAAACATACCGGCTGTGTCTAGACTGGCCAGTTTTTCTGGAAAATCAGCTGCTTTTCTGGAAAAACTTGCCAGCTGTCTACACTGGCCGCTTGAATTTACCCAAAAGCACTGACTTCCTACTGTAAGAAATCAGTGCTTTTTGCAGAAATACTATGCTGCTCCCATTCGGGCAAAAGTCCCTTTTGCGCAAAACTTTTGCGCAAAAGGGCCAGTGTAGACAGCTGAGATTTGTTTTGCGCAAAAAAGCCCTGATCGTGAAAATGGCGATCGGGGCTTTTTTGCGGAAAAGCACGTCTAGATTGGCCACGGACGCTTTTCTGCAAAAAGTGCTTTTGCGGAAAAGCGTCCGTGCCAATCTAGATGCTCTTTTCCGCAAATGCTTTTAACAGAAAACTTTTCCTTTAAAAGCATTTCTGGGAAATCATGCCAGTCTAGACGTAGCCACCATGTGTTGTGTCTGTCTCTCCAATCACAAATATTTGACCTTTGAATATTGAATATCTGCCACAAACTGTTCACAAAGCAACTATGGACTGCAAATTATTTACAAGAACTACTGCATTAATTGTTTCATGCGATAGTTCTTGCTCACCCAAAGGGCAAGGGAAAGATGCATGGTGGGTGTAAGCAGGCTACAGCATGTTACTATCAATGATCTGCATTCAAGAAGTGATGTCAACACTATCATCCACGTTATGTACGTTCGGAAAAGGAGAGGGGCTGGCCATGTAGCAAGTCAGAGACAATAGGTGGACAGCGCATATACTTCATTGGTATCTATGAGCCGTAAAAAGAACAAGAGGAATGTGTCACTAGAGGGCCCCAATGGCTCCTTGTGTTGTCTCTCGTTAGTGCTCTGGCGATGCGAGCGGTGCGGCTACGGCTCCCACTGGCAGGGTGGGGTCCGGGCCCTCCCTCACTCCTGGACCCCGGCCCAGGGCCCTAACATCAGGAGCTCGGCTCCTGACGGAAGCAGGTGGGGGCTTGCCCCTAAACACGCCTGCTCACGGGCTCTGCGACCCTCCCTGGGCCCGCACACTCCGCCAGCGGTCTTTGCCGGCCATCCTCCTCCCCCTCTACTCCGGGAACCCTCTCCCCTCCCCGCTCTCTACCGCCTCTCCCTCCCTCTCCGTACCTTCGCCGCTTCCTGCGGCTTCTTTCTTCTCCTCTGTAGCTCCGCCGGCCAGGTTTTTATCCCCGGCATGCTCCCCTACCTCCTCCTCTTCCAGGTGCCCCAGCCGGCCTGCCTCAGTCGCGCCGGTGATGTCAGCTGACGTCCCCAGCGCACGTTGATGACGCCTCCTCCCCCCGACACCCTGCCGTCCCGGCGTAAGTGGGGCTAACCCCGCGCTTCGCCACCCGCAGCCGATCCTCCGGGCGCCAGCTGGTGACGGGGTTGCTTCACCCCGTCACAGAATGCCTTCAGCACATTGGATGGATCCTTTATGGAGGATTCATGGAAGGACATGAATGAGAACTGCACAGAACAGGATGGTGTGGAAAAGTTGTGATCTGCATCGGTGGCGAGACTATTCTTGTTGATTAAATCACGGATATTCCAAGTATTCCAAGTGTTGCATGAATAATTGTGAGTAACTAATATTGTTCAACTTTAATTTGCATTCTGTGCATGAAGTGACTTTTACTGACTTTTATTCATGATTTGCTGAGTTCTAACTATATGAGATTTGGTTATCATGAAGACCAAAGGGATAGCTGTCACTCTAAAACACTGTAAATACACTGTACAATAGGAAGACCTTCAGGGCACATTCTAAAATGCAATAGTCACAGGTCTAGATATTTTTAATATCAGGAAGGCTTACTGAAGTATAAAATGGTGCTCATTTCAATGGGACAAGCAAACTAACTCAGCTTTTTTGAAAGTGCCTTTAGTCTAAATCTGCCTTCCAACATCAGTGTGGGGTCCAGAACAGGGTGCATTTGCAGGCTACTTTAGATGTAAGTGAACAAAAATGCTGGTGCCTTAGCCATTATCCAATGTGGTAAACTGTTGTCTCTTTTGCTCAGAGAGATGTGGCCACCTACATCTCAATAATCACCAGGGATATGAAAGGCTAACTGGTTAAATGTTAAGATCCCCCTAAACAGGTGATGCTTACCGGTTAACTGGTAACTGGTGGGGGCTGGAACAGCTCCCCACCTGCTGTGGGCAGGGGGTTGCTCCAGCCCCACAAGGGGCCTGATGTAGTGAAGGGGCTGCTCCAGCCTCACATGGGGCCCACTGTGGACAGGAGCTATTCTCATCTCAACAGGGGTTGCTCTCATCTCACCTCATGTCACAGACAGGGGTTGTTCCAGCAAAGGCTGGGAGCTGCTGGCAGCCAGCCAGTGGCAGCCCCTCCGTGAGGCTGGGAGCTGGCAGCTAGCTCCATGGCCTGGGGGCTGCTCCACTCAGGCTGCAGCAGTCCGCAGCCCAGATCCCACTTTTGTCAGTTAACTGGTTAGCTGATTAACTAGGATTTTATATCCCAGCTACGTCTACACTGGCATGATTTTCCGGAAATACATTTAACAGAAAAGGTTTTCCATTAAAAGTATTTCCGGAAAAGTGCGTCTAGATTGGTCCTGGAGTTATCGTTATAATGATGCGCTTTTGCGGAAAAGCGCGTCTAGATTGGCGGCGCGCTTTTTTGCAAAAACAGAAGCCCGGAACCATTTTGAAGAGGGCAACAGGTCACTGGACCTTTCCGGGGCGGGGCCGGAGCTTCATTCAGACACGTGCTTAAAGGGGTCTTGACGGACAGCCGTTTGTCTCCTGCTCCGTGCGTTGGGACCTCTGGCAGGGACTGACAGCCATAGCAGGTTTGGTGGTTGCCCTCTGACTTTTGGGGACACCACCCTTTTGCCCCCTACTGCTTTCCCCTGATTTTTCTTTCTTGTGCCCTGCCCTGTCTGCCATGGAGCCATGGGTGGCCATATGCCTGCTCTGGCCCCTCTCGGCCATTTCCGAGTGCCTGCAGCTCATGCTGCAGGCTGGTGCCCTGGTGTTCCAGGACCAGGAGGCTTAGATCGCCTTGGACTCCCTCACCAGGGAGGCCATGGATTCCCTGTGGCATCCCCACCCTACCATGTAGAGGCCACTCTGGAGATTGGACACCAGTATGGACTAGTGGGACTGGCTGGTCCTTGAGCAATGGGACGACCAGCAATGGCTCCGGAATTTCCGCAAGCAAAAGCGGACCTTCCTGGAGCTATGTGCCTGGCTCACCCCCGCGCTACAGAGAGCCACCACCCAGCTGCGTGCACCCATCCCCATCGACAAGAGGGTCGCCATCACGCTGTGGAAGCTGGCCACCCCAGACAGCTACCAATCAGTGGCACAGCAATTCGGGGTGGGAAGATCAACTGTCGGTGTGATTATCATGGAGGTAAGTCCCAGGAGGAGTGGGGAGTGGGGTGGGGGGAGGGTGCTGCACTCCATGCCCAGAAGCAGCCACGGCTCCAGGCTGGGTCGCCCAGGGGTTTGGGCCATCCCTCCCTTTGCACAGGCCTGCTGGTGGGGGGGGGGGGTGAAGCAAGGGGGCCCTGTTGTGTGTGTGTGTGTGTGTGTGTGTGTGCGTGCGCGCGCGTGTGAGGACAGAGGGAATCACGGGGGAAGAGGGTCAATGGAGCGCACACTCACCCCTGCCATATGTGATGTGTTCCCTTGTGCAAGTCGTCCACGCCATCAACAACATCCTGCTCCCAAGAGTCATCCACCTGCGTGACGTGGATGGTACCATGACCGGCTTCGCTGCCCTCGGGTTCCCCAACTGCGGGGGAGCCCTGGACGCAACCCACATCCCCGTCCAGGCCCCGGAGCATCGAGCAGCCCATTTCATGAACAGGAAGGGGTACTGCTCGATTGTTCTCCAGGTCTTCGTGGACCACCAGGGCCGCTTCCTGGACATCTACGGGGACAGCCGGGCACACGACGCCCGCATCCTCCACAACTCCGGACTCTTTCACAGGCTGGAGGCAGACACTTCCCCCGGTGGGACTTGACTGTTGGGGATGTGCCTATGCCCATCTGCATCATCGGGGACGTGGCCTACCCCCTGCTGCCCTGGCTAATGCGGCCCTACACGGGGCGGCTGGACCAGAACCGGGCCCAGTTCCACGACCGTCTCAACCGGGCCCAAAATCAGGTGGAGCTCGCCTTCGAACATTTGAAAGCCCGCTCCCGTTGTTTGCTCACCCGTCTCGAGATGGGTGAGCGGAATGCAATGGAGGTACTGGCTGCATGCTCCACAACATTGTGGAGCAGAGTGGGGAGGCCTTCCTCCCTACATGGATGGCAGCCGAGTCACAGACATTCGAACAGCCCCACACAGCTGCTATCCGCCAGACGCGCCAGGATGGGGTGCGCATCAGAGAGGCCCTGACAGACATGTTCGCACAAGCCCCGTAGTAAGGTCGCCTGGGTCTCCCCATACGACTCCCTCCCATCCCCACCCCCTCCCCTTACCTCCTCCCAATTGTAAAGCGTCGGTTCCAAGCACATCGGCCGTTATCGTGAGTGTTCGTCGGGTGCATCGGACATAGTTAGGGTTTTTCTTTTAGTTTAGGCTAGGGTTTAGGCCACCATCACCTGTCCGTGCTGTCCCGAAGAACAAGAAGAGGATTCGTGGTTCGTGCGGAAGGCTCGAGTCAACGTACCCAATTCCAGTCATCTTCGAGGGATCTCCTGGCTGTTCCTCTCCCGAGGCCCGGAAAGACCAAAGGATCGAGGTTGCCAGCAACAGTACAATCGTCCCCCTGTGTCTAGACTATGTTACATATTCTTTGTGTGCGTCTTGTTTGTTATCTATGTTAATATAGTTGTGGTTTAAATTTTACTTAAAAGTCTCAGTATTTATTTATGCGCCACAAACCAATGACCACTTAAAGGGACCACCGGTGATAGAATACAGAATTTGGTGTCCGCATTTTGTAATCCTTTAAAATTTAGTTGGCTAATTGGCATCTCAAATCATTTATTAGTTACCTCAAGTAACACAATATATATAGGCCTCCGTCGGTCAGTTGACCATGGATAACGTATCCTAGTTCTCGTCTTGGTTCGTGTCAGATTGTCTGGGACAGCGTCGGGGACAGCGTCGTTGGTGGCTGAAAAGGCCAATCCGGGACAGGCATTCTTTGCCGCAGAAGTCGCAGCTGTAGGTGGTTCCCTGGCTGTTGTTGTTGCGTAACTTCCTGCGGGCTCGCTTTTCTTCTGATGCACGCATCATGTTCGTTTCGCCTGACTTGAGCTGTGTGGTCAGGGTGCCCCTCCACTTCGGGCGGTCTGCTGCGAGGTCTTCCCAGGACTGCGTGTTTATGTCGATGGCTTTCATGTCCCTCTTCACGACATCTTTAAATCGCAGGTTCGGGCGCCCTGTGGTTCTCTTCCCAGATGCCAGTTCCCCGTAGAGGATGTCCTTTGGGATCCTCCCGTCCTCCATGCGGCGTACATGGCCAAGCCAACGCAGGCGACGTTGTCGGAGCATGGTGTACATGCTGGGGAGGCCGGCTCGAGTCAGAACTTCGAGGTTGGAGACTTTGTCTTGCCAGGTAATACCCAGGATGCGGCGCAGACCTCGTAGATGGAAGGCGTTCAGTCTCCGCTCTTGTCTCGCGTATGTGGTCCATGTCTCGCTCCCGTACAGCAGGGTGCTGATGACTACCTCGAGTAACACAATAACTGACACAATAATCAACAGAAAAATTGTCTTTTTATTTACAAGGAGGAGGGGGAGGAGACCTTCAACTGGGACGGGGAGGGGGAGGAGCTACTGGGAGGGGTGGCCCCTGCGAGCGCTCCTGCGGGGGCGGACTTGCACATGCGGCGCAGGCTGCACAGGGAGGTGGGCAGGAGCAGGGGCCATTGCAGGGGCGGCAGGGGGCATTGGAGCAGGGGCCATTGCAGGGGCGGGAGGGGGCATTGGAGCAGGGGCCATTGCAGGGGCGGGAGGAGGCATTGGAGCAGGGGCCATTGCAGGGGCGGGAGGGGGCATTGGAGCAGGGGCCATTGCAGGGGCGGGAGGGGGCATTGGAGCAGGGGCCATTGCAGGGGCGGGAGGAGGCATTGGAGCAGGGGCCATTGCAGGGGCGGGAGGGGGCATTGGAGCAGGGGCCATTGCAGGGGCGGGAGGGGGCATTGGAGCAGGGGCCATTGCAGGGGCGGGAGGAGGCATTGGAGCAGGGGCCATTGCAGGGGCGGGAGGAGGCATTGGAGCTGGGGCCATTGCAGGGGCGGGAGGAGGCATTGGAGCAGGGGCCATTGCAGGGGCGGGAGGAGGCATTGGAGCAGGGGCCATTGCAGGGGCGGGAGGAGGCATTGGAGCTGGGGGCATTGCAGGGGCGGGAGGAGGCATTGGAGCTGGGGGCATTGCAGGGGCGGGAGGGGCATTGGAGCTGGGGCCATTGCAGGGGCGGGAGGAGGCATTGGAGCAGGGGGCATTGCAGGGGCGGGAGGGGCAGGAGGGGGCATTGGAGCAGGGGCCATTGCAGGGGCAGGAGGGGGCATTGGAGCAGGGGCCATTGCAGGGGCAGGAGGGGGCACTGGAGCTGGGGGCATTGCAGGGGCGACAGGGGGCATGGGCAGTGCTACGGGAGGGATGGCAGGGGTATGGGGTATGGCCATGCCGTAGTGAATTGCGTGTGCTATGTGCGCTGTGAGGATGGCCATGGAGTCGGCCATCCTCGTGCACTGGGCCTGGAAGGCACCCCAGGCCTCCTGGCGCCATTGCAGGTCCCCCTGGACGTGCTCCTGAATGGAGCCCTATATTCCCTCCACCGCCTGGACGTGGCGGTGAAGGAGCTGGTCACGGTGGTGGAGCCTGCGCCTGCGTAGTTGGGCAGCTGGGGGTGCCACTGCTGCTGGACTGGAGGGTCCCCAGCTTTGCTCGGTCCCGCTGCAGGGAAGAAAAGAAAGGATGGGTCAGGCAGACAGGCCGGCCACTGTCCCCACACCTCATGCCCTTCACCCCTGAGCCCAGGTGACCCCACAGTTGTGTGGCTTGAGCACACTCGGTTCCCCCCCTGCCCCGCGTGTTGTATGTTTGCAAGGAGGACCGCCCCTGGAGTAGGGTCCTCCTCCATGTATTGTAACCACCGGTCTGTGTCCTGGCCCCGTGGAGGGCGGGAGGGTGCTTGTGTTGCGTTCACCTGTGGAACTCCTTGCCGGTGGAGACTGTGAAGGCTTTGGGCTAATCACTGGCGTTTGACAGGGAGCGAGATGCATCCCCACACAGTGCCTGGGAGCACATCTGGCAGAGGAGGTCTGGGCTCTCAGATCCCCATCGCGTGGATATCTCCTGGACGGAACCAGAAGAGTGACTGTGGGGGGGGGGGTGTCCCATCCTTGCAGCAAAACTCAGGGCGGCCCTAAGGGTGGCCCGAGCGCTTCCCCCCCTTCTCTCTCCCACTATCCCTCAAACAACCCTGGTAGCCCAGGGACATGTGTGGCCACAGTGGGGACTTCCCTCGGGGAGCCAGCCAAGGCACCGGGAGCAGGCGAGGAGCTCGGTGGGGGCCACGGTCACAGGGCTGTGATGCTGCGATTTACCCAAGAGCAGCTGGCTGTGCCTCACAGCCAGGCATGGGACAGTGTTGCTGTTCTCTGTGCTGCACCCTTGGCAGAGGTGCAGGCTCTGGGCTGAGTCCCTGGGACCGTGGCCAGTTCCAGCCGGCATCCACCCTTCCCCCTGGTCCCACTGACGTGTGTGAGCAGCACGGTCCCAGGCGTGCCCTGCAGCTGCCTGCCGCGGCCACGTGCCGCTCGGTCACCAGGCTCCACGTGGTTGCACGTGCTGCTTGCTGCCTAATGCTACACAGTGTGCAGCTCATGTGGCCTGAGTGACATGCTCCCCCGCCCCGCCCCGCCCCCCACCCTTGTGAGTGCAAACGGCAAGAGTCACCAGTGGATCCTTCCCCGGCCTCGGAGGAGCTGCTGGAGGGGGCCTGCTGGGTGGCAACGCTGGCCTCCTCCCCTGAAGCGCTGCTTTCCTCTCCTTCCCCTGCCTCGGTGGTTCGGGTGACGGGGGGGGGGGGGGGCGGGTGCTGGCAGGTGTCCACAGGCACGTCTGGGCCTTGCGGGGCTGGCTGGCCCAGGATGGCATGCAGCCAGTCATAGTGGGGGCAGGTGTCTGGTCCTGCCCCGCTGCCCTCGCTGGCCCGCAACAGCTCCTTCACCTTCACCCGGACCTGGTCGATGTTCCGGGCAGGGTGTCCATGCTGGGCCAGCGCCTCGGCCATGCAGCCGAAGATATCAGCGTTGCGGCGCCGGGACCTCATATCGTGGAGACCCTCCTCCTCCTTCCAGAGGCCAAGCTCTCTGGGGAACCAGGAGGAAGCACGTCTTTTGTGGCCCCTGGGGGCCTCCTACGCTGGGGGTGCAGGTGGCTCACCGCCCGGAGCTGCCATGGCTGGGCTGTGATGGGTGCTGAGCAGGACAGGGGCACTGTGGCAGACCTCAGGCCCAAGAGCTCTGTGGCACGCTCCTGCCACGTGTGCTCAGCAGCCTGCATGTTCTTTAAGAGCTCGGGTTACCAGGAAGTACAGGGTTCCTACGGGGTCTCCAGGCATCCAAACCGCTTTTTTCCGTTTATTCTGCTTTTTTGCAAAAGCGTTAACTAGCTGTCTACACTGGCCCTTTTGCGCAACAGTTTTTCGGAAAAAGGACTTTTGCCCGAACGGGAGCAGCAGAGCTTTTCCAGAAAAGTGGCTGATTTAGCACAGTAGATCATCATTGCTTTTGCGGAAAATCAAGTGGCCAGTGTAGACAGCTGGCAAGTTTTTCCGGAAAAGCGGCTGATTTTCCGGAAAATCTTGCCAGTCTAGACACAGCCCCCTAGTAATCACAATGTTATGCATGTGTCCATTACAAAAAAGTACAAATCTAAAATGCTATTTGGACTAGTTTCAGGGAGGTAGCCTTTTAATCTGCTTCAGAAAAAACAAGGAGTCCAGTGGCGCCTTAAAGAACAATAATTTTATTATGGTATAAGCTTTTGTGAGTCACAAATCACTTCATCAGGTGCATCTGATGAAGTGATTTGCAATTCACAAAAGCTTATGTCATAATAAAGTTGTTAGTCTTTAGGCTGCCAGTGGAATAGTTTTTGCTATTCAGACTGTATATTGCAATGTATATAACTTCCAACTCTGTGGCATCACTACACATACCCACTTAGGCAAGAGAAAACAAGAGAAAATTAGAGCTTATTAATTTAATACTAAGCAATGCTGCAGGTTTCAATATCTTCCGGCCCATCACAAAAATACATAATAAAAGCAAATATATCTTGGTCTGCCTCCCACACGCATTGCATCAAGCTTAAATGGCTACCCTATTTTCAGCTTCCTCTTTGCTGCCAAGCTGTAAAAACAAAAGATTTCAAAGGTTCAAGGAGTTCAGGAACATTTAATTATGGGGAGCCAAAACCTGCTTCCATTTACACCAATGCAACTCCACTGACCAATCTGCATAGCAGCCACTTAAAGTCACTGGAATTTCTTGGGTATAATAAGGACAGAATTTGAGCCACAACTCAGTAAAACTAGAGAGTGGATAAATTCTAGGGAAATCTCAGAATTAAGGAGTCACAACATCAGGAACTCCACTGCTCTGAATATCCATCTCTGAGGCAGACTGGATAAAAAGAAAAATGACATCATTTTAGAGACAGCTTCTATGCAACTGTTAGCTGAGGAGAGGGAATCATCCTTCAGGTCAGAACTGATGAAGTAAGGATGAGCATAGGATGGAAAGAAGAAAATGTGCTGCGTAGCTTCCCCACTTTGCTCACACTAAGTAGTTCAGTTTCTTTTTCCATGTGAGAGTACCATTGATATCAGTACAGCTACTTTAAAAATAAGATACAATCCAATGTACAGGTGTCAGAGTTAGATCATTAGTAACTACACAGATTTTGGTTACTGCAATTTTTAAGCGAGCGCAAACATCACATATTCATTATCTGGAGAGATGACACTTTTCCATGAAGCTTAAAGGGATTATTATAGTCTGTGTGTCATTTACAGATTTGGGGGTTGCATTCTTCAGACATGAATGTCACTGACTACACTAGGAACTGTAAGCATTATTCCAATGTAAGCCCATATACCTAAGGTGCACTTTTTAAAACAATAAAATGTAAGTGTAAGCTAAAGGGAGGTTAAATGGCAGGTTTTTTTTTTAAATGTACCTGTATGTGGAGTGACGATACAAATATACTTTTCTCTCCTCATTAACAATCTTTCTAAAAACTCATTTCACCACAGAGATGGAGAGGGTGAGAGATTATGGAAATGACACAGGGGCTTTAAAGAATTAAACAATTTTAATTTTTCAAATACAGAACAGAGAGTAAATTTAGTCATAGGCAATGCAGTCCACCATGTCACATTTTACTCAGCAATAACAATGCCAAAGATTTAAGTCCAATAAATCCCTTATAAGCAAGTCAATTTAAAGAAAAGGCAGAATGATGGCAAAGAACATTCATAACTAAACATTTAAATACATTTCTGGAGTTTGAGCTAAACATACCATGTTGGCCTATAGCCAATGCAGGTGGATTCTTTCTTCCCAATTGCCACACCATATGCTTCACTCCTTCTAAAACATCTCTAGTGAATATTCTAGAGCTGACCCTGCAAGGTACTTATCTTTAGTGTGGGGGAATAGCACTAGTCAAGAGAAGGCCCCCTTCCATTTGAGGGATTACAATTAATCACAGGAGACCAACTATTTGGAAGGGATTTGTGCACCATGCACATTACAATTAAGTTAGCATACAGAAAAATGCTGACTAGCCTTCTTATGGGCCTTTACATATAAGGTGCTGAGTGTCCTCAACTGATGTTGTCTTGAATATCCTCAAAACTTAGTTCTTCAATGCTAATAGTAAAGTACAGCACTTAGTGAATGTCTAGATTAGAACAGACTGGATTTGTCAGTCACACAAATTAAAATGAATGGCTTCTTTTAATCGTAAAGATGAACTGCAAAACAAAATCTGAAGATTGGTGTAATTCTGGATTTTGGTAATACATTCCTCATCTATGCAAGGCACTGAGCTAAGTAATAAACTATAATTTTTTAAAACTGTCGTGAAGTTATGTGTACCACCCACTATGCTACAGATATCTCAGAATACATCATGCTGTTACTTTACTTGGTGGCATAAAACTTCTGGCACTGATAATGCCAGAAAGGAAAAAAAAAAATCTAGGATATCCTTAGCAAAGCAGGAAGTGCTAGTGGATTTCAAAGGAGAAACAATAACTTTTAAAATGTTTGTTTCTATGCCAAATGCCCCCATAGCATTCAAAACACAGGCAAGTCTACACTGAATCTGGGATTTATTTAATGTTGGTCTTTATATGTATCATCTGCAATGGTAATGGTATACTTTAAACAAAGAGAGAGTATTTAAGATGGTGACTCACAAAGATCAAGATTACAAGCTCATAATTAAAAAAAAGATGCTAGAGAGTAGATTCTGAAATTGTGCAAGGATTCTGCTATGCCTCACCAACTGACTAATGGAAGTAACATAGCTACATCCCAGTGCATCATGTTAGAAGTGCATTCCTGTGTCTGATGACAGTCTCACTTTATATTTTCTTCCTATTTGTGTACTTTAATGATATAATCCTCTGCTCTACTATGAATGTCTTTACCAGTTTATTGATATTGTAGAGTTCATAGCTACCATCCAAAGCAAAGAAATAATTAACTACATAAATTATTATTAGAGACTGATATTTCCTGTAAACAGTTGCATATAAATACATAAACAGTGTTGAACAATAGTATTTTATCTCACCCCTACAGAGATATATTGATAATCCATGGATGATGATAAAATCTTGTTTTTATCTTTAAAAAGAGACAATTAAATTTCTTATAATACAACAAAAACTAAGGTAGATTATAAATTATTGTAACAAAATCCAGTTTGTAAGTGGGGTTTTATTAGCTTAAAGTTTTAAGAACTACATTTGGAAGACTTTCCTTTGCCTCTGCTGAACTGAAGACAGCAACAGCATTTAAGCACCTTTCATTTAATAATGAGAACAGTAAGCTCTTCCAGTCACAGAATGAGGTAAAACAATATTCCAAAACTCTCCTCCAGTTTCCTCACATTTTACACTGAATTTTCAGGTGATCATACATACAAATGGAAGAAACTCAAGCAATTGTAAATTACAAAATCATCTCAGATTTAGAAGGCTGCTCTCAGTAAAATGAAAACATATCCTAAGGAAAGCTTTTGTACAAGTGCATGCGTACATATGTGTGTATGAAAAACTATAAGGTGCTTTTCTCTGATTTTTTTAGGTAAAAAAGCATTCAAGAGATATAATGGTCAGTCTTTAGCAGCAATGTAAATGCCGTTTATATGAAAGCAGAGATTTTCTATCAACTATCAGCATACAAATGCAGAAAATACTTTTCTGTAATTCTGTATTAGGTTTCTAACCTACAATAATGATAACTTGGAGATACAGTACATGCTTTTGTGAAGAATGCACATTGCAAAACCTACTGTGTACATGTTAATCATTTTTTAAATGTTCTCCCAGCATATTTCAGTAATTACTTTTGTCAGCTACAGACAAAAGATCTTTGACTTTACAACATTTTGTTAAGAATAGTAATCTCTTTGGTATCAAATTACAGTTTTACATAATGTAAGGCTTTAATATTGTATTAAGTCCTCATTCAATACATACAGTACACTCAAGCTTACAAATGCACCTGATAATTAAATTTGTCTGACCTTGCATTTACACTTGTTATTTACAATGAGAATAGACAGCATTCTAAAGACCCTTCCCTTCCTTCTTTAGAAACATATTTTCAACTCTAACCTGGTTTTTACTTTGGTGATGCTTATTTTTGACACTTGAATACACTGCATTGTAGCTCAACAATGTCAAAATAGAAACAAAAATACACACAGATTCAGACAAATGGAGGGAAAACATTGCTGTTTCCAAAATACCACATCCTGTAGTTAAGTGCCTAGGAACTCTTTCCTGCAGTTTTACTGTAATTCTGAGTGCAAAGGAATACCAGGGCAATTCCAGTGTAATTTTCACATACTGTCCGCCAAATAGGTGAATTCAGTCATTTTCCATGTCACTAAATGACTCGCCCTTTTTGTTGACAATGAGTGTGTGATGTTTCTTCTTGTAATTGTGTGGGACTAGAGACACTGTTGTGCATGCAAAGTACCCATTTAAAAACGTTTGATACTAAAATGATAGGATGTCTTCAATTTCAGCCAGATCTTTGTCAAAAAACTGTCACCATGTTTATAGCTGAAGTTCCATACATTTGCATTTGGTTAAGTCCTGCTGAGTTGATAACCCTTAGATAATATAAAGCTTTCAAACTGCTGATTGTCTGCCTTTTCCTTCACTCTCTGTTCTTCTAATGAAGACACAAGTTTGTCTCTTTCTTCAACTACTTTAATCAGCTCAGTAAAAATTTCATGCTCCTCATTCAGTTCCTGTTCATCTTTTAGGCTATCTAGGAGATTACAAAACAAGGGGTTAAACCACTATTATAAATTGGGATTATTACTGCAGACCAAAACATATAATTCACTTCCCATTTTATTTACCATGAAAGGCCATTTTCTCTCTCAGTTTCTGCTCCAATCTTCTTTGGTGATCCTCAAGTTCCAGTTCTTGGGCTCTAGAAGCAAAAATAAGAATGGCAAAGAATCTGCTCACATAGATTCCTTACAGATTTTAGAACTCAGAAAGTAATAATTTTCATCTGACCTGTTAAAAAGATTGATATACTGTCTCCCATACCTCTGGCCTTAAAAACAAGGTTATGATTATTTTTATGCTATTTCATTGCCAGTGCTGCTGTCCTTTTTTTGTATTGCTACTTTCTGGATCTGTGGTGATAAAATTAGTAGCACACGCACAGTAAGGAGTCATGCTTTTCCTAAAAAATAGTGAGATGCAGCAGAAATATGCTATTATTATTAACCTTAAATCAGAAAAAATTGCAAGATAATTTCCTTTTCTTCTGTAATCACCACCCCTATAATGAACAAATTTTCCATTTTTGGCAACTATCAAGAAAATGAAGCTACAACGCTTCATGATGCTGAGATATTTATGGTAATGTTATTACAGACCTGGACTCTAGGCACTGAATGGCCGGTGTATGTCCAGCATCCCCATTATCTGTTCCATACAGTCAGGCTGATCCAAAAGCTTTCTATATTCACGCATTGCAAACTGGACTGCAGCACAATGTAATAGGGATGTGAACATGTACTTGTGTACACAGTTAACCGAGGATCCTGGGCTCACCAGTTAACCCTCATGGTTACATGCACAGGCCCATACACAGGAATTTCGGGGGGGGGGGGGAGGAGGGGCGGGAGGATGTGTACTTCCTTTTGGTAAATGTGGACTGCAATGTTTTTTAACAAAGAAGGTCAAAATAGGCATGCACTGGGTGTGCATAAGAGAGGATAATGAAAAATTTGAGTGGGGGGAAATATTCTAAATTCTTCACTCTTTCCAGAGGACAGATTTTTAACAGGAGACTAAAGATTGATTTACAAATATTGCTTCCTACCCTCCACTAAAAAGTCCTCATTTATATAGTATTAAGATGTACAGTATATGGGATTTCTCTTCTTAACACACAAATGGTCAGATCACAGCCAGAACATTACATAATGGGGATTTCAGAACTGGAATGCCTAACATTTTCTGTTTCTGTTCGCTCCCTCTGGGGCATCTGGCATTGGCCACTATCTGAAAACAGGATATTGGGCTACATGGACCTTTGGTCTGACCCAGAATGGACATTTTTATTAATCTTCTCTGCCCTCCCCCTCCCCAAAAGACTAACCCAATCAACCAGAACACCGCCCCTCCCAAATCAGTGAATGTGAAATGTGAAAGTTAGGTTATCAGTGACTGTGAAAGTTAAAATCCAGATTAAGTAGAGGGATTATGGGACAGCTCTTGGACAATGCCAGAACTGGCCATCAAGCCAGTAATGGATATATACCCTATGATCCAAGTACTCTGTGGCATGGCTAGGGATATATGCAAAGAACAAGTTAAATAGCAGTGGAGCAAGTATGCTTCCTTGTTTTACTCTATTTGGGTACGTCTAGACTTACTTTCACTTTCAAAAGAAGATATGCAAATGTGGTGGTAATTTGCATATCTTCTTTTGATTGCTTTTTGGAAAGAGTTTTTTTTTAAAAAAGCAAGAGTTTAGACATGGTTCTTTAAAAAAAAACCACTTTTTTCGAAAGAAACTTCTTCCTCAAAAATTGAGGTTTACAGGCTCTTTCGAAAAAAGGGGATTTTTTCGAAAGAACCGTGTCTAAACTCTTGCTTTTTTGGAAAAAAAAAAGCAATCAGAAGATATGCAAATTACCACCAGATTTGCATCTCTTCTTTCAAAAGTGAAAGTCTAGACGTACCCTTTGGGATTTCAAATGTATCAGAAGAGTCACCACATGCACTGTCATGTGACCATGGAACAGATGGATGATTTATATGAATCTTCTTGGGCAGTCGTGTTTATATAGAATAGCCCATATGGTGACTGTATCAAAAGCTTCAGTCATGACAGTGAAGACAACATGTTCATTCTCTATTCTAAACATTTTTCCTGGACCTGCCTTATGACAAGCATCATGCCCATAGGACTATGAACTGTTTCAAACCACACTGCATTTCTGGCAGAGTTCTTCAGATATGTTTACAATGAGTTTGTAAAAGGCAAGCCTGTATTTTTTCTGCTGTTCAAGAAAGTGGAATACTTCTGTAGTTTCTGCAGTCAGCATGACTGTCTTTGTTATTTAACAAACAAATTACAATATCTCTGAAAATGTGAGACATTTCTTCTCCCTCCCAAATGCTCCTCAAGATATCTTGAAACACCCCAAAGCTTCTGTAAAGTGCTGCTGGAATACATCCTTTCAAGAACTTTGCCAGATTTCACATGTTTGATGACTTTCACAACTTCATCAATTGATGGAGGGAGGTCAAGATCCCCTGGTGAGTTTGAGTTATTGATAAAGGACCTGCTGATCGACTATGGATGGCCTATTGAGTGGATTAAGGAAGTGTTCGGCCCATCTCTGAATGGTTTCCTCCATGTCTATGATAATAAAGGTAATGCCTCTTGCCAACTTCAAAGGAGCTGTGCCAGATTTAGATGGCCCATAGGCTGCCTTGAGAGAGAGTCAAAGAACAGTTTGTGTGGTTCATATCTATGTAATGCTAAACTTGCAAAGCTTTCCTCACCCACCACTCATCCTGCATTTGCCTCATTTCATACTGGGCTTTGTTCTTTAGGTGCTTAAGACTATTTTTTCTTGAGACAGAAGCGATATCATTTTACCATTCCACAAATAATTTGCTTGTTGCACGGCAGTTTGGAACTGTCCTCATTCTCATTGAACCTCTCCTAGTATATGTGGCGAGCGCATATTATGGAACTGATGAATGACAGTCACCCACCTGTTCCCAGAACAGAATCCAGGGATTAAGGGATTCTGCCCAGACCTATAGTCCACCACCCACCTAGCTCCAGCAGTAGGGGTAGGAAGCAGCTTTGAGTCACTTAACTGACTCGGTGGCATATTACATGTGGGAGCAAAGGGGCACATTTTAGGACAGTGATGACAGTACTGATGGATCTATATTCAGTTTTAATCCACCTCAGATGTTGACCCCATTCACTCTGTCTGTACTCTATTCCTAAGTAGAGCAGAGTGAATAACTGAATTTTCAGTTCGGTAGCCAAACCATCATATAAAAGCAAACATCCAGGTTGACCCAAAATGGAAATGTTTTTGTTTTCTTGAAAAAATGAAAAACAGAAAACATTTAATTTAACATCAAATGTTGGGGTTGATCCTGCAGGAGGTTGGATTTGATGATCTCCTGAGGGCTCTTTCCGCCCTAGGATTCTATGAAATGAAGCATTTTATTCAGCCCAAATAATGTCTTCCTCTTCCTTTGTCGTCTTGTCTTTTTAGATTTTATTTAACCTTTTAATTAAATCTAGTGAAAAATTCTAAACAAAAGATATTGAACAGAAAAGTCAAAGACGTTTCATTTTGAAAATGCAGAAATGAACATGGTTCTGCTTATGCAGATTCTCTCCCCCTCATCCAATGGAAACTATTTGCCAAATTAGACCAACATTCAGAAATAGTTTTATTTGACCTGAAACTGCATTTTTGAGAGCAAACTTTTCATCCAACACATTTCACCCAGCTCTGTTTTCAAATCTTTCATACATTAGTTTAATCTTCCCTTTCATTTCCTCATGTCACCTAGGAAAAGCTGATATACTGTAGTTTATAAATCTCGCCCCCTCTCCCCACCTGTTTGGTGCCTTGACCAATTTCTTTTCCATTGGATTAAATGCATGGGAGGTCATTAGGCCCTCATTACATGAAAACAGTGCATCCACAAAAAATAGTACTTTGTAATAGCTTTATAGGATCAAGCCACTGTACCACTGGGGAGTTTAAGTGTAAATCTGCGTTTGGAATAGACGATAGCATTGGGTGCATTTATTCTAACACACTTCCAGTGCTAGGAATCAGTAAGGGAAGAAGGAGAAGCATGGACTCTCTCTGTGTGCTAATGGCAATATGCTATGCAAGACACAAAGTGGCAATTTAGCTCAATAATCAGAGCCGCATATATCAAGGGAAAAATCCTGTGTCTGGGACCTAAAATGAGTACATTTTTCTACCCCCCACATCTTTACTACTGATGACAAACTGCGTGTTCTTACTTACACAATCAAGAGCTCAGACTCATAACGAATTAATTTATTCTTCTCCAGGACCAGTTCAAACCATTCGTGTAACAGCTGAGTTTCATCCTGTGTGCCTGAATCTATTTGAGATACAAAAAAAATAAATGTGTTATATAGGGTTTCCTTCTCCTTGATCAAACTATTGTGAAGCTACTGTAAATGATCCTAGTTTATAAGGCTAAATGAATACTATGTAGAACCTTGGTGACAGGATATTTATATCAGTAATTCTCCAGAGTTCCAGATGTATAACACACCTGCTTACATTTTGGTGAATAGTTTAATATAGTTAAGGATATACTGAATTTTAGGCTACAATAAATACAAGGGTATGTCTACACAGCAAAGTTATTTCGAAATAACAACCATTATTTTGAAATAACTTTCCTAGCATCTACACAAGCCAACTGCTATTTCAAAATTAAACCGAAATAGAGGAGGGCTTATTTCAAAATTGGTAAACCTCATTCCATGAGGAATAATGCAAATTTCAAAATTGCTATTTCAAAATAAGCGTTGTGTAGATGCTTATTTCAAAATAGAGGGCCTCCAGCCCTTCACAGGGTGCCCTGCTGGCCGCCCTGGCCACAAGGTAACTTCTGACCTGATAACCTGCTGGAACCAGGTCCGGCTGGCCTTAAATGTGATTCAGTGTCCAATCAGCGTGGACGCGCTATTTTGAAATACCAAAAAGCTATTTCGAAATGCATTTTGTGTCCAGACGCGTTATTTCAAAATAAGAGTAGTGTAGACATATCCCTGTTCCATCTAAAAAATTAGCAGGTTATTTTTTTCCTTTCAAATATTTGTCTACTTCTCTTTGAAACGGTTGCTATTAATTGCTTCTTATTCTGGCATAATTTATGTTAACACTAAGCTCCAGCAGCTGAGTTATCCATTTTACATGGATATCCTCATTAGCACGATCAAATTTAAGGGTGTGCAAAGCTGGCATACGACAACCAGTCCCTCCTCCTGGTGGGCCCCTTACTCTTAATCAAAGTCCTACCACAAGCTGGTTGTAAGAGTATAGACAACTGTTGGATACATCTATTCAATATGGAGCAGATTCCCCAAAATGAAAGCATTTGTTCACTGAGTGTCAGCCTTGCCCCACACAAAGAGATGGCAATGAAAAACTGGTTTCAAGCTGTCATTCAGGGTATATGAGTGGACCTTTGTATTAACACCTAACACTGTGGGTATGTCTAGACTGCATCCCTCTGTTGGCAGAGGGATGCAGATTAGGCAGGTCAACATAGCAAACAAAGCAGGGATTTAAATATCCCACGCTTCATTTGCATAAAAATGGCCACAGTTTTTGCTGACTCAGCACTTTGTCGGCAAAAAACAGCGGTCTAGAGGGGGATCTGTCGAGAAAGGCCTTTTTCAACAGATCCCTTATGCCTCCTGCATGCCTTTAAATCCCCGCTTAAACTTTTAAATCCCCGCTTCATTTGCAATGTCGACCTGCCTAATCTGCATCCCTCCACCGACAGAGGGATGCAGTCTAGACATACCCTGTGTTAAATAGCCCATCATAATAGAAATGAAGGGCTGAAAGGGATTTGAGAGGTCATCTACCCTTGCCTGAAATGCTGAGGTAGGACCCAGTATACCTGTCCTAGACCATCCCTGATAAGGGTTTGTCTAGTTCAGAGATGGACAAAATACAGCCCATGGGTAACATCCCCCTATCCCTCCATCTTTTTAATCTAGACTTGAGGATAACCAATCCAGCAGTGCAGGGGCTCAAGTAAATTCCTGACACCCCCGCCCTGACCCCATGCTGCTCCTAGAAGGGGGGGAGCGGGAGGAGGGGACAGAGCTCTGTGCACTGCCCTCACAGGCAGGTGCTGTCGCCATAGTTCCCATTTGCTGGGAATGGGGAACTGCAGTCATAGACTCATAGACTTTAAGGTCAGAAGGGACCATTATGATCATCTAGTCTGACCCCCTGCACAGTGCAGGCCACAGAATCTTGCCCACCTCTCCTAGAATAATCCTCTCACCTATGTCTCAGATATTGAAGCCTTCATATACTTTGAAGACCCCAAGATGCAGAGAATCCTCCAGCTGTGATCTGTCCCCCATGCCACAGAGGAAGGCGAAAAACCCCCAGGGCCTCTGCCAATCTACCCTATCATTAGTTTCCATGAGTATTTACTTCATTAAAAACATTAAAGAGGTCTCTATCCATATCCAAATTGGATCCTGGTGGTCTATAACACACCCCAAGCACTATCCCAGGGGAGGATCTGATAGTTTTCTTCCCCAATGTGATTTTTGCCCAAACGGACTCTGTCTTCTCCATTCCATCACTTTTTATTTCTTTACAATCTACCTCATCTTTAATATACAATGCGACTCCACCACCTTTACCCTTATTTCTGTCTTTCCTAAACAGCACATACCCTTCAATACCTGTACTCCAGTCATGTCTAGTATTCCACCATGTTTCTGTTATTCCTATAATATCTGGTTTCACTTCCTGGACCAATAGCTCTAGTTCCTCCTTTTTGTTACCTAGGCTCCTCGCATTGGCGTACAAACATCTTAATTTTTGCTGTTTGGCCTCATTCACATTCTTTACCTAATTTGGCACAGATGTTATACCTCCAATATGACCTAATAGACTAGTATCCACACCACCTTTCCTCATGTTCATTCTCCTACCCCCAGCTATATCCTTTCTTACTTCGTTTTCCTCCATCTCAGTGTTAAAATCTGGCGTAGAGATTACCTGGGCATCTCCCAACCGTCTTTCCCAAATTCCTAGTTTAAAGCTCTCTTAATAAGTTGAGCCAGCCTCCATCCTAGAAGTCTATTTCCCTCCCTACTTAGGTGAAGTCCATCCCGAGAGAACAGTCCTCTGTCCATAAATGCCTCCCAGTGACCATACATCCCAAAGCCCTCCTTATAGCACCACTGCCTAAGCCATCTATTGATCATCATAATCCTGTCACATCTTTGTTGCCCTTCTCTAGGAACAGGCAGAATCCCACTAAAGATCACCTGAGCCTCAATTTCCTTGAGCATCCTCCCCAGCCTAGCATAGTCTCCCTTAATTCGTTCCAGCGAGAATCTAGCCGTATCATTTGTTCCTACATGAAGGATGATCAATGGATTCCTTCCTGCTCCCTTAATAATTCTCTTCAACCTCAGTTCCACATCTCGTATCTTAGCACCTGGCAGACAGCACACCCTTCTATTCTCTGGATCAGCTCTGGTTACAGGCCTATCTATTCTTCTCAATAAGGAGTCCCCAATCACATAGACCTGCCTTTTCCTAGTGACAGTGAAATTCTCTGGTCTATCTCTAGCTTCCTCTGGCTGCAAGTCCTTGCCATTCCTATTTTCCCTTGTAATCCTAATGCTCATTATTGGTGTTGTCTCCATTAAGTCTTCCCCTTTACCTATGGAACTAGTCACTCTTCTCTTCTTCCTTACCCTTCCATCTTCATTATCTACCTGCTGTACCCCTTCTTCATTTTCCAGCTCCACATACCTGTTCTTGAGCTCTATTTTTCCTTCACTGACCCATCTTTTCCTCTGCCTGGTCCTCTGAGTCACATGCTTCCACTGTCCATTTTCTTTACCCAACAGTCCCCCCTCTGAGGCCCTTGATCCTGCTTCCATCTGCATATCTAAGCTTTCCCCTTCAGCCACATCATGCCTTTGCCCCATCATCTGCTCAAACCCCCTTCTAAACTCGCCCAGAGTTTCCACCTGCATCTCCAGTCCTCGGATCTTTTCTTCCATCAGCTCTGTCAGGTGGCACTTCATGCAAACAAAACTCCTTACAGGTACCCCCTCCAGAATCATGTACATACCGCAGCTACCACATCCAATCATCCTCCTTGTGTTCTCTACTACTTGGGCCATGGCCACTAATGCCTCAGGGTATGTCTACACTACAAAGTTAGTTCGAACTAACTTTCATAGGCACTACACTAGCGCTCCGTTAGTTCGAATTTAATTTAATTAGAACTAACGGAGCGCTTAGTTCAAACTAGGAAAACCTCATTCCACGAGGATTAAGCCTAGTTCGAACTAGCTAGTTCGAATTAAGGGGTGTGTAGCCCCTTAATTCGAACTAGTGGGAGGCTAGACCTCCCCAGGTTTCCCTGGTGGCCACTCTGGCCTACACCAGGGAAACTCGTCTGCCCCCCTCCCGGTCCTGGACCCCTTAAAGGGGCACAGGCTGGCTACGGTGCCCGTGCCAGGTGCAAGCCTGCCAGCACCCAGCCAGCAGACCCTGCACCTGGCACGGATCGAGCCACCCACCCGATGCCCCCCAGCCTTCCCCCTCTTCCCGGGACCAGGCTGGCAGCTCCCGGGAGCTAGCCCGGGACCGCAAGAGGCGGGCACCCACCTGGGCTAGTGCAGACATCATGGACCTTGTCCACGATCTCCGCACTAGGCACAGGAAAGTGGCAGGCTAGGGCAGGAGAGCTGCCAGCCTGGCCACCCAGGAGCAGGTGTGCAAGAGAATCAAGTGGGTCCACTGAGACCCCCGACCCTGAGCCCTGAGCTTACAATGGCCGTCCTGGGTCAGACCAAAGGTCCATCTAGCCCAGTAGCCTGTCTGGCAACAGCGGCTAACCCTAGGGACCCTGGAGGGGATGGACCAAAGACAGTGACCAAGCCATTTGTCTCGTGCCATCCCTCTCCATCCTTCCACATACCTTGGCTAGGGACACCACTCCTACCCCCTGGCTAATACCACTCCATGGACCCAACCTCCATGACTTGATCTCACTTCCCTTTAAACTCTGTTCTAGTTCTAGCCTTCACAGCCTCCTGCACCAAGGAGTTCCACAAGTTGACTCTTTGATTTGTGAAGAACAACTTTCTGTTACTACTCTGAAGCCTGCTACCCATGCCTTTCCTTTGGTGTCCTCTAGTCCTTCTTTATGGGAACTAATGAAGAACTTTTCTGTATGCACCCTCTCCACCCAACTCTTGCTTTTAGAGACCTCTATCCTGTCCCCCCTCCGTCTCCTCTTTTCTAAGCTGAAAAGTCCCAGTCTCTTTAGCCTCTCTTCATATGGGACCTGTTCCCAACCCCTGATCATTGTAGTTGCCCTCCCCTCTCCCAGCCTCTCTCTTCCCCTCTCCCACCTCCTTTTCCCAGTCTCCCCCAGTTTTGTTCAATAAAGACAGATTCCGTTTTGGAAGACACGTTATCTTTATTTTGTACATCAAGAAGAGGGGCTAGGGAAGGGTAAGTGGAAGGAGGTGAGGGAGGAATGGGGCACGAGCCCCCGATGGGGAGGACTGGGCTGGCTCTGCGGGCTTCTGGGGGTGGAAGCTCTCCTGCAGCCCCCCAGTTGCTCCCTCTCCGCAGATGGCAGCCTGCGGCAAGTGCAGCCGGGCTGATGGCCGAATGCTGTGATGTGCCCAGTGTGGGTACTCCGGGCAATCCAAGCCAGGACTGCTTTGCAAGCGGGGCACCCCTGAGAACTGTCTGTCCGGGGTGGGGGTCGGGACCCTTTAAGCACAGCCCTCGGCTAGCCTGAGACAGCATCTCCACGCTCTATGTCCTCCTCTGATGCCCTGCCGGCACTGCTTCCGGCCATCCTTGAGCCCGGTTCAGGGTCCACTTAATGTGGACATGCTAGTTCGAATTAGCAAAATGCTAATTCGAACTAGTTTTTTAGTCTGGATCCATTAGTTCGAATTAGCTTAGTTTGAATTAACGTTGTAGTGTAGACATACCCTCAGTGTTTTATCTACTTTCTCACCAAAATCCTATTAGTCTGGTGAACACAAAAACAAACCAGAACACCCTCTCCACAGCAAAAACAAACTCCAAACAGTCAGTGGAAGCCACAGAGGCAGTGCCTGAACATATTGGCTGCTTCCAGGAGTGGCATGGAGCCAGCGCGTGGGTGGGAACCTGTCTTAATCCCGCTGTACTATCAAGGTAAGCAGCATCTGGATGGAGCTTGCACCCTAAACTTCCTGCACCCCAACCCTAATCCCAGCCCCCTTCCTACATTGCTGCCTGCATCCCAACCCCCTCCCACATCCCTTTTACACCCCAATTCCACGCTCTGAGCCTCATTCTGCACTCTGCACCCCCTCCTGCAGTGCAGCCCAGCCCTGTATTGGATAGAGATTCCTTGCCTGCTTTCTTTGTGGGAGAGAGCTAAACCAGGAGTGGAGAGACACAGAATGATTTAAACCCAGGCAGGACTACCATGTCTCCAAGGAATTCCGGGCATGGAAGTAGATTGAACAAAGAGAAGATCATGAGTAAATAAAAGGAAAATGTGAATCAAGTCACGATCAGGTATTTTATTTTGTGGTTTGGTTTGATTTGCTCTGTGTGAATCAATGCCTCTCCCCCCGCCCCATTCATCATCTAAGAATTGTTTCCAGAGATTTTCTCTGTGTTTTTATTTGTTTTACTTAGTTGCTATGTAACACCCCGCAATCAAGTATGCTTTATCAAGTGCATCTTCTGTTGTGTTAATAAAAATCACTTTTTTAAGGTGATGATTTGATTCTTGTGTCCTGGAAAGTAACAGGGGTCTCTCTGTGTGTATTTGCCTGCCTGAGGCTGGCTGATCAGCTACCAGAGACTACAGCTTGTTTTTATCTTTTCTTTTTCCAAGCTCTTTTGGGGCAAAAGAGAATTCAAGTGTTCCCCCGGTTTTAGGGATAAATCACTTGATGGTGGCAGCTATCCCCCAAGTCAGTGAATCTGTGACTCGGGGGGAGTTTTTGTAACCAGAGCCTGTAGGGGTGAAGTATATTTAAAGTCTTTGCAATCTTCTGCACTCAGAGTACCAGAGTGAAGAACAGCCCTGACACGATGACAAAGCAGTGGGATCATTTTGAACCAAGAACACAGACCTCAGGAATTTAAAAGGACACATTTTTTGTTCTTCTGCTTTGCTCTTTGGAAATTTTGGAGGGTTTTTTAATTCTTATTTTTTGTTGCCGCCTTTGGGAAAGGCACACAAAAGGTTAACTCTGTAAAGCCAGAGAGTCCACAGCAGTTGTTTTTTCTAGCTTTTGGGGCAACTGGCTAACTAGGCTAGAATAGGGCAGGGAAGCAGCCCAGTACATGCTTTTGGGGTCAGGAAGAGAAGCCCTAGAGCAACCAACCCATCCTAAGCGACACCCTGAGGAGAAAACAGCCTCAAAGCAGGGCAAGATGTCCACCTCTGGGGAAGACTCATACCCAAGGAGGGGGACAGAAGGGTTTCTGTGAGGCGAAGGGAAAGTAAACTTGTGGGGTCAGAAGCAGCGAATGGCAACCCTTCTTCTCCCTCACCACTGTCTTCAGGGTGGGAGAGTGTCCTTACGGCAGGAAGAGATGGAGTTGAAATTAAGGAAGAGATGGAGTTCTGCCTAAAGATGAAGCAAGTGGAAGTGGAATTGGAAATGAAACGCTTAGAAAAGGAAATAGAGGTGAGGTGAGCAGAAGCCTTAAATCATCTTCGGTACTGAATGACTGGAAGACAGATAACATGATGCTAATATTTAAAAATTGTCAAACACATGGATGAATATAATTTGTTGGGGGAAATCAACATGGTTTCTGTAAAGGGAAATCATGCCTTACTAATCTGCTAGAGTTCTTTGAGGGGGTCAAACAAACATGTGGACAAGGGGGATCCAGTGGATATAGTATACTTAGATTTCCTAAAAGCCCTTGACAAAGGCTCATAAATAAAATAAAGTAAATTGCCATGGGATAAGAGGGGAGGTCCTTTCGTGGATAGATAACTGGGCGGTTGCCAGGCAACATGGTAGTAGTGGCTGGCAGGCACAAGCCTTTTAAATTACTGCTGTTTAAAGGGTTTGAAGCTCCTGGCCCCATCACTAATACATTGCCTTGCAGCTGGTTGGAGCCACAAGCCGGGAACCCTTTAATAGTAGCAATTGAAAAGGCATCAGGTCCTGCCCCTTCCATTGTCTGGAACTCAGGGGGCAGGAACCCTAAGCCAAGCAAAGCTCAGAATAGGTGAGCTCCCAATCCCACCCCTTCCATCCAAGGCTCCACCCCTTCCGGGGTGGCCCACGACCACTTCCGAAATTTTTGAAGTGACCCCTCTGCAAAAATTATTGCCCACCCCTAATTCAGGAGGAGAAACTCCGAGGTGGCATACTTAATGGGCCAGGAGCAACAGCACAAAAGAAACAGTTAGGCTACATGGTTAAGCTACATCTGTGCACTTATAAAAATCTGTCCTCTTAGTTAGGCATTATCATTCCCCAAAGCCCATCTGTCTAACTGGCATTGCAAGGTGCAGGTATATGAGGTCTAGAGCTGTGACATTTTAACAAAGCATTTAATGTATCGCTAACAAGAGAACCTGTTTTCACAGATATGCATATGTGCAACCATGCTCTCCTTCCTCCAGCTCCTTCCCAATTTTTGCTACTTTCTTGTTTTGAAAATAATATTGCTTCTATTAAAAGATCTGAGCTACATTTCAACTGAAGTAAGTAAACAGCAATTCAGTTTGTCTGTTTTTTGTTTCAGCTGCACCAGACTAACATGGTTACATTTTTACCATTATTCTAGCAAAAACTTCATAACAGTAACTTTTTGTTTTTTTCCCCCTCTCTCCTACAGAGTGCCCTCTAGTGTCCTGAGGTCTTCATTGCATTTACTCACTGAACCTCGCTATTGATTTAATCTTTAATAATAATGCCAATAATTACTTAACTTACATGGTTTACCTCTTCCAAGTGCAATACAACAAACTAAGTAATCCCAATACCACACAAATGAAATAGGGAAGTTGTTCGAGTCAACTGGATGCCCGTCCCTCTGTTTGCTTATTGAGCCACATTGCCTTTTGCAAAATGTTTATTGCAAAAAGGTGACTTTTTATTTATCCAAAAGGCTTTCATTTGAGGTGCCATTAGAAATTAAGATGTCTTTTTCTTTTTATTACACTAACAACTTTAACATGACCTATTTATAAGCAGCATTTACTAAACAAGCAGCATTTACTAAACATGGCTCTCAAACTCTCAGCTTCCTGCCACCCTATCACCTTTTTCTTTAATAGCAACCTTTACAACTTGCTTAAGTCAACTATTGAGTTATACACATTTCAATTGAAAATGTGATTCAAAATCTGTATTACTGAATTTTGTTTTAGGTAAAAGATCCCTATAAACCTACACAAATATCACTAAGAACACGGCAGCAATACGTTAATGATTTAGTATTTGGTGTTTAACAAAGAATAAAATAAATGACGAGAGGGTCCACCAAAAGTTATTCATAGGATTGATTATTTCTAATGTTTTCTTTAAATGCATGAATTGTTGTCACTACAATTACAAGATCATCAAATTCTCATTTTGTTCATCAGTCTTCGTGGCAGTTTGTTTCACACCCACGCATGTTCTCTTCTAATTCAGTTCAGTAGCTAATGAATAACTCCCACTAACAAAAGAGCTTTTCATTCCATGCTCACGTAATTATTAGAGGAGAGTTGCGTAAATGTCACTGAAGACAGTGTTTGCAGGCCTGCCTCTAAATTTGGTTATTCACCACCTTTTCAGCTCAATATTATTGCTTAACTGTGATCATTTTCTAATTACCTTAATAATGCCAATTAAATCACTTGAGCTACATAAGTACAGGCCTACTTAAATACAACTTAACCTAATAAGCACTGGTCATTCATTAAACAATAATGCACATTTTTTAAAGGATGAATGGAATATTATCTGACTGAATCCTCCAACATCACAAAAGTTATTACAAGCAATTTAGCATTAACATTTTGATACCTAATTTGGAGATTTTCAGCCTGAAATGTTCCACAATAAGAATTATTCAAATACAATAGCCCTGACCCCTTTTCTTATCTGTCTGCATCTGTAGCTGGCCACCCACATGAAAACAATCAACAGGGGAGAAAATAGCACTCAAACCTTAATGAAAGGAATTAAATTACTAAGGATGAGGAAGGGAATGAGGTGCATCAATCTCTTAGCAGATGAGCTTTCTTTAGAAAATGAGATTGTCAAAGTAATGGAAACAAGATGTGGCTGGACCATCCATCCTGGTTTTCTGCATTTATCCCAATTTCTCTATAGTTGGAAAAGTTTTCATCCTCCATATTTTCAGAGACCTAGACTCCTAGGTAACTAAGGGTATGTCTACACTACAGCTACTCAGCAATGGCACCGAAGGGCAGACACTTCTTACGCTGGCAAGGCAGGGCCATCTTTACTCACACACCAAATACACAGTTGTGTAGAGCACCTGAACATATGGGGCACCACTGGGTCTGAATGTCCACACAGCTGCCTCTTCTTATCCCTGTTCTGTGGCTTTGCTTTATCCTGGAGAAGATCCACTTTACTTAAAAGTGACATAGCTTGCCAGACCCATTAGCAGACTCTGAACCTGTGAAAGCTATTCAAGTGGTAATGAAGCTGTTGAACAGGCATTTGCCAACCCCAGCTATATGCTGCCAGTTTCTGAATTTACTGTACTAAATCTACAGGACTTTAGTTTAAAGTTTGCTTTAAAAATATTTCATTAGCATGTTGCTGAAGATTATAAAATCATATCTCTAAAAAATTGTCATCCCCTCACCTGGCATCAGACATTAGGGAACCAGTTTAATAATACTGCATAAGGCCAAATGAGCCCTAAGGAGGTTCTGCTGGCAGGAAGGCGGGGGTGGGGGTGGTTCTATCAATGTAGCTAATCCATCTCTCTGACAGGAGGCAGCAAGATGACAGAAGAAACCTTCGTTTGACTCTGCTATATCTGAATGCATGAGGTGGAGAGAGATAGGTTTACCCAACTAGACCACACAAGGGGCAAATTTTTTCACGTCTCTGCATGACGAGGCTAGGACAATCTAATTTTTAAGTGCAGACTAGGCCTAACACTACCGATTTTTTGAGGAGTCTCCTTCCCAAAAGGCAAAAAGATGGGTGTCAGTGGTCAGCACTCAGCATTGGGCCCAGTATGATTTTGCTGATATTATGCTGATTTGTAATATAGCACTAAAAAAAAAGTATATGGCTACTTTACCACACTATGCAATCAAGCATTAAAACAACATTTTCCAAGTTTTGGATGTTGGATCAAAAAACGTAACTCCCAGGAACAACATCACACTAAGTAATTTAGGAGTTTTTAACAAGGCAGATTATAAAAAGCAGATTTGGCTTTCAGACAGTCCTTTACATCTAAAATAACTTTTGATCCTCCTCAGAAGACAGATTGCACCCAGGCAGCCATTTATGTTCTTATTTTATTTTTAAAAAACCCTTACCGTTCGAGTGGATCTTTACATTTCATCGCTTAGAAAAGGTTGATATCAAACTGTGCTGAGCACCAAAGCTGTTATGAGAAGAGCTGCATCTCAGAGAGGCACCATACCTCCTCTTCTCCCTGCTTCGTGGGGAAATCATGGAACCCTTTTCTGAGGGGAAGCTCACTCCCCCCTTGCCCTCAGCTAATCACACTGGGGATCCAGCATTATGGCTCTACTAACTCTGCACTTCTCCCGTACGCTGTCCACTTTCTCTTTCTCCTCCCTGTCCAACAGCTCATGTGGCAGAAGGGAGAGACAGCACGTCAGACATGGTCAAGGAGACCAGACTAAATGATTTAATGATTCCTTCTGGCCTTAAAAAAAAAAAAAAAATCTATGAATCTATCCTGCCTCACCCTTCCATGCATGAACTGTAATGTGAACATTTCTTATGTAGACATGTAGAGATGTTACCCCATTTCACTCCCCTCCACAGCTGGCTTAGGGCTAATTAAAACCTAACCTTTCAATGCAACAGAGCAAAATCCCCATTATCTCCTGTTCATAAGAAAACAGCATTTCATAGTTTAGGTGTGTCTCACTATGCACTGCCCATTTACATAGCTTGTTTGCATTACTGCCATGGTTCAGTCACTGCCTACTATCATATTATTGACTTTTCACACTCAGAGAGATGTTGTTAAGGACCTTGTTACTAAGCATAGGTTGCTGGCTTAGTAACTGAGTTGCTGGACTTGGAAACATCACTGATTCTGTAGTGAAGATGAAATCATCCCAGGATTTTAAAACAATAAGAGCGAAGTAGATTCAGCTTCAAGTTCCAATAATCACACGTTCACAACTGATAACATCTAAAACTGTTTGTCACCTGGAGAAAATAGGTCTTTTTTTCTCTGTATTATTTCAGGGGAAATTTTCCAATCCTCTGTACTTTTAAGACAGTTGTAAAACCTGCTCTACTTTTAAAGAAACATAGAATTATCACAAATTTACTACCCCATTTACCTGATTCTCCTCGCAGTTCTCTTTCCAGTTTAACACCATTTATTTCCAAGGCCCTCTGTCTTTCCTCCACTTCTTCCAGTTGGCGCTGTATGGCCTGCAAAATTACAATGACATACAATTCAAAGATACAGTTTTAAAATGCAAAGATGAAGGACAGTTCAGTGGTTATAGCCCTGGGAATTGGAAACCCACATTCAGGTCTCTGCACTGTTGAAGTTTTCCAGTCTGATCATTTTGGGCTAATTTTTAATTAATATGTAACGCACTTTTAAAAATTCCTGCTAGATGACCACCTGCAGTTTTAAGTGCCTAGACATTTTACCACTCCAGCTGCTCCTAGTGTCCCTGTGCACCAGTTGCCTGTCTGTAAAATGGCAACAGCAGCACTTCCCTACTTCACAGCGCAGTTGAAGGTGAATATATTGACAATTGTGAGCACTCAGACACCATGGTAATGGGAGCCACATTAGTATCGAAAACAGTTTGAAACGTTTGCCTGCTATTTTGAATTGAATGGGACAGCTCCTTCTCATACAACCTTTTAATATGGAAATGAGTCTATAGCTCCATAATTCCCATGAATAGGCACTACATTGGTAACCCTCATATGAACTGAGTTGACCATATCCTCTAAGCATGTCTATGTGGTAGGTGAACCATTTTCAAAGCATCTATTGATTCTGGAGGCCCAACCTGAGACACCTTTAAAAGGTTAGGTGCCAAGTATTTTCTTAAATTCAGGCCCTATGTGTCCAAAGCTGGCATCCAAAAATCAGGGGTCACAAGAAAAATAGTAGGAAGACCCTATATGGGCACAATTGAGTTCCAAATAAATCATCTTTGCTAACTATAGATAAACAAATAAGCAAGATTAGCTGCATATAATCCTGCTGCTCTGACTGCTTTCGGAGAGCATTTGAAACATCACTAAAGGGCTCACAAAGTATTGCAAAGGACAAATATTCACACACTATACACTACAGTCCTGTCTCTCATCACCATCCTCTCTCCCCCACCTACCAAATACTCCGAAGTGTGACACACAGTTTTACTTTGTCACCTGTGCTTTATGGAGTCTTTTCAGCTCCTCTTGTTTAGCCAGTTGCTTTGTTTCCTTTTCTAGTTTTCTCCTTTTAAGGGTCCTTTTTGCCTACAAGAGTAAGGGGAGAAAAGAAGGTAATCAATATCCATGTACTTAGTTATCTTAACATTTCATAGAGTTTTGCCTGCTGCAAATGTTAAGTAGTTTTTGATTCACTCAGCTAGGTTTACTTTCAGCCATTAAGACATTATCAGTAAGATCCTCGCTGCATCCCTAGTTAAACATTAGCTATTTCTGTCAGTGAAGGGAAAAGGGAAAACTGAATCAATAGAGCTACACAACTAGACACCTATGGCCACAAGAGCTTCTGTGGGCATCATGGTTACCAGAGAACAGATCAAATACATAAAGTATCAGCTTCCCATGGAAAATGTGACCGATTTTTTATTGTATTTGCCACTCACTTAATACTCAGCTCATTTGTGTGAATAATAGTATATTTGTTAACATTTTATATTATATGTAAAAATATGCTTTCAAAAAGTATTGGGCTTGATCCCTCACTGGCATGGCTCTACAATGGAGCTATGCTAATTTACAACAGAAAAGGGTCTGTCCCATTTTTCAGTAATTAACTCTGATGTCAGTCATGTGATACAATAGCAGTTCGTTTTGGGCTGCTTGCAACCTCACATGACTGATGTAGTTTGAAGCAGTGCAACAAACACATTAGCATCTGAAACCTGATAAAGGTTTGTCTTCTCCAAAAGCAGTTTAATTATTGTCATTGCCATTATTGCCTTTTCTTTTCTTGTCTGTCCCCCTTTCTCTCCAACACCCTTTGTTTTGCAAGTTACAGAGATGTTGCAATGGAAACATTTTTATGGGCACAAATCAATGAACACTGCAATACCTTCCAAGAAGTACAACGGAGCAATTTTGAAAGGGTTCATATAGGGGAGTGGCATGCGCTGTCTAATCTTGATCCTCATTTATACTATCTGAAAATATTTTAAAACCAGTCATGATTTCCCACTCAAGAAAACAGAAAGGAAATAAAAATAAGACGACGAGAAAATAAAAGTCTAGAAGCCTGTTCTCTCAGAATGCTACATTTCAGTTTCTCTTCAGTTTTGTCAGTGGAGAATGGCAACATCTATCAGGTGGCAAGCAAAACTGGTATGTAAACTCTTACTGGGAGCCAAATGAGATGAACTGATACATTTAATAGTGGATATGACTCAAAACGGTGGGAAGCAATGCCATACCTGAGTCATTGTCACTGGTTTATGCAATAGTTTGTCATTTACACCATATTCAACCTGACATTTTGTTACTGATAGTCTTTCCTCATTACGGTATGTCCATTTGTGCCTGCCAGCTGTTTGAACTCTTGAAACTCATTTTTGTTCAGTTCATGCTGGTCTTTATTTTCTTTGTCCTTTTCCATCTATATATTTTATGTATTGCATTTAGCCCACTCTTATTTTTTTCAAATTAATTTTTTTTTCTGGTTCTTCCCTCTCTCACACTCTGTGGTTTGGGTTGGTTTTTTTTTTTTTTTTTTTTTTTAAAGATCTTTGAATTTTATTATTTGAAGCTTCTGGTGTTTAACAAGGTCTGTTTCAACCATCACTTACTCCTTTTTCTTTTACTAACTTCTGATGCCTTCAACACAGAATATTCAGGAAAAATTCGAAACAGTTATAGCCAATAATTGTTAAAAAAAAAATTGCATAATATTGCTGGTAATGTCAAATATCAAAGTGAGGTGGAAGCATGTGATGCATCTCCATTCCACTTATGTGGGCCAACAGATATGGATGGACACGAGAGAAAGCCTCAACTCTCATGGAAACATATTTGTTGGGGATTGTAGGGAGGAGCAGTGAGAGGAGCAGCAGTTAAAAGACAACATGGGAAATGAAGCTTCTCAAGCTCTTCCCTCTAAGCCAAATTTTTGTGACAATTAAATCGATATTTCTTGCACATCTTTGAGAGGGAAAGATTTGGTAAAATGGAATCGATCAGCGTAGCCGTTGTTGCATTGGTTTGGAGAGTCCTTTAAAATATGGAAAAATACAGTTGTGGTTTTGCTACCTTGCTTCTGCAATGCACTTTTCCCCCTTTTTGTCACAGACATACCCCGGGCAGGTATATTATCTGTGTCTGACTAACTTCTCAATATCCCATTGAAGGGAACTCTGGGTGGTTTCTGCCAAAAGTTAAGAACTGGCTGATCATCATGGTTATTGCGAGATGTTTGTATGGGAAATAGGAAAAGAGATATGTAAAATGTTGAATTGTAAGTTGCAAAACCGTTGAAGTCAGACTCATCACCTGAGGCAAGCAGGGACTCAGGGCTAAATCAAACAATGCTGAGAGCAATGGACATCCAAGGACTTGGTCTACTACATGAACCAGACAAAGATATGAGAAAAAGGCCCCAGGAGAGGTCTCTGAAGAGAGGGCCCCCTCAGCTAAGAGACAATGGCCTGTAACTGCACAGGAGCAGAAGAACTGGCCATATGTTCTTATCTGTTACAGAAGAGAAACTCTGCCTTTCAGTGGTCTCATGAAAGGATCTCAGTTTTCTGAACTGGGCAAGCGCTGCATTGACTCACCAGAGAGTGAGAAATACCTTATTACACAAGAAAGTAACTTAATAGGTACAGGCTATGGATTGCATTTTAGAGTTCTCTTTTGCTTATAACCTTACATTTCCAAACTGGCATACTTGCTGCTGTTTGAATTTGTATCTCAAGCTCTGTTAAATGGACTTGTCAATAGTGAAACCAAATTGAAGTTTAAGTGCCTTGTGCTAAGGAGTGTGTCAAACTGAAGTGAAACCAGTGAACACTGAGGCAGCAGGTAAGGACACATGAATTGCAGATGTGCAGAAGACAGGGGACTGGGCACTCCAGTGATGTGTATAAACTACTAGCCTGCAGGAGGAAAGAGCAGGGCTCCCAGAGCATGGAGCAAAGCACCTATGTTGCCAGCAGCTAGTGGCTGGGGAGTGTTCCCCAGGGCTCTCTTCTGCTCTGAGCAGGTGGCTGGGAAATACCCTAGATGCCTTGGGTAACCCCAAAGAGTGTCAGATCTTTGCATTTCAAAATGTTGTGATCCCTGTGGAAATGCAATATTAGATTTGGGGCCTTCTGGTGCTGGTTATTCCAAGCCTGATTTAACCTCAGCTCACCATTGTGGATTGCAGTGTGCTAGAAGTTGAACCTCCCTGGTCAGGACCACAGATGTTGCTGGACCAGCCAGCCATTGGATCAGTGAGCCCCACTGGCTGTTGTCTGGGAGTCCAGTACAGAGGGAGGAGCAGTGGCAGCCTGCTGGTGGGCTGGGGCTGACAGCAGGGCTGACAGCCAGAGCCCTGATCTCCCCTGGCCTGACAAACTCCCTTGTTCGGGGATTGTGCCAGACCAGAGAGGTCCAACCTGTATCAACATTCATTTGTTTAATTATAAAAAAAAAAAAAAAAAAACTGTTCAAAATGCCAACTCCTAGCCCAACCAACCTCTCTAGTTAGGGCCATCTACGGATCCCACTTACCGATGCCCCTCCACTTACAGACAAAGGGTAAACAAGTCTCTGATGAGCTTTTCAGCCTACAGTATCTCTCTCCGTTCAAATAACAAACGATCAAAACTTCATTGGGATTTCAGCACTCTTACTTTCTATTAGATAAAGAAACACAGCTGGACCAATATGAGTCCAATACACAGTAGGCATTTGGGGGGGGTATAATTTTTTGATGGGGCTGCAAAGCTCATTTAATATTTCTGATTAGAATAAATATAACATTTGTCATGCAATCTGCTTGTAGTTCTTTTTTAATGAAGTGGTGGTCCCTCTAGAGAAATCTGCATCTGTTTGTTTTAATTCTTTCAATGGTTTGTTGGTTGGGCTATATATTAAAACCATTTAAAAATGCAGCTTCAGAGAGGTTTATGTTAAGCATGTTTGTTTTTTCAAATTAAATTCATCTCTGTCAGAGCTCTTAGAACCTGGAGAGGAGGGGGATTCTGTCAGGTGCAAGGAATTCTGGTACCTGTCTTTGGGAAAGAAACCTGATGCTGTTCTATCCATTACATATTAGGTCTACAGGTCACCACTCTCCCAAAACTTCTAGTTTAAAGCCAGAGTCATACAAATCTTAAGTATAATGTAACAGCAAAAGCTCCTTTTTATTTCTAAGTAAAGTTTACCTTGAGCACTAATGGAGGCTTGTGTTCAAATTCACCATCAGAGGAAGAACAACAACATACAACCACTTGTTTTTTGACAGATAGGTGTTCAGAGCCTAAAATACAGGAACAAAGGCAAGCAGAAAATATTTTCCCTTGAGACATATGGACATTCATCCTAGCCACTTGCACAGTGCACCTGCCCTGAGCTTTATTAGGTTGCACCTAACAGCAATTTGAAAATTGGCTGACTGTGTTAATTACATTTTTGGCCACTCTCCAATGCCTTGGTTGCCTGTTATTTTGGAATTCTTTTTAAAACATACCAGTATTACATATCCATCAATTAATTCCTTAAACACCATCTAGCATGATGCTCAAAATTCATTCAAAAAGAAAATCTGTTATTAAAAGGCATATCTGAAGTTAGCCATATTACTTAAATGATTGTGTAAGACTCACCATGCTGTGTAATTGAATGCAAAAAGTCTGAGCCAGCTCTTAAACAAATTACCCTTATGTGGCTTCTAGCATCTGGCACCCATTTTTACTACATGACATCTGCTCAGTGTAAAATAGCTGGCGTCAGAATGTCTGGTCATATAAAAAAATCACAAATGTAATCAGAAGCAAATGGACTAAGAACAAGGTTTTATCACATACTCTCATGCAACATAAATATTTCATTAATTATGTCTAAACAAATGTCAGTTTTATTTTTCTGTCTTAAGAATATTATCACATCATTGAACTGTTGATTAAAATGCCATAATAGGTCAGGAAAATCTATACATCACAACAATACACTCCGAGGGAAATTCAAAAGATATCATTGGAAAAAAACCATGCACTTAGGGATGCAAATTAAAGTATATTAAACTATAATGTTATTATGCCTATTTCACCAGAGTCTTGTTCTAGCCAGCTGTAAACATTTGAATTGGTTCTTCTCAATTTATTTGTCTAATTCATATCTTTATTCTCTTTGTTTGAGAAAATAAAACTGCTCCAGGAACATCTGTCTCTGCACTTCAACCTGCTGCAGAGTTAATGATTAACATCTGGACAGGGCTGCATCTTGGAAGTACACATAATTTAAAGTGATCAGCATTTTCCAGGTAACTCTTGATTTTCTATAATTCAGCATATGAATGCAAGTTTTACTTGGAATATGATTACTTTCCATTCCCCTCACTGTAAGTTTCCCTTCCTCTTCTCATTTGTTTAGCTGCAAATCTAAACCCTGCAGGAACAGAATTAATTTGTCTCAAAATTGATTTTAAAATTAAAGTCACTGAAATATGTTCATTCCAGAAAAATAACTAAATGATAGGAAGGGCCAAATTCTACTCCCAGTAAGGTCACGCTTACACTACTACTTTGGTTAGCAAAATATATAATCACAGAACACTAAAACTGGAAGGGACCCAAGAGGTCATCGAGTCCAGTCCGCTGCCCTCACAGAAGGACCAGGCTCCATTCTAGATCAGTGTTTCTCAACCAGTGGTATGAGTACCATTAGGGGTACTTGAGAGAAGTCTGGGGGGTACCTCAACACAACTGAAATTTGGAGAAAACTGAATTTTTGTTTTAAGTTTTATAACACTTTATTATTTTTGTACTTTTATACCCAAAAATGTCATCACCCGCCTGGCTACAATGAACTTGTTTAAACAAATGTGTTGCAATGGTAGAAAAAAACGGTGTGTCTGAAAACTGTAGGTATTGGGGGCACTTTTATATATATATATATATATATATATATATATATATATATATATATATATATATATATATATATTTTAAAGAGGGTACTTAATTTCTTTTTAAAAAAAGGTGATACTTTATTTAAAAAAAAAAAAAGGTTGAGAAACACTGGTCTAGACCATCCCTGATAGAGGTCTATCCAACCGGCTCTTAAATATCGCCAGAGATGCAGATTCCACAACCTCCTTAGGCAACTTATTCCAGTATTTAACCATCCAGACAGGAAGTTTTTCCTAATGTCCAACCTAAACCTCCCTTGCTGCAGTTTAAGCCCATTGCTCAGAGGTACAACATATTGCTCAAGGGTGCAAAAAAACAGGCCTCCCAGAGTGCTGTAATTTACACTGTCATAAGTGGTAGTGTGCAAAATGCCACTCCTACTGCTCATGGGTGTGTGTGTGTAATTATGTTGATGGGAGTGCTCTCTCTTGTGTGCATAGGACAGTCATACAAGAGCTTTTACATGGGTACAGCTCCATCAGTACAATGGCACTGCTGTAAGCTCACTAGTGGAGACCCAGCCTCGTTTACATCAACATTAATCATGTTGATTAATAACTGTTGGCTTCTCACCAAACCCCTAATCTCAGTAAAGTGTAATTGGGAGCAGAATTGGTCCTCATAAGATTTCCAGGAGCTACGCAGGTCAAGACAAGCAGTTACCCCTAAAAAAGAGAAGGAGCTGTCCAGAGCCCAGAAGTTGTTTCACTGTCAGCGTTCTGAAAGACACAAGACCACACCCCCAGCCTACCCAAGCTATCCCCTAAGCATGGAGCATCCCACTCCCCACCCTGTCTTTTGAGCTAGGAGAGGACTGGGTCCAAGTCAGAGAGGAGCTAATTGCACCAGCTGGAATAACCTGTTTGGGGCTGATCAGAATTGCCAGTTCTGATTGAAAGGTCCCCACCACCTGTCTGGAGCACTGCAGGGCCAGCCATGGATGGTCAAGCAGGTGTGGGCAAACTATGGCCCATGGGCCACATCTGGCCTGTTGGACCATTTAAACCAGCCCTCAAGCACCTGCCAGGGAGCATGGCCAGAAGCTTGCCTTGCTACTGTGCTCCAGCTGAGAAGCAGGGTCAAGGGCTTGTCTTGCCCTGCTCCACATGTGCAGTGGCTCCCAGATGCAGGAGCAAACAGGGGGCTCCACACAGTGCTCCCACCTCAAGTACCAGCTCTGTAGCTCCCATTGGCTGGGAAGCGCACCCCAACCACCTTTACCACCTCTGATCCCTTTCTTGCCTCTCAAACTCCTCCACCCTATCCTGGAGCACCCTTCTGTACCCCAAACTCCTACATTACAGACAGGTGGAAGTAAGTGGGTGCACCCTCGTGCACAGCTCCAACAAGATCTGGTTGAGCTGTGGCAAAAGCCAGCAATGAGCTATTGAAAGAGCTGGCAGGGACCCAGATTGCAATAGGACAGTACCTGTAAGAAATGTTAAATTCCTTTTACCTCTGACCTCAACCCCCAATTTTGTGAGCATTTATGGTCCTCTATACAATTCCCATACTGAGATGTGGTTACTTTGCCAGCCCCAGTGTACAGCCATTGTGCCAGCTTTATGTTATTCACGGACATGCTCTAAGGCAGCGGCCAGAACGGGTAAAACGGAATCAATTCGGAGCTGGGATCTGATTCGCAGTCACATTTCTTCTGATGGTTTCACTTGATTTTGTTTTCTCTGTTATTTACCAAGTTTCTCCAGTAAATGGCTTCTAATCACACAGTCATGGAAATAAAATACAAAAAACAATTTTTTTTAAACTTTACAAGAGTTCCAGGTGGGGCTGGCAACACAATCACAACTGTTTTTTCTTGAGTTGGAATGAATTCTTGCTTTCCACTAGCCTCCTCTGAGTCACATCAATGATTTACAAAGATTACAAGTTCTAGAGGATAAACAGCCTCCTGTGAGAGAAGAGCACCTGCCTCCTTCTCAAGGGACTCTGACTCAGGAGTTGGTTTTGGGATGAGGCAGAATCATTCACTTCCCAAAGGGTTTAGGACAAAGGCCATAACAAGAGGAAGAAGAAATCAGTGTCCTTAAGTAAATGGATTAATAGTATGGTCCTTACAATGTCTGTCACCGTATGTATTCTGGAATGTCTTGCATTCTGCTTGGAAAACCAAATTAAACCATCTGCACACAGTCCAGCCTTTCCAGGAATATTATTAGAAGACACCAGGCAGCTAACTGATAACTCTCATTGGCCTTCATGTAAAAGTTCTTGATCGGGGCTTCTGAAGGCAGAAAAGTAGTTGAGCCAAAGAAGAATACTCAACACTAATTAGTGATGGTGATGTTGTAACATGTCATCCTGTGACAATAGAAAACTACAGAGCATTTCTATAGCTTCCCATAAATCTTAATGTACTTTATGGCATTTGTGAGTATCCCCATTTTGCAAGAGGAGAAATGGGAAAGTCATCCTAGGTGCCTCCAAACGTGAGGGAGTAGACAGACACCACATTGGGGAGCAAAGAGCTAGGGAACAGCTCTGGGCCCAGGTGATTCCACCCAGCCACACTTACAAAGCCTGCAAAAGCTGGAGGCCAACAGGTGTGCAGAGCAGTTCAGAACATACAGCAGAAGGGAGCAGTGGCTGCTCAGAGGGGGAAAATACAGCCCAGCAACCCATTGCCTGAGGACTCTACACAGACGTGTGGAAGCCCACCAAGCAGAGGCACATGGCTGAGCGTGGGGCAGGGTCTCCATTGAAATGATTTACTTTGGAAGCTAAAGGAGACTATGATATGAAGTGGTCCGGAATGTGGGAGGCAACAGCTTAGCACACCATGGTATTGGGCATCAGTGGTGTAGCCAGAAGGGACCCCTAGGTGGGGCGCTGACTTCAGGGTGGGTGGGCAAGAAGGGAGGATGGAGGGACAGGACAGGAGGGATGGGGCCACCTCTCCCCCAACCAGCTGTGTTGGGGGAATGGAAACTCTGGCTAGGGCACCGAAGGATGCACTCAGAGAGCGGGGCCTGCGTGCAGGGACCTGTCCTGTTCTGCTGCCTGCATGGCGCTCGAGCCCAGGAGAGGGATACACTCCAAGACTAGAGTGCCGCTAAGGTGCGCGCCTGAGTGACCATGCACAACAAATTTTTCCCCTCCCATCTCCTGTGGAGAGCCGCACAGTGAGGGAGTGTGGAGAGGGCATGATGAGGGAGCCACTGGCGTGGGGAGCCAGGACCTGCAGCAGCCTCATGGCAGGGAAGCTGCATGGCGGGACAGCGTGTCTGCTCCGGCGGCCAGGATTGGGACATGCCGCATGGCGGGTGTGTGTGTGTGTGTGTGTGTGTGTGTGTGTGTGTGTGTGTGTGAGGGAGAGGGGGATCTGCTCCGGCAGCTGGGAATGTGTGTGTGTGTGTTAATAACTTGGGTGCCACGGTGCCACACATCCAAACCAGTGCGCATGACCTCAGTATGGGTGCACAAGCCAAAACCCACTCCACACATGGTTAGAAAGTCTTAGAGGGAATGCTGCCCGAGACCCAATCCTATTCCCCAGCTGGAGCTCCAGGCAGGCTGGCAGAGGGTGGGCTTGGATGCAAACTGTGTGGGCCATGGCTCTCTGAGTCCCCCTTGTGGCTATACTCCATTGAGCTTAGCTGCCCACCATTAACCTGGAACAAACTCTGATGGAGACGTTGGGCCCAGTCTCTCCTACCCACTCCAAGACACCAGGAGTCTTCACTTAGATGAGAGAATAGTTGGAAAAGACCTTGAGCCTCCCCCAGTCCCTGCTTAGGGGGGACCCTACGGATGGGTCACTGAAGATGGCACTGTAGGTTGGTTGTGCACCGTCTACAACAGGGCAAATGACAGAACCAGGATTAGAACTCAGCGCTTTTGGCCTGTGCCCTATGCAGAGACATCCTGTCCTTAGGATGAATCGGGGTGGCCACGGCTGGCCCAGCATTTTGGGGGGCTTACGGTAGACACCCTAACCATCCTATGGATGGGAGGGACCCAAGAGATTTCAGAAGCCTGGTGCAGGGTAACACACTATGCAGGCAAAGTGAGCCGGAATGGCCCGCCAGCCTGCTGCACTCGACTTCTCTGCGGCAGCAGGAAGCAGAGCACCCAGCCCCAAGGCACTCTGCTTCCTCCCACCATGGAGAAGTGGGTGTAGTGAGCCAGGAAAGGGTGACGTGGCAGAGCAGGCTGTGCTGGCTTCTGCCACCTGCATGGTGAGTGCAGGGGAGTGACCTCTGCTGCTTCTGTGTCAGGCCCCTGTAATCCTCCATGGTGAATTGCTGGGGCGAAGGGGAGACGGGGTGGAGCAGAGTGGGGGCAGAGCAAGGGTGGGGCGTGGTGAAGGAAAGGAGCAAGGCTGGGAGTGGAGCCTGCCCCAGGCCCCACACCCTCCTCAGGATGGCCCTGGCGCTGTGCAATGGAGCTTTGCCTCCATGGGATGCACGGTTCCTGTTAAAGGTTCCATCTTCCTTTTAAAGCATAAAAGTACAGAGACAGCCGTTCAAAGCTCGACTAAATGTTTTTTCTTTGCCATTTTCTTTTACGATAGGACAGATTTAACTTTTCAATCACCCACCTGATGTAAAATGCAATTTCAAGAGTAATATCTCAAGCAAATAGTAATAAAAAACTTCCCAAGGTCAGAAGAATTTCAGTCTCATGTTGAGCTTGAGGAAAAGCCTTCTATAGTCAATATGATATTCTCTCTATCAGGGCACTGGCCTTCTGAAATGTAAGTTCTGTAAGTCTGCATGGGAGCTGAAATGGGGGCAGTGTTTGTCCTTCAGGCTTTCAACGGTGTTAAGTTGAACAAAAAATTACACTGGAATTTTGTAACTTTTGGCAATAAGTTCTTACGTTGATGTAACTATTAATGCCTGATCTTCAAGACCATTTCAAACTAGTACAAGCAATAATCGCTGAGAACTGTAAAGAGGGTCTGTAATCCATGATATTTTTTTCCTAAGACAATAAAACTCTTTGAAATCACTCCTTCATTCCTATTGAGTTGGACTTTCACACTTTCTCTTTCATCCACACACATCAGGAGAGGGAATTACATTCCTGAAATACTCCAGACTCGAATTCCTTCTTCAATTAAACGTTCTGCTTTACCATAACTTATCCCTGGCTAAAAAAACCAAGACTTGCAATTCAAGAACAGTTTGTCACGTCAGCAAATACTGATTCAGCAAACAAACTTATTGCAGCTCTATTAACACTCCCTCAATCTTCTCCCTCTAACAAGTACAGGAAGCTTGACTGGGAGAACATGTGGTCATACCTGAATTACAATGGCCAAATCCAAGAGATTCAGTAGCAATTTGTGCATTGTTTGAATTTGACGCTATCACAAAAGATGCTTCAGGGTATGATTACTGTCAGAAAATGTCCATTTTTAATGCTGGAGACTCTATCCCAGTGCAGCATCCATGATAACATCAGGTACAAGATAATAATTTCTTCACTGTCCAGTTCCTTACACACTGGCAACAACAGGTGAGATTTTCAATGGCACTCAGCATTGACCAACTCTGTTTCCAAAGAAGTCACTGGGAACAGCTGGGCCATAGCAGAGTACCTTTGAAAATCCCACCCATAATATTTAGGTCTAGGGAACTGGTTCCCTCCGGAAAAATCAGACCTTTTCAATGCAAGTATAGAAAACTGGCATATGTTCAACTTCAAAATGTGGTGGGGTGGGGTTTGATGGGAAGTTTGATGGGAGAATACCATACACCGATTACATGGTATGTGGTTGCTCTTCTTGGCCTCATAAGAGTGTTAAGTTATCACAGTAATGACAGCGGCACAAACAGATGGACAGAGAGCAGAGTTTAACTATTTTACAAACGAGCACTGTATTAATACATTAGCTTTCTGAATGAGTGTCTACCACTGCATATTTTAAAAGGCTGCTGGAGCTAATCAGTGGCACTTCCTCTAAGAGAAACCTACATAATCCAGCATCTAACATACCAGTCACAGGGTGCCAAGTCAATAAACCAATCAGAGATTGGAACTGAGAAGCAGATGATAGAAAGGAAAGATGACAGAGAAGAAGGATGGTCCAGGGGTTACTGTGTGAACCTGGGACTTGGCTATTCAGAGCCAAATCCCTGCTCTGACTAGGGATGTAAAATCCTGTTTATTTGCTTAACTAGTTAAAATATTATGTTTACTCAATTAACCGATTAAAGCGGGTACAGGTAGGTTCAAATGCTATTAACTGAGAAAGCACAAAAGATGAAATTTCCACAGACTACTGGGATATTTGGTAAATTCATTTGCATGCAAGGACCCAGGCTGCTTTTTAGCTCCATCACTATGTCAAAATAGTTCCACAGTAATGCAACACCACCACCACCACACTAAAAGGTTTCAGTGCTTGTGAGCCCACTATAGGTGAAATTCACTGCTATGCATAGGGCAAGTTCAAAGTCTGTTATCTACCAGACTCTCACTTAAGCTTTATTTTAGGAATTTAAGATCTCTTTAGTGATCACAGGCCTTAGGGTGAAATTGACTTTGCATGGGGGGAGAGGGGGAGGGAAGAAGGGTATTCTAAGCATAAGTTTATTTTCTTCTTCTATTTTAAAAGGGGAACATTTGGAGGGCTTTCCTCACTTCTAACCTTGTTTTTTGTTTTCCACGAGTAAGAGATGATCTAGGATCAAATCCTGACTTCAGGGGGTTTCCACACCTGTTGGAATTAGCCCTTTGTGGGAACTATTTAAATGCTGGATCAGTTTTAACATAATAAATCTGGTTTGGATCAAATGAATTTTATGGATTCACTAGATTTAAGTATATTTCAAACTTCGTTTAATCATGCTGTACTTCCAAGGAGAACATCTGAAATGCAAAGAGAGTTTCAATATGCTAAAAGCAAAACTATCTTTCATGAAGGGTCAACTCTCAATATTTATGGCTATGTTGAGACCACATTGGGTCAACACATAGTACTGTGGCTACAGTGTCTCTCTCTTTCTCCTGTCCTAGTTTTAAAGACACTTCATATCACTCCTGAGGCCATAATTGGAATGTTTATATTGCTATGGTCTTCTTATAAACATTTTGATTTTAGACTCAGTGCATCAAGGCAGGAGATAACATGGACAAAAATTATAAGAAAAGGGAACGGAGAAAATCTGGAGTTTCTATTGCAAATTTCCCTAAACAGGAACTCCAGATCATGGTCTTGGTGCAACATTGTCAGAACTTTCCTATTTATTCCCACCATTCTATTATTCCCCTCAGTCCTCATGGTGCTTGGTCAGTAATTCTGCTTCTACCTAAGCACCATGAGAAGAAGAGGATGAAAGCTCAACCAAAACTAACAGTGCAAGTGAGCCTGCTTCAGAGCAATGCAGCTAACCCAGCTTCTAAAATACTAATAGCATCACATTCCCAAGGGCTGTTTTCCCTTCCCTTGGTGGCAACAGAGTCAACCTGCAGCTGAATCTGTCTCGAACTGCAGTGAAATGCAATTTTGCCATCAAGTTACTGCACCCTAACGGGCCATTATTACAAAGTATAATCTTTAAATAAAACACTAATATTTAACGGTACCTCCATTTTCACACTAATTTATCTTCTTTTGTACAGAAGGACATTCAATAACATTGAAAAGCAAAAACTTTAACACTAATAAGAGCCAATGCTTTTTACACAATATACAATGTACTTATGGGATAGTTTTCATTCCCCAAGGCTGATGATTAGAAAAAAACCCTCCCTAATAGGCAGATTACTCCATAATTATCCACAGGGGGTTTCTTGCATCTTCTTCTGAAGTGTCTGGTGCCAACCTCTGTCACGAACAGGATACTCAATGAAATAGAATTAAATTCCTATGTTTTCAACTAAGTTGATAGCATTCAATAGCAACATCTTCAGAGGGGTAGCCGAGTTAGTCTGTAATAGGAAAAACTAAAAAAACAACAAACAGTCTAGTAGCACTTTATAGACTAACAAAACATGTAGATGGGATCATGAGCTTTTGTGGGCACAGCCCACTTCTTCAGATGACCAGAGTGTTGGAAGTCCAGATCCAAAGGTAAATAAGGGAAGGAGGAAGGGTTATCAGCTTCTTATAACTACTCAGTCTTTAAGATGCTACTAAACTGTTTGTTGTTTTTTAAGTTTTTCCTGTTACAGACTCACTTGACTACCCCTCTGAAGCTTATCTACTCATGGTCTTTTTTTCTTCCTCCCCTTCAATTTTTTTTCCTTCTCCCTCCCTTCCTTCTTCCCCTACTTATCCTTGGATCTGGACTTCCAACACTCTGGTCATCTGAAGAAGTGGGCTGTGCCCACAAAAGCTCATGATCCCATCTACATGTTTTGTTAGTCTATAAAGTGCTACAGACCATGTTGTTGTTGTTTTTAAAGTTTTTCAATAGCAATCTTAGTCAGACCATGATTTCACATAAATAATTGGTATTTCCCTACTCCTTTCCCACTGTGGGATATTTGCCTTCCTCTCCTAAGCTTTTAACTTTGCCTACTTATCTCTCCTATAACTGATCATTTAACATCATGGCAACCATTACTCTTCAGTTAGCCTACAGAGCAGGGGTCTGCAACCTATGGCTCTCAAGCGAAATATGCCTCAGTATGGAACCAAATATGGCTCTTTTGTCATTCCCAAAATGCATGCAACTTTTTAAATTAAAATGAAAAAATTCAAAATTTAAAAAACATGTAATTACTCATGTGACTTGAATGCGTGCATGAATCTGAATTTGACCAGTTATGATGTAAACTTCAAAGAAATGTGTGAAAAGCTGCAGCAGTAGAAGTCCCATTAAATAAAGTCTGTGAGTTCAGTGTTTCATTTACACTATTATTAATCAGCATGTCAATTATCAATAATATTAAGTTGTATAGTTTCAGTCATGCAAACAGGCATTCTTACATGGATTTTGTTGACCATTTGTTCTTAATTTTGATGTAGTTTGGCTTTTTGGTTTAAAAATGTTGCCAGCCCTTGCTCTAGAGAACTTTCCATCCCATCTGTCATTGATCTCAATATTTATATTGTGTTTATCCCAGTCATGTCTGAACACAAAGGAGCAGAGAGCCAGACTTGAGCCTGGACCTCTGGCTCCCTGCCTAGCAGTACGTTTTTCTCCTCTTAAATGCTTCAATCATCTTCCAAGTTTCAATCAACATTCTTAATTCACATTAAGTTTAATTTAAGAAACATTAAATAGCATAACTTCAAAATAAACAAGTTTATAACGTAAAATAAAAATAAAAGGAAAAGAATGTTTAAAATAATTAATGCATATGTATATAATTAAACTTAAAATTATAATATTTAAAATGAACAATTCCATTTACCTGAGTCCTCATCGGTGGAAGAATTATTTAGCACTTTTGGGTGGGGGAAGTTGGTACGGAAGCACACAGATGACTTTAAGGAGTGGTTCTTTTCCTTTTCATCCATTTGAGGAGTAAAGTTACTGAAGACCAAGCACATATCATTCATTTGTGCAGGAACTCCAAGGATATCCTTGGAAATTTTGTTCTTGAGCCTTAGAGATGAAAAAAGATTCTCCTGGTTACAAATACATAAGTCATCAGTGGAGGCTGTCAGTGGAGTCTCTTCAAGATTAAACTTTTCTAGGAGTCTGGGCACATCATCCATTTTCTCATCAGATGAATTTTGAGGCCTAACAGCAGCTTTGGAGAAACCTGTATGCAAACTGGAAACTGGAAACAAAGCCTCTGTGGAGAGACTAGATGGGTTTGTGACTAAGTGTTGAGTGTCTAGTACATTAGATTCTTGTGACTGTACATCATGTTCTCTATTGCTGTTATTTTCCCTTGAAGGTACAGTGTGACCTAAAGTATTGGAGGAACTGAAAAAGTTATGTTCTGAAGTAAGGTTGGCGTTACTGTCTGGAGTCTTTTTTGTGCTTTCTGAATGAGAGACAAGGGGTTCTAGAACTGATCTCTTTATTGCATTGGCAATTAGTCTCAATGGTGATTTTGGATGGCTAGACAGACATTCTTCTACAAAACTGTCTGAACTCTTTAGAATTTCTTTTGTGTCTGCTGATGAATTTGGCAAAGCATCATTTGCAAATGGAAGAGGCAAAGAAAGATTGGATTGCTTGGATATGTCTTTTCTCCTATTACCATCAATATCCTTCCATTCTGAAATTTCTAGCATTCCTTGGCTTTGATATTCCAGTTTTGTTCCATTTAAATCTGCATTTCTCAAATCAAGTAATTTGGATTGCTGCTCTACATCAAGCATTAACTTGTTCTTTATCTGTTTTTTTATTTCTAGGTCAGGCTGTTCTCTCCACTGTCTTGGGCTTCTTTCATTTTTTTCTGGGTCTAGAGAAGACAAATCTGTATTTTTTCTGCTGAAGTCCCTTGTTCTGGTGGTACATTCTTCTCTCTCTTTCAGGTTATCCAAATTATATTCCTTGTTACCATTTTCATCTTTATGTACATCAGCAACTGAAGGAACATTTCCAGAATGCATCAATGGAGATTCTGTAACACTGTTCTGCAGTGGGTAATGGGGCACATATCGACAGATTTCTTCAGGTGTCTCTTTGGCTTTTGCCTTTCTTTGAAACACTGGGATAGAAGATTTGAAAAGTCCTCTTGTAATTTCTGGTGGTTTGTTATGAGATGTCAACTGTATAGAATATATGAAATGTTTATATAAGTGGTAGAAAAATATAATTAATCCTATTTTTATTTAGGCCGAATTTTAAAATAATTCATGTCAAAATAGACTGTCCCAAATACACCTGAATATGTACAGGTATATGTGTGCACATGTATACACACACACAAACATCCAGTAAGCAGAAATATTGTTTTCTATTCTCCCTTTGTTAAGAGCTATATTTTTGTAATCTAGGATGGAGAACAAATAGTAAATTGGTACTCCAAATTGGCCTAAAATTAATCTGTGCTAAAAGTGGATGCTATCTTTCCCCTTTTTAAGTAGTCCTTCCTTCAATATTCTCGTTGGAAAGAATCACTCAGGACTACAAACAAAAGATGACATACCCTCTTCTGTATATTTCAGCTGCACCATTTAGAACAAACACAGAACACTGTGACGCATCATATCTGGCTGCTTCAGAAATATTGCACTTGTTTTTTGTGTAGTGCAGCCAGGAATGAATCAAGCAATCCAGCAACAAATGGGAAATGCAATATGATAGATTTACACGCTAATAAATCGGTGTACAAATTGTGCAGAGTTACAGTTCTAGATACTTGAAACTTTCACTTTATCTGCAATTCAGACTAGGGTTGTAAAATGTTGATTATTTGGCTAATCAAATAGTCGATACAATTTGCATTGACTATTCGATTAGTCAATAAGGGTGCTTCCCCCTTTGAAATGTAGCAACAGTCCCAGGGCTCCCCGCAGCATTTCAAACTGGCAGTGCTGCATGAAGCCCAAGGTCAGCGTGGGAGTCCCCAGCTAAACCCAGGCTCCACACGGCACTGCCGCTCTGACGCCGCCACATGCAGCCCGAGCCAGCTGGGTATTCCAGCATTTGAAATGCGGCATTTCAAAGTAGCAGCACCATGTGGAGCCCAGATTCTGGCCCCAGGCTCCACATGGTGCCACTGTTTGAACCACCCCCACCTCTTCCTCTCACCTTGCTGCCTCTTTCTGATAGAGGTAGCAAGGGGGGACGGGGAGGGACTAGTCAACGATCCTGTTGACTATCCAATAAGCATTTGATTATCAAATAGTTGACTAGTCGTTCACATCTCTAATTCAGACAGTATCATTGCAAGATTCCTACATTGTCCAGCCAATATGCCCAAACTGTAACCTGAAAGTTTCCTTTTAGAAGTGAAGAATATCATTCTCCATGCTTTGAGGAGGAAAGAGTTCCTTGTAGTTAAGGTACACAACTGAATAGTCAGGAGATCCGGGTTTCTATTCCCACCTCAGTAGCATATGAATTTGGACACGTTATTAACCTTTCTTTGCCTCAATTTCCTATCTGTAAAATGGGATCAATAATAATCATCTGACTCACAGCTAAGCGTTTTGATGCCTAAATTAACATTTGTGAGGATCCCAAATATTACAGTGATGAATGCCATAGAAACGACAATAAATAAATGCCCATTCAATCCACTCTGCTTAGATGTCTAACAAGTATGCCAGTTAGTACAAGTCATGGCAGTTGAGGTTTATAATATGGAGACTTTGCTGCTGTTACCTGAAGAAAGATCACCCAGAACATTTTACTGATCAGTCCCCCAGAAAATCTTCAGTTCCTGTGCTTATTGCCCTGGACTGTGTTGGAACTAGTGCCATAGATGTGGAAGATTAAATCTGATGAGTGAGCCTTGAAGTAAAGTATTGTTTTAAAACGTGTTTAACTAATAATCCCATGGTTAGGACACAAACCTAGGACTTCGGAGAAATGGATTCAAGTCCTTGCTGTACTGCAGACTACCCATGTGACCTTGGGTAATTTATATATGTTACTTTTTTTTTTATAAGTGACTATGTAATTTAGGTGCCCGATCCCATTGAAAGACAACAGGACGTAAGTGCCTAAGTCACATAGATTTAATCTACTCAGCATTTTTGGGGGAACCTCCTGAGGTCTCTTCTAGCTCTGTGATTATGTTTCTATAACTTCCTAGCTCCCAGATCAATAGACTCAAACCTGGACCCCAAGCTCCCCCCAAGTTGCCAAATAAAATTGCTGTGTTCACATCTGTTTTTGGATCATTAGCCATGTCTATCAGCCCACGCCAGGAGGCTCACTTCAAAATTCAGTGTGGACATTCACCATCAGGTGCTTTTGGAAATTTTACCTTTGCCTCTGTCTCAGTTCACCATCTGTAAAATGAGGGGTAAGAGGGGGGGAAACAGTACTTCCCTGCCTTGCAGGGTGCTCAGAGAAAAAGAACATTTAAAAGATTATGAGGTGCTCAGAAAACCCAGTAATGAGCATCATAAAAGTATCTTAGAAACAGACTGAACTGTTTTGTTTTGCTACCTTTCTTTTATTAACAAGAGTTTTCCTTCATACCTGTGATTGGGATATATCATCTTCAAGAGCACTCGGAGATCTGGCAGAGCTCTCCTGTGAATGGAGCCCAGCTCTCTTGATGTACAAGAGAGGGAAATCTGCCAAAGGAAAACAAAGGTGTACATTTTGCTCAAACTACTTTGACCTAAATAAAACTTGCAATTAAAGTAGTATGGTAAGAAGAAGTCCAAGATTCCTGAAGGATTTCATCTAAATGCATGTATGGGCAGAGGAGCACACACACTCTCTGTATCTAGTTTTTCAAAATTGCCCTCAGTTCTTTGTGGTTCAACTTCAAACATCTTAAAGGCTCAACATTTCTCAAAAATGTCACTTCTGAAATCGAGGCATCCAAAATCACTAGTCACTTTGAATATGTAAGTCAGTGCATGCTTTAACGAGGGACATCCATTGCAACAAGGAAGAACTGAGAAGTATGGTTGGGAGATAAGGCTACAAACAATCCCACAATCCCTATGATCAGTAGTTGCGGCTATTCTGGAGCTATAAAAATGGGTGGTTTATGACCCCGAATCAGCAACTCTGGGCAAATTAGACCTGGTGAAAAACTGCATGCCAGTTACTTGTGTCTGCAGGCAGCCAACTGCAGGATAAGTAACTTCAATGTGCCTTTTAATATTTGCAAATGTACAAATTGAGCCTCTGGCAAACACACACACACACACACACACACACACACACACACACACACACACACACACACACACACACACACACACACACACACACACACACACACACACACACACACACACACACACACACACACACACACTGCATTCTATGGTTTAGCTTGGAAAGTAACCAGGATCACAATAATTCATCAAGTTGTCCATAAGATCACCACATCAAACATAAGCTATTTGTCTTTACTTTCAAGACCCTTCCCAAGCTATCCCAATACTATGTATTCGCTCATTGACTATCAAGACCTCCACTCCCACCTCCAATCAGTTCAATATGGCAGCCACCGTATTTCACTTTTGAAATCTTTTGTTCTTTCTTTCCAGTGACCCTTCTGCAAAATGAATTATCCTCCATCAGAACAAATAATAATAATGGTCTCCCTAGAGCCTGGGCTTCCTTTTACTGTTCATATGCATGAGCCTTTGATCTAATTGTGGCCTTTAGGCACCACTTTAATACAAATAATTCCTATTTCCTCTTTTGTTTTAGTTCATCACAGCTGTGCATACATTGATCCTGTGTCTGCTATGTTGCTGATACAGTTTCTGAAATACTTATAGGCAATGCTGCTGCTCTTGTTTATTCTTTGGAAAATGGCTGTCATGATTCTGATACTTGGAAAATACTCAAGTGGTGACGTCAGGTTCCTTTGATACAACTGCATAGACTCGTATCTGCCAACAGCACAGAAAACAGCTACAGGACTGCAGATGACTGGGAAGAATGTTTTGTTGGGTAGAAGAGGCAATTCTGAATGCCTGTTTTCCCCTCACGGGACACTTACAGAAGCTATCATTATGGTACTACTTCTAAGCGAGCCTCTGGTTCTCCTCAGTCAAACCCACAGGCAGCTCTTCCTGACTGACAGGATGAGCACTGCTCCTGGAGGTGCCAATTAATCACAGCAGGGGACAGAAACAGCAGCTGTCAAAGAGCCTTTTATTTAATGTGTAATGAGGGGAAATGTTTTTGTTCTCTGCAACCTAAGATATGTTGTTTATTGAAATATGGATCCCCAGATCACAGAAGTCAAACAGCAGAATATGGAATGGGCTGTGCCAACAGACTTGTAAATGAAGAAAACAGGCATGTCTGTATAGCTTAGAGTAGGGGGTGGGGGAGCACTTACTAAAATAGGCAAGTATTACTGTTCAGCACACTGGAGACAATTCAATTTCTTCAAGGGGGTCTACTCCAGGGCTTCTCAAACTTCACACTGTGACAAATAAGTTACCACATGACTCCCGGGGACAGGTATTGAGCTTGAGCCCCAGCCCCACTCACTGACCCAGGTGGGGGTGGGGCTTAGGTGTCAACTTTAATCCTGGGTTCCAGCAAGCCTAAAGCTGTCTCTGGCAACCCCATTAAAACAGGGTCACAACCCATAGTCTGAGAACTGTAATGTTAAGTAAAGGTCATAGGCTTAGACCTTAAGGGTCTGGATACTACATATCCATGTCCCACTGTAAAGCTAGTCCCACCTGGACTCCCCCAGAATTCAATGGGTAAAACTATGTTCAAGCAATGTGTAGTTGTGACCTTCAATGAGCGTGAAATGGCATAGCTCCATCGACCTCAATGGAGATCCCAGCCGGTGTACAGAGTAACTGGCCCTGCATCTACAACTTCAATGTATTCAGACTTGGACCCTATATCCTTTGGGTATAGCTAGACTCTTCAGGTGGCGAAAATGAAATTGGCCGCTTTAGACATCACACACATAAAGTGTGGAAATCCTCATGGCTGAAAGACAGAGGACTTCAGATTTAGAAGGCAATTCCCTGCATTGGATCTTTGAGGACATCTGAAATAGGCCTTTTGACCATATATTTAAAGTAATTAATGTACAACGTATGATTAGGGGGACAAGACTGAAAAGGAGACCGGTTTCTTTCTGAGATGAGTGACAGATGCTTATAATCCAGTATAAAATTCTACAAGAAAATAAAGTCACACACTGTTCCTCCAAGAGAGAGAAAAAGGCCTTTATTGTGTGCTCAGGGGATGCTGACAAGTGTCTTGCTACACATTGCAGTCGCATGCTTAAGCTTTTGACAAATTCACAAATTACATTGCTTCCCTTCAATAGACTTTTAGCACCCTCTAGAGACTCCTTCCAGAGGTACACAAAAGGGTTGAATAAAGAAAAAGCAAAATTAATAGGAAAAAATTGAATTAAGCAGGTAATGTGTTTATCAAGAACAAGATGAAAATGAGCTGTAATCAAGAAATGCCCCCGGCCTTCTCCCCTTCTCTTTCTTTCTTTTTAAACCTGGATTAAGCATTTTCCTGTGTGTGATTTTTAAACCATAGACCAATGGAGGCAAGTTTTTCTTCTAACTCAGGGGTGGACAATAATTTTTGATGAGGGGTCACTACTAATATTTTGGAAAGTGGTCAAGGGCTGCACTCTTCCATGGTATTAATGGAGGAGGTGCAGGGTCTGGGATGTAGGTTGGGTGCAGAAGGGAGCTTGGGGTAAAGGATTGGGGTGCAAAAGGAAGAATGGAGTCTGGGAGGGAGTTTAGGTGAAGGAGATGGTTGTGACCTAGGGCAGGGAACTGGGGTGTAGGGGTTTGGGATGTGACCTTGGGTAGAAGGGGATTGTGATCTTGGGCAGGAGATGGGGTGCAGATCTGGGAGGTGGTATGGGTGCATGTGGAGTAGTGGGACAGGAGTGTGGGGCAGAGGGTTGGGGAACGTAGGGGCTGAGGTGCCAGAGGCAGGTTCTCCCCAGGAGACTTACCAGCCTGCCTACCTGCAGAGCTAAAGGCTTGCAGAGCTTAAAATGTTTCTGGCTGCTCAGCCATGTGCTTGAGTGAGTGAACAGGAGGGTTGTGCTTTGTGACTATCTGTTATTCAAACAGATAGCTACCATTGACCAGTAGTCTGTCCAGAAACCGGCCAATGGGATTTGCAAAGGGTGGGAATAGCATTTGAATCTTCTCGCCTGCCCTCTGGCATGTGGGGCTGTGGGGCAAGCAGGGGAGTCTGCCTGGGGCTCCCTACTGCCTCCATGGCCTGGATCTGGTGGCTTGGCGGGCAGGATCCAGCCTGTGGGTTTGCCCCCACCCGTTCTAAGTCTTTATTCATGTTCTGCCTTCATAATTGACTAAAGCCAAAAAGTTCTTTGTGGATGTTTTCAAAGACAGTCCCAAGTTTTAAGGTAGCTAGGACATACATGGGAAGTGTTAGGAAGGGAGTAAGTCTTTAATAACCTTAACCAATTTATAACAATGGCTTTAAATGGCTACATTTTAAATGATGGCACCCTTAGCTCTGATGTTGTCATACTTCCCCATTCGCCAGCCCACATTCCCCAAGAAGCTGGATTTGTCAAGCTAGAAGGGTGAGCTAAAATGTGAATTGCAAGATCCACTGGAGAGTTGACTGTTACCTTGTTGAATTTCCCCCAAGAGGGGCTGGTGATTCACTTGTCATGAACCTCTCTTTGGAGGAATGTGTGTCAGTTTATTAACCTCCCCTGTTTGGTAGAATTATCCTATCACAATGATGGAATATCCTGACAGTTTACTCTCCTGGGATTTGTGAGCTGTTCCATGGCTGGAGAACGAGATTCTTCTACAGCTGCAAGATTATGAATGACTGTCAGCTACTCCCACCTGTTCACTCACCAGTGACTGCCAGGTTAATTATTACTTATTATTCAGGTTTCATCAACACTCCCCTATTTAGGTATCTGGAGCTATCTAACTGGAACTATAATCCAAAGCTAGGGTGCATGGGAGAAGAGAGATACACTCCTGCAATCTGGCTGGTGGACATGTGAAGCAAGAGTCATAAGATTATTTCTATGAAAACTTTTTACTAATTTTCAAAAGCATGTTTGTGCCCCAACCAAGCCTTCTTGTTTGTCAGCAAGCATAAGACTCCACAGATACAGATGCCTAGGGGGAAATGGGGATTGAATTTGTTTCATAATTTTTTTATAAATTCTCTGGAGGCAACAGGCATTTTAATATGCATAGAAGGAGCAGCACTAACCTTCATATCTTGAAAAGGGCTCAGCTAAACACAGACAAATGCTACCATTTATTTCACACACTGAAACCAGGCCCTTCCCTGTGGCTGGATAAGGATTTGAAACTTAAACAGAAATTGGTTTCATCAACAGATGTCGGCCCAATAAAACATTACCTCATCCACCTTGTCTTTCTAAAATCCATTTCTAAGGGTATGTCTACACTACAGTGCTATTTTGAATTAACTTAATTCGAACTAGTTAATTCGAATTAAGTTAATTTGAAATAACGCATCTATACACAAAAACTATTTCGAAATAGCATTTTGCTATTTCGAAATAGCACGTCCACACTGAGTAGACCCTGAACTGAAGTTAAGGCTGGCCGGAACCAGTACCCGCAAGGCATCAGAACAGGACTTAGTGTGTGAGGCTGCTGCCTGAGGCTAACTGAGCTCCATGCTTAAAGGGACCCTACCCCCACCCCAGACAGACAGTTCTGAGGGTTCCCCGCTTGCTTGTCTACCTCGATGATGGACAGCAAAGCAGTCCTGTCTTGGAGTGCCCCGAGTGCCCACATTAGGGACACCACAGCACTCGGCCACATGGAGCCAGAGCTGCACCTGGGCACGCTGGTGTGTCTCGTGGGGTTGTTGCCATCAGCCCGGCTGCACTTGTGGCAGGCTGCCATCTAGGGGGTCCATTGGGGGACTGTCAGGATCCAGGAGGCCCTGAGGGACAGTGTCCACCCTGAGGAGCCCTCAGAGCCTATCCGGTCCTCCCCACCAGGGGCTCATGCCCCATTCCTCCCTCACGTCCTTCCACTTACCCGTATCTAGCCCCCCCCCCCCCCCGATGTCAAATAAAAGACATTTTCAAAAATAGAAACTGGGGTTTTTGAAAAAAACTGAGGGGAGGGGGATGAACCTCTGGGGAGACTGGGAAAAGGAGGTGGGAGAGGGGAAGAGAGAGGGTGGAAATGGGGAGGGGGAAACTTGGGAGGAGGGAGCTGGAAGGGGGAAGCCAGGGGAAGAAGGGGAAGGGGGAAGCTCAGGGCGCAGGGTTGGGGGGGGTCTCGCCAGACCAACTTGACTTCATGCTAACCTGCTCCCGGGTTCGCATGTGGCCTTTGGTGATCAGGCTGACAGCTATCCTGCCATAGGCGGCTGTGTTCCTCCGTCTAGTGCAGAGATCATGGAAGTTGGGGGCATCCCCTCCAAACCTGAATAAGGTCCATGATCTCCACCCTGGACCAGGAAAGCGCCTGCCTTCTCCAGCCCCTGTCAGGCTCCTGGGAGCTGGCAGACTGCTCCTGGGGAGCGGTGGAGGGCTGGCTGCCAGTGGCTTGCTGGTTCATGTTTTGGGGCCACTGGGTCAGGGGCCCCGGTGGCCACTGCTGGCTCTGGGCTGGCAGGCTTGGAGCTGGCACAGGCACTGTGGCCAGGGTCTACCCCTTTAATGGCTCGGGAGCTGGGGGAGAGGAGAATAAGTTTTCCTGGTTGTACCCAGAGTGGCCACCAGGGCTCCCTGGGAAGGGCTGTAGACCCCCTATTTTGAATTAAGTGTCTACACAGCACTTAATTCCAAATAGCTCATTTACTCCTCATAGAATGAGGTTTACCAAATTTGAAATAAGGGCTCCACTATTTCAAATATATTTCGAAATAGCGGTTTGCCTGTGTAGACGCTATTCAAGTTAATTCAAAATAACTGCTGTTATTTCAAATTAACTTTGTAGTGTAGACATACCCTAACAGATTTCATACTCCTGGCATGAATCCCCCCCGCTTTAGTAGTTTGTGGAAGTAGGTGGTTTATTGCTACACACAGTCACCATGCTTCTCCTAAATAGGCCAAAACTCTAGTGCCAATAGTATTGAGCGAGACAGTTAATGGAAGATGCTTTGCACACTGCAGACTAGTAGTAGAAAAGGGAAAGCTCCCTCATGGATGGGTGAAGATTAATCATTGGGTTCAGAACTGAAACCTAAAAGAATTGCTCTACTACTCTATTAATTCTCTTGCCACCAGTGTGGCTTGGGGTCCTAGCCAGGCTTGATCTAACCTCAGTGGAATGACTCCAGTTGACATTAACAGTGCTAAATCAGACTCCCCTAAAAGAAAATTTTGGGGGGTGCAGGGCAGACCAGGTAGTACCCTTTCTCCCTTGCTCCTCAGCTGGTGCAGCATACCTTCCATTAGTTACAATCATTGGCTACAATCAACTAGCTATCCAAAGGATATGCTGCAAACACACAATGCTGCCCATCTACGTGGGGGTGCTACACTGTGTGCATATGAATATTTTCATCGGTCAGCTCAAAAGTAGAAAGCCTCCTGTAAGCCGAAATAAGAGCACAGAGATAACAAGGTAGGCGTGGTCCTAAAGCCATCTAGTCACCCCATAATCACCAGATTTGCCACCTTCCCCAACTGGAATGTGGGGGGGAACTGACAGCACCCACATCCCCATCCAGGTCTCCGACCACTGGGCATCAGATTATATCAACCGGAATGGGTACTTCTCCATGGTCCTGCAAGCCATCGTGGACCACCAAGGCTGCTTCACCAACATCATCTTTGGGTGGCTGGGGAAGGTGCACAACGCCTGAATCTTAAGGAACTTCAGCATTTTCCAGAAGATGCACGCTGGCACTTTTTTCCCTGACTGTACCACAGGGTCGGGGACGTGAACGTGAACATGCCCACGTGCACAGTGGGGGATGCAGCCTACCCTATGCTCCCCTGGCTTATAAAGCCCTACACTGGACACCTGGACCAAAGCAAGGGAAGTTTCAATTGTAGGCTCAGCAGAGCCTGAGTTGTTGTGGAGGACGCCTTCAGCTGCCTCAAAGGGAGGTTCTACTGTCTCCTCACCTGGCTGGACCTCAGCGAGCAGACTGTCCCCCAAGTGCTGGCAGCCTGCTGTGTCCTGCACAATATATGTGAGAACAAGGGGGAGATGTTCCTGCCAGGGTAGGGGGCAGAAGCTGAGCAGCTTGCAAGGGTCTTTCGACAGCCATGCATGGCTACCGTCTGACAGGCCCACTAGGGGCTGTGCATATCCGGGAGGCCCAGAGGGAGTGTTTCAGCTAGGGCCAGCTATGAGACTCTCTCCCAGGCCTCTCCAAAGGGGCCTCTGCATTGTCCCTGTGTGACTCTCCTCCCATATCGTCCCTTCCACCTCTCCTTCCCCTTCCCTCCCCAGCAGATACAATAAATGAGGCTGTGTTTTGATCCAATACACTAGTTTTTTTTATTTGGAGTAAATGAGACTGGGGAGAAGGGGCTCAGGGATGGGACTGGGATTGGTGCCTGCCTTGGGTGGTCCCACTGCCTCATGTGCAGAGTCCCTCGGTGGCCACAGGGGTGGGTTAGAGGGAAAAGCCAGAAGGACAGGGGGAGGGGAAGGGCAGGGGCTGGAGTTCAGGGGGGGCAGTGGCTGCTGGACCCAGGAAGTCAATGGTGGTGGCGTATGCTGTGCACATGCTCCAGGCCTGCTGCGACAGCTCCTGCCATGTGGTACAGCGCGGCTCCAGGTACAACCTCTGGGTCTGCTGCAGGGCATGTAGGCAGGCAATGTGCTCTGGCTCAGGGTCTTCCCAGGGTTGCTGGCATCTGTGGGTCTCACAGGGTCAGGAGGCTGGCGTGGGAGGTGTGGCTTGTGCCCCACTCTCAGCTGGGCCAGCTGTGGATAAAAGTGACAAGGACAGTCATCCCAGGTGACACTGTGCTTGAAGCCCAGCCCTAATCCCTGAGCCAGCACCAAAAGGTCCCGGGTCAGATGATGGCAACGTGCTTTGAGCAAGGCCATATGTGGCTGGGACACTGGGCACTTTCCAGCAGTTGCACAGATGTCTCAGGGGAGCCTCATTACCCACACGGCCCAGGGACAAGCAGGTATAGGAAGGTGCCGGCCAGGCACAGAGCCTGTGGGTGGAAGTGGGGCGGCTCGGCTTCCCTCTGTGCTGCACCCACCAGGTCTGGCAGTGGCAGTGTTGCACAAGGAGAGGACTTCTATCCCTGCCTGCTGGAGGAGAAGGGGAAGGGGGTTGTGGGAGGTGTGTGAGCGGCAGATGCTACTTGTCGAGGAGGGTGCTACTGGGATCCCCTCCTTTTTCTCCCCTAGCAGGCTTCCCAGGCAGTGACTCGGTGTCCTCCACCTTGACACTTTGCATGGGAGTGGATGCTGCCCCGAGAGTGTGGGCATGAGTCTATGCTGTGTGTCCCTGTCCCCAATCTCCTTAGTGGTGGCTTATGGTGGGAAGGGGGCCCACTACGGGGTCAGAAGTAACTTGGGTCTGTGCAGGAACCCTGCGAGCAGAAGGGAAAGTTTCCTTTGTGGCAGCCTCATTGCAACTGAGAGCTCCAGACTGGTGCTCTCCACGTGCACAGGCTACAGTGCAACACCCAGGCCGAAAAGGCTTGGCAAGGGGTGCACAGCCCCGCCACTGCAAATGTCTAGGGAAAGTGATGGAACTCACCTCAGGGGCCTTTCCCGGTCTCGTCTGAGCCCTGGCGACATCCTGGGAGGGGGGTACCAGCTCCAGGGACAGGCTGACTCCTGGCTGGTGGGCATGGTGGTGTCAGTGCTGGCCTCCTCCTCCTCCTCTCTCTCTTCCACCTCCTTGTCATCCATGCCCATGGGCCTGCCCTCTGGGAGGCTGACGATGGGTGTCTCCAGCCCAGAGTCCATATTGGAGAGGTGGGGGAAGGGACTGACCCTTGTCCCAGGATGCAGTGGAGCTGTTCATAATAGGGGCATGACTGAGGTGCCGCCTCTGAGTGGAAGCACCGCTCCCTGGCCTTCGTGTACGCCTGTCTCAGCTCCTTGATTTTCATGCACACTGCTCCTGAGTGTGCATGTGTCCCTTCTGGCCCAGGCTGTTGGCCATATGGTCGTAGATGTCAGTATTACTGCACCTGGGGTGGAGATCCCGGATCTCAATGAGATCCGAGATCTCTGCACCAGAACAAGATGAGCCCTCCTCTTCCACACCCAGATAGGGGCTTGAGAGCTAACTGTATCTGTGCTAGCAGCTGTGGGGAGCTCAGAGGGCATGCTTGGGTCTGCCATGGGAGTAGGGAAGGCAGAGCAGGGTGCTGCTGTGTGGCACAGTGCTAGCAGGGCTCATGTTGTGCCATAGTTTCCTCTGTGGCTGCACCTTTAAGGAATGCCGGGGAAGGGAACTATAGAGTTCTGATCAGTGTAGACAGAGTGGTTGTGAGAAGCCTTGCGGGCCACTTATTTTGAAATACCCCCAGCTGCACTGTCTACACACACCCTATAACTATTTCAAAATAGGCAGTATTCCTTATGAAATTGGGGTTACTGATTTGGAATAAGAAGCCCGTTATTTCAAAATTATTTCAAAATAACGGTTTTGCTGTCTAGACGCTCACCTTGTGAGTTATTCCGAAATAACACTGCAACGTAGACATGCCCCAAGGTTCCACAGGACTACTCATTTTTATATTTACATCTGTGCATATTCCTGATCCCAAACACAATCATCATCATCATCCTCCTGTATGTCTTCCTTATGGCTACTTCTGGGTTATAGCCAGGAAGAACTTTTTACCTCCCTTCCCCTGTATGCTGAAAATCTCTTCAAACCTCTCTTTCATGGTTTTCCGAACTCTCTGATCAGAGTGAGGCAGCTACACCATGGGAATTTATCACCACTGTCCTCTGTCACCTCCAGTGGTTTCCCATCCATTTCCCAATATTCTACTCATGCTGAATTCCCACTGTGTGAATGCCAACTCCTCACGGCCTTCCCTCGCTTGAGGTGATGGTTTTACTTATGCAGCCATCTTGCCAAACCGCTTCTGAGCCTGAAACCTTATATCTTCTCAACCATAATAACTTTTTTGTCCACTTCATCTATGTAAATTATAAGAGGCTGTGGACTAAGGAGACTAAAGAGGCCAACAAACACAAAACACGATCTTAAATCTAAGTATGTATCTTCAAAGGGGATTATACAATGCTCACTGATTTTTCCTCATACATAGTATTGCTAAGGCTGCCCTGAGTCCAGCACTATATAAGATCCTTTGAGTTGGAATTGCAAAAGAATGAGTAGTAAAACATACTAGCTATCACGACAGAGTGCATTGTTTCCCTGATAACAGATTATTCTGCTGAACAATCACACAAGATGGATGTCTGGTCCTGAAAACAACAACTGAGGATAAAAAGATTTTTTCTGGATTTTTAACATCTCCAATTCCTCATTTATTACCATGAATAACTCAAATACATATGTATCTTTTATGGTAGAAACTGGGTTAAAGGTATCTCAACAGGCCTTTGAATAAAAGGAATGCAAACAAAGGCCACTGTACAAATAGAAAATTCAATTGATTCTAAGGCTTTACTTACTAGATTGCATTTTTCTTCTCCAATTCTGGTATTTATTCAGTGTAGAGGAGTGGAAACTGTTGGCTCTTTGCAATGCTTCAGAGAAATCGGAAAGAGACATTGTTAACAAGCTAAGCAAATAGAAGGTGTTATTACAAAACTAGACTTTGTATAAAACTAGTTTAAACATAGTAAAAGAGCCATAATGCCTTTACAAAAGACTGCAATTGTTTTATTTTGAAAGAAGCAGAGGACATGTTCCCCCTCTTCTCTGAAGCCCTGCTGTTTCTGCCCTCCAAATTACCTCCACCCTTCTTGTGCTTCCTGCTGCTGTTTTGGTGAAGTAAAATCCTACCGGAGGCACAGACCTAGCTGAAAATTAAACTGAGGGGCAGTTACTGTCTGACCTTTTCCTCCTCCTCTCCCATGAGGACTGACTTATTTTACTGCAGGGGTGGGGAACCCAAGACCTGGGGACAGATGTGGCCCCTGCCTTGCCTGGCCCTGGCCCCTGAGACTCAGGGCTCTTCCCCAGCATTGGGGAGCCCATATTGGTGCTCCTGGCCCCCCACCATCTCCCCACAGGACCACACAAGCTGTACTAGTCTGGGTCCCCCAAGCTCTGGTGTGCAAGGGGAATGTGGGGGTGTCTTTGTGCTTTCATCAGGGGCCATGTCAGGAAAATAAAAAAAAAACCCTCACTTTCTCACTTGTGTGAGCCCAGCTCCCACCCTCTGATTTTTCTGCAGGTCAGTGGCTCTCAATCCAAAAAAGTTTCCACATCCCTGTTCTATGGACTCATGCAGTATGTCAAATGTGGCTCTATCACAGTGTGCTAATGCTGTACCACTGAGAAAATAATTCTAACTATTATAAGGTAAATGGCAGTTGCTATATGACTCCCTCCCCATCCTGGTAAATTCATCAGGTATGATTAACAATCAGTTGCTCTGAGCAGCTGGAGTGAACGCAGCTGCTTTTAAAAAAATGCAGATTTTGCCAATAGAGGGCAATACTCACCAGCAAATGTTAATCACAAAGCTGAGCCTTAAAATTATTTTATTTGCATTCTCCCTCACATGTTATAGTTCACTTTTCCAAAATTGTTTACATCACAAAAGCCCATTTGTATTGCATAGGTCAGGTCTAGTGTGTCACTGTTCTTACGCTCATAAGCTTGTATATGAAACACCCAACACCCAGGCTGCATCTATACTGCACCCTTCTTTCGCAAAAGCTTATGCAAATGAAGCGCAGAGTAGAATATCTCTCTGTTTCATTTGCATAATTAATTAGAGGCTGTTTTTGTGCAAGAGGCTTTTGCGCGAAAAGGAGCTGTGTAGACGGCTCCTTTTCACACAAAACTCCCCTCTTGTGCAAGAGCTGTTCTTCCTGAAAAATGAGGAAGAACGGCTCTTGCACAAGAGGTTTTTTTGTGCAAAAAGGAGCCGTCTACACAGCTCTTTTTTGTGCAAAAGCCTCTTGCACAAAAACGGCCGCTAAATAATTATGCAAATGAAGCACCACAATATTCTACTCCGCGCTTCATTTGCATAAGCTTTTGTGGAAGAAGAGTGCAGTATAGACGTAGCCCCGGAGTCCAAACAATGCTTATTTTTAAAAGACATTTCACCTTTGAATAGTGACACACAAAATGCAGTAAAACCCTGGCCATACCACTTTCTTCTGTCAAGGCCCACAAAGGGTTCTCCAAGGCCTCAGAATGTTATGATGAAAACACACAATGCAATACAGCTTCTTCAGAGACATTTTAAAAGAGCTATTCAACAAATTCCAGTTCTGAATTCCTCCTCTGAACTCCAGACAGAGCCACCTATCTCGAGCTATACAACTCTGAATCACCTCCACTCTGGTTACAACTTTTCCCTCATTGTATTATTAATGGAGGAAAAACATTTGGTAAGTCACAAATCTAGCAATAAATTAAATTAAGCAGCCTCAGAGCTCCCTGAGAGGACTCTGATTCAGCCCTGCTATGCCTAGGCCACGCAGCTTGTATTGTATGGGCCTCTAACAGTATCCCAACCTCATGTCTCAAGGAAAGATTTTATCTCCATTTGAGCTAAGTATGGGGACAGAACTGCTTTACCTTGATACCAAGGCATTGTTGTCTGTTTCAGTAGCATCCTCTAGAGTAGATAATGTCACTGCTTTTTAATATTGCCAACCCTTCAAGATTGTCCTGAAGTCTCCAGATATTAAAAGATAATTATTTAATTAAAGAGGTCACATGTGATGAAACGTCAAGGACACAAACCAAAACTGGCTACCCTAATTGTGCCAACTCTCATGACACTATCCAGAAACCAAGAACAGAATTAAGAATTCTGTGATGCCCTGAACTGAACAGCTCCATTGCACGGCCTATCTTAATGCTGCTGGATCGTTGGGGTTTTGTTATTTGATTGAAACAATGTCTAAAGAGGAGTCTGTTGGATCCTGTTGCAGTATCCAGAGGCAGAGATGCATCACAAGAAATCCTCCATAGAACTGAAGATTACAGGCAGTCCCCGGGTTACATACAAGATAGGGACTGTAGGTTTGTTCAGCCGCTGCTGAAACTGACCGCCAGTTCTGACTTACATACAGATTCAACTTAAGAACCCCAAGTCAGCTGCTGCTGAAACTGATCAGCGGCTGATTCCAGGAAGCCCGGGGCAGAGCAACAGCGCTGGTCAGTTTCAGCAGCGGCTGACTTGGGGACGCCTGGGGCAGAGCAGCTGGGGTGCTGCTGGGTTGCTCCAGTAGCACCGCTCCTCGGCGCTACTGGACCAACCCAGCAGCACCCCAGCTGCTCTGCCCCAGGCGTCCTGATTCAGCCGCTGCTGAAACTGACCAGCAGCAGCTGAATCAGGACCTGGGGCAGAGCAGCTGGGGTGCTGCTGGGTTGGTCCAGTAGTGCCCAGAGCGGTGCTGCGGGACCAACCGGCAGCGCCCCAGCTGCTCTGCCCCAGGGTCCACAACAAAAGCCTGGTCTGCTGGGGGGGGGCACACTAGCTGCGCCCCCCCCTCCCCCAACAGACCAGGGACACAGGGAGCAAAGCCGCAGTGGCGGGGTGCCGCGCCTCTGAGGCTTTGCTCTGGCGCGGGACCCGCCGCCGCTGCGGCTTTGCTCGCAGTGCCCCTGGTCTGCTGGGGATGGTCCCCAGCAGACCAGGGGCACCGGGAGCAGCTTTTCTCGCCCCGGAGGTCGAGGTGGCTGATCGCTGCCTGCGAGCTCCGGGGCGAGAAAGCCCCGTTCGTAAGTGCGGATCTGACGTAAGTCGGATCCGCGTAAGTCGGGGACTGCCTGTATAGACTTACTGCATCACTGATAATACCAACAAGATCCTATTTTCTTTGACAACACCCTTATATAGCAAATTTGCTAAGTAGCTGGAGCATGACTGGTTTTGACTAATTTATTTACAGCATATTTTCTTACCATCAGCAGCTTTGGACTTTTCACGGCGCTCCTCTTCTTTCATGGAACTCGGGGTCTGCGACGCATGCTTACTTAGGAGCTTTGTGTAGGATACAGGTTCAGGCAGCCAGAACTGTCCCTCACTAATTTCAGAATTGGATGAGTCACCATAAAAATCAGATTCCAACTCTGAACTAAAAACATAAATGAGAAAGTCGAACGTTTTAGAAAACATGTGCAATGGATTTAATTCTAATGTGTCCCCTTTACTGTCAGGGTTTATTGCATTAAATTAGGTACAACTGCCTCCATCCCCACAGGTGATTTGGGCGATAGGAATGTCATTTGCTGACAGTGCTATGTGCCTAAAATTGCAATAGTCTCAACAGTTTTATAATTCTGATTAAGACCATGCTGGCCATAGACCAGGGGCCTCAAACTCACAGCCCACAGGCCATCTGCAGCCTGAGGAGTACCACAAACCAGCCCGCATGTGGCTGCTGGCACGGGTCCATCCCCTTCCCCAAATCCAACCCCTGCGCCGCCCTCTTCCCTCCCCATTGCACCCCTTCCCTCAAGCCCTCCCTGTTGAGGGACAAAGCTTCAAAGATTACCAGGGGGCCTGGCACAGGGTGCCAGCAGGGGTTGCCCCCCCCCATAACCACAGTAGCAGGAGCAGAGTACAGGGGACCACCCCATCCATACGACAGCTGAGACAGCTGCCGCAGGGCCTGGGACAGCCATGCTGAATTGTCCTACAGATGGGCCAGTGCTGCACACACCAAAGGTTAACCTGTAGGGGAACACTTCAATCTTCCTGGACACACAATTGCAGATCTAAAAGTAGCCATCCTGCAGCAAAAAAACTTCAGGACCAGACTTCAAAGAGAAACTGCTGAGCTACAGTTCATCTTTAAGTTTGACACAATCAACTCTGGATTAAACAAAGACTGTGAATGGCTTGCTAACTACAAAAGCAGCTTCTGCTCTCTTGGAATTCACACCTCCAGATCAGCTGCTAGAAGTGGGCCTCATCCTCCTTGATTGGATCCACCTCGTCATCTCCAGCCTGATCCTGGCCTGCATATTTATTCCTGCCTCTGGAAATTTCCACTACATGCATCTGACGAAGTGGGTCTTTGCCCACGAAAGCTTATGCTCCTACACTTCAGTTGGTCTATAAGGTGCCACAGGACTCCTCGTCGCTTTTGCAGATTCAGACTAACACTGCTACCCCTCTCATAACTAATAGTCTAGTAGCACCTTAAAGACTAGCAAAACACGTAGATGGAATCATGAGCTTTCGTGGGCAAAACCCACTTCTTAAGGTGTGACTAGACTATTTATTGTTTTTTTTTAAAATGGTCAGGTTTGAAGTGAAAGTAAATGAGTGTGCAGCTCTCCCAAGAGCTGGCTTAGCTGCAGTAAAAGCCAGCAGGGAGCAACCTAAAGAACTAGCAGCAACCTGGGTTGCAATAGGACAGTACCTGTAAGAAATGTCAAATTACTTTCACCTCAGAGTACGTTTCTTACTCACCATTACTCCACATGAAGCCCAACTGACTTGGCTGGTAATGTAAAATACTAGGCAACAGAGTTAGGGCATCAGAATCTTACCATACAACACTAACACAAAAATAAATCTAAAACAATCACTGAAACGCCAGTACCAGCCACCTGGAAGTCTTCTTGTAAACAGCTTTTAAAACACTGACACTTTACAAAGGAACTGTGTCTTTTGGTGGGAGAGGGTGTAGCTAAATTGGGTGATCTACCAATTCTGATCCAGGAACAGGCTCAGACAATCTGAAATGAGTACTTGCACTATAGGTTGTTGAAATAAATCAAAGCTTTTCAATGGAGGAAAAAAACAATTTTCATTTTTATTTTATTTTTAAAGAACACTGTAAACAAACAACATTGCCAATTTTTCAGCCAGCTCAAAAATAATTTAATTTTGCATGGCCTGAGCACTCGAGATCATTAGCTCATGTCATTTCAGTAGGATTGTGACTGCTCCTCCATCCTCCTTGAGGAAAAGTTCTGCAATCTGAGACTCTGTCTTAGATTTTCTATAAAGAGAAAATATCAGGATGTGTATGGCAGGTTAGACTTCCTCCTACCTATTTTTTAGTCCCCAAACAGCTTCTCATAAAATACCTCATCTAGTTTGCGTGGGTATTCTTTTCCACCACTGTATAGGCTCTGGAGTGGAGCCTCATATCAGTGGTACCATAGACCCCTCAGCTCCTGAGCCATGGATAGAACGGATCTCTTGCGGTTCTTACTCTACAAGCCTGCCCCTCCTTCTGGGAGGTTTAAGGATCCCACCCTGCAAAGATGTGCATCTATCAAGGCTGCTCCCCACTCCGGCATTCCGAGTGCAGAAGTTGGGAACCCACAAGAGACCTTAAATACTTTGCCTCTATAGGCTTCTGTTTACAAAAACTCCCCAACATGTCAGATTCCCTGGCCTTGGGAAGTAGCTGCCACTACCAAGTAAACCCAAAAAAAAAAAAACTCCAAATTGTTTCTTCTTAGGCTTAGGAAGGAAGAACTTGCACTTCTTCCAGAAGGGTATCCCTAGGCTTTTTTACCACAAGAGAGCTTGAAAAAAAGAAAAACAGAAAACAAATTGCAATCTCTGATAGCTGATCTCTTAGTGTTAGGCATGCATACACAGACCTCCTGCTACCTTCCAGGACACAAGAATCAAATCATAACCTTAAAGAACATGATTTTATTAACAAAATAAAAAGATATCCCTGATAAAGCATACTTGGTTGCTACGTGTTACAGAGCAAGTAAGAAAGAACAGATTAACACACAGAGAAAAATTTTATCTCTGGGTGCAACTTAGATATAGTGACTGTGAAGCACATGGGTTTAACACAGAGAAGTTTAACCAAACAACAAAACAAAGAGAAATAACCTGATAATGACTAAATATACATTTTTCTATTTACTCACAATCCATACTGATCCGTACTTCCAGGTCTAGTCCATTTCCATGCCCAATATATCTTATAGACATGGTAGTTCTGCCTGGTTCAATTCATCAGGCTTTCACAGCTCCTAGCTTAAAACTCATGCAAAAGAAACAGCAGGCAGGTATATCTTCCCATTTAAATTTCAACAGATTCTGCCACTGGCTTTTCTGGCTCCCTGTCAGCATCCCCTAGTTACATGCGTTTAACCCTTTAGTCACTGAATGCTGGCCAGCACTTCTGCTATCCATCACAGCATCTGATTAACTCTGTTCACTATGAGTAGTCCATCTGAAACCACATACATAAGTCATTAGGATGCAGACTGATAATGTTTATACACGTGTTTTGGAAAAGTATTACTTGTTTATTGCTGTATTGGCCTGTGGATGCTAGCCCTATCACACCCAAGAGAAAGTGAGCATAGGTATCTAATCACATTTGGTGGAGTTCCCTGCTCAGATTCAAACACCCAGAGGAACTCATCTAGAACCTCCTTGTCCCTTGTCACCAGCTTGCGCTTTTTAGGGCTCTGTAGTATGAACACTACAGCTTCTGAATTTCAGTAAGCTAGAGACAAACACAACTTCTGCAAGTGATCATCCATGTTTTAGTGATGAGGAATAATGATCACAGGGACGTTGGTAATTCTGGTGGGGAGTCCAGATTTACAGCGTAACTCTAAGTTTCAGCAGATGAATTCTAACACCTGCTCCCATGCTGATAAGAGCAATGATGCTTAACTCTAATAGGGTATATCTACACTACAGCACTATTTCAAATTAACAATCTGAAATAGTTAATTCGAATTAAGCAAATTCAAAATAATGCATCTATACACAAAAACTATTTCGAAATAGCGTTTTGCTATTTTGAAATAGCACGTCCACACTGAGTGGACCCTGAACCGAAATTAAGGCTAGCCGGAACCAGTGCCGGCAGGGCATCAGGTTAGGACTTAGTGTGTGGGGCTGCTGCCTGAGGCTAACTGAGCTCCGTGCTTAAAGGGATCCTGCTCCCACCCCGGACAGGCAGTTCTCAGGGTTCCCCGCTTGCTTGTCTACCTCGATGAGGGACAGCAAAGCAGTCCTGTCTTGAAGTGCCCTGAGTGCCCGCACTTGGGACACCACAGCACTGCTGCCCTTGGACACACCGGTGTGTCTCGTGGGGTCGTTGCCATCAGCCGGCTGTACTTGCTGCAGGCTTCCATCCGGGGGGTCTATTGGAGGGCTGTCAGGATCCAGGAGGCCCTGACAGACAGCGTCCACCACGAAGAGCCCTCAGAGCCTCCCTGGTCCTCTCCACCAGGGGGCTCGTGCTCCATTCCTCCCTCACGTCCTTCCACTTACCCCTCCGTAGCCCCCCTTCCTGATGTCAAGTAAAAGACACGCATGTTCAAAAACAGAAACTGGGTTTATTGAACAAAACGGGGGGGGGGGGATGAACCTCTGGGGAGACTGGGAAAATGAGGTTGGGAGAGGGGAAGAGAGGGGGTGGAAGAGGGGAGGGGGAAACCTGGGAGGGGGGAGCTGGAAGGGGGAAGCAAGGGGAAGCGGAAGGGGAAGGGGAAGGGGAAGGGGAAGCTCAGGGTCTCACCGGACCAACCTGACTTTCATGCAAACCTGCTCTCGGGTTTGCATGTGGCCTTTGGTGGCCAGGCTGGCAGCTATCCTGCCATAGACGGCCATGTTCCTCTGTCTAGTGCACAGATCACGGAAATTGGGGGCATCCCCTCCAAACCTGAATAAGGTCCATGATCTCCACCCTGGACCAGGAAAGCGCCCACCTTCTCCAGCCCCTGTCAGGCTCCTGAGAGCTGGCAGACTGCTCCTGGGGAGCGGTGGAGGGCTGGTTGCCAGTGGCTTGCTGGCTCATGTTTTGGGGCCACTGGGTCAGGGGCCCCGGTGGCCACTGCTGGCTTTGGGCTGGCAGGCTTGGAGCTGGCACAGGCACTGTGGCCAGGGTCTACTCCTTTAATGGCTCTGGAGCTGGGGGAGAGGAGAATAAGTTGTCCTGGTTGTGCCCAGAGTGGCCACCCGGGCTCCCTGGGAAGGGCTGGAGGTCCTCTATTTCGAATTAAGTGTCTACACAGCATTTAATTTGAAATAGCTATTTCGAATTTGGTGTTACTCCTCGTAGAATGAGGTTTACCAAATTCGAAATAAGGGCTCCACTATTTCAAATTTATAGCGATTTGCCTGTGTAGATGCTATTCAAGTTAATTCGAAATAACTGCTGTTATTTCAAATTAACTTTGTAGTGTAGACATACCCATATGGAAACACTGAAGAATAACAGCCAAGGAAGTCCTCTTATAACAGGCATCAAATTTGATTTCTAGTAAACGAACAAAGCCTGAAACTATTTTTATTAAACCCTGTTTAAGTCTTTGATAATCAGGATTATTATTGGAGATTGATAAACCATTGTGATTGGGCACTGTTCCATAAGAAAAAAAAAGGGAAATGCCACTCACTTTGATGGAGGTCTTTTGTTTTAAAGGACAATCCCCCATCCCACAAAGTATTTATTTTCTTTGGCTGCAAAGACTATAAATACCATTGTATGAAGTTTGTCCTCTAATCTTCACTCATTAGGTAGTCATTCATAAAGCTACAGTTTGAACCTCTATAGTTTGGCACACTCTAGTCCAGCAACATCCAATTTTAGTTAGCTGGAATGTCCACTTATCACGGGTATGGCCAAGTTTCCCGTGGTCCTGTAAAGTTTGTTTACAGCCACCAGCCCTGGATCTGAGTGTTCTGAGCTGTTATTTAACTTGAATTTACCCATAAATGTCTTCTAAAGGAGTAGACAGTAAGCAAGGGAAGTGTTGGCTGCTAGACAAATATTGACTTTCCATGGTCCAGCAAATTCTCTAGTTCAACACTGGTCAGGTTGTGAGGGTGCTGGACAAAAGAGGTTCAACACGTAGTACTAAGCAGCAAAGCCTTTTTAACGCACGTAATATTTTATTTAGTTTGTCATTTGCACCTTCCCACTGAGAATCCCATGAACAGAATGCACTGTTAAATCACGGAATGTCATTTGTCACTTGCTATTTCATTTTGTTCCCTTTTTAGACCAGTGACGTACTTACTCACTGAAGTACCCTCTCTAGCATGTCAGACAACTGATTACAGTTTTAATGTAACACCAGGAAAGCAATATCAGCAGAGATAGTGCAAGCTATTTTGCTGACAGATGTAACACCAGCCTAGGCTGGGTTTCCTGCTGGGACTAAACCAAAGAGATCTACATTTTAAAGCACAAGTTTCTATTGCTTGAGCAAAAGGACCAGATACAAAAGATCACAGGCTGGAACAGATTCAAATACCTGTATGTGGTCCAGCCACACAGAGGACTAACAGCCACACTGTATTAGTGTATGCAGTGTTATAGCCATGTCAGTCCCAGAATAGTAGAGCACATACACAGTTGCAAAAGAGCTTGTGTCTCTCACCAACAGAAGTTGGTCCAATACAAAAAACCCACATTACATCACCCACCTTGTTCCTCACACTGTATTATTGTTGGTTCCAAACATATTACACAGTAAGCCTCCATTTTACAAAATGTTCTAGCCAATAGGTAGGAAAATATGAATCTCTCCCTCCACTCAGCTGTGTTTTCCCTTGTGACAGTAATAGATGAATCCTGAAATGAATTTTTTCCCTCTGGTCTGAAATACACATTATTGGATATTTCCAAACATGTGATACACTGCAGAGGGTTATGCAAGACATTTGTAGGACAAATTTTTCTGAGACTACATTATCTAATTTTAGCAAACTCCAAAAGATAGTTAATGGATATTTTAAAGAAATTCTAAAATGTTAATAAAGTTCCTTATTAATCAAAGATTTTTGCATTTCCAACAGATTAAGTAGGCAGAATTGGTCTCACTGAAAAATCCAGACTTAGCCTTTCTTGTATAGGTGTAAGCTGACTCTTACCAAGGAGGAAGTGTTGAGCACAGAAGCTTAAGTCTAATGTTCTCAATTTTGATGTAAGACTTGGGGTCTCTTATACAAGTATCAAAGTATGATCGGATTTATAATTCCATAAGGACAGAAAGTCCCATCATACAACCAGAAGAACTACTGAGGCGGGGAAGCCTCTCTCTGAGAGATAAGAGTCATGTCATGTGACCTTTTTGCCATGACTGTACTCCCACTGTTCTAACTCCTGTACAGTCACTTTTGGAAAACGATAGCTGAACTGGATTAGATCAGGGATCATGTGATTGAGGCCCTTGTGTGGGATGTGAATGTCTGAAAATGTCCTGTTAAGCAAGTCATATGTCTAGCCAGTGATTAACAGTCAGTTCTGAAGAAACTCCAGGCACTGTATTTTGTAGTTAAATTGTTTCTGGGAGAAACAGACCCAGCTTTGTGAGTGTGGTGGGGAGAAGGTGGTTGTAGGTTATATACCTGCTTCCATCACTGGTTACCATGACTCGAACGGCCAGAAGGTCATGTTCGGTCATTTCTTCCTCTGGGATGATTCTCACAGAAGTCCAGTTAGAGGAAAGGGCTGAGCACCTGCTCTCAAAATTGTGCTCAGGGGCATTCTTAGGCTTCTTAGGAGAGGTGGGTTCATCTGCTATCCTGAAGTAGTAGTCTGAAAAAACCAAAGGACATGAAAACATACTTGATGACATCACAGGCATCGAAGAGCGATGGATTCAGTGGAGGGAATTCAGATCCAAACTACTTGTGGGCATCTATTCATTGGCTTCTGAAAATAATTAATATTACATTGCTTAAAACACTGCATCAGTCTTCATAGCATAGCAATAAATTCTATGACCTTTTCCAGTCCCCTGGGCCTCCCAAGGGGTCACAGTCATTCCCCAGACGGGAATTAGTTTGGGACAGACAAGTGAGCATGAGTGGCATTTAGTACTGGGCTGGGGAATGAGGAGTGCCCAAACTAGAGTGTGGAAATATGGGCATAAAAGATGGTTGCTACTGATGGCTGGAGAGGTATGTATGAAAGAGGCAGTAAAAGGGTCCAACACTGGGATGGGAGCCTGGTGGGGGACTGGGAGCAGCATTACTCCCCTTGCCTGTAGCCTGGAGAAATTTGCACTGTTTCTTCCCACAACTTGTGTGGTCTCTTTAAAGTAGCTTGAAGAAAAAGGATGGATCAGGCCAAGACCTGCTAGATGTGTTCCCTTGAGCTGATGAGGGGGCCCCCACATACAGACAATGCATCTGTCTCTAGGGGAACCCAAGCCCTTTATCTGCAAGTATTTTGTATAGTTTTTGGTGAACTAGGAGTGCTGGGCAGCGCAAAAATAGGTCCAGTCTTTTCAGAGCACTATTTTTTTCTTGTAGTCCTAAGTATGGGAATGAGAAACCTCTATTGGCAATCAACTGTCAAGATCACTGGGTTCCCAATCCATACAGAAGAAACGAAGACTCAGAAATCAGTGCTCTTGCCTTTATGGGTGAGATTTTTCAGAAGCGCCTAAAAGATTTGGGTGGCCATCACCTACCCAACGCCCTTAAGAGTTGAATCAAACAGCTACAACTCAGCTTACAAAAACACAATGAAGGTTTACCAGCAACATCTAGGTACACAACCATTACCAGGATGACTGGAGATAAAGAAAACACAAACAGAAATAACTATTTTTGCTTGTCTGCCAGCCCCCCCCCAAAACTCTCTCTTGCGACATTCTACTTGCCCGCTCTGCACGAGACTCACCCATACACTAGTCTGATTCTCCTCTCAATTATACCAGCTTCCACTTAACTTAAACTTACCCCTGCTTTACTCCAGTCTGAATGAAAGGAGAATGTCTAGATGAGGAACTGTTCTCTCAGGTATGAAATAAATCCATTTTAAGTGGCATCAGTACAGCTTTCCACACACGACTGGAACTCATCCATCACCCCTACAGATTACAACTAATAGCGGTAACTCGAACAAAAATTACTTGCACTATTTGGACATGGAAGACAATTGGCCGAGAGCACAAGTACTACAGAAATATTATAATACAGCTCAAGTGTTTGCCTGTAGGGCAGTTCTGAGCAACTGTTTCATGCCTATAATGATCATCTCACATTGCAACCTTACACATCTTGTAGACTGTATACAAAGGCACTCAGAAAAGCTCTCCAGCCATGGCTGAGAATGTATACTGCAGTATCATATACGCATATTCTAATCTAACCAGTTGCCTAACCTGGCAACCTGAGTGGTGTTTGTTCTTCCATCCTGCTCCCCATTCATTACACAGAAACACAGGGTACAAACACAAACAGACTGTGGTGTCTTTATTTTCTGTTCTTCAGAAGGGTAGCCAAGTTAGTCTGCAACAGGAAAAACTTAAACAACAAATAGACTAGTAGCACCTTAAAGACTAACAAAAATCTACAACCTATCCTGGAAAACGACCCCTCACACTCAGAGTGCTGCAGGAGCATGAAGACCAGCCCGACTGGGGGACATCCTCATGCAGGCCCTAGTGCTCCTCACGCACCACATTCCCTTCCATCCTCCTATGCAAATCATGCTGCTTCTGGCAGTGGGAGACCTGTACCGACGGGTGGGACCGTATCGACATGCAGCGGTGGGACGACCAGCAGTGGCTCCATAACTTCCGCATGCAGAAGGACACTTTCCTGGAGCTCTGTGAGTGGCTCACTCCTGCCTTCAGGAGACAGGACACCTGCATAAGACCTGCCATCTCCCTCGAGAAGCACATCGCCATCACACTTTGGAAGCTTGCCACGCTGGAGAGCTACTACTCGGTGGGGAACCAGTTTCAGCATGGGAAGATGGATGGTTGGGGCTGTGCTAATGAAGGTTTGAGTCTTTTACTAGTAAGGTGGACCCCATTGTCACTGGCTTTGTTGCCATGGACTTCCCCAACTGCAGGGGGTAGCATCGACAGCACCCACATCCCCATCCTGGTCCCCAACCACTGTGCCTCCAACTATATAAATAGAAAGGGGTACTTTTCCGTTGTGCTGCAGGCCCCCATGGACCACGAGGACTGGGTCACAGGCTTTTACGTCAGGTGGTCAGGGAAGACACATGACGCATCTTCGAGCGTCTTCCACAAGATGCACGCTGGCACTTCCCACTCTTCCACCCCCTCCACCCCCGCGACCACACCATCAAGATCAGGAGCATGGACATGCCCATGTGCATCCTGGGTGATGCAGCCTACCCATTGCTCCCCTGACTGATGAAGCCCTACATGGGCAACCTGTACCCCATCAAAGAGTCCTTCAATACTAGGCTCGGCAGGTGCCTCATAGTTATGGAGACTGCCTTCAGCCGCCTCCAGGGGAGGTTCCGGAGTCTCCTCACCCACCTGGACCTCGGCAACTAGAACATCCCCCATGTGGTGGTGGCCTGCTGTGTGCTCCACAGTATCTGTGAGAGCAAGGGGGAGACTGTCCTGCCACACCTGGGGGCAGAGGCTGAGTAGCTGGCCAGGGCTTTTGAGCAGCCAGACACCAGTGCCATTTGGAAAGCCCATCAGGGGGCTATGCTCATCTGGGAGGCTCTGAGGGAGAGTTTCAGCCAAGGCCACTTGTGAGACTCTCCCACAAGCTACCCACAAGGAGCCTCTGCATTGTCCCTGTGTACCTCTTCTCCTCCACCCCTCCCTTTCCTCCTCCCCTACAGACCACCGTATTTTTGTTTGAAAAAACAACAGCAATTTTTATTTGGGGAATATACCACAGGGGAGGGTCTCAGGGATAGGGCTGGAACTGGTGGCCTGCCTCGGGTACCTCATGAGGCTTTGGCTGCCCAGGAGGTCCTACTGCCACAAGTTCACAGGCCCCAGCGGTCACTGGGGAGCTTAGGAGGAGAAGCCAGGGGAGCGGGGGTGGGTGCCAGGAGGTGGCTTGTGGACCACTCCATAACCATGATTATGCACTCCATGATAGTGATAATTGAGGAGCATGGCCTCATGCTGATGCTACAGCAGCTCCCACATCCTCCTCCTCAGCTCCTGATCAGCCCGGCAACCCTGGCACTCCTCAAAGTTCTGGCTGAGAGAACAGAGGCAGTCAAGAAGTTCCTGCACCAGGCCCTCGTGGTGTTGCCTTAGCCTGTGGCACTCGCAGGGTCAGGAAGATAATTTCAAAATAACGGGCTTGCTGTGTGGATGCTCATCCTGTTATTTTGAAATAAGGGGAGTGTGGCAGGGTAATCCCTGCTCAATACTCTAGCTGGCAGTCTCAGTAATGCAACACTGGTCCCGCTTGTCCTTGCCAGAGTTTGGGCTTTCGTCACTTGGCTACAAGGGTAGGTGCCCTTGGTCATCCTGGGCTGGATAAACAGTCCCCTCCAGCTACTGGCTGGACTTTTAGGCTATGGGGAACAGGGAGTCCAAACCCCCTCAATGGAACTCCTCACCCCCCTCTTGTAGTCTCTGGCACCACTGCTGTTTCTCAGTTTTTCTGGTTTTCTCCCAGTTTGGTCTGGTCTCCTCTCACTCCAACTTCCTCTCCCACTCTCTCCTCTTCCAGCAGGGAAGGCTCCTTTTTAAAAGACTCCCTGTCAGTCTGAAGTGAGATCAGCTGGTCCTGACTGATTTACAGCAGTCCTGACTCCCCTGCTCCTGATTAGCCAAGGCCCTTGCTGCCTTTCTCTCTCCCTAATCTAGCCCTCTGGCCTGACCCTGTCATACCAGTTATTTCAAAATAATTCGCTAATATAGACATGCCCTTACAGATGTCCTGTCCTGTATGATGTTGAGTGAGTCACTTCAGGTGGGATTTTTCTAGGCACTTGAAGAAATTTGTGCCCCAATTTCCACTAAAATTAAGGAAAATCTCACAATTTAACTCCTCTGCCTACAAAATAGGGACAGTATTTCTTCCACCTTGCAGGGGTGTGGAGAATAAATGTATTGGCAAAGCACCCAAGAGGTATGTGCCTAAAAAATCTGCACAGAAATAAAGATGATGTATTTTATCCAACACTGTGAAACATCCTATATTTTAGGTTACCCTAAATAGAAATGCATGGTTGCACTAATTTAGACATTTGAAGTGTTCCTCTTTGCAATCACTGACAGGCTTCTGATCATCCAAATTGCCAAAGCTGGTTCCAAAGGTTTCATTTACTGGAAGTGATTCTAGTTGTTATTCAACCTAAATATTTGCATTAGTTTCTTCAGAGTAAGTGTCCTCATTACTCTAGCATCTCCTACTGCAGTCCTAGGCTCACAATATCTAATCTTTTTACAGGAAGAGTAAATATGAAATCTCTCCCTCGTTCCTAGTAGGTGAGTGAATCTGTTTTTCAATTAAAATTGGCACCATATTCAACCATGTGAACAAGGCTGTTTTGAATTCATCCCACCCGCCCTCCCAAACCTTGAATAAACAACTCTTTTGTGTATACTTTGAACTAACTGCTTCCAGATAGACACACTGGGAGAGAAACAACACTTTTCCTTGTAACTGAAGGATTTAGCTAAATGTGCAGTGGTGTGTGGGAAAGCAACTTCAAACTTTAAAGAAGGGCCTGACTTGTGAAGTTCACATCCCCATCAGAACTCAGCTAACGTGTAGGGATGTTCAGAGATGATGAAATGAAGAGCTAAGCCACAAAATTCCAGCAATAGATCCTTGCTTAGCCCCAAAGCTAGATGTTAGTTCAGGTCCATCTCAAATATGAAACTTGTGTTTCATATTTATCCTCAACAACTCCTATGTTAAATTTGCTTGGTTCATTATTTTTCTAACAATTGGCAGTGCTAAATGGACTTTGTATCTGAAAATCAGTCTTTGTACCATCACCGCCAGCAACAGATTGTAGAATGAGTTGGCAATGTGGTTAATGATGAATGAAACAGAGAGAATAGACTTTGGTTCTGCAATGCTAGCACAGTATTAAGTACTGGTTTGATTCTTTGGTCCCTAAATTGCTGAGTAATACCCAGGGAACAGAAAACCAACAGAAAATTGGTCCTGTGAAACTGATTCTGAGCACCAAACTCAAAACTAACATTTGAAAAGAAGCAATCATGTTTCAGCAAGGTTTTCCTTTGGGAAAAGAACTAAAGTATGTATGGGGCGGGGGGGAAGAGGGGGAGAGGAGCAAGTTGGAAGGAACATCAGAATCTATGTACAACTGCCACCCAACTGTTCAGATCTGGGAATCTGAAGTTCCTGAGTCCGTATTCAGTGATGCAGTGATCAAAAGAACCCAGCAACTCCGACTGAAGAAAGCCGTTTGTAACTTCAGCAGTGTTTCCAGACGAGAACACAGAAGGACATGGCAAGACAGTGCCTTTCACTGTTAGACATAATTATTACAAGTAAGGGCACAAAGGGGACCCTTTCATAGCTACAGAGTATATTCAGTGGCGTTCAAAAATAAAGGTGTTAAATGACTTGCAGTCAGATAACCCATAACCCTGAGAGGAGGGGTAGTTCAGTGGTTTGAGCATTGGCCTGTAAAACCCACGGTTGGGAGTTCAATCCTCAAGGGGGCTGATTAGGGATCTGGGGCAAATCTGTCAGGGATGATACTTGGTCCTGCTGGGAGGGCAGAGGCTGGACTCAATGACCTCTCAAGGTCCCTTCCAGCTCTATGAAATAGTCATTAAATATGAGGATTAAATAAATATATACCTAAATCCTTTGTTGTCAGGGACTGGACTTAACAGATCTCTCTAATGTATATGAGGTATGACTCACTTATAGATCACCCTTTGATATATTGGCCCTACCCTTAGACAGCTAGGCAGGTCAGGCATTTCAGTTTTGTCCCATTTTAAATTTTGATTTAGATGTGTGGATGAACTACAGTTAGCATACTATCTGAAAGAAGAATAGTCAAATATATTACCTCACACAGCTCATCGCGCTAATGGCCAACCCTGATACAAACAACAATTTAAGGTCAGTCATTTCTCTCTGTTTGGTCTATGATGCAGAGCATGGCTGACAAAAGGCAGCTAATGTTGACCTATGTCAGGTTATAGCTACACTACAAGATTTTTGTGCAAAAATAGTTGTTGTGCAAAAACCCATGGGGTGTCCACACTTCAAACGTGTTTTTGTGCAAGAAAATCTACAGTCAATCAAAAGAACAGAGGACTTTTGGCGGTGTAGGTAAACCTCCTTCTGTGAGGCATAACTCCTTTTTGCACTACAGCTCTTGCACAAAAAGGTGTGTATGGACGGTCCACAGGGGTTTCTTGTGCAAAAGCACAGGTGCTCTGATGGCCATTCTGTGAACGGCCATCAGAACTCTCTTGCGAAAGAGCGTCCATGCAGTACAGATGCTCTCTTGTGCAAAAGCAATGCGCTTCGAGGTGTGGACGCACTTTTGCACAAGACGTTTTTACCCAAAATCTCTTCCACCAAAAGCTTCTTGTGCAAAAACCCAGCAGTGTAGACGTAGCCTCAGTGTGCACATGACAGCCTTGTTCCTGCTGGTGCAAGTGCCCTACCACGCCAACACAACTCAGCCCCCACAAGAGCCACAGGCTTATGGCAGCACAGTTAGGGGAATACAGTGTCAGGGCCTTACAACATCAGCTGGTGGGTAACATTTGTATCCATTTCGGGGCTCCCTGGGAGATACCCTGCTATGAACCCTGAGCCGAGCTCACAGTTCAGTCCATCTCCTAGGCATGGGCGCGGGGTGACCCCATGGCTTGGGGAGGCAAGCACTCCTCAGCTCCACCCACCACGGCCTATGCTCCTTCCCTGTGGCCTGCTAGCCCTTGCTCAGCCTCCTTTCCCCCACCTTCCCTACTGTGGCTACTGGCCCTTATGCCCTTCCTGCCCAGGGTAGCACTCCTCAACCTTCCCCGACCCTAAAGAGCCAGTGGACTGCATGGCCCCAGCCTACCCTGGCCCCGGAGCTCCCAAAAGCTGGCCAGCAGGCATGGCACAGCACTGTGCATGGGCGGGGCCAGGTGAGGTAGTTTGGGAAGACAGCACCTTCCCCTTCCTAGGATACCCATCCCCCATGCACCCGGGGGTGGGGCTCCACCCACAGCCCGACTACTCCCAAGACTCGCAGCTAGGGTTGCCAGATGGTTGAAAGAAAAACACCCCCCCCCCCTAAAAAAAAAAAACCACAGGGGAAAAAATTCTGTTGAAGGGAAAAAAGGGGGGAGAGACCAAAGTTGAGGAAAAAATAAAAGGGGGCTCCAAGGACTTATTAAGCCAAAAACCAAACAAAAAACCCCCACAGTATTAAAACAGTATGTTCCCTTTAAGAGTGAGTGCAGAGTAACAGCGGAGAGGTTGAGCACTAAGACCCAGGGGAAGCACTGCTTCCCCTAGGTCTTTTGGCCTGCAGCCTTGGGGAAAGAGGTAAGCATGGAGGCTGGGGTCAAGGGGCTGGGGATATTGGGGGCCAGAGGAAGGCTCGGTGGGTGGGGGGAGGCCGGGTGCTGAGTGTTTGTAGAGTTGCCAGGTGCCTGGAATTTTTGCCTCCTGGCCAGGGAAAAATTCAGAAAATACTGGACATCTCAGGTGTCCGGTATTCTCTGAATTTTTTTTTTTTTAAACTAGACAGGAGGTGAAAATACCAGACTCTGAGTGAATACTGGACACCTGGCAACCCTACTCCCAGCAGGTTGCTGCCCAGGCTCTCCTCTCCCTATTGGGACCCCTCCTTCTCCCTAGGCTCCCAGCTTCCCACTGGGCTGCTGCCCCGGCTCTCCAATTAATTTCAATTCTCTCAGCGTCCGCTTCCCTGCTGGCAGCCTCTGTTGTGAAAGTGAGCCAGAGTGAGGCTCCCAGCAGGAGCGGTCATGCCAGGCAGCTGGGGAACTCTGTGCTACGTTGGTCCCTGTAAGAAGCCCACTGGGAGGAGAGCAGCATGGATACTAACAGGAATTACTGTGGCGGGTATAGGTGGACCTAAATTAAATCAACCTCATTCTGTAGTTTAGATAAACGTTAAGATCCCAGTTCATGCCTCCTCAGTGACTACAGTGTAAAATAAGTGTTTATATAGTTTTCCTTTCCTTTCCTGGCAGGCCTGGCTTCGGCTTGATCCCTGTTAAGCTCTGCAGGAAGTACACAGACTAAAAGCAGCTTATATTAACAAAAAGCCCACACAAATTAAATTGTTTTCCTGCTCACTGAAAGAACTCGGTAATTACGCTTTTGCTGATGACAAGTTTAAGACAGTTGAGAAGCTTACAAAAGGGTCTCCTAGCCAGCAAAGCTGGAGCCATGACCTCAAATGACTTTTTTTTTTTCTGACAACACCACATGTGGAGCCTCAGCTGTGTTTATACGGCCTATCAGCTCTCTAGAGCAAGCACTGTCCCCTCCTGCAGAATCCTGATGGTGACAGGCGAGGATCAAGGAAAGTCAGTGCAGGAGAGCACAATGAAACATCCAGGTGCCCGCCTCCCCCATCTATTTTGGGTGCAACCCCTGAAGGAGGCAGAACAGTCTGTGGGCATCACTATAATGACCACTGGAAACAGATGCCTATTCCTACAGTGTTCAGTGTGTCTGAAACATGAGCTGCAACTGAGAGATGTGGGGGTAGCACAGCCGTGAGCAATAATTGTGACCTGGGCAGGGGCCTGAGGGGGGATTTTGACCTGGGGTAGGGACTGGGTTGTGACCTGGGGCAGTTGATTGGGGTGCAGGATCTGGTAAGGGTATGGATGCAGGAGAGGATTCTGGCCTGAGGGATGGAGTGCAGGGTCTGGAGCAGGAAGGGGTGCAGGGATTTGGGCTGTGACCAGGGATAGCCGACTGGGGTGCAAAGTCTGGGAGGGGCCTGTGACCAGAGGAGGGGTACAGGAGGGGATGCAGTGTCTGGGGAGATGTATGGGGTTGGAGCAGGGGAGCAGAAGGTTTGGGTTACATGGGGTAGCAGTGCAGGAAGGGGGCAGAAGGTTGAGGGAGGGAGAGGCTGGTGTGCCAGTGGCAGGCTTTGGCTGGGAGACTTTACCTGGGTGGCTCCCAGCCAGTTATCCAGCAGGTTCCTTAGCCAGGTTCCCTGCCTTCCACGCCCCTGTATGTGCTCAGGGCAGCTGCAGGGGCCATATTTGCTGCTCTGAACTGAACACTGTGAGCCCGGAGGACAATAGGGGAGGGGCACTTCGCATGCTGCCTGTCCTGCAAAGAGGCAGCTGCTGTTGGCTGGAAACCGGCCACTTGGAAGGAACTACTAGGGATGGGGGCAGTGTGAGAAGACTCTTGCCACCTTCCCCAGGCTCTCAGCATTCAGAGACACGCATGGCCCCTTAGCCAACTTTCCTGAATGCCAAGCACAGGAGGGACAGGCAGGGAGCTGGCTGAGGCTCTTGCGGGCCAGATCTGGCCCACAGACCATATTTTGCCCAGCCCTGATTTGCAGCATAATAGAGAACCCAAGACCGAATGTATTTGCAGATGCTCTGGCTGGCCCTCCCCACATGTTGTGCAGCAAGACAGCGGTGACAGCGATGCTCAGGACCCATCTGTATTTGTCCATATACCAGAGTCTAGATGTGGCAGTACTATGCAGAAATGCTTAAAGCAGCAGCTGCTTTCAATTGTGAAGTAAGTGTCATGGTCATGAGGTATGGCCAGCAGCCTGGGGACTAATGGGTTAACTGTACTTAGCCAGGTAGCAGTCAGCCAATAGAAATGCAGATAGGGATTTCAAACTGAGACAAAGGAATTTTGGGGTTTTCCCTCCTTTGTCTCTGAGCCAGTTTGCTCTCCAGAAACTGAGGAAGACAGAGGACATGTCTCTCTCCAAGAAAAGACTCTTCACCATCTGTAACTAGAGCAAAGCCTAGATAAATCCATCCGGTTTTATTGTTTTCTGGTTTGGGAATTTGGATCTAAGGTCTGTATGTTAGAAATGGGTTTTTTCCCTTCCTTCTGTGACTAAGTCCTGAGCCCATGGGAATCCCCCATGAGTTTATTAATTTGTGACTCTTACCATCCAGTCACCTTAATCATGTTTGCAACTATAATCTTGAGAGAGGCAGCCACAACAGACTGCAATTTGTATTTTTTCTTTTCTTTTCAAGCCCTTCAGAGAAAAGAGCTTGGGGTGCCCCGGGGTTGGTTTCAAGTGTCCACCCGTTTGTGGGTTCAAAAGCACTTGATGGTGGCAGCGGATTTTATCCTCAAAAATTAGGTTTTTAAGATTTTAGGGGGAAGCTTTATACCAAAGCCTGGAAAGATAAGGTTTTGGGGTTGCTTTTGTGGGCCCCCACTTCTGCATTCATCTTGCCAGTGTGGGGAATCAGCCTTGACAGTAAGAATGGTCATACTGGACCTATAGAGCCGAGTATCTTGTCTTCAGACAGTGGCTGGTGCCAGACATACGTTTTCTCTAGTTATTCAGTCTGCAGCTTTTGTTGTATACGTGAAAACAGAGTGTAGTCATGACCCCTTATCTAGCCTCTTGACTGTGTCCTCAGGACAGCACATCACTTGGGCAGCATTCCAGGGCAGAGTGAAGATCTGTCTGCCCTTGGGGTAAGTTACTGCAGACTGCTCCTGTCTGCAATGTAGAGCACAAAGGGGCTTAGGAGGCTTTGGAATTTCTGAATTAGGCTGATAAGAGATAGCAAATTCAGCTTTTAAAAAGCTCAGATTTATGTGTGAGCTATTTACTAACCCTTTATGATGAATCAAACCAAATCAAAGGTCAAGAGGCAATTTGTAATGTGACTCAACATAGGAAATAAAAGTCCCCTTACTATGCTGCTCTATTACTTGTTACTAAATCTTGGTGTGTTACATTGAAAATAGCCAACTCCAGCCTCCTCTTCCTTGCCATGACATTTTTTTCAGACTTTTTTTGGGGTGTTTATAGTTAAGGAAAAAATGCAGAGTTATAAAATGCCGTGGTGACATGGACATGGTGCACATTTGATACTAAATGACGACAAATTGAAATACTGTGCATGATAAAATAGGATTTCTGATATTGCCATACTAATGCCACATTTAGAACGTATCTACCAAATGGTATGTACACCTGAAGACACAACACAATGTACAAATAGTGAACAAGCCCATTCCTTACCTTGCTCCTCAATTCATTATACAGTCACTGCTCAAGGACGGAAAGCTGTTTTCAAGAGATGCTTGTTTCAGCGTACCTCCAGGTCTCCACACTGGCGTTTTGGCGAGTTGAGAGTAGGTACAAATTGCAAGCACTATTCCAGTGCCCATTAGGACAACTCACTCACTCTGCCCCAAGAGAGATGGGCAGCGAGAGCATTCCCACCAACGGGATGTGCCACGACAGGACCCAGGGAGAAAAGCAGTTTCCAAAACAGGCCAGCTAATGGTCTTAGGCCAGCTAATGCTTCACACACAATTAGCAATTTTGTCAAATCCTGCAATAGGAGTGATAAAGATGCGTGTCATCACAGCATCTGCACACACCCGGAAGCAGAGGGAACCAATGAAGAGCTCAAGGAACAGTGCGAGCCCTCTTTAACCACAGAGCATCAGTGTTCTGCACTAAGAGATGCCTCCAAGCGCTCTACCGAGCTCGCTTCCGGCAAAGCACACTTGTGTAGTCTGGCAGGAAGGTGACTCTCAGGGACTCATTAACTTTGCATTAAACAACAAGAATCTCAGCCAGTAGGTCAGCTGAAAATGACCAAAGGCATTTCATGTGACTCTCTCCAAGTGACAGCAGTGGGTCCTCTCCGTTATTGACGACTGCGCGCCATTCACATCAGAAGACAGGATTTTTCACTTCTAAAGGCAGCAGTTGTAACTGTCGGCTCTTTTCAACACTTCCCTTACTTACCAACATTAGCTCTGTTTGATCAGGCTTGATCTTAAGACACTTATGACAGCCCTCATCTATGACCCTATATGGGGAGAATGGCTCACAGTCACCCATCTCTTAAGGAGTAAATTTCAGATGATTGCACAATGCACTATGAGCCTGTTTAACTCATTGCCACAAGACTATGGAGACAAACCCATATTGGAAAAAAAACAACAACAACAACAAAAAAAGACTGGATGTTTATGTGGACAAAACCCCCAAACGCCCTAAAGTTATAACAGCAAAAATCAAAACAAAAACAAAAGCTCAAACAAGAAAAAGAACTGTGGAAACTATGCTGACTCAAGGAATAAGTTGACTGGGGTTATGAAGAAACTTCACCTTGGGATGAGTTATCCTGCTACAGAATTTCAGGAACTTTCCTCTGAAGTAGCTGGTTGCTAGCCACTCTCAGACAGGATCCTGAACTAGATGGACCACTGATTGACCCACTATGGCAAGGCCTCTCTCCCTCACTTAGATGTTAAACGTGAGGGCTGATAAGATGGACACCCTGGTGCCCCATCAGCAAGAAGAAATTATTCACAACCATCTCCATGATAACTCTTGAAATAAATTATCCTCACATTTGCATACTCCTGCCAGAACCTGCAAGCAAAGCAACACCATCCCCAGTACGCTCAGCTGTGTCAGAGGCTGGTGAAAATTCTAACAAGAGCAGCATAAATATCTGGTCTTTCTTGCCCACTGTGGCAGGGTCAGTCCCACTCCTGGGTCTGAGTCCCCTGTTCTGTCCACAATCCTGGGCTACGTCTACATTGGCAAGATTTTGCGCAAATACTTTTAACGCAGGAGTTTTTGCGTTAAAGTATTTGCACAAGAGAGCGTCTACACTGGAATGTGCTTTTGCGCAAGAGATGTGCTTTTGCGCAAAAGCATCTGTGCTAGTGTAGACGCTCTCTTGCGCAAGAAAGCTCTGCTGGCCATTTTAGCCATCGGGCTTTCTTGCACAAGAAATTCATGTTGCCTGTCTACACTGGCCTCTTGCGCAAGAACACTTGCGTAAGAGGGCAGATTCCTGAGCGGGAGCATCATAGTTCTTGCACAAGAAGCACTGATTTCTTACATTAGAATGTCAGTGTTCTTGCGCAAGAACTCGCAGCCAGTGTAGACAGGCGGCAAAATCTTGCCCATGTAGACGTAGCCCTGCAGTCTACATGCTGCAGCACAAGTCCCACTTGCCCTCTCTGGCATTTGGGGCTTCTGTCCCATGGCTACATGAATGTTGGGGCAAACACTCCTGGTCAGCTTGGGGGTGGGTAAACAGTCCTCTCCAGCTATCGGCTGGACTCTCTGGCCACTTGGGGAAGGGAGCCCAAACACTCCCTGTTGGAGCCCCTTCACCTTCTCCACTGTCTCTGGCAATGCTCATATTCTTTTTATCAGCTTCTCTGACTATCAGTTCTAACTCTTCTCTGCATTCCTCCAAACTCCTCTTCCTTACCCATCAGTGAAGGCTCTTTTAAAAAGACCCAGTGGCAGCCTGAAGTGAAATCAGCTGGTCCTTAATTGATTTATAGGAGCCCTACTGCTGATAACTCTGGGTCAGCTGTTCCTGGCTGCATTGAATTAGGCTCTGGCTAATTAGAAGAGAGTTTTCTGCTTTTTAGAGTTGCCTCTCTCCTCTTCTAATCTAGCCCTTCCACCCTGACCTTGTCACACCAACCACCAGGAAACCAGATACCAAACATAGCTACGGTCTCCAGCCTACATGCCAAGGACCAAACATTCAAGTGATGCTGGAGTTGGCCAGCTGCTACCAGCTTGATAACTACTCTGGCTAAGAGAGCAGGTTGAAGACTGTATAAAAACTTGCAATACCAACACAACATCTGGGCTATGTCCAGCACTTCTTAATCAACTTGGCAAGCCACAAGTTATACAGAACAGCTCAAGCTTGGCCAAAAAAACAAACAAAAAAGAACCCCATTCACTACACAACTTGCTTCCCACAGACTGGCCATGAGAAGATAAAAGCATCTTAGCATTTTTTCACAAGCCAAACAAGTTCTGAGTGTCTAACTGGGACTTACACCCCAGGTCAACTGAACTGCAAGCAGACGACAGAAGCTATGTTTTTGCTATTCTTTTTCTTCATCTCTTTGTAGGTGGCTTGTGTGGTCTAGTTTCAGGCTTGAATTTTAATCAAGGTTGAGAAAACATCTAAAATTAGCTGACTCTGTTTCCTCCCTCCTCTCCCCTCAACGAGGACATTTCAGACCATCCGAAAATGTTAGGTAAGGAATTTTCTCGTTGAAAGTCTTACAATCCATGTTGAGTAAAGGATGGTTCATGCCACCACCAAAACCAACCTTGCTCTGAAGAGAAAAATAAATTATTTCATCCTTTCTGTGAAGCAGCTCACTCCTACCGGTAACCATGATCACCTCTGATTTGCAAGTATGAGAAGTGGATCTAGGGGCTCTTCCCACACCACATCCCAACCCCTCCCTGATCAGTAACTCACAGTGGGATTTGGCAAGTTAATTCTGGAGGCATCAATCCTCCTTTTGCTCCTGCTAAACTGAATAAAGGCTTTGACAACCTAGCCCTGTATGCCCCTGCGACAGCGCCTCACCTGTAAACTGACAAGTTAAGCTTGTGTCAAAAGGCTCTTTGGTTCAGCTCTAGTGTGCATGCACACTTGTACAAATTCTTTATAACCCTTTCTTAAAAATCTCCTTACCTGCTTGGTGCACAAACACTTCAAAATTCAATCGCACAACATAACCAGACAATTCTGACTAGGAAAGCATTTAAAGTAGGCAGTTTCTGAATGCATCCCAGGGCAACATTAGCATGCTACAACCTGCTAAACTGAAAGTAAAAAAAATGAAAAGGTATTAGAAATAAAGGCAAGAGGTGAAGATGGATTTGTGTATTTATGGCAAACGGTTTATCGCATGGGGTCATTAGCACAATATAGCTTTCATTTTAGAACAAATTTTACATAAAATGTATTGGGGCAACTTGTGTTAGTCTGGTATATTAATGCACATAATCCTAATGGATTCAGCAGGCAGCACCAATATTTTATGCCATTAGAGTAATAAACCAAGGGTATTTCACTGTAGTAACATATAAATTCCTTTGTAATTTCACATTTCAAAAGAACACATGAGAAATTCCAGCCATCTGAAATGAGTTCAGAAACCACCATCTGAGAGTCAAAGCTTTTGTCCTTATTCTTGTTAGCCATTCATGAACAAAATAAAAATGGCCTAGAGAAATATTTATACTGCTAACTTGTATATTTGGACCAACCATTAATACATTATATCTTCTGAGCTTCAACAATGTGATCTTTCAATCAATGTGCACAATCAAGTGATGCATAAACATGCCATGCTTTCAAAACTGTTCATAAATTGTGAAATTCAATAATTCATCACTAAGTGGCATGTGAGGAATGTGTGGGCAGCAAGTGGAGGAAAGTCAACTAGGATAGCCCTAGCTGTAATCTTATTATGGGGATAATGGAGGCCTGTGACCTAATTCTTGAAGTAGGCGCTCATACAGTATTATCTTGTTCATATTTTTATTGCTCTCATGCACGCCAAAGTTCAGAAGGAAGAGGAATGGCTGTTTCATGGTAGCTTTTCTGAATCAAAGACATCTCAATTCAGACAGGAATTACAAACATAGTGACTCTGGCAATTTCAAGGAGTTGTTTGAAAAACTGAAATTGCTTAGATGGCTAAAAAAAAATAATCTTTAGATCCTAAAGTACTAGCATGGAAATAACAACATTAAACATTTTAGAACATTAAAAAAGTAGAGTTTCATTAATGTATACTTAAGCAAGAAATCCCATATTGAATGACTATGGGCATATCTACACAGCAGGGCTAAAGTCAAATTAAACCATGCTACTTCAGCTATGTCAGTTGTGTAGAAGAAGTCGAAATAGCTTAACTCGGCCATAAGTGCTGTCTGCACAGCAGGAAGTCAAAAGAAGAGCACTCTTTTTTCGACTTCCTTACTCCTAGTAAAATGAGGATTATGGGAGTCGGAGTAAGAAGTCCTCCAACTCGCCATTATTTCAAAATAAAGTCTTGTAGTGTAGACCCGCTCTTTGTTATTTCAGAACATAACATCAGCTATTCCGAAATAACACTGCTGTGTAGATGAGACCCAAGCATAATCAGTCTGACTTTTCAAAAGAACAGACCAGTGTTATTCTAATTCCTGTATAGTAATTAGAAACAATTTGAACCAAATAAAAATAAAAAAGAACTGAGTTGACATGGATTATTTAGTTGGGGTTGGTCCTGCTTTGGGCAGGGGGCTGGACTCGATGACTCCTGAGGTCTCTTCCAGCCCTACGATTCTATGATTCTATGACATGGCTGAGATCCTTCATCTCTCTGTAACTAACTACTGAACACTAATGAGATCTGCTGCATAGACATAGGTTGCTTTCCTTAAAAAAACCTGAAAAATGCAAAGAATGAGAAGATTTATGGGGGCAATACCAGCATCAGATCCAAACCCATTTGTTGGAAGGGGCCTGTTAAGCAAGTGCTTCAAGACTGGAGTGGCAATATCTCTGATGTTTTTCTCCATCTTAAACAAACACATACCATTGTCAATACAAATTATAAAGAAGAAGAAAAAGGCGTCATTGTTTGTGTGTTCAAAATGGCATGTACTGTGGGTGGAGATTTACAGAGCGTGGGTGCCTTTGGAAGTGGCTCAAGAGTAAGCAAGAAAAAAGGCATTCAGTCATCTCATCTACAGTGTGGCTTCACATGATTAGAGCTCAGTGAACTCATGAGGGATTGGAGTCCTGAATTACAGCTGTTAACCCATATGCAGATATTCATGTTCTAGCTTTCTCTAACAGTATTATAAAGCATGAGAGGGCACTTTATCTTATAAAAGCTTTAACAATTATTTTGACTGAGAAGCAGGAAACTAACATGACATTCACACTGATCATTCTGCTTGCGTGTTACATCCCTTTACTGTGTCCGTCCTGTACATTTAGATTATATGCTATCTGAAGTAGGAACTATTTACTATGCCGTATTTATTCAGCACCTGGGACCTCAATATTTGTTGGTCCCTAGGTACAGGATAAACATTAATAAGAAACAATTTTAATTGATTAGAAGAAGAAATGAACCAAAGTACACATGCACAAATTTCAAAGCACGGTAGTTAAGAACCTCATTAGTCCTAATTCTTAAGAGGATTTAGACCATTTATTGATATACTAGCAGATTTACCTGGTGTTGCTCAGGTGTATCACTCAAGAAAAGTTTGGTTGGGTTTTGTTGCATACTAAAAGGACGAGTGGCAGAGAGGGGTGGGGAGGAGGGAACCCCTAGCCCCTGAGAGGAGCAGCATGGGAGGGAGGGGAGAAGAGAAAAACCCCAGGCCCTCGGTAAATCAGCATGGAGGGGAAGGGGAGAAGGAATCCCTAGGCCCTGCAAGGGGGGGGAGAGGTAGGCAGAAATGGAGTCCTCATACTCTAGGTGAAGTGGGGATGGGGAGCAGAGGGAAAAATCACAAGGCTCTGTAGGAGCCTCACAGCAGGGATGGGGAATCTCCACACGCCCATGTGGATTGGTGAAGGAGGGGAACATGCAGGCCTCCATAGGTGGGGCAGGGGGACAATCATAGAATACTAGGACTGGAAGGGACCTCAAGAGGTCATCAAGTCCAGTTCCCAGTCCTCATGGCAGGACCAAGCACCATCTAGATCATCCCTGACAGGTGTCTAGCCAACCTGATCTTAAATATTGCCAGTGGTGGAGATTGCACAACCTCCCTAGGCAATTTATTCCAATGTTTAACCATCCTGACAGTTTGAAAGCCCATTGCTTCTTGTCCTATCAACACAGGTCAAAACGTAGGCCCATGGCTGTGGCGAGGGGGAAAAGAGGGGAACCTTACCCATAGAAGGTGGCCTGGACAGCCACATGCAGAACCCCGTCCCCAGCTGGTCTCTCTCTTGCTGGTGTGGCTGTCCCTAATTCTCATTCTGTAATATTCCATTTCCACTTACTGCCACCAGTAGTGAGTGTGAGGATCACGTCTCTCCTCTGTCTGCCCTTCCTTTCTACATTGGGGGAAACAGCCCCATTCCTGCCACTTTTCATGTTCCCAGCACAACCAAACCTTAACCTTGCCTTAAGTTAGGGTAAGAAGATGCTGCCTTCCAAATTTGGTGGCCCTAGCTGTTACCATTTAGGGACAGCTCTTGCACAGACGGACAGACAGATATTTTCTTTCTAAGATAGATAGTATACAGATTAGAATACAGAGAATCAACAATGAATGTATCTTATCAAATGGGTCCTAAAATGGGGCCAAGACAGAAATGGCACAATGATCTCTCAATGTATTTTGATTCCATTGATTCTATCTAAAACTTGAAAGAACCAAAACAGGCAAAATTTACAGCCCCTTAGCAAAATCAGATTGCCTGAAGTGTCAATTTAATTTTTATTGGAAGTGTTTTGGCCCGGCCCTTCTTATGAAAACACTGCCCAATATTCATTTGTTTACATAAGGCATTGGTCTCAGTTTTGATCTGTACATCTCTTAGCCAGGCAAACTTTTCATTCCTGTTGGAATTCTGGCATTCCGGATTTTGTGACTTGCCTATTTTAATCAGAGCTTATTGAATAATTAATTGAAAACATCTGTTATTCATTTTGGCAATTCTTCATCTCTGAGAATTTGTTTTATTTTCACTATTCAAGTAGCTCATTCAGGTTCAATAATATCAATTGCTAACGCATTTGGTAATAAAATAATTTTTGGAAACCAATTTATCTATTATTTTACCAGTCATGTTTTATTGCTGAGAGAGGCAAGGGAAGCAGTGAAAGTTTCACACACTGCAGAGATAGAAGCAGGATAAACGAACATTATTAACTGAAAAGACACATTACAATGTTACCATATGACACATTACTGTGAACTGCTGTCAAGAGCCCAACCGATTTTGGAAACTTACAAACTGAAATAGCAACATCTTTCTGTAAATAGCTGGATATAAGGATAAAGCTTTTCCACAAACATTACCTGCTTTTCCTAGAATGCAATATTGTCTTTGAAAAGAGCACACATCATGTACTGCAGCATGACCTTTATACAGTAACACAATACATATTTGAAAGAAAATATGGAAAAGATAAGTGAATTTAAAGGAAAGTGGTTGTATTTCATTTGTGCATTCAGTTCTGTCAATCCCTGAGCTCACCAGCACAGAGCTATTGTTCCCACTGAGAGTGAATCCCATCACCAGACTCCTACTTATCTTAAGTGGATGCAACACCTTGTGCAACATTAATGATTATTGGCCTGAAGCAAAGCCTTATGAAATTAATGGGAAGGCTCCTATTAAATACAATAGCCTTGGTTCAGACCACACGGGAGGTATACTATTACAGCATCTAACAGAAGCAGAACACACACAATCAATTTGAGTATTTGCTATTCAGTTTGCAAGACCTGCTCTGTAGATAATCCAGAAAAATATATCATGCTTTTCCTTTCTATATGTAAAACAGTTCTTCACTAAAATGTCAACTATAACCTATTTTAACTGAGCTCTGTGAATAAACTCACAAACATCCCCCAAATATAAGTCATGCCCAGAATTAAGAAATTCCAGGTATAGATTAAAGTCTACTGTAAAAGTACCTTTTATGCAGGTGTCAAGCAAATTACTTTATAAATTTTCCTAAACACATTTTAATTTCTATAGCATGCAGCTATGCAATCTACAGTATGTACAATACACATATCAAAAGATTTCAGAAAAAACCTTGACTCTCCCTCAACAGCATATCTGATGCACTAACATATCACAATTCAGCAATATTTCTGGTCCTCTTGCATCTGTGAAGCGAGATATTTTGACTGAGTACACAAAAGGTGCCAATTTCTAGTGGGAATTTGAATATCAGACTCCTAAGACTGTAAATCTTTGGAAAAGATTTTTTTTAAAGGAAGAGAGGAAACCATAAGCTTTAAAAAGAGCTACATTTATTTTTGTTTACAGCAAATGCCATAAATAAAGCTAAACAGCTTTCATAGTGCAAAATACAGAATTTCCATGTAACAATTTAAATACAGAATTTAAAAAACCTAATTAAATTTTTCTCAATTAAGATCATGAAGCAAAAAGAAAGCAATAGATAGAGAAGGACAGGAAAAGAGTCCTTGATGGCATTCTTTAAAGAAATGAAGACTCTGCAACAGAAGGTAAAGAAACATAGCAATGGCAAGTAATTTGAAATGAGAAACCATTCCTTCATAAAACTTATCTTGATGAAGCAGGCAGAGTTTAGTTTAAAAAAACCCAACAACCTTCCCTCCCACCCCCCTCACTCCAAAAAAAACCTACACCCAAACCATTACAATTATTAAAAAACCCTATACTTGTGCGCTGGCCTGGTGGTGCAGGAAGTGTTAGGTCAATGCCATGCAGTGAACTGGGGTTTTTGTTTTAAAAGGGATTTTTAATTCTTGTAAAGAGTTTAAGGATACCAGCAAACTCAATTATTTTAGTAATATGTACACAGACAGTAAGATTTTGCACACCTGTTTCTATTGTCCTTCCTCATTCTACAGTAAGGCATGCAGAATGATTTCTTCACTGGGATGTTTTCAAACTCCTTAATGTTTTGTTCAGAAAGTTTTAGATTAATTCACTAAGAACCCGTACCTGCAGTTGGAACCACTGTGATTTCAATTAGAATTTACAAAAGTGAAGGGTTCTATCCTACTAGATCCATTTGCAGAATTATTACCTATGTTTCCATTTGTAGTAATCTCTTTTTAGATCATTTGATTCAAATATGCTTGGCATCTAAAAACATTTTATAAGCCCTTCATAAGAGATAAAGGTAACTTCTTATGCACAAAGACACATTATCAGTTTATAAAACAAATGCCAAGGTTGCTAATGGGGCATAGTGAAAAACTTATTAATAAAAACAATTTCAATCAAAACATTCCAATTTGTACAATCTTGGTATTTTAATATTAGAATCCAAACTGCCTTAAAAACAAAATCACTTCCATTTTTTATTAAACGATCAATGGCGCGCTACATTGTTTTCCTTGAATGGGATATTTTTTTTTTTTTGGCCCTGAATGTCATTTTTGTTTCATTATAAAGTTCACCTTTTCCCCCCCTCTGAATATTAAGGAAAAATGGTATAATACTTTTTCATCCAGATAACTAAAAGGTGCTTTATGAAACCAGAAAGCATTACTATCCCCACTTAAATAAGACACAGAAGACCATCTATAAAATTCTTCAAGCTCTGGATCTGAACTAGTGCAGGTATTACGTTTTAGAAGAAGTAGCTTTTTATTTAATTCGTGTTTGAGAAACAATGACATTGACTAACATTTAAAAAACATGAGAAGATTTCATGTAGGGAAGGACGGAAAGAAATATACTTTATAGAAATATAAGAAACTGTCTTTTGTACATTGTGCATGCAATTGGTTAAAAAAGAATCATGCTAAATCTTTAATCTATTAATATACCAGACACACAGTTTCCTCCAAAATGGTTTTAAAGAAAAGCCATCTTATGTTGTCAAATTAGGGGTTAGTCACAATATTCTGAAACTGGTAAGCAGAACAATCACCTTACAACAGGTGAGGTGAAATGTTTCAGCCAATGAGAGGATGGAGAACTGGAATGTTGAAATTAACTAAAAGCAACAGAGGATATTGGAAAAAGGAAAAAGAAAGGAAAGGATCCTTAGTTTGTCTACAGGAGTTAATCACAGATTACTAGGCAAAAAAGATGATATAATGGAGAAAAATCAACCAAAATTAAATTGCCTTATTAATTTATGAGTGATAGTTTTCTTCATTAATTTATAAAGAGGAACAGTTTTGAACATTAATAGTAGAATTTTAAGACTAAGGATAAAACATACATGGATTATATAGTAACCAATGTGACATTTTTAGTGATACAAACAATTTTGAAATGTCAGCAAACATATAATTTCATGTGCCTTTATGATTATAAAGCTTTTCATGAATATATTTTCCCTGAATTTTGTTGTTTTAAAAATTAATCTGTAAATAACCTACAGATTATTGTATAATGCTTAACTTCTTTGTTTCACTTTTTACTAATAAGGTTCATTTTCTTAGTTAAAATTCATGGTATATCAGGTTTTCAAGCTTCTTAGTACAATTTGCTCAGGCTGCGAAACTTCAGAATTTACAAACATTAGTGGAGAAATTTTAGGGGAAAATAGTCTCTTGGACTAGATTTTAGATAGACACTCCAACACTCTGAAACTCAAGTTAAATAAAATCAGGAAATGCATTTCTTAATATTTTTAGAATTGCTGGAGTAACATGGTAAATAATTTAAAAAAAATAAAAAGCTCATAATTTTAAGTTTTTACTAAAGAGGAATCCAGTATTCAAAATATTCTGAAATAGTACAATAAACATTTCTCTACATCTCTACAGGTGCTTACCATATTACCGTTATGGTCACTGTGTCCTGTCAAAAGTCTAGCAAGTTCTCATTGGAATATGTTTTTTGCCTTATTGGCAAGTTGCTTCAAATGACATGCTGTACTTGGAAGCAAATTCTTTGTATAAGCCTTTGCATACATCCTTCTCATCCTGCCTAAAAAATTCTGAAATGCAGTCTCATTGAAGACTGTACCTGGTTTCATTTTCTGTATTTTTTGAAATAAAGATAGATTTTTCTTCAGATAATTTTATTTCTATTGAACCAGCAAAACTGAACATTAAAAAAAAATCTAAGCTTTTTACTGCCAAACAAGAATGAATGCTTCCATTTGGTCTTTTTCAATATATATTAATATCAACCCATTTAAGATCTTTGGCCCCCGTTTATTTTGTTCCACTATTTGGCAACATGTTTTCTGTGGCTTAAATGAATGCCTTTTTATTAGAAAAATATTGCTACAAATACTTTTAATTTTCTGGAGATCTGTTCCCTGTCAAATAGTGAGTTCACAGAGATACAGAAGTGTGTATAACTGGTAAAGGAGCTGAACAACTGTCAAGTTTGGCAGATTGTTCACGACAAATTGCTATCAGATAGTGCCATACATTCTAGAGAAGTTTTTGGATTAAAGTACCTCTTGACATGGGGTCTACCACAAAAACAAAAAACCAAACAAACTTTTCTTCAGAGATGATACAACTTAATAATTTTGATTTTTCAGTCATTATCATCTTACACTGAAATAATAAAACATCTAACTGAACAATCAGTGTAAAAACACAATATTTCTAAGTACTTCTATTTTACTCAAATATGGCTTTTTAGACATCTCAGTGCAATATATTGTAAGCTAAGGGCTCAGTCCAAAGTCATTTTCAGCATCTACAACACCTGCTGACTTCAGCTAAAGCAGTAGGTATTCAACTCTCTTTGGATCAGACCCCAAATGAGAAAATCTCTTCATTTTGGGAATAATTAAAAGCTAACTATACTATGTTTCTTATAGCTGACTATTTCAATTAATTGTCCACTCATCTAAGATTTGCTCTTTAAATTTATTTCAGTTTTAGATAAACTAGTATTACAGAAAATACCTAGTATTAACAAAGGATATCTCAAGTAATAAATTAAAAAAGGCATGGCTAGAAATAGGTGCATTAAGTACACATTTTTTTTTTCAAAACAACTCCATGCAACTAGTAAACCTTGTACCCAGAGCAAGAGATGAAAGCAAGAGAAAAAGGATGTGCCATATTCAGGTTTCAAAACCCAGTCACTTGTCAAATCACTTTGAAATGTCTGAAAGAATATATTCTTCCTTCGTCTTTAAAACAAGAATTATAAAATGTAAACCTGGGAACATGGTTGTTTCACAGTGAGAAATACACCCCTGCACAAATGTTAATAAAATATCCTTCATTTAGTCCCCATGTTCTGGAAATGCATCTGGACACTGAACTTCATGATATTGTACTGTACAAGTAAATGTTTTAAATTCATAGTATGTTTTGATTGCACCTAGTCTATCAAAGTGAGTTCTTTCTTCACTTAAAGCATATATTAAATTGAAATGTTTATTAACATATTGCTAGGCTGTTAATTTTGGAAATCTGAAAGGCACAAATTAGCAACACACTTGAGAGGAATTTAAGCCCTAAAGAACTTTTTCACCCATTCAAGCATGTTTTCAAGTGATAGCTCTGCTTCCCGATACATGTGAGTAAGTACCTCTAGCTGCGCACAGAGGAATGGCACACCAAGGCTCAAGAGTTCGTACAGGTAGGTATAGTTATATGCATTGTCCCGCAAATGAAGATTGATAGCGTGCAGAAAACCATGCATCCAGTTAGACAGGCATCTTGGAATGTCAAGCAGATCCCTCGTCACCTTAAGGGGCCAGCTTAGAATTCTCCTAAAGAAGGAAGTCATGATACCTGGGGGCCTGTCCTCTGGACCGCTAACAGTAGAAGAAGTACTTTCTGTGGTGGTGTCTGGATGCTTGGGTTCCTCTTGAGTCCACATTTCTGTTTCCACCTTAAAAAAGGAAAATAAAAACAAATTAAAAACAACTTCACAAGGATTTAAATATAAATACCTTTACAAAGATTAACAGGTTCCATGCCCAGAAGGGACTCTCGCCCATTGCTATACACATAGTCCTGGGGTACCAGTTGCCTTCCCAGAATTACATCAACTAACTTAGCTATTTGCCTAGTTTTACAAACAGGCTACATAAAAAACACTAGCAAAGTCAGTACAAACCACAATTGTATATAATGACTTTATACTATACCATACATTGACATGTATATTTATATTCCAGTGGATTTATTATCTGATATGAGAACATAAGCAGTTTTTCAAAGACAGTGTGCTCTGACCCTTTTGTTTTTTTATCTGATTTTATAAGCAAGTAGTTTTTAAGCAAGGTGTAAGCAGACTCCTGAAAAGGATACAATCGTCTAGAAAGGATGAGCGCCACTGACGTAGTCTATGATGAGCTATTCTGACATCCTGTGTAACACAGGCCACAGAACTTCCCCAATATAACTGCTAGAACAGACCTTTGGAAAAAAATCACACTCAACAAGTTGTTCCACTGGCTAATACTATATTCTCGTGTCTGACACCTACAGGTGGATTATATCATGTAGCGCCACAAATTCCTTTTAGTCTATGATAGTGACACATATGCACAATTGGGAGGGTAGAACAGACAAAGATTTGCAAGAGTAAATTGAACTTTCTATGATTACCAAGAAACAAAGATTAACTGAAGTTCCATGGCTGACTCAGGTCAACTTCAGCTTTACTTTATCAATTTTTTTTTTAAATAAACAAAGGTCTGGTAACACTTTATAGACCAACAAAACATGTAGATGGCACAGCCCACAAAAGCTAATGATACCATCTACATGTTTTGTTAGTCTATAAAGTGCTACCAGACTGTTTGTTGTTTTTTTCCTGTAACAGACTAACTCGGCTATCCCCTGAAGTTTCTTTATTATAGTGTTAGCTTTAACTACTGAATCTCAAACCATAAATGCGGCAAATGCTAAACAATAACAGGTTTGTATTACTTTTGGATAACATCTGAAGGAGGAGGATAAGGGGAAGGGGGCAAGCCAAACCCCACTAAACTGCCTCAACATTTATTGCATTAGAAGTATAACCAATACATACTTTCTCTTGCATCTTTAACATAGATGGTCTTTTTCTGTACTTATTGCTTGTTTTACAGTGTGTAAAATGAGGTTTGCAGTAAAATTTACCTGGGGAAAAAAAGTGACATTATATTTAGTCCATAGGTTCAAGGACTGCAAACAAGCCAATGAACCAGCAAAATAAATGAAACAGCAAGTCTAATGGTTAGAGGGCAGCAAGAGGAATTGGGACTTCTGTTCTATTCCCAGCTTTTCCACGGACATGATGAATGACCCTAAACGTGTCACTTTCCACGCAGTGGTTTCTGGGCTCATAGGGAGCATGACCCCATGTCACGTATCACACAGGGGGTTGAGGTTTAATTAACATGAATAAAATGCTTTGAGACCCTAGAAGTGCAACCCAATTTAAGATGCTAACCAGTTAACCTGTTGTACCTGTTCCACCATATATAAAGAAACAGTCATTGAAGCAGCGAAACTGGAATCTGGATCTACACTCTTCCTTGGTGAGTACGCTAGCCATGGGTGGTGGGTTTAAGAGGCAGGGGAAGGCACTGTCTTCCCAAATGGCCAGGCATGACCCCCATCCACAATCCACCCCCAGAACACCTGTTGCTTCAGCACAGCTACCATGCTGAGGCTGCGCATCATCCATCTTCCCCGTGATGCTCTAGGAGGCTGAAGGTTTCCCCCTGTGTTGGGGGTGTAGGCTTGGCTCCCGTGTGCCCCTCCCCCCTGCCAGCCCTACATTCATCCACTGCCCCTAGCCATTGGAGTCTTCTCATTCTGGCCCAATGAATATTTAGAGTGACAGCTTTAAATAGGACAGGTTGAAAAAAAATTCATCCCCACAACTCCCCCAAGGCCTGAAGTTGGGTTTCTTGTCTCTCAGGAAAGTGTCCTACATTCAAAACCCTTCTCTGTATCAGGCAGAGGGAGGTATTGAACCTGGGTCTCCCACATCCTGTGTGACCTAAAAACATTTAAAAGTTGTAAATGGGGGGGGGGGGATTACCCTCTCCCCTTCTGGGTGGGTTTATGTGGGGCTCAATCCAATAGGCTGCTTTTGAGAATGCTTAGTGGATCAGGCCCTGCAGGTGAGCTTGGTGCGGTTCTACACTACGGGTGTGTCTAGACTACAGAGTTTTGTCGACAAAAGTTCACTTTTGTCGACAAAACTATACCTGCGTCTACACTACCGCTGAGTTCTGTCGACATAACGTCGACAGAACTCAGCAGTTTTGTCGACACTGGTAAACCTCATTTTACAAGGCATAACGCCTTCTGTCGACAGAGTTCTGTCGACAGAAGGTGTTATTGCATCTAGGGTTGTGTCTAGACTACAGGGTTTTGTCGACAAAGCAGCTTGCTTTGTCAACAGAACTGAATGTAGTCTAGACGCTCTTTGTCGACAGAAGATTTGTCGACAAAAGCCTGTAGTCTAGACGTACCCTAAGTCTCTGTAAACTGTGATGCAACAATATAGCCACCAAAGTTCAGATCCTATTCTGAGCATTTGGGGAAGGAAAGGGGACATTCTTGTACTTTAACAAATCCTTTTCTAAACATAGGGGGCAGCCATGCAAGGCAGAGGTGGATCCCAATAGCTTTAAAGTTTGGAGAATAGAAGAATGCATTGTATCAGGAGTTTGCTGAAGATGCTGCTTTCAACTTTGAGCTACCATCTCTTTTTTGGGGGGTGGACAATCCACACTTTTCCGGTTTGTTTCAAATCTGCCTGTATTCTGCCTCCCTCCCACAGTGTATGTTGAATAAAGAAAATTATTTTTTATAAATGTGGGATGATTTTTTATAAATGTGGGAGAGAGTGTGATGTTCAAAGTGATGTTCAAAGCAGGAAGACACTCCTCCTTGTTCTTCGGCCCACAATCACAGAAGTGACATGTTTGATCTCCCAACTTAGTGTCTAGCAAATATTTCTTGATTTAAATAGGAATACCATACAGTCAGTCATAATTAGGCTTCAGTGAAAGGGTTGAGACTACAATTGCAGTCGGACTACAGATTGTGAAAGATCGGCCTAGAAAATGAACCATGCACCTCTCCTGACTGAACCACCTTGCCTCTACATTTTCTTGTTCTGCACAAACTCAATATGCATCTATTTTTAAATAAAAAATAAAAATAAAAAAAATAATCTTATATAAATAGCTACAATCTTACCTTCTTCTACATCAAAAGCATAGATTGTCAGGCGGAGTGTACTAGAACACACGGTGCACTTAAAACATTCCCTATGAAAGAAGTGGCCCTCTGCACTCAACCGTTCCATCACATACACCCGTTTCTTGCAGAAGTAACAGATGTCACTGCCACCTATAGTCCGAGGAAATTCTTTTCGCAGAGATCCCTGTTAAAGATAAGAAACAGATTAAAACATAGATAGGATACTGTGCTGCCAAATAACTGCAGTACTGTACATGCATATATTTCACCTACAACATTGCTGCTTTATGAAATATATCATCACATTTTTGCACACACACCAGAGGAGTAGTTGCTGTCAACTCTTCTCTATATTCATTTATTGTGTTATTCTATGTTTATAAAAAATGAAAGAAGACTCACTTTGCTAAGATTTGCAAGGGACAAATTTGAGCTGGGCTGCACCCAGCCTTTACACAAGGCTGTGTGCGCGAATGCATTTGTGCACACACCTTTATATACTTTCACTGACAAGGCAATACTCATCCCCCAATGTCTCCCCAAGGCAATATTCACCCCCAACTACAGCTTAGACAGAGGCTTGTTGGGGGTTCTGGGTGCAATGGTAATGGGACCCTGCAAGGGGAGTCCAGGTAAAGATGCAGCTCAGCAGAGGGGATCAGGGAAGGAAGGAACTTAGCAGAAGATCCAGATATTAGGAGAGTGGGGCGCTAATCCAGGTGCAGCTGATGCGGGCTCATTGGAGTGCTCCATGTCAGGGATCTAAAAATGTTTTAAAAAGTAACAACGTAACCATTCAAAATCTGAGTAGTTATACAGTTAACCATTTTTAGCAGGGTGCAACTAGGGAGGGAAAGATGGTGGAGTGGGTATCCCTGCGGCTCCTGGGGAGCCAGCTTATGCACAGGGAAGAAGAGGGCTGAAGCTTACTGATCAACTGGTTAAACCCTCCCATGCCTAGTCCAGGTTCAGGGAGACTGCAGCACGTGGAGAGGCAGGTGTTCTGGGTGTAGGGTTCAGGAAGAGGATCTGGATGCATAAGGGTTGGGCAGATGGGGAGCAGCTCTCTGGAAAGGAATCCCTCCCGCTGCAGCTGAGGTACAATGCGGCTCAGAAAGAAGAAGAGGGAAGCATGGGTTTTTTTTAGAGCTTCCTGCAGCAGGAAGAGGTTCTGACTCCTCTCCAGAGGCCATGCAGGGAACAAGGATGTCCTGTCTTCCTCAACTGGAGTAGGAGTAGCGACTGAGCCTGGTTCCGGGTAGGAGCCACTAACTGGGTCTTCTGCAGTCCCAGCCCATGCTCCACAGCGATTTACCTCTCCCCTGGCTGCCCTGGGCACCCAAAACATACTGCTGGGAACGGTTGCATAACCACTCTTGAGGCTTCCCTTTGCTTCCTCATCAGAAAGTCATTTTTCTGCAGAAAAGCAAAGAATTCTGTGGGTGAAATAAATTCTGTACATGCATAGAATTCCCCCAGGAGGGCATTTGTATGAGTGTAAGCATTAGACTTTTAAATGGCTTAGGCAGATATTTGCACCTGCAAAACACAGACACATGAATTTGGAGCCCAAGTCCTGAAAGTGTACATGCTAAAAATGCAAATCAACTCAATGCATGAGACACTCTTCTGAGGCAGATCTAGCCTCATGCTGTAAGTTCCAGTGATAGAAATGCCACTGTTACTAGCAGAGGGCTTCATACTTTGGCATTAGTATTTGAAACTTTATTTATACTTAATTATTTTGAGATTGGATTTTTTTTCTGTCCTTAGATTGTTGTACAAGCTTTTACATACCCTGTGAGGGAACAATATCTAGACTACTTCAAGAATTGTCTTTTTAAAATAATATATTATTAACTACAGATTAACAGATATGCCAGAGTATCCGGAGGTACTCTGGAAGGGGGGGCTGTGAAGGGTTTGGAGGGGGGGCGAGTCGGTGGGGAATGGCGTGGCGTGGGGCGAACTCTCCGCTGTTTTGCCAGGAGGCGGGGGAAGCTTCACGCAGCTGCCGGCGACAGGCCAGTTGGGGCTGCAAGTGGCAGCAGCGGCTTGGGAAAGTGGTGGGGCAGAGCAGCTGGGGGTTGGTCCCGCAGCACTGCCCCTCACCTGAGCGGCGCTGCGGGACCAACCTGGCAGCACCCCAGCTGCTCTGCCCACGGCTTCCCCAAGTCCGCCGCTGCTGAAACTGACCAGCAGCGGACTTGGGGAAATGGCGGGCAGAGCAGCTGGGGTTCTGCCCTGTTGGTCCTGCAGCACCGCCCCTCGCCCCCCAGGTGCTCTGCTCCGCAGCTTCTCCAAGTCCGCCGCTCATCAGTTTCGGCAGCGGCACAGAGCAGAGCAGCTGGGGTGCTGCTGGGCACGGAGCAGGGGGTTAGGGGTGGCGCTGCGAGACCAACCCTGCAGCACCCCAGCTGCTCTGCGCCTCTTCCCCAAGTTTGCCACTGGTCAGTTTCAGCAGCGGCAGCAGCATACTTGGGGAAGCGGCTCCAATTGTCCAGCTGGCCGGAGCACTTCCGGGTTCCTGTTGATGCTGGACTATCGGAGTGCCGGAGCTCTGGATGCCGGACAATTGGAGTTTTACTGTACTGATTTTTTAAAAAAGATGCTATTAGCATTGTTTATTTGCACAAGGTCTATTGCAAATCAATCTGTGCCTGCAAGGCCCATCAGGAATCAAATGGACCAAATTTGGTCATACTTCAGTTTTCCCACAAAAGGGCATGTATGACAAGGATGTAAAACTTCTACTGTATGCTCCCACTTTGCCTAGCTATGAGCCCATGCACAACTGTTCCCTACACATTATATGAGAAGAAGTCATCTGCATGTAGGGGAGAGGGTTGGTGCTTTGTCAAGGTACACATGGGCAACAGCATGGAGATTATACCACCTACCCTTCAGCTCCCCATCAGAGACCATCATTCCATGGTACTTTACTTTTTAATATTAGCCACAATTAGGGAACCATGCACTTCATCCTGTGCTTCCCCTCTAGCTGCATTTGTGTTGTGCTTATAAATGCAAGTGCCAGTCAACGTTTGCCTCTCTAGCCTTCCCATTTTGCCAATATTTCTATACCCCAAATTTCAAAAATATACAAGTATACAAGTGAAAAAAGCAAGTTGCAAATAAGATATTAATAGAGTATTGCCAGCAATGAACTATGAACTACCTGCAAGATAGTGCTTGCTAGTAACTGAGCAAGACCTCACTTGGCCTTTCGATACCTGACAACTGTGACCAGTAGAAGCACAAGTTGGAGAAATAGAATAGGAAGTGGGGAAAGATGGTGTATAGCCCAAGGCCTGGTTCTGAATTCAATACAATGTTATCATAGTTTAGTACCACCTTCTTCAAAAGGAAACATGAGTTATTTATACATACCCTGCAGCGTGTAACTGGACAAACCTGCACTTTAAAACTTTCTTCAGAAAACACCCCTGATTAAAGTTGTCTCTACTTACTAGTTGCACTAGCAATTACTTTTAGTAGAACCACCCAAGACTTTAAGCTACAGAGGCAAGTAATAAAATATAATAGGATCTTTGGTCTGTGACATTTACAAGATATACCCACGTAGGCATCTTTTGCTAATAAGCACTTCGTTCTTGGGGAAGAGAGTTAAAAAAAAATTGCAGAAAGCTTAAGGACCAGAACTGTCCCAATTCTAGAATCTTAAACTGGGACAAAACTCCTGGAAATGTTACTCTTAAAACAGAGTTATTTCATTTTTTGTGGCTGTAGCCTTACCAGTTCTGAGGAGGAAACCTGTGGTTTGGGCCTGTGGTCATTCACATAGAGATTGACAAGGACTTCAGCCACAACCCCTATCGCACATGACACCTTTCCTACAGTCATCTAGCCAGCAAGGAGAGAAGATGGAGAACAGAAGAAAGAGCTTTCGTTATTTGAGAAAAGGACACCACTTATTTGAAAGCACACAAATGAAAGCAGTGGTAACAGGCTAGAAATGAGGAAGAAGACAGTCTAGCACAGTACAGGCAGTCCCCGGGTTACGTACAAGATAGGGACTGTAGGTTTGTTCTTAAGTTGAATCTGTATGTAAGTCGGAACTGGCGTCCAGATTCAGCCGCTGCTGAAACTGACCGCCAGTTCTGACTTACATACAGATTCAACTTAAGAACCCCAAGCTTCCCCAAGTCAGCTGCTGCTGAAACTGATGAGCGCTGATTCCAGGAAGCCTGGGGCAGAGCAACTCTGCCTCGGGCTTCCTGTAGTCAGCGCTGGTCAGTTTCAGCAGCGGCTGACTTGGGGACGCCTGGGGCAGAGCAGCTGGGGCGTTGCTGGGTTGCTCCAGTAGCACCGCTCCTCGGCGCTACTGGACCAACCCAGCAGCACCCCAGCTGCTCTGCCCCAGGCGTCCTGATTCAGCCACTGCTGAAACTGACCAGCAGCGGCTGAATCAGGACCTGGGGCAGAGCAGCTGGGGTGCTGCCGGGTTGGTCCAGTAGTGCCCAGAGCGGGCGCTGCAGGACCAATCCGCAGCGCCCCAGCTGCTCTGCTGGGGGGGGGGGGCACACTAGCCGCGCCCCCCCCCCCAGCAGACCAGGGACACGGGGAGCAGAGCCGCAGCGGCAGCGGGGTGCCGCGTCTCTGAGGCTTTGCTCTGGCAAAGTCTCAGAGGTGCGGGACCCCCCCCGCGGCTGCGGCTTGAGTCCCGGTGCCTGCGGTCTGCTGGGGACGGTCCCCAGCAGACCACAGGCACCGGGACTCAAGCCGCAGCAGCGGCGGTTCCCCGCGCTTCTGAGGCTTTGCTCTGGTAAAGCCTCAGAAGCGCGGGAACCCGCCCGGTGCCTCTGGTCTGCTGGAGACGGTCTCCAGCAGACCAGGGGCACTGGAGCAGCTTACGAACGGGGCTTTCTCGCCCCGGAGCTCACAGGTAGCAATCCGCTACCTCGACCTCCGGGGCGAGAAAGCCCTGTTCGTAAGTGCGGATCCGACATAAGTCGGATCCGCGTAAGTCGGGGACTGCCTGTATAGGTATTGCCATGCATTGTCTAAAACCAAAAAGATTTTTTTCTTATTTCAAACATTTTTCTCCTTAACACAATGCTTATTTTCTAAATGCAAACACGTCAAAGAGGGTGGGAAGAATGAAACTGCAGCTTTACTGAAGACCCAATCTCAGAGCTTCATAAAACAGTTCACAAAAGTTCAAAGAAAGCTCTGTAAGAAAATACTCAAAGTGGAGAAACTTATTCATTGTTCTCTTACCTAACCTCTCTTATTTTATGATTTTGATAGTAGAAACAATTTCAGAGGTTTGGAACCAACTACTTAATATACATTTAAAAGAAAAAACAAAACACCAACTCTGAGGACAATGCCAAGACAGATATGAATTTATGGATTAACCCAAAATAATAAAAAAAAACAAATGAGGAAATATAGGGTAGAAACTAGTAGTGGCAGAATATATCTTCACCTGCTCCAAACAGATTTTAATTATTATAAAATATTTCTAAGCACATTGCAACAGTTATGAATGGCCTACTTAATTAAAATAAAACACACAGAACAGACACTTTCTTTTATTAGGGAAAGAAGGTGAGGCAATCTTTCTTATTGAACCAGCTACAGAAGATGATCCAATTTTTAAAAAAAAGATATTACCTCATCTACCTTCTCTCTCTCATATTGTGGGATCCATATGGTTACAACAACTTAGCAAAGAACTAGCACGTATTGGTATCTTAGGATGACATATTATACCAGTGGTGGCCAACCTGTGGCTCATGAGCCGCATGTGGCTTGTGAAGAAAAAAGTTGTGGTTCCTGACAGAACCAGGATGGAACCCAGAACCGCTAAGGTCAGCCACTCTCACAGCCAGGCCGCTGTGAAGCATGTGTGCTCACAGCCTGCGCCGTTCCGCTCACAGCCCCCAGTGCACTGCGTCATATCCTGCACGTGCAGGCCAGGTTGCACACAGCGTCCCAGCCTGCACATGCTAGCAGCCAGCTGCTTAGCACAGGCAGTGGCGAGGGCTCCGGGTGCGGGGGCTCCAGTGGTGGCTCCAGCTCCCGGGCATAAGATTAGAGGGGAAGGGCAATTGGGTTAGAGTGGAGGGAAGAGGGGGTGAGGAATGCTTGGCTCTAGGGAAGGGGATCAGGTTGGGGGTGTGTGCATGGCGTCACGCAGATGCGCATGGTGGTAGCAGCGGTGTCTCTGGCTCCAGAACCTGAGCATAAGGTTGAGGAGAAGAGGGAGATTAGGTTACAGCGGGGAGGGGAGGGGTCTGGCTCTGGGGAAGGGAAGGAGATTCGGTTGTGGGAGGTGCGCATGGTGTCCCAAACAGCTCCTGTTTAAAGCCGGCCACTCAGCGCATGCATCCCAGCGTCTGGAGGGAGATGCGCGGCTGTAGCTGGGATCCAATTCTCTGTGATCCAAGAATTAGGTTAGAGCGGGGAGGAAGGTGATTCGGTTAGAGTGGGGGATGGGGTGCCTGGCTCTACTCTGGGGAAAGGGAGAGAAAGGGAGGAGGATTGGCTTTGGGGGGGAGGGGTGCGCACGGCATGCCAGCAAGCACATCTCAAGGCCAGCCGCTCAGTGCACACGCCCCAGCGCCTGGAAGATGTGCATGGTTGTAGCGGTGGCAGCGGCGACGGCTCCACCACCGGGACCCGAGAATTAGGTTAGAGCCGGGGGCGGGAGGGGAGGGTGCCTGGCTCTGGGGAAGGGGAGGAGGATTGGGTTAGAGGGGTGGGTTGCCTTTGGGAGGGAAAGGGAGAGGAAGAGCAGCCCACACGCTTCCTGAGACCTGGGATCCCCAGGTACTGGCCCCAGCTGTCTCTGTCCCATGGCAACCCCTCCTCCCAAGAGTATCCTGTCTCAGCACCCTGTCCCCTGCCTCCACCAGCAGAGTTGGGGCCATATTAGCGAGGCTTGGGGGGTTCTGGAGCAGTTTTTTTTTGCATCTCACTTGTGTGGCCCTGACTGACTTTTCTGTGGGTCAGTGACCCCTGACTCAAAACAGATTCCCCGCCCTTCTCATAAATAAAGACAACGCTGAAACATTTTGTGTTTGACATATTTTATTTAAAAATTAAGCCTGGCAACAAGCCCTCAATTGGGGCCAAGCTTGCATCTGGCCTCAGCATCATAACACTCCTGCACCCCCCCTCCCCGACACCAAACCTGAGCCTATCATACACTGGAATCCCCTGTCCTGATCCTCTCACATCCCCAAACTCCTGCACCTCCACGTCCCCAGTCTTATGCCACAACACTCCTGCACCATCCACACCCTGCAAATCTGTGTCCTGAGCTCATCATATTCCCAGCCTCCCTGCCCTGAGCCCCTCATGCACCCCAGCCCAAACTCCTGCACCCTCATAGCCACAAGCCTGGGGCTTGCTCAGCACCCCAACCCTCCATCTGACCCTAACATTACAGCCTGGAGCCCCCTCCCTGAGCCAGCATCCTCTTCTCTACTTCCTCCTGCACCAAAATTCCCTCCCAGAGCTTGCTCCTCTCACGCCTTTCCAGTGTTTTGTGATGGCATGCCTCGGGATGGCGTACCGGCACCCGGTGAGGCATTTTTTTTGTTTTGCTCTCCCCCACCCCCTTCCCAGGGTATGTGGCTCTTTGCAGTCTATCCACCACTATTTTGGCTCTTTGTCTCTAATGGTTAGCCACCCCTGCATTATAGAGTTAGAAAGGAAACAGGCTGGCATCAATCCGCTTAATTCTACCACTAGCACTATGTGTTTAGGTTATTCTTAATTACATTTGTAAAATAAGCAGCACTGCAAGAACCATACAGTTACATGTTTACATCAAACAACCTTTGTTAGCCACAGTGGAGTTCTTCAGAAAAATATATTGAAGGCAAAAACAAACAAAAAAGCATCTGCCCTAAAATCATTATTATTGTACATATTGCCAGTCTCTACTTAAACCAACAACAGTCACTGCAGCCGGAGCAGGGGCACATATTACCAAAGACACTGTGGCTGAGGAGAGAAACTGTTCCTTTCTGATACTACTTATCAGTTGCTTGACATTGTTTCCTCTTGATTTGTTATCCTGAGAATTTTTTACCTAGTGAATTATAGTTCCTCTGGAGATTAGCCTATATGTAATTTTCTGTGCCCTCAATTTTAATTTAGGCTGATTTTCCATTAATGCACAATTTACAATGGAAATCTTAGAGAAAAATTCAGTATCCCAAAAGATAACAGAGGCACTGAGGAAATTAATCATCAAGAGGAAGACATGCAACTAAGAGCATGACATTTTATTCACCAAATGCTTGATCTGCAAAGTGCAGAGCATTTTGGCTCTGTTCTAGAAAGCAACAAAATGTGCCCAACTTAAAGCCTAAGGCTAATGATTTGTCATAGTAAAGAGTATGTTAAATCATGTTAAATCATGAAAAAGGCAATGGTCACAAATTTAAAATTAAAAGCACTGAAAGTCATGCACTGCATTATCTTAAACCCAGAGAGTGTGGGTTTCCCAATGAGAGCTATTTAAAAGCATTTGCAAGACTATTTAAATATTAACTCAGAAGCATTTATTCCATTGAGTGACAGTTCAGCATCTTCACAGGAGCAGGACAGAAAGGTGGGTGGAAGTGAATTACTGCTACAGAATAGCATGAGGCAACACGTACACACACGTACAGTATGGCAGCTCTCCCATCCGCAGCCCTACTGATGCGGGGAGAGGAAGGGGAAGGGGGAGAAGGGTCAATTGCCTAGGTGCCCAGAAATTTAAAACAGTCTGGGAGCCCCAGTTGCTGCTGCAGTAACTTTGCCTGGGTGAGGTACTTACCCTGGAATCTTCATGGGGCAAATCGAAAGCGACTTTCAATCAAGACACTCTGCTGTAGCTTTCCCTAGAGCAGGCAGGTAGTGTCCAGAGAAGGGAGAGAAGAGGGAGATGGGCTGGGCTGGCCATGGGTTCCTCTGGCATGTATGTGTGTGATGAGCACTTGGGGCTTCTCTGAGTGGAGGGGGGCTTGTGGCCCTCACTGAAGGAGGGAGTAAGGGATCTACTGATTTCTGCCTTGGGGTCCCGAATTGATGTCAATGGACCTGCCCATTGGCATAAAAGAAAACTACCTCTGAAAGCTATGTCGGTAACAGAAGCACATGAGCACCTATGTCAGTGTAACTTGTATTGCTCAAAAGGGTGGCAACAAATGATGCCGGCATAAGCTATGCCAACAAACTGTAGTGTAGACATAGCCTTAGCTTTTACAAAGGCAGCAGCGAGTCTGCTGCCTGCAGCCCAAGTTTCAACAGAACCACTCTCAAGGATCTTGGTGAAAAGCCATCGGCCATTCCCATCACATCCACTTCCTCAATTGGAAGAGCCCCCAAATATCAAAATAGATTAAAAAAAAAAACCCAAAAAGTGAACATCCCTGGAATCCATGACAATTGTTACAGACATTCAGCCTTAGTAATGACAAGTCATTTTGGCTATTTTGGAGGAGGGAGAAAGTGGAAGGAGTATAATGGAGATTATGTAATTTTAAAAAATAAAACTGCACATCAAAACCTCTAAAATGTCCAGCAAGTTATAGCCACAAAGGTCTCTTGAACATTAATCCATAATCAAATGATACATACTTTTGGCTGCTAGAGAAAAGGTGAATATGATATTCAGACAAAGCCAAATAAGGTGTCTTTTTTTTTTAATGGGAGTAAATTCTGTAAACTATGTATATTCATCCCCTTATTGGGCCCAAGTAGTGCAGATGCTATACTGTTCAATAACGCTGTATGCTACAATTCTCATGTAGAAGATAGCATATTAAACTAGATCTTAACATTAATAGCCATCTTACAAACCTCCCTTGTTCCCTTTAATTAAATTTTTAAAACCCAATTTTCTTCCTCAAACTCTACATTTGTGAAAGTACTGAGCACATTTTAAGCAGCGCTCTACTTGCACTGTGACTTCCTGAACAAAGAGGTAAAGAGTTCACTGAGACATCAGCTGAAGCAGGAAATTTAGGCTTCATCTTATTAAACAGGCATGTAATAATTTCAACAACAAAGATACACATAACTAGGTGATTATTTGAAGGAGGGGCAAAGTACTATTGAAACTAACCTACATTTCTTGTTTGGTTTCTCTTCTCCACTCCCTTAAAATAATCAGTGCAGACATTAAAACAATGAAAACAAGAGCTAGCAAAATTGCATAACTACACCTATTATTAAATGCAATATTATTAAAAGCAGATGTATTTGTTACCAAAACCAAAAAAACAAAACACTAATTCAAATTCAGTGGAAAACAAAAAGTGACTTTAAGCCAGGCTGTTCATCACCACAATTGCCCTGTCCATGAGCATCCTCAAATCAAAGGGAACATTACCATCTGATGGCTGCTCAGTAGTCTATAAGATTATCTTAACTATTTAATACCCCCTAATAACTATCTAATATCACAGAAACCATACATACATTTGATGCTAAACAGTAATTTTGTCAGAAGTCTCAGCAAGTAGGTCTGAATGGACTTGAAAACTGAACTAAATCTTTTTTCAGAAAGATAGTTCAATGACAATACATTGGCAGGGCCATGTGGGGAAAATATGTACTGGTACTATCCATGCTGTACATATCTGGCAGTTCAAAAATACTTCAATAATGCACCTTCCCATAAACAATGATATCAGACAGTTTTTAAAAATAGCAAAAGCAGGAGAAAATAGTCACGCTGTTGATCCCACACATAATCTACTATAAATTTGAAAAAATTTCTCTGTGCATCTGTGTGTGTGCGCATCTGTTTGTTCAAGAACTCCTCCTGAAAGAGAAAAGAGCTAGGACCACCAAATTCAACATGAGGCTTCCTCTTATCATAACTTAAAACACAGTAAAGGTTTGGCTGTGCCAGGAACATGGGATGTGCTCAGAAACATACAGCTTAAACTAGTTACATCGCTGCACTGCACCTCACTTGCCTGCAACTGATTGTTTATCCTGAACTTACAAACACTTAAGGATAACTTTGCTCATGCACATAATTCTCTTTTTACTATTAACAACATCCCAAACAGGCTTAAGTCTTTGCATGATGGACATAGTTATTGTTCTGCATGATGTACTGCTACACATAACTTAAATAGCTCTAAATAGGGTCAGTACCAGGGATGTTAAAATTAGATTAATCAACTCATTAGTCGATGGAATTTCTATTTGATTAGTCGATAAGGGCACTTCCATTTTGAAATGTAGCAAGAGCCCGCCCCAGCTGTTACATTTTAAAGGCGGAAGTGCTGTGTGGTTTTCCGCCTTTGAAATGTACAAGAGTCCCAGTGGGGACTCTTGTGAATTTCAAAGGTGGAACACCGCCCTTGCCCCTTCCCACAGAGCTGGAGCTGGGGGTAAATGGATTTTAAGCCAGCTCCCCCAGCACCCCTTCCTCTTTCTCCCCACTTGCTACCTCTTCTGAAAGAGGCAGCCGGGGGGACCAGGGGGAAGAGGGAGAGAGTGACTAATTGACTAATATGTTGACTATCCAAGAAGCTCTTGCTTATCCAATAGTCGACTGGTCGATTAGTCGCTTACGTCCCTAGTCAGCAATAGACCAAATGGTGCCCCAATGGAGGAGTGTCTTCCCCAGCTCCCCATTTTAAATATATTGTTTTTTATTGCATTTGTAGCCCATTTAATGCCTTTGATTCACAATTTGTATGTATGATCTGTATATATGATTCATCCCTGTCAAACATCTTATTTTACCTTTTGTTGCCAGCAACAAATAGCACCTTGAGCCTGGCACATCACACCTGGATTGCCTGCTCTAAATTTAGCCCTGCCTCTTCTGCAATGGTGTTGGGTACCCAGGTTTCCCAAAAAGGTTCCCTTACATTGTTTATAGGGCAATAGATAAGGTGATACTAAGCAAATACCTTAAAGTGAATACAAAAATCAGTTTCTGTAAAAAAAAACTATGAGGATTGTTGAACAGAATTGCTAATGACATGTTGCCACAGCCTGAAAGCAGGTTTATCTGGTTGGTAAACTGCTACAATATTTATTCATTAGCTAAGGGAGAGAAGACTGGGTTTCATAATTTTATAAATATTATTTATATTGCTACAACAATCAGAAAGAAGATATGCGAGAACAGTTTCTCAACCAGTGGTACGAGTACTCTTAGGGGTACTTGAGAGAAGTCTGGGAGGTATATCAACACAACTAAAACTTGGAGAAAACTGAATTTTTGTTTTAAGTTTTACAGCACTTTATTATTTTTGTACTTTTTACACCCAAAAATTTCATTGCCTGCCCGGCTATGATTAAGTTGTTTAAACAAATGTGTTGAAATAGTTGACAAAATTTGTGTGTGCCTGAAAACTGTAGGTACTGGGGGTACTTACAATTTTTTTTTAAAGGGAGTACTTTATAAAAAAAGGTTGTGCTAGAAGAATGTTAAAATCGCCCCAAAGTACACACAGTCTTTATTCTTCCTTCTTAGAATTCCTTTGTCTCCTCTCCTTACCAAATGTCCTGCTTTTAAGTACTTGTTTCGTCTTTAAATTTATTTTGCCTGATGCCCCTGGAATAAACAATACCTAAGTAATGAATTTATCTGAGTAGGAAACAACCAACCCTAATTTTCAGCTGGTAATTCCTAGTCATATGACTCAAGTATCAGTAGTTAATCTGAGATATTGTAGCTAACAACTGATTTCAAATTGTTTCTAGTAAGTAGGACTTTTAGGGTGTGTCTACGCAGCAAAGTAATTTCAGAATACTGGTCGTTATTCCGAAATAACTATGCGAGCATTTACACAGAAATTATGTTATTTTGAAATAATTTCAAAATAATGGATGGCTTATTCTGACTTCTGCAAACCTCATTCTATGAGGAATAATGCCTATTCCGAAATAGCCTTTTCAAAATAAGGTGTCTGTAGATACTCCACTTCTGCTATTTCAAAATAGCCCCTCATAAGGGCCATTCTAAGTTATTCCTCTTGAGGCTCTAAATCAAGATCTATACTATGGAAAGTCTGCCTCGGACTAATTTTGAGGCTTCCCTGCAGTGTAAATGTGCTATTTCAAAATAAGCTATTTTGGAATAACTCTTCCAGAATAGCTTATTGCAAAATAACTGTGCAGTGCAGACGTAGCCTTAGCGTTTAGGTAGCATAAACATGGTTATCTAGCTAAACATGGTTTTCTAAAGGTCATTCTAGACTTTGGATCATCTTGATCTACATCAGAAATGAACTAGGTCTAGTAAGGACCTCCTAAATCATACATTGAGGCTACGTCTACACTGGCACCCTTTTCCGGAAATGCTTAAAACGGAACAGTTTTTCCGTTATAAGTATTTCCGGAAAAGCGCGTCTACATTGGCAGGATGCTTTTCCAGAAAAGCACTTTTTCTGGAAAAGCGTCCATGCCAATGTAGACGTGCTTTTCTGCAAAAAAGCCCCGATCATCATTTTTGCGATCGGGGCTTTTTTGCGGAAAAGATTACTTGTGCTATCTACACTGGCCCTTTTCCGGAACAGTTTTTCCAGAAAAGGACTTTTGCCCGAACAGGAGCAGCATAGTTTTTCCAGAAAAACAATGACGATTTTACATTACATCATCATTGCTTTTCCGAAAAAGCAAGCGGCCAGTGTAGACAGCTCGCAGCTTATCCCGGAAAAGTGGCTGCTTTTCCAGAATAAGTGGCCCAGTGTAGACACAGCCTGAGGGTGCCCGCATTGGTATCAGTACTGCTACTCAGCAGTGCAAATCTTGAGCCCTTTAAATCCAGTCTTAACATAACACTGATACAAGAAACTTGTGGAGTATAGTTCACAGAATCCTAGGGCTGGAAGAGACTTCAGGAGGTCATCGAGTCCAACCCCCTGCTCTAAGCAGGACCAACCCCAACTAAATCATCCCAGTCCGGGCTTTATCAAGTCAGGACTTAAAAATCTTTAGGGATGGAGATTCCACCACCTCCCTTGGAACCCATTCCAGGGCTTCACCACCCTCCTAGGGAAATAGTTTTCTTAATATCCAACTTAGCCCTCCTCCACTGTAACTTGAGACCTTTGTTCCTTGATCTGCTATCTGTCACTACTGTGAACAGACTCTCTCCATCCTCCCTTCAGGAAGTCGAAGGCTGCTATCAAATCCCCCCTCACTTTTCTTCCGTGAACTAATGAAGCCCAAACCCCTCAGCCTCTCCTCATAAGGCATGTGCTCCAGCCCCCTAATCATTTTGGTTGCCCTCCACTGGACCCTCTCCAATGCATCTACATCCTTTCTGTAGTGGGGGTCCCAGAACTGGGCGCAATACTCCAGATGTGGCCTCACAAGTTCTGAATAAAGGAAAATAATCACTTCTCTAGATCTGCTTGCAATGCTGCTACTAATGCACCCTAATATGCCATTAGCCTTCTTGACTACAAGGGCACACTGACTCATATCCAGCTTCTCATCCATTGTAAATCCCAAGGTCCTTTTCTGCTGAACTGCTACTTAGCCAGTGGGTCCCCAGCCTGTAACAATGCTTAGACTCTGTCCTTGTCCTTGTTGAACCTCATCTGATTTCTTTTGACGCAGTCCTCCAATTTGTCTGAGGCACTTTGGACCCTATCCCTGCCCTCCAACATATTTCCTCTCCCCTAACTTAGTGTCAACTGCAAACTTGCTGAGGGTGCAATCCATCCCCTCATCCAGGTCATTAATAAAGATGTTGAATAAAACCGGCCCTAAAACCAATCCTTGGGGCACTCCACTTAATACCAAAAGTTGTATCAGGCAAGTTCAAATACTTTGTTATCTAGCATCCAAAGTACTTTAAAATGGGAATTTTGTACCTGAAATTAACATTTGTTTACATAAGGTCAGACATTTAGACAGTGCTTTGTCAGAGTAAGTTACTTCCCTGCCCTGAAAAGTTTGCCATCTAAAAAAGACCAAACATGGCACATGTTAATTGAATGCTAGAGATTTAAAAACCTGTTTAACTGGTGAAATGGTTAAACATGAAGTTTACTTCACATTTAACTGGTTAACCAATTAAGGGGGCCACTCCAGCCCAGGTGACAGGGCAAGGATTTGCAACTGAGGAAGGGAGACATGTTGAGTCACTGGCTGTGGGCTGAAGAACAAAACTGCCCCACCCTCACCCAGTAGCAGTGGCTCTTTTCTGCAGGGTTGGGCTCTGCTCCCTGGTCCAGGACTTACTACCTGGCACATGGGGTCATAGTCCCATTCAGGTTTACCTGGTTTTCCCTCCATCATGAAGGGGCGAGACCAGGCCAAATTTGAATGAATACCACTGTGAAAACACGTTGTACATGTAACCCCATTTGCAATCTCACAACACTAGAACAGGAAGCTGGGCCTAGCCTCACAGGACAGGAACAGCTGCTGCTGGAAGAGTGCAGGGCAGGTTTGCTCTCCAGTCTTGTAGGAAAGGCACCAAACACATACCTAAAAAGGCTGCCGAGGAAGACAAAGAGAAAGTGGAAGTGGTTCCCCCCCCCCATGCTGGTCTCCATTAGCTCCTATGGAACGGAGCACTGAGCAGCACAATGTGCTTACATATTTAAGTTAGTCTATTTATCTTTTACTCCTATCAAATTTCATGTCAAATATTTATCAAGCACTAACAAAAGTCAGACTGCAAGCACAGGTTAGTTTGTTCAGTCACTTACCTTCTGTTATGGCTGCCAACCAAACTTCTAACTGGTGAAAGTCCACCAGGAATTTGATTGAAATATTAAGCCATTAATTATCTGGTCTTGATTTATACCACGTTCAAGAGAGTGTGACTTTTTTTTTCAAACGAATAATTGGTTTCATTGTGCGTTGATATTTAAGTTGAGAAAAGAGGGGTTGAAAGGTTTGAGCAGATTATCTCATATCCTTCAAACACATGGCAAATCATTTCAGGTTTGGATAAACAATCCTTCCCTAACTCCCTCTTCTTAAATTTTGTGGCAGAACCTACTGGGTTCAGCCCCCTCAATATTAATTCTCACAGCTACTCTAACATTTTTAAGAGTTTTGTGGCTTCTCCACCTATTCGTACTCTAAAACTGTTTAATATGCTTACTTATTCTAAGGCTTGAAAGACACCCTATGCTGCTGATATAACCACTAGAGGAAAGAAAGGACATGCAGGCCCTTCCCAAAGATCTGGTCTAAAAAGGAGAAGTCTAAAAATACCCCCAATTAAAATCTGCACTGAGGGGAGAAGGAAGCTGAAACTTTTTAAGCTTATACAAATCAAAGCTTGTTACTTACCATTAGTTTATTAATAGTAACTCACCTTCTGCTATGGCTGCCAAACTTCTAACCAGTGTCAATAATAAGATGGGTGCTGGATTCTAATATTTAGCCAATCAACTTCAGTCACTTTATGCCTATCTCTTATGCATCGCAGCTGCTTTTATGAAGAAATGCGTGCTCAAGCATTTAATTCTCAAAAGGGAGTTTGCAGAATGATTAAAAAGAATCAAAACATTTAAAAGTAGCAAGAATGTAAGATTAAGATTCTCAAAAACATATGGTCTACTTCACTTTTAATCTGAATTACATTTGGTTATGATATTTTCCTTTTACAAGCATGCAGAAATGCACAAAAAATGTGAGCAGTCTAAACCTCTGAGTCTAATACGAAACACTGATTCTCCATGCAAAAGCCCAGAGTTTCAATCTAAGCCAATCCTTCTGAAGTTTTTAGAGCAAGTATGGATTTTACATGAAAATCTGTTAATAGAATACCTTGCTAGACTGAACAGCAGGATAAGCCAAGGGAATAGATGATGAAGATGAAGTAGCAGTTGAATCATGAGCTGGTAGGCAAGAGAGAGTTGGGGCCTGATAACAGGCTAGGCCTTTATTAGGTAGTTTATTCTGTATGGAGCAGAAATAGAGGAAATGTTATCAGAGAGGATAGTCACATTAATAAAAGTTATGTTGAAGGAATTGCACAACCATGTGTAACTCCAAGGCACTGAGAACACAGAGGGAGAGTGAAGTCTACTTCACAGCCTTACCTAATAGGCGGTTTGCTTTTAGTTCATAGGGTAGCAGCTCATAGCTTTAGCCCCTAAAGTCCAATCCCGCACGCTGGTGTTACACATGAGCAAAAAGAGGTTAAAAAAGGAGTAACAGTACAGTTACTTCAAAACAAACTATACTACTCTGGGCAAATAAATAGCTTGGCTTTTTCTTAAGATACACATTATTAAAGAGTACAGTGAAGAGTGACAGTACACAACAAAAAGAGAATGGTATCTGTTTCAAGTCTCAGGGTATGTCTACACTCAGCACTAATTCGAACTAACTTAATTCAAATTAGTTAATTCAAACTAAGCTAATTCGAACTAGTTCGAATTAGCGTTTTGCTAATTCAAATTAGCATGTCCACATTGAGTGGACCCTGAACCGAGGTTAAGGATGGCCAGAAGCAGTGCCGGCAGGGCATCAGATTAGGACTTAGAGCGTGAAGCTGCTGCCGAGGGCTAGCCGAGGGCTGTGGTTAAAGGGACCCGACCCCCACCCCGGACAGACAGTTCTCAGGGTTCCCCGTTCGCTTGTCTAACTCGATGAGGGACAGCAAAGCAGTCCTGGCTTGGAGTGCCCTGAGTGCCCACACTCAGCACATCATAGCACTCGGCCATCAGCCCAGCTGCACTTGCCGCAGGCTGCCATCGGGGGGGGGGGGGGGTCAATTAAGGGGTTTCAGGAGAGCTTCCACCCCGAGAAGCCCACAGAGCCACCCCAGTCCTCCCCATCGGGGGCTCGTACCCCATTCCTCCCTCACCTCCTTCCACTTAGCCCTCCCTAACCCCTCTTCCTGATGTACAAAATAAAGGACACGTGTGGTCAAAAATAGAAACGCTCTTTATTGGACAAAACTCGGGGAAACTGGGAAAAGGAGGTGGGAGAGGGGAGGGCAACTACAATGATCAGGGGTTTGGAACAGGACCCATATGAAGAGAGGCTAAAGAGACTGGGACTTCTCAGCTTAGAAAAGAGGAGATGGAGGGGGGATATGATAGAGGTCTATAAAAGCACGAGTGGTGTGGAGAGGGTGCATAAAAAAAAGTTCTTCATTAGTTCCCATAATAGAAGGACTAGAGGACATCAAATGAAATTAATGGGTAGCAGGCTTCAAACAAATAACAGAAAGTTCTTCACAAAGCAAAGAGTCAACCTGTGGAACTCCTTGCTGCAGGAGGCTGTGAAGGCTAGAACTAGAACAGAGTTTAAAGAGAAGTGAGATAAAGTCATGGAGGTTGGGTCCATGGAGTGGTATTAGCCAGGGGTAGAAATGGTGTCCCTGGCCTCTGTTTGTGGAAGGCTGGAGATGGATGGCACGAGACAAATGGCTTGGTCATTGTTTTGGTCCATCCCCTCCAGGGTCCTTAGTGTTGGCCACTGTCGGCAGACAGGCTACTGGGCTAGATGGACCTTTGGTCTGACCCAGTACAGACATTCTAAGCTCAGGGCTCAGGGTCGGGGGTCTCAGTGGACCACCTTGATTTTCATGCAAACCTGCTCCCGGGTGGCCAGGCTGGCAGCTCTCCTGCCCTAAACGGCCACTTTCCTGTGACTAGTGCGGAGGTCGTGGACAAGGTCCACGATGTCCGCACTAGACCTGGCGGACGCCCGCCTCTTGCGGACCGGGGCAGGCTCCCGGGAGCCGCCAGCCTGGTCCCAGGAAGAGGCGGAGGGCTGGGTGGCAGCGGGTGGCTGGCTCAAGCCATGCCAGGTGCAGGGTCTGCTGGCTGGGTGCTGGCAGGCTTGCACCTGGCACGGGCACCGTAGCCAGCCCGTGCCCCTTTAAGGGGTCCGGGACCGGGAGGGGGGCAGAAGAGTTTCTCTGGTGGTGCCCAGAGTGGCCACCAGGGAAAGCTGGGGAGGGATAGCCTCCCACTAGTTCAAATTAAGTGGTTACACAGCCCTTAATTCGAACTACTTAATTCAAACTAGGCATTACTCCTCGTGGAATGAGGTTTACCTAGTTCGAATTAAGCGCTCCGCTAGTTTGAATTAAGTTCGAACTAGCGGTTTGTATGTGTAGTGCCTATCAAAGTTAATTCGAACTAACGGCTGTTAGTTCGAATTAACTTTGTAGTGTAGACATACCCTCACACGGGAATGTTCTAGTCTAGGATATTAACTGCGTCAGAATTGTGTTTTGCAATTACTTACATTTCTCATTATTATGGGTAGGTTTCCAGATGGTTTCAACAAAAATCCCAGACACACTTGACATTACATCACAATCTACATTACATCTTACTTAGAAAATACCGGACATTTATTTTTTTAAATTTGTTTCCTAAACAGAAAACTCAAATACTGGACTGTCTGGTTCAAAACCGGATACCTGGCAACCCTAATTATTGGAGTATTTCATAGGATTCAGTCCACTCTATTAGAAAACAGTGTCACTTCAGACAATAGATATATAATCTTATGCATATGCAAAATTTTTAATGGTCATTTTCACTTAAACAATGAGACCTATTATTATAATTAATAGAATCTGCACTCATAATTTGGTTGGTGCCACACTGAAAATATATTTATAAGTGAGCAAGATGATTGGACGGGATAATAAAAGATAAATTCATAAGGTGAAAGTTAATTAAAGGGGCCAAACAATTGAAGTCAGTACAAGTGATTAGTTAAAATCTGAAAGCAAAACAAATTGGCTGAAAAGTCACAAGTTGAAGTAGTAAATTTGACATCAGAAATAAACGTACAAGTTCATGAAAAGCCCAACAGAGTATATTCTCAGATAAGAGCGTTCCAACTTGCTACAGTTAAGTGAGAAACGTGTATCTACTTAGCCAATTAGATTGTATCTCTGCTTCCTGGTGGATTAGTGGCACAGTCAATTTTTTCCTCAACCCCTAGTTTCCATATCCTTTGTACCACCTTAATGTTAAAAGAAAAAGTGTTGCACTGGAATTCATTAACATATTGGAGAGCGCTTCCAATATTACTGATAGAGACCTTTTACAGAATTACACATATAGGGACTTTTTACTTTGGATAAACTACAGGTTGAACTTCTTTTACCAGGACTCTTTGGTCCGGCAACATCCCTGGTCCAGAAGGAACACCGAAGTTCAGGACTAGAGAATCCCTTGGAAGGCTGGTGGCTGGGAGTCCTGCAGCAGGGCTGAAGCCCAGTTGAGAGGCTGCCCTGTGGCATCAAAACCAGGAGCACGGCAGCAGGGGGCAACACTGTGGGGGGGGAGGGGCAGAAGGCAGCGGGGCTGGAGGCCAGCAGCAGGGCTGCCACCGAGCAGCAAAACTACTAACCTGCAGTGAAAGCACCTAGGAAGACCTGGAGGCAGCAGGGCTGTCTGGTGGTGGGACTGGGAGCCAGCAGCAGGGCTGTCCCGCAGCACAACCAGAAGCCCAGCAGCCCCACTACCATCCAGTGGAAGCAGAACTGGTAGGCTGTGGGGCCGAAAGCCTGACTGCGGGGCCAGGAACCCAGAAACAGGGCTGCCTGGTGGTGCAGCAAAAAGCCCAGTAACCCCACTATCACCCGACGGAGCTGCCTAGTGAGGCCAGGAGGCAGTGGGGCTGCCGACCCGCAATGTAACTAGACCCCAGCATGGGGTCTGCCCCGTAGGGCCGGGAGCCCAGCAGTGTTGCTGTGCGTGTGGTGGGGAGGCTGCCACGGTGGACCAGAAGCCCTGTCTCCGGAGGCGCTAGTGGCCTAGTGAGGAGGCTGGTAGCCAGGCCACAGTGGGGGAGGGGCAGAAATGACCTTCTCTCATCCAGCAAATCCTTCATCTGGGACTGGTCAGGTCATAAAGGTGGACCAGGGATGGCCAAACTGTATATTGCCCCTCAGAAGAAGATACTGACCTGTTTCCTCTCTGTCAACAAAAGCCTTAACAAGAATTTCTCCCCCTCCCAATTCCCCCAGTCATCCTCTAGTTAGGATTGCCAGATGGTTTCAACAAAAATACTGGACACACTTGACATTATATCACAATATACATTACATCTTATTTAGAAAATAAGCACATTTCTATTTGCTCATTTATATTTTCTCAATTTGTTTCCTGAACAGAAAGCTCAAATACTGGACAATCCAGTTCAAAATTGGACACCTGGCAACCCTACCTCTAGTATGCCATTAAGTCATCTCCTTTTCTGTTCACTGCAGTGAAACATTATTAGTAATTCAAATAAAATTCATTCACTGCAGTGACAAAGAGAGAAGGAAAGCGAGACTGAGCAGAATCTGGGATACTGGTCCACCGCAGGATAACATACCCCTGGCCTAGGTGTACATTCGACAATGAGTTGTCCAGAAATCATCCATTTGTGTAGAAAACCTCCATTTCAACCACATCCTGACTACACCTGGCCATTTGATCAGAAGCTAGCAAAATTTGCAAAATAGTTTTAAGCTAAAACCAAACCTATACAGTAAGCTCATTCATACAGTCAATATTCACCTTATGAAGTCATTTCTATTTTATAAAGCTACCAGCAATGGAATTCTCAAGCCACTTCTATAAACAAGCTGTTTAGTGTGTTTCAGGTATATCTAAATATTCTCACATATTAAATATCTGCAAAATCAACAAGGATTCATGGTCACCTTAGAGACTAACAGATTTATTAGGGCATAAGCTTTCATGGGCATGCTTACGCTCTAATACATCTGTTAGTCTCTTAGGGTATGTCTAGACTACATGCCTCTGTCGCCAGAGGCATGTAGATTAGGCTACCAGACATAGGAAAATGAAGCGGCGATTTAAAATAATCGCCGCTTCATTTAAATTTACATGGCTGCCGCGCTGAGCCGACAAACAGCTGATTAGCTGTTTGTCGGCTCAGCGCGGCAGCCATGTAAATTTAAATGAAGCGGCGATTATTTTAAATCGCCGCTTCATTTTCCTATGTCTGGTAGCCTAATCTACATGCCTCTGGCGACAGAGGCATGTAGTCTAGACGTACCCTAAGGCAGTGGTTTTCAAACTATGGGTCATGACCCAATACTGGGTAATGGAATGTCAGGCACTGAGCAGCAGGCCCAGCTCTTCGGTGCGAGGTGAGGGAGAGAAGGGGATGCACAGAGCTTCACACACTGCCCCTGCTGTGAGCACTAGCTCTGCACTCGCATTGGCTGGAACCTACTGCTGGATGCTTCTGGGGCGCAGCATAGTCTGTGGTGCTAGGAGAGGCAGGAAGCTTCCTGACCCTCTCCCAAAAGCCAGAGCATCCTCCTACAGCCCAAAGATCTCATCCTCAGCCCCATCCTAGAGCCCACATTTCAGTTAAATTATGTCATGTCATGGGTATCAACAGTTCAACTGGGCCATGAGAAAAAACACTGAAAACCTCTCTAAGGTGCCACAGGACTCCTCATTTTTGCAGATGTAGTCTAACAGTAACCTCTTTGGGATTTAATGCCTTGCATAGGGAAGTATCTCATCATTCCACATTTTCACTAAAAAGAAGGGTAATTCTGTTTGCATATTAACACAACACATTTTGCATGATGTCCTGGAATCCAAAGTGAAAATACAAAGTTGCTGCAAATATCTAACTTACATCTGGTCTCTTCTAGATTGTTGTTTTTGCAGCTGCAAAACCTAAATATTCACCTTTGGTAAGTCCACATCTCCAAACATTGAAGCAAGATGAGCTGCTTTCTCTTTAATGTTCTTTTTATGAAATTCCCTATTTGCTATTGACTGAGCTCTCTTCTGTCATAAAAGCCAAGAAAGGGAAACAGAACAGAGACAGATTTTAGTTAGCAGTCATACAAGAAAAGGCAGAAGTTCAACATGTACAGGGAAAGGCAATTTATGTCTTAACTATGTAACAGAAGTAGAATATATACAGGGTGCACAGAAGAATTAATAAGAATAAGAGAGAGACAGAAGTCGAAAATGAAATAGCTCATCACCTGATTAATTTTTTCTTCCACACGCTGAAGGCGTTTAAGCACTCCAGAAATCACAAACGCAGCAGGACAAGTAGATGCAAGCGTTTCTGAAAGCCTGGACTGCATGTCTGTTGTTTCTATCATTCTTGATCCCGTGGCCACACCATCAGAACCATGCAAAGATTGCTTTGGCTCTCTGACCACATGTTCAGTCCTAGCTACAGCCTGAAACTAGGAAACACTTCAAATGAAAAACATCGCTCTCTATATGAACATGCAACTCAGACATACTGTAAAACAACATACCCAACAGTATATCACAACCTATGAAGCTAAGCATTTCGTATCATGTGGTATTCTTCCATGTTTTAAAACACCGCAAGCATTCCATTATACTACTGTAAAACTCGTGCATATTTCCACGCACCACCGTGTATTTGGACCATAAAACACATACAAGTCTTCACATTCTGATGTCTAGCCACCTCTCAATATCTATGTGTAACTCTAAATAGTCTTACTAGAGGATGAATTTAACACATTCTCCTGTTATGTTCTGCAGTGTTGTGAAAACATGCATAAAACTATCCACCATAGAAGTGAAAAAATACCTCTGAGGGACACAATTTACTTTGAATAATTCAAGATCTACTCCATTCTGAGACTAAGCATAATACATTTCAGGTCCAAGGTTTTGGAGGAGGAGGGTTTCTGGGAAGTTAGAAATGGGTCCAAATATCAAACTTCAAACAGAAATGGTTTTTGAACCCCAACTGTGGTTTCATACTGTAAATTAAAAATTATTTTCCCATTTGTACTTTCATGAAATCTGGCCTTCTATTTTATAATGGTTGACCAATTACATGATGTTAGCAAAAAAAAGTCTCAAAAACACAAACACGTCAGCTTACAAATTGTTAATAATGTTACCCTATATACAAGGTTATCTTTCTTTTTAAACAATGATTCACAGCCCATTCATGCACACCAAATGTATGAATTATCGTTTGATCTACCCTTGCACCATTACATAGCGAGAAGGAGCATGGGAGGGAAAAAAGCCCACATTCTATAGGAGGACACTGATTTTTCTGGCATGCCAAGAACAGTCTCTCTCAAAAAAAAAAAAAGCAACCTAAACTACATGCAAAAATATTCAGCCCTTTAAAAATTAAGTGCAAACACTATTTGATAGGAGATTTAAAAAAATCCTAATTTATTCAGTATTTCATTCTGTGCTGCAATGAGGTTTCTAGAATAGATCCCCTACTACAAAGTATCTGGGACAGCATCCAAAAGGACTGGAAAGATGGATAACATTTATCCCTTGGATGCTAATCTAAATTGAAACATGCTTTTGTTGAGTTCTGAGTCAGACTGAATTGTTTCAGAGGGTCAAACTGAGCAAAAAACTCCACTGACCTAAGCATTCTATCAAACTACACAAAATATTGTATATGTATAGCAGTATCTTCCTAGGATGAAAAATGTATATGTTACTGCAACATATATACCCAGCGTCTCCCCTGAGTTTTGCTTGATTAAGCACACAGAACTTGACCCTGGATAATTTCCTGGAGGTTAGGTCCATAAAAGGCTATTAGCCAGGGGATAGAATTGGTATCCCTGGCCTCTGTTTGTCAGAGGCTGGAGAGGGATGGCTGGAGACAAATCGCTTGATCATTGTCTTTGGTCCACCCTCTCTGGGGCACCTGGTGTTGGCCACTGTCGGCAGACAGGATACTGGGCTAGATGGACCTTTGGTCTGACCCAGTACAGCCGTTCTTACGTTCTTAAAACCCATACACATTTACGGTGCTTTCCATGAAACCACGCATTCTTCAACTAACTTTCTAATCTTGTCTGACAAGTGTAAGGTAATCTTAACATGCGGGGGCGGGGCGGGGAACAGGGAAGGGGGAGGAAGAGGCCTTTTATAATTTACCTTTTATTATTATTCTTTTGGGTACTTGCACTCTAAATTGAAGAACCCTACTTTAAGATGTCTTAGCACACAACAGCTAATCAAAATCAGACATTAAACTGAGTATTTTGGAGTCATTTGAAGACACTGAATCCTGCCACTGTAAATGAATAGAGTATGTTAATTATTTATAGAAAGATTGTCTTCTTATGAATGCCTACCTGACTTTCCAGTGGAGGTGAAGGACTTGGCTCCTTAGGCTTAATAAAGCGAGGATTAGCAGGAGGATCAGAGGAAGAGAGCAGGGCTGGCTTATCTACTAGCTCCTAGTATAATATTTTGAATCAAAACAAGAGTGGAAAAAGCTTAGAGAAAAGATAAATAGAACTGCAAGATGATTGAGATGGACAGAAAAAGAAAGAAAAACTGAACAACATAATCCTTAAAAGAGCTTTTTCCAGAGATCTTTCACAGCTTTTTTGGAGTCTACCCAAATTAATGGTCTGCTCTCTCATTACAACTATACATGGAAGTGCACATGTGGAATATTAAACATTATAAATAGAGACTATGGTTAACTTCAAATGTGAGAATTCCCAATGAAGCCACTCATGCTAAACTGTAAAACCTGTACAGTATATCCTGTGTATTTAATGACATTGGCAGCTACACACATGCATCAAAAGATTAGACCCACTGTCTTGTATTTTCTATGTATTCTTTCCTAGATAAGAATTACTATGAAAAGAAAATACTGTCTCTGTTTCCTTTACTAACCTCTACAAAACAAACTGAAGCGCTTTGGCAAACTGAAGCGCTTTGGGCATATGGCAACTCATTGTTACGAAGCTCTACTATAAAGCCATAACTTTAGAGACAAGTTTACAGTAAATTTTAAACCAACACAATTACATTATATTACTATGCAACAGGTAGCCTATATAGTCACCAATTAATTTCCCTCTAAATGCAATTAAAATAATATTTTCTGTACAAGTTTTAGAAGAAAACTTTCAAAAAAGCTTCTTTGTGCTCACTACAAAGGCAATTTTTATATGAGAACTACCATTTTGTTCACAGGGCGAGATTAATTTCAAAGGTGAATTTTACACGTGCCGTTTACCTGTCTCCGGAGAGATGTATTTGGGGCATTCTCTTCAAACTTGGCTAACAGCTGCGTTGCCATTGACTTGACTTTATTTTGATTCATTCCCTCTCTGTCACCCTGATATTTCCCAGAATTTATCCCCCGACTAGAGAAACTTGAAGCCTGTAAAATAAAGAGAATTTTTCTTCAAGTCTCAGCTTGAGACTTACACTGGGATATTACACCAAAATACTCGTCACTAAGAAGGATGATGTCATCTTTTTAAAATAAGCAGATATGTCGCAAAATATAACTCAGTTTTATGGGACAATAAGAAAAAAATAACTTATAAAAATAAATAGATGGTTATCTTTGGTGACTCACCCCTCAAATGAGAGAACAAGCTCAGAATAGGAATTACAGAGACTATGCTGACATTGCTGATCTTAGTGCAAGAAGCCATAAAAACAAGCAAACAAAATCAAGAAGGGAATGGGAGTCCCGCTGGAAGGAAATGCTGTGAGGAAGTTACAAAACAAATGAGCAGAGATGAGAAAAGCCTTTATAGATGAGAACTTCCTAAACCAAAATAGGAATTGAAAAAATAAAGGTCTAATTTTACCTCCATAAATAACTTGAAAAACGAATTTAGCTTCACTACTGTGAGCAACATAAATTAAAGGAGGAACATACGTCTTAGTCAGCACCATGAACACAAGGTCAGATTTTGGGCCCCTGTTAAATCTGCTTCCTACTACTTCATTAACTCTCTTCATAGAGAAGATAGGGTCAATATAAGCAGCAAGTCTTAACACCAACCTCTTCAAAATCACCGAGGCCCTTTCGACGCCTTTTGTTCATATCATTTTCTTCTCTTCTTTCAACCTGCAACAATAAAACCAAAAAAAAGTATGTTGAGCACAACTGTATTGATTAATACGTTAAAAATACAGGTTGAACCTCTCTAGTCTGGCACCCTCAGAACCTGACTTGTGCTGAACCACTGTGAGCTGCAAACGAGTAATTTTCTGTGCCCATAATAAAAAGGAAGGAAATAAATCAATGAATACAAACTTGCTTTAAATATTTTCCACAGCTTATAATAAATAATTCTAGAATGAACTGAAGTTCTCTCAACCCCAACTTCTGGGCAAATACCAAAAGAAATAGATGACATTACTTTGAATACCGTGTCTTTCGAGCATTGGCTCTCAGTAATCTAGTTTCATATCCAATGTAAGCATCAAGTCTGCTGAGCAAGACTGAGCACTGCAATAGCACAATGTTTTCTGCAGAACAGTTTGTACATAAAAAAGAGATCACACAAGAGAATGAAGGGCACAATATCACATTAACTTTATAAGTTTTATACAATGGGTTGTGATTAAAATTTTTGAAGACCTAGACCAGAAAGCTCAGTGACTCCTCGTCTGCAGACTGTGCTCATTATCATGTGAACACCTAGAACTCATTCTATAGTCTGGAGGAGAGCAGGAAACCTTTGTTCTTCTGAATTAGTGCAGATACCTTAATAGGAAAGTGAAAAACAATATCCATTCCAGGACTCAATGGCAAACTGCAGCAACACTAACTTCAGCCTACAATTTCCTAATCTCATACACTAGGCTGGGTTAGATGTCTTCCATCCAACTAATGGCCAGCTAGATGGTGTAAATAGTAGTGCTAGCAATCCAGGGTGGCATTCCCCCTGTAAGGGAACACCATCCTGGTGGAAGTGAAAACTCTCCGACAAGACAACACTAAGCACCTGGCTATTTGTACTCGTTATCAGGTCTTATATCAATTTTTGCAGGGAAAAAAAGTGACGGTTATGGCCAAATTGTAACGTGGGAGCTATTTTTCGTTTCATTACATTTCCACCATTGCTTGAGATAGCTATAAAAACACAACCACCACCACACTGGGTCAGACCATAGGTCCCTCTAGCCCAGTTTCCTGTCTTCTGACAGTGGTCAATGACAGATGCCACAGAGGGAATGAACAGAACCAGTAACCATCCCCAGTTGCCCATTCCCAGCTTCTGACAAACAGAGGGTAGACAACTCTGCCCATCCTGACTAATAGTCATTCCTGGACTTATCCTTCATGAATTCATCTAGCTTTTTTTTAGCCCTGAAAGCTCTGACCTTCACAATAGTTTTTTATAACTTCCTGTCCCAAACGGAGGGTGTGCCACACAGCAGCTAGGAGGTATAATTCCCAGCTCTGGCAGATGTAAACATGCTCACTCTGCTCAAGGTAAGGCACCAACATTAGCAATGAAGCTGCAGCTACTCTGGTTAGTCCAGAACATCACATGTGCCAGTACTATATTAGGTGCTATTTCGGAGCAGAGAGCGCACAGGTGAGTCCACTCCACCTAGGGATTCTATGGAAATGCACCCCATGAAGTAACATTTTTGGAACACAGAAGCCAAACACCTCAGAGAAGGCTGTGAAAGTCTATGGAGCTGCTTGCAAAAGAAGTGAATTGGACATTCTTGGTCTAAGTCATTTACTGATTGACACCATTACAGGAAAAAGTCCACACTATATTGCGTCTACAGGTGGAAATGAAATGAGTGTGAGGGGAGAGCTTTAGGTCTCTTTTCCACAAAACATTATAATCCTGGTGCAAAAGAGAGGCCATGAAGCAAATCTGCCTTGTTTGTCTCCTCTCTGAAGTTTTTTGAGGGGGAAGGGAAGCAGTTATTGGTTTACCCCATGCAGCGCATATGCGTAATTTTACTCCACAATTTAATGAAAAGAACTTTCAAAAGCTGCTGCTCTCACTGGATGCATTTGATGAAGTAGGTTCCAGCCCACAAAGGCTTCTGCCCAGATACATTTGTTAATCTTTAAGGTTTCACAGGACTCCTAGTCTGTTAAAAAAAACCAACACAAAACACTTGTCACTGGACAATGCATAGTGCTGAAACATTGTATTAATTCCTGCCTCTGTGGTTCACACAAGGCCATGGAATATTTCTTTTGTCTGCCAGTTATTGAGCACTAAGTTCCTGCAAAGCTGCGTGACCATGCAGAGGCTATTAAGCCACTCACAGGGGCTCAGGGCAGCAGCAGGAAGAGATGCCTCTCCTCAAGCCCCAAAGCTGCCACAGGCATGGCCCCAGCAGGGAGCAATTGTGGGCAGTGGGAAGGTGCTCATGCTCACTGGCCCCACCCAGAAGCCAGACTAGCTGGCTGCTTCTGGGGCATCTCTTGGTTCCCCGGAACATTTGGGCACCTGGCAGTCCACCGTAACATCACTGGCCAGGAGCCACCCAGGTAAGCCTGACTCCCAACCCTGCACCCCACCAAAGCCACTGCAATCTAGAACCACCTCCTGCACCACAAGCCCTTCAAACTCAACCTCGCCTCAAATCACAAACCGCATCCCAGAGTCCAAATTCCCTCCTTCACCTCAAACCTGGAGCCTCCTCTTGCATCCCAAATTCCCCATCTATAGGCCCACTCCAGAGACCTTACCCCCTACTGCACCGAAATCCTGCTGCAACATGCAACCTCCTCCTATATCCCAAGTCCCTCGGCCCCACCCCACCCCCATTCTAGAGCCCCCTCCCACACCACAAACTCCTCATCCCCACAGCCCTTGCACCCTCCTAACCTTGTCTCAGCCTGGAGCCCCTAATTCCTGGCCCATCCCAGAGCTCGCATCCCCAGACAGACTCCTCTTACCCCTGTACTGAGTCTCCTCCAACAACTCCTTGGCTCCCCTCCCATCATATTCATATTGTTTCACATAACAAAATTAAGGTGATGTGTTGCACATCACCTCCATATTGGGTCACATAAAATTCATTCTACTCAGGGATGGGAAAAATGGAAGGAAACGCTGACTGAGAGAACTACGTAGTAGTAGGGAAAAGATTTCCACTACTGAAAGACTGTTTACTTTTATGAGTCACTAAGGGGAAAAACAGTGTGGCAATAAGAAGAGCTCCTCTCTCAAGAAAATCATCTCTTCTAAGAGAGCACAATATTTATTTTGTCTATTTGACTTGCCTTTAGTTGGGCTGGTTGGTAAGTGTGTCACTCTGATTTTGCACGTGGGTGTTTGGTGGGTAAAAGTTGTTACCTATTAAGGATATATGAGATAACTGATCATGTGTTTTAAATGTGTTTATGGAACTGGCTAAGACTCAAGTAAACCTAGGAAATATTTGTAGGCTATGAAGCACTCTCTGATTTAGGAAAGTTGTTTTCAATTCCGATGTAAATCATCTCCCTACATGACATGATGGAAACAAATTTATAACTAATAAGAAAACTATGAAAATGTTATTTAAAATATACACACACACATTCAGGCTGTCCAGTTAAGATCTTTGGACTAGAAATGAAGGAGAGCTCCCATATGTTACTTTTACAAGCTATTTTTCATTGCCTTGCATATTAAAAGTAAAAAATCTGAAGCACTTATATTGGCAGATATCTTTTCTTTTACTATGCAACAGACTAAAGCTACAATGGAGGAGCAAGTTAGGCCTGTTACAAACATGACTTTTTTGCAACATTTGGAATTACTGAAGAAAATAAGGTTCCAGAATAGTACAGGAAAACACAAAACTTCATACTGGTTTGCATTAGATTGTATTTTCAGGAAACACCCATGGAAGTTAACGAACTATGCTGTTATCACTGCTTTACAGAGCAGTAGCCACATTCTCATGTGGGTTGGCTAGAGTTTTACAGCAATTAGATCTGAACAATCACAGAGGGACATCGTTGACTTCGAGTCTGCACATCCTGGCTCAATTTTGAAAAGGGAAGATGAGGGTGGAGTTGGAGGCTAAAGACAGAAATGCCCGCTCCAAGTTCCTGTCAACTTCTCATTCAGCAATGGGACTGGGACGGGGAGAAGAGTAAAAATGTAGGATAATAAAAGGTATTTAACAGGAAAATATGTAACTGAATGTATCTCCAAAAAACATTGTCTTGGAAAAGCTTCTATGCACTTATGGAAAAAATAAAAATGTACTGTCACCATCCCCAATCTTGCATCAGGCTTCGCTAGCTGTGCCCTTTCAAGGTTTCACTGACTTCAGTAACTCAGGGGCTGTGTCTAGACTGGCCAGTTTTTCCGGAAAAATCAGCTGCTTTTCAGGAAAAACTTGCCAGCTGTCTACACTGGCTGCTTGAATTTCCACAAAAGCACTGACTTCCTACCGTGAGAAATCAGTGCTTTTTGCGGAAGTACTATGCTGCTCCCGTTCAGGCAAAAGTCCCTTTTGCGCAAAAGAGCCAGTGTAGACAGCTTTTGCAGAAAAGCGTCTGTGCCAATCTAGACGCTCTGTTCCGAAAATGCTTTTAACTGAAAACATTTCCATTAAAAGCATTTCCGGAAAATCATGCCAGTCTACACGTAGCCAGGGTGTTTTATGAAGCACAGGGAATTGTGCATTTACTCAGTGGGACTTATAACATACGAGAGAGAAAAAAAAAGGCATCTAATGTGAATGAATTATTGCCTATGGGCCAGAGCCTGCATACATTTACAACAGTAAACATTACTCTTAGTAGTAAGCTTTTCCATGGACTTCAAGGTCATAAGTATTACACTTCTGTAAGTATGGAGTTCTTGGCCCCTAAAACATTTTGAAGGTTGGAACATGAAAATGGTATCTGTAGCATTAACCTTAACTATGGCTTTTCCAGGACATTAATTTCATTGCTATAACATATTTAATAAATGAAAAATACTTCCAGAATCACCACTATTATTTGAGTATATATGTAGGATGGCAGTACAGATTTCACTCTCTTATATGAAGTACTGTAAGACTATAGTACCACTTAGATAAAGGAATGGTTAATAGATGCAGAGAAAAATACAAGATTTTCTGCAGTCTTTTTGGAAGTCTATAAAACTTCATAAAATATTTAATTATATGTTAAGAGGAGAAGAACTGGCTAGAAATAAAGTATTTAAAATGATTTATAAAAATAGGCTTTAGTGTTATGCTGCTCACAGATGAACAATCTGAAATTGAATAAAGCTGACAAAGAAATGGTTTTAAGAAGACACTGACAAGTTGAAAAAAAATCTTCTATCTTTTAACAAAGACATTTGTCTATGTTAAGTAATCTACAGTAATCTGGACAGTTAAAATAGAGAGTTAGATAAGCTTTTGCTTAGATTTTCTACACGGTCATTGCTAACTCCCTTTGAACATTAATAGGAGTTTTAGGTTTTGCAAAGACTGCATTATATATGGCAGAGGTAGCTCCCAAGGTTCAGGGCTCCCCCCTCCCACAACACTGCAGAGCCCATGCTGGTGCTCCAACCTCCCACCATCCCCCCAAGGGGCTGGAGCACACAAAGTGTACTAGTTTGGGACCCCAAGGCTCCAGTGTGTGAGGGGGATGTCAGGAGTATCTTTCTCCTTCTCAGTCGGGACTATGTCAGTGGTCGGTCCCCGACTGATTTTTCTGTAGGTAGCAGTCCCTACCCCAAAAAAAGTTCCCCACCCCTGATATAAGGACTAGAGTCTGTCTAGATAATTTCATTGATGAGCATAATGCTACAATGTTAGAGTTACAAACATAATAAATATTTTTGTTTAGTAAGACAACATTAGAATTGGAATTATTTTAAATAATGATGAATATATTCTACTAGTTTACACTATCTAGAAGTAGAATATTACAAACCCTAAGTTTTGGGCCTGATGGTTTACCTTTAACATGCTAAAATCAGACAAAGAAGTAAAGGACAAAGAATCTTACTTTTGGTACTCGCTTCCTTGGTAACGTAAAATTGATGTAGTTATTAAAGATTCGGTTTGAGGATTTAGCTGAGCAGAGGTCATTTTTTCCATTTTGTTTCTCCACAGCATCTGTTCAAATGACAATATGAAACTTTTAAGATATTGTTTTCACATAAAAGTCACTTTTCAAGCATTTAATCTGTAGAAACCATAGTTTGCAATTTTCTACTAAAATCATTTATATATTAGTGTATTGGAGCCCGCTCTCCTGCCAAAATGAATGGAATCTGGGTATTTTTTTAAAAAAAATTGGAAGAAAGTTCCATATGAATAAATATGGGGAGGACAACATACCTATCAACTTACTATAATGCTTGACATTATTATCTTAATGATAGTGCTAGTTACTCAGTGCTCTCCTGCTTTCTGAAACAATGAGGGAATTGAAAGCCTTGATCAAAATCACATATTTTCCATTTCCTTTTTAAGCATGGGATAACTAGTACAGACAAAAAAAGGACTGAAACATTCCAGAGTGGTTATATTGTGGCTGTGAGATACAGACTTTGGCCCCACATCTGGGGTAATTAGGCAGCTCAGGGGAAATAGATATTCCAATTCTGTAACAAATAAGAACATAGGTTTGCTTACCAACTGCTCTCAGAGGAGTTCCTCTAAATAGCTCATAGAATTTTGAGAGGTACATGACCATGCTGAGCTTATCAGGCTCTCCAGCAGACGCCATCTCTTTCCCAGTGGTGACTGGAGGAATTCCCAACTCTCGTTCGGCCATGTCAAACACCAGCTGGTTGTTTTCAACAACATCTTCTTCTTTCAAAGAGTCAAAGTCACTGAGGGACACAGCATTAATATTGTGTGGGTCTAGGGGACAGCTGTCTTCTGCCACTTCCACAAACAAACAATAAAAGCACTCATTTGCCTCATTTGGGACTGTCATGACTGAAGTCATGATTCAAGGCTGCATGTGCGCTCTACAGGGTTGCCTTTATGAACTGTAACCACATTTACAGATAAGGAATGTCACAAAAAGCACTTCCCTACCAAGTTTGAAGTTTACTTTTCAAATTAAGTTTAAAAAACAAACTAATTTTTCAAAACTATTCAAGCTAGTTTTATTCTTAGAGAAAGAATTTTCTGATCTATCCTGTGAAAAATGTAACCCGATTACAAACAGTACAAAAAGAGTCCTTCCCCTTCTGAATACAGCTGTGCTGATGCATATTTCAGCTACTGCAAGTGGTGCACTTCACTTTTAAACACGGAATAATCCTATTTCATGTGGTACGTAAGTGAACAAATTCATGACCGCATAGAACAGTGAATTACAAGCTCAGACTAGCACCACATTCCTTTATCAAACAAGCATCTCTCTCACACACACAAATTGAGACTGTTCTCCATGGGATTAATTGGACACATGTGATACATTTATCACATACCTTTGACTGCATGACCTGCCCCTATTCATTTTCTTTGAGACTCAATAAAATTGCAACTCCACGTAGTTTCAAACAGATTTTTTTAAATAAAGCAGCTAGTAAAAAAGTTTCCTCCACCTCATGCCAAATGTGAAAATCTATGCCCCCAAAAAGTTATCCCCCTCTGATGCATAGAATGGTTGAATGGCTGCTTTTATGGATCCAAAAGCATCATTTTTTAACTCAGATGGCAGAAGTTTGTACTTCTGGCTGATGCCTTTGGCCAATGAAATTAGCCAGTATTTGGGGCCTTACAAGGTTGCTTCCTTTAGGAGGAGATTTGATGCTGGAGACAGTAATTTCTTTAGTGGTATCCTCTTTAGTTACAACAATGCACACAATGTCCTGTTTCTCTAAACAGGATGGAAACAGGCAAGGATTCCAAATCTGCCTTTCCAGCAAGTACTATGCCCAAAAGATGGTCTGTGTGCTCCTTCTCACACCATGTACATATAGATTCTCTCTCTCCTGACTTTCTGGCTCTCATGCCTACAGCTACGGTTATGCCATGGAGCTCACAGAAGTCATGGAATTGTTGCATTTCAGAAACCTAACATTTTCCACTTCAGACCCAGCTCTCAGCTGCTGCCTCATAGCTCCCAGCCATCTTGGGCTACCCTCTCCCCTAAGGTAGTTCCTAGCAAAGGGGGAAAAGGGGACAGGAAGGACCACAGTGGCCGCGTCCTGTGGGAGGCAGGACTCCGCCTCCAGCACTTGCAGGTGGTGGACATACCTTCTTTCTCCGCCCCCTCATTTTGTCATGGATACTTTACTGGAAGTTAGGGACAGATCTTGGGCTTCCATGACTTTTTGGTTATTGCCTGTGACTCATGCATGACTTTTACTAAAAATATCCATGACAAAAATCTTAGTATTACTTGCCCACACGGCTTGTCAACCCATCCTTTGGCCACTCCGTTTTCAATCAGTGAGAGGGAATCTCTCAGTATTCCAAGTTATGCCTTGCCAGGCGGCCACGTTGCACAATGACTTCTACTGTTTCCAGTTTCACAAGATAAAAGGGGTCTGCACCTTCCCTGTAGCTGAATGATTAGCATGTAGCATAATCCATCAGCTTTAACCATATCTGTCACTGATGAAAGTCATTAATTCCTCTTTATACAGCACATGTGCCTTTTTTTCCATTCTGAAGTTCGCAGTTGGGTCATCTTTTCAAACTTCTGCCACAGTATAATTGTTGATATCAAGTCTGTAGGGAATCCAGCATGCCTGTGTGCACCCTCCAGAGCCAGGGAGCCAGAGGGCACAGAAGTCACTCCTATCACAGATGACTTCAACAGAGATGGCCATTAAAGATTGATTATAATTTCTCTGGATGTGGGAAGATCACAGGTCTCAATAAGTAGCTGGAGCAGAAGATACACACTAAGGGTATGTCTACACTACCCCGCTAGTTCGAACTAGCGGGGTAATGTAGGCATACCGCACTTGCAAATGAAGCCCGGGATTTGAATTTCCCGGGCTTCATTTGCATAAGCGGGGCGCCGCCATTTTAAAATCCCCGCTCGTTCGAACCCCGTGCCACGTTCGAACCTCATTCCACGAGGAGTAACGGTAGTTCAAACTAGGAAGCCTAGTTCGAACTACCTAGTTCGTGCCCCGTGTAGCAGCGCTGCACGGGGTTCGAACGAGCGGGGATTTTAAAATGGCGGCGCCCCGCTTATGCAAATGAAGCCCGGGAAATTCAAATCCCGGGCTTCATTTGCAAGTGCGGTATGCCTACATTACCCTCCTAGTTCGAATTAGGAGGGTAGTATAGACATACCCTAAGGGCATGTCTACAATTCAACTAGACAGCCATGGTTGGCCTATGCCACCTGATTTTGGCTCACAAGACTTGGACTAAGGGGCTGTTTAATGGCGCTATAGACTTCTCAGATCAGGTTGCAGACTGAGCTCTGGGACCCTCCTGGAGCCAACAGTCCTGGAGCCCAGAAGTTTACACTGCACTTTAACAGCCCTGCAGCTCGACCACAAGCCTCAGTCATCAGGTACATACCAGCCATGGGTGTCTAGTTGCAGCATAGACACATACTAAAAGTTTGTGTAATTAATTAGATCCAGTGGGATATGGTGTGACTAAGGGATCAGAGACTTAGAGTCACAGGAAGGGAGTTAGGGCAGAAGAAGGAGTTAATTTGCAAAGATTACCTCAAGCATCTTACTCCATGTTTGGTGTTCATAATAAAGTTAACATGAGCGGCAGTTATATTCCTCTAGAGAGAGTACATACAAAAACAGTATAAAGGGCAGAATTCCCTTGAATTTGCTTCTCCTTTCTAAGAATGTGCCTCCAGGAACACATGGCCATGAAGCTTCACATTTAAAAATAAAATAGACATATGATTTCCCCTGAAGTCAACAAAAATCATATGGCCAAAAGCCACACAGCTCTTTGAAAAGGTTTACTTTCCATTTTAAATGCTGGTCCAAGGACAGCTGGGAAAAAAAAACAGATTCAGCAATGGCATGCACCAATTTGCAAAAACAAATGTTACAAGAGGACTCTACACCACCAGCATTGTTTTGGTTGGCTTTATGCTAGTCTATAGTTATATAAACCACTTAGCATATCCTACAATTAGCAATCTCTACCCATATAACTTACATGAGGTCAGGTCTGAAGCGGTGCATAATTGCACACAGTGCAAGGCCACTCCTCCAAGAAGCAGTGAGATCAGTGACATTAACATTCCTGTACCCTTCTGTCTGTTTCTGACACCAGGTTAACAGCTTGTTAGGTCGAATATCAGATTCTGCAGGTGTAGTATAGGGAGAACATTTTAGTCACTTATATGCTCTGAATATAAAACGTAAAAGAAACATACCAGGCAGAAAATTTCACCTACCATGTCTTGAGACATTCACTGATTTTCTAATTGAGCTGACTCTTTCAAGAGGGCACTGTTGTAGCTCATTTATAATATACAAATGTCTAACCTAAAGCAAAAACAATTGGAGCATGAGTTCATGAACCACTGCAAGTGATTTTAATATAATATTTTCTTTTTATGTCAACTTTATTGAGTATCTTGATCTAATCCTGAGAATTTCATGAAGGTTTTGTTTATGCAGCATTTCAGCCGCAGTCACATTACTCCTGGGATAAAAATGAATTGTAGTCTTGTAAAGTGAGTCTTTAAAGAACTGACCTGATGAGGTCGAACACAGCTGGAGTTCAAGTTTGGATAACGCGTTCCTGGGTCAATGGTATACTGGTCAAAATTCTTGTTGATATTTTCAGGTGTAGTCTGGGGCAATAGTCGATAAATGCTCTCTCTTACAGACAATAATAAAGTAGTGTCAGTTTGAAGACAGCATGTAACCATTTTTTCCACATTATTGGTATTGTAATTATCCTCACCTCTATTTACAATCTGTCAATAATTAGCATTCTGCACTAACCCTGAATCTGCACCCACAGCCAGAACTGCCTCAGCATGAGAAATTTTCCATCCCCAACCTGAGACAGACACTTAAGTGATGCCTATGTCTTCCTAAGGCAGTAAGAGAACAAAAGCAAACTAAGTTTACGTCATGCAAAGCCATCTGTTTTTGCTTTAATCTCCATCCAAGGGGTAACTTTTCATTCTACCACAAAACAGCATTGGATATAGTCATCCTGCAATTCATCCAACCACCAGGACCTTCTTTGTTGCTCCATTCAATTTTCCATTTGGGATTGCTCTTTGTTTGAGTCATCCAAAAACTTCTGCCTTCTCATGCCTCACACAAACAACTGCATTTATAGTCATTAACACAAATAACAATACTGTTCCATATATCAGTTTCTAAAACATCCTGACCAGCTGTAACAGTATCAAATCTTTGCCCCTGGAACCACTAAACAAGGTCACACACATTTTTTTTTGTTCATGTCTTTAATAGCAGTTTTCGGGTGAGTGAGTAATAGATTATAGAAAATAATTTATTAAACCCATGCAGATTCTTGCCTGCTGCACATTTAGCAGTATCAGTAAAAATTACATTACTGTCCCAGCATGAACTAAAAGTCTCAGCTAAAGAAGCAGGTGCCAATTTGGAAGTTCACTGCTGTTAAAGTGTTGTTTGTGTTCTTGGACTAAAAGCAGATGATTTGAGAGGTGCTTGCAGCTAGTTTGGTATTTTCAGCTCCTGTCCGGTAAAAAAATTCAGAGAATATCGGACACCTAAAATGTCCGGTATTCTCTGAATTTTTCCCCAGCCAGGAGGCAAAAATCCCGGGCACCTGGCAACCCTACAAACACTCAGTGCCCGGCCTTCCTCCACCCCCCCGAACCTCCTCCGGCCCTCAACACCCCGACCCCAGCCCCCATGCTTACCTGGTTCCCAAAGGCTGCCGGCACAAAATGGCTGCTGGCCAAAAGACCTAGCAGAAACAATGCTTTCCCCTGGGTCTTAGTGCTCAACCACTCCCCTGTTCCTATCCCTGCACTCACTCTTAAAGGGGACATGCTGTTTTATTTTAATTTTTTTGGGGTCCTTTTTTTTTTGCTCAACAACTTTGGTCTCCCCCCCCTTTTTTCCCCTTCAACAGAATTTTTTCTTAGGGGGAGGGGAGGGGAAATCAGTATTTTTATTTCAACCATCTGGCAACTCTAGGTCTAAAACCTTTTCACACCAAAGGTCCAAACTACATCAACATTCAGAACAAGTGGTCAACAAAGAGCCATATAAAAATGCCCATGTGTATGACTGAAAATATACAACAAACCCCTAGGCTCTGGGGTGGGGCCAAAAACGAGGGGTTAAGTGTGCAGAACAGGGCTGCCAGTGAATGGGATAGGGATGAGGGTGCAGAATCTGGGTGGGAGGAGGGTACAGTGTGGGAGGGGGCAAGATCTGGCAAGAGCAGGCTGAGGCCAGGCTGCCTGGCCACAGGGCAGAAGGGATTTTGGCCAAGGGACTGGGGGTGTCTGGCCAGGGGGCAGAGGGCAGGGGGGATTCTGGCCAGAGGACTGGAGGTAGGGGGGATTTTGGCCAGGAGACAAAGGACAGGGATTTTAGCCAGGAGGCTGGGAGGCAGGGGTTGTCTGGCCAGGAGACAGGGGGGTCTGGCCAATGGACAAAGGGCAGAGGGGATTTTGGCCAGGGGGCATCTGGTCAGAAGGCTGGGGACAGGGGAGATTTTTGGCTGGGGATAGGGGGGTGTCTGGCCAAGAGGCAGAAGGCAAGGGGTGGAAAAGGGGAAGTGAGGGTGTGGATATCTGGACATGAGGGTGTGGGGGGCATATACTTGTCTTCGTGCAACGTGGCAGCCACTGTATAAACATGTCTCCTGCTGCTCCCATTCCCCAGAATCCTCCAGGAAGCCTCCCAGGAAGGGTTTCCCAGGGAATGAAAAAGGCCAGCGCAGAGGGTTTTTGTCCACTTTTGGCTGCTTGTTTCCCGCATGGAAAGGAAGGAAAGAAGAGCAGCGCACCGAGACAATTTTTTGCTCCACTTGTTCTCTGCACGTTCTGGATCAGGGCAGGCTCGGGGCTTCCCCCCCCCCCCCCCCGACAGGAAGCCAGCGCTGGCGTTCTAATCATGTGGGGGGCTGTATTTTTGCCTCCTGTTCGGTAAAAAAATTCAGAGAATACCTGAGATGTCCAGTATTTTCTGAATTTTCCCCTGGCCAGGAGGCAAAAATACCGGGCACCTGGCAACCCTACAAACACTCAGCGCCTGGCCTTCCACTCCCAACACCCCCAGCACCCCAACCCCAGCCCCCATGCTTACCTGGTTCCCCAAGGCTGCTGGCACAAAATGGCTGCCGGCCAAAAGACCTAGGGGAAGCAATGCTTCCCCTGGATCTTAGTGCTCAACTTCTCCCCTGTTTCTATCCCTGCACTCACTCTTAAAGGAGACATGCTGTTTTAATACTGTTTTATTTAAAAAAAAAATTTTTTTGGGGGGGGGGCTTGGAGTCTTTTTTTTTTTTTTTTAAACACAACTTTGGTCTCCCCCCCACTTTTTCCCCCCTTCAACAGAATTTTTTCCCAGTGTTTTCTTTTGGGTGGGGGGGAGGGGATAGGTGTTCAGTATTTTTGTTTCAACCATCTGGCAACCGTAGCTGTAAGGCTGTAGCACTAGTGTGAGTTCCTGCTGTAGGGAAAGCTGTGGGGAGGGAGAGGAGGGTCCTGAGCTGGGGCTCCAGAAGAGCCATATCTGGCTCCCAAGACATAGGGTACGTCTAGACTACATGCCTCTGTCGCCAGAGGCATGTAGATTAGGCTACCAGACATAGGAAAATGAAGCGGCGATTTAAAATAATCACTGCTTCATTTAAATTTACATGGCTGCCGCGCTGAGCCGACAAACAGCTGATCAGCTGTTTGTCGGCTCAACGTGATAGTCTGGACGTGCGGGCGTCGACATCAAAGGTATTTGTCGACCACCCAGGTATGCCTCCTGATCCTCTGTTTGTCAGCTCAGCGCGGCAGCCATGTAAATTTAAATGAAGCAGTGATTATTTAAATCGCCGCTTCATTTCCCTATGTCGGGTAGCCTTATCTACATGCCTCTGGCGACAGAGGCATGTAGTCTAGACGTACCCATAGTTTGCTGACCCCTGCCGTAATCCTTCACACTACTCTATATTGGTGAATGCTTCCATCAGCAGAGTGTAACTTGCAGGACCAGGCCTAGATATCACTTCCATCTGAAAACTGATCAGTAGCATAAATTAACTTCTAAGTGTTTGTTATTCGCACTGCTCCTTGAACATCTTCTATCACCATATTCCCTTGAAATTTTCTCAAATGGGAGGGGAAGAAGAAAGGAAGGGCTTACCGTTCAGCAAGGATTTCCAGTGGGGGTTTTCCTTGATCCCAGCTTCTCACCATCCATGCTGTATCAAAAGCAGCTAGGAAGCCTCTTGCACAGCCAGTGCCCATCGGCCAAAAGGGCTGTAAAGAGCATTTACAGTTTAGTATTTACATCTTTCTTTTTTAAAAAAAAGAACACTTATGACCAAAGCAGGTGCCATGTGGACTTTACAGGCTAAGTTATCACACATTTTTAAAAGCTAGGCCACTACTGTTCTAGTGTACAGTATTGCCAGCTCTCACACTATTTGGTGTTTTTTTCTCAAAGCCTCAGCTCCTGGAGTCATAAAAATCTGCATTTTTATTGGGTTTTTTTGTTGTTGTTTTTATATTTGTTGTCTGAAGAAAGTTTCCAGTTCTCATGCAGAGAACAGCTGGAAAACAAACTCTGAAACACTAAAAAACCAGAAGGGAAGTAGAAAGTAGGAAGCAGGAGACTGGGGAGGGCAGATATGATAGAGGTCTAAAAAAGCATGAGTGGTGTGGAAAAAAAGAATAAGGAAAAGTTATTTACTTGTTCCCACAATATAAGACCTAGAGGGTCACCAAATGAAATTAATAGGTAGCAGGTTTAAAACAAACAAAAGGAAGTTTTTTCTTCATGCAGCACACAGTCAACCTGTGGAACTCCTTGCCAGGGGATATTGTGAAGACAAGGACTTTAACAGGGTTCAAAAAAACTAGACAAATTCATGGAGGTTAGGTCCATCAATTACTATTAACCAGGATGGGTAGGAATGGTGTCCCTAGCCTCTATTCATCAGGGGCTGGAAATGGATGACAGGAGAGGGATCACATGATGATTACCTGTTCTGTTAACTCCCTCTGCAGCATCTGCAATTGGCCATTGTTGCAAGACAGGATACAGAGCTAGACCCAGTATGGTCTGACCCAGTATGTCTGTTCTTATGTTTTTATCCTATGTTTCTTATATAAAATCACATCTAATTTTTAAGCCAGCTTATCTCATGATGTTTTGGGATCTGAACATTGGGAATTGGGGTTACTGAGCACATTACTTGTTCACTCGAACGTATACTTCTAGCATCAGACTATCCTGCTTTGTATTTCTGATTGAGATTGTAGTCAAGGAAACTTTGACATAAATACCAGCTAAGGAATGGCTACTTGTTCACAGCTTATACCCAACTTGTTCACTCATGCAAGTAAACTTACACAGATGTGCAAAAACTACAAGGAGTCCTGTGGCACCTTAGAGACTAAGGCTACCTCTACACTATGAGATCTTCTGGCAAAAAATATGCTAATACGGGACTCATTTCCATGAGTTGTGATCTCATTAGCATATTTTCTGCCATATCTTTTTGCTCACAGGGTTTTTGTGCAAAAAGAAGCAGTGTGGATGGGAGGTTTTTTTGCGCAAAACCCTGTTTTACACAAGATCCATAAGAAAAATGTAAGAAAAATTGTTGCTTTTAAAAAAGTCATTTAAAAAGTTCAGAAAATATTTACAAGCTGCAAAACTAAGTGTTGTTACTAGACATTGCTAAATATGTGGCCAGCTCAGATGGCTTCTGAATTTTCTTAATTTTATTCTTTTCAGGAAAGATTTAAAGGTTAAGCCAGTGACCAGATAAGATTCACATTGCCATCTCCTGATTATTATAGTGTCAAAATAAGAAGTCTGAATGCATTTACCAAAGTACTTGAACCCAATTTAACAAAACCAAACCAAACGCCTTTTGCAGCATAAACATACTTTTACTTTAAGGAATTGAAAATGCTGTTTGTTGTTGCTGCTGGATATACCTCAAGTAAACTATCTCCCACAAGGGCTACTAACAGCTGATGTCTGTGCCTCTCTCTTAGTAGTGCAGCATTTTCAGAGGCATACATGGAAGTAAAATCAAACATAGCCACGTCTGGCTGCCCATAGTGATTAATCGCAAAATCCAAGGAAGGCAACTGATATTTGGTTGCAAAGTCTGCAGCTTCTCTTGCATAAGACAGCAGATTATCCTGGTTTACGTTTTCCCCAGAGAGAAGCATCTCGGTATCAATATAGTCCTAAAAAGACAAAAATAGATGCAATATGAGAGACTTTGAAGTATTCTGATGCAGGGCCAGAAAATAGCACATAGCAGATGCTAACATGGCATTTTGTGGCAAAGTATGGAAAGAAATTTGGGAGATAAATAAATATTTAGAAAATGTGTTAATATATAAACTCAGTCCTGACATAATAACTCTATGCAGCAAGCTGATTGAGCATTATAACTTGCAATGGAAGATGGTGCTTTCTTCACTCTTCTTCCCTTAGCTACATATTATTTTGGTAAATGTACTACCCCCCTTGCATGTCCCATCACTATGGAGAATATTGCACTTTGGAACTTGAGGATCATCCCCAAGTACAATGAGTAATCTTGCATATGACCGGATATTGATGAGCCTATTGCCTAGAATTGTACATACATGGGTTCTCTGTTGTGTCTTGTACAGTATCTACAAATTGAGCACAGAAAGAGTTTGTTTGAAGCAACCTGCTCAACTTCACAGGGACCCTTTCTTTATAGATCATGCCGCTTAAGTTTACTGATAAGGAGACTTCTATTTCCAGTTTAATCATGGATGAGCCCCCTGACCTGCTACATACTAGATGACTGATGCTGCATAATCCATGCTCACTTAACTCTAGACAAGTTGCATTTAGCACTAAACACAAAGGCTACGTCTACACTGGCCACAATTTCCGGAAAAGCCATGCAAATCAGGTGAGTCAGGATAGGGAAATCTTTGAAGTAGGAATAAGAGATCCTCCGGAAAAGGGCTTTATTCCGGAGGATCGCGCCAGTCTAGACGCTTTTTTTCTGGCTTTTCCCCAAGCTGGAAAAAAAGGGACCGACATGTTTATTTAAATCCGCGGGGGATATTTAAATCTCCCGCGGATTTCCCTATCCTGACTCACCTGATTTGCATGGCTTTTCCGGAAATTGTGGCCAGTGTAGACGTAGCCAAATGGACCATAGAAACAGTGTGGATGTGCCAGCTCCCTGTCACCAAACTCCACACATTCTAATTCCATAAAGAGGTTTTTTTGAACACAAATACTGTGAGAGTGTCCTGGGGATAGGATTTCGGTGAGAAAAATGATGGTCAATATTGTGCAAATGCCCTCACCACAACTGTATGCCCTTATTAGGGGATCCCTCTGCAATTGAGGGCAGAGGGAGAGGAACAGGAACATTTACCTGGATGGAGCAGTTTGAACAGGAAGTGGCTGGTTGACCATGGAAGAAAGGTTCACCTTCTCTGGTCATCTAAGGACTATGTCCTTTAAACCCCAGGCAGTTCCAGAGAAGACCATTCATTTGGACCATTTTGGGGGCACCCAGTACCAGGGAAGAATGGGCTACACTCATCTGAATGGGGAGCAAATAGTCTTTCACTAATGTCATATAAAATATTAGGAAATATTTGGGAACCCAGAAGAGATAGCAGGGAGGCAGCCAATTAGTTTCTCGGTATCAGATACTCCAGCACAGACACTCATTATGGAAAGAAAACGTATTGTATCCAATGGATTGGAAGGGGGTTTACAGGAAAGCAGCAATTAAGAAAGCTAAGTAGAAGGTTCATGTCTTGTAATGTCTGGCCCTTTGCTTTCAGGTCCCTGAGCTCTTAAATTAGCATAGGCATGCAAGGTCCCAGTGATGAGCTGCCTTGGATCAGACTGGGAAGGGGAGGGCTGATGTTGCCTCTCCCAAAGAGGTAAAATTTTATGATATCCTGCACTGTACAATTTTATTGCCAAACACTCCCAGATATTTTAAGTGACTCAAGATATAGCCTCTTCAAACTACATCCATTGCCTCCTGTATTTCTTCCTGCATGGCCAGACAATAGGACAGTGCGTTTAGAATACAGCTCCTTTGAAGATGCAGAATTAGTTTTGTGGCAATGCAAAAGGAACAGAAATTTGTATCTGTGGTTCTGTTGACAGGCATTTGGGTTTGCTCATTGTACATATGCCACACAAAGTTTAAAAAACAGAAAATCTAACGGTTGAATCCCAAGAGATCCTGTTGAGCTTCATTTTAAACAATTTCAGGGATTATTTCCAACAGGAAACAATCTGCTTGTCAGTCCCTAAACTGGAATGAAATGTTCTTACTGGGGAGGAGGGAGAGGATGAATAACTATCGGGGTTTATTCTTCAAGACTGATCCTGTCTCAGAAAAAAAATGAGCTAAAGTTTAGGAAACGCAATGCATCTTTTGTTTCTTGGTTGCAGTATACTGCTGGAAAATCAGAGGCTCAGCCAGGCCTGCTGATGGGGGTTGAGGTGGGAGGGCAAAGGGGGCAGCTGCACTAGGGCCCAACGATTCAAAAGGGTGGGTGGCACCCTTCAGGCTGTGCGGCACCCTTCAGGCTGTGCTAAAGGGCTGGCAAGGGGAGACTAGGTCTCAGGCCTGCTCCTTCTGTGTGAGGCCCTACCCCTTTTGAGAGCATGGAGCTCTTCCCTCCCCTCCCCGCCTCCCTTCCCAATTCTATCAGCCTCCCTGGATTCAGTGCATGGCACACAATCCAATTACAGGCAGTCCCCGGGTTACGTACAAGATAGGGACTGTAGGTTTGTTCTTAAGTTGAATCTGTATGTAAGTCAGAACTGGTGTCCAGATTCAGCCGCTGAATCTGGACACCAGTTCTGACTTACATACAGATTCAACTTAAGAACCCCAGGCGTCCCCAAGTCAGCTGCTGCTGAAACTGATCAGCAGCTGATTCCAGGAAGCCTGGGGCAGAGCAACTCTGCCTCGGGCTTCCTGTAGTCAGCCGCTGGTCAGTTTCAGCAGCAGCTAACTTGGGGACGCCTGGGGTAGAGCAGCTCGGGTGCTGCTGGGTTGTCCAGTAGCGCGGCCGCTCCTCGGCGCTACTGGACTAACCCAGCAGCACCCTAGCTGCTCTGCCCCAGGCGTCCTGATTCAGCCACTGCTGAAACTGATCAGCAGCGGCTGAATCAGGACTCCTGGGGCTGATCAGCTGGGGTGCTGCCGGGATGGTCCAGTAGCGCCAAGGAGCGGTGCTGCGGGACCAACCGGCAGCGCCCCACCTGCTCTACCACAGGCCCTGGGCTTTGCTCCACATCTCCCTGGTCTGCTGGGGGGGGCACTAGCTGCGTCCCCCCCCCCAGCAGACCAGGGAGACGCGGAGCAAAGCCGCGGAGGACCCGGGCCGGACCGCGGCTTCCAGATCAGCGCCGCGGTCCGGCCCGGGTCCTTCGCGGCTTTGCTCAGCGTCTCCCTGGTCTGCAGACCAGGGAGACGCTGAGCAAAGAGGCGCAGGACCCGGGGCCGGACCCGCGGCCGCTTCCAGATCAGGTACTCCCTTTAATCCTAGGAAGAGTCTAGTCTGTGGCTAGGACTATTTTGTAATCTTGCCAGAATGAGAAGTGATTTTGGGTGCCTAACAGGAGACATTTCAGAAAGTGCTGAAAATCAGTTTCTGAAAATCAAAGCCTGTGAAACCATGTCAGTTTGGGTACCCAACAATTACTAGGTACTTTGAAACTTGTTTATAAAGGCCAAGTTGTTTAGAAGTGACCCTCTTGTTGCCTTTCACCCATTTTGGTGTATTTACTATTTCAGCCTAGGATAGAGTCCAACACTATTTCAATTTGCTGGCTGAGCATACAGTTTTTTCTCATTTGATTTTTGAGTCACTGAGGTTTGTTGTCTTCAGAGATATCAATGCCTGCATAGCCAGTGACTCTTTCAGTGTGACTTAGGAATACATTACAACCAGTTTCTGAACTGATTTTTAAGCAGTACCATTTTCAGTTTCGAGTTCAGTGTTCTCACTGTACAAATTAAACAAACACAGGCAAACCACCATCTCAGTGATTCATACTCTATTCATAAAATGTTCAAAAACCAGTCAATTAACACTTTCCGTTCAGCTATTCTTTGCATCTATACTCACATTAATAATGACGCCTTTGTCCAGAAGACTCTGCTTTTTTGCTGTCATTACAAAATAGTGAGTGCTGTCTTTGTAATAAACTATATTCTCCAGATCAATTCCTGAAAAGACAACAAGACATTAGTGAAAAAAACCAAGCTGAAATGAATTGTCTTCATTTGTACCTGCAAGCGACTTTCATTTAAATTTATTTGAGATGCCTCCCAAACACAAATACTCGGAGTCCCCAACTGAGATTGCAGAGTGCACAGAACAAAGGCCCCCCCCCCCCCAGAATATGAGAAAGTCATTGATTGTCTGCAAAAATATTTCAGCTCGTATTAGCACGCTTAGTAATCTTGTAAGAAAGGGAAAATATGATCCATATTTGACACAAAATATGTAGGTTGCAATAGGTATAGCTATGGTGCCAATAAAATGCTTGTTGATTTAAATGGGACTAGGATCAAGCACATGGTGACCAAAATATTAATTTAAAATAGAGGCTGCAATATGGAAGTCCCCCTGAAACCACAGAATGGAAGTACAGGCAGTCCCCGGGTTACGTACAAGATAGGGACTGTAGGTTTGTTCTTAAGTTGAATCTGTATGTAAGTCGGAACTGGCCAGTTCTGACTTACATACAGAATCAACTTAAGAACCCCAGGCGTCCCCAAGTCAGCTGCTGCTGAAACTGATCAGCAGCTGATTCCAGGAAGCCCGGGGCAGAGCAACTCTGCCTGGGGCTTCCTGTAGTCAGCGCTGGTCAGTTTCAGCAGAAGCTGACTTGGGGACGCCTGGGGCAGAGCAGCTGGGGTGCTACTGGACCAACCCAGCAGCACCCCATCTGCTCTGCCCCAGACGTCCTGATTCAGCCGCTGCTGAAACTGACCAGCAGCGGCTGAATCAGGACCTGGGGCAGAGCAGCTGGGGTGCTGCCGGGTTGGTCCAGTAGTGCCCACGGGCGCTGCAGGACCAATCAGCAGCGCCCCAGCTGCTCTGCCCCAGAGTCCAAAACAAAAGCCTGGTCTGCTGGGGGGGGGGGGGAGCACACTAGCTGCGCCCCCTCCCCCCAGCAGACCAGGGACACGGGGAGCAGAGCCGCAGCGGCAGCGGGGTGCCGCGCCTCTGAGGCTTTGCTCTGGCAAAGCCTCAGAAGCGCAGGAACCCGCCCGCTGCTGCCGCTTGGGTCCCGGTGCCTGTGGTCTGCTGGGGACGGTCCCCAGCAGACCACAGGCACCGGCACCCAAGTGGCAGCAGCAGCGGTTCCTGCGCTTCCGAGGCTTTGCTCTGGCAAAGCCTCAGAAGCGCGGGAACCCGCCCGGTGCCCCTGGTCTGCTGGAGACGGTCTCCAGCAGACCAGGGGCACCGGAGCAGCTTACGAACGGGGCTTTCTCGCCCCGACTTCCGGGGCAAGAAAGCTCCGTTCGTAAGTGCGGATCCGACATAAGTCGGATCCGCGTAAGTCGGGGACTGCCTGTATATGCCCTTTAGTATACGCCTAATGGATGTTTCCCTATTCTGGGCCCCTTTTTCAGACACCTAAAATGAAGATTTAATACAAGATACGGTTTATATAAATTTACAGGGAGGGAATGGTTTTCAATTAATTTTGAAGTGATATAAAAGCTTATTGACAGCTAACCAATATGCACTTCAAAAATCACTTTCTTAGCAAATAGACAATGATACTTCAAAGAAAGCAAGTGAGCATATATTATGAGGTGCTTACAACATAATATATGAACTAATACAAAGCAATCCCAAGCATTTTCTCTTGAAGGGAAAACTCTAGATATTGAGAATGCGCTCACAAAAAATATATAATTTGTATCAAAATATTTTTTATAGTTGAGAAAAAATGAGAACACAGGAGATCCAGGCTGTGGTACACCTATGCTTAGAAAATAATTTCATTGTAGGAACACCTCCCTAAGACTTTGAAAGCAGCAGAATGTTATTGCTTTGTGTTATTTAATACATTAAAAGCTATTTTTGGAAGGGGTAGGCAGTGGTCCTTTATATGCCAAGTTGCCCTACTGTATATTTTGCTTGGTCATGAAAAAATAAGAGAATGAGGATCTACCAGTTTCCTCTTTGAGGTCCTGGAAGAATTTTTGATTGAAGATGAAAGCAACACCACTAATTTCCTCCACCTTGGCTTCTGCAGCTGTGTTTCTGTTGATAAAGTTGGCTGTGATAGCTATAGCTAGCTTGCCACGAAACTCCTTCCTTCTAAAACCTGGAGATCAAAAGGATTCACAATTCAGCAACATTAAGGTTCATTTGTTGAGGCTGACCCACCTATCTTGAAAAGTTTAAGGGTGCCAATTTAAAACTGTCTGAAATAGTACTTATCAGCTTTTGCAGTCTCAAACAAAGTTGGGTTCCTGATTCCTCCAACATTTTAATGATATCCCAACCTAACCTAATTGTAGTAGGTCAGGACAGCCATACAGTGATTATAAACATTTGGCTGCATGTGTTTTCTTAAGCTCCCTCAGTATATCATGCCAATTCTGCGCACGGAGCTAGCATAACAGACTTCACAAGAGCTCCCAAGGGCCACAGACTCAGATAAGATATGAAGGAACCTAGATCAGTTTTATTGTCGAACAAAGTACATTAGTAGTCATCGGTAGACAGATGATGTATGAATCCTGCAACAATCTAACTGACATTTTTTAAAAAAAGTTAAGGGAAAAAAATCCATAAGCACTGTATTGAGTTTGGCAGATATGAAAGAAAGCAGGCTATATGGAACAAACTAAAACTAATAGAAAGGGAAATCAGGAACTTTGTCAGTTTAAACTAACGTGTGTAATTACAGCTATGAGATGAACCTATAATTAAGTGACAGGCTAGTTCGTATGACACCAGAGCTGCTTAGCTAATGTCTCCCTCACAAAGGCAACTCGTGGGGCTGGAACTCTGTGAGATGTAACAGCAGGACCTTCTTTTCCTCCCAGTTATGTATTATCTCTTCCATCTGTTATAGAAATTACTGCTTCTGGTACTAATCACCACCCTCCAAGAATGACTCCTCTGTTCATTAAATACCTGGCAGTCACCATATAATCATTATTTCAAGTATATTCAGCTGACTTAAGAGAAAACGACATGAAGAATGACAAATATATGTCAGGAACTGCACAATCACCATAAAATTAAATCAGCATGATATTTCTTAACCTTGCAGTAGGGACTCAAGGTAGTAACTGCCACCACAATATAATCCCTACAAACTGTGTGGCAGAGATGGCCCTAAGAATTGGTAATGAAGTAAATGTCTCACTTTATGGGGTGGATCCAAAAACACGATTATAAAGGCAGAAAACACACCATAAAGAAATTTCCACTGTCATATATGTAAATACTTGTGCAGTGAGAGGAGGTGTAACCCATTCCCTTCTGTTCTCTTTGTTCTCTTTTCACTGCACTTTAAAGAGATATTGATCTTAAGAATAGCTTTTACCCACCTTCTAAAGTGTTCCTGCGACCATCTGCACCAATAACAACATTAAATTCAAACTCTGACAGAGGGTGATCCATTGGGAGAAATTCAGCCCGCCAGCCTCTCTCTAAAGAAACAAGTAATAAAACGTATTCAGATATCACATTGTGACAGAAGAAACATTGATAGAACGTGAAGAAAAGTGATTAGGATAAAACATGGATGTATGTGTCCTCATAGCATGCACCTGTGCTGGAAGATTTATCCCTAGGGGACCAGTCCCAGTGTCCCCTGGAGTGGTGCACACATGCCATGCTATATAGGGAGCTCCCGGGCCCCTTCCTCTCCAATTCCTCCTTGCCAGAAACTCTGACAGTGAGGAAAGGAGGAGGGACTATTGAGTGGACATGAACAACAGATCTTGAAGAACACCAGATCTTGAAGAACACCAGATCTTGAAGAACACCAGATTCAGAAGTAGGTAGCTGCCTTTTCTTCTCCAAGTGATTGCTCACATCCATTCAACTTGGGTGACTCCAAGCAGTAGAGGGTAGGAGTTTACTTTCATTTACTTTCTTTTCTGCTGTTCATGGACATGCAGGAGACAGAATAGCCCTGCCAAATGCTGCCTCTTCTCTGGCCTGCTGTATAACAGCATAATGGGATGTAAATGTGTGGTCCATTGCAGCCTTACAAATGTCAGTGATCGGGACATTTGCCAGGAAGGCATCTTGCACCATGGTTGAGTGCACCTTGATGAGCAGTGGAGGTTGGACACCTGCCAGCTGATGAGGATTTGTGATCCATCTGGAAACCCGATGTGAAGAAACCAGACAAACATTCATGTGTTCAGCAAACACTATGAAGAGCTGAGAGGATTTATGGAAGGGTCTTGTGAGCCCCGCCTGACATCTAGGGCATGGAGGCTTCTCTCCTCACTGGTCTTATGAGGTTTTGGATAGTAGACAGTAAAAAGATATCCTGGCCAAAATGGAAGACCTGAACCACCTTAGGGAGGAGAGCGGAATGCAGTCTAAATTGCACCTTATCCTTAAAGAAGATCATGTAAGGCAGGCATGTCCAAAGTCCGGCCCACGGGCCAATTGCGGCCCGTGTTCCGGTTTAATACGGCCCCCCAGGTAATTTGGCAATATCTATCTTTTATGGCCCCCAACGAATCCATATGTATTGAGATGAATACATTGTAAAATCTCAGTTAATGTCAGTTGGTCTAAATCAGTTATAAATATATTTGGACACAACATGTATACTTGGTGTTATGTTCCTGTTCATATTTTTTGAACTTAAAAGTTGACAGACAACCTTTATTACCAATAATATGTAATGTACTTTACAATGTTCCTGACATATATTTCAGCTTCCTGGATTTTTTTTCATCTGGCCTTCAGATAGGAAAGGCAGAGTGATTTAACACCTGTTTAGATTTGTCATCCATGTGACGAAATGAAAAGTATGCCGTTTGCAATAAACTTTGCATAAAATAGTTAATTTGCATTTAATTTTAATGGTTCAAAGAATGTCAGGCAAAATGGCCGGCCCTCACGCATGTTCACTTCATCAAATCTGGCCCTCTTTGAAAAAAGTTTGGACACCCCTGATGTAAGGCGATTCCGTGTGCCCAAAGCTCAGATAATCTCCTAGCTTATGTAATAATTACCAAGAAGAATACCTTTGCAGACAAATGAAACAAGGAACAAGATGCCTGAGGCTCAAACGGGAGACCTGTTAACTGAGATACAATCAGATTCAGGGCTCACTACAAAAGAGTAGCCAAAGTTTGTGGAAAAAGTCTCCTAAGGTCCTTCGAGAACCTACCTGTGAGGCCATAGGAGAATACAGATTGGCCCTGAAACGGAGGATGAAAGAAATTGTGGCTAAGTGGACCTTGAGCAATGCAAGAGCCAGTCATGAGTGTTTCAGGTGAAGGAGGTAGCTCAATGCCATCAGAAGAGGGGATTCAACAAGGTTAATTCCCTTTTGTGTTGCCCAAATCAAGAACTGGGTCCATTTTGCCATGTAAGAAAACTGCATGGAGGGCTTCTTCCTCTCTAAAAGGATTCACCGCACCTCCAATGAGCACGCATGCTCTTGCAGGTTTAACCATGGAGTGTCTACCCTGTTTTATGGAGAGACCAAAGGTTCAGATGCAGCAGTAGTCCCTGGTCCTATGAGAGAAGATCTTGGTGGGCTGGCAGGGGTCATGGCTTCTTCTCCAGAAGGCTGACAAGCATGCTGAACCTGTGCAGAATCCTGCTTGATCTTCTGCAGTAGGTTGCTGATCAGAGCAAAGGGTGGGAAGATCCTCTATGAGACCTCCCACCCCACCAAAGGAGGAGAAAAATGTCTGGCAGTGAGCCTTCCTCTAGCCCCAGTCAGGAACAGAACTAAGGGCATTTTGCATGCTGCTTGTTAGTGAATAAATTGACTTTGGGAGATCCCTATTCTTGGAAGAGCCTGGAAACCATGTTGGGGGCAGGAGGGAGCCCACACATAGTAAATGAGAACTGCCTGCTCAGGTGATTTGTGATGGTGTTTTCAGCCCCTGGGAGATAGCAGGCTTCAAGGGAGATGGCATATTTGATGCAGAATTCCCATAGCTCTAGAGCTTCCTGACAGAGGGCTGTAGAGCGGGCCCCTCCCTGCCTGTGTTATCCATGAGGACAGGTGTGAGCAACAGGTGTGGGAAAAAACACTTTGCATGCCTTCCAAACTGCCTTCAGCTCCTTGACATTTATAAGCAGACCCAGATCTGTGGGACTCCATGTTCTCTGCATCTGCCATGTGCCGATGTGGGCTCCTCAGCCCGAGTCGGAGGCATCAGCTACAACTCCAGGGAGTTCTGCAGCTGCTGAAATGGAACTCTTGCCAAGATGTTGTCCAATACCGTCCACCGCTGCAGGGTCTGGAGGACATGGACGTAGGGGGTATTACCACTCTGTCGAGGGGGTGTCTGGCTGGTGAGTAAACCGACACCAACCCCAGTTGCAGAGGGCACATTCTGAGTCTGGAGAGGCACATGACAAAGGTGCACGTGTCCATGTGTGCTCATGCAAACTCTTGTTGTGGTCTACAGAGCAGCTGACAGTTGGCTAATGAGGTTTGCGAGCAACTCTAATCTGTCTGCTATCGAGTTGTGCACCGCTCTGATGGCTTCAATCCTCTGAACTGGAACTAATATAGATTTTTCCTCCGTTACCAGGAGGCCCAATTGCTGACACATGTCCAGCAGGAGATCAACATCTTGATGGACTTTGCTCTCAGAGAGGCCTTTGACCAGCCAGTCATTGAGGTAGGGGTATACCTGGACCCCCTTGTGTCTCAGGTAAGCTGCCACCACTGACATACATTTGGTGAAGACCCTGGGGGATGTAGCAAGCCCAAATGGGTAATAATATGCACCTACTGTGAACCTCAGGAAACACCGGTGTCTCTCAAAGATCATGATGTAAAAGTATGTGTCTTTGAGGTCGAGGGCGGCATACCAATACCCCAAATCCAGATTGGGGATGATCGAAGTTAGGGAGACCATGTGAAACTTGAGGCTGTGTAGATGGTGGTTCAGGTCTTACAGTTTGAGAATGGGGCATAGCGCCCCCCTCCCTTCCCCACGCCAGCCTTTGGGATTTTTTAAAAAAAGGGGGGGAATAAAAGGCCCAGTTTCTGTATAAGAGTGGAACCTCTTGCACTGCTCCCATGTGGAACAATTCTCCCACTTTCTGTGAGAGAAGTGTCTCATGAGAAGGGTCCCTGAGGAGGGATGGGGAAGGTGAATGGGAAAAAGGGGCGGGGGGAAAGAAGAGGAGAGTTGGAGGATAAAGCCATGCTTTATTGTGGCCAGGACCCACTACTCCAAGGTAATGGTCCTCGTGGCTGAAAACTAGGGGTAGAGGCAAGACAAAAACAGAAGGGGAGGATCTGCCTTGAGAGGTCCCTTGGGCACATCCTCAAAAGGGGTGCTTGCTTGGGAGCTTGGGGTGGATAGAGGAGGGTTGGATAGCCGACTGAATTTGCTTGCTCTGCTTCCTCTTGTACAGCTTAGACCCCTCTTGGGTTGGGTCTTGCAAAGCATAAACTCCATAAGATTGAGAGGGAGAGGTTTAAACTTTTTAGACACATGCCCCTGGCCATGGCCTTGTGGCCCCTTGCAGTGCCTGGGTGGGTGGTTCAGGTCTCAGTGCCGATGCCTGTGCCAGTGGGAGGGAAGGTAGTTCTGAGAGGACTCCTGCAGATCCAACATTTGCCGAAGCCAAGAACCAGGATCGGGTACTCTGGCCCCTGCAGTTCTGGGAGCTTTCAGAAGAGGGTGACCTTAGGGATTGAGAGGAGCACCCATGGCTGAGTCAGAGACTGAAAGTTGCCTCTGGGCCTGAGCCGTGACAGAGGCGACCAGCGACACAGGGATCTCTGGCACCAGGAGGAAGAGCAGGTCCTGAGAACCTTCTTTCACGTCCCAGGAACACCAGTGCCATGCAATAGTCCCTGTACAGGGAGCAGTGTCACCTTCGCCAGGACCTGTCTCATGAATGACTCCCCCAGCAAGGTGAGCGACTGGCTCCACTAGGCCTGGTTTGCTGGGCAGCCCATACCTCTGATGGTCTGTGCAGCACCTTGGGTGAAGCTATGGCTCTTGAGCCTGACCTTTGTCTCTACACAACAGGGTGCCAGGCTATAGGACTCTCTCCTGAGCAAACTCACTGGAGAGCAGGAGCGTCAGGTGGCCAGTGACCGTGTCACCAGAGAAGGCTTCCTCTGTGCTGGGGCCCCGGTGCCGAGAGTAGGACTGGTGAGGTAATAATGTCCTGCTCTACCTGGAATGTCTCTGGGGTGAAGGGGACTTGGATAGTCGGCAATGGGCTCAGAGCCTTGCAGGGCCTTCTCCGGTGCTTTGTTCTGGTTCGATGCCAACTTGTCTTTAGTGGTACAGGGAACTTGTCTTTTTCCAACTTCTTGCCCTACTTCGTTGGGACCACTGAAGACTCTCAGTGCAAAGATTTTGTCAGTGCTGGGAGGTGTAGTGTTCTGCACCAAGGCGCTGGTGCTCAGTGCCAAGTCAGACCTTTGGTCTTCCAGAGCCAAAGCCGACTCCATCAGCAGTTTCTTTAATCCAATGACTCTTCTTCCTAGGGTGGAAGGACCTACAAATTCAGCACTTCTCACTGATAAGACCCTCACACAAGCAGCGGAGGCAGTTTTTGTGAGGGTCACTAAGAGGCACTTAGTACAGAGTTTAAATCCAGGAGTCTGGGGCAAGTCCCAATGGAGTCTAACATCTATTGATGATTTAAACCTATTTGCACTTGAAAAACGGGAAATACTGAAGACCACCACAGCTTATGCTGGGGCACAGTTCTAAGCACAGTCACTAGCAGCAAGAAGGAACTGGAGAGGAAGGGGCCCAGGAGCTCCCTATATAGTGCGGCATGTGCATGCCACTCCAGGGGGCACTGAGACCCAGTTGTGTATGGATACCATTGAGGGAAAAAATATTCTGGCACCAATTCAAGTGGCGAGCACACACACCTATGATAAATGGACATGAGCAATCACTCAAAGAAGAATCTATTTTCCTTTCAAACTGAAGCAAATTCTGCCCTCGTATATCTGCATACAACTTCCACTGAGGTCAAAGCTATGTACAACTCCCACTAACATTAATAAAGTTTAAGCTTGCAACCTGATGGCAGAAAGGAATGCCTTAATTTGGATCACTCAAAACATTATGGTGACTATAGGTCCAATCTTGTGATTAAGAGATTTTTTTTCACACGCGTAACTCTCAGTTTGAATTCAATGCGACAACTCACTCACAAAGATAAGTGTCTGCAGAAGTGGACCCTAATTATTTCATTTTAAAAACTGTTAAGCAGCTTCCAATTAATCTACAAAGAGAGGGGAAAATCAAGTTTAGCTAAAATGTCGCTACCCTTTAGAGAAAGCTGCATCACTTCCATTAACCTAAAACTGAGTCTGAAAAGGTTTGTTTTAGCTGTACTTATATTGACAAATATTCTAAATACAAATACTGACAATCATAACTAGTATCTCTATCTTGTTTCATCTACCCACAGCCGACTAAAAACACAGAAGTAGTACTAGCTGCCAAGACAGGAAATGGAAAATTTGCTCATTCTATATTCAATTTTGAACCAAGTTTGTTTATACATACTGGTAATGAGAATGGCTAACTTCTGATAGGGAACTGTCAACGGGAGTTGCACAGAATGGAAGAAAGAGAAACATTTGGTTCCCGGGGCTTAAAGTCATTCTCAAAATTAATATTTATCCATTTAAAATTCTCATGCCAAGAAGCCAGCCAAAGGCCATACTAGCCTCCCTATAAAACTTCAAGCACATGCCAGCAGACAGTGAGAAACTTCTATTTTTCTGGCCAGGATATATTTGTAAATGGATCAGTGTATTGACACAATAACAGTTATCACGCTTGTGATTCTATATACTGTTTCTTAAAGAAACTTGTGCCTGTCTCATAAGGAAATATGCTACCTTGGCTTGATTAGAAATTAGGTCACATGTGAATACAGTTATTTCAAGCAATGCAAGTAATTCAATAGGACAAAGTTACTGGTTTCTCAGTTTTGTTATTTTAAGTCACAAGCAGTTGTACTTTGATTTTCCTGATCTTCAGGAGGTTCTAGAACTTTCACAAATTCTACGTTCACATGGATTTCGATTCCCAGCAGAAGTGCAACTTTGAAGAGGATGAGCTGAAGCTGCTGAATGCCTGTGAAGAGCGATAATACATGTGTCATTTTAGACTATGCAATAGCATTTGTTATTAAAATTAATAGTATGGCAATATTTGGGGGCCCCATTTTGTTCTAGACACAGCACAGATGCAGAACATGTTTTCAGTATTATCATCAGAGTACCTAGATACCAGCCACGTCCTTTTGAGCTAAAACATTTTCACCCATGGTCATTAACTGCATGTTTTTCATTTTCTGGGGGGCCTTGAGACCCCAAGGCTTGATTTGCAGAAGTGTTGAGCATTCACAACTGAAGACAGTGGGAGCCGTGCTTTGAAGATACTGAGCATAAAAAAAAAATGCTACTACTCTGAAAAAATTCAGGTTCTCAGCATGTTAAAGTAGATATCCAAAATTAGTGGATATTGTTTACCTTAATCTCTATTACTTCAGTTCCCCATTTGTAAAAATGGGGCTAAGAATCTGAAAACAGGCACCTAGACAATGAGGCGCACACATAATTCATGACCACCTGTGAAACAATAGCGTAGCCAGAAGGGCCCACCCTGACACTGGTTGGGTGGACAATAATAGGAGATGGTATTAAGTCCCAGCACCAGGGTCCCACTCCCCAGCTGGAATGACAGAGGCAGTGGGATCAGTCCTGGCCCTGCTTCCCAGAAGCAGGACCAGATGGAGTGGGGTTAGCCTCTGCGTTCCATTCCTATAGCTCAGAGCAGGCTAGCAGATCAGGGCAAAAACATGGACAGACAAAGAACCATGAGGCCTGCATGGGTGGGCTATGGCCCACTTAGGCCCTCCCATGGCTATGCCACTGCTGTGAAAAGTTTGGTTTGAATGACTTGCCCTGCATCATGCTGCAGCAGGGGCAGAAATATAATTGTATTTCCTTGGGCAGCAGTCCAGTGCCAGAACCAAGAGACCATCCCTTCTCTTCCTGCAATCCCTTGCCCCATTCACTGCACACTGCCCAACTTCTGCAAGTGAAGCAGCAGCTCTGCAGACAGCACCCTTCTTCACCACATAGGTAGTGTTAGTATTAAGGCTGCCTAACTTTACTGAGTGCTTCATTCTGCAACTTTAATGTTCTTTTATCGTCGTTTAGATCAGGCCTGGGCAAAATACAGCTCGCGGGCCAGATCCAGCCTGCCAAGCCACTGGATCTGGCCTTTGGAGGCAGTGGGGAGCCCCAGGCAGGCTGTCCAGCTTGTCCCGCAGCCACGTGAGCTGTGCAGAAACATGGCTGCAGGGCTCAGTTTCTATTTTGAAACTGGAGGGGAAGGGAGTTTTAGGAGCTGCCCCACCCCCAGCATAGTCCCATTGGCCAGTTTCTGGTAGAAACCAGCTAATGGGAGCTGCTTGTTGGAGTAACAGGGTGCTAAGAAGAATCACACCCCTTTTCCTGGGCTGAGTTATTCATGAAGCTCATAGCCAAACAAGCTGTCTGGCTGGGAAACATTTTAAGCTTTGCAGGCAGGCAGGCAAGTTTGGGAGCTGGCAAGCAAGTCTCTTGGCCACAGCCTGCTTCTGGCACCCAGCCCTTCCCTGTCCCAACTCTCTGCCCCACCCTCCCACTCAACATACCCAAACCCTCTGTCCCCCTCTTACACCTATACCTGCTCCCTGATCTGGCACCCCAATCTCCTACCCCAGATCACAATCCCTTCCTACCTTAGGTCACCTCCCAAACCTCTGCACTCCAGTCCCCCACCCTAGGTTACAACCACATGCTTCATCCCTACTCCCTCCCAGGCTCCAGTCTCCCTCCTGCACCCCAAGCTCCCTTCTGCACCCAACCTCCATCCCAGACCCCACATCTCCTCCATTAGTATCATGGAACAGTGCAGCCCTTGACCACTTTCCCAAATCTTGGAGTGGTTCCCGTCTAAAATTATTGCCCACCCCTGGTTTAGATCCAACATACAGTCCTCTGACACATGGGCTAGTAGAGTAAATGACAACAATAGTAAATTGCCATCCTCTGTGTGAGCTAGCAGTGAAGGGGATGAGACACAGGTTTTCACAGATCTTTGCAGAAACCAGAGGAATGTTTGGTTCTACTCCAATCTCTGGAGGGGATAGTACTCTATTCCAAGCTCCAGTGGGCACAGATTTTTCTCCCCATTCCCCAAAGCATGACCCTTTTGCCTTTTCTCCCAAACTTTGCCCTACTCCAGGTGTCTCTCATCCCAACTCTGGCTCCTCATGCCAGTCCCATGCTTCTCTCCTAGCCAGTCCCAGCCCCCAGTCCACAAGATTCTCATCCCAATTTTAGTCCAGCCATTCCTACACTCCCCATTTTTGCTCCCCTCCCCCAAGTTTGGCCCCTGCTCTCTCTGCATTTATTTCAGGCAGCTCTCTCCTCCACAATGCTTGAGTGCCAGAAAGGAGAGAGGCTCTCATATCTAGTAAATACATACAGAGGGTTTGCCTACTGCAATTTTTCAAAGTTCTTATACTTTGGCCAAATTTTCATTGGGAAAGCAAATATTCCTGACACAATAGCCACTTTCCTGCCAAATTTCAAGTCTCTGCTCCAAACTATGGAGACACTAGAGCTTCTAAAAGAAAAGCGTGCCAGAGTCATTATCCTTAGCCTCATTCAAGGCAATAGCTGAACCATTTTATCTAACATTTTCCAAATAAAATTCATCCTGATGCAGAGACTTGACATGAAAAATTTCAGCCCATGAGCTAAAATCTGACAAAGTTATAATTAACTGAAAATTGGGTTTTAAAATGGGAAGTATCAAGCACTCTTAAGACGCAGCAGTAAGTTCCACCTATGCAAGTTGGAAGCACATTCAGAGTTCCACAAATCTTTTGATTTGTGTTTTTTCTTCTCTTCCTTACTATTTTATTATTATACTTAAGAAATTATCACACAAGCATACAGAGAGGTGGTGGTAACATCTTTTTAAACCATACAAGCAAATCATGAATGGTCTGCCTAGTTGTTCAGGAAGCTTATCAGTATAAAAGTATGTCCTGCATCTCTTATGTTTGGACATTATGGGTACGTCTAGACCACAGGGTTTTGTCGACAGAAGTTTTGTTGACAGATACTGTCGACAAAACTTCTGTCGACATAGAGCGTCTAGACACATTCAGTTCTGTCGACAAAGCAAGCTGCTTTGTCGACAAAACCCTGTAGTCTAGACGCAACCCTACAGGCAATAACACCTTCTGTTGACAGAACTGTCGACAGGTGTTATGCCTCGTAAAATGAGGTTTACCAGCGTCGACAAAACTACTGAGTTCTGTCGACGTTATGTTGACAGAACTCATCGGTAGTGTAGACGCAGGTATAGTTTTGTCGACAAAAGTCCACTTTTGTCGACAAAACTCAGTAGTCTAGACACACCCTATGGGGGAAACCCGGTCCCATAGGAGTCAGAGACAAAATTCTTCCTGACTTCAATGGGGCCAGGATTTCAACCTTCACATACAAGGACATTTGTTTACCAACCCTGCTATCTAATTCATATCAGTCAAATATATCTCTAAATTACTTCTCATTTTACCATGATTGTGATAAATGCACAATCAAATGAAAACAGATTGATGTGATTGTGTGGCTTTCTCCTCCATCCTACTTTTCTTTTTCAGACAAACCAGAGACCCCCCCACAAAGATGATCAAAACTCACTTCCATGTTTTTAATATATTTGGTTTTCTGCTGTTAGCACTATTTTCTCTAGAAGATCTACTCTCAATAATGCCTGCAAACACTCCCACAATCAGGATCAAGAGGGTTGTTTTTGTTCAGCTTCGGTTAAAAACCCTTTTGGGTAGGCACCATCCTTTTTTCGGTATTTTGTGAAGCATGCAGGATAATTAAAGTGCTACTGTATATATAAAGCAGCAGTATCATTCATACAAATGTAAAATGTTTAATTGTTATAATACACTTTTAAAGGCACCCTACAATGAAGCCTGTTTAACTGATCGTGGATAGCAATTTAAAAAATACAAAACATCGACACAAGGTTTCTCTTAATGCTTTGATGAAGAGCACAGTTGATCACTCAAATATGATTAAGAAATTTTAGCAAATCATAACTGCTTGACTTCAGGGATTTCTCTCAGTGTGTGCATTCAGGAATTGGCAATGGTATTTTGGTAAAGAAACATTACCTAGACAGCCCAGAAAATAGGTCTAAATATATTTGAAGCATGACTTCATAGCATAGCAAGACTTGAACAAAATTGTACATGAGTCACTGGTACTTACTGATATGGTCAATAGATCCTCCACAGAATTTTCCGTAAAATTTTTTTGCTCCCAAGCCCCGGAGGTCGTGAATTGTGAAAGGCCAAAGATGCAGCACATTGTTTCTTGAAAAAGTGTCCCGCTTCTCCACAACTACAACCTTGGCTCCAAGAAAGGCAAGTTCTATGGCAGTCCGCAAACCACATGGACCACCTCCAACAATCAAACACTGAGGGAGAAAAGAAGAAGTTTGTTCATGCAAATGGAAGTCAATATAAAATTGTCAAATCACCCCATGCGTGTAAACTGTCAACTGAAGTAATGCTACCATTTCAAGAGATGATCTAGAATTCCGAAAACAGTAGAGTATACTCTGACAAAATGAAGCAGTCACATTACAAAATTTTACTTAAGGGAGGTGGTCAACCATCTTTAAAACTCACCAAATGTCTCATACACAAAGTAAATACTCACTGAAGAGCTGATGAAATAAATGATAAAAATTAGTCAATGCTTTCAGATCTAAAGCATACAAGAGTTATTTCAAAACTATTTGCAGCAGACAACAGCAGTGATCCCTCTATGATTTTCCATCCGTGAGCTGAGCGAGTTTGGTCTTGTGCGTCAATACTGAGGTAATGTGTGCTTGTTCGGATGTGTACTACGGACCCAAGTTATTAACAAATATAAGTTATTATGAAGAAAGAAAATTTAAAAAGGGATAATTAACAAGGTGCATGACTTTAAATGTTTATTTAATATGAAGTCAAATTAAAATTAATACTGCAACATTTCTTAATAGCCAACTTCCTGTTTATAGCACTCTCCCAGATCCTCCCTCAGCTGGGTTGGCTCTCCTTTCAGGGAATTATGTTAATTGGCATTTCGGATTAACATTTCTAATCAAGACAAAACTCACTCCGCTCATGGATGTAGAATCTTAGAGGGAACACTGGTCCCATACAACATCTTTATGAGCAAATTAGGGAAATATCCAGGGCAGGGGTCTCCAACCTTTTTAAGCACAAGATCACTTTTTGAATTTGAGTGCAATCCAAGATCTACCTCAATCCCAAACACCCTGGCCCCACCTCCTTTGTGCCCCTTATCTGAAGTCCTGCCCCTGCTCACTCCATCCTCCCTCACTTTCACCAGGCAGAGGCAGCGGGTTGGGGTGTAGGCTCTGGTCTTGCATTAAGGGATTTGGAGTGAGGAGGGACTCTGAGATGACCTTGGGGCAGGCAGCTGGGGTGCAGGAAGGGTTCTAGGTGCAGGCTCTGGGAGGGGGTTTGGATGCAGGGGTGCTTGGAGCGAGGGCAGGGGCTTGGGGTGCAAGAGGAGGGTTCATGACTGGGTTAAGGTTTCGGGGTGTGGGCTCCAGCTGGACACTGCTCACTTCAGTGTGGTGGTGCATGCTCCCCCTGACCTGGCTCTGCACTGCTCCCAAAAGTGGCCAGCAAACTCCATCCCAAGCCCTGTTGTGACCAACCACCCCGCTTTGTGGAGATAGGATACAGAGTGGTAGAGGGGGCACCTTGACATCAGCACCCTCCTCTCTCTTCCCTGAACAGCAAGAAGGAAGCTCCTGAGGGGACAGCTCTAAGGCAAAGGGCAGGAGCTGCACAGCAGTGGAGGGAGGGGCAGCTGAAGTGCTGCACGTGATAATAGCCTCTTGGCCAAACCAGTCAGGATCACCTGTCAGAGGCGCCAAGATCTACCAGTCGATCCCGATCTACTGGTTGGTCTAGGGTTTAGACCGAGAAGACTCAGAGGGGCCCTGATAACCATCTTCAAATACATTAAAACTGCTATAAAGGGGATGAGGATCAGTTGTTCTCCACATAAACTGAAGGTAGGACAAGTAATGTGCCCAATTTGCAGCAAGGAAGACTTGATGACCTCGCAATATCCCTCGAGCCCTACAGTTCTAAGATATCTGAACATTTAAAGCAACAGGCTTATTGAAAAAAAATGTTCAAAGAGATGCTAGATTAAATATAACTTAAATGAACTACACGGTGTTTTACTTTTGAGGTATAGCTAGAACAGCCATCCAAGAATTAGTTTAATAAGCAGCGATTAATATCCTAACATTTTAAGAGTATTAGATTGACTCATATAGATACCTGGCTCAACCTTCAAATGATAAATCATTGCTCCATGCCGCTCAGTGCAATCCCTGCCCCCTCCCAAGCTGTTCCTTCACCTCCTGCCCCCACATCCCTGTGCCCCAGTACACTCACCAGTAGGGCAGTAATGCTAGAACTCGCAGTCCCTTGGGAGTAGTGCTGGGATGAGGAGAGGTGGGGGAGGGGACAGAATCTCTTCCCTGCCCAGCCCTGCCTCTAGGGCTGAGGCAGGCAGAACCCAGGACTGCCCAGGGTTGGCTCCAGCCTGCAGGGCGCAGCGCAGCCCAGGCCCTGGCTCTGCGGAGCAGGCCCAGCTCTGCCCCTCCCAAAGCAGGAAGCTTGTAGTGCAGAGGGGGAGGAAGGGTGTTAACCCTTTAGCTCCCGGGAGCTGCACACCTAGACTGGAGCCCCAGGGACACGCACTCAGGCCTCTCCCGCCCCTCCCCAGAAGCTCCAGCCCTCAGAGCAGTCTCCCTCCACCATATGGCTACAATGGCTGGGCTGCATGGCTGCCACAGTTCATGAACTTGTGCTGTGGTAAGACAGCCTTAGCAAGGACAGCCTCACTGTGGCTGAGCAGGAAAGGGAATGGAGAGTGCTGCTGCCGAGGCGGTGGGTGGCCACGCAGGCCCACACCGTACAACAGGTGAGACTTGGAAATGAAGAATAAATGGTTTCAGAACAGATTTTTTTTAAAAAGGCACATTAATGCACTATTGCATGGCTCTGATTAAACCATTCTTTGTCTAATTAGACCAAGATTAGACCAGTCTTTACATTAAGCTAGTGTAGGAATATCTGGGAATTGTTTTTCATCAGTGGACTCTCAACAATGTAAGTTGCATCTTTTCCTGTAGCCTAACCAGTGTTCTGAACACCCTGGATCAGATCTTCAGCTGATGTAAATCAGCGTAGCTCAAGGTTGGTCTAATCATGACTTTATTCAATTTACAGTACTCAAAAAAGGGCCTTTGCTATTTTTTAATAGGATCTTAAAATTGGACACTTATGCCCGCAGTTATCTTATCTATACGCGGAATTGTGGCCTGCAGCAAAAAGTTTCTAAAAGCCAAAAAATTGTGATTTCTGGACAATTGCATGAGTATCAGATGCTTACATTTTCTGGCTTAGTTACCAGAAATTATTAGGTTAGGAATAGCCCTTGATTTAAAAAAAAAAAAAAAAAAAAAAAAATCACCTCAATTTTTAGAGAAGCCAATCAGTTTAGGTAACAAATGTAGCCTGCTGACCGCCATGGTGTCCATGTCCTAATTCAGAGAGTTCTGGCTATGAGAAAGATGTAATTCTATGATGTAAATACAACTCCATTATCTCACAATCCAAACATGCTTCTTTGGTTCCCTCACACATAGCCAGACAGTGATTACAGTTTCAAAAGCAAGGGCTAAAGCTAACCATGTAAGTCTGGTTCTAATTCCATTTTGTTTTCATAACAGTAGGCTTATTTATTTATTTTGGTCTGCCCATTTGTTTTACATCACAGATTAAAAATTTGGCAGAGGCTTATGTAAATTATAAACCAATAATAAGAAGAGCTAAAATTATCTCTTGAAGGTAAAAATATTCTAAAGTGTCAATTAATAGTGGCATTTCCACTGAACAGGTAATACAGATCTTTAAAAAAAAAGTTAGAGATTAAAATTTCATACCATATAGCTAACCAGTTCCATGAGCCATTTCCTAGCTTGCTTACTCTTAAAATATATTTTTAGCTTGTACTTTCAGAGTAGCATGCCACATTATATGCTAAATACTAAGAAAACATCAATGGATCTAATTATATAAAGGAAGAAAATCCAGCACAGATGTTACCAGGATCAGAGAGTGGGATTATTGGCACAGGCTGGGTCAATTCCTCTCTGCACATACAGGCAATCCCCGGGTTACATGGATCCGACTTACATCGGATCCCTACTTACAAACGGGGTGAGGCAACCCCGCACTAGCTGCTTCCCCCCAGCAGACCAGGGAGACGTGGAGCGGCTTTTCTCAGCAGACACCTCAGCTTGAGAATAAATGACTGAGGGAAGTGAGGTGTGGGAGAATAAAACTGAGCTCTGGATAAATGTTTTTGCTAGAGTTTCCCCTACAACATGTACCAGTTCCAACTTACATACAAAGTCAACTTAAGAACAAACCTACAGTCCCTATCTTGTACGTAACCCGGGGACTGCCTGTACTTGTTCTGATTAACCTGGAACTCAGAGATCTGACAAGTGAATGCATTTACAGCTACACAGTTTTCCAGTAATGATGAGCAAGCAGCTAGCAGCACTTTGCAAATACACACCATACATGGTTTGATTAACATTTTTCTCATGGACATGAATTATTATTCATAAATACATGCAATTTTAAAAAAATAGTCTGAGATTTAGTCATAATGGTTCTCGTCAACTAATAAAATTCCACACACTGACATTTCCCAGTGGCGCTGTAGGATACAATGTATTCAAATTTCAGAGAGAGAGAGAGAGAGAGAGAGAGAGAGAGAGAGTCAGTCTCTCAATTCCCCTTCCCCCATCAACAATTATCTTCCAAATTACTTGGGGCACTGTGAAAAACAATTGTATTTTAACCACCATCCTAGGTTACCATATATAAACAGAGATATCTACATGTCAGTTATTTGCTCTTTGGTTTATTAGAAAAGCTTTCTTGGGGATGTATAACTCATTCCTCCTAACAAATTGTCACCCATTTTGGAAACTTCAGGAGCCAAGAACAGCAAGAATCTATTAAAAAGAAAATTTTCATAGTGTTCAGGCGTCTACCTTTACTAAGTAGTGAAAGACACAACAAATGGAAAAAAACAAGCTTTCTGTTTATCTTCAAAACCAGTTCTTCAAACATTCTAGCAAGACCCATGAAACCCATAGCTCTATATTTTTTCCTACTAATAAGCCATGGCTCATTATTCTCCATAATCAGAATGCAATGAATTTATTGTAGCTTTCATGCAATCAGGTGAGGCCATTTCTTCCATGGTGAGTAACTACTGCTGTAGTAAGGATGGGAAGGAGTCAGCTTACCGGGTAGCACTATCAACTACTCGATCACTCCCTGCATTTCTCCCCTCCCCCGCCCTGCCCCGCACTCTTAAAGGGACAGAGGAGCTGGCATGCAAATATGCTGGCTCATTCTCTGGTCCCCCACTGGATCTCAGGACAACCCTCACACTACCACTCTGCATTTTTAAAAGGACACAGCAGCAGCCGGCCCCCCAGACCTGGCCTGTCCACTTGTCTGTCTCAGCACAAGCCAGCTGCTGCTGCTGAGTCCCTCTTAAAAATGAAGAGTGGCAGCGTGAGGGCTGTCCTGAGACCCGGTGGGGGACCTGATGCCAGCTCCTCTCTGTCCCTTTAAGAGTGTAGAATGGCAGGAGTTGTGCTCAGACGCAGCCTGAGCCAGAAATGAGCATTTTAAGCGCCCTTCCTAACAACTAGTCTAGTTGTTGATAGAAACTCCATCGACTACTCTACTAGGAAATTAATCGATACTTAATACCTTAAGCTGTACAACCAAGTCTTGTGAAACTGAACTTTGAGTTCTAGCAACTAGAATTGTGGAAATAAAGGGAGTCTTGATATGCAGACACTACTCATGGCTGAAAGGCTTCATTCTGTTCTCGTTCAAGCCAATGGAAAAACTCCCTTTACTCTGATGAGCCAGGATCACGTCACTCCTCAAAAACCCTCTACAATCTGAGGGACACCAGTAAATAATGACTTTGGATAAGAATTACAGAACCATAGAACTGGAAGGTACCTTAAGAAGCAGTCCCCTGCACTCATGGCAGGGCAAGACTAAGTATTATCTAGACCAGAGGGAGCAAGCTAAAACCTGTGTGGACCACATCCAGCCATTGGGCTGTTCAGTACAACCCCCAAGCTCCCCCCAGAGATCAGGGTCAGGACAGCCTTACTAGGAGAAGCCAGCCCAACTCCTGGGAAGTGCAGACAACACTGGTGGTTGGTTCCCAGGCCCTTGCCCTTCTGCCCCCCCTCCCATAGCCTCAACTTCCCCAGTGCCTGGGCAGCACAGCTGCAGTGCCACCAGCCCCTGTGCTCCAGGTGGAGCTTTCATGGGGTAGGGAGCCAGATGGAGTTTGACTGAGGCAGGGAATTCCAAGGGTGGGAGAGCGAGGCGTTAAGCCATTCTTGGCTGTTTGGGAAGCCATGGCCTCCCTCAGCCTTCCCTACAGGTCCTTCATACAATATTGTTGCCCTCAGACTAAACAGTTTACTCACCCCTGAACTAGACCATCCCTGACAGCTGTTTGTCTAACCTGCTCTTCATCTCCAATAATGCAGATTCCACAACTAGGGTTGCTAGATGGTTTCAGAAAAATACCAGGGGGGGGGGGAAAAGGGAGGGGGGATCTGAAGAGCTGAGCAAAAAAACCCCAAAACATAAAACAGCGTGAGCATGGCCCCTTTAAGAAATGCGTGCTGAGTCTTTTTGACCCTAACAGGCAGCCGGTGGCCGCCCGCCAGCTTGCCTTCCTTCACGGGGCCGGACAGCTCCCCTGCGGAACCTGGTAAGCGCTAGGGTTACCAGGCTGCCTCTGTATTGAGCCAGACAGCCTGGGATTTTCACATTTTCAATGTCCGGTATTTTCTGAATTTTTTTTTTACCCGACAGGAGGCAAAAAAACCAAACTGTCCGGTTCAATACCAGATAGCTGGCAACCCTATCCACAACCACCTCAGACAATTTATTGCAGTGGGTAAAGTTTTTCTTAATGTCCAACCTAGACCCCACTTGCTGCAATTTAAGCCCATTGCTCTTGCCCTATCCTCAGAGCTTAAGAACAACTTTTCTTCCTTCTCCTTTTAACAACCTTTATGTACTTGAAAATTGTTATGGCCCCATTCAATCTTCTCTTCTACAGACTAAACAAACCCATTTTCCTTCCATTCTTCCCTCACAGCTCATGTTTTCTAAACCTTCAATCATTTTTGTTGCTTTTCTCTGGACTTTCTCCAATTTCTCCACATCCTTCCTGAAATGTGCTGCCCAGAACTGGACACGATACTCCAGCTGAGGCCTAATCAGTGTGGAGTAGATCAGAAGAATGACTTCTTGTGTCTTCCTTAGAACACTCCTGATAATACACCCAAGAATGGTTGTGCTTTCTTTGCCACAATCTGACACTGTTAACTCATATTTAGCTTATGATCCTGTTGAGCCACAGAGTGCCCATATTTCTCTTGCAAGTGAAGGAAGTGCATGTATTTGGTTAAGAGAGCAGGTGGCTGCCTGGAGGGCTACAGAGTAGGGGTAAGATAATGGCTACACTTCTGTGAAGTCCACAACAAAGAATGATTGCTGCATCCTTTTTCTCCACTAGCTAAGGCAATAAACTTTTATTACTTCTGGAGTGCTGTATAGGTGCATGGCATTTCATAATAATTTAGATAAAAACAGATCTTCTCTAAAGAATTTACAGTCTCAGTCTGAGCCTTCAAACACTCACACACATAATTTCTCTCACTTAAATAATATAATTAATTGAATTTCAGCAGACTACCATGTGAGTATTACTAGAATTATGTCCAAAACTAAAATGAGAACAAAACAGAGGACCAAAATACAGGGAGGAAAAATTAACAAGGAAGATAATAATATAGTTTTTCTGTCATTTTGAAAGCTAAGGTACAGGTCTTGAAAATGACAAGATTAATTTGTTACTAAAACTATACTATTTTAAAAGTGTTATTTTTAGCTATAGAAAGCTATAATTAAGACTTTGGGCTTCATTCTTTATTAAAGTAATTACTACTTATATGCAGAACCTTTCATCCACAGAGCTAAATGCACTTTAAATATTAGATAAGCATTGCACAGATGGGAAAACTGAAGTACTGTGAGGCTATATGACTCGATCAAAACCCGAGCCTGTGACATTGCCAGGAATAGAATTCCGAGCTCCAGAGTCTCATTTGTCAGCTTTAGCTACCAGGTCACATTGCTCCGCACACCACATCCTCAGGAAAAAGTGACAAGTTGAAATTACAAGATTTTTATGAACACTGTAAATACTGATTAAGTAGACACAAATTTTAAATTCAGTGGCTAATATAGCTTCCTACTAAGAGGGGTCATTACTATAATGGGAACGACAGCCATCAAATCACATATTTGTTGGCATCTGTACAGTCAAGGTTGCTAAAGTGATTGATTTACAACCAACAGTCTATCTATAATCAGATTTGCTGAAGTAATCACTAAAGGCACCATTACTTTTCATCATTTAATTTGCATTACTTTCAGTTACTTATATCTTGCCATTTTTGTCCTGATTACTGATCACCAGAATGGGGTCATTCGTGCAGCACAGCAGGTCTTTCGTTGTGAGATCACATACTTGTGACACAAAATTATCAATAAGAAGCGGATTTACTCCATAAATTTACTCTTTAATTTAAAGTAATTTAAACATTCCTAGTTATATACGTTTTGCTGAAATACTCTTTCGTAAACAGGTAAGCTGCACTATGCTCTTATATCCGTCATCCAGCTAATTTTTCTCATAAAATTTAACCATGCTATGTAACAGTTATTTTATATTTTAAACGTTAGTAAAATCATCTTCTACATCTTAGGTGTTTTACATATTAATTGAGCAAATATGGGGTTTCTCTAGTAGCTGCAGAGTGTACAGGTTGGATCACCCTGGTCCGACACCCTCAAGGCCTGACTTATCCCAAACAAGGGGATTTACTGGACTAGGAGAGGCCTCCTGTCACTGACCTCTCAGCCCACCCCCTTCGCCACTGCCAGCTGCTTCTGGCCCACGCCTGGGCCCACTACCCCATGCTAAGGCTCTGGCACTAGTCTTCCTACTGCCAGCCTACCCGGAGCTCCCCACTGCACTGATTCCAACATTTCCATGGAATCCTCCCATCCGCACTCCCAGCCATGTCACCAAACCTCCCTGTCTACATGCTCTGTGGCCCAGCAACATCAGTGGTCCTGCTGGTCCATGGATGTTGCTGGACCAGAGAATCTTGGTTTACCACTTGTTTCTGAGGTATAAACCTGTTTCCATACAAATCTAACCACTGACAGTTATAAGCACAACCAAGCCTTTTCCTTACTATAAATTCTGATAAGAAGCAGCTGTATCCTGAAGTTAGTGGCAGAGGCAGAGGCAGCAGCATGGGAGGGGGTGGGGGATGGGTACAAAAGGAGGCTGCAGCCTCTGTCCACAGCCAGCCCAGGCCACCGTCGATAGAGGCTGCTTCATGGCAGCATCTCCCTTCCCCCTCAGCAGCCTCTGTTTATGGGGAGCTTGAAACCCACAGATAGGGGTGGTAGGCAGCCGATCTGCACAAGGAGCTGGTTTTTAAACTTGCTCCCCTCGCGGACCAGCTCCCACCTGTCACAGAGCAGCAGCATGGGATGGGCAGGGGGCTCCCTGGGAACTATCGAATAGTCATGTAACGGACAAAAATTTGGGCAGTTACATGACTATTCAATTACCCGATATCCAACATCCCTATACCCTATGACTGACAACCAGCTTATGTGCTATAATTGAAACTGCAAATACAAGATAAAGAAGCCAGAAATTGTCATGAATTCTTAGCACCCGTTTAGTTGCCAGAAATTCTTCAATTTTTACTTATAGAGATAAAACAAGGAGAATGGTGTTGGGGAGAACTTCCCACCAAAGCTTCTGGTAGTGGTCTACTTTAGATGCTCATGTAGTTATCTTTTCCCCTTGGAACTGTTCCAGGGAAATGCCTCTCTTTGAGACATGATCTAGTCTTTCAAAGACTTTTGTGCTTAACTTTATCCACTGAAAAGTAATTCCATACATTACTCTACTTCATAATGTCTAAAATGTTTGTAAACTTTCAGCTTGTCAGATGTGTATTTTTAAAACCAAAAAGAGAACAGAAATAAGATGTTACCAAAATTCAAGGAAAGAAGAGAGTGTCCATATCTCTAATCAAACTGTATATGACAAGAGACACCCAGCTTTGAGTCATTAATCTCAGTCTTCCAATTCTATGAAGTTGTGTGTGTATTGTCACATACACAACTGATCACAAGAGATTAGCGTGTGGTCACCAAAATGGACTTTCACCTACGTAAGAACATAAGAACGGCCATACTGAGTTAAACAAAAAGTCTATCTAGCACAGTAGCCTGTCTGCCAACAGTTGCCAACTCAAGATGCCCCAGAGGGAGGGAACACAACAGGTAATCATTATGTGATCCCTCTCTTGATATCCATTTCCAGACAAACAGAGGCTAGGGACACCATTTCTATTCATCCTGGCTAATAGCCACTGATGGACCTAACCTCCATGAATTATCTAGCTCTTTTTTCAACACTGTTAAAGCACTAGTCTTCACAACAACCTCTGGCAAGGAGTTCCACAGGTTGACTTTGCACTGTGTGAAGAAAAACTTCGGTTTGTTTTAAATCTGCTGCCTATTAATTTCATTTGCTGAACCCCTACTTCTTATGTTATGAGAACAAGTAATGAACTTTTCCTTATTTACTTGTTCCACACCAGTCATGATTTTACAGACCTTTATCATATCCCTCCTTAGTCTCCTCTTTTCTAAGCCGAAAAGTCCAAGTCTTTTTAGTCTCTTTGCATATGGGACCCGTTCCAAATCCCTAATAATTTTTGTTGCCCTTTTCTGAACCTTTTCCAATGCCAATAAATCTTTTCTGAGATAAGGCAACCACATCTGTATGAAGTATTCAAGATGTAGGAGTACCATAGTTTTATATAGAGGCATTCTCTCTATATATACTATATTATATATATTTTCTATCTTATTCTCTACACCATTTTTAATTATTCCTAACTTTTCTGACTGCCACTGCACACTGAGTAGATGTTTTCAGAGAACTATCCACAACAACTCCAAGATCTCTCTGTTGAATAGGTGTAGCTAAATTAGTCCCTATCATATTTTATATATCATTGGGATTATTTCTTCCAATGTGCATTACTTTACATTTATCAACATTAAAATTCATTTGCCCAATTTGTTGCCCAATCACTTAGTTGGGCAACAAATTGGTTTGTTTGTTTGCAACAAAGTGATTTGTTGCAACAATCACTTTTTAAAGCTCTTCACAGTCTGCTTTGGTCTTAACTATCTTGAGCAGTTTAGTATCATATGCAAATTTTGCCACCTCACTGTTTACCGCTTTCTCCAGATCATTTATATGACCTGAGTAACACTGGCTATAAGTCATCAACGATAAAAGGCAAATGAACGAGCCAACTTTGCTGGTTTAGGACTTCTAAGCTCTTGGAAATAGGTGACAAAGGCACAGCAACTCATACTGGCTTTTGAAAAGGCATGTGCCAAGGATTTAAAGTTTACAAATTTGGCCTTATTCCAAATGTGGCATTCCTTCAGCTGTTGTATTCCAACAAATCTGCAAATCCTTCAGCTGTTATATTCACAGCTGAACTCTTGAGCTACTTGCCAGTGGAATCCACCCAGGAATCTATAAAGTGCTTATGGGAAAATAATTTGTTAACTATAATTTGTCATGCAGGTGGGGGAGTGGCACTATATGTGAAAGAAAATTTAGAATCAAATGAAGTAAAAATCTTAAATGAATCAACACGTTCCATAGAATCGCTATGGAGAGTAATTCCCAGCTCTAATAAGAATATAACAGTAGGGATCTATTATCTACCACCTGACCAGGACAGTAATAGTGACTATGAAATGCTAAGGGAGATTACAGAGGCTATCAAAATAAAGAACTCAATAATAGTGGGGGATTTCAACTATCCCCATATTGACTGGGTACATGTCACCTCAGGACGAGATGCAGAGATGAAATTTCTTGATACCTTAAACCAGTGTTTCCCAATTTTATTTGGCCAAGGAACCCTTTTCAGCTTTTCAGAATTTCAAGGAACCCCTAGGTTTGTCAAGCAAAAAAAAAAGGGGGGTGGGGAGGGGCAGTGGGAGGAGAGAGGGACCCACCATTTCATGAAAATCACATCCCTTCCCCAAGCCCCCCCCCCCCCCACCTCCCTTCCGAAAGGACTCATCTGCTCTGTTACCCTCCTCTCCATCACTTGGTATCCCCAGCCCTTATACCTGTCTCAACCTAGTGAGAGTGAGGTGTGGGGTGGGAATGAGGGATTTGGGTGTGGGAAGGGGTGAGAAGTACAAGCTCTGGGAGGGAATTTGGATGCAGGAGAAGGGGCTGTTGACTCAGGGAGGGGGCTCTAGGCTGGGGAGTGTTGGGTTCAGGTGGAAGATTGGGGTGCTGAGCAAGCCAGGGCTTGTGGATGTGAGGGTGCAGGAGTTTGGGCTGGATATGTGAGGGACTCGGGGCAAGAAGGTTGTGAGTATGATGGGCTCAGGAGACAGATTTGTGATGTGTGGATGGTGGAGGAATGTTGTGGCAGAAGACTGAGGAAGTGGGGATGCAGGAGTTTGGGGATGTAAGAGGCTCAGGACGGGGGTTCCAGTGAATGATAGGCTCAGATTTGGGGTCAGGTGGTGCAGGAGTGTTATGATGTTGCAGTGAAATAGGGGTTTGGTCCCAGTTGTGGTCTTGTTGGCCAGGCTTCATTTTTAAATAAAATATGTCAAACTCAAAAGGTTTTAGCATTGTCTTTATATATGAGAGGAGTGAGGAACCTGTTTTGAGTCAAAGGTCACTGACCCACAGAAAAGTCAGTTGGGGCCACACAAGTGAGATGCAAAAAACAAAATAAAAACCCTCCAAAAAACCCCAAGCCTCACTAATGTGGTCCCAGATGTGCTGGTGGGAGTAGGAGACAGAGTGCTAGTGGGTGCTGGGGCTGGGGAGAGGGTGCTGCTGGGTGGAAGGATGCTGGCTCAGGTGGCGGGGTGCTGGGGCAAGGTGCTGGGGCAGGCAGGTGGCGGGGTGCTGGGGTCAGGGACATGGTCCTGCTGGGCACTAGGGTGACTGGCAGGGTGCTGGGACAAAGAACAGGGTGCTGCTGGGTGCTAGTGTGGATGGCAGGGTTCTGGGGCCAGGGCCAGGGTGGTGCTGAGTCTTGCGGTGTGAGGCAAGGTGCTGGGGCCAGGGCGGTGCTAGGTACTAGGGTGGATGGCAGGGCTGCCAAGGAGCGGGATAGGGATGGGGTGCCGGATCTGGGAAGGAGGTGGGGGCAGAAGGGGGCAAGATCTGGGTGGTAGGTACGGTGCAGAAGCAGGCTGGATGTAGGGTGTCTGGCCAGGGGGAGGGAACAGGAACAGATTGGGGGTAGGGTGTCTGGCTATGAGGGAGGGTGCAAGGAGCGGACTTGAGTAGGAGTTGGACCTCCCTGATCTGGCATCCTCTGGACCTGACTGGTCCCAGATGAGGGATTTTTGGTCCAGGGGAGGTCATTTCAGGGCTCCTGGTTCCACCCCCTTTCCCACTAGGCTTCTTTGCACCTCTATCCCCTGCAATCCAACTGAGCTGTCCACCCCTGCTGGTTCCCTGCACCTCCCCCAAAACCATCCCCCACAATCCAAGGGAGTGCAGCACCAGTTCCCTGCAGCCCCTCACAGCCCAACTGAGCTGCCTGTCTGTTCCGTATGCCATTCCCCATCCACCTCAGCCCAGCTGAGCCCTGCTCTGGTTCCCTGCATGCCTCCCCCACAGCCCAGATGAGCCCCGTTTCCCTGCACTTCCTCCAAGCCCCGCAAAACTTCTGAGCCAAGAGACGATTCCCTGCCCCTCACTCCCCTTGAGTCTAGCCTCGGTTTCTGGCAACTCCCTCCTCCTGCAGCCAAACTGAGCTCTGAGCTCCACCCACCCACCCACCCAACCCACAGCCCAGCCCAGCTCCCCGGACCGCCCCACTCTGCAACCCAGCTGAGCTCAATTTCCCTGCACCTTCCCCCAAACCATGCAGACATGCTGAGCCAGTGGTGATTCCCTGCCTCTGCCTTCCTCCCTCCCTTTGGCTGTCTACACACTGGCATGATCTTGCGCCGAAGTGGCCGCTCTTGCACAAAAATTTGCTGCCTGTCTACACATTTGCTGCCTGTCTTGCGCAAGTACACTAACGTTCTTATGTATGAAATCAGGGCTTCTTGCGCAAGAACTATGATGGTCCTGCTCAGGAATAAACCCTTTTGCGCAACTATTCTTGCGGAAGAGGCCAGTGTAGACAGGCAACATTAATTTCTTGCGCAAGAAAGCCCTATGGCTAAAATGGCCATCAACGTTTTCTTGGGCAAGAGAATGTCCACACTGCCATAGATGCTCTTGTGCAAAAGCACAGCTCGCACATGGCAGTGTGGATGTGTTTTTGCACAGGATGTTCTTGCGCAAGAAACAACCAGTGTAGACATAGCCTAAGAGTTTCCTCATATGAGCAAAATGAATTTTGTGTTGTGCACCAGTACTGAGTTCATGTGGCTTGTTTGGATGTGCCACCCAAGTTATTAATAAATATTTTTAAACCTCTACCTTTTCCTTCTGCTGCCATGTCTCCTCTCCTTGCTCCATCATCTCCCCTGGTGCCTGCTGCCCCCCAACTCCTCACCCTCCTCTGCTGTCCTGACTCCTGCTCTTCTCACTGTCCTCAGCCCTCCTGCAACCTGCCCCCCCTCCACCAGCCCTTCTCTCCTCCCTGTGCACACTCCTCCAGTAGCCCCACTCTGATCATGTGAGCTACCCCTCCTCATCCCCTCTTCTAACACCTCCCTCTACGAACCTGGGCTGTGACGTTACGTTACGTCACGTCCAGGTGTCTCCCCACCCACTGGTTTGAGCACACTGCGCAGGGCAGCAGCAGCCAGCAAGGGGGGCCAGGACTTGCTCCAGCTCCAAATATTGCTGGAGCATGAGCACCACGAGCCCACACAACTCGCCGCCCGTGCCTCTGCTGGCTAGCCGGCTCGCTCTCTTTCAGAGCGGGTAGGGGAGTGCCAGCTCCTCGCAGAACCCCTAGTTTTGCTCCGTGGAACTCCAGGGTTCCCCGGAACACCAATTGGGAAACACTGCCTTAAACGACTGCTTCTTGGAGCAGCTGCTACATGAACCCACAAGGGGAGAGGCAATTCTCGATTTAGTCCTGAGTGGCGCACAAGATCTGGTCCAAGAGGTAACTATAACAAGACCGCTTGGAAATAGAGACCATAATATAACAACATTAAACATTCCTGCAGTGGGAAGAACACCTCAGCAGCCCAACACTGTGGCATTTAATTTCAAAAAGGGGAACTATGCAAAAATGAGGAGGTTAGTTAAACAGAAATTAAGAGGTACAGTGACTAAAGTAAAATCCCTGCAAGCTGCATGGACACTTTTCAAAGACACCATAATACAGGCCCAACTTAAATATATACCCCAAATTAAAAAAAAACATAGTAAAAGAACTAAAAAAGAGCCACCGTGGCCTAACAACCATGTAAAAGAAACAGTGAGAGATAAAAAGGCATCTTTTAAACAGTGGAAGTCAAATCCTAGTGAGGTAAATAGAAAGGAGCATAAACACTGCCAAAATTAAGTGTAAAAATGTAATAAGAAAAGCCAAAAAGGAGTTTGAAGAACAGCTAGCCAAAAACTCAAAAGGTAATAAAATGTTTAAGCACATCAGAAACAGGCAGTCAACCTGGACGATCGAGATACAAAAGGAACACTTAAAGATGATAAAGTCATTGCAGAGAAACTAAATGAATTCTTTGCTTCAGTCTTCACGGCTGAAGATGTTAGAGAGATTCCCAAACCTGACCCATCCTTTGTAGGTGACAAATCTGAGGACTTGTCACAGATTGAAATTTCATTAGAGAAGGTTTTGGAATTAATTGATAAACTTAACAGTAACAAATCACCGGGACCAGATGGCGTCCACCCAAGAGTTCTGAAAGAACTCAAATGTGAAATTGCGGAACTATTAATTGTAGTTTGTAACCTATCCTTCAAATCAGCTTCTGTACCCAATGACTGGAAGATAGCCAGTAACGCCAATATTTAAAAAGGGCTCTTGAGGCGATCCCAGAATTACAGATCGGTAAATCTAACGTCAGTACTGGGCAAATTAGTCAAAACAATAGTAAAGAACAGAATTGTCAGACACACAGAAGAACATAATTTGTTGGGCAAACGTTAACATGGTTTCTGTAAAGGGAAATCATGTCTTACTAATCTATTAGAGTTCTTTGAAGGAGTCAACAAACATGTGGACAATGGGAATCCAGTAGATACAGTGTACTTAGATTTCCAGAAAGCCTTTGACAAGGTCCCTCACCAAAGGCTCTTATGTAAATTAAGATGTCATGGATAAGATGGAAGATCCTTTCATGGACTGAGAACTGGTTAAAAGACAGGAAACAAAGGGTAGGAATAAATGGTACATTTTCACAAGGGAGAGGGATAACTAGTGGTATTCCCCCAAGGGTTAATCCTAGGACCAATCCTATTCAACTTATTCATAAATGATCTGGAGAAAGGGGTAAACAGTGAGGTGGCAAAATCTGCAGATAATACTAAACTGCTCAAGGTAGTTAAGACCAAAGCAGATTGTGAACAACTTCAAAAAAGATCTCACCAAACTAAGTGATTGGGCAACAAAATGGCAAATTAAATGTAATGTGGATAAATTTGAAGTAATGAACATTGGAAGAAATAACCCCAACTATACATATAATATGATGGGGGATAATTTAGCTACAACTAATCAGGAAAGAGATCTTGGAGTCATCATGGATAGTTCTTTGAAGACATCCCCGCAGTGTGCAGCTGCAGTCAAAAAAGCGAACAGGATGTTAGGAATCATTTAAAAAGGAATAGAAAATAAGACAGAGAATATCTTATTGCCCTTATATAAAACCATGGTATGCCCACATCTTGAATACTGCGTACAGATGTGGTCTCCTCATCTCAAAAGAGATATACCGGCATTAGAAAAAGTTCAGAAAAGGGCAACAAAAATGATTAGGGGTTTGGAACAGGTCCCATATGAGGAGAGATTAAAGAGACTAGGACTTTTCAACTTGGAAAAGAGGAGACTAAAGGGGGTGGGGATATGATAGAGGTATATAAATCATGAGTGGTGTGGAGAAAGTGAATAAAGTTATTTACTTGTTCCCATAATGTAAGAACTAGGGGCCACCAAATGAAACTAATGGGCAGCAGGTTTAAAACAAACAAAAGGAAGTAGTTCTTCACATAACACATAATCAATCTGTGGAACTCCTTGCCTGAGGAGGTTGTGAAGGCTAGGACTATAACAGAGCTTAAAAGAGAACTAGAGGTTAAGTCCATTACTGGCTATTAGCCTGTATGGGAAAGGAATGGTGTCCTTAGCTTCTGTTTGTCGGAGGGTGGAGATGGATGGCAGGAGAGAGATCGCTTGATCAGTACCTGTTTAGTTCACTCCTTCTGGGACACCTGGCATTGGCCACTGTCGGCAGACAGGATACTGGGCTGGATGGACCTTTGGTCTGATGTTCTTATGTTCTTAAGAGTACTTATCTTTATTGTGGGGGGAGGGTTTGCACACATGGTCAGAGGTGAAACATTTGTCCATTAATGTATTACATCAGTTGGCCCTTCTTTATCAGGATTTTCAAAGTGAATAGACAGATAATCTAAATCAAGTCATTGTGCTTTATAGCTGGAAAAAACCCCAGAGACTTTTTAAATAATTCCAAATATCCATATATTTATGCCTCAAATTTACGTATTAGCATTAGACTCCATGCATAGTCAACTTGTAGAACTCCTTGCCAGAGGATGTTGTGAAGACCAGGACTTTAACAGGGTTAAAAAAAAAAACTAGATAAATTCATGGAGGTTAGATCCATCAATGGCTATTATCCAGGATGGGTACACATGTTGCCCCTAGCTTCTGTTTGTCAGAGGCTGGAAATGGATGACAGGAGAGGGATCACTTGGTGACCTGTACTGTTCACTCCCTTAGTGGCCAATGCCAGACGCCCCAGTCAGAAGATGGGGTACTGGGCTAGATGCATATTTGGTCTCAGCCAGTATGGCCGTTCTTATATACGAGTGTCATACAACTAAAAAATTTTTTAAAACAACTGTTGTATACTAGAGGTCCAGAATTTATGTTCCATTATACAACAAATGTATGCTATCATTTACACCCTGAAACACACTCAATTTATGGGGATTTAGAGAAACACTGGTTATCTTCATTTTTAAAATGGGATAACTATACCAAACTATACAATTTACTTTGGAGTCTAGCTTCTTTTATTACTATACTGCTCTCTCATTGGCTTACATATTTATGTCTGCCAGTTTATAAAAAGCTTTAAGAGTTTATAACTTATAAAAAACCAGAAATGTTTAACTTATCAATATGACACAGAATCTACCTAAGTGTGTCTAGAAATTTTGAATTCTTTATTATCGCAGTTCTGTAGCCAAAAATGGCTACAAAGGTAGAAAGCTAAACCCCTAGGCAAGAGATTGCCTTACCCACTGCAAGTGCACTGTCACTTTTTATGGCACTTGCATGCCCCCACATAATTTCTTAGCATCCCACAGCTTGAGTATCGATTCTTCCTGCGTCCCTGGGAGACAAGGGCTATACTTCTCTGCACCAACACATATGGGCACACGTGGGGGACAGATGCACAGAGAAGCTAAAATATTTACCCAAGTTAACAGAGGAATTACGTGGCAGATTATGGACTTGAACCCAGGCTTCCTAAATCCTAATACTGATGCCCTAAACACTGACCACACTTAGTCACTGGACTGAGGCCCCCAAATGTGGGTTGTGAGCATAGCTTTACTCTTGGAAAAAAGTAACCTCCTCAGAGTCAATAGCACTAATTACATGAGAAAGATGTGCTTGTAGGATCAGGGAAGTAACAAGCACAGCTAATAGGTCCTGAAGGGAGTGCAGTTCTGGCTTGAGGAATACCACCATGTGTTTCCTTAAAAGAAAGCATAGGAGAAAGATGTGGAGTTATAAGGCTCTGGCTAACTGGTCAATAGCTACAGAGGAGGAGAAAGGAGGAACTGGAAATATATTTTAAAACATTACTATTGTACAGAGCCATATTTGTCTACAGAGATAGCACATTACACTGTAACAATGCTTGCTTATCTGGGTGTCCCTAAAATCTTGTAATAAAAATAATGTCATGTGTCTTCTCATTGTATCAGTACATCAAGGAACATGCTGTACAATAAACATTTCCAAGAAAGGAAACAGTGTTCTTGTTTTAGATATTTAAAATAAATCTAGGAACTGTATGCTGTTGATGCATGCCGAAGACAAGGTTAAAATGAAGCTCCCCAGGATTTACAGAAAAAAGCAGCAACTCCACTCAGTATTAGCAGAAGAGGTAGGCATTTTGAACAAGAAGTTTACAGAATTTTGTTTACATTATATGGTATATTTTTAAGTCAAGTCACTTTCTCAGGACATGTCACAGAATAGTTTACAGTTGTATTTAAAAATTGGTCATCCTATGACAGTCAGCTTCCAAAAGATGGGATTATTAAGGAGCTAACCTATGACACCTGAGCTCATGGATGATCACATATGAAATGGAATCCCGGTTTGTAAAGGAACACCTCATCTACTCTCATCAAGTCTAATCCTTATAAGCTGTGTAATGATAGTGCCAGTTATTACATTCCACTTTTAACTATAAGAAAGAAATAACTGCAGATTCCTGACTCTTTTTAAAAGAGTGACAGTGCTTTGAGGGACATTGACCTGACATTCCTTGCAACGTTTCTGGCTAAAGCTGGCTTATAATAAAGCCTCAGAGTGTATTTACACTACACCTGTAGATCGACATAACCTATTTTGAAATAACAGGCATGTTTAAAGACGCAGAATAGCTATTTTGAGATATTTCTAGTATCCTGAAATTGCACCGCTGTCTAAACATAGCCTAAGGCAGCAGAATCTAATGCTAATGTTCATATCTTACACACACCACTTATAAGCAGAAAAAGCCCACTCCTACCAAGTCATTTTTGTGAACAAAATGCTTCTCAATTCTTAATTACTCCTAAGCAGTGAGAAGTAGAGACACTGTATCTACAGAACAGACCTTCTACTCAGTAAAAGACTACATCATCATCCTCTCTCCCCTAGAGTCCTCACCTGTTCATCAGTGGTGGAAAAAAAAAGTCAGAAATCCAGAGCACTTATTGATTTCTAGATGTAATTGTCACAGGCTAGAAAATCACATAGTTAATCTGTGAAAGGACAGTAAAGCATGCCTCTTCAGATGGCTGAAGGTGATGCAACATTCACCTTTCCATTTGCATAGCTCAGAACATAAAAAAGTACTCATCAGAAGTTCTGCCAGCACAGACACATTGTGGTGCCCAGAGACTACATGCCAGTCCAAAGACAGAATGCTTTATTCTGCCATCAGAAACATAGGCTTTAGGTTATGGTTTCTTGTGTACAGCAACTCTTGTTTTAAAGATCTGTTCAGAAATACAGCTCACACCAACTATAACATCTCAAAGATAATAAAGGAAGGCCCAGAAAAAAAAAACCTATAAAAACCTTTTTACATAAACCCTCCAAACCATCAATGAAGGAAAGCAACCATCTGGCAGAGGCCTGTACTCCTGAAGCTGCTTTGGAGAACTCTGTTTGCTTTGGTTTGACACACCACCCTCTATTTTGATTGATATCTTGTCCTTATTATTTTCACATAGTCATAAATCCAAACAGCCAAAACATATCTCACTGTAATCTCTTGATCATCTCTTGGGTAGGTCAAATTTAATTAAACCATGTCATAATACCAGTGATCTATGTAAAAACAAGCTGGATGTAAGCCTCTAGCTCAGTGGAAATCTCTGCAAAAGAATATCTGTGAAATCAGGGAAATATGAAACGTTCCTTTCTATAGATTAATAGCAACAACAACATAAAAACAGGGACACAGAACAGTGCAATCTTGCAAAACATAGATGTAATCAGCTGCTGTTATCTTGTCAACCAAGCCTTAAGACTTCTAAACACCTAGAAAAGTTGACAAAAATGTTAGTCAGGCACTCTGATTAGGTTATTCTGGTTGTAGAGCACTATTTCTCATTAATGATAAAAAAAATGGAAAGCTGGATGCCTGACAGAACATGTGTAGTATAATTTATACAAGTTCTAATAAAAATAAAGTGATTTTATTATCAAATCTAACATAAAACTTAGCTTTTGGTGATGTAATCTAAGAGTGATTCAGAAAGTCAAAGCATTTCTTGAAGATTAAAAAAATCCTATCATCGACAATTGAAGGACTCGACTGTAACATTTTGTGCCTATCACACATTCACCTTTCCCCAGTAGATCTTCCATACAATTTCATAGATAACCCCTTAGATAATTTTAAAAGAATTAAAAGAGGACCCTCTCCCAGTTCTAGGAAGCTATGCCATAAATTACAAAAATAATCTGGACCCTTCAGAGATTTTCAAGTGTGCTGAACATTCACAGCTGCCATTTAAATCCATGCAACAGGTTAATAGTCAATAATAGGGACGTCAACGAGTAGTCAAGTACACGATTAACCAATAAGCCTCAGCTTATCAACTACACTTACTCTCACTACCTCTCTGCCTCTGCATTAGAAGCAGCAAGATGGGGGGGGGAGAGAAGCGGGAGCTGGTGCGCAGGAGCCACTACACACTAGCAGCCGGCTTTCAAGCCAGCTGCCCATGCATATTGGCTCCTGAGGAGCTGCCTGCTTCCCCCCTCTTCTTGTTGCCTCTCATGGGAGGAGGGAGCAGGCAGGAGCTGGTGGTTGGGGCTTAAAAGCCAGCTCCCCTTGAGCACCAGCTCCTGTCTGTTCTCTCCCCCCCCCCAAACTGGCATCAGCACAGGGGAGGACAGGGAAGGCTGCCGTGAACAGTGGCTGCTCTGTGGGATGCTGGCACAGCATGTGTCAATGGGGAGCTCAGATTGCCCCAGGCTCACCGTGGACAGAGACTGCTCCATGGGATGCCACTGAAACCGGATACAGAGGCAGCAGAGCAGGATGGCAGGGAGCTCCTGGGGAGTGAGGCCAGGATGCACCCGATACCAGCCCCGCCCCCAGGGGACTGTCATAATATTTTGTGTGGTTACATGACTATTAAATTAATCACTATCTAACATCCCTACTCAATACATTCACAGTGTCACAACTTCAGGATCAGTGGTGGAGTCTAATGTGCATCTCTGACCCTTCACAAGTGTTTTTACCCCTTTTTGTTTCCATAAAAAAGGCTAATAGCAGAATGTATCTTTGTGATCAACCCCTACCCTGTTTCCCCATCAGAACTTCCTGTAATTATGCTATTTAATTCCAATTATGACAATTCATGACCTTTTGATGACTACAGGGACCAACCTTCTTCCTAAAATATACCACAGAATTGTTGTTAGTAAAACAGTAATGAGACGCATTTTTGCACACCTTTTATATTATCTATATCAGTGGTTCCCAAAGTGTGGTCCATGGACTACTGATGGTCCACAACTGTCCTGCAGGTGTGCTGTGAGTTAGGGGCTTGCCCCACCCATCCGCAGTGTGATGCCAACGCTGGCAGTCCAGCCCACCTCCTATGTGAAGTTGGAATGTCAGCACTGGCATCCTGTTCCAGGGGCGAGGAGAGCCCCGAGCCTTGCAGGTTGTGTCCGGCTTGTCGGGGGAAGAAGCGGCCTCAGGTGCTGCTGCTCTCCCTCCCAGCTGGGGGAACGGCAGCACAGAAACTGCTCGCCTGGAGGTTTTCTCCGCTGTTCCTATTGGCTGGAACCCTGGCAAATGGGACCAGCAGGGAGCACAGAGCGAGGTAAGCTCCCACTCTATCTGCTTCAAGCTCAGATTCCACACCCACGTTGCCTTCATGCACTCCCCTCCTGCCAAGATCCTGCAACCCCACCCTGCTCCTGAACCCTCACTATTCTCCAGGCCTCTCACACTCAGCCCACTTCTGCATTCTCCATCCCCCTCAGACTCTTATCACTAGTCAACTCCTGTACCCTCCCTCCCACCGAGACCCCTCCCACCTCCATCCTTCTCTTACACCCTACCTCCAACCCAAACTTCACACTCCCACCCATCTTGCACCCATTTGTCATCACAAGGGGTTGGCTGGTGGTCCACAGGCCAAAAAGTTTGAGAACCACTGATCGATATCTTCAGATGCATAAAGGTCACAGATTAGTTCTAGTTCCTAACTATTGCTGCCAGTGCAATGCAGGTTTTGAACTGACTGTAACACTTCAGATTAGATGCAAGTTAATGAGAAGTCACCGGGTTATTCCAATGTTATATCTGCTATACATTAAGCCCAGAAATGAGGATTTTAAAAAAAGAAAAAATACCCAAAGGATTAGATCCATTAATTTAATATTACTGATCTCATAAATGCCATTTTAGACATCAAATATCAAAAGAAAATGGTCAGCTAGTGTCATTTTTCTCTGTGATCCCAGTGTAATTATCACTGCCATTTTGAATAAAATAGATGCCATTTTCATTATAAAGCCCAATTATTAAAAACTTTAAAATCTCAGCCATTTCCAATCTTGTTTTCAAGAAATGAATCTCTATTTTGGCCAAAGTGAATCAGTCACTTGGGTTCTAACTAAGAGCAAAATTAAGAATTAATCTTCCACCTGTAAAATTTCAGAATGTCCACTGAAGTCAGTAGAATGCAGAGTGAGATTTCTCTGGAAGCATTAAGTGGATCCCAAATGATACTGCTTTGGGGGAAAGATGAATCTGCTGCTGTTTCAGTTACAACATATTGGAAGATAGGTTTTATAATTAAACCTTTCTTGAAAGCTTTTGTTCAACCCTTTCAAGAAAACAGGCCGTCCAGAAAACAAATGTAATGTCCATTGTGTACTTATGCTCCAACCTTCTGCTTGGAAATCCACACGTTTTTGGTTTTACTAAAGACCAAGGAGAATAAAAGATAACTACAGTAGACTTCCGATAATCCGGCACCTATGGGACCTAGGTGGTGCCGGATTATCAGATATGCTGGAGTATCAGGAGGTACTATAAACTGGTTATGTATATACTGTATACAGTATATACTGTATATAAAGTGTCCTTTACCCTTTTTATTGTACATAATGTATACAGTATACTGTAATGTTTTAGGTTTAACCCTTTTTTATCCTTTTTGCTCAGGTCAGCTGCTGCCGCTGTTACTTTGAGACTCATTTTTTGCTGAAGCTCAGTCACTAGGCTCTTGCCATTTTGATGCCGGACTATTAGGAGTGCCAGACTACTGGATGCTGGACTATTGGAGTTTTATTGTAACACGCAAAATTGCTAATATGAATCACTATCCAGTTTAGTGTTTTTAGACTATACTACATGGTAGCGCACAGCATGGGTTAGCAATAAGTCTGCCATCCTCAACTCTGTGTTAAAATACATTTACTTAATCTACAGTGCATTTAGTAGCAGATTTTTTTTCTTTGAAGAGGGGAAAAAAATCCACTCATGTAGATCAGGGAAAGAGTTATTCCATGGCATACACTGTGAAAAGGAAGAGACAAGGGCTTGACAGATAACATTGTCTTATTTTATAATTAATGAACGGAAGTGGCTATATTATGAAGACAGAGCTTGATGTTAGTAATTATGACTAAGTCACAAGCCACTCCAATTTCACTGATGACTCACGAGATCAGGTCTTCTCAACTGATACATATCCACGTCCTAGTATTAATCCTATGTACATGCACAATGTTCTGCATAGATCAGACTTGAAGTCATGTACTGTAGTAAGCTGTTTACTGTAACTATGTAACCCAAGCAACTGACAAGTGTGAATATTCACTTGTTTCTATAGTTTACACCCTCCCGCAACAGCAACTTCTATGCACTGAAAGCATATTAAACTAGATGGTTCTCTATATAAAAGCAATATGCAAACATAGGGAAAAGTATATGGCTCAAAACAGCTTAATTTTTGACTGTAATAAAGAATGAGAAAATGTCAAATAAGTTCTGGCAGGTGTAAGAGTGCCCAGTATCCCTGCCTCTCCCTCCTCAGACAAGAAAGTTGAAGTAAGTTGTATTGTGAAGACAGGTTAAATATAGCGTGTCACTGAATTTGGGATGGTCAACTTTATGGCTGAGGTCAATGGATACAGTTGGCAAATCCATATCTAAACAGCCATACATAAAGACCTGTTCTAGGCTAGAATTAGATAAATTGGATTAATAAGTTGATATTGGATACTTACATGAAAATGGACTGATTTTCAGCAATGTTGGTCATTTAATTCCATTAAAGTGAAGGACAGATGTATATGCTCAGTACCTTTGAGAAGGCAGGCCATCCTAACGTGAATATGGATTTGGATTTGACTCAGGACCTGACCATCTTCCAAATAAAAGATGCATTGAAAACAGTATATTTCTGAGGAAATTACTGGTTGCCATGAGGCAACTTATTTGAAAAATTCCTGACCAACTCTAGTTGTTTCATTTAAAAAGCTGAGTTATAAGGCAGGACCTGCATGTTGATAAATTTTGAAGTCAGAGGTCTTATTTATAATGTGAAATGAACTAGATTTTTCTAAGCAATGCACAGTATCCACTTAAAAAGGGGATTGGAGGAGACCATATGAAAATGGAATGCCATCAGTAGTGTGCTACATACTTAAATGACTTCCCCATGTTCCTCCCTGAGACCTATTATTTTTTCTCCTCACAATCTATGGCACCAACTAAGTGAGTAGTCTAAAGGCAGTGCCTAAAGGCAGACTCCAGAGATGTTAAGCTGTCCTTATTAACATGTTAACAACTCGGTACTTGGAATATTGAAATGTTCTTCATGTTTGGATTGAATGTCACTTTAGGTACTGTATAAATGTTAGAAAAACATCTTAGATAAACACTCCTGCTAAAGGTAGTGTAAGCTTTTCCTGAAGCAAAGGAAATAAAGACTACGAGGCCTTCACTATACTATGGTGGGCCATTGTCCTAAGATATACAATTTCAGCTATATGAATAACATAGCTGAAGTCAGCATACATAGGTCTGCTTACCATGGTATCATTACCATGGTATCATCACCACGGTAAGTTGGCAGCTGACACTGCCCCATCAACTCTGTTTACTCTTCTCATTTTGTTGGAGTACTAGAGTCAAGGGGAGAGTGCTCGGTGTTCACTGCCCATCGATCCAGTGGGCAGTGAAGACATGCCCTGAGCGTGGGTCAATCTGCTGGAGAAGACAGTATCTCCAGAGGAGAAAATGAAAAGAATAGCCAGGGCTAAGTACATCAGAGAGAATGCGAAACAGTAAGGCTCTGCTGTCAAACCTACACTGGTTTAAAAAAAAAAAAAAAAAACAGAAAAGAAAGAGACAGTTTATTCCATTTTCATTGTAATTTCAAAACATTTTAAAATTGCCAAAAAAGTCTCTCAAATTTTTGTTTCTATGGGGCAAGTTTTCAAGAAATACTGTTTCAGAAGAAATGAAAGAGATATTTTCCATTTTCCAGCCACTCAGCTAGGCACAAAATGAAATTCACAAGGGTTTCTAGTCTGGCTGTTAGGAAGGAAGAGAGGCAGGAGAATCAGTTCTCCCAGGTCCAGCAGCCAAAGAGCCCAGTTTTTTTGGCTTCTTCACCTCTTTCCCATCTCTGGGGCCAGAGAGGCACTGAGGTGGGTGGGTGCTCAGCCTCTACCACTAGGGAGAAGCTCATTTAGTTGTTCTCTCTCCCCCTGTCCAGTGCCTGGATTTAAGAGAAAGGCAGGAAGGCAAAGTGCCAGTAAGACAGAGAAATCAGAGTGCTCTGCTTGGTAGCTTTGTCCCGATTTTTCCGGGACAGTACTGAATTTAAATATTCTGTCCCAGTGCCCCATCAAGTAGTAAAATGTCCCAGAAAGCTCCATCACTACTTGATGGGGACACCAGCTTTCGGGAAGAAGCAAGAAATGGCACAGTGCCATGGCTCCTCGCACAGCGCAGCAGCCTCTTCCCCCTTTTCCCCAGCAGGGTGCAGCCGTGCTCGCTTCTGATGGCATGTAGCCCATCCCTCCCCACACAGAACCGCCTCTGCTGCTGAGGTTCTGGTCCAGCAGTACCACCACCTCCTCCACCAGGCCGCTTTGGAGCCCTGGCAGGAGCTGCACAGAGCCCAGCTGGAGCGCTGCAGGGCAAGGCATGCTTAGGCTCGGCAGGTGCCAGGACTGGAAAGGAGGCCACCAACGGTGCTATTTTTAGTACCACGGCCCCAGAACGCACGGTCGGCCCCAGCTCCAGATGGCGCATTCCAGCTGGGGCAGCCTCACCGGAACGGGCCGCTTGAGGCTGCAGCTTGACTCCAGCTGGAGCCAGGCCACCTGTGGGGACCGGGGCTGCAGCACTAAAAATAGCACTGCAGGCAGCCTCTGCTCCAGTCCCGGGACACAGCCCTGCCCCGGGAGCAACTGGGGCCAAGGCTGTGGGAGCTTCTGAGGCCGGATCATGGTAATAAAAATAGCATCATTGCCAGGCTCCAGCCCTGCAAACTGCTTTCCACATCAAAGGCAGAAGGGGCAGGGGAAGAACTAAGGAGGAGGTGGGGGTGAGGAGAGGAAGGGGCTTGTGTTGGGGGGGGCAGAGCAGGAGAAGAAAGGGGCAGGGTGGAAGAGAAACAAACGCCAGTGGGCCAAGAGGAGACAAAGAGAAAAAGGGAAGGAGAGGCGAGAAGGTGTCAGTGGGGACGGGAAGGGAGGAGACAGGGGACAAGAGGGAGGAAGAGGAGAGGGTGCCAGGAGGAGAGGAACTGAAAGGAGGGGTGGGCATGGGGAAGACAGGGGTTGGAACAAGTCATGTATGAGGGTGCAGAGGGATGTGAGGAGAACTGGGGCAAAGAGTGGTGAGGGGGTGGGCACCAGGGACAAAAGAGAGCAGTGGCAGTGAGGGAAGGTATAGGTGCCTGGGGATTATGGGGGTTATAGCAGAAGGGCAGACTCGGTGGAGGGGAGGGATGAGCAGCAGAAGGGCAGAGGAAAGAGGCAGGACAGGTGAGTGGGGGTGGGAGTTAGGAGAGGGGATGGGGAGGGGCAACTACAGATGATCAGAGTGGGGCTAAAGAAGGCGTGGGCACAGAGGGGAAAAGAAGGGCTAGTACAGGGGAAGGGGGCAGGTCCCCAGAGGGCCAAGGGGAGTAAGAAGGGCAGGAGCCAGGACAGCAGAGGAGGGGGTGGGGGGCAGCAGGCACCAGGGGAGCAGATGGGGTGAGGGGAGGGTGGGAGACATGTCAGTAGAGAGAAAAGGGAGAGGTTTATAAGATATTCATTAATAATTTGGGTGCCACAGGGTCACACACCCGAACAGGCACAGATGGACACAAGTGCACAAGACAAAATTCACTCTGCTCATGGGAGGAAAATCTTAGAGGTACACTTCCCCCAGTGTCTCCCCCAGAGTTAATGTAATGCAAATTAAGTTAATGCAAATACAGGATAGTTGCATGGGGGGGTTGTCCTGTGGGACCCAAACCTTTCCCTATTGGTAGGAGGATGGTGGGAGGAGTTTTTAGAGGAGTCACATGACACCCTTTACTTCTTGTCATGTGTCCCTCCAGAGGTGGGACTTCTTGTGGCAGGGTGCATAGCTAATGGGGGTCAGGAGGAGTGGCTAATGTGTCCCTAATTTTGGTTCCGAAAAAATATGGTCAGCCTACCAATATGGATACACAGGCAGCACTGTTGTCTAGTGAAACTTTTAGTAATAACAGTTTGGTTTTTTTGAAGTGTCCTTTATGTTTTAAATAGATAATTCTTATGTGACTAGGTAAGGTCTTCACTAGGGGCTGGATTGATGGGGCAATGATTGATCCAGCAGGAGTTGATAGACACCATAAATAAACTGTCGCTTGCTTTCCCATTGACACACCACAGTGAAAACACCACAATAAAGCAGATCTAAGTACATGGACTTCAGCTATGTTGTTCACTTCTCTGAAGCTGCTTAGCTTAGATTGACCTTCTACAATAGTGGGGAACAGCCAAGAAAGGGAGATATGTCTGTGTTAGTTTAGGACTTCCATTTGGGTTTTCTGAACACCATGTGGTAGGTCAGCCTTCATTTTTTAATGAATACTTTAATGAGCCTTTGAGCTTTTTTTTTTTTTCTTTTTTTCCTTTTTTGGTAGCAGGGATTTTGCACCCAGTGCAGAGACTATGGGCATGTCTACACTGCAGTTTGGATGGGGATATCAGAGTGAATGGAAGTGTTCAGCTGTAATTCTCCCATGTGGGTATGCAAACAAAAAAAGGCTCCTGTTTCCTATCAAGGGCTATGTTAATGTTTCTCTCTCATCTTGAGGGCTTTTAATTCATGCCTGAGTGTCCACCTGGGGGAGTTACAAATTGTATTGAGTATACGATTAGTCAATTGCCCACTTCTTAACATGCTTGGTATGAACAATATTGAGCACCACTGTGCTGTATCGAGTACACAATTAGTGGATAAGCTGCGCCTCTGCAGTTTACATGCAGTAGGAGCCGTGTGCGCAGGCAGCCCAGCTCCTACTATATTTAAAATGTAGGTCCAGGACCTGGCACAAGCCAGAACTCAGAAGTCTCAGCTCACGCTGGGTCCCAGACTGCTGCAGCTCGGCCTCTCCTGCCCCTCTCTCCACACGCTGTGGAGATGGTGCTGGGGAGTAAATTAGCTTTTAAGACAGCTCCCACACAGCACCAGCTCCTACTTCCCCTCCCCCTTGCTGCCTCTGATGCAGAAGGAGTAATGGAGGGAGGGGAAAGTGAGCAGTCGAGTAGTGATTTGACTACCCGATAAGCCTGAACTTATCAGATAGTCAACTACTTGAGTAGTCACTTACCTCCCTAATTCAGACACCTATTGTCCTAATTGTGGGGGCAGCATACACACTCCCTGCATCTGGGCTTGCCATTAGCAGAGCCATTGAACTACTTTCTGCCCAGAAGCTGAGGAAGCTGCTTTTGGAGCTTAGAAATTCCCCAGCTGAAACACTAAAAGGAGCAGAAAAAGTTGACATAGGTTGCTTTTAAAAAAATGCAACAATACAACAAGAGTTGATTGTAACTTCAAGAACATTACAAGTGTTGCCTGGCCTATGAAATCACAGGGATAGTGATGATACTTTAAAGGTAGTGTAATGAGGAGTTTGTTTTCCATACATAAAATTCACTTTTATGGAGGTAGAGTGCTGTTTTACCATTTTGGATGCCACAACAGTTATTTGCAGTTATCGAGCCGTGCCAGGTGCAGGGTCTGCTAGCTGGGTGCTGGCAGGCTTGCACCTGCCATGGGCATCGTAGCCAGCCCGTGCCCCTTTAAGGGGTCCAGGGCCGGGAGGGGGGCAATAGAGTTTCCCTGGCGTTGGCCAGAGTGGCCACCAGGGAAAGCTGGGGAGGGCTAGCCTCCCACTAGTTCGAATTAAGGGGCTACACACCCCTTAATTCGAACTAGTAAGTTCGAACTAGGCTTAATCCTCGTACAATGAGGTTTACCTAGTTCGAACTAAGCGCTCCGCTAGTTCGAATTAAGTTTGAACTAGCGGAGCGCTAGTGTAGCGCCTATCAAAGTTAATTCGAACTAACGTCTGTTAGTTCGAATTAACTTTGTAGTGTCGACATACCCTTAGAAAATAAGATCTCATATATTCAAAATGTTTTTGTTTATATTATACCATATATAGCATACACAGAGGAAATTACAAGTCACTTAAATGTGTCTAAAAAGTTTGTGCAGCCAACTGATCTAGTAAGTAGGGGGATCTAGTAAACTGGATAAGAGGGCACTAGCTCACAAGAGCTTATGCCCAAACTAAACTGGTAGTGTTTAAGGTGCTACAAGACTCTTCATTGTTTTTTTCTTTTTTATGTATGTATTTTATTTTTATTTTTGAAAATGAACTAATGTCTTTAGCTAACTTTTTAAAAGTGATGCCTATTGGCAACTTTATCTCTAGCATGAATGACCTTAATTACCTTAAAACATGCATATTGCTTCAAACAAAAAACAGAACTGTGTAATACTTAACACGGCTACATTTCTACCATTGCTTCAAAGAGACTTTAACTCCAGACTTCAACTAGAAGTTTCAGAATTGTCATTCATGCTTAAATTTGACACTTTAAGTATGGGTTTAAACAAAGACTCTAATTATCTCACCCATTACAAAGATAGCTTCCCTAATTATCACCCCTAATGTCATTACCTCACAGAAACTTACCTCCCTCCCCCTCTCCCCCGCAACCCTACTCCGTTCTAAAATTTGATTTGTCAATTTCACATGCATTCATTGTTTTTGATTGTATCACTTTGGTATATAGGGTCATGCCAATTTTCTTCCACATATTTGATCTGAGGAAGTGGGTCTGGCCCACGAAAGCTCATCACCTAATAAACCATCTTGTTAGTCTTTAAAGAGGTGCATAGCTCTGTCTTTTGTATTCTATGGGCACACTTCAGAAACCAGAGCCAGGCTCTCCCTACACTTTTCACATACCATCAATGCTATCCATTTTCTGCAGTTATCTCCTCAGGCTGACAATGGAAACTGGAGGAATAATAGAATATAGAACAGGGTGATAATTAACTGCCAGATGCCTTCCCCCCACATTCCATCCCTTTCCTGACTATATATTCACCATGAAGTTGCTCACTGACATATACTCAAGAACTCCTTCAAAAGAACAAAGAGAGGAAGTCTTGGAGAAAAGAGAAATGACAGGGGAGGAAGTCAAGGGGGAAAAAGCAGAGGAAGAAGTGGGTGGTAGATAGGAAAGTGCAGAGGACAGTTCTAGTGGTCCAAAATCTCTAGACTACAACATTTCCCAAAAAAGCCTGTGACAAAGACATTTCAAACTTTCCTATTATTTAAAAAAATAAATGAAGGGTTTATCCCAAAGATAAGTATTATAAACAAAACAAGAGCTTTTATATACATTCCAAGTGATTTAAGAGCCCTTTCTCCCAGATGCTTTTGAAGAGCCCCAGTTCTTCTTTAAAGAGCGTGAAAGTGGAAAAAATAGCCATGCTGCTCCTTTGCAGAGATTACAGCTATGAAATTGATGAGCATTTCAATTTATGAAAATTTTCGTGATGTAAATCCTGTGTACTTTATACCACACATACCTTTTCCCCCATGTTCTACTTATGCAAGTGCCAATAACGCCTAGATTTGTCCCTCTGAGGGCTGGGAATTCTTAATGAAGGACCAATCTAGATTTTGTATACTTTATAGCTGTAACTCAGCCATAAAATTGGGGAGCCATATTTCTACAGTTGCAACTGAGCTACTTTAAAATGTAATGTAATAGCAAAACTGATGAACTCAGTAGCATGAATTGGTTAAAAATAAATCTTCAATATCAAACTTTGATGACAGCATTAATATTCACAAGACTTGCTGGATTCTAAACATTCTCACCAGATCTTATGGAAATGAACACCGCCATGCTGTTCACTGTCACACAGACTGCCCCCCCTTCTACTTGCAGTTAGAGAAGTAAAGGGTTCATCAGTTGACCAATATGCATCAGTCTAATAGTAAATATATTGCAGTTAATGGTTAAAACAGATGTTATCAATTTTGTAAAATTTTACATCCCTACTAGAGCTGTCATTTCCTCAAGCCAACTGCACTCCCTGCCTTCATCTCTGAGCACACTGTGTGCATCAACAAATCTGCCTCTTCCCTATTACCACTCATGACAGTTTCCAGGGCAGGATAAGTCACTCTGCCCTCACAGAGCAATGGCTTAAGAGCCCAGAACAGTGGGGACCAGAAATAGTCAGAATACATTCGATTCTCGAGCTCTCAATGCCACTCCCAGGTGCCTTACTCTGCATTAGGAGCCAGCACAGGGATCCTGGCTGGGCACAACCCCCATCCTACCCATAGACACTACCTGGAGAGCAGACACTGACATGTGCTGCCCCAACTGCCCAGGAGACTCTGCTGAGCCCCTAAACACCATCCAGACTTCTACCATGAGGACATCTGCTCCGGGCCCAAGCTGTCGCAGGGTGCAGGTGCAGTTTGCTAAGGATGCAGGCTGCAGTGGACACTTGCTACCTCCTGGCCCATGGGGAGGCCAAGGGCACGTGAATGGAACTAGCACTCCTGGAGGCAATTCTGCACCACTGCATGTGTGCAGAATTCATGTTCCCCACAGATTTCTTTGCTTGCCCTCAGAAAAAGGACACAGAGAGAAGCAAAGGAAGCTGCAAAAGCAGCACACCATTTCCTAGCAGCAAATGTACACTGTCTCACGCACCCAGAGCGGTTAGCAGAGGGGTAAATCACTGAAGTGCTCAGGAGCCCCCAATCAGTGACTCCTACCTGACCTGGAATCAGCTGCTAGCCCTAGCTGGGTTGGAGGCAGGAAAGGATAAGGCTTCTTCTTCCCCTGCAAGGAGTAGTTAGGGTTGGGTCAGACCCATCCCCAGAAACCTCCCCCAGCTGCATGAAGAAAAGCATCCTGCCAGGCTTCCTGCTTGGCTCTCTTCTTAGCTGGGGGAAGGACACACTATAAGGGAGCTGCTCCCCCATCCACCCAATCCTTGTGCACCTGGAGCCTCCCAAACCCATATATTCCTGGCAAGCTTCACCCAGTACATTCAGAACAGTCTCCCACTGAACCTCAATCTCTGCATCTGGAACCCCCTTACCCACAGATCCTCTGCCTCTGGTTCCCCACCCAAACCATTCCTGATTCAGCTCCCTACACTCAAATCCCTGATCAGTGATTTGAGTGCAGAACCCTTAACCCTCACATAAAATCCTAGGGCTGGAAGAGACCTCAGGAGGTCATCAAGTCCAACCCCCTGCCCAAAGCAGGACCAACCCAATTAAATCATCCTAGCCAGGGCTCTATCAAGCTGAGACTTAAAACCCTGTAGGGATGAAGATTCCACCAGCACCCTAAGTAACCCATTCCAGTGCTTCACCACCCTCCTAGGGAAACAGTTTTCCTAATATCCAACCTAGACTTCCCCCACTGCAACCTGAGACCTTTGCTCCTTGTTCTGCCATCCGTCACTACTGAGAACAGCCTCTCTCCATCCTCTTTGGAACCTCCCTTCAGGAAGTTGAAGGCTGCTATCAAATCCCCCCTCACTCCTCTCTTCAGCAGACTAAATAAGCCCAAATCCCTCAGCTTCGCCTCATAAGTCATATGCTCCAGCCCCCTAATCACTTTGGTTTCTCTCCACTGGACCCTCTCCAATGCATCCACATCATTTCTGTAGTGGGCGGGGGAGGGGGAGGGGGCGCAGAACTGGACACAGTACTCCAGATGTGGCCTCACCAGTGCTGAATAAAGGGGAATAACCACTTCTCTAGATCTGCTGGCAATGCTCCTACCAACGCAACCTAATATTCCATTTGCCTTCTTGGCTACAAGGGCACAATGTTGACTCATCCAGCTTCTCATCCATTGTAATCCCCAGGTCCTTTTTTGCTAAGCTGCTTCTTAGCCATTCAGTCCCCAGCCTATAACAATATTTGGGATTCTTCCATCTCATCAGATTTCTTTTGGCCCAATCCTCTAATTTGTCTAGGTCACTCTGGACCCTATCCCTGCCCTCCAACGTATCTACCTCTCCCCCAGCTTAGTGTCATCTGCAAACTTGCTGAGGGTGCAATCCATCCTCTCATCTAGGTAATTAATAAAGATGTTGAACAAAACCGGCCCTAGAACCAATCCTTGGAGCACTCCACTTGAAACCAACTGCCAGCCAGACATCGAGTCGTTGCTCACTGCCCACTGAACCCAACAATCTAGCCAGCTTTCCAGCCACCATTTATCCAATCCATATTTCCTTAATTTGCTGGCAAGAATACTGTGGGAGACCATACTAAAAGCTTTTTTAAAATCAAGATATATCACATCCACTGACTTCCCCATGTCCACAGAGCCAGTTACCTCATCATAGAAGCTAATCAGGTTGGTCAGGCATGAATCCATGTTAACTATTCCTGATCACTTTCCCCTCTTCCAAATGCTTCAAAATGGATTCCTTGAGGATCCCTTCCGGGGACGGAGGTAAGGCTGACTGGTCTTTAGTCCCCTGGATTGTCTTTCTTCCCTTATTAAAAGATGAGCACTACATTTGCCTTTTTCCAGTCATCCAGGACCTCTCCCAATCTCTACGAGTTTTCAAAGATAATGGCCAAAGGCTCTGCAAGGACATCTGCCAACTCCCTCAATACCCTCATATGCATTAAACCCAGCCCCATGGATTTGTGTATGTCTAGCTTTTCTAAATAGTTCTTAACCTGTTCTTTCTCCACTGAGGGCTGCCCACCTCCTTCCCATACTGTGTTGCCTAGTGTAGTAGTCTGGGAACTGCCCTTGTCTGTGAAGACAGAGGCCAAAAAAAGCATTGAGTACTTCAGGTTTTCCCACATCATCTGTCACTAGGTTACCTCCCTCATCCAGTAAGGGCACCACACCCTCCCTGATCACCCTCTTATTGCTAACATGCTTATAGAAACCTTTCTTGTTATCCTTCACATCCCCTGCTAGCTGCAATTCCAATTGTGCTTTTGCCTTCCTGATTACACCTCTGCATTCTCGAATAATATATTTATACTCCTCCATAGTCATCTGTCCAAATTTCCACTTCTTGTAAGCTTCCATTTTTTGTTTAAGATCACCAAGGATTTTACTTCTAAGCCAATCTGGTCGCCTACAAAATTGGCTTTTCTGCGCACCAGGATGATTTGTTCTTAGGCCTTCAGTAAGGATTCTTTAAAATACTGCCAGCTATCCTGGAGTCCTTTCCCCTTCATGTAAGCATCCCAAGATATCCTGCCCATCTATTCTCTGAGGGAGTAAAAGTCTGATTTTCTGAAGCCCAGGGTGTATATTTTGCTGCTTTCCTTTCTTCCTTCACAACCAGACCTCCATGTCATGACCCCCAACTAGCTCCATCCAACTCCCACTCCATCAAGACCCATTCAAAACCCATTCCCCCAGTACCCAGCTCGCTCTTCTAACCCCCAACCATCTCCACCTGGAACCCTCACAATGAGTCTCTGTGCACCCAGATCCTTCCAGACCTTGACCCCCCACTCAGTGAGCTGCCTGCACTTAGATTGCCCCACACAGACTCCTCTCACCACACACCTGGATCTCAAACACATAGCCCCTTCAAACTAGGGTCCTGCTTGTCCCACAATTGGTACACCTGGCACAGAGGGGCAGCTCTCCAGGGTGTTTTCAGTGTAGATCCAGGACATGTGCTGTGTCACGGATAGATGCATCCTATCTGAGGAGTCTGTGTCCTGGGGATGGGGAGGGGGTTGCTACAGGTTGATCCCACTACTATGCTAGAGCCTCTGCTTTTATTTACTGACAAACACAACTTGCAGAACTTTACATATTTTGTGCAGAATTTAAACTGGCCAAAGTCCTGTGATGCACTGAGGGAGTCTGGGTCATTGATAGTGGCACCTGGTGCCACTATGACACCTCCTGGTCCACATGACAGGTTGTCCTCACCACTATAACAACCCTGGATCATGTGATAGTCTCTCCAGTCCTTCCCTCACCATGACAGTGTGTAGGAGAGAGTGCTGACTAGGGATATATATTAAATGGGTAACCAATTATAACAGTTCAAATGGGTACTTTTTAAATTATATTTGCATCTTTACTTGAAACCATGTAACATTAGTGGGAAAACCACAGTAATTGTATCCAAAAGCAACAATAAGAAAGTATTTACAATTATTGTAGTTTCATAGCTAGAAACAAGGAGTCAATGCCAAATGACAACTAAGATTTCCATGTTTCAGTAAGTGCTCTTTAGATAACTCATTTGCTGTGTAAGAAAATCATTTATACTATGCATAATTGTTTATCTTTGGTAACAAAATCTGGCAATTAAAAATTGTTCTAAATCAGAAATTGAAGTTCTCAACTCACCTTAGTGTTCAGACAAGATCTTCCTCGCTTATATTCTTTATGACTTGCTCTTTTATCAAGTTTATTCCACAAAGCTTTGGCCTTCCAGCTGGTCACCTTTGACTTCAATTTAGTATAGAAATTTCTGTTGTCCAATGGATCTAGTTCCAGCTGACAGGTGAGGATATTAAAGGCCTGAATGGTACCTTTGCATGTTGATGCTCGTACAAAGTTTTCAAACATCTGGCCACCTTGGCTGTGTTTTTCATCATCATTTTCCTCCATGTTCTGAGCACCATGTACACAAAGGACTAAACTTGAGCTATGGTGACCTGACGCAGGTGATAAACACTATCAAGTACTTACAAGAATATTTTACCTAGGGGAAAAAAAAGAATCAAATTAACATTTTCAGCACATTGAAAATCACAACTTTCTCAATCATATTTAAAACCAGCTAGACACAAAGCACATAGAAATGAAAGGCTTCCCCAAATGAGCCAAAGTACAGAATAAAGTTAATAACGGCATCAAATACACCATTTATAGAAATTATAAATAAAATTATGCAATAAGGGTGTTGTAAAGACCAATAGTATAAGGTGGTTTAAAAAAAAAAAAAGAGTACTAGATATGTTCATGGAGGAGAGGTGCATTAATGGCTACTAGTCAGCAGGGATGCAAAACCATGCTCTGCAGCAGGGGTAGGCAATAATTTTTGACCGGGGCCCCTTCAGAAATTTTTGAAGTGGCCCAGAGCCACCCTGGAAGGGGCAGGGCCTCAGGTGCAAGGGGGCAGGACCAGGACTTTTCCATGATTCCCCACCCACAGAGCCTGATTGATCTGGGGGTGAGGGAGTAAGCAAAGCCTTCCCCCCCAGAGAGAACCACTAGCTTTTCTGAACATCTGGTGGTTCCCTCTGGGGGCCCGTGCCCCTGGCAGTGGGAAGAGACTTTGCGTGCTGTCTCCAGGTCAATCAGGGGGTGGGAGGAGAAGGAGCACGTGAAGTCTCTCGCTCCCTGCCCCCGCTCTGCAAGGGAGCGCTGCACTTAGAGTCAACTGCCAGCTGAGCAGCATCTGGCAGTTGACTTTAAGGCTACATCTAGACCACATGGCTCCGTCAATGGAGCCATGTAAAATAGTTTATTCGGCATAGTCAAAGAAGCAGGAATTTAAATAATGCCCGCTTCATTAAAATAAAAATGGCCGCCACGCTGTGCCGACGATCAGCTGATCCGGCACAGCGCGGCAGTCTAGACGCAGCACGGTCAACAAAGGAAGCCTAAGACGTAGCCTAAGTGCTGAGCCCCTGGCAGGGCAGAAGGAGACTTCATGTTCTTCCCCCTGCTCCAAGCCCTGATTGGCCTGAGGGCAGAGGGGAGCACACAAAGTCTCCTCCCACCCTGCCCCCATCCTGCAAGGAGCACTGCACCCCTCACAGGCGGGAGGAGACTTTGCACATTCCCCCTGCCTCCAAGCCAATTAGGACTTGGGGATGGGGAGACGCACACAAAGTCTCCTCCCCCCTGCCAGGAGCACACGGTGCTTCTAAGTACCATGCAGTCCTTGCAGTGTGGTGGCAGGGCAGGAGGAGACTTTGCGGGCTTCCCCCGCCCCCAGGCCCTGATTGGCCTGGCGGAGGAGGGAGTGGCAGGGCCTCTGTGAGCTGGATCAACTTGCTTGGTGGATGGATCCGCCCCACAGAGGCCATTTTGCCCACCCCTGTTCTGCAGGATCTAAGCCTCTGATTTCCAGAAGCTGGGAATGGGCAACAGGAGATGGATCACTTGACTATTACCTATTCTGGATTCCCTTGAAACACCTGGCATTGGCCACTATAAGACAAAAGGATACTGGGCTAGATAGACCAGCCCACTATGGCCATAGATGGTCTAGCCCACTATGGCCATTCTTATGAATCTAATGCTCAGCATCAGTTTATTTCATAATAACCACTATGAATATCCTAAAACATTCTCAGATGCACTGGTTTCAAGGACAATTTATTCTCCCTAAAATACTACCACATTTGTCTAACAACAGTTATTTTTGGCCTTAGTCTGCTAGCTAGGAATCATACCTTTCTGAAGGCTTCACACACTAATTCTTCAGAATCAACCCTCAACCACAACTGCAGTCAGAGTCCTTAGTCTCTGGGAACCAGCCATAAGTCAACATTATTTAAAAGAAAGATGTCCAGTTACAGCTAGGGCATTTGTACACAACTAATCCAGAACACCACAGATTCAGCAGGAGGATTCTGTTCCTCTTGTCATAAGTTGCACACAGAAATATTTAGGATGACTGGAGCATCAAGTCTTGCTACTTCAGAACTGAAATTCTGAAGACCTACTCCACTCTTCCAACACCCATATGAACCACACTTGAATGAGAAAGAATCTACAGTAGGACTCTTAGGCCAAGGGAGTTAATCCTGAATTCTTTGCACATCATTATTTTAAAATGATTCAATTCATGCAATGAGAGAGTCATCGCTGTGTGTGTTAATACTGTAATAGAGTGTGCATGCTATCCCTATGGGCCCTTCCTAGTAAGGTATTCCTCATGGTCAAACCATATGCAGTAATTAGAATAAATACTACAGAGTTGTGATAAGAGAAAGATACCTCAAATACTAAAATAACTTTGTTGGGTCACTCACAGATCCCATTTTAACCCCTCATTCTGAATTTCAGACACTCCCCACTAAAAGTCATCCAAGGACAAAAAGTTTAGATTCCCAAAAGCGTTAAGATAAATGATTTAGCTGCTTACAATTGGCAAGAGCTTAGCTGGACTCAAGTCCCCAGTTTTAAGTGGGGCCTGTCATAGTCCCTTCTTCCTGCTATTAATGCATCACCTCCCATTCAAAACAAAGTTGCTTTGGTATGTGTGTTTGATCTCCCACATAATTAATTATTTTACTTGGACCCCCATCAGTTGGCTTTTAGCTTTAAAATAAATGACTAAAATGGCCTTCACAGATGCACTTTTATCATTCTCTACACACATTTACTTTAAACAAAAGAAGCCAACATAATCAATGTATTTAAATTAAAAGGAGACCCATCATATAAATCTTGCATTCTTTCAACATAAATGAATATATGCAACCTATAAACACTCCTATGGGAAGAAACAGGGAATCTTTTGGAATACTTATATTTTGTGACCATGCTTAAAATAGCCTTTGCTTTTACATCATTCTGTTGCCATTTTAGGGTATAATGCATTTCCAGCATTGAGTGTTGTACCTTTTTTTGGATGCATTGCCATGATTACATGTTGCCAAAAATAAGATAGGCAATTTTGTTTTCCAGTCTCAGATCCTCATTTGTGGTATGTTCCCTGTTCATTTTTTAAGGGCTTCATGAAGCGAAAAACAATCTTTTCATTGCTTCGGCTTTCAGAGGCTCTCATCTCTGCTAGGAACCTTCCATTCCCACTCAGTACTTTCAAGCCCAAGGTGATTAACGGTTAAATTCTCAAAATACACCCACGATATATAAAAGTCAGCATAGGGAAACAAGCGAAAACTAACAGATGAGTGATACTCCTTTAGCCACCGACTTAGTTTCATCCAAGATAACTCTAAATTTTCCAGCCTCTGCCAGTGTTAGCTTCCTACAGCAAAAACCTTATGACTTTTTCCTGTCTGTCCCTGGAGAATGGTCAGTGTGCCACCATGATCATCAATAACTTCTCATCTAAGCAATCACCAGAATATTTGGAAGAAGCCCTTTTACATTGTACTACTTACTGACACATTCAGACTGCACTCCAGAGCACCTCAGACATTAGTGGTATTTGATTTTCTGTAGACTTCAATTAATCTAAAGGAAAGAGGCACTTTCCATGGACTCTTGGTTCTTAGCAAACAGGAGAAGAAATCAGCCTCTACGAGAGGTACAAGACAATAAATTTAGTGCTTGGCCAATCTAGAGAGTTTCCTTGAGTTGGGTGAGCCTCTTAAGACCAAGTGAGTTCCAAACACGTTTTGATTCCATCTGCCTTTTTTTTTTTATTAAAGAGTTGAGTAGAATCTGATTCCCTCATCTTTTATGAACACATGGGCTTTTTGTCACAGTCACACTCACTCCAGCGGAAAGAGGCAAGATTCTAGACTAGTTTCGTAGTGCCCACCTCTGGCACTACAAGCACTGGTGCAGATGAAATGTTAAAGGAAGGAAGGGTGGAAAGGAATAGTGCCAGAGGTGTGGCATCAGTCTTAAGCAGCACCCAAATACAATGTAACTACGGTATGGGAAGGGATCTTCAGGAGGAGAATGAAGAGAAGGATCTCTGGCAGATGGGGTGGAGTCCTAGGAACTAGTCATTCTATGCACCATGTCTCCTTCTGGCATCAGGGGGAAAACTCCACTCTAAAAATGCCAACAGATGAGCTAATATTTACCTACCCTCTGTGCCTTCTATCCTCCCTTTGGAAAGGGAATGGAAAAAGGTAAGAGGCACTGGCAGGTAGTGGGACCCAGCACCAACATGACTTGATAAGAAGGCATACTGTTGAGGAGAGAGATAGGGTATCAGAAGCAGCACAGGTAGACAACCCCTTTACACAGATGCCCTGGGACTCCTGTCCCTTTCATGTAGCTTTGAGTGGAAGTCTGGAACTCCATAAAAAGTGAGGCTTTCCCATTGTCCTGACTAAACTTCACCCCAATCCCTTTAGGCCAGTCAGTTTCCAAAATAATCCTAAAACTATTTAGCATGGGTTACATGAAATTTCAGCAGACACATGTTAATCATGTCAGAGGTCAAGTTTTTAAGAAGAGCCACAATTTGTGGTTTACAGGACATGAAGAGCAAGAGACTCTGGTTACTGTGAATTCCAGATTGCTACTGAAAACACCACGGGTCTATTATTGGCATGGGCATTATGTTGGTGTAAGCACGATGTTGACAGACAATGAAGATTATATTGCTCTGAGGGTACGCAGTGCAGAGAAGAGGAAATACTGATCCTCTTCAGACAGCATGTTCCTGCCGTTCACTGCTATCTCTATAGGGGTATTTAGGCAACCAGAGTTGCAAATGAAGCCCGGGATTTGAATTTCCCAGGCTTCATTTGCATCTTGCCGGGCGCCGCCATTTTTAAATGTCCGCTAGTGCAGACTCCGTGCCGCGCAGCTACACGAGGCACGGAGTCCGCACTAGCAGACATTTTAAAATGGCGGCGCCCGGCAAAATGCAAATGAAGCCCAGGAAATTCAAATCCCGGGCTTCATTTGCAACTCCGGTTGCCTACATTACCACTCTAATTCGAACTAGGGTGGTAGTGTAGACATACCCCTGGACACTCAACATGTTGCGCTCACTAGAAATTATGCCTGTCCATGGGGTTAAATGGAACAATTCCTAACCACAGACAAAAGTATACTACTCAATACCATCAAAGATGCTTTTAATTATATAAGAGGAAAAGAAAACTCCACTAACCTACAGGGAAATATTTGGTTGCAGACTCTCCTTGTGTCTGGATGCATCACCACTTTTAAAGTATCAGAGGGGTAGCCGTGTTAGTCTGAATCTGCAAAAGCGACGAGGAGTCCTGTGGCACCTTATAGACTAACTGAAGTGTAGGAGCATAAGCTTTCGTGGGCAAAGACCCACTTCGTCAGATGCATGTAGTGGAAATTTCCAGAGGCAGGTATAAATATGCAGGCCAGGATCAGGCTGGAGATGACGAGGTGGATCCAATCAAGGAGGATGAGGCCCACTTCTAGCAGCTGATCTGGAGGTGTGAATTCCAAGAGAGCAGAAGCTGCTTTTGTAGTTAGCGAGCCATTCACAGTCTTTGTTTAATCCAGAGCTGATTGTGTCAAACTTAAAGATGAACTGTAGCTCAGCAGTTTCTCTTTGAAGTCTGGTCCTGAAGTTTTTTTGCTGCAGGATGGCTACTTTTAGATCTGCAATTGTGTGTCCAGGAAGATTGAAGTGTTCCCCTACAGGTTTTTGTGTGTTGCCATTCCTAATATCAGATTTGTGTCCATTGATTCTTTTACGTAGGGACTGTCCAGTTTGGCCGATGTATATAGCAGTGGGGCATTGTTGGCACATGATGGCATATATTACGTTGGTAGATGTGCAGGAGAATGTACCAGTGACAGTATGGCTGATCTGGTTAGGTCCTGTGATGGTGTTGCTGGTGTATATATGTGGGCAGAGTTGGCACCGAGGTTTGTTGCAAGGATCGGTTCCTGAGTTCGAGTTATTATGGTGCGGTGTGTAGTTGCTGGTGAGAATATGCTTCAGGTTGGCGGGTTGTCTGTGGGCAAAAAAACTTCAGGACCAGACTTCAAAGAGAAACTGCTGAGCTACAGTTCATCTTTAAGTTTGACACAATCAGCTCTGGGTTAAACAAAGACTGTGAATGGCTTGCTAACTACAAAAGCAGCTTCTGCTCTCTTGGAATTCACACCTCCAGATCAGCTGCTAGAAGTGGGCCTCATCCTCCTTGATTGGATCCACCTCGTCATCTCCAGCCTGATCCTGGCCTGCATATTTATACCTGCCTCTGGAAATTTCCACTACATGCATCTGACGAAGTGGGTCTTTGCCCACGAAAGCTTATGCTCCTACACTTCAGTTAGTCTATAAGGTGCCACAGGACTCCTCATCGCTTTTGCACTTTTAAAGTGAAAATCATTCTGGAGCTGAAACAGAGTTGGAAGTTTCAAAGGCTTACCTAAACATCTTTTTTCCCCAAAAGGTAAATTTGGGGACATGGCAAGATAGGGGAACAAAAGTTTGGGATTTTTTCCATTGTTTGAGACTCAGAACTTCCACTGCCTTCAGTAATTTTTGGTCAGGCAGAGGACTGGGAATACTGTCCACTAAGGGTTCGTCTACACTGCACCGTTATTTTGAGATAACTAGCGTTATTTTGAAATAACAATGCGAGCGCCTACACAGCTATTCCGTTATTTCGAAATAATTTCGAAATAACAGATCTTATGCTGAAATCTGTAAACCTGATTCTACAAGGAATAACGCCTATTCCGAAATAGCTATTTTGAAATAAGGCATGTGTAGACACTCCACTGCTGCTATTTCGAAATAGCCCCTCACCAGGGCCATTCTAAGTTATTCCTCCCCAGTGCCTCCTGGCACTCTAAATTGAGATAGCACGTCTACATTAGGGAAGCCTGCCTCGGACTAATTTTGAGGCTTCCCTGCAGTGTGAATGTGCTATTTTGAAATAAGCTATTTCGGAATAATTATTCTGGAATATGTTATTTCAAAATAAGCGTGCAGAGTAGACATACCCAATGGGTGATACATTTTAAGTCTCATACCAGGATTTGGCCCGCGACTAAAATATTGGCAATACAGTGGAATATTCTGGCATCGTTCCAGGCAACAGCTACAATGGATGGACACAAGAATGGGAACAATGAAGAAGAGCTGATGCTCCTTTTAGCTGCCAACCCCACAACTCTACCTTATGCTATCCCATAATTTAAAATGCTAGCTTTCAGGTGAGATGCCAGCAGAAGCATCTTTTGTCATCCCTGGTGGCTAAGGAGGAAGAAGGTAAAAGATTCTATTAGGCTTTTATAAAGAAAAATAACCTAGGCAGATGAGAGAAATTCCAGTTCCCAATGAAAGGGATCTAAAGGTGACCAGTAGTCTCTGAGCTCTAGCTGACGGCATGAGACAACACCTTTTGTAGTGCAGTAGCTTGTTACTGAAAAACACCTGAATACGACCGGCACTGAACTGCATAAAAACGAATATATAGGCACAATCCATACAAGAACTACTTTAATTATATAAAAACAATTATTTCGTTTTATACAGGGAGTGTGTGCAGAGTTTATAAACTGACCTTGCTACTTAATTTTTCATTGGGGTAGGGGTAAAAATACATTCAAAACCTGTTTAAAATGAAAAATTATTTCTTAGTCATACACTTTATGTTGCTCTCTTTTTAATATCTGTGAACATACTTCTTGAGTGGATTATAAAAAAGATGAAATTTCAAATATTTCAATACAATTCATCCTGATTCCACTTTCAAAAAAGTCCTAATTCTTCCATGCTTATAGGAGAGTAAACTTCTGTACTGAGACTTTAGTTAGGCATGCAGGATACAATGGAGTTTTTGTTTTTAACCTTAAAGCAAACATCATCAAAACTTCACAAAGAGATGGATTCTGCAGCATTTGTAGTAACCATTTACTTTGGCCTCTCTCCACTTCCTTTAAAAAAAAAAAAGTGTAGGATAAGCCACTTTATTTCTGTTAAACTTAAAAAACAAGAAATGGTCTGGTAGCACTTCATAGACTAACAAAACATGTAGATAGTATCATGAGCTCTGGTCATCTGAAGAAGTGGGCTGTGCCCACGAAAGCTCATGGTACCATCTACATGTTTTGTTAGAATCATGAATATAAAACATGATTCTTCCAAAGGTCACATAATCCCTAGACTGCTGGGTAATAGTATATAGTGCGACTAGAAGACCACATTATAGCCCTGCAGATTTCCCGAGTAGGAATATGAGCCAGGAAAGCTTCATATGAGCATGAAGTGCTACCAGACCAGTTGTTGTTTTTTAAGTTTATCCTGTACAGACTAACTCAGCTATCCCCTACAGTTTCTTTATTTCTGTTGTAACTAAACTTACATACTATGATCAGCACAGGACGAAGGACAATCAGCAACTGTTCTGAAAATTAATTTCTGTTGCCTGATTCATGAAAGTATGTGCTTGGTACAATTATAATTAGATTTCCAAGTGAAACTGGCAGCATTGCATGGCTCTCCAAATTACTGTCGACTTACATTAGACATTTTGTTTTCACAGACACTGTTTTAAATAGAAATATTTATATTTAGAGAAAAATTATTGATTCCACCCACTCTTTGCTGAACTGTCATAATAGAAAAAGTGTTTTTAAAAGTTATTCTGATAACAACAAAGCAAACTTTCTTCACTTCACTTAGAAAACTAGTTAAAATAAGTAAATCTAAACTGATTGAAATATTGCTTACTCTTGGCTCAATGTGCACACAAGCCTAAAATTCAACAATGACCAAAGATACTTCTGAACAAAGCCTCATAAAATATTCTTCCTCTATATGTAACTAAATCTATTGGCGAGTTGTGGGGTTTGGGGGGGGGGGGAGAGGGGGCGGTGTTGGATTGGTTAGGTTTGGGTTTGTTTTGTTTTTCATTTTCATAAAAAGCTGACCTACACAAAACTTCTGCAAAATATTTTTTGTGGTCAAGTATGGAATTCAAAACAGTTCCTACCAGGACACCGTGCTTATGAACTTACAAGGTTACCACACATACTATCAGCTTGTTTTGCTGGAGGTAGGAGACATTTTAAATCTGAACCTTCCAAGTAGTGCTGCTCTGCCCAGTTAACTTGCTTAATCTAGAATCAACAATAATGAAATATAGCTAAAAGTATGTGCATGAATACACTTTTCAGTTCACACTTTCATACTTTCATGTGAACTGTCTATTCGGTTTACTAGAATTCTGCAGCTTCATTAAAAGGATTTTCATTATTTTTATCTACAAAACTAGGCACATTTCAAATATTTGGTATCCAGCTTACACTTTTAGTACACACCAATTTTATTTCTTCATATACCAAATCATTGTTTCCAATTTTATTGTGGAAATACATGTCACTCATGCCACCACAATGGGGCTCTTAGTCCTCCTCTAGTGGCGAGACTGCAAGAGACAAACTCAAATTTCTATACACGGCTTAGTCACTTGAAGACAAATCACACTGCATTAGCATGATTTACACATAGATGCATTCTTCAAGTCCGAACACAAATCAAAGAGAATCTGAACTCAATTTGCAAACCATCATGCATGCAAGTGTCCTGACCTACACAAAAAGTCCCAACATCCTCTGATGCAGGCCCAAATATTGTATGAGTAAGGATGGAAACTCAATCAGGCCAACAGACTTGCCAGGCCTCTGAGCAAGTAGGGGAGGGGAGGGCAGCTATGCACTCCCAGAAGAGGCTAGTTTTCCCCAAGCAGTCCTCAGTACCACCCAGTGTGCACCACCTGATACTCTGGCAGTGATTTAAGATCCAGGGCTCCAGCTGCCATTATTGTAGTGGTGGCAGCAGCTAGGAGTCCTGGGCCCTGTTGAACCACTAGGACCCCAGGAAAGTTGCCTCCATTGTCCACCCTCAGTAGGCCTGTGAAGACCCAAATATTGCAAATGAATCCAGAAGACAAAGTACAATTTTCCCATAACTCCTACAAAAAGGAAAATGTAGCAGGTATTCAAACTGCGTTTATTTCAGAGATAGGAATGTAACACTTCATTGATCCTGATGCATTTCTGGAAAACTTAAGATTTGCTCACTTCAAGTTCCAGTGTTTGGACAAGCAAGTTCGTCAGTCTAATAACCAGTTTGTGATGTCAGCACTAGGGATGTTCAATTTCAATTAACTGGCTAAACAAGTAGTCGATACAATTTGCATTGATTATTTGATTAGTCAATAAGCACGCCTCCACCTTTCAAGTGTAGCAACAGCCCCAGGGCAGTTGCTACACTTCAAAGATGAAAGCGCTGAGAGGCGCACAGGGCCAGCGGGGGACTCATGCAGTTCCCCACGTGCTCCCTCCAGCGTTTCAAAGCAACAGCACCATGTGGAGCCCAGGGTCAGCTGGGGACTCCCAGCATTTCAAAGCAGCATTTCAAAGTGGCAGTGTCACAAAGCCTGGGATCTGGCCCCCGAGCTCCATTTGGCACTGCCACTTTGAAGCACCCTCTTTTCTTCCGCTCACCCCCTCTTTCTGATAGAGGCAGCAAGTGTGTGTGAATAGGGGAGGGGGAGCGACTAGTCAACTAGTGTGTCGACTATCCAATAAGCATTTGCTTATCAGACAGTCAACTAGTCGTTCACATCTGTAGACAGCGCTACACAAATAGTTGCCTCCAATGATGATCTGGTCTAGTCCTTATTATGTTGGACGTGAAGCATAGTTATTTCCTTTGTTTATGCTTTATCTAATTTTACAGCTATAGTAACCATTAATTAAAAAAACGATTTAAATAGACTGCACTTTAAAATACTGTAACCATCTTCTTTAGTGAAATTTAGCCCACATTTATTTAATATTATAGATTCATAAGCTGAACACTTTTTAAGATGAATAGTCAATCTACATTCAATGTTCACCCTAAATTAAAAGGTGGTAGTAATAACAATTACTGTTCCCAAGTGACTAAGAAATGTAAGGCTGGAAGGAACCTCGAGAAATCATCAAGTACAACCCCCAGCTTTATGGTAAAAGTAACTAGCCCTAATAGGTATTTGTCCAATCTGTTTTTTAAAAATTCCCAATGGATTGCACAATCTCCTTGGAAGCTTATTCCAGAGTTTAACTATCCTTATAGTTAGAGAGTTTATCCTACCATCTAACCTCAGTCTTCCCTGATGCAGATTAAGCGCCCCCCCCCCCAATTAAAAAAAAGAAAGACACCAGACCATGTTTAAAATTTTCATCATATGTCAGATTTTCTAAACTTTGTCATTCTTGTTGCTCTCCTCTGGACTTTCTCCAACTTTGACCACATCTTTTCTAAAACATGGCACTGAGAACTGGACTGTATTCCACAGTTCAGGCCTCCTCAGTGCCCAGCAGAATGGGACAATTACCTCCTGTGTTTTATATGACATTTCTATTAATACACCCCAGAATGATATTAGCCTTTTACAACATATCACACCGATCACTCATTCAATTTGGGTGCTCTAACTCCTTTTTAGCAGTACTATTCTAATGCTGTCCTCCGGAGTGCTTCCATCCCTTCTCAGCTTGGTGTCATCTCAAATTTTATAAATACACTCTCCATTCTATGTTCAAGTCATTAATGAAAACATTAAATAATATATCACACCCCGGATGGACTTCAGGGCACCCCATTAGATACACCCTCTCACTTTAACAGGGAACCATAAGTGCACTGTGAGTAAGGTCTTGTAACCAGATAGGCACCTACTTTAGTCATTTCGTCTAGACATTTCTCTGGTTTTCCTATGAGAACGTCATGTGGGGTTGCATCAAAAGACTTACTTTAAAAAACATCAATATATATTACTTCTACTGCTTCCCACTCCCTAAAGTTGGGTACTTTTTAAGAAATCTGGAACTCTTGTCTAGACAATAGACACTGTTCCGGCATGTAAACACCACAAAGAACAAATGCAAAGCACTCCACTTAAGAAGGAACAAATCAGTTTCACACATACAGAATGGGCAGTGACTGTCTAGGAAGTAGATGTCATAGTGAACCACAAGCTAAATATGAGTCAGCAGTGTGACACTGTTGCTTCCCCCCCCCCCCCCCGACATCATTCTGGGATGCATTAACAGGAGTGTTGTGAGCAAGACATGCAAAGTAAATTCTTCCCCTCTACTCTGAACTGATTAGGCCTCAGTTGGAGTATTGCGTCCAGTTCTGGGCACCATATTTCAGGAAAGATGTGGACAGACTGGAGAGGCTCCAAAAAAGAGCAACACAAATGATTAAAGGTCTTGAGAACATGACCTATGAGGGAAGGCTAAAAGAATTGGCCTTGCTTAGTTTGGAAAAAAGACAACAGAGGGGACATGATAGCGGTTTTCAGGTATCTAATAGGGTGTTACGGGAGTGAGGGGGGGAGGGAATTGTTCTCCTTGACCTCTGAAGATAGGACAAGAAGCAATGGGCTTAAACTGAAGCAAGGGAGGTTTAGGTTGGACATTAGGAAAATCTTCCTAACTGTCAGCATGGTAAAACACTGGAATAAATTGCTGGACTTACTCCAATACATCCACATCCTTTCTATTGGGGGGGGGGGGAGTGTCCTTTCTGTAATGGGAGAAGTCATTATTGTATGTAATATAAAGTCACTCTTTTTTTTTTTTTTTTTTTTTTTAAGCACATGCAGTGAAATTCAAGTTCCATGTAAGCCAGTGGGAAGTCTCTCTATATGGATGCTTTGGAGGGGTAATGTTGATTTCCTCCCCCTCCCCCACACACATACAGAATGGGCAATGAGTTGCTTAGCACCTCTGGAAGTCAGATAATTTTTACTTAGACACTTATACATGGATTAGGTGCTTATATTTTGACATATTGATTTGAAAATGTTGGCTTAGATTGAAGATTTCATAAAAGTTAGTTAATGGTATAGAAAGAACTTGGGTTGTATGCAATATACTAGGAGCTTTGCCCAGAATTTTTGAAAATGAAACAATGATTAATATTAGTGGCTATATAAGCAATACCATAATTCATATTTCTTACAGTCAGACTTGAAAGTTTGTTTGAATCAGACAAACGCCTGGGCATCTCCAGCATACAGGAAAAGATACGCTCTGAGGTGTTTGTGTGTTTTTCTTCTTTGAAGTGAGTGTGTCTTTGGTTAAGTTGCTTCCAGATCCCATTTCATGTAGGGATGTGATTGTGTAAATGGCTAGCCTGGGTTACACTCTGTTATACTCAGCCCTCTCCTTGCCCCCCACATTGCTGCCTGTGCATCGGAGGCATCAGTGAGGGCACACAGGAGCTAGCTCCTTATGAGTACCAGTTCCTGTACAGTCTCCTGCCTCTCCTCCCCACCCCTGCCCCTGGGCTGCTACGGGTACACATTTCCCAAAATAAATGAATTGTAACATCCCTAATTTCATGCCACTCCATCACAGACTCTTAGCCAAAAACTTACACTGGTGACAGAAAAGGGGGGGCAGTCAAAAGTCTGCTAGAGAGTTTGCAGCTTGTGAACGTAGGATGAACTGAACTATTTTTGATGTGGGCCTCCCTTGTAGACAGGGAGAAGAGAAGTGCCATCCACCTGCATGAACCAGTAGGGGAATTTAAAGGAGCTCAGAGAGGGAGACACTCGCCAAGGCACAATAGGAAGCTCTTCCCCCAAAAAAATTTCTAGCAGCTAGAATTGTTTATTTAGGGTATGTCTACACGGTTGCACCTTATAACCAGTTGCTTCGGGGAGATGATACTCGTCAGCCTAGGAAGGCAGTTCATCTAGGGGAAGGAAAACCCTGATTTTAAACCTCCGCTGCCTTGCGGCTATATTCTTCCATGGAAAAGGCTTCAGGAGTAAACCTCGAGGAAAAATCCGGAGTCGGAGTCCCTAAGACAGTTCGACGCTGCTTGCAGCCTCGCTCTGGCAACTCCTGCGACGGCGCCGATGCCAAACTGTAGCAGCCCTGCTGTTCCTTTGGATCCATCGACAACGTGGAGAGGGGGGACCCGCTACGTGGGCAATAGCCTGTTCCTCCATATTACATCGCCCTGGCTAGTATCCGACTACCAACATATCTCGCAACCCTGGAGAGGACACTCCAGCCTCGCTAGCGCTACTAGCGCTGAAACAACACGGGGAGCAACAGTTTACCGGTTATAAGCCACAGATCAATTGGCGTAGAGCATGGCGCCAGGGGTTGTTCCCGACGGTGGGAGGGATCTTCGGGTCTCACTGGGCAGTTACCGCCCGCCTCAAGCTGGGCAGCCCCCAGACAGTCAGGTACTGCCCCGCCACAGTCTGCTTTCCTCACTGGGTGCATGGGGATTAGGAATATTCCGAACGGCAGGCTGCAACCATCGCACCAGGCAACAAAACACTGAGAAAGAGACCACCTCTTAAACTGGGACGTTGGAATGTCCGTACAATGTTGACGGGCCTCTCCGAAGACGTATGGGACATTGACGACCTACGAAAGACAGCAGTCATCAACAACGAATTTCTGAGGCTGAACGTAGACATCGCCGCCCTACAGGAAACACGACTGGCAGACTCAGGCATTCTGAAAGAAAAAGACTACACCTTCTACTGGCAGGAAAAGGCCCCAGACGAGCCCAGACAGCATGGCGTAGCTTTCGCGGTGAAAAATAGCCTACTGAGTATGGTAGAACCAGGCAGTAATGGCTCAAAACGACTCCTCACCCTTCGTCTCAACACCACCACAGGCCCTATCACCCTCGTCAGCGTATACGCCCCAACTCTGAACGCAACATTGGAAACTAAAGACCGGTTCTATGAGAACCTAACATCTGTCATCAACAGCATCCCCGACAAGGAACAACTCATCCTTCTGGGTGACTTCAATGCCAGAGTAGGTGGGGACAATGACTCATGGCCTTCGTGCCTCGGAAAATTTGGCGTCGGCAAAATGAACGAGAACGGCCAACGCCTGCTCGAGCTCTGCGCTTTCTACAACCTGTGCATCGCCAACTCATACTTTCAGACCAAGCCCCAGCATAAGGTCTCCTGGCGACATCCGCGCTCGAAACACTGGCACCAGTTGGACCTTATACTGGTTCGCCGCTCAGCTATCAATTGCGTCCTGCACGTACGCTCTTATCACAGCGCTGACTGCGACACAGACCACTCCTTAGTGTGCTGCAAGATCAGGCTGAACCCGAAGAGGTTTCATCGTTCAAGGAAACAAGGAAATCCTCGCATCGACGTCAGCAAGATGTCGCAGCCTGACCTGACGCAGAAATTCGCAGAAGCGCTTGAGAAGGAACTTGACGCCACACAGACAGGAGACTCTGCCATGGAAAAGTGGGAAACACTGCGGAACATAATGCACCGCACTGTCCTGGCAACCTTTTGAAAGAGGACCACAAAGATGCACGACTGGTTTGAAGCAAAGTCCTCTGTGATGATTCCAGTCATAGAAGCCAAGCGCGCTGCCCTGGCAGAATACAAGCGGTCACCAAGCCAGAGGAACCTACAAATTCTCAGGGCTACTAGGAGCAAGGCTCAACAGGTTGCCAGACACCGTGCGAACGAATATTGGCAGCAGCTCAGCAACGACATCCAGAAAGCAGCCATATCAGGGAACACAAGAGGCATGTACGACGACATCAAGAAAGCGCTGGGCCCTACCAAGAGCAAAACAGCACCCCTCAAGTCATCTACTGGAGAAATAATCTCCGACAAGCAACAACAGTTGGGGAGATGGGTGGAACACTACTCCGACCTCTACTCCAGACGGAATACGGTGACCTCCGCAGCATTAGATGCCATTGAATGCCTGCCAACAATGGAAGAACTTGATGCAGAGCCAACAGTAGAAGAGCTCAGCAAGGCTGTTGATAAACTGGCCTCAAGAAAAGCCCCCGGCAGCGACGGGATTCCTCCAGACCTGCTGAAACAGTGCAAGTGTTCCCTACTGCACCCTCTTCACAAAGTGCTCTGTCAGTGCTGGAAAGAAGGAGCCGTACCGCAGGATATGCGGGATGCTAAGATCGTCACCCTCTACAAGAATAAGGGCGAGAGAAGTGATTGCAACAACTACAGAGGCATCTCCCTTCTTAGCATCGTAGGCAAAGTATTTGCTAAGGTCATCTTGACCCGACTGCAGAAGCTGGCTGAACGTGTCTACCCGGAGTCACAGTGTGGTTTCTGCGCAGAACGGTCAACCGTAGACATGATTTTCTCCCTACGACAACTCCAGGAGAAGTGTAGAGAACAGCAGATGCCCCTGTACGTCTCCTTCATTGATCTCACCAAAGCCTTTGACCTGGTCAGCAGAGACGGACTCTTCAAAATCCTTCACAAGATCGGCTGCCCACCAAAACTGCAGAGTTTGATTGAATCCTTCCACACAGACATGAAGGGAACAGTGCAGTTTAACGGCAGTTGCTCCGAGCCTTTCAGCATCAGCAGCGGCGTCAAGCAAGGCTGCGTTCTTGCCCCCACATTGTTTGGGATCTTCTTTGCCCTGCTCCTCAAGCATGCCTTCAGCTCAGCAACGGAAGGAATCTACCTCCGCACCAGATCGGACGGCAAGCTATTCAATCTCTCTCGCCTCAAAGCCAAGACGAAGATACGCGAGACGCTGATCAGGGACATGATATTTGCCGATGACGCAGCAGTCGTCACACACACCCAGGAAGAACTACAGTCGCTGATGAGCCGTTTTTCCATGGCCTGCAAAGACTTTGGGCTGACTATCAGTTTGAAAAAAACAAACGTCCTAAGCCAGGACACTGTCACTCCACCAGCCATCACAGTAGACGACTACCAGCTTGACGTCGTCCACCAGTTCACGTACTTGGGCTCCACCATCACCGATAATCTCTCCCTTGATGCTGAGCTCAACAAGAGGATCGGGAAGGCAGCCTCTACTTTAGCCCGCCTGACAACCCGAGTGTGGACCAACCCCAGGCTGACAACCGCAACAAAGATGGCAGTGTACAACGCCTGCGTCATCAGCACCCTGCTGTAGGGGAGCGAGACATGGACCACATACGCGAGACAAGAGCGGAGACTGAACGCCTTCCATCTACGAGGTCTGCGCCGCATCCTGGGTATTACCTGGCAAGACAAAGTCTCCAACCTCGAAGTTCTGACTCGAGCCGGCCTCCCCAGCATGTACACCATGCTCCGACAACGTCACCTGCGTTGGCTTGGCCACATACGCCGCATGGAGGACGGGAGGATCCCAAAGGACATCCTCTACGGGGAACTGGCATCTGGGAAGAGAACCACAGGGCGCCCGAACCTGCGATTTAAAGATGTCGTGAAGAGGGACATGAAAGCCATCGACATAAACACGCAGTCCTGGGAAGACCTCGCAGCAGACCGCCCGAAGTGGAGGGGCACCCTGACCACACAGCTCAAGTCAGGCGAAACGAACATGATGCGTGCATCAGAAGAAAAGCGAGCCCGCAGGAAGTTACGCAACAACAACAGCCAGGGAACCACCTATAGCTGCGACTTCTGCGGCAAAGAATGCCTGTCCCGGATTGGCCTTTTCAGCCACCAACGACGCTGTCCCCGACGCTGTCCCAGACAATTCGACACGAACCAAGACGAGAACTAGGATACGTCATCCATGGTCAACTGACCGACGGAGGCCAACAACAACACGGTTGCGTTTTTCCAGAACAACAGCCGTTATTCCGGAAAAACAATACTTGTGTCCACACTGCAATAGCGTTATTTTGACAAAAAGTCAAATTAACAGAAGACTTTTTCCAATGGTAGTAAACCTCATTCTATGAGGAATAACACTTTTTCAGAAAAAGGCGCGTGTGGATGCAGCAGAAGGAGTTCTGTCGAAAAAAGAGGCTTCTAGGAAATCTCACAGATGCCCTGATGGCCACTCTGTCCACACTCATCACAACTCTATAGTTCCTGTCTCCCAGCAGCTCGTAAAGCCCCAAACACCGAGACAGGAAGCTAGCTCGCTCTGGGAGCTGCAACTCATCATGCAGCTGCCACTACCAGAGTTGTGGACACCCATGTCCCCCAAGAACCCACTGGCCCTCACAGGGAGCATGCAGAGGCTCCCAGAAGCCTGCCAGGGGCCGCAAGAGGCACACGTTGTCCTGGTCTGCAGCGGAGATCCTGGCCCTCCTGGAGGTATGGGGCGAGATGACCCTCCAGGAGCTCCACTCCAGACAAAGTAATACAGACATATGTGTCCGGATGGCCGACAGCCTGGCCACAAGGAGCTACCACCGCAGTCGGGAGCAAGTGAGGAGCTCCAGCAGGGCTACGCCAGGGCCAGAGAGTGCAGCTCTAGCTCTGGGGCAGATCCTGCCCCTACTATGCAAAACTGCACCACATCCTGGGAGGGTGGTGCAGCCCCTTTCCCACCCCTGGTGGTGGACTTAGGGCTGGAGAGGCATGTCATCACCCAGCCCGGGGTCCCAGCCCAGGAGGATAACGAGGAGCTGGAAGAGGAGGAAAAGACATCTAGCACCATGACGACTCTCACATTGAAGCCAGTATCCCAGGGCCCGGATGTCTTACAGGCATCTTCCAAGGTCGGGGAGGGATCAGTAGGTGAGTGCTCTTAGTTTTTCCACACATACAGGGCAGGTGGGTGCTGAAGGGCTGGGGTGCAATCGTCACTTAGCCTTCTTGGCCTGGCCCTCGTGCTGCAGTCCCTGCACATGCAGCACCAGTCTGCGCCATGAGGTCTCACAAGGCAGCCCCGGAGCATCTCCAGGCTCCTACTAACTGGCTCTGGGGAAGCCAGACACACTTCAGGTAGGATGCCCTCCCACCACCAGCCACCACTGGAAGGAGGCTGGGGACAAGGGCATACACTCACTTGCACACAGACTGAGGAGTGCCGCACACAACACAGGCATGCCTGCACGCTTGAGGCACTACCCGCTCCCGGGGACAGCGTTGCCAGGCGCAGGTGTGTGCCCAGCCCCGATGGAAGCCCAGGCAGCTCGAGGCCCCTCTCCCAATCATGGGAATGCAGTGTGGCCAGCACTACCCTTGCCTGCTTGTCCACGGAACAGGAGTGGGGTGGGCAGGAAGCATGGTCCCCTAGGCACCTCTAGGCCCCTGTGAGGAAGGTCCCATTGGCCAGGACACACATGGCCTTGTTCCAGGAACATCACCCTCCTCTTGTCTGAGGACTGTTGCTCTCAGTTTTCTGCTGAGGGCAAGGCCTCAGGGACAGTGTCACCAGGAATAACTGACCACCTCTATTCTCCACAGCCAGACCAGCCATGACTGTGGGGTGATGACCAGCAGGCGAACTAGCCACCCGATCCCGGGGGAGCCACAGGCTTGCCTAATGGAGGGAGCACGTGTCCATCCTCCTGAACAAGGAGCAGACCCTGCCCCAGAATGACGATGCACAATGGCAGGCATAGATGTGGACCAAGCTGCTGCAGCAGGGCTACAACATGTGTGCCACCATCGGGGAGATGATGGCCTACCCAGATCCTATCCCTGCCCCCCTCCCCACCATGCCTGACCCTGCTCCAGCCCCCCTCCAGCCTATCCTCCTGTTCACTCTGGACCCCCAACCATCTCCGAGGTCTCCAAGGTCCCAGGACCCGAGGTGGAACTTCCAGCCACACCACGCTCAGCCCCAACTCTGAATCTCTCCTCCCCCATCCAAGGTTCACACTCCCCCTCCTTCCTCCCCATATCCAGGTTCTCAGACCACCTCCTCCCCAGTTACAATGATTTTTTTTGAAACACAAAACTGGTGTTTTTATTGACTGTACAAGGAAGGGAGGGGTTGTTGTAGGGAAGACAGAGGGGCAAGGCACAGGACCCTAGTGGGCAGGCCCTGGGGAGAGTTACTGGGGTCCTTCAGAGAAATTCTCCCTCAGGGCCTCCTGGATGAACACTCCTCCATGATAGGCAGATGGCAGCTGCAGGCAGCTGCTCGAAGGCCCTTCCCTCCCAGCTGGCTTCTGCCCTCCATCCTGGAAGGAAGGCCTCCCCCTTGCTCTCCACGATGTTATGGAGAAAACAACAGGCGGAGACTACCTGGAGGATGTTGTGCTCCCCCACATCAAGGCAAGTCAGGAGGCACCTTCAAGTGCCCAAAGGCATGTTCAGCCTGGATTCAGGCCCTGCCCAGGCAGGCACTGAAATGGTCCCTATGTGGGTCTAGGTGTCCAGTGTACAGCTTCATTAGCCACAGCGTGAGAGGGTAGAGGCTGGGGTTTCTGAACATGTAGGCATCGTGTGCCTTCCCCAACCACCCAACAGAAATGTTTGTGAACTGTCCATGGTGGTTGACCAGGACCTGCAGGTCCATTGAAAAATAGCCCTTGTGATTGCTGTTCTGGGCAGCTTGGCATTCTGGGGCCCGGATCAGGATGTGGGTTCCATCTATGTCCCACCCAACGCAGTTGGGGAAGCCCAGGGCAGCAAATCCAGCCACAATGGGGTCCGGGTCTCCCAGGTGGATGCCGCTGCGCAGCAGGACAGAGTTTATGGCCCTCACCGGAAAAGCTTATTCCAAAAGAAGCTTGCAGTCTAGACGTAGCCTTGTTGTTAACCACACTGGAAACTGGCTGTAGGTAAGAGAACAGAATGAATTGCTTCCAGAAATAAGAGACCTGGGAATTAGGTGATGAGTGGGCTGATGTGGCAGAATGAGACCTTGTGGGCTGAGGTCCCACCCTGTTGCACCCTCTGTTCCACTCGTGGTGTAGGCTGCTAGGACTCAGAGCCACATCCTAGGGAGCAGACCAAGGAAAACCTGCCTACATAATGGATAATACAGCAAGAAGCCCATTAAACCTGAGGATAGTTACAGATCATACAGTAAGGTGACTTGAACCCCCCACACTAGAACCAATTAAATGCCTGGTATAGGATAGTATGGATGATGGGAAGGTAGCATCCCTACCCTGTGTTAAAATTGCAGCCTTCTGGTTAATTCCATGCACGTCTTTCTCTTAATTTTGTCACTGGGGCAACATCAATAGAAGTGAGAAAACAGAATTCAAGGAAGCACTTCAATCCATCCTTCTCTGTTGCCTCCATTGCTGGATAATTAACCCATGTTTATAGGGAGAGGAGAGGAAATTATTAGAACTTCCATTTGTGAAAACCAGAAGTTCTTTAGCATGCATTGTATAGAATGTGTCTACTCCCTGCCAATCAATGAGAAACTGAGGCACAAAACAAAAAGTCTCCAAAAAAAAGTTATCTTGAAATATGACAACCTAAGTCTGCTTCACCCTAGCATTTCTCTGGAAGTGGCGGAACTAAACAATAACAAAATGCTAATCACTGACATGACTGCTTTCATGCAGTCAGAATTTAATGAAGTCCCCATGTACCTTCTATGGCATAGAAGATTGTTTAAAGAAAAACATCCCAAAATGCAGACAGAACTATTACTGAATCTTATTCATAAGTGTTTACCATACACATTATAAACTCTGATTGTCAGAGTCTGTTAAAATGTGTTAAGTCAGCTTTAATGTTGTTAGCACAGCAAACAAAATACTGTTTCCAAGATTTTTCAACAAGCTAATAAGACCTCTTATGCAAAAAAAGATCGCTGGCACTCATTTCCAAATATCCAATGGAGCGAACAAAATGACACTGAAGGAAATATACAAGATGTTATCTTCAGATCCTTAGTAGAAAATAAATCTCAGTTCTGTTTGCTAGCAAATTATTTTTCCCTTTATATCTGAACAACTTTAGCTTTTATTTCCTTGAGTTTATGAAAGTACTCCCACACTAGCTTGCCTGCATTCCTGAAGTTCGCATATATCAAGGTGGTATTTAAAAAACTTTTAAAGGAGATGCTACTTTTTCTACTGTTTTTATATCTAACACTCACTTTAGTTTGCGCAGGATTTGATTTAAAGCAAAATATCTGACTTGGACAACAATTTATAAGATGCTAATGTCAAAATATGCATAAAGTCCCAGAAAAGCCTATGTTAAACTGGCATTAGAGGTGTAATACATATCAGTAATTCAGGGCAAAAATTAGATGAGAACATAAATTCTGAGGGAAGTATCTGCCTCAGTTAGCTACCCTGAATAATGAGCCAAAAGCCCTGAATTCTGCAAGCATCACATGCTTATTTGTTCCAATGTAAAGTAAGTAAGGGTATGTCTACACTACTAAGTTAATTTGAACTAACAGCCGTTCGTTCAAATTAACTTTAATAGGCGCTACACATGCAAACCTCTAGTTCGAACTTAATTCGAACTAGCGGAGCACTTAATTCAAACTAGGTAAACCTCATTCTACGAAGACTAACGCCTAGTTCGAATTAAGTAGTTCGAATTAAGGGCTGTGTAGCCACTTAATTCGAACTAGTGGGAGGCTAGCCCTTCCCAGCTTGCCCTGGTGGCCACTCTGGGCCAAACCAGGAAAACTCTTCTGCCCCTCTCCTGGCCCCGGAGCCCTTAAAAGGACACGGTCTGGCTACGGTGCTTGTGCCAGTTGCAAGCCTGCCAGCGCCCAACCAGCAGACCCTGCACCTGGCACGGGATAAGCCAGCCACACGCTGCCACCCAGCCCTCCGCCTCTTCCCAGGAGCAGGCTGGCAGTTCCCAGGAGCCTGCCCGGGGCCACAAGAGGCGGGCGCCCACCTGGTCAAGTGCAGAGATCATGGACCTCATCGAGGTTTCAGGGGAGGCCTCCAACGTCCACGATCTCCACACTAGCCACAGGAACGCGGCCGTCTGCAGCCGCACAGCTGCCAACCTGGCCGCCAGAGGCCACATGCGAACCCGGGAGCAGGTCCGCCGCAAAATAAAGGACCTGCGGCAGTCCTGCTCCAGGGGCTGCCAGCCAGGGGCCGACCTGGAGACCTGTCCCCACTTTGAGGACCTGGACTGCATCCTGGGGGCTCACGCTGTCCATGCCCCCCTGGGTGGTGATCGACCCCAGGGCAGAGGGACACCAAGGAGGAGGACGCCGAGAGCGAGGAGCCTGCAGGAAGCCTGCACAGGACCCCCGAGGCATCCCACAGGGCACATCGGTTGTGTTGTCCCAGGCCGAGGAGGGCTCCGCATGTGAGTATCATCATGCTCCCCTTATTTGTACAGGAGGGTGGGGAGAGAGGGAGCCCAGGGACCGTGCGCCTGGGCCTTGCCCAACATGGAGCAGCAGCTGGGTGTCATGCAGGGGCCCTGGCATTGCAGAGGTGGGCTGGGTGTCACCCACCTTGTCCCCAGGGAGAATTGACAACTGCTCATTTCACCACAGCCGCAGCACCTGGGACTGCAGGGCACACCACCTCGCCTGCAACAGCCACCCGCACCCAGGCAAGCAGGTGCACCAGGAACCAGGTGTACCACCAGCGGTGGCACTTGCAGCTCCTGGAGCACCAGCTCCGCACCCAGGACCACTGGATCCGGGAGAACCTGCGGCTGCGGAGTTTGGGGACGCTGGAGGAGCAGGGCCGTGCCCTCAGAGGCCACCTCCAGACCTTGGTCGACAGGTTCCTGCCTCCTCCTGCACCGGCCCCTGCGGCTGTCCCAGCTCTCGCTCTTCCTCCCAGCCCTGTTCCTCCTCCGCACCCCGTCCCTCCTGCCCCACTCTCCACACCCACTCCCCCCCGACACCCCCACACCCACAGTGCTGCGAGACGGGAGAGCCAGCAGGACCCCCCAAGCCTTTCTCTTCCCTTCCACCTCCCTCCTCCCAGGTTTCCCCTCCCTCCTCCCCCCACCCCAGTTAGGTAAAATAAAAAGAGATTTTGTTGTCAAAACAAGTGTCTTTATTTGACATTAGGAAGGGGGGTTAGGGAGGGGAAATGGGAAGGGGGGGAGGGTGGAAGAAGGCCCCAGTGGGGCATGCAGGGAGAGTTCAGTCTTCCTCCTCCACCTGGAAGCTCTCCCGCAGGGCTTCCCGGATCCGGACGGCCCCCTGCTGGGCTTCCCGGATGGTGGCAGTGCGGGGCTGAGCATAGTGGCCAGCCATGCACTCAGCCTCAGCCATCCAGGGTGGCAGGAAAGCCCCCCCCTTTCGCTCACACAAATTGTGCAGCACTCAACATGCTGCCACCACGGGAGGGATATTGTACTCGGCGAGGTCAAGGCGGGTGAGAGGGACCTAAATCTTGCTTTCAGTCGGCCGAAGACCCCCTCGATCACGATGCGGACCCTGGTCAGCCTGGCATTAAAGACCTGGCGGGAGGGGTTGAGGTGCCCCGTGTACAGCTTCATCAGCCAGGGCATCCCCCACAAGGCACACGGGCATGTCCACGTCCCTGACCCTGATGTGGCGGCCAGGGAAGAAGGTCCCGGCCTGAAGCCTCTGGCACACGGAGGAGTTCAGGAACACCTGTACGTCGTGTGCCTTGCTGGACCAACCCACATTAATGTCCGTGAACTCGCCCCGGTGGTCACACGTGGCCTGCAGGAGGACTGAGAAGTACCCCTTTCGCTTGACGTCCTGGGAGGCCTGGTGTTCCGGGGCATGGATGGGGAGGTGCGTCCCATCGATGGCCCCCCCGCAGTTGGGGAAGCCAAGAGCGCCGAACCCCCGGATGACAGCATCTGGGTCGGCGAGGCAGACCACCCTGCGGAGCAGCACCCAGTTGATGGCCTTGACCACTTGCAGAGAGACACACCAAACCACGAATCACTGGGGCATCCGGGTGGCTGGGAGTGTTCGTTCCCTGGCACTGCCCCGCGCCACACTCTCGGAAGCAACCCCTGCGGGCGGCGTGTAGTATGGCTGGGACAGACTGAACCCTCCGGTGCGGGGCACTTTCGCCTCCTTCTCCTCTCCCCCATTTTCCCTGGGGTGGCCCATTCCCTCCTTGCAGCCGCCCTCCCCCCCGGCCCAGTGGCCAGTGAGTGCCATACCTGCATGAGCTCTGCTCCGATGGTGGATTTCCCCACGCCGAACTGGTTCCCGACGGATTGGTAGCTGTCCGGCGTGGAGAGCTTCCAGAAGGCGATGGCCACACGCTTCTGGAGGGGGATGGCGGGCCTCATGCGAGTGTCCCGTCACTGCAGAGCAGGGGCGAGCCACTCGCAGAGCTCCAGGAAGGTGTCCCTCTTCATCCTGAAGTTCTGGGTCCACTGTCTGTCTCCCCAGCGCTCCAGGACGATGCGGTCCCACCAGTCGCTGCTGGTGTCCAGACGCCAGATGCAGCGGGGCACGCTGGCATCCAGGCACTGCTGCAGCTCCTCCACGGCGGACAGGCGGAGAAGTAGGGGGCTGACGTGTACCAGGTGGTGCCAGGCAGCCTCCAGCCATTGCTGGCAGGCTTGCAGCAGCAAGTCCAAAAACTGCACCAGAAAGCCCAGGGCAAGCTCTGGCTCCATGTTGCCAACTGTGATGGCGTCCCCAAAGGGAACCACCGACACAGACAGGCGGAGAGAAAAATGCTTTGCTGTCCCTCGGCGAGGTAGGCAAGCAAGCAGAAAAGCTGAGAACCGGCTGTCCGGGGGGGGGGGGGGGGGTCACTTTAAGCACGAGCCTCAGATAACCTCAGACAGCAGCACACAAAGCAACTACTGACCTGATGCCCTGCCAGAACCGGTTTCAGTTGCCCTTAAATGCGCCCCAGCGTGCAATCGGTGTGGACACGCTAGTTCGAATGAGCAAAACGCTAATTCAAACTAGTTTTTAAGTCTAGATGCGCTAATTCGAATTAGCTTAGTTCGAATTAACTAATTCGAACTAAGTTAGTTCGAATTAGTGCTGTAGTGTAGACATACCCTAAATCTTCCCTCTATGACCTACACCAACTGAAGATATAAAAAAGGATACAATTCCAGGCCTCTGCACCAGTATACCAAAACCCTGATAAAATAACTTCCCAACTACTTGAGCAACAGTTTCTCCATCAATGATCCTCATTAATTGTCATGTCTGATGAGAGTGGGTATGCTTTTGGGCCCAAGATTCCTATTAAGACTGAGCTGAATATATATATTTTGGCTGATGACAGTCAATGATAAAATCTTCCAAAATCACAACTGTGTTGTCTGCTTTTAAGATACAAGTCACATTTTCTCTTTCAGCCTAATTGGGATATTTTGCTTCCCTACTCATTCCTGCATATCTTCCATCTCCCCCGTCCAACCATATGTATTCATTGGGAAATTATTCTTTTTGTAGATGAGGTGGTTAGTCAGAGAAATCTCAGATTTGCCCTTGCACTTAGAATTTATTATTCTTATTTCTGAAAGAATCTCTTTAATATTTTGTAGTTTGTTTTTCATTCTGTAGTGCTAAGATGCCTTGTGATAAAGAGGGCTTAAATGCATGGGGAAAAAAAAACAGGTTCAACAATGAAAGTGTTATATAGGATTAAGACATCTAGACATAGTAAGCAGTTAGAAATCCCTTTCCATGATGTGGTTATTACTTTTCAAAGATTAACATAATGGCATAACATGCAGATAATGAGCTTGTTGTTTTCAATGTGTAATAAACAGAAGAAGCAAAGTCTAAAAAAGTAGGGAAAGCAGGAGAAGAAATTAGACTCCAACCTTTAGTGACAAGTTGCCACTACAACAGAGGTGGGCAAAAATGTCTGAAGTGGCCCCAGGCTGCCCCAGACGGGTGGGGCCAGGATGCTTCCAGACTTTCCCACCCACAGACCATGATTGTTCTGGGGGTGGAAGAGCCACTTTGCCCCCCCTTCCCATTGAGCACCCATGCTCCTGACTTTGCACGCTTCCCCATCCCTAGGCCAATAATGGTTTCCTCCGCCCATCCAGGAGCATATAGTACTTTGAAGTGTTGCACGCTCCTGGCAAGGCGGGAGGAGACTTCACGAGCTTCCCTGCCCCCAAGTCCTGATTGGCCTGGGGGCAGGAAGAGAGCATGAAGTTGCTTCTGCCCTATCCTACCCTCGCCCTGCAAGAAGCGTGCAGCACTTCAAAGTGCCGCATGCTCCTCGCAGGACGGGGGCAGCACGGAGGAAACTTCTAATTGGCCTGGGGGTAGAGGAACGTGCGAAGTCTCCTCCCACCCTGTGAGGAGCATGCGGCACTCTGAAGTGTTGAATCTCTTCTAGTGTCGCCCTGTAGAATTAGTGCACACACTTCAGTGGCTTCTTTGAATATTAAACAGCTCTTATTTGTAATTAGTGAAGAGGGTTAAAATAAACAATGCATTGACACTTCTTTATTACAAGCTGTCACTCAACAATACTTTTAAGGAGCATACACTTACACAAAGGCCAACAATTCAACGCATCAAAGGCATACCAAACAACAGTGAAAATACTCAGTTTAGCTCAAAGGTCTGCAGGAATATGGTCAATGCAACAGTAAGAAACAACAAGTAGGATTCTCTTCGCCAGTTACAAAAAATAGGAACTATAGAGATTTTAGATATGGGTTTGAGTTTAAACATAACTGTACATAACTGGCTAAACTTTCACCCCATAGCAGGCCTTTTGCCCATGGGAGCACTCCAGAACAGCAGCATGTCATGCTTCTTTGCCAAAAGTTTATTAATCATCAACTTAAAAGATTGGATTGGATGAAATAACAAGCACCTTAATGAGCATGCCCAAAAGGCCGACTTGGCATCTAAATCAGGTCTTCAGTGCAGTCAAATATTACTACATTTGTTTTGCTTCATTTCATATCACATCAATTTCAGATAAAGGAAGCTTGTAATACTCATGTATTTCTGCTAGGGATATAAACAGATAACCATTTAACCAGCGCCTTTACCAGGTAATTCTGATTGGTAACCAATTAACTTCTGCCTGGCCCGGGCAGCCCCCAACCTGCAGTTAACCATATAACCGGTTACATGGTTAATAAGTAAATGTATCTTTTTTTAATATACATTAGGGATGTAAAGTATAATACAATATACGCTGTACTATAATATACAAACCTAATTTCTGCCTTTTGAAATGCTGTAAATGAGTCCAGCCATCACATGCACACCTAGACACAGTCATTTGACAGACAGCTAAAAGTCTGTGGTAACCCTATAGCATATCCATTTGGGAAATGATCATGTTTTCAATTCCCAAATTGTTATGATTACTAGGACCACATTTCTACATCACTTTTGTGCAGAATGGGCTCTCCGCACTCTTGTTTTTAAAACAACTTCTTCTAGGTTCTCACAAGCTTGCTTGTCTGCCTAACTCATTATGCAAATTTAAGATGCCACTTGAGAAAATTTACAGAAACCTGGAGAAGAATGTGTGTCCTGAAATGAGAGAAAACAGGGATGGAAGAAACACCTAGTCCCAATGAGCATATTACGCATGGGATCCTCTCTTCCGGATCCTCTATCTGCATGTGCATAACTCTGTGTCTGTGTGTATTAAACATTATAATATACAGGCAGTCCCCGGGTTACATGGATCCGACTTACATCGGATCCCTACTTACAAACGGGGTGAGGCAACCCCGCACTAGCTGCTTCCCCCCAGCAGACCAGGGAGACGTGAAGCTAGCGCCCTCACCACCCCCCAGCAGACCAGGGAGACGCGGAGCGGCTTTTCTCAGCAGACACCTTAGCTTGAGAATAAAGGACTGAGGGAAGTGAGGTGTGGGAGAATAAAACTGAGCTCTGGAGAAATGTTTGGCTAGAGTTTCCCCTACAATATGTACCAGTTCCGACTTACATACAAATTCAACTTAAGAACAAACCTACAGTCCCTATCTTGTATGTAACCCGGGGACTGCCTGTATATGTAAATAATCACACACAAATATATCAAAATATTCTATCACCCACTGAAGTTATGCACAGGATGACTAAGGTGATGACAAGCCTTTCAATGACTGGTACAGGACTCAATTAATAAAGAAAAATAAAGGAGGGTCATGTATTTCATGTATTAAATCCTGTCAAACTAACTTGATCTCTCTTTTTTATAAGATTATACGTTTGGTTCATAAAGGTAGAAGTGCTGATATAATACATTTAAACTTTAGGATATTCAACCTGGTACATTCTGATTAGCTTAGAACCGTGGTCACCAACCAATAGATCGCAATTACCGGTAGATCTCAGGGGCTCTAAGAGTAGCTCTTGAGCCCTCTCTGAACTGCGCACCTGCGCAGTACATTTACATTAGATTTCCTCATTTGAGGATCAGCTACTCACCGAGCAACAGCACAGGTGAGTAGCTGTGAGGAATGGTGGGAGCTGGGAGGTCGGGAGGGCTGAAACACCCTAGCAAGCTGACTGTGGCTTTCAGCTGATCGGTGGCTTCTGCCATGGCCAGCTGGCCGGGCAGCCACTTCTCTTCCCTCCAGCCCGGCTGCCCTGCACTCAGCCCAGGGAGGCTGCGTCTAGCTCCAGCTGTGCTGGAGCAAGCTTCCCAGGCTGAGCGCAGGATCACAGATGCCCATCTGATGGACTGTATACAACTAGCAATCTCAGACTACAACCCAGATTTCAAGACACTAGCAGATACTGTTCAGTCACAGGTGTCACACTGAGACTTTGTTACTGGAAGAAAAAATATATAATTATCAATACTTGATTTTAGATTTACAAAATAGCAGAGAACAAAATGTATAATTGTAAATGCTTCATTTGACATTTAAATAGCATGAATTAAAAACAGACCATTTATTTCATAACTATAAAAATGTGATTTTAATTTTATATATTGTATAATTTAAAAATAAATGTTTAACAGAGTGTATAAGGGCTGGGGATAGCAAGTGATGGACAGGAGAATAGAGAGGGTGGGGCTTCAAGGAAGGGGCTGGGCTTCAAGGAAGGGGCGGGGCAGTAGATCTTCACCTGTTCTGAGACTTAAAAAGTGATCTTAGCTGTAAAAAGGTTGGAGACCATTGGCTTAGAATATAAAATTTACATGCTACACACTAAATGGATTAATCACTGATAGGTATCAAAACGCAACTGTAGGTGGGGAATGGTCATTCAGCAGGTCTGTTTCTACTGGTATCAGGAAGGGATCAGTTCTTGGCTCTATTCTATTTATCATCGTTAGCAATGACCTGGAAGAAAACAAAATCACCACTGATAATATGTGCAGATGAAATAAAAATTGAGGGACTGGCAAATAATGAAAGAGACAAATCTGAATTGCTTGATAAGGTGGGTGTGAGCTAATAATGTGCCTTTTAAAATGGTGAAGTGCAAATGCGTAGGTCTAGGAACGAAGCATGCTGGTCATACTTATGAGCTGGGGAACTCTGTCCTGTGAAGAGTGATTCTGAAAAAAAGATCTAGGAGTAAATCAGCCTACGGTGAGGTCTCAGTGCAACAATGTGGCTAAAAGAACAAATATGATCCTAAAATGTTTGAACAAGAGACTCTTAAGTAGGAGTAAAGAGGTTATTTTATCTCTATATTTGGAATTAATGTGATTTCTGCTGGAATACTGTACCCAGTTATGGTGCCCACAATTCAAGATTTTTGATAAACTGTTGACTGTTCAGAGAAAACTACAAAAAAAAAGGCATGCCATAAAGTGACTAATAGCTTTAAGTCTATCCATTTAACTTAAAGAGAAAGTTAAGGAGTGATTTGATTAGTCAATAAGTATTCCGTGGGCTCTTCAGTCTAGCAGAGAGAGGTCGAATACAAGCGAATACCTCGAAGCCAAAGTTAGACAAAATCAGATTGAAAATAAGGTGTGTTTTTAACAGTGAGTTTACCAAGGGTTATTGTAGATTCTACATTACTAATGTTAAAAGTCAAGACTGAATGATTTTCCTAAAAAGGTACGCGCTAGGAATTATGTAGGGAAAGTTCTGTGGACAGCAATATAGAAGAGGCCACACTAAATTACCATAGTGGCCCATTCTGGCCTTATATCTTATGAACTGTTTCTATAAGATTTGTGAAGATCTTCAAAATAAATTCAGAATTCAAAATAAATTCCTGGCTTCTGATATTTCTTATGAAAAATTTAAATTGCCAAAAGGAAAGGTGAATGCAGCTCTGCTTTCTTTGTCAGCTAGTCTTTAATCTAAATGCGGTTCTGTGAAGGAACTGTCTCTTTTTAAAACACTGACTTTACTTGCTTAATCAAATGCAGTAGAAAAATAAATGTCCTTACATTGTCAATACTGATTTCTATTGAACTCACTGTTCTAGTGCCGGTCATTAAAATTCTTGGAACAGGAGATGACAGGAAAGCTCCTCCTTCTGGAGAGTTTAGAAAATGATCATTCTTAGAATCCTGATGGAATCATCATCATCAGAAGGAAAAAAGACACATAGCATTCCTTCTCCTCCACTGAAATCCAGACTGGTTTACATTATTGAAGGCTAAGTCCTGAGTTGACAGTTTCATAGCAAAATAGTGACAAAAGGCCAAGCCCATGAGGGAAAAAGGAAAGTTGGATTCAAAGCATGGGCTGTTTCTTACCATGTGACAAAAGGTATAGTTTGCTCATTAGAGAATAAGTATAATTTAAAATGAAATCGTAATGAAGGCTTTCACAGACTGTCTTGCATTGTGATCATAAAAGGCAATTTGGAAAAAAAAAAAAAAGAGAGAGTCAGCTTGATACTGTATGTCACACATCTTGTCTTAGTACTGATCAAAACAGGTCAGCCGATAACTAGGAGACACACCAGATATAATGAAGGAAAGTGAACAGTGAAGGAAAAAAATGTATGCAGAATTTTTTTTTATTTTCTGCAAGAGCACCATTTCTCCCCCTCTCCCCTTACACACATAGGGCACAAATGAGCCTGATCGAAAGTGCCAATGAAGCGCGGATTTAAATAACCCACACTTCATTTGCATATTTGCGTCCGATTGCTGTTTCGAAGAAGGGTATTTTGAAAGTGAAACCGCAGTCTAGACTTTTTTTTGAAAAATCAAAAACATAAAAACCCTTTTCGAAAGAACCCGTACTCACTCATTTTTTCAGGAGTACGGTTTTTCGAAAAAGGGGGTTTTTTTTCCGAAAACCATGTCTAGATTGTGGTTTCACTTTTGAAATACACATTTTTGAAACAGCGATCAGATGTGAATATGCAAATGAAGCACGGGATATTTAAATGCGTATCATTTGCACTTTTGGTAAGGCTCATTTACATCCCTCTTTTGACAGAGGGATGTAGTCTAGACATAGACCTACATAATAAGTTCAATGAAAGGAGTTTAATGCACTGGCTGCAGTCAGACAGTCCTTCCTCTAAAGTTTTAATATTGTTTGCATACTACACTAAAACAACAAAAAAGTTTGTGGTCTCTAACAGAATATAGTTTTAGCAACAATACTGTATGTTGAGCTTCTCTAGTCCAGCACCCTTGGAACTTGACTGGTGCCAAACCAGAGAATTTGCTGGACCACATGAGGTCAATATTGTCTAGCAGCATTATAAACATTTCCACTGCTTACTGGGCTCTTAGAAGACATTTAGAGATAAATTTGAGATAAACAACAGAACACTGAGAGCCAGGACTGGTGGCTGTAAAACTTTATGGGACCACAGGAAACTTTGCCATGCCTATGATAAGTGGATATCTGGCTAACTAAAATCATGACAGATCACGGATGTTGCCAGACCAGTGAGTGCAGCACTAGAGAGGTTCAACCTATAGTGTGTGCATCTGAGTAAAACCTTGGATGGTACCTGCAACTGCACATAATGGCAGACAGTGTCTTTGTTTACCTTAGGGGAATGTCTAGACTAAATTAGATTGAAATTGCAAATGAAGCCGGGATTTGAATTTCCCACACTTCATTTGCATAAGGGCAGCCGCACATTTTCGAAAAAGGGCTTTTTGAAAGTTAAACCTCCGTCTAGATGCGGTTCTTTTGAGGAGTACAGGATCTTTTGAAAAAAGGGTTTTTTTCGAAAGAGGGATGTAGTCTAGACATGCCCTAGGAGTCAAAAGTGTTTCAAGAACAAGGAGATTCTTAAAAATACTTGTATAGTTGCTGATCAAGCATATATAGATTTAAAAAATTAAATCTCCAATGTGATTTAGGAGATTGTGTGCCACAGGAAGTCTCTTGTAAGTTAGGCTAAGAAGTTTACCTAGTAAGTTATGAGAAAAGGATGAACGGATGAAAAAAAAAAAAAAACCCCTGAAAATGGAAACACATTTCATTTTGACATTGCTTTATGGAATTACCTGTTTGGTCTATTTGTACATTAAAACAATACCCACCAGGGAAAAAGGAGTCGAAATAGCCAGTTAAGCACAGATTTCAGGTCATATATTTTAGTTAATGTCAGGCTGAACTTTGCACCCAGCTTTGTGAAAATATGTCGTAACACACATAAGAAGAGAGTGGCTATTTATCTAAAACAGGTATGTAGTTTTTTGTTCAGTATTAATGCATGAGGAGTGCTCTCTAAATGGGAGATATAAATTCTGTCCCTACTGTGCCACCTGAAGTTGTTCCTGTAAGCAAATACATTAATCAGTTGCTACGCAAATTAAAAATGAATAATGATGGGAGATGATTGTGGAAATCAATGCATTCATTAAGTCAAACACTAGCTAACAAATAATTGGCTACATGAATGCCTAGTACTTTGTGGTTAAATTCAAAGTGAAAGGAAGACTTCAGAAACTGACATACATTTTTAGAGAAAAAAGGCATTTTATATATTTGAGATACTATTGGAGAGAATAGTGATAGAGATGTAGCCGTGTTAGTCTGGTGTAGCTGAAACAAAATACAGGACTATGTAGCACTTTAAAGACTAACAAGATGGTTTATTAGATGATGAGCTTTCGTGGGCCAGACCCACTTCCTCAGATCAAATAATGGAAGAAAATAGTCACAACCATATATACCAAAGGATACAATTTAAAAAAAATGAACACACAAGAAAAGGACAAATCACATTTCAGAACAGAAGGGGGATGTAGGGGGGGGGGAGGGAAGGAAGGTGAATGCCTCTAATATCATTAACTCACTGGCATTCACCTTCCTTCCCCCCCCCCCCACATCCCCCTTCTGTTCTGAAATGTGATTTGTCCTTTTCATGTGTGTTCATTTTTTTAAAATTGTATCCTTTGGTATATATGGTTGTGACTATTTTCTTCCATTATTTGATCTGAGGAAGTGGGTCTGGCCCACGAAAGCTCATCATCTAATAAACCATCTTGTTAGTCTTTAAAGTGCTACATAGTCCTGTATTTTATTGGAGAGAAGAGACTGTTTTCTATAAAAACAAATCCTTTCTGCTACAAATCCTACACTTTTGTCTTAAAAAAAAAAAAGTAGTAAAATATCCCCATGGATTTTAATGGCACAACTTTTGCCCAAGCAAGTGTAGATCAGATTTTTTAGATCATTCCCTCCCACAGAAATATATGCATGATCCCCATTCTGGTGTTTCACTGTCCATCATTTTACCTGAACATGAGGATGACCACAAGGAGAAATTTGCTCCCCCATGGAACAGCCAGTACTTGATTTGCCCCAGATCCTGCAGAGTCACCACACAAGGAATGCTTTCCCAATGCAGCAAGAATAATTATTGCAGACTTAGTTTTCCCACAAACTTTTAAGGGTGGCAAGGGCCACGCGTGCTGACCTTCCCCAGCTGTATATCTCCCAAGCCCATCTCTTAGAGCAAGAGAGGAACTGTCAGCTGCTTCTAAATCACCAATCTGTTAGTTCTGATACAGATGGCCATCTAGAACAAGTTATATAATAATTTTTCTCCTTCCTCCTTTTAGATACTTGAAAACTGCTATCATGTCCCCTGTCAGTCTTCTCTTTTCCAAACTAAACAAACCCAATTATTTTAGTCTCCCCTCACAGATCAGGTTTTCTAGAACTTCAATCATTTCTGTTGATCTTCTTTGGACCTTCTTCCATTTCTCCTCATCTTTCTTGAAATATGGTGGCCAGAACTGGACAATACTTCAGTTGAGGTAGAGCGAAAGAATGACTTCTCATGTCTTTCTCACAACACTACTGTAATACATCATGTTTGCTTTTTCTCCCAACAGCGTCACATTGTTTACTCACATTTAGCTTGTGGCTCACTATGACCTCTAGATCCTTTCTGCAATACTCCTTCCTATACAGTCACTTCCCTTCTGTATGTGTGAAACTGATTGTTCCTACCTAAGTGGAGTACTTGGCATTTGTCCTTATTAAACTTCATCCTGTTTACCTCATTTCTCCAGTTTGTCCAGATCGTTTTGAATTATGACCCTATCCTCCAAAGCACTTGCAACCCCTCCCAGCTTGGTATCATCTTGGGATGTAAGCAACTAGTCGACCATCCAACAAGCAAAAGCTTACCGGATAGTCAAGGGACCCATCGACTAGTCGCTTCCCCACCCACCCACCTTTGCTGCCCCTATCAGAGGGAGAAAGGGAGGAGGAACAAGGGCCAGTGCGGGGAGTAGCAGGGACCACACATGAGGTGGGAATCAGGTGATTCCATATGGCTTGTTAATCTATCAAAGAAAGCTGTCAGATTGGTTTGACAAGATTAGTTCTTTACAAAATTATGCTGTTACTGATCACCTTTTTATCTTCCAGATGTTTGCATATGGACTCCTTAATTATTTGTTCCATTATCTTTCTTGGCACTGAAGTTAAGCTGACTGGCCTGCAGTTTCCGGAGTTGTCTTTATTTCCCTTTTTATAGATGGACACTATATTTGGCTTTTTCCAGTCTTCTGGACTCTCTCCCAACTTCCATGACTTTTCCAAGATGATAGTTAATGGCTCAGATACCTCCTCAATCAGGTCCTTGAATGCCACCCTACTGGATTCTAGGAAATGCTATGGAAAAACCTCCGGATTAGTGTCACGGAGTGTCAGGGGGCGGGGTCCCCGACCCTGCACCCCCATCCACCGCCAGATGTGACTCTCAGAGCAGGTCGAACATAAGGTTTTATTGGTTCACAGGGACACAGTGTAGCATAGGGTCAATGTTAGCATAGGCCCTGAGAGCAGGCAGAATTATTCCTCGTGGGGAAAAGGGCTCACGGATCCTTCACCCCCTTTCCTGCTCCAAGCCTCATCTCTCATTCTAGCCCCGCCGAGATGGACTCTTCTCACAGGTCCCACTCCCCAGCATGGTGCAGCCCCACCCATCCTTTCACTCCTGGCTGGGAAGGGAGACATCTCCTGTGTCTGGCCCTCAGGTGTCTGGGCCCAATACACATCTGGAGCAAGTCACGATCAGCCTCTCCTTACTCATGCAGAGAGTGCTGCCAGGGCTGGGAGCAGGAAATTACGTACACATACAGCACAATACAGCAAAGAGTGAATGTAACAACATCCCCACTACATCACAGTTATGGTTTTCCTATGAGAATAGAATGACTAAGAAAGGGCAACCAAAATGATTAGGGGGCTAGAGCACATGATCTATGAGGAGAGACTGAGGGATTTGGGTTAGTTTAGTCTGCAGAAGAGAAGAGTGAGGGGAGGATTTGATAGCAGCCTTCAACTTCCTGAAGGGAGGTTCCAAAGAGGATGGAGAGAGGCTGTTCTCAGTAGTGACGGATGGCAGAACAAGGAGCAATGATCTCAAGTTACAATGGAACAGGTCTAGGTTGGATATTAGGAAAAACCTATTTCCATAGGAGGGTGGTGAAGCACTGGAATGGGTTACCTAGGGAGGTGTTGGAATCTCCACCCCTAGAGGTTTTTAAGTCTGGGTTTGACAAAGCCCTGGCTGGGTTGATTTAGTTGGGATTGGTCCCACTTTGGGCAGGAGGCTGGACTTCATGACCTCCTGAGGTTTCTTCCAACTCTATGAAACTCACATAAAGGGTAACTACTGCATATGCTTGTTTTTCAGAAACATGCTGTACCATAAAGCAAATATTGGAGAGGTTTTGAAATTCCAAGCATGACAACTATTTATAGGAATAAGCTCCAATTAATTTAAATGTTCCTCTTTAGCTCGTAGTTTACTCCCAACTACTTCATAAAACATTGCATCTAACCAGGTTGTCTTTTTTTAAATTCACCAATAGCTTCTGGATAACAAGCCACAGAACTACTAGAATACTGAGCTCTATAATTGTAATGTGTATCTATGACTACACACAGAACATTAACTTATCTTAAAGTTTTTCCATTCCCTATGGTATAATTACAGAATTTAAAACAATTTTTAGGTAACAGGCACACCATAAACCAGAAGAAAATACCTATTAATATTAGATAATACATTAACATTCTATTGTCATTTACCCTCTATAATTTCTAGTTAATTATACTGAAGGATTCCTCAAAGAAAGGCAGGTCTGTAAAACTAAACAAATCACATTAATACAATTTAACAACTTCATGTGTCTGATAAGTATATTTTTATAAGCTGTAACTTCTTCTAAAACCTTTCTAAAATTGAAGTTATCTTCTACTGCTAGAATGTATATTGTGCTCCAACTCTTCACATCATTGACATTGCTTTTAAGCTATTTACATCACTTTAAAATATTCCACCACTTCATTTTAATAATCAACACCACTCTAAAGGGAATAATGGGCAGAAGCATTGCTCCAATAATAATTTGTGTAGTTGGTAAGCCACACAGAGGTCTATGTCTACAATGGCAGAGGTTTTTTGCTGAGAGTTTAGGTGATCGAAAAATGCTTAAAAGAAAATTCCACTGCCAACATAATGCATCACACCTTAGCACTTTCATCGACAATGAGAGCAGTGCACTGTAGGTAGCTATCCTACCGTGTAATTCTCCCCTTTGTGCTGCTAGGTCTGGAAAGGCAAAGAGAAATGCAGTGCATCATGGGTCCAGACTCAATGCCCTGTGATGTACCACCATGGTGCAGAATGGTGTACAGAATGGTGGCTTCTGTACCACCATTACATGCACTTCTGTCTTCAATTCGCAGCATTTTTCAATGTCTCTTGTTTTCTGCTCACCACACTACATCTATATGTAAGCAAATACCTTCTTGCAACTGTTGTTCATGCCCATTCCAATAAGGCATGTGCATGTCCAACAGTCAGAAGATTCCACCCTAGCGACTAACAGCAGGGTCAGTCTGGAGGCCCTGAAGTCACACCCTCATAACACTCAATCTAGAGCCCTGCCAATCCACCCCCTACTTAGCTCCTTCTTGCAAGTTACTCTGACAGAGAGAAGGAAGGTGGCACTGGAATTGACATGAACACTACATTTCAAAGAACACGAGAAGGTAAAAAAACCTGTTTTTTCTTCGAATGCTTGTTCATATGCATTTTGGTCAGGTGACTCACAACCCAAAGTTCAGGTGGTGGGGTCAGAGTCTTACACTAATTGGAGCTCTGCTCATCCAAATGCTTAGTCATCCCTAGCCTGGTGGGTGATCATGTAGCTTGCAGCAAAGGTGTGGATGAAGGACCACATCAGCACTCTTCCTGTTAACTGCATAGGGATCTGTGCCAGGAATGCTGCGGACAATATAATGAAAACTATTTCTATTAACATGTGTAACATGGGTAAGCTTAGTAATAGAGATGTAGCCGTGTTAGTCTGGTTTTGCTTAAACAAAAGACAGGTCTATGTAGCACTTTAAAGACTAACAAGGTGGTTTATTAGGTGATGAGCTTTCGTGGGCCAGACCCACTTCCTCCGATCAAATTGTGGAAGAAAACTGGCATGACCATATACAGGCAGTCCCCGGGTTACGTACAAGATAGGGACTGTAGGTTTGTTCTTAAGTTGAATCTGTATGTAAGTCGGAACTGGTGTCCAGATTCAGCCGCTGCTGAAACTGACCGCCAGCTCTGACTTACATACAGAATCAACTTAAGAACCCCAGGCGTCCCCAAGTCAGCTGCTGCTGAAACTGATCAGCAGCTGATTCCAGGAAGCCCGGGGCAGAGCAACTCTGCCTCAGGCTTCCTATAGTCAGTGCTGGTCAGTTTCAGCAGAAGCTGACTTGGGGACGCCTGGGGCAGAGCAGCTGGGGTGCTGCTGGGTTGCTCCAGTAGTGCGCTCCTCGGCACTACTGGACCAACCCGGCAGCACCCCATCTGCTCTGCCCCAGGTGTCCTGATTCAGCCGCTGCTGAAACTGACCAGCAGCGGCTGAATCAGGACGCCTGGGGCAGAGCAGCTGGGGTGCTGCCGGGTTGGTCCAGTAGCGCCCAGAGCGGCGCTGCGTGACCAACCGGCAGCGCTCCAGCTGCTCTGCCAGAGGCGTCTGGAGAAAAGCCTAGTCTGCTGGGGGGGGGGGGCGTACTAGCTGCGTCCCCCCCCACCCCAGCAGACCAGGAAGACACGGGTGGCGGACCGAGACGCACCGCGGTCCCGCCACCTGGGTCCTCCGCGGCTTTGCTCCCAGTCTCCCTGGTCTGCCAGGGAGACGAGGAGCAAAGCCTCTGAGGACGCCAGTAGCGGGACAGCCGCGGGGCGTCTGGGCTGTCCCGCTGCCGGCTTCCCCGAGGCTTTGCAAAGCCGCGGGGAGGCTCAGGCTGCCTCGCTGCCCGAGCCCCCCCGCGGCTTTGCTCCGCGTCTTCCTAGTCTGCAAACCAGGGAGACGCGGAGAAAGCCCCGGAGTACACGGGCGGCAGGACCGCGAGGTCCCGCAGTCTGTGTCCTCCGGGGGAGCCCTGTTTGTAACTGCGGATCCAACGCAAGTCGGATCCGCGTAAGTCGGGGACTGCCTGTATACCAAAAAGGATACAATCAAAAAAAGTGAACATACGTAAAATTGACAAATCAGATTGGGTAAGCTTGTTGCACATTAACCTGTTTTGCTATCCAAATATCTAAAGCTCAAGGTTCATAATACAAAACTAAATAGGCCTGATCTGCAACCTTGGTTGTCATTCACACCACAAATAGCAGCCCACAATACAGGTAGAGTAAAAGGGAATATTAAGTTACTCAGTTATTATAACATGGCTCTGCTTCAGATTTGAGCTCAAATACCCAGTGTATGTTTGGGATCAGGTACCAAACCCAAAAGACATAGTGTCTTATTACATATTTGACATGGTGCATCAAGTTACTACTGGTATGTGGTTATACATCATGGCACATTGCGAGCCCATGTGGCAAGGTAACATCATATAATATCGCATGCCAGGAATGCTGACAAGAAATTTAAGAACAACCTTCCACTTTCAGAGCATTTTTAATAGGAAGTATGTCACAAGCTGTTCAACCCTGTGTTTAGTCTTCATTTTCAGTATGAAAAAAAATCCATTAAAACAATGCATTACATATTTAAAGGATTCGCTTTAGCATGTTTACTATGAACACAATATGTTTTAGTTTAACACGAAGAACTTGTGCTCTTCTAAAGTTTTAGTTGGTATAACATGGGCTCAAGGTAACTTATTAATGCAATGAAACTAAAAATCACTTAAGACTTCACTGTACTCCTTCACTGGGCCCAGCATAGAGTCAGTAGCTCAAAGACTAATTATAACAACAGGTATTCAGTTAGGTGAGTTCCAATCAGTTCTGAATCATGCACGAATAGTCTGCGTCTGTGGAACTAGTTTCCAGTCATAAAACGTGTACACATTTCTGAGACCTATTCAACCACACTAAAGTTCCAAACACAAAAAATATATGTATAAGTGACAGCTGATTATTTTAGAAAATTGTCTATAGAAATGCAAGCCAGCTGCTGCACTGGACATTGTGCATCACACAGGGTGCAAACTTTCTCTCAGCCCTCGAGATGGATCTAGACTTTAAATACTCCTGTAACTAAAATAACCATCACTGGTGAAAGAAAAGAGCAGATCAACAGGTGTTACAAGTATGTGCAGAAAAGTAGAATCCTGGAGCAGAAACCCATAGCATGGTTCTTATCAAAGATTCCTCCTTCCACATCAACGGAGCGGACAGCCTCTGTGGACTCTTAGGCAAAGTGGGGAAGAGGCCTGGCTGTGTGGTCTTGGAAAGGATGGGGTTAAGGGCCGCTGGCCCTCAGTGCTGCCCAGAGACTGGTACCCCCATCCAGTCATTAGAGTTGCCTGGAACACGATGCTCTAGCAGAGACTGAAAGCCTGGGACTTGAGCCACCACTGCTGCTACTGCTAGAGTTGCCAGGTGTCCAGTTTTTGCCCAGACTGTCTGTTATTTGGGTCCCCCATCTGGTTTAAAAAAAAAAAAACACGGAAATACTGGACAAGTGAAGCCCGGATAGAAGCCTGGCAGTAACAATTTCCCCCAGCTGTGTTTGGTGGGGGTGGGAGAGTGAGGAGTTTAAAGGCACAGTGCCCCGTTTTTTTTTGCTCAACAACTTTGGTCCCTCCCCTGCAGAATTTTTACCCCTTTTTTGGGGGGAGCAGGAGGAAGAGGTGGGTGTTCAGTATTTTTTGTTAAACCATCTGGCAACCTTAGCTACTGCACCAGCGGCCAGAGACTCAAGCCCCTTTGAATCACTAGGCCTCAGAGCAATCCCCACGCCCCATTCAGCAGGCCCGTCCCTTGTAGAATCCAGTATACTTCCACTGCCTGAGACCTGAAGAGTGAAACTAGGATATTCTAGCAGATAAGAGACAGGTGGCTGCCCAAACCTAAGACAGACCTCCACTGGGAAGAGCAACAGTGTGAAGACAAACACTTTGGTTAGATCCTCAGCAAATGCAAACTACCAAAGATTCATTGACTCCTGGGGAGCTATGAGAATTTAAATAGAATCATAGAACTGGAAGAGACCTCAGAAGGTCATCAAGTCCAGGCCCCTGCTCTAGGCAGGACCAGTTCCAACCAAATCAACCCAGCCTGGGCTTTGTCAAGCCTAGACTTAAACACCTCTAGGGATGGAGACTCCACTACTTCCCTAGGTAACCCATTCCAGTGCTTCACCACCCTCCTAGTGAAATAGTTTTTCCTAATATCCAACCTGGACCTCTCCCACCACAACTTGAGCCCATTGCTCCTTGTTCTGCCATCTGTCACTACTGAGAACAGCCTCTCTCCATCCTCTTTGGAACCTCCCTTCAGGAAGTTGAAGGCTGCTATCAAATCCCCCCTCACTCTTCGCTTCTGCAGACTAAACAGACCCAAGTCCCTCTGCCTCTCCTCATAAGTCATATGCTTCAGCCCCGTAATCATTTTGGTTGCCCTCCGCTGGACCCTCTCCAATGCGTCCACATCCTTTTTGTGGTGGGGGGCCCAGAACTGGACACAATACTCCAGATGCGGCCTCACCGAAGCCGAATAAAGGGGAATGATGACATCTCTGGATCTGCTAGCAATGCTCCTCTTAATGCAACCTAATATGCCATTAGCCTTCTTGGCTACAAGGTCACACTGTTGACTCATATCTAGCTTCTCATCCACTGTAACCCCCAGGTCCTTTTCTGCAGAACTACTACTTAACCGGTTAGTCCCCAGCTTGTAACTATGCTTGGGATTCTTCCGTCCCAAGTGCAGGACTCTACACTTGTCCTTGTTGAACCTCAGATTTCTTGTGGCCCAATCCTCCAATTTGTCTAAGTCATTCTGTACCCTATCTCTGCCCTTAAGGGTATCTACCTCTCCCCCCAGCTTAGTGTCATCCGCAAACTTGCTGAGGGTGCAATCCATCCCCTCATCCAGATCATTAATAAAGATATTGAACAAAACCAGTCCTAGAACCGAACCTTGGGGCACTCCGCTAGAAACCGACCACCATCCTGACATCGAGCCATTGATCACTACCCGCTGGGCCCGGCCTTCTAGCCATCTTTCTATCCATCTTACCATCCATTTATCCAATCCACATTCCCTTAACTTGCTGGCAAGAATATTGTGGGAGACCATATCAAAAGCCTTGCTAAAGTCAAGGTATATAGCTGAGCATCTAGCCCTCTCTGTCATGCCATTAGGTCAAATCTTTGTAATTCCCATTGCCAAGACCCTGACTCTTACTCTGGTCTCTTCAGGATGGCATCACATGCAGAAAATGCACAAGAAACAGTTCAACAGCAGCTGAATTGGACACATTAGTCCACACATGGGAGCTGACTCCATGATGTCCTGAACTCCCAAATGAAGCCAAAGGACATTCAGAACTTGGTATGATCAAACTCATTACAAGAGAGGTTCAATAACTGAAAAGATCTGTTACTTTGTTCAATTAGAGAAACTATAGCAAAGTTGTTGGAATGCACAAAAATTAGAAAGCTCAATTAGGTAACATGGGGACAAAGTGTCCCTTTTTTAATGCTGAGGCTGCATTTAACATGGACATAATACTCTCTAGCAGAATTTGAAGTCAGTAAGATTTTTTTTTTTCATATTAGTTTTTGCCCTCTCCCCAGTCCATTGTGCTGATCCATTTGTGTGGGAAGAATTGAAGAGGACATGCTTCCCTAATAATACTAATGGATGCTCTCACCTTAGGCAGTAATTGTTATATGTTCTCAGCCAATTGTCTATAAAGGAAAATACCATTACCAGCCAAACATACATATCTCCAAAGAGAAAGAATCTTGCCCCTGCCTTCCAAAATACCCTTTTCAAAGTTTTAAATTAGAAACTGCTCTCTGAATCACAACATACAGATTTTACAAAAAGCCTTCCAATTGACCACTTTGTGTATGAAAACTACAAACTATATATGGTGCATTCCATACAGTAGTTGAAGATGCAGTCAGACTTAAGACAGCACTTTGGAAGCCAATTATTGCACATTATGTGGCTTAAGATTCTAAGAATAAATATTTGGAACCACCACAATAAAACATTTTAAAATGGGTTACTGAAAACCTTAATAACATCTCTGCTGTGTAAACTCAAAAGCTTGTTTCTCTCAAAAAACAGAAGGTGGTCTGACAAAACATTACCTCCCCCACCTTGTGTGTCTGATATTCAGGGACGAACACATCAAAAACAACATTGCATAAGCCCTCACTGAAAAATGTACATACTTTTCATACATTCAAATTTACTGTTCTTTTATGGCACTCCTACAGAGAGGAGTACACTGGAACAGCTCTTTGGGTGTTGCAACAGCATGCCCAGTCAATAATCTGCCAGCTTAAGAAGTCTGAGAAGGGTTTATCGTAGACTAAGAGCCAAATAACTTCCTTTTTAAAACACTAACAAACTCCATAATCACAGACCAGTAATTTCAAAATTTTCATTTAATATTAACTTGGTAGCATGCAGCCAAGAAGAAAATTACTGGTGTATTCTCTAAATTTATGTAGATGAAGATAGCCCACAAGAGGTGGTGGAAAGAGACACAAAACATGAGCCTCATCCTATATTCAAGGACACTAAAGCTCATAGGACTTTTTGCTGAAAGAATTATACCCTGTGTAGATGGATCATTTGGAGTAAAAACTAAAAAGTCACAGAAAAGCTGAGATTCTGTACAGTAATTCAATTATGCTGGCTGGCCTGTGTCATTTATTAAAATAATATATTTTCAAAGTCTCAATTGTGCAACTGTAATGGGGATGCTCCGGCACTCCGCTACGGGGCCACACTGTCCCCAGCACTCTGGGGAGAGGTAGCCCTCTGGCTGCGTCCCCAGCTCTGCCGCGCCTGCGTCCAGGCTGTGCCGGGCAGAACACCAGAGGCTCCGCCCCCTCCGCAGAGGACGCAGCATCAGCTGGCTGCACCGGGGGCGGAGGGTGGAGGAGCGGCACCGACGCGAGGAAGCCGGGGGACGGACCGGCTGTGCCCACCTGTCCGAAACACATCCACCCTACAAGGGCCAAGGATTGGGTGCACGGCTGCCCTGCCCATCCGGCGTCAGCCGCAGAGCTGGCGGGACAACTCAAAAGGCCAGCGATGGCTGGAGGAGAAGAGGGGAGAGAGGAGGTGGCTCCCAATGGCGCAGGACCGCCCTACGCTGGGGAGAGTAGACAACTGACCGAGGGACGTAGGAAGTGACCCAGGGCGTGGCAACGGAGGCCCATGGGTTGGTGCATTGCGGGGATTTCCCCCCCATACCAACCGAACCATAGGAGAGCACTTCCTTCAGTTCCTAGGGCCCTGGGTCGGGGCTCGGAGTGGGGGAGGGCCCAAGCCCCCCCGCCTCCCTCGGCCGAGGCGCCGGCAAGGCTGCCAGTGAAAGACTGGTACTGTACGGGAATACACGCCTAGCAGTTGCACAAAAGGGTGGTGGGCACGGTCACGCCTGAGGGGGCAAACCCCTGCCCAGACGGGAGGGGGAAGGTAATGACGCGGGTGGTGCAGGAAGGCCGCGCCGGGTCACAGCAACACACAAAGACAGGGAAACACGTTACAGCACTGGAATTATGGGGCGATATGGGCAGGGATAAGCTCCCTTACATCCTAAAAGTAGTAATTTCTATCTCATGAAACCTTAATTTCTTAATACAGTTGAGATTATCAACTCCCATACTTCTCAACTCTCTGCCAACTGGAGCACTGGTTACAGAGGGGGCTGGGGAAAAGAAATGTTACTCTCAGTATCAGTGTAAGCAAGCAAAGAAATTGACTGACTGTTATGCAACAGAGATTACTATTATTAATTAATATTGTGCACTAGCACATTGATATAATTTACTCACCCCTTATATTAGGCATGGTACACAAACAGAAAACAAAATTTTTCCCTGCCTCAAAGAGCACAGATCCTACTAGGAAAAAATTAAGTATGTTGTAAGAATCTCTACATACTACCTTAAACAGTTTCCTTCCTTTAATGGAAGTAAGAAAGAGACAGGCCCCAAAGTGACTAAAATACAGTCCTAGGGGAAGTTGAGTAAAATCCTACTTACGTGTGAGGCTAAATGGAATGGTCTGGAGACAAAAGACAGTTATAGTATTACTTGATTCTTCCACATCAAAAATAAAATGTGCAAACTCTAGCTCAAGAATGTATCACTATGCAGCACTAACTGTACAAATGCAGTTAATTATGAAAAATACTTTTCTTAAGTCTTTGACTAAGTTGACAGCTCAGCTAGCATCCTTAGTTTAGATTAGAATGAACATCTGTGTTCTCTGGAAGCAATGTACAGGCAGTCCCCGGGTTACGTACAAGATAGGGACTGTAGGTTTGTTCTTAAGTTGAATCTGTATGTAAGGCGGAACTGGCGTCCAGATTCAGCCGCTGCTGAAACTGACCGCCAGTTCTGACTTACATACAGATTCAACTTAAGAACCCCAAGCTTCCCCAAGTCAGCTGCTGCTGAAACTGATGAGCGCTGATTCCAGGAAGCCTGGGGCAGAGCAACTCTGCCTCGGGCTTCCTGTAGTCAGCGCTGGTCAGTTTCAGCAGCGGCTGACTTGGGGACGCCTGGGGCAGAGCAGCTGGGGTGCTGCTGGGTTGCTCCAGTAGCACCCCTCGGCACTATTGGACCAACCCAGCAGCACCCCAGCTGCTCTGCCCCAGGCGTCCTGATTCAGCCACTGCTGAAACTGACCAGCAGCGGCTGAATCAGGACCTGGGGCAGAGCAGCTGGGGTGCTGCTGGGTTGGTCCAGTAGTGCCCAGAGCGGGTGCTGCAGGACCAATCCGCAACGCCCCAGCTGCTCTGCTCTAGGGTCCAAAACAAAAGCCTGATCTGCTGGGGGGGGCACACTATCCGCGCCCCCCCCCCCCCCCAGCAGACCAGGGACACGGGGAGCAGAGCAGCAGCGGCAGCGGGGTGCCGCGCCTCTGAGGCTTTGCTCTGGCAAAGTCTCAGAGGCGCGGGACCCCCCCCCCCCCCGCAGCTGCGGCTTCAGTCCCGGTGCCTGTGGTCTGCTGGGGACCGTCCCCAGCAGACCACAGGCACCGGGTCTCAAGAGGCAGCAGCAGCGGTTCCCGTGCTTCTGAGGCTTTGCTCTGGCAAAGCCTCAGAAGCGCGGGAACCCGCCCGGTGCCCCTGGTCTGCTGGAGACAGTCTCCAGCAGACCAGAGGCACCGGAGCAGCTTACGAACGGGGTTCTCTCGCCCCGGAGCTCGCAGGTAGCAATCCGCTACCTCGACCTCCGGGGCGAGAAAGCCCCGTTCGTAAGTGCGGATCCGACATAAGTCGGATCCGCGTAAGTCGGGGACTGCCTGTAATACACTGAAATACTAAGAATTACTAACACTGCTGCTGAAAGAGTCAGTCTCTAGTGTAAATACCTCCATAGCCAGGCTTAAACATCTACAAACCATACATTTAAAGATGAAGCTCCATGGGCAGCCAAAGTGTTTGGATCAGGAGCAGTTATATTTTTCAAAACTGAAAATTAAGAAAACCAGAGATCTTCAGATTACAGAGAAAGAATAAGTGGGTCTGAAGAAACACTATGGTCCACACCCCATACAAATTTCCATTGCCTCTAAAATTATGCAAGACCAACAATGAGACATTATACTACTTTTTACATTTGAATTAGGCACACAGGCTGCTAATTGAAAAACAAAAGTCTTCCAATAACATACACCTCTATTTAAAGTGACCTGACACACACTTTTGCAACTTGTTAATTTCTACAGTGTCATGGCACAAGTCCTGATTCCACTGAAACCAACCACAGTTTTGCCACAGACTTCAGTCAGAATAAGATATGACCATGAAAGCCAGTTATATATATTACCAGCAACTCTCAAAAAAATTCTGGAAGCATGGTATTTCCCAATAATTTACAATGGAAAACATACAGTACCTGAGAGTTTCCCTTAAGATTCTAGTTAATATTTTTGAAGCAACACCACTGTGATGTATGTGGGGTAGATCCAAGATGTGTGCCAAAAAGGTGAAATTTTTCAAGTCTACTGACAAAGAATCACAACAGTCACTTTGCTGCCCTACTTTCTTACATACACAGACCACCAAAAGTCGAACATTTAGCTTGCTCATATCCCTAGCCATCAGACCAGGCATGAAAATATTTTCTGCAATTGAACTTTTTTAGAGAACAAACAAAAACAACCTCAGACACTACCACGTATTACTCAAGATGGTTCATAATTCTAAGACAATCCCAGGTAAATCTGGACTTCTAACTACCTTAATGCAACTTAAACAAAGAGTGGTTCTGGAGCACCTTAGAGGCTAACAAAAATATATATACACATATTGTAATCGTTAGCTGTTGTGGGTATAGCCCACTTCTTTAGATGAGTGGAGCAAAGTCAGTCATATACCTAGCATATATCTTGCTGCTGCAAACTTTAGGACAAAAGTAAGAATTAGAATACTTGGCACATATAAAGCTTTACATTTTCAAAGTACTGTACCAAAGTTAATGAACCCTCAACACTTGACTTCAGTCTCAGAGGGGAAGTCATGTCAGTCTATATCTATAAAAAGAATAAGGAGTCCTGTGGCACCTTCAGGTACATCTACGCAGCAACATTATTTCGGAATAACTGACGTTATTTCCTAATAAAGTACGCATCTACACAGCAAGTCATTATCTCAAAATTATTTTGAGATGGAGGACTTCTTATTCTGACTCCTGTAACTCTCATTGCATGAGGAGTAAGGGATGTCAAAGAAAGTGTTCTTCCTTTTGGCACTGTCTACACAGGAGGAAGTCAAAGCCAAATTAAGCTATTTTGATTTCAGCTATGCAATTGACATAGCTGAAGTTGTGTATTTTAATTCGACTTTTGCCCTACAGTGTAGACATGCCCTCAGAGACTGAGGGATTTAGTAAGGCATAAACTTTCATGGGCAAGACAAGCAACTTCTTCCTTATATCTATTCCTGCTTCTGCAACTTCCACTCAAATTCATCTGATGAAGTGGGTTTTACCCACAAAAGTTTATGCCCTAATAAATCTATTAGATCCCTTGGTCTAACCTCACAGGTTTGTTAAGTACTGCCCCATTTTATAGCTGAAGTTACTTGGCTACACAGCAAGACTCTAGCAGAAATGAGAGATTAGAATTTAGGATTTTCCAGTTTTCATTTTGGTTCTCATTTCTCTTTCCCATGCCATGAATTTTGTTGCTTTAAAAGGTTTACTCTTCCAAATTTGTGGGGAAGGCATGATCATCAAAAGTCTGGACCTCTAGAAGGTCTTTCCTTCAGGTATCAAAACTGGAGGTGTCACTTCACCTGAGGAAGGTGGATTACTGAGTCAGAAGGAGAGCAACAAATACGTTTTGCAGCAACAAACTTGAAAGGAAAGCTGAATTTTAAAAAAGTGTCAGAAACATGTAAGCAGTAACAATTTAGTTAACCAGGTTAGTCATAAAATGTTTTAAGATTCATATGCCAACATATCACAACGTAACAGAGAAAGCCTAGGCTCAGAAATGCTATGGTAGCACAATTGCAGCTGTGCTGCTGTGACGTTGTACTAGAAACAGTTACTACAGCAACAGAAGCAGTTCCTCCACACTACAGTAAACTCATATCAAAAGTAAGTGCTACATGATTACGTAATTTTTCCATTGACATAGCAGTGTCTACACTGGACCCTAGATTGGCTTAATTCCATTGCACAGGCATGGATTTTTTCACAGCTCTAAGCAATATATGTAAGTGGATCTAACTACATAACATAGACGAGTCCTTAATCTACACTTAAAAGTTGTATCTGAATAGCTGTGTTGGTGAGGGGTGTGTTTTTTTCCCACATTCTGACCAACATAGTTATGCCAACAATAATGTAGATGCAGCTTTGATGATGGAAGAGTGCTTCTGTCAATGCATAGACCAGGGATGAGGGCTTCCCTGGAATCGACCCCTAAGACTCAGAGCTCCCTCCAGCATTGAGAAGCCCTGGTGCTACTTGCCTGGGTCCTCCAAGGCTCTGGTGTGAGGGGAATGTGGGGAGTGTATTTCTCCTTCTCAGAAGGCGCCACATCACTAGTCAGTGAAGTTTTGTGGTTTTTGTTTTGTTGTGCTTCTCAGTTATTTGCAGTCCCCGACTGATTTTTTCTGCGGGTCAGTGGCCCCCCAACCCAAAAAAGACAATGTCCTTCAGGAACTTAGTATTCCTATGCTGACAGAAAGACACCCTCCGCCTCAGTTGGAATATGCTTTGGTTACACTAGATAGCCATGCTATTATAGTCTGAGTATGTTATGAAGCTTAAGAAAAAGGATTGAGGCACTTCAGTCTCAAGTATGAAAATAAAAAGGTGTCATGAATGTGTCATAATAAGGTGTATCCACCTACACTGGCTGTCCTATGGAGTTACTGTTCATTGTACTTTTGGAAGGAGCTGTTTGTCACCACATTATGCCTGTCTAAAACCATCACTACTACATTTGTTATCCAAAGATGGAGGTTAAGACGTAAAGAAGAGGACTGGGGGAAGAGACTGTGGATTCAAGGTCAAGAGAATAGATATGACTTTGGGCTTTACTCCAATAGAAAAATAGTTACAGGATCAAGGAAGGAATTGATTTACAAAAAATACAAAAAAAAAATCCCTGATTTTCAAAGCACAGGGTTTTAAAATAGTGTGTGTAAAGTAGAGGGAACACTTAAGTATTTTGGCCTTATATTTTCCCAAGTAATCCAGTATTAGGCTAGGAGTGAATGATCACTAACATAATTGAAAACATTGTAAGATTTCTCTCACGCATAAAAGCTCACATCAGAAACTATTTGAAGTGTCCTCTCTACAATGCCCCATTTCTAGACTACAGCTAGTTATCATGAAGAAAAAAAAAGTGTATCTAATGTATAAAATGATAGCCTGTCGATTGAAACACACAGATATTGTCATCTAATTTTGTATAGAGCTACACATGGTACGTACTGTATCCATCATACAAGAGAATATGCTAAATTGGATACCTCCCTTCTAATTCAGCTGGCAGGTAATTGGTTTCCCTTTCATATGCTATTCTATTTTTAGCTGCCATTATTAGGTGGCCATATTTTCCAGGGCAATAAGAGAGATACTCTTTTATCCAAGATCAAGGTACTTTACAACCGTTAGTTGTTAACATCCCTAGGAGATAAATATTGCAAGTCTCTCCCATTTTACCAATGAGGGAATAGACTAACAGCAAAGTTAAAAGAATCTTGACCAAGGTCTACTGAAAGATAGTGAAGGAGTTAGGATTAAAACTCAGGGTCTCAACACCCATCCCTCTGCACTATAGTCGAGACCATACTGCTTCTCCAAGGAATAAAAGTTTGCAACACCTACCTTTAAAAAAAAGTCAAGTTGAAACAAAAGAGACCCTACCAACATATTTCAACACAGACCTTCAGGTACCCTCTCTATATGTAAGAATGTAATTCCTTTTTTTTTTTTTTTTGCCTGAATCACTTCTTGGTTGAGATTAACTGCAAAGTTCCAATCATGAACAGAATTCTTAAAATGATAGGCATTTAGGTCTTTTTACATCCTTCTAGTCACTTGCTGCCTGCATTATTTTAACTCAGATTTTTCTACTCATACCTAAAGTGTAATGGCTTAATACCACAATTACTACTGTAGATTAAACCACACTATTATGCCCAACATGTGAGCAAAAAGGGATGTTATGCTAGCTAATGGGCACCAAAGCCATTCCCCTTGACATTACAGAGGAGTGTAGCATACACAGAAAGCATTTATCATATTATTTCAGGAAGTTTACAAAGAGATGCTAACTAAAAGTTATTATTCTGTCAAATTTTTGTACTTATTTCCATATATTCTACTACCCAGAAAAAAAAGTTAGGAAGAAAGATACCACAGGGAAAAATTTTTTTAAAATGTAGAAGTTATTTCAGGGATCAAAGCTCTAAGCTCATCAATAAAAGATCTATTTTGAGAGCAGACTAGGATTAAATGTCAGTATACCCAAGAAGACCAATCAAGGTGGTAGATCTGACTATAAAAGTAATCTGGTCAAGCAGCTGGAGCTAACCTTCCTCAGTGGGGGGGGGGGAACTAAAATGGTCATTAGATCCCATAAGACAGATGTACATTGGGGGACCACACACACCATGTGTGTTTGTGTGCATTAAAGCCTTTTTGAATCAGTATATATTCTGCAAAGTTAATACAGGCAAGCAATATTAGCATTCAGTGAGATAATATAATTTAAAGATACAAGTATGATAAAACATTCATTCATTCAATACACATACTGATTCTAAGAGAGGTTTACATTCTCAACAGATGTAACTGTAATCCAGTATGGACAGTGTGGTTCATGAAGTCAGATGCCAGGCAGTGAATAGCTAACACTTTTGAATCTAGATACACTCATTGGCTAACCTAATGACCATTGCAGCATATCCAAAATTTTTCTTAATATATATGCCATTCCATATAGCATTACATACAAATGCAGGTGAAGCTAGAGATGTTAATAAAAGCTTGACGATAAGCAAAGCACAACAGTTAGTAATAAGAAATGCTGTTCACAGGAGTGGTGTGAGGATTCATTAGTCATTGTTTGTGGAGCACTTCTGAAGTACTATATGAATGCTAAGCACCAATTATATAGTACCGGATATGTATCACACATCCACAATCGTCATATTAAGGGCAAAGCAAGACTTATGGCTAGTACCCTATCTCCAGTAGGCTGGCCTCAGTAGAATTATTTTATCTCTGTAAACCAAGAAGCATTCAGACAGTTCACCTTCACCTATGACCAAGAAAACCAAGTTTACCTATAGCTGTAACCAACCTCGGAGTTCCCCTCCCCCCAGTCTTGCCTACATTACTCAGATAGGGCATCTCACTTCTTCCCCGGTTCTACCGGTAATCTTGCTTCACAGCGAGCTGTCTAATTTGGGGGAGGAAGTGTGAGCAATTACAAGTGTGCTACTTTCAGTTTGAGGAAATGGTGTCAGTTTGAAACGTGCCAGCAGTGTTCTAACATAGATACAGTTCTTATAGAAGAGAGAGACTAGACCCTCTGCCCCTTCCCATCTAAAAATCCCACCATCTCCCAAAAGTCAAACCCGCCCTCGGCTGTGGTTAACCAAAGCAAGCTCTGGCGCAAGCCTGGCCAAAATAAAGACCGGCACAGCCTGCCAGGTGCCTCTGCCTATTCCAGACGCCGGGTTGGAAGCAGGGGCTGTGAACGTGCCCGGCAGTGCACCTGTGCCCGAGACACCCGAAATCGTTACTGCCAAGGGCCTCTCAATCCCGGACAGGGACCGTTTTCTAGTCGGTGGGGGCCAAAGCCGCCGCGGAGCGAGCGACCAACCGACTGATCCGCGCGGGCGTTGGCCTCTCCCTTGCGGTTGTATCACTCACGTCCTGTCTCTTTTCAAACGCGCCCGAGTCCAGGCACCCGCCCGCGGCCCTGGGTGGGTCGGGCAGGGGTCCGGGAGGACTGGGCTGCCGCTCCGCGGGCTGCACCTGTGAACCCGCCAGCAGCCCGAGCCGGGCGCTGTGGGCGTAGGGGGGCGCGCTCCGGGCGGGCGGGCGGGCAGCCGGTCCCGGGCGCCCAGCAGGGGGCATGGGCCAGATCGGCCCCGGCGGTGACTTACCGGGGAGGCTCCTCACATGCCGATCGGGGGACCCAGGACAGGCGGCTGGGACGCGCAGCCCCACCACTCTGCCGGCAGCCGGCCTGGGCGCGGAGCAATAGGGCGGGGCGGGGCCGGCCGCGCCCGGGCCAATCGGAGAGCGGCGGGGGGGCCCGAGCTGCTGTCACAGCACGTTGCACGTGGGGCGCCGCCGGGCAAGCTGGCCGCGAGCCGGCTCGGGAAGCGCGGGTGGGGCTGCTCCGGCTCCCAGCGCTTGGTTGTCCCGGCCTTGCACTGAGGGCCCGGGGAGAGCCTGTGGGGAGCCGAGGAGCTAGCCGGGGCTGCGGAGCAGGCACAGCCTGTGGGGAGCCGGCCCTGGGGTGAAGGGGAAGGGACAGACAGGAGGTGCTCAGGGAGAGGGGTAGGACAGGGCGCAGAAAGTGAGGGCACAACCGAGAGGCTGCAGGGAAGACAGGGTCTGTGGGCAGATGCACGGTTCCTAGGGCTTTGAGGGGGGAGCAGGAAGGTTGGGGGGCAGAAAGCTGCAGCCTCCCCAGGAATTCAAATTAGGGGGGGTGTTCGACTTTACAAGAGGGGGTGTTAGGGCCGATGAGGGGTGACGCCGTGAGGGTGAAGGTGGGCTGTATGGCACCATAGGTCACACAACTGGGAGGATGTTGGGGAAATTTAGGGGGGGTATACACCCCCATAGAAGGGGTGTAGGGAAATCCCTGACAGAAAGGCATGTGGGAAGAGCCTGGGGTGAGGGGAGAGAGCCATGGAGGGAGGGCAGACGGGATGGAAAGAGAGCAGAGGGAGTGAAGGAGATGAGATGTTCAGGAGGAGGGGATGAGGACAATTGTGGGAGGAAGCTGGAGACACTCAAGAAGACAAGAGAAGGGGCATTTGTAATGGGAAAGAGGAGTTTTCGGGGGAGGGATGAGCTGTTCGGGGAGTGGGAGGAGAGAATCTAGAAACTCGGAGAGAGGAAAGAGAATGGGCACAAGAAAAGGAGGATGAGGAAGGTCAGTAGGACATGGGAGATTTAGGGTTAGAAAGTTTGAGGAGCTAGGAAAGCAGAGGCTGGGATGGGGAAAGAGGAGATATTGTGGAAGGAGGCTTTTGGAAAGGGAGAAGAGGAAGTGAAGAGATTGTGTGGGAGAAAAAGGGAAGCATTATAAATAGGGATTTTGGCAGCAGGCAGCAAAGAGGCAGTAGGAAAAAGATTTGGATCTGGTTCTTTTTAAGGATGTAAGCAGGTAACTGGTTAACCTTACCCGATGATGCTTACTGGTAACCAGTTAACTAGCAGCCCCATAGGGAAGGCAGCCTGCAGCCTCCGGGAGTTGGGAACTTGACGGGACTAGGAGCCAGCAGCCCCGTGCAACTGGGAGCCCCATGGAGCCAAGTGTCTCCCACCCACAGATAGTGGGGCTGGAGTGACTCCTCGCCTGTGGGATCCTGCTTAATCAGTTAACTAGTTACATGTAACACATAACCAGTTAACTGATTAAATGGGATTTTACATCCCTAGTTCTTTCTAGAGGTGTGGAGCAGTTTCATTTGAAGTTAATGGGACCTGTGGATGTTCATTACCCCCAGCTAATAACAGCTGTTGGAAGGGATCTGGCCTAAGACTTATACTTCACGTAACATGCATTTTTCTCCTTTTAATTTATTTTTTTATTCCAAGGATCATTTGTGCCAGTCCTGTGCAGCAGCCCCAACTAGTTACCTTTACACCAAGATCCAGCTAGTTTCAGAGCCCGAGGGGCTGGAATAGGAACCCAGAATTGGAACACATGCATGCTCTAGTGCTTTTTAATATACTTATGGTACTTGTATGACCTGAGTGCTTCACAATCTTTAATGATTTTATCCTCACAACACCCCTCTCAGATGGGAAAGTTCTGTTATACCCATTTTTCAGACAGGGAGCTGAAGCATCAAAGACAAAGGCCCTGGTCCTTAAAAATATTTAGGCTCTTAACTCCCATTGAAATCAATAGGTATCAGGTGCCTAAATAACTTTGAGGTTCTGTGTCTAACCTCTGATCTATACTAGGGGAAAAGTTTGAATTAAGATATGCAACTTCTGATATGTTAATTGTGTAGCTTAAGTCGAAGTATCTTACATCACATTCTGGCAGCATCCACACTGCGAAAAGTCACAGGGAGCACACTCTCCATTCAACTTCTCTTACTCCTCGTAGAAGGACTACTGGCAGTGACAGGAGCTCCTTCTTAGTTCCAATCAGTATGTCTTCACTAGATCAACTCTGGCTGCTTCGATCATCTCTGTAGTGTAGACATGGCCTACGTGACTTATTCCAAGTCACACAAAAAGTCTGTGGTAGAGTTAGGAATGGAATTCCAGTAACCTAATTCCCAGACTATTTGAACCCATACACAAAGGCCTACTTTTAACCAAATTTAAAGCTAATCTGGATAATTTGAGTTATCAAGTGTGGATGGGGCCCAATTTGTGACTAAGTGTAATATAGTAGATGTAAGCAGGGTCTGAATCAATGCTTCCATTACAGCTAGCTGGAATGGGAAAAAATCCTGGGTTTGGCTACGTAAATACAGTTCACTCATTTTGGTTAGGCCTTCTAGACATTCAACTGTTAGAATGGTATTTTGCCCATTGTAACCAATTTGGCTGTTGTGGGATCACATACTGTATTAACCATAAATGCAGGAATTGTAAGATATGACCACCAATGTTTGCACTTATTGAGAATGCAGAGAAGTCAGACTGTGTTTAACTCCATTCAAAGGAAAGAAACTGTCAGTGTAAATATACTTGGATGGACAGAGGCTCTGCTTCCAGAGCCCTCTAGATTAAGCTTGGCAGGGAGGTGAGTCAGCAGACTACGTGCCCTCCAGGTGTGAGTTGTAAGACTGGTTTGACCTGTTTCTCCCCAATCTTTCAATGACAGAGTTAAAAAAAGGCCTGGTACTAAGTCCCTTTTGTATGTAAATGTACTCTAGTGGATGCTGGAATCTCTTGTGGCTGGATTGAGCTTTGCACCAAGAGCTGAGACAACTAGGTTTGGCCCAGAGCCAAATCCGCCATGCGCCAGTGAAAGATGCAGCAAAGTGGCAATGGAGAGGTGTGAGGAGCAGCCAGCAGAGCAGTGGCAGTGAGGGGTGACCAATGAGGAGGCGTGAGAAGCAGCCAGCAGAGCAGTGACAGAGAAGGGCAACCAATGGGGGGGGGGGGGTGAGGAGTGGCCAGCAAAGCAGTGTCAGAGAAGGGCGACCAGTGGGGAGGCGTGATGAGCAACTAGCAGAGCAGTGACTGAGAAGGGCGACAAATGTACAATAAGCTAAGGTTGTGTCTACACTCGTGGCTTCTTGCGCAAGTATGGCTGTTTTTGCGCAAGAATCTGCAGAGCGTCCACTCTTCCCACCTGCTCTTGTGCAAGGAAATTTACAGTACGGCGTGGTAAGAGGGCTCCTTGCGCAAGAGTTATGCTCTTTTTTAACAGGTATAAACCCTCTTGCACAGGAGCTCTTGCGCAAGAGGGCAGTGTGGACACTCAGCAGGGATTTCTTGCGTAAGAAAGCCCTATGGCTAAAATGGCCATCAGAGCTTTCTTGGCAAGAGAGCGTCCACACTGCCATGGGAGCTCTTGCGCAAAAGCACAGTTTGCACGTGGCAATGTGGACGTTTTCTTGCACAAGACTTCTTGAACAAGAACTCTTGCGTAAGATGTTCTTGTGCAAGAAGCCGCCAGTATAGGCATGACCTAAATGTTTAACTAGTGTCTGAGGCGAGAAGTAAACTTCAAGATGAATGTGTCTCATTGAAGTGTACCTCTCGTTTGTTTCAAAATCTGTTACTTTTGTTACTTGTTCCTTGCACTGCAGTGTACAGGAAGGACTTGCCGAATCTGAGCATTTCACTCTATTAACCTTTGAGCTGCGATACTTTCCCGTGTTTAGCTTTTAAAGATGAAACCTGCTTACTTTTGAATATATAACACAAAGCTGTAACCGTGCACATTGTTTTTACCTGTAAAGTCTGTCTGCCTCAATAGGTTTAAAGAATGCAATAACACAAGATGCTTTTATATTATCATGAAGGAAGAAGTAAATGGAAGAAAAGGGGCTGGCCTCAGTATGATTTGGAAAATAGTCCTCTCAGTCCAGTGTTTTAGAGAAAGATGAAAGCAAACTTCTTCAAAGACAACTTTCAAAATGTTACTAAAGTAATTAGAAACAGACTGACCAAATTCAGGAAACACACAAAACCTTTGTCTTTGAAAAAGCCTTTCCACTAGTACCACTTAACACCATCTTTTATCCCTACATCTTCACCAGCTCCCTAGACAGAGAGGAAATTAATAAAAAATCTTTACAAATCATAGTCAAATTCAAAAACGCTATCCAAAGCAGAGTTTTGACCTTGAAAATCAGATGTGCTAGAGCAGCGGTGACCAACCAGTCGATTGGGATCTAGAGGTAGATCTTGGAGCCTCTGACATATGATCTTGATTGGTTTGGTCAAGAGGCTACCAAGTGCCGCCACTTCAGCAGTTCCTCCCCCCACTGCTGCGCAACTCCTGTCCTTTGCCTTGGAGCTGTTCCCCTCTCCCACCCTATATTCTATCTACACAGAATGGGGGTGGGGGCACAACAGGACTCGGGATGGCGTTTGCTGGCTACTTTTGGGAGTGGTGCAGGGCCAGGGCATGGGTGAGCCTGCCTTAGCCCCACTGCACCACCACACAGGAGCCATCTGTGGTAAGCAGTGTCCAGCTGGAGCCTGAATCCCTGTCCCAGACTCCCTTACAGAGCCTTACCCTGAACCCCCTCCTGCATCCCAACCCTTTCCCCAGGCTCAGCTCAGAGCCTCCTCACACTGCAAATCCCTTAGCCCAAGACCAGAGCCCGCGCCCCAACCCTCTGCCCCAACCTGCTGAAAGTGAGTGAGGATGGGGGAGGGAAAAAAGATGGAGTGAGCAGGGGCGGGGTCTTGGAGAAGGGGCAGGAAGAGGATGGGGCAAGGGTGTTTGGGTCTTAGGTAGATCCTGGATTGCACTTAGGTAGATCCTGGATCTCATGCTTTAAAAGGTTGGAGACGCTGTGCTAGAGAGTCCATGAAATCCACTGGGGACTTGGCTATTGCTACTTAATTTAGATGGAAGACACCAGATACTGACGTGCAACAGTATAAAACCCCTATGTTACATCTAGACTGGCATGAATTTCCAGAAATGCTTTTAACGGAAAAGTTTTCCGTTAAAAGCATTTTCGGAAAAGAGCGTCTAGATTGGCACGGACGCGCTTCCGCAAAAGCACTTTTGGCGGAAAAGTGTCCGTGGCCAATCTAGACGCGCTTTTCCGCAAAAAAGCCCCGATCGCCATTTTCGCAATCTGGTCTTTTTTTTGCGGAAAACAAATCTCTGCTGTCTACACTGGCCCTTTTGCGCAAAAGTTTTGCGCAAAAGGGACTTTTTCCCGAACGGGAGCAGCATAGTATTTCCTCAAAAAGCACTGATTTCTTACAGTAGGAAGTCAGTGCTTTTGTGGAAATTCAAGCGGCCAGTGTAGACAGCTGGCAAGTTTTTCCGGAAAAGTGGCTGATTTTCCGGAAAAACTGGCCAGTCTAGACACAGCCCTAGGGTATGTCTACATTACAAAGTTAATTCGAACTAACAGCCATTAGTTCAAATTAACTTTAAAAGGGGCTACACATGCAAACCGCTATTTCGAATTTAATTCGAAATAGCGGAGCGCTTAATTCGAACTAGGTAAACCTCATTCTACAAGGAGTAATGCCTCGGGAATGACTGTCATTCATGCTTAAATTCGACACTTTACATTCAAGTTTGAATAAAGACACTAATTATCTTACCCATTACAAAGATAGCTTCCCCAATTATCACCTCTAATATAATTAGCTCACCAACATTTACCTCCCCCCCCCCCATCCACTTTCTGTTCTGAAATTTGATTTGTCCTTTTCATATGTGTTCATTTTTTAAATTGTATCCTTTGGTATATATGGTTGTGACAATTTTCTTCCACTATTTGATCTGAGGAAGTGGGTCTGGCCCACGAAAGCTCATCACCTATTAAACCATCTTGTTAGTCTTTGAAGTGTTACATAGTCCTGTTTTTTGTTTCAGCTACACCAGACTAACACGGCTACATTTCTATCACTATTCTATGATTCTATGAATGCGTACTAGGTAACCAGCTAACCAGTTAGTCTTTTACATCCCTAGCTTCGATGTTAGTGTATCAAATCTGAGCTGAACCTTTATTTAGTTTAGAATCTTAGTGGATTCTCTTTACAGTCATTAGTGTTACCCGACAGGATAACACAATTCTACATAGCTTAAGAGCATTGTGATAAGCCTTCTGAGTTTAGAGAGAACTTCTAGTAACATTCTTGGAAAGTTCCTATCTCTTTCTTGCTACACAATTAAGTTTCTAATTCTCAGACATATTTGCCTCATTTTAAGATGTAACCTCAAAAAGTCTTATTTCAATATTCCTAACTCTGTATACAAATTTTCTCTTTATCCTTCCTCCTACCCCATGCTGGGTCTTTAACTTAAGCACTTCTAAATAGGCTTTGTTACTTCTAATATATTTCTATGTTAATGAGAGATTGAATGTATAAATATATCAGTGTTAAAAGTTCATGGTAAATCTTTTCTAGTTCTCAGTCAATGGGCTATCTACTGCATTCAAGTAATTCTAAATGTTACTAAAGAATAATAGAAAGTACTGTGCAAACTGAACTTTACTGTACAAGAGAAAGGATGGCCTTGCTTCTCATACTCAGAAATGGCCAGTAAGCATCTTTAGACCATTTATTGAGAAATGTTGCTAATCTATCTCTAGGAAGGGAATACACTTGATCTTAGCCAAAAGGCCGAGGAGGTAATATAAAACATTCCGCAAAATACTTTGGTATTAGTACTAATGTCGCCTATCATGAAGCACTGACTACCTTGACAATACTAAATGAATAAATACACACTTAATATAATACAAAAAATAATAAAAATAATTGTTTAAAAATTATTTAAGATAGCCAGACAGTGAGAAGGTGATCACCTTTCAGATCATGTACAAAGCGCAAGCACTCAAAAAGAAAGAAATGCATAAGTACTTCACAAATATTTCACTGTAATCATGAAAACAATGATTCATACAAAGTAAGTATATAAAGAACGTGCATATTTCATTGTAATACAACAATCCGAATTTTGACCAATGAATTGCTGTGAGTTTTTAAAATATTTTTTCACTGTCTCAATTCTGTATCTAAATATTTTCTTCCTGAGACATCCCTCAGTAGGAAATGTCAGTTAATATAATTTCAGTTGACAATATTTTGATGAAATAACTATAATTGCTGCTTCTTCAGGATAATATTGGCTGGGATTTTCAAAGAGGGCTTTTACTATGACTTGTACACCTAAGCTGTTTCTACACTGGGCCACTTATTCTGGAAAAGCAGCTGGGAGCCAGGCTGTAGACAAACTTAATGGGACCACAGGAAACTTGGCCACACCCATAAGTGGACAGCTGGACATGACGGACCACAGAAGTTGCCACACTAGAGAGGCTCAACCTGCTGTTCTTTTTTGAACTGTGTTAAAGTTCTGGCCTTCATGACATCTTAGGATGGGGTCTCAAACTCCCAGCCTGTGAGCCATCCTTGGCTAGAGCAATTGAGCATCTGGCCTGGGGGTCCCAGCAGGAGTGGATGCTGTCTGTTACCATTTCCCAAGCCCTGCCTCTTCCCGCCATCACCCACCCTTTCCCCACCCTCATGGTACCCATCCTGGAGGACGCAGTTTTGGAGATTGGGGGGGTCCTGGTGGCCTCTCCTGCACACTCTGCAGTAGCAGGAGCTGCAGGAAAGCAGAGTGTATGCAGTGGGAGCACTTGCTTCTCCTTCCTGCACAGAGAGTGCGGGGGAGGGGTGCAGCCTGACCACTGCTGCTTTGCCACACCAGGTGCCTGAGTAATCCCCAAAGCTGTGTCCTTGGGAATGGGGTGCCATGAAGAGGAGAGGGCAGGACAATGGAAGGAAGGGGCAGTGTTTGGGGAATGGAAATGGACAGCCCTTCCCCTGAGCCTGCTGATACTCCCAGGCTGCATTGTGCAACTGATAGACTCATAGACTTTAAGGTCGGAAGGGACCATTTTGATCATCTAGTCTGACCCCCTGCACAATGTAGGCCACAGAATCTCACCCACCCACTGCTAGAATAATCCTCTCACCTATATCTCAGATATTGAAGTCCTTGAAACGATGGTTGAAAGACCCCAAGATGCAGAGAATCCTCCCGCTAGTGACCCGTGCCCCATGCTACAGAGGAAGGCGAAAAACCTCCAGGGCCTCTGCCAATCTACCCTGGAGGAAAATTCCTTCCCAGCCCCATATATGGTGATCAGCTGAACCCTGAGCATGCTCCAGCCAGCGATGGCCTATGGGCTGGGAGTTTGAGCCCTGTGTCCTAAGACACAGTGGGTGAGGTAATAGTTAAAGCAAATCAGAATTACTGAATAGCTGCGGGAAAATAGTGCACATGTAGAAAGCACCAAATGATGAACTAAGCTATTTCAAAATAGCTTTGAAATAAAGTATGGAGTTTGCGTAGCTCAAATTGTGTATACTATATCAAGCTACATGGAGATGCAATTCCATGGGTGTTAAGGAGGCTTTTCAATTGTGTTAAACTAACCCAATTTTTAAAATATCAATTGTTATCAGATTGTAGACAGAGCCATAGAACTACCCATGAATGTCAGATTGGGCACACACTTAAGTACTTTGCTAAATTGGGCCTCAGACATTTGCTGATCAGCCAAATTAAAAACAAATGACTATTCTAAGGAAACTGAGGCTAGGGTAATATGAATTGCCAGTTTAATGGCAGATCCTGTATTAAATCTGTATGCTGTGCTACATAACATGAGAAAGGACATATTACCCATTTTGTAAGCAATGAAATGCACAGTAAGTCAGGCTTTTTTATATTTTGTAATTTAGCAGACATATTTCAAAACTATATTCCTGAAATGCTTAAAGTAAGCCTTGGGGAAAAAAGTCTAGTAGCCAAGGCAGGTTATTTAAAACCTTAACAATCATTACACTATCTATAGACATTTATATTAATATACTAAAAGACCCAAAATATAAGGGTTATTAATATTTATTAAACTAATATTTTTTCTGATTAAAAAAAGACAATTTTCACAGAAGAATTTTGGCCTCATGTAATAAATCTTTTCCATGGGTTTTGTAGTTGGGTCAACGGAATTTGCTTGTTTGGTACTGTTTTTTTCTCAGAATATGTTCTATTTATAACTCTCTTAAAACTTTTTGCAATATGTTTCCTGTTCAGACACACCACTTAGTCACCAGAAAGTGTCCCAGGCAATTTATCCACTTCCTGAACTCTTCAGAAAGGATTCCAAACTCATATACAAATCATGAACATATTTCAAAGATCTTGAGGCTTGCGTGTACAAATGGGTTCTTTACATACCAGAAATATATGAGAAGCTGCACAATTTACTCATTAGATGTACTGGGAGTGGGGGCCACCAGTTCAACAAGAAGATCATGTTTGATTTTACAAATCTGGAAACCAAGTTAAAGTAGTTGTACTGTTATTTTTACCCACTTATTCATTTAATTGCTTTTCAATGATTTCAACACTGTGCAAAGATTTATTTCACTGAAAACAAATATTTACACTTACAGCATAGATTTGTAGTGCAGACCCATCCCTATTCTTCCCTCTTCCCTTTTCTGGACAGACTTAGATATGCCATGGTTATGAATGCGTATGAATCATATCCTTGCAAAAAGTTCAAAAAGGCTAGCTAAAATAAAAATTGGCTGGCATTGCTCACACCCTCTGTAAAATTTTGAACTTGCATGATTGTGTAAATCTGCAAACCTGCCCCCTCTCATGGGGTATGTCTACACAGCAAAGTTATTTTGAAATAACAACTGTTATTTCGAAATAACTTTCCTAGGGTATGTCTACACTACAAAGTTAATTCAAACTAACAGATGTTGATAGGCGCTACGCACACGAACCGCTAGTTCGAACTTAATTCAAACTAGCGGAGCACTTAATTCGAACTAGGTAAACCTCATTCTACGAGGACTAACGCCTAGTTCGAATTAACTAGTTCGAATTAAGGGCTGTGTAGCCACTTAATTCGAACTAGTGGGAGGCTAGCCCTCCCCAGCTTTCCCTGGTGGCCACACTGGGCACGACCAGGGAAATTCTTCTGCCCCCCTCCCAGCCCCAGAGCCCTTAAAGGGGCACGGGCTGGCTACGGTGCCCGTGCTGGGTGCAAGCCTGCCAGCACCCAGTCAGCAGACCCTGCACCTGGCACGGCTCGAGCAAGCCACCCGCTGCCACCCAGCCCTCCGCCTCTTCCTGGGACCAGGCTGGCGGCTCCCGGGAGCCTGCCCAGGTCCGCAAGAGGCGGGCGCCCGCCTGGTCTAGTACAGACATCGTGGACCTCATCCACGACCTCCGCACTAGGCACAGGAAAGTAGCCGTCTAGGGCAGGGTAGCTGCCAGCCTGGCCACCCAGGAGCAGGTTTGCATGAAAATCAAGTTGGTTCACTGAGACCCCCGACCCTGAGCCCTGAGCTTAGAATGGCTGTACTGGGTCAGACCAAAGGTCCATCTAGCCCAGTAGCCTGTCTGCCGACAGCGGCCAACACTATGCACCCTGGAGGGGATGGACGGAAGACAATCACCAAGCCATTTGTCTCGTGCCATCCATCTCCAGCCTTCCACAAACAGAGGCCAGGGACACCATTTCTACCCCCTGGCTAATAGCACTCCATGGACCCAAACTCCATGACTTTATCTCACTTCTCTTTAAACTCTGTTATAGTTCTAGCTTTCACAGCCTCCTGCAGCAAGGAGTTCCACAGGTTGACTATTTGCTTTGTGAAGAAGAACTTTCTGGTGTTAGTCTGAAGCCTGCTACCGATTCCTTTCCTTTGGTGTCCTCTAGTCCTTCTATTATGGGAACTAATGAAGAACTTTTCTTTATGCACCCTCTCCACCCCACTCATGCTTTTATAGACCTCTATCATATCCCCCCTCAGTCTCCTCTCTTCTAAGCTGAAAAGTCCCAGTCTCTTTAGCCTCTCTTTATATGGGACCTGTTCCAAACCCCTGATCATTGTGGTTGCCCTCCCCTCTCCCACCCTCTCTCTTCCCCTCTCCCACCTCCTTTTCCCAGTCTCCCCCAGTTTTGTTCAATAAAGAGAGTTTCTATTTTGAACACGTGTCCTTTATTTCGTACATCAGGAAGGGGGGCTAGGGAGGGGTAAGTGGAAGGAGGTGAGGGAGGAATGGGGTACGAGCCCCCAATGGGGAGGACTGGGGTGGTTCTGCAGGCTCCTCAGGGTGGAAGCTCTCCTGAAGCCCCTCGATTGACCCTCCCCCCTCCGGATGGCAGCCTGCGGCAAGTGCAGCTGGGCTGGTGGCCGAGTGCTGTGATGTGCTGAGTGTGGGAACTCAGGGCACTCCAAGCCAGGACTGCTTTGCAAGCGGGGAACCCCTGAGAACTTTCTGTCCGGAGTGGATGTGGTGTCCCTTTAAGCACAGCCCTCGGCTAGCCTGAGACAGCAGCTCCACGCTCTAAGTCCTAATCCGATGCCCTGCCGGCACTGCTTCCGGCCACCCTAATCCTCGGTTCAGGGTCCACTCAATGTGGACATGCTAGTTTGAATTAGCAAAATGCTAATTCGAACTACTTTTTAAGTCTAGATGCGCTAATTCGAATTAGCTTAGTTCGAATTAACTAATTCGAATTAAGTTAGTTCAAATTAGTGCTGTAGTGTAGACATACCCCTAGTGTCTACACAGCCAAACCGCTATTTCAAAAATAAATCGAAATAGCGGAGCGTTTATTTCATTTTTGGTAAACTTCATTCTATGAGGAATACGCTAAATTCGAAATGACTATTTCGAAATAAGTTCTGTGTAGACGCTTATTTCGAAATAGGGGGCCTCCAGCCTTCCCAGGGTGCCCTGGTGGCCACTCTGGGCCAAACTAGGAAATCTCCTCTCCTCCCCACCCAGCCCAGGAGCCCTTAAAGGGGTAGACACAGTTTGGCCACAGGGCCTGTGCCAGCTCTAGGCCTGCCAGCCCAGAGCCCGCAGGCACTGCACCTGATCCAGTTGCCAGCATGAGCGAGCCAGCCAGTGCTAGCCAGCCCTCCACTGCTCCCCAGGAACAGTTCCCCAGCTCCCAGGAGCCTGCCAAGGGCCGCAGAAGGCGGGCGCCTTCCTGGTCCAGTGCAGAGATCATGGACCACATTGAGGTTTGGGGGGGAATCCCCCAACGTCCATGATCTCTGCAATAGATGGAGGAACAAGGCCATCTACAGATGGATGGCTGAAAGCCTGGCCACCAAAGGCCACATGCGCATCCAGTAGCAGGTGCGCATAAAAATAAAGGAGCTGCGGCAGGAGTATGCCGGGGCCACAGGGGGCAGCTCTCAACCAGGGGCGGACACAGGCCCCTTCCCCTATTATGATGCCCTGGACCACATCCTGGGGGGCAGGAAGGTCCGTTCCCCCCAGGTGGTCATCGACCCTGGGGCAGAGGGCCCTGACCAGGACACGGAGGACGATGACAGCCAGGAGTCACAGGAGCCTGGAGGGAGCATAGCACTCACCCAGGACCCCCGAGGCATCACAGCAGCCATGTCACCACTGTCTTCTGAGGCCAGGGAGGCCTTGACATGTGAGGGTATGTCTACACTACAGCGCTAATTCAAACTAACTTAGTTCGAATTAGTTAATTGGAAGTAAGCTAATTCGAACTAATGCATCCAGACTAAAAAACTAGTTCGAATTAGCATTTTGCTAATTCGAACTAGCATGTCCACACAGAGTGGATCCTGAACCGAGGTTAAGGATGGCCAGAAGCAGTGCCGGCAGGGCATCAGATGAGGACTTAGAGCGTGGAGCTGCTGTCTCAGGCTAGCCGAGGGCTGTGCTTAAAGGGTCCCGACCCCCACCCCGGACAGACAGTTCTCAGGGGTGCCCCGCTTGCAAAGCAGTCCTGGCTTGGAGCACCCAGACTACCCACACTGGGTACATCACAGCACTCGGCCATCAGACCGGCTGCACTTGCCGCAGGCTGCCATCTGGGGAGAGGGGGCAATTGAGGGGCTGCAGGAGAGCTTCCACCCCCAGAAGCCCGCAGAGCCACCTCAGTCCTCCCCATCGGGGGCTCGTACCCCATTCCTCCCTCACCTCCTTCCACTTACCCCTCCCTAGCCCCCCTTCCTGATGTACAAAAAAAAGGACAATTGTGTTCAAAAATAGAATATCTTTTTATTGAACAAAACTGGGGGAGACTGGGAAAAGGAGGTGGGAGAGGAGAAGAGAGAGGGTGGGAGAGGGGAGGGCAACTACAACGTGGAGGAGTTTGGAACAGGTCCCATATGAAGAGAGGCTAAAGAGACTGGAACTTTTCAGCTTAGAAAAGAGGAGATGGAGGGGGGATATGATAGAGGTCTATAAAAGCACGAGTGGGGTGGAGAGGGTGCATACAGAAAAGTTCTTCATTAATTCCCATAATAGAAGGACTAGAGGACACCAAAGGAAAGGAATGGGTAGCAGGCTTCAAACTAATAACAGAAAGCAAAATGCAGGACAATGTAGCACTTTAAAGACTAACAAGATGGTTTATTAGATGATGAGCTTTCGTGGGCCAGACCCACTTCCTCAGATCAAAAGGAAGTGGGTCTGGCCCACGAAAGCTCATCATCTAATAAACCATCTTGTTAGTCTTTAAAGTGCTACATTGTCCTGCATTTTGCTTCAACTACCCCAGACTAACACGGCTACATTTCTATCACTAATAACAGAAAGTTCTTCTTCACAAAGCAAATAGTCAACCTGTGGAACTCCTTGCTGCAGGAGGCTGTGAAGGCTACAACTAGAACAGAGTTTAAAGAGAAGTGAGATCAAGTCATGGACGTTGGGTCCATGGAGTGGTATTAGCCAGGGGGTAGAAATGGTGTCCCTGCCCGAAGTTTGTGGAAGGCTGGAGATGGATGGCACGAGACAAATGGCTTGGTCACTGTCTTTGGTCCATCCCCTCCAGGGTCCCTAAGGTTGGCCGCTATCGGCAGACAGGCTACTGGGCTAGATGGACCTTTGGTCTGAGCCAGGACGGCCATTCTAAGCTCATGGCTCAGGGTCGGCGGTCTCAGTGGACCACCTTGATTTTCATGCTAACCTGCTCCTGGGTGGCCAGGCTGGCAGCTCTCCTGCCCTAGATGGCTGCTTTCCTGTGCCTAGTGCGGAGGTCGTGGACGAAGTCCATGATGTCTGCACTGGACCAGGCAGGTGCCCGCCTCTTGCAGTCCTGTGCAAGCTCCCGGGAGCTGCCAGCCTGGTCCCGGGAAGAGGGGGAGAGCTGGGGGGCATCGGGTGGGTGGCTTGATCCATGCCAGGTGCAGGGTCTGCTGGCTGGGTGCTGTCAGGCTTGCACCTGGCACGGGCACCGTAGCCAGCCCGTGCCCCTGTAAGGGGTCCGGGGCAGGGAGGGGGGCAGACGAGTTTCCCTGGTATTGGCAAAAGTGGCCACCAGGGAAACCTGGAGAGGGCTAGCCTCCACTAGTTCGAATTAAGGGGCTACACACCCCTTAATTCGAACTAGTAAGTTTGAACTAGGCTTAGTCCTCGTGGAATGAGGATTACCTAGTTCGAACTAAGTGCTCCGCTAGTTCGAATTAAGTTTGAACTAGTGGAGCGCTAGTGTAGCGCCTATCATCTGTTAGTTCGAATTAACTTTGTAGTGTAGACATACCCTGAGTGCCATCACTGTCCCCTTATGCGGGGTGGAGGCGGGGGGAGAGGGAGCCCAGGGACCATGCGTGTAGGCCTTGGTGACCACTGATCATGCAGGAACCTGTGTATGTGCTGTGCCAGCTGGGGCATGTGGCTCCAGTTGTCTGCCACGGGGCCCTGGCCTGTTACCCACACACATGACATGCTCCTCATCCCGGGGAGGGACACTGCACAATGCCCTCCCTCCAGAAGCCCCCTCTACGCAGAGGCAGGGCACATCTCTCCTTTCGCCCCCCTCCCCCACACACTATATACAGGACAGTGGCATGGGTGCAGTCCTGGGCAAGCTCACACTCTGAGGGATAGCAGGACATGATGGTGCGGAGACCTGCCGTCCTCACCTTGCGGTGGCGGGGGGGGCTGGGCTTTTCCCACTGTGTCCCCAGGGAGAACTGACCACATCTCTTGTTTCTCCACAGCCGCACCAGCTGCCGTGCAGGGTGCATCACCCCACCCAGGACATCCTCCCACACCCGGGCCAGCAGGCTCACCTGGAACCAGGAGTACCAGCGGCAGCACCTGGGGTTACTGCAAAGGCAGGTCTGCAGCCAGGAGCATTGGGTACAGGAAGACCTCCAGCTGCAGCGGGAGAGCTTGCGGGAGCTGCTTGGCCAGGGCCATGCCATCCGCAACCACCTGCAGACCCTAGTGCAGAGATTGGTGCCTGCTGCCACTCCAGCCCCTGTGGCTGCCCCAGCTATCGCTCCTCTGCTAACTCCTTCTCCCCCTCCCACTTTTTTCTCACCCCACGCTCCATACCCACTCTCCACCTCACCCCATGCTCCATACCCACTCCCCCCTGGGGATGCCGAGGCCCCCACACCTGCAGTGCTGGGAGACAGGTGGGCTGGCAAGACCCAACCCTGAGCTTCTCCTACCTTCCCTTGCCTCCCTGTGACAGGGCTGAGGGTATGGCAGCAGCAGCCGCCGCAGTGTTCCTCAAACCCCGCACTCCTGAAAATTGCACCGAGGCGCTTTTTGGGGCAGGAGCAGCCTCGGTAGCCTTGCACTGCTTGTTCGGCCGCTGCCCCCGGAAGTGATGCAGGGTGGCATGCTGACATTGGGGAGACACCAGAGAAGGGGCAGGGCCCAACTGTGAGAGGCACGGGGAGTATAAGAGGGGGCCAGGCAGACCCAGGAAGAGGAGAAGGAGAGAATGCTGAAAGGGCAACAGGGAAGGAAGGAGGAAGGGAAACAGGAGAGAAATAGAGAGAGAGAGAAAGAGGGGGGAGTGAAGGAGGAGCAGAAGCTGCCGGCAGGGAAAGCCGGAGGCTGGAGAGACTGGAGGGTCGTTGAGACACTAGCTAGTCAACTGATGTGGAAATGGGAGGAAGTGACCCAGGACTGAGCACTGGAGCCTGACAGGCAGCTCGAGGGTTGGTGACTTATGGCGGCTGCCCCACCAGCTGGACAGGGAGCTACATCTCTGTCCTTAGGGTCCTGGGTCGGGACCTGGAGTGAGGGTGGTCCCAGGTCCCCCTCCCATCAGTCAGGTGGTATCATGAGGGCAAAGCCCTATTGATGGGGTTATCCCAGGATGTTTAATGGCGGGTAGTGCCGAGACTGGAGCAGTAAGGACTGGGCCACGGGAAAGGGCAAGCACTCGGGTGAGAGGCCACGCCTCTAACCTCAATGATGACATGGCTGTAAGTCTGAGGGAAGGCTCAGATCGTGACACTCCCCCTTCCAGCTCCCTCCTCCCAGGTTTCCCCCTCCCCCTACCAGTTATGTTCAATAAAGAGAGTTTGTTTTTGGTAACATGTGTATTTATTTGACATCAGGAAGGAGGGTTAAGGAGGTGGAAGGGGAAGGACATCAGGGTGGGATAAGGCACAAGTCCCCAGTGGGGCACGCCAAGGAGACTTCACTCCTCCTCCATCAGGGTCTCCCAGATACCGACAGCTCCCCGATGGGCCTCCCAGCTGGCAAGGGCTGCGCATACAGACCAGCCAAGTGGTTGGCCTCTGCCATCCAGGCTGGCAGGAAAACCTCCCCCTTCCACTCACACAAATTGTGCAGCACACAGCACGCCACCACCACGTGTGGAATATTCCTCTCGGAGAGGTCCAGGCAGGTGAGGAGGCATCTAAATCGGGCCTTCAGCTGACCGAAGGCACCCTCCACCACAATGCGGGCCCTGCTTAGCCTGACATTAAAGGCCTGTCGGGAGGGATTGAGGTGTCCCATATAGGGCTTCATGAGCCAGGGTTGTAGTGGGTAGGCCACATCCCCCACCAGGCAGACAGGCATGTCTATGTCCCCACCCTGATGTGGAGATCGGGGAATTAGGTCCCGGCATGCAGCCTCTGGCACTCAGAGGAGTAGCAGTAAACCCACATGTCGTGTGCTTTTCTGGACCAGTCCACAGTAATGTCCACGAACTGGCCCCGGTGGTCAGACACAGCCTGCAGGATGACCGAGAAGTACCCATTCCGGTTTATGTGTTCCAGGAGGCCTGGTGTTCCAGGGCACAGATGGGGATGTGCATCCTGTCGATTGCCCTCCTCCTCCTCCCCGCAGCTGGAAAAGCACAGGCCTCCAAACCCCTCGTTCACTGCATCCAAATCAGTGAGGTGGATGACTCTGCAGAACAGCACTCTATTGATGGCCTTGACCACCTGCAGAGGGACACAGAAAACCGAGAGTCACTGGGATACTAGGGTGGCTGAGAGTGCTCCTTCCCTACCACTGCCACATGCCCCTACTCTCCAGAAGCAATCCCCCCTGCAATCCTGGCCACCGTGGGCAGTCTGTAGTGTGGCTGGGACAGAACAAACCCTCCTGGGCCTCATGCATGTGTTCCGTCACCGCAGAGCAGGGGTGAGCCACTCACAGTGTCCTTCTTCATCCTGAAGTTCTGGGTCCACTGTTGGTCTCCCCAGCGCTCCAGGATGATATGGTCCCACCAGATGCTGCTGGTGTCCAGACGCCAGATGTGGTGGGGTATGCTGGTATACGGCTACTGCTGCTCCTCCTCCACGTCCCCCGGGGGGTCCAGAAGAGGGCCTAGGGGTTGGGCTGCAGCAGATGCTACCAGGCAGTCTCCAGAAATTGCTGCCAGGCTTGCAGCAAGACATCCAAAATGAGCACCAGAGTGCCCGGGGCAGCTCTGGCTCCATGTTGCTGAGTGCTGTGGGGTCCTGAGTCAGGGCAACCAAAGCAAGCTGAGACAAAAATGCTTTGCTGTCCCTCATCGAGGTAGGCAAGCAAGCAGGGAAAGCTGAGAACCAGATGTCCAGAGAGGTCCCTTTAAGCACAAGCCTCTGATAGCCTCAGGCAGCAGCCACACAAACCAACTACTGACCTGATGCCCTGCTGGAACCAGTTTCAGCTGGCCTTTAATGCAATTCAACGTCCAATCAGTGTGGACACACTATTTTGAAATAGCAAAACACTATTTTGAAATGCATTTTGTGTGTAGACGCGTTATTTCGAAATAAGATATTTCGAAATAACACTGTAGTGTAGACAGACCCATATAGATCCCAGAGATCCCTTGTATGCTTTTCATGGACACATGATTCAGTAGAAGCTGTTTATATACATAGACATTACCCATATGTTATTGGCAAGGAAAATTTAAAGGTGGAATGATATATAGAATGTCAGCAGCACTCATTCCCCCGAAAAAGACATGAGCACAGGCCTGTAATTAAGGATGGGTCTATAGTCTAAAAATTCTGTGCATCAGCTATCATCTGCATGATTCATCACAGAGACATAACCACAGAATTTCCTCCTTGGCCCACACTAAAAGAAGGGAGGTTGAAATATTTTCTTTCATTCCAGCACCAGAAGGAACACAGTGCTGTCACACTGACTGTTCAGCATGAAGATTCTGCCCTATCCATATTCATGGCAATTGCTCTTGCATTTATCTTGCATTCTCTGTGCAGACCATTGCTATAGTAAAGATGCTCCTGCCAGATTGGGACCAGCTGGAGATACTGTAAATTTAAAAACTCAAATTCTGTAACAATACTTAACTAAAAAGTTATAGTATACATTAGAAATGTAATCGTGTAGTCAATAAGCTAATAAGCAAAAGCTTATAGATTAATGCTATAGACTAGATGCAGTCTCTCCCACCCCCCACAGTACATTTTTTAGCAGGCTGGGCCAGCAACCTGGCTTGCAATGGGTCTGGACCCTACCCCTGTTGCGTCTCTGCATTTAAAGTGTATTAGGAGCTAGACTGACAGGCAGCCTGGCTCAGTTTCAGGAGCTCAGAGTTCCCCCTGATCCCGGGCAGGGGCTGCTGCCACCCTGTGCTGCCACCCTGTATCAGAGGCAGCAGCATGGGGTGACAGACAAACAGTCCTCATGGGGAGCTATTTTTCAAACTGGCTCCCCTTGCAGACGATCTCCTGCCTGCCCCCCGCTGCCTCTGATACAGAGCAGAAGCATGCAGTGGCAGGGGGCTCCTCAGGAGTGGAGCCGGAGCGCACTGGCTGCTGGCCCCGCCCCTGGGAACTATAGAACAGTTGACTAACCAATAAGAATTCATGAGGTTACTTGACTATTCAATTAACCAATATTTAACATCCCTAATTTCATCATGAGGTCTCTTTGTGATTTACCAGTACATTATTCCTATTTCACAGATGGGGGGATTAAGGCATAAAGAGGCTAAGTGACTGGCTTAACGTCACACAGTGGCTAAGTTAGGGATATGACTTGTGTTATCTTACACCCATTCCCAAGTTTTAGCTTCTTATTGTATCCCCCAAACCACCTATTTCCATAAATTTCAGGTAAAAAAACGACGGAGTAAAGAAAACTATCTGAAATTATATTTAAGTAGGATATTCCATTTCTAATCCTGTCTTAGAGATACTAATTTGTTTTCCTGTAAACATTTTCCTCTCCAGGGGCAAGAAGGAGTAAAGCATGAAGCTAGATGCATATGCAGTCTGTAGACTCAGGGCTTGTTTACATATGTACCATGGTTGAGCTGACGGAAGATACTATGGCTACGTCTAGACTGCCATGATTTTCCGCAAATGCTTTTAACAGAAAAGTTTTCCGTTAAAAGCATTTGCGGAAAAGAGCGTCTAGATTGGCACGGACACTTTTCCGCAAAAGCACTTTTGCGCAAAAGCATCCGGGGCCAATCTACACGCGCTTTTGCGCAAAACAAATCTGAGCTGTCTACAATGGTCCTTTTGCACAAAAGGACTTTTGCCAAAATGGGAGCAGCATAGTATTTCCACAAGAAGCACTGATTTCTTACATGAGATCGTCAGTGTTCTTGCGGAAATTCAAGCGGTCAGTGTAGACAGCTGACAAGTTTTTCCGCAAAAGCAGCTGCTTTTGTGGAAAAACTTGCCAGTCTAGACACAGCCTATGTGTGCCAACAGGAGAGCTTTTCCCACCAGCGGGGGTACTCCACCTCCCTGGGAGGCTATGAGAACAGGAGATGCTTCCCTATGACATAACACTGTTGTCACCAGGATTTAAAACAGTATAACTGCATCACTCTGGGGCAAGCTTGGTGATGGGACTGGCTGGAATCAAAGGGGCAATTGCCGCTGGGCCTGGCAATTCAAAAGGGCCCTACTGTGCCCAGAACCCTGAGCACTTTGAAATGCCCCCCTGCTTCAGGGAGTCAGCGCTGGCCAGAGGTGGAAAGTACCTAAGTAGAAATACAGTAGATTTCCAATAATCCGGAACCTTTGGGACCTAGGTAGTGCCGGATTATTGGATGTGCCGGACTATCAGGAGGTACTATAAACTGGTTATAAATATACACTGTATACAGTATATACTGTATATAAAGTGTTTTAATGCTTTTTATTGTACATACTGTATACAGTATATTGTAATGTTTTAGGTTTTTTTAACCCTTTTTTACCCTTTTTGCTGGGTTCAGCTGCTGCCGCTGCTGCCTTGTAATTCGTTTTTTGCTGAAGACCACTCACTAGGCTCTTGCCATTTTGATGCCGGACTATCGGAAGTGCCATACAATTGGATGCTGGATTACTGGAGTTTTACTGTACTTTGTTACACTGCTCAAGTACTTTTTTCAGTATTTGTACTTTACACAATAATTCATGTTTGTGATATTTAACTTTTACTCAAGTAGTGTTTTTAGAAGATATTGTTTACGCTGCTCCCATTTCCAGCAGCGCTTAGTTACTCACAACTTCCAGCACCCCACTGGCAGTTGCGCAAGCGAGCATTCTGATTGGCTAAAGCAATGGTTCCCAAACTTTTTGGCATCACGCCCCCCTTTTTGATTTTTGAAAAACCCTTATGCCCCCCCCCACCAAAATTTGATGGGAGGGAGGCTGGGTTGCCTCTTCACGCCCCCCAGTTTGGGAACCCATGGACTACATCATAGCCACATGTGCAAAGCATCCAATCGTCATGCAGTGACCATTTTAAAAAATAAATAACCAATCAAAAAGCACAATGACCCTGTCAACGAAGAAGCCGTTTAATAGCCTCATCAACACCTTTTCATTCTAAATCCATATCTGTGTGGGGGTAGGGAGCCCCAAACCTCACAATCCAAATCCAGCGTGTTGGGGAGGAGAAGTGCAGCGCTGTACACGCTATTCCCCCTCCCCTTGGCTGGGGGAATATTGTGCTGGAAACGGCCCATGAGAGGGTTTCCCTGCTGCTGCCATTGGCTAGATTTAGGACAATGGGAACAGCAGAGAGCAGTAGGGAGAGTGGAACTAGGTAAGCACCCCCCCCTCACCCCAACCCCAGCACTCCCATCTCTCCCCCATGCCCCCTGTCCTGCCCAAATCTCCTAGCCCCAGTCCACTCCAGCACCCTCCCACTCTTCCAGATACTCAACCCTCAGCCCACTCCTGCACCTCCCTCCCGTCCAGATCTCCACTCCCAGCCCACTCCAACACCCTACTTCCCACCAAACCCCCACTCTCAACTCCATCCCTATCCCACTTTCTGGAAACCCTCTCATTCACACTTAACCCCTCATTTTGGCCTCACCCCACAGCCTGAGGGGGAATCGTAAAATCTACTAACCCTGGGACCCCAAAAGAGTTAATCTGGCCTGTGGGAAGCCCTGAAGCTTGGTCCTCCCTGCCTCCTCCCCTCACTCTCTCTCGCCATGGGGTGGAGTGCCAGGGTAGTGAGGTATCTCAGTTGGGAACCACATCAGTGAGGTGTTTTTAGTTTCTTTGATGGTTTGTTCATTTGTTTTGTGGAGTGGTTGCCTCTCACTTGTGTGGCTCCCAACTAATTTTTCTGTAGATCAGTGGCCCCCACCCCAAATAATGGTGCTCTATGAAAATTTGGGTGGTTAATCATAGATTTCCAAAGGATGGCTACTTTTTGCTTCTGGATACTTGCGTGCAATTAAGATGCAATACTTTTGTACTTTTACTCAAGTTGTTTTCCAGAAGGACACTTTGACTTTTACTTAATTACATTTTTTTTCAAAGTAGCAGTACTTTTAGTCAAGAAACTTTTGGGGGTACTTTTTTCACCACTGGTGCTGGCGCTCTGGTCATGGCACCCTCTGCATGGCTGGAAAACCAGTACCAGCTCATGCCCTTATGTGGGGGTCAGCCCTGAGCCTTGCAGACTGGATTAAGGCAAGCCATGGGTTTCCCACCCCTGCTGTAGACTAACACACAGTACATTCAGAAACTGATGGTATTTTTTCATGGGGAGGGGCTGGGGATAGCCAAGTTAGTCTGTAACAGAAGAAACTTAAAAAGCAACTAACAGTCTAGTAGCACTTTAAAGACTAACAAAACTGTAGATGGTATCATGAGCTTCCATGGGCAAAATCCACTTCTGGCAAATGCCTGTTAAATGGCTTCGCTACCACTTGAATGACTCTTTCACAGGTTTGATGTTCTGCTAATAGTCCTGGTGGGTTTTGTCACTTTTAGGTTAATTAGATCCCCTCTGGGAGGAAGGAGAGCCACAGACCAGGGATAGGAAGAGGAGGGTGGGTAGACATTACGACCCAGTGGTGTCCCACATTTTTGGGTGTGCTACACAGCTGTGTATTGTGCATATGACAGGCCTGGCCACTACTTGCTGTGCTGTTTCAGTTTCTGCATTTCTTTGCCTCTGCTGTTGAACAGCTTGCTCTTCCATCGTGTTGATAATGCGTCTGCCTAGTGGTGTCGAGCAAAGAGTAGACTGGCTTCTGCTTATGTGTTTCCATGAAGTGAGGTAAAACCCTAACAATTTTGGGGTAGATCCTCAGCTGGTGTAAATTGTCATAGATGCAAAGCCAAATATCTTTGTATCTTGTTATTGAAAAGCCCAGGTAAAATGTATTTCACTTGAGATTATGGGGGCCCTGTAATCTAGAGCTCTCTGGGAAAGTCAGAATCTCTCTGGCTGTCTATATATGTGTTCAGGAGGAGGGGAAGGATGAGCTGAGGTTTCCATTATCAATACAAGTTCTCTTGCTAGCCCAGGGTTAGTAGTTATGACCAGAACCCAACAGTTGAAAGAAGTTTTAGCAAAAATGCTATTTTTAAACAGACTTGGACAACGGCCTAAGTTTAAATGCCTGGGGCTTTGCTTTAGAAAACAACAAGCAGAAAGCAAGCAAGAAAGAAAGACTGGATTAAAAAGAAAACCTGAATGAGAAACACAAGGGGAAATACTTCATACAAAAATTGGCAATCATCAGCTTACTGTTAAATTGTTAGGAAATAAGGATCTGGAAAGATATGCAAGACAACAAGGTTATAATTAAACACTTTAAACTATATAACTTTTTATTCAATATAAAGGACATTATGTTTTTGATGACAAATGCCATTTTCAGATTGCATGGAGTAAGTTCAGACATAAAAAAACGGAAATTAATATGAAGCACTGAAATTGCTCACTAAATTTTCTTTTGAGAATAATTTATCTGTAATTTCTCAGGAAATTTCTCAGGTAATTTCTCTGTCCATATTTTGAATATGTGAAATTCAGTGTTATATAAGTGACAGAGCATTTCTATTCAATAGATGCTTTCAATAAAAAATTCTTGGCCTTCTGCCAGAAAAACTACCATAAGGATTTGTGGAATTGAGCATTATTGCTAGGTAAGAAAACATTAGTCACTGGACTCCATTCTGCAAGCATGAGCTCACTAGTTGTAATTTTTAAAATGTACTAATTTAAGCTTCTATTCCCTGTCACTTAAATGCCCTACTAGCCAGCATAGTTAAAAAAAGACCTGCCTAATGAAAAAGCCTTGAAAGAATGCCGAAAGAATAGAATGCTGGCATCCTGTGACTCCCGCAAGTAGGCCCGTAAACAGTGAGGGGTAAAGGAGGTAATTGCCACGGGGTCTGCAAATTTAAAAGGGTGCCAGAGGAGCTCCACTAAAAAGCATTGTTGGATTGGAAGATGCTTTTGGTACACTCTAGTCAGGTTCTAGGGTGAGGTTACTTGGCCCTGGAACCTGCACAGGGCATATCAAAAGCATCTTTCAACCAAGAGACTCTGCCAAGGTTTTCCTTAGAGCAGGCATGCTGGGTCTAGGGAAGGGAAAGGATGAGGCTGGGCTGGCCCAGGGCTCCTCTGGCAGAGGAGGAAGCATTTGGAGCTTTTCCTGGTGGCACAGGCTGATGGAGGGAGACAGGGGGCTCATTGGTTTCTTCCCTGGGGCCCTGAATTGCTATCAGCAAGCATGCCTACAAAAAAGCAAGCCTTGCATGGTAGAAATATGGGACCAGCTCCCTGAGGCCCATTCATGACGTTTTCTTTGTGAGAGAGAAAAGGAAATGGCTACAGGATAATACATTTAATTGCACAACTGAATACTGGAAGCCGTACGAAATTAACTTTGCCATGTATAATAATAGACTTCCCAGCAAACCAGAAAAGAAAGGTGATATCTTCAGTTTTAATCCAAGAAACTTAAAGGAACATCTTCGGTTTAAACATCTCACATCAGTAATAGGTTTTTCTTGAGGTAACTATAAATAATCTAACTGAAAAGAAGTATATGAAAAAATACATTGTCTATATTTTTTTTAATTTTTGTTATTTTGTTCATGCACACAAACTTACACCCAATACCTCAGAACTATTTTGGTTCTTCATTCTCACTGAATTTGCTTAATTGGATTTCACTCTGTATTTTTCTGATAGATTAAGGAGCCATCAACTGTCTGAAATCTCTTCCCCATGTGGACAGGGGCAGCAGGTTTGCAGAAATATTGGTGGTGCCCCAAATGTCCAGAACCTGCACCCCTCCCCACTCAATCTTTCACCTCCCTACCATCTGCCTAAGGCTCTGGGGGCACGTCTAGACTGTGGCGCTATTTCAGGATACCACAAGTATCCCAAAATAGCAATGCCGCATCTTTAAACACTCCCGCTATATCCCAAAATAGCAGGCGCTGTAATCCAGCGTTCCTGTAACCCTCATTCCACGAGGACTCAGGGATTTGACGGAATAGTGCCTTATTTTGAAATTTGGTGCTGTCTACACAGTGCCAAATTTCAAAATAAGCTCTTGTGACCTAGACTCAGAATAAACTATGTAATTTGTGTAGCTTTTTCCAACAGAAGGATGCTGTCTGGATGCACCCTGAGAGGGAGTTTGGTTTGGGGAGGGAGTTTGGGTGCTGGGTGCAGGCTGTGGGAGAGGAGTTTGGGTACAGGTGGTGTAAGGGCTTGGGTTCAGGCAGGGTCGGGGGTGCAGACTCTGGGATGGAGTCTGGTGCTGGAGTAGGGGAAGAAATTGGGGGTAGAATGCAGGTGGGGGGGAGGGTGAAGGCCCTGGTTGCACATTGGGGTGAGTGCAGAGATGGTTGCGGGGGTGCCTTACCTGGCTGTGGGGGCCAGGGCCAGCCTTTGGCTGATTAGACAGATTCGGTCAAATCGGGCCCCGTGCCTAAGGTGGCCCCGCGCCCCTGAACCCGGAAGTGCCGGCCAGCAAGTTACAGAGCCAGGGGCCCTGCTCCACCACTATGTGGAGCTGGGTCTCTCCCCCGGCTCTGCCCAGAGCGGGCCCCGGCCCTCCCGCGCGTTCTCCCACCTCGCCCCCAGAGCGTCGCCCTCGGCCCCTGCCGTGCATGGCTCCTTCTCGCCGCCTGCTGCTACCCATGTACGGCACTGCACGTGGGCAGGGAGGACACCCGGGCCGTGAAGTGACATCACGGCCCGGGATTTTAAAAGTCCTAGGAGGCCAAGTTGCGGGGCCTCGCTGGCTCCGGGTTCAGCCCTGGCCCTGCAGCCGCGACATGAAAGGGAGAAAGTAGGGAACGGGCTTGTCTGGCCGGGGCGGGGGGAAGGGAAGGGGCTTCGGCTTAGGTGGAGGTGGAGGACTTGGGGGGCGGGAGCGGGGATGGGATGAGGGTGGGGGGGAAGGGACTTGGGTGGAGGCAGAGGGACGGAGGGGGAGGGGTGGAAGGAGAAGGGGCTTGTGCAGGGGAAGGGGAAGGCACCAATAGACAAGGGTGCAGGAGAGACAAATGCCAGGGGGCCAAGAGCAGAAGGGAAGGTGTCAGTGGGAGAGGGGACAGGGTAATGATGGGAGAGGAGAGGAGAGGGGAAGGGCATTGGGGGCTAGAGGGGGAGGTGCTGGGAGAAGGCTGAAAGAAGGGGTGGGCATGAGAAAGGTGGGGATGGAGCAAGGCATGTGTGAGAGCACAGAGGGGCAGGAGGGGAATGGGGCAGAGAGTGGTGAGGGGGTGGGCATCAGGGAAAAAGAGGGCAAAGGGGGCAGGGGTAGTAAGGGAAGGGGGAGGCACCAGGAGGGTGCAGGGCTAAGGGAAAGTGCAGGTGCCAGGGGATTTGGGGGTGAAGCAGAAGGGGAGACACCTGCAGGGGAGGGATCAGCATCAGAGGAGAGAGGCAAGGGAGGTGTTAGAAGAGGGGATGAGGAGGGGTAGCTCACATGATCAGAGTGGGGCTACTGGAGGAGTGGGCACAGGGGGGAGAGAAGGGCTGGTGGAGGGGAGCAGGTTGCAGGAGGGCCGAGGGCAGTGAGAAGGGCAGGAGTCAGGACAGCAGAGGAGGGTGAGGAGTTGGGGGGCAGCAGGCACCAGGGGAGATGATGGAGCAAGGAGAGGAGACATGGCAGCAGAGAGAAAAGGTAAAGGTTTAAAAATATTTATTAATAACTTGGTATGCTGCCTACGGCCAGTTTGTTTGCGACCCGCAGTGCAGTTTGGGTTTATGTGGGGATCAACACGTGGCCAGCGAGTGGGAGCCAAAACAAAAAAGTAGCCAGTGATCTTCTGTTGATGTGTTTTAGTAGTTAAATTCTTGGACTGTCATTGCTCAGGAAAAGTGCTGTCACATGGGTAGAAATCGGGTAAATATTGCATTTTATTAATATCAGCAGAACTGACTTAAATGGGGCCCATGTGTTGTGTAGTTTTGCCTTTAATCTTTGTATTCATACCTGTCAGTGTGAGAGAAGCTATTTGTATATATTTGCTTGCTTATGCAACCACACTTAAGTTGAGTCCCTCAACATGTTCTGTAAGTATCAGTGTGGCCCCTGGGGCTTCCAAAGTTGAGTTGCCTTAGCTCATCCCTGACAGGTGTCTGTCTAACCTGGTCTTAAATATCTCCAATGATGGAGATTCTACAATCTCACTAGGCAGTTTATTCCAGTGTTTAACCACCCTGACAGGCAGAAAGTTTTTCCTAATGTCCAACCTAAACCTCCCTTGCTGCAATTTAAGCCCATTGCTTCTCATCCTAACCTCAGAGGTCAAGCAGAACAATTTTTCTTCCTCTTCCTTATGATACTCTTTTAGATACTTGAAAGCTGCTTTCATGTCCCTTTTCAGTCTTCTCTTTTCCAAGGTAAACAAGGCCAATTCCTTCAGCCTTGCCTCATATCTCATGTTCTCTAGACCTTTCATCATTTGTGTTGATCTTCTCTGGACTTCCTCCAGTTTCTCCACGTTTCCTGAAATGTGGCACCCAGAATTGTACATGATACTCCAGCTGGGGCCTAATGTAGGCTCATTCCCTGCCTAGGGAACGTGAGACTGGGTGGGTTAATTTCCAATCCTCCTGTTTATTCTTTTCCTAAGCCAGGAGGGCACAGTAGTTCTGATGGGGGTTAGAGAGGGGATGGAAGCCAGATCCAAAATCAATGAGCCCTGGGAAGTGGTCCCATTGAAAGGAGACTGGATCTGTGGATGCTTTGGGGGTCAGCAGCAAGGGCCTGCTTTGGGAACCCCTCTCTTTGGAGGTGAATGTGGCAGCATTGAGACACCACCCAGAAGCAGGCGCCACAGACACTAACTGCAGATTCATGGGACGGCTCTCTCAGATCTTGCACATGCATAAGATAGATCTGCAGGAGGGGGGCAGTGGAAAGATTTCATATCATCATATAAGATTCCTGGTAACCCATCTCAAATATGAAAAACTAGGTTGATACCTGTTCATATCAGGAGCTGTTGAATTCAGCTCACCATTTGCAGTATCTCATTAGGATGTTTAGTGGAGAAGATATTGTTGTTGTTTTTTTTAATTTATACTGTGGGCAAAGCATGGGCTCACAAGAATTCACAAGAATTCCTCCATTGTTTTACCATGAGTCTCAAAACATTTGGGCTACGTATACACTGGCATGATTTTCCGGAAATGATTTTAACAGAAAAGTTTTCCGTTAAATACATTTTCGGAAAAGCGCATCTAGATTGACAGGACGCTTTTCCGCAAAACTTCAGGACCAGACTTCAAAGAGAAACTGCTGAGCTACAGTTCATCTTTAAGTTTGACACAATCAACTCTGGATTAAACAAAGACTGTGAATGGCTTGCTAACTACAAAAGCAGCTTTTGCTCTCTTGGAATTCACACCTCCAGATCAGCTGCTAGAAGTGGGCCTCATCCTCCTTGATTGGATCCACCTCGTCATCTCCAGCCTGATCCTGGCCTGCATATTTATTCCTGCCTCTGGAAATTTCCACTACCTGCATCTGACGAAGTGGATCTTTGCCCATGAAAGCTTATGCTCCTACACTTCAGTTAGTCTATAAGGTGCCACAGGACTCCTCGTCGCTTTTGCAGATTCAGACTAACACGGCTACCCCTCTGATACTTTTCCGCAAAAGCACGTTTTGCGGAAAAGCGTCCGTGGCCAATCTAGATGCACTTTTCCTCAAAAAAGCCCTGATCGCCATTTTCGCGATTGGGGCTTTTTTGCGGAAAACAAATCTCTGCTGTCTACACTGGCACTTTTGCACAAAAGTTTTTTGGAAATAGACTTTTGCCCGAACGGGAGCAGCATAGTATTTCCGCAAAAGCACTGACAATCTTACGTGAGATTGTCAGTGCTTTTGCGGAAATTCAAGCGGCCAGTGTAGACAGCTGGCAAGTTTTTTCGGAAAAGTGGCTGATTTTCTGGAAAAACTGGCCAGTCTAGATACAGCCCTGGTGTTTTTCTAAAGGCCTGGAATCAGTTGATTATGTAGGAATCTCAGCATTCATTTAAAAAAAGTTCTCTATACTTTTGGGCCTTACAGCTAAGGAGGAAAGCTTTAAAACATGAACCATAAATACTCAAACAAAAGGCCAATAAAAATCCAACATGTTTTATTTTTAAAATATCTTATGATTTGTAGACCATTCTCATAACTTTGTGTAGGCATTCCTTGTGATTTTTGGTTTGGCAATACTGCTCTTTGGTGAATTTAGAGAGGTCTCTCCCTTCAGTTTCCCTTTCCACCTTCATTTTTTGTCACAGGTTATCAGAGAATCATAAAGACAATGGAGAGTAGGGTGAGTCCATGACTATGGTTAATGACTGGTCAGGGTGACTATTATCAGCCAGTGGTCTGAATGAGCTATCTATTGCCATCTGTTAATCAACTGTAGGAAAAGGCTTCATGAGCAGACCTTATTTATATAGACAACTTACTTTGCCACAGAGATCAGTAGACACACTTGCTGTGTCAAAGTGATCAATTTTGGCTCTTTTGGGTTGAAATTAACTTAAGACTTGGAGCTGGGAGAATGAAATGTTGTTATCCATATTGTATGATTAAAAGACCTGAACTTAATATGACCTGGCTTAGGGTCTACCATAACTTGAACACTAAGCAGAGGATAGTGAGTCATATCTAGCTGAAAGTCACAAAAGATGGAAACAGGTTTTATTTCTGGTGGTGTGGAGTCTATTTGGGAGTCCTCAATTATATCTGACACTTTGCATTCACTGTTTAAAGGCAGAGCTGACTAGAGTCAATTGAGAGTCCTTGTCTTGTCTCAGTGATTGCTTGAGCAAAAATCACTGATAAATTCTTGTCTAGACTGATCTTTCGACCCAACATGCAGGTGATGTGTTGAAGAGCAGTGCAAAGGAGGCAATGGTGATGAGGTACCATATTACCTAGTGAAATCATTGGTGCTGAAATCACTAAGGCCTGGAATTTGATCACAGAACTGACATTTTCTTAACAAAGACTCTTATTTTTTTGCTATTTAAAAAGTAAATCAATGTAACAGAAGACTGCAATGCCCTCTGGTAACTTTTTAAAAATCAAACTTTAAACTTTATTGAAAAAATTGGATAGTTTGCAATTGAAAATATTTGACCTACACTTAAGGCAACGGATTTAATTTTCTGTAAAATTTTGCATAATAAAGGATGGCTTTTTTTTTTAAATGTTCAAGTACATTTTGATCAGATCTACTAGGTGATATTTGTGTGTGGTTGTGGTTTGTTGTGTGGGTGCGTGTTTTTTTTTTTTTTTTTTTGCTCAACAAAAAATCCTGGGTGAGGGGTGGGGAGACTCTGCGGAGGGTGAAGGGTGGGGGGGGGGTCCCACCAAAGTGGTTTGAATTGGGCCCCGCACTTCCTCAGGGTATGTCTACACTACAATGTTAGTTCGAACTAATGGACGTTAGTTCGAACTAACATTCATAGCCGCTACACTAGCGCTCCGCTAGTTCGAATTTGAATCGAACTAGCGGAGCGCTTAGTTCGAACTAGGAAAACCTCATTTTACGAGGATTAAGCCTAGTTCGAACTTACTAGTTCGAATTAAGGGGTGTGTAGCCCCTTAATTCGAACTAGTGGGAGGCTAGCCCTCCCCAGGTATCCCTGGTGGCCACTCTGGCCAACACCAGGGAAACTCTATGCCCCCCTCCCGGCCCCGGACCCCTTAAAGGGGCACGGGCTGGCTACGGTGCCCGTGCCAGGTGCAAGCCTGCCAGCACCCAGCCAGCAGACCCTGCACCTGGCACGGCACATAGCCACCCACCCGATGTCCCCCAGCCCACCCCCTCTTCCCGGGACCAGGCTGGCGGCTCCCGGGAGCTTGCCCTGGACCGTAAGAGGTGGGCACCTTCCTGGGCTAGTGCGGACATCGTGGACCTCGTCCACGATCTTCGCACTAGGCACAGGAAAGTGGCTGTCTAGGGCAGGAGAGCTGCCAGCCTGGCCACCCAGGAGCAGGTGTGCATGAAAATCAAGGGGGTCCACTGAGACCCCCGACCCTGAGCCCTGAGCTTACAATGGCCGTCCTGGGTCAGACCAAAGGTCCATCTAGCCCAGTAGCCTGTCTGCCGACAGCGGCCAACCCTAGGGACCCTGGAGGGGATGGACCGAAGACAGTGACCAAGCCATTTGTCTCGTGCCATCCCTCTCCAGTCTTCCGCAAACTTTGGGCAGGGACACCACTCCTACCCCCTGGCTAAGACTACTCCATGGATCCAATCTCCATGACTTGATCTCACTTCCCTTTAAACTCTGTTCTAGTTGTAGCCTTCACAGCCTCCTGCAGCAAGGAGTTCCACAGGTTAACTATTTGCTTTGTGAAGAACAACTTTCTCTTACTAGTTTGAAGCCTGCTACCCATTCCTTTCCTTTGGTGTCCTCTAGTCCTTCTTTATGGGAACTCATGAAGAACTTTTCTGAATGCACCCTCTCCACCCAACCCCTGCTTTTAGAGACCTCTATCCTGTCCCCCCTCCGTCTCCTCTTTTCTAAGCTGTTCTATGTCTGGTATTTTCTCAGTTTGTTTTTTATGTTTTTATGTTTTTGGGCTGCAAAAAGCAGAACTGAAAAAAATGGGTTCCAACTAAAGTAAAATGTTTGGGAAACCCTGGTCTAACCAGCTTTCTGTCTGTCTTACAGTCCATTTATCCAATCCATACTCCATTAACTTGCTGGCAAGAATATTGTGGGTGACCATATCAAAAGGTTTGCTAAAGCTGGCACTGGGGGTTTTGGGAGGACCAGAAACAACTTATTTGAATATTCATCATTTGATTAATGAATATGCAAATATGCAAATGAACATTACTGGTCCTCCAAAAGTTTGTGAATGGATTTACTGGTCCCTGTGTCAAAAAGTTTGGGAACCCCTGGACTCGATGGTTTCCTGAGGTCTCTTCCAACCTTAATCTTCTATGATTCTACGAAACAAAATGGGCTGAGCTTCTTTAGTGTTACATGGTAAGGCTGCAAGGCAAGTTTTCCAAACCTTGAGTTATTCTTGTAGCTCTTTTCTTAACCCTTCTGAGTTTTCAACATCTCCTTTAGATGTGTGACCTTCAGAACTGGGCACAATACAGGCAGCCCCTAACTTGCGACACGATCAGTTCCTGGGGATGAATCGCAAGTTGGACATCATAACTTGAACCCTCATTTATTATAGGCGCCGTGCGCCATCGTAAATACGGGCTGAAGACATAAGTCGGGGGGGTTTCGGCCCCTTCTGCACTTACAAAAATGGTTGTAAGTGCAAGAGGTCGCAACTTGGGCCATCGTAAGGCGGGGTTTTCTGTATTGCTGTAATTATCTCATTAATGTCATATACATAAGTTATATCACTTTCTTACCCCACTTTGATTATACATTTGGGGATCACACTCACCCTCTAAATTAGTTGAAAATGAGCTCCCAGTCTCATGGTGTAGTATCTGCCTGTGCCCTTTGAGAGTCATTGCTTTCACGGTACAGAGTCCCACTTTATGCATGACCAATATACTTTATTCCAACACACATTTGGCTATGTTGAAAAGCATGTTATTCAGATGAGCCCACCTTACCAAGTGATCTAAGTCTGCCTGTGTCACTGACCTGTCCCTATCATTATTTAGCACCTTACCCATTTTTGTGTCATCTGCAAATCTGACCAACAATTATTTTATAATTTTCTTTCTGACGAGGTTGAACAGTATTGGCCCAACTTGCTGTACCTCATTAAAACACCCCCTCTGAATATTCCCCATTTACAAATCCTTTCTGATATATATCACTTAACTGCTTTTTAATCCATGTAATGTGGGCTGTACTGACTTTGTATAATGCTAGAGGGTTTTTTTTTATCAATTTGTCATGTGGGATTAAATCAAATGCCTTATATAAGTCTAATTGTATATTATATCAACATAAGTACCTTTATCAATCAGATTTGTGATTTCATAGAAAAACAGTATCAAGTTTGATTGACAAAGACCTATTTTCCACAAGAAACACATTGATTGCCATAAATTATGCTACCATCTTTTAATTCTTTATTGACTAGATCCCATATCAGCCTTTCCATAATTTTGTAACCAATGTCAGGCTAACTCACCTATAGTTTCTTCGGTCATCCCACTTACCCTTTTAAAATATAGTCCCTTTTCCCAGTCTTTTGGAACTTCCCAACTATTCCAAAATTTGTTAAAAATCTATATTAATAGTTCAGAACTTCTCACAGTTCTTTTAATGCTCTTGAGTGCAACCTGTTCTCAGAGTTATTTACTCTTTAGCATTCTTTCCAAATATAAATTAAATAGAAAGTATTCATTATGAAATAGGAATATATATTTATGCTTCTTTCCCCAAAACAGAAGAGAACTATTCATTGAATATTCCAATCTTCCCTGCATTATGATAATTTTACTATAGTGTTTAATAATGATTGCTACCATAGCTATGATTTCTTTTGTTCCCAATATCATGAAATAATTCCTTTTTATTGTCCCTAACACTACTAGCCATACATTTTTCACTGATAGGGAACAAAGATATAAACATTATTACAAATTGAAAAGCAAGAACTTAAAATCAAGAGGGGTATAAACTAGCAAACAATATACAGATATCAATAATAGAATAATGCAACGAGAATATTTTAAAAGGTGATAAATCTCTAGGGTAATATTTTGTATGTGTGTCTACACAGTAGTGTTATTTCAGAATAACTGTTATTATTCTGAAATAACAATGTGAGCGTCTACACAGCAATTCCATTATTTCAAAATAAATTTGAAATAACTGACATCTTATTCCGATTTCTGTAAAACTCATTCCACGAGGAATAATGCCTATTCCGAAACAGCTATTTTGGAATAGGGTGTGTGTAGACAGCTGAAGCTATTTTGAATTACGGGGCCTCCAAGAAACCCCACAGGTGCCCTGTTGGCTGCTCTGAGCACACTCCTCAGGACTCTATAGTTCCCCTTCCCCTGCAGCCCTTAAAGCTACAGCCACAGGGGAAAGGGCTTGTGACAGGAAGCTAGCCCTGGCAGCCTACAGCCACAATGCAGCTTCCACAGCATGTCATCGGGCCATCATGAGTGACCCACAAGCCCCCCAAGAGCCCTCCACCGCTCCCAAGGAGTGCGCTGACAGCTACCAGGAGCCTGCCAGGCACCACAAGAGGTGTGCACTGTCCTGGTCTGGAGCAGAGATCCTGGCCCTTATAGAGATTTGGGGCAAGGAGAGAAAGCTCCAGGATTTCCGCATCAGATGGTGCAATGCCAAAATATACGGCTGCATGGCCAAAGGTCTGTCCACAAAGGGCCACATCTGGACCCAGGAGCAGGTCCAGATGAAAGTAAAGGAGCTCCATCAAGCATATGCCAGAGCGAGGGAGCACAGGTCCCGCTCCAGGGCAGAACCCCACTCCTGCCCCTATTACCAGGCCCTGCACCGCATTCTGGGGGGTGGGGGTGGTACAGCCCCTTCCCCACCCCTGGTAGTGGACTCAGGACTGGAGACACCCGTCATCACCCGTCTGGGGGGGCAGAGCCATTTGTGGGAAGGAGGAGGAGCAGGAGGAGACACCAATGCCGCCAGCACTGTCACCACGCTGACCCTGGAGCCAGTAATATTGCATCCTCCAAGGCTGGGGAAGGAACATCAGGGGAGTGACTTAGTTACCTGACACAGGGAGGAGGTGGTGGGTGGCGAGGGGCTGGGAGTGCTTCTTGTTTGGCCTTCTCGGCCTGGGGATTGTGCTGCAGTCTGTTCATGTCGATACACATTCAGTGTCAGTCTGGGCCACACAGCTCACAGGCTCCGGGGAGGCTGGCCACGTTTCTGACACCAGGGTGGGACAAGGGTGGGACAAGGGTGGGACACCCTCCCACCACAAGCCACCACTAGAAGGAGGCTGCGGACCTGAACACACATACTCAGGAGTGCTGAACACAGCACACGGGCATGCCTGCACACTCTAGGCAGCACTCACTCCCAGGGACAGTGCTTCCAGGCACAGGAGCATCTGCCGCTCACACACACCTCCCCTACAGCACCCTGATCCCCTCTCTTCCAGCAGCCAGGGACACAAGTCCTCTCCCTTTGGGACACCATCACTGCCAGACCTGGCGTGTGTGTGGAACTGAAGCAAGCCCAGTTGGCCCATAGTCCCGCTCCTGCCTGCAGGATCCCGGTGTGTTCGGCAGCTTCCCATGCCTGCTTGTCCCTGGGATATGGGGGTGGTGAGCTTTCTCCCCTGGCCACATCTGGGCCTCTAGGAAAGGGCCTTTTGTCCAGGCTGAAGATGGCCTTGCTCCCGGGACATCACCATCTGACCCGAGAGCTGTCAGTCTTGGCTCACAGAGCAGGGCAAAGCTTCAGGGACCATGTCTCCAGGGATGACTGACCATCTCTCCTTATTCTCCCCAGCCAGACCAGCTGCGAGAGGGGCAGGCAACACTACCTACAGCAGCCGCCTGACACTGGGGGACCTGCAGGCCCCGGAGAATGCAGGAGGAATGGCTGCAGGAGCACATCTCCGTGCTCTGGGCCTTGCATGAGGCTCTGGGAGGACATGCAATTGCAAAGAGACCTGCAGGGAGTTGCTGCAGTAGGGCTGCACCATGTGCATAGCTGTTCAGTCTCTCTTCACTGGCATGGAGTCGGCTCCTGCTCCTACTGCCACTCTTGCCCCAGCTCCTGCCCCACCTCCTATGCCAGCCTCTGCCCCACCTCCTATGCCAGCCCCTGCGTCACCTCCCATGCCTGACCCTGTTCCAGCCCAACCTTCTGGTTCTCCTCCTAGCTTTCCCCACACCATCGTCGCTGAGGTCCCCACACCTGAGGTGGTGGAACCAGCTGAGCCAAGCACCAATCCTACTCATAGCCCTGAGCCTCTCCCCGCCCCTCCCCCCTCAAAGGTTCTCATCTCCCCACTCCTCCACTCTCTGCTCCCAAGTTTTCCCTAGCCCTTCCCCATCTACTTCTACCTCATAGAATCAAAGAACCATAGAGCTGGAAGAGATCTCAGAAGGTCATCATGTCCAGCCCCCTGCTCTAGGAAGGACCAATCCCAACTAAATCAACCCAGCCAGGGCTTTGTCAAGCCAAGACTTAAACACCCCTAGGGATGGAGACTCCACTACTTCCCTAGGTAACCCTTTCTAGTGCTTCACCACCCTCCTAGTGAAATAGTTTTCTCTAATATCCACCCTGGACCTCTCCCACCACATCTTGAGACCATTGCTCCTTGTTCTGCCATCTGTCACTACTAAGAACATCCTTTCTCCAATCTCTTTGGAACCTCCCTTCAGGAAGTTGAAGGCTGCTATCAAATCCCCCTTCGCTCTTCACTTCTGCAGACTAAACAGACCCAACTCCCTCAGCCTTTCCTCATAGGTCATATGCTCCAGCCCCCTAATCTTTTTGGTTGCCCTCCACTGGACCCTCTCCAATGCGTCCACATCCTTTTTGTAATAGGGGGAACCAGAACTGGACACAATACTCCAGATGTGGCCTCACTAGAGCTGAATAAAGGGGAATAATCACATCTCTGGATCTTCTGGCAATGCTCCTCTTAATGCAACCTAATATGCCATTAGCCTTCTTGGCTACAAGGGCACACTGTTGACTCTCATCCAGCTTCTCATCCACTGTAATCCCCAGGTCCTTTTCTGCAGAACTACTACTTAGCTGACTGGTCCCCAGCCTGTAACAATGCTTGGGATTCTTCCATCCCAAGTGCAGGACTCTACACTTGTCCTTGTTGAACCTCACCAGATTTCTTGTGGCCCAATCCTCCAATTTGTCTAAGTCACTCTGGACCCTATCTCTTCCCTCAAGTGTATCTACCTCTCCCCCTAGCTGAGTGTCATCCGCAAACTTGCTGAGGGTGCAATCCATCCCCTCATCCAGGTCATTAATAAAGATGTTGAACAAAACCGGTCCTAGAACCGAACCTTGGGGCACTCCGCTAGAAACCAACCACCATCCTGACATGGAGCCATTGATCACTACCCGCTGGGCCCGGCCTTCTAGACATCTTTCTATCCATCTTACCGTCCATTTATCCAATCCACATTCCCTTAACTTGCTGGCAAGAATATTGTGGGAGACCGTATCAAAAGCCTTGCTAAAGTCAAGGTATATCACATCCACTGACTTTCCCATGTCCACAGAGCCAGTTACCTCCTCATAAAAGCTAATCAGATTGGTCAGGCATGACTTGCCCTTTGTGAATCCATGCTGACTAATCCTGATCACTTTCCTCTCTTCCAAGGTTCTAAATAAAAAGTCTGTTTTATTGTCTCTGCAGAAGAAGATGGAGGGTAAGAAGGGAGGGGTTGTTGGAGGAAAGGTAGAGAGGGGCAATGCCCAGGGCCCTAGTGGGGAAGCCCAGGGGAGAGTGTCACTGGAGTCCTTGTGAGAAACTCTCCCTCAGGGCCTCCTAGATGTGCACACCGCCTTGATGGGCCTGCTGGATGGCTGTTGCACACGGCTGCTCGAAGGCCCTGACAACTCAGCCTGCCGCTGCTCCCCACCCAGAGAGGAACGTCTCCCCCTTCCTCTCACAAATATTGTGAAGGACATAATGCACAGCCCCCACTTGGGGGATGTTCCGTTCCCCAACATCCAGCTGGGTGAGGAGGCATTTGAACCTCATCTTGAGACACCCAAAGGTGCCCTCCACCACCATGTGGGCCTTGCTGTGCCTGGCATTGAAGCATTCCTTTGAGTGGTTAAGGTGGCCGGTGTAGGGCTTCGTGAGGCAGGACAACATAGGGTAGGCTGTGCCCCACACAATACAGAGTGGCATGTCCATGTCCCCAACCCTGATGGTGTGGTTGGGGAAGAAAGTGCCAGCTTCCAGCTTCTGGAAGATGCTGGTGTTTCACAACACGTTGTGTGCCTTCCCCAACCAGCTGAAGAAGATGTCGGCGAACTGCCCACAGTGGTTGATGAGAGCCTGCAGGACCATGGAGAAGTAGCCATTGTGATTGATATAGACAAATTCCTGGTAGTCAGGGGCCCAGATGGGGATGTGGGTGCTGTCAATAGCCCCCTGCAGTTGGGGAAGCCCGTGATGGCAAAGCTGGCGATCATGGGGTCCATGTCACCAAAGTGGATGACCTGCACAGCAGAATGGTGTTGATGCCCTCACCACCTGCAGAAGGAGACAGACAAACAGAGAATCGTTGGGGTGCCAGAACCCTTGGGATGTTCCCAAAGCTACTCCTGCCTTCCCCTACACAGAGCAGGAGCAACCTCCTATGTAGCTCATCCTCCAGCAGGGCTGTGTGAGGGTGGGACTGAAAAACCACTCAGGGAAGGGAGTTTTCCCCCCCACGCCAATCCTCCCTTTCTCTAGGGTACCCCATTCCAGCAGTTCACTGCCACCTCAGGACTATAGCCCGAGAGTGCCATACCTGCATGATGAGAGTCTTAATGGTCAGCTACCCCACACTGATCTGGTTGCCGACAGATCGGTAGCTGTCTGGTGTGGTGAGCTTCCACACAGCAATGGCGACCCGCTTCTCAAGGGGGGGTGTCTCGTGTGTGTGTCTTGTCACGTCCTCACAGGGGTGAGCCAGGAACACAGCTCCAGAAAGGTTCTGCATGCGGATGTTCTGGAGCCACTGCTGGTTGTCCCACCGCTCCATGACGAGCCAGCCCCACCAGTCAGAACTGGTGTCCAGCAGCCAGAAGCAGCAGTGCGCGGTGGGGTGCAGCTGGAAGAAGTGAGCACCCAGAGAGATGATGAGGGTCTCCTCGATCAGCTGGAGGTTGCGTTCCTGCAGGGCCAGGAGGGTAGCCTGCAGATACTGCTGCAGAAACTGCAGCATGAGAGTTGAGGGCCATCGACTGCCCAGAGGCAGCTCCGGCTCCTTGAGGTGTCCGCAGGGAGAACCAGAGCAATCAGAACAAAGGCTTTGCTGTTCCTTAAGGAGGTAGGCAAAGGAGAAGAACTTGAGAAATAGCTCCACAGGAGGGTCCCTTTAAGCACAAGCCTCAGATAGCCTCGGGCAGCAGCTCTGTAACTGCATCCTGATGCCCTGCCTGAACGAGTTCTGGGTGGCCTTAAAAGAGATTCAGCAACCAATCAGTGTGGACGCTCTATTTCAAAATAGGCTATTTTGGACTATTTCTTCCAGAATAGCTTGTTCCAAAATAAGCATGCAGTGTAGCTGTAGCCTATCTAATTAAATATTCTAATAGAGGTGTCTGGATGACCAGTTATGAAGGAATTCCAGGAAGCCAGTCCTGTCAACCCAAATATTTTCAAGTGTCAAAAGGTCAGGTGGAAGGGGAAGGACAGGTCCTGTGCTAGTCCACAATGGTGAAAAGAAAATGGTGAAACATTTGCCATAAGGCATGCTAGCCACGCTTCCTCCCAGCAAACAGGGTTGAACAGCTCATGAGAAGCCAATCCAAATCCAGTTGTGTACCATCTGCAACAGAGAGTGAAAAGCTGCGTATGAGTGTGAATGCAATCTCTGAGAGCAAGGGAATCCAAACGGATTTTATGGACCAGGTAAATCACAGAGATGGAGTGGAACAGATACTCTGTAACCCTGTGGACTTCAGCATGGTCAGCATGATTGCTACTGAGTCACAGTGATGTGAGAGACAATTCAAGCCCATTGATCCAATGGGAGATTAAAAACAACTACAGAAAAGGAATTGGCATCAAGACTTCATTGTCATAAAGAAAGTCAATACAATTGTCAGGAGGGCATCCTTCAGGGGATGGTGAGAGGTACCACAACCTCTGTACAGCAGCCGTGTTTTGGGAATGGCAAGGGTAATCCCACATTTAGCAAGAGGACAATACTTTCATTTGAAGGGAGCACATCCCACTCACTATCACGTGAAATCCCAGGGGCAGACCTGAATGTGAGTTACAGCAAACTCCACTCATTCTCAGCACCAATGCACCGAGTACTGCATGTCTAGGTAGACAAGACAGTGCCCTCTCACCTGAACCAGCTCCCCAGCAGCCTAGCTTCCACGCTTCCACCTCCCATCTGCATGACTTTCCTCTGTCCTCTGCTGGACTCTCTCCCCTTCCCCAGCTTGGGCACTGGTGCTGCTGCTGCTCCATCTGGAAATGCCATTTGGAGCAGTGGCTTCTTCCCAGTGACCCTTAGCTTCCAGAAAGCTCCCATGTGGCATGGCATAGGCATTAAAGTGAGAGCGTGTATTGACTCTGGCTATTAGCCTTACTGCCCTGAAGAAAGGGGCATGCAGCGGCCTATCAGGTGGAGACTGCACTCCGGAATAGCCCTATTCCTGAGATGGGGTGGGCAGACACTGCCACACAGGGGTATCCCACGTTACAGATCTCCAGTCTGACTCCTCACAATATTACACCTCTTCTGAATAATTTCAGTTACATCCCCAGTGTCCCTTATGAAAATCAGCATTGAGAGTATGCAGTGGCCTTTTCCTCTTCAATGGATTCTGATTCTGAACCTTTACTTGTGCAAATGGATTTGCCTCAACAGATTAAAGGTCACTAGACCTACTCATAAGCCTACATCTACCTCCTTTGAGAAAGGGTTCAGAGGATCAAGTTAGGGAGAACAAGGAATTTTCTCATTAACAACCTCAGACAAGCAGCAAATTCATCAGACTCACTGCCAGATGTGAGTCCAACATGACACTGAGCACTCTGAGCAAGGCTTTTTTAAAGCTATAATTGGGCCTCTACTCCGATGGAAATCATTAAAAAAAAATCCCAAAGGCACCAACCAACCGACATGCTGGAGGTCACATTTTTAATCAGTAAAGCATCAGGTTTCCTTTAGAAGGACAGGAAAGTGTCTGAGGCCAGAGAAGGACTCCTGAGTTCCAGCCTGGGCTTGACCATTGCCTGACGCATTGTGTGCATTTGAGCAAACAGCTTCCAACCCTTATGGGGCTCATTTTGGCCAGTGCTGTTTAGAAACACTTTGCCTTGGTGGGGAAAGGGTTACTGGGGTGAGACTGGGTTGTGAAGCATAATTAAGGTTTGTTAAGCACATTGAAATCCTGTGTGTGAGTCATTCAACACCACTGGCTCTGTTACAGGGGCAGATGACTGTTTTGCAGGGCCCTGGGCAGAGTAACTCTGCGGGAACCCCCCTTTGCCACGGCGCATGCACCATGACGCCATGCACATGCGCGGTGGTGCCACGGCGCATGCGCGGGGCTTTTTTAAGCGCGGGGCCCGGTGCAGCCGCCCCATTCGCCCTGCCCTATATCCGCCCCTGCTCTGTTACTTCATTTGTAAAATGGGGGTGATAATAATACTCACTTTAGTGACACTGGATTGTGAGGCAAAATTAATCAAGTTTTGTGAAATGTGCTGAGATCCTGGGATGGAAGGTCCCATATAATAGATGGGACATGATTATCATCACATAAAATGCAACAATATTTTTCTGCATCCATGGAATAAACTGCAAATCAAAATCAGACAAAAGTTCAGCTTTTAACCTCTACTTGTCCACTAACAGACCTACCTCTAATATTGCCACCTGTTAGCAGATTTCACACAGCAAAGGGCAATGATCCACCAAAATAAAAACCTTTCCTAGTCTCAGGTAACATGGATCAGGTTGTAGTAGTGTTTCACACAGGTCATTCAATCCTGCCAGCTAGCCAAGGGATAAGCATCATATCACTCTCTTCCTCCTCACTCCAGTCCTGTATGCCAGGCGTGGCGTGGGCAAAGTTAGTATTTCTTGATGGGGAAAAAGAGAGAAGCAAAAAGATGCAGATGAAAAACAAGACATCAACCAAGAGAGTATTGGTTGGGGGAATCTTTCTCCCCTTGTTTTTAATTCATAACTTACTTTACAAACACTTCTAGAGAGTTTTACACTGTATTAGACCAGTGGTCACCAACCAGTAGATCAGGATCTTCCGGTAGATCTTGGTGCCTCTGACAGGTGAACTTGACTAGTTTGGCCAGGAAACGATCAAGCGCTGGCACTTCAGTTGCCCCTCCCCCCACTGTCATGCTGCTCCTGCCCTTTGCCATGGAGCTGCCCCCCGGGAGCCTCCTGCTTGCTGTGTAGAGTGTGGGAGGGAAAATGGGGGGGGGTGCTGATGTCAGGGTGTCCCTCCTCCCCGCACTGCTGTACCCTATCCCTACACAGAGAGAAGGGGATGGAGGGAGCTTGGCAATGCCAGTCTCTGTCACTCTCACACACTGTGTGTGTGTCTGTCATTCTCTCACACACACTGCCATTCCCACTCATCTCCTGACCCAACACATATGTGGGGAGTTGTTATTACTTTTACTCCTCGCAAAGTGGGTTAGTTTTGGTTTGTGACTGGTCTGTGCATTTCATAACTTTCATTTCTCTCTTATGCTTAAATGTAATTCTTTGAGCAGTGAGTTCTAAAACATCTAACCTGCCGTGGCTGGAGTCATTATCCCTGTGGGAATTGTGCTCCTGGAAGAGCAGGGGGTCTCCACATGTATCCTTGCCTGCAGACACCACTCCTGCAGCTCCCATTGATCAGTGATGGGGAACTGTGACCAGTAGAAGTGGGCAAAGGTATTTGGGTTTGAGGTAGATCTTACATTGCACTTAAACTGAAAATGTGACCTTGTGCTTAAAAAGGTTGGAGGCCCCTGTATTAGACCTATTTCTCCAGTGCCACTATCTGTAAACTCAAGTTGCGCAAGACAGGCCCGATACTACAGTGAGCTCGGGACAGATATGGAATGTAGTGGCATGCCTTGAAGTTTTTATTGGCCCTTGTTTGTGGTGACCTGGCTTACTCATTTGTGCCTCTGCCTCTTGTAATTCAGGCATCTCAGACAGATGCCAATAAAAACTGCACAGTGCACCACATCATACAACACACACTGTAAGTAAATGTGTGAGTGCTATACATAATACTTATATCAATGGGTATCTGGATGTGAATACCCAAGTAAAATGAAAGTTATCAGAGTTAGGCTAGTGTAAGTATAGTGAGTAAGAACACAAAATGTGCACAATTGTATTTATACCCATGTGCTTTGGTTGTGTTGGGAATATCAAGTTGTGCTCTTGTGAAGTATTGTTCTTACATCTTTTCTAAGCACTAGCAGCAGCTCAGTCAATGGTGTGAAGGTTTCGTGCAATGGCCTTTGAAGTTTTGGAAGGGAGCTGCCTAAGTTAGCCAGTGAGATACTGAAGAGAAGGGTAGGTTCTAAGCCCCAGCCCTCCCATGGACATAGGTACCTAAATAGAGGCTGCAGGGAGGTGCCTACGTCTGCTAGCATTTCTCAGCTGTGAACCCTCTCCTGGAGTTAGGCATCTACTCTATGTTAGCAAGAAGTTGGTTAGAGGGTAGAAGGAGCTCTTTCATAGCTTTTAGCCCAGCTAAGGTATTCACCTGGGTTGCGGAGGACCCCAGTTTACGTTCTCCCTCTGTCTGAAGAGGAGAGGGAGACTTTCCACTGGTTTCAATAGGTGGAAAATCAGACCCTAATAAGTATTTAAACTTTGATCCTGGAAAGACTTACATTTGTGAATCACTTTATTCATGTGAGTAGTTCAATGGGTCTTCACAGGATCAGGGCCAGAGTCAGAACCTGCAGCAAATTCCAACTTCCATTGAATCTTTCAAGTGTGGGCATATCATAAAGAAAAGCAGAGCTCATGGGAATTGTGGTATCACCAAATTGCCCCCATGAATTGGCAGCGCTATGCTCAATATTACGTACTGCATGTTGTCACACTAACAGCAAAGGTTTTATGCCCCACCGTGTGTAATGTTAGCATATGCAGGGTATTTGCAAGCTCATGGCATTGGCATTGTTTTCTTATTTCTAGGCAAATATCCTCTAATCTCTTGTCCTGTGGTGCCCATTGCTTTTTCTTACCTATTTTTAAGCCTCCTTTCTACCAATTCTTCCCCACTCAGAACTACCAAGCAAATTACACTGGTCTGCTCACTTTTGCTCCAGCTGCTTCCATTTTCCCCAGTATGCAAATCCAAACTAGCAATCCTGGCTGCAGATTTTGATGATGTTTACCTATTATAGCAACTTGGGGATTTTTTTTTTCTTAAAAGCTACCATGCATTCTAAACGTTAAATTGTGAGTGTTTATAGCTCTGGCTGAGTTATTTTGTCACAAAACAGCTATGGGTTTGGCCTTTGCAGCCTGCTGCCAGCCGCCAGCTCAGCTCAGCTCAGTTGAAAATTAAGTTCTGTTTCTTTAGCATGCTTTCAAGTCTGAGAGGTGGGGAATCAACACAAGAGGAGAAAGAAATAGCTGAAGAAGTAGTATATGTTATGAAATAGAAATATCATGCTGGTTATAAATATTATGGGATTTCTAATAAAATAAAATGCCTTTCTGTGACCATTACCAATTTGGATTTTAAATGGTAAAAACTGACATTCCAAATTCTAATTTGCAGTTAGGACGTTGCAACCCTGGATTTGGTACAGTTCAATGTTGTGTCTGTGTTGTATAATTACAAAGTCTCTGCCTTTTTTATTGCAGCTTAGCTCCTTTCATTCAGCTAATACTTAGTATGTTAAGAATATAATTTTAACTAAAGAGGAAATTGATTTTTAAAGGAGTAAATAGTAAGGGAATAACTATATGGGATGTGGTCACTAATTTGCCTTTCAACATCTATACATGCTGAGTGAAAGATTATTGTTAATTTCATTTATATTGTTTGTATTGTGGGGAGGGTGGCTATATCCTAGAAAAAGAACAATGAAAACAGCTATAACATTATAATGTTTATTATGATGGAATTTAGGACAAACCAAAATCAAGGCCTGATTTTGCTAGTTACTATAAAAACACAAAGTGTGAATGCCATATGAAGTGTGAACCACCAGATCTGTGAGTTACTGATAAACATAATCCATATATTGAACAGCACAAATACTGTAGTACATAACAATAATCCTTGGAATAAAATATAATTACCCTAGATTATAACAGCATTCACTGGATTATAAACCAAACATAATATATTCAATAGAAAGTACAGGGATGTTTATTTCAATAGTTTCTGTCATTTATTTCAAAAAGTCTTCATATTCTATTACCTTCTGTAGTCAGCACTTAACAGTTGCATAACAACTCAACCCCTTTTAATAGGCTGCAATGACATCGAGCTTGTAAATCTTGCGTTATGAAATGCAAACCATTTCACAGCAGCATCTGCCTGCTCTTAGAAAGTAGCTTCAGCAGCAAATTCACATCTAAAAATGTCTTCAGAACTTGTATATTGATTTCAGTGCTACTAAAGAGCAAAAGTTCCCCTATCACTAAGAAGTGTCTGTTTTATTATTATAGGTTTTGAACTAAATTTGACCTCAGGTCATGCTCTGTGGAAAGGTAATGTTAATATCATTAACAACCTAGGCTTGAAAAACTACATTCGTCAAAAATACAGAATAAGTAGTTAATTGTAATAAACAAGATAAATACCATCACATTTCTTAACTCTTCTCTGCAGAGTGCATTTAGGAACTCTGACCCCAATTCAGGAAAGTCCTTAAGCACTTATATAGCTAAGCAGTCCCAATGAATTCCATAGTGTTACTCATATGCATACATGTGCTTAAGTCTTTGTGGGATCAGGGTCCAAAATATTCCTTTCTAACTATTTTAACTAAGTCCCTAAGTCTTAATTTAAGCATGAAACCAGTCCTTCAACTCTGCAACTCTTCCACATTTCACTCTTGCCATATAAAGATTAGGTTTAATTGGCTTATTACACAGGCTATGTCTAGACTACAGGGTTTTTTCAAAAAAACTTCACCTGCATCTAGACTGCTGCTGTGTTCTTTCAAAATTAAATCAAAAGAACACGGTGTTTTTTTCGACAGTGGTAAACCTAATTTTACAAGGAAAAATGCCTTTTTTCAAAAGAGCTCTTTCGAAAAAAGGCATTCTTGACTACAAACAGGGCTTTTTTGAAAGAGAACATCCAGATTGCCTGGGTGCTCTCTTTTGAAAAAGCTTTTTGTATCCACAGTGTGCACTGTGCAGTGTAATTTACCATCTTAAAATAAGGACAAAATGGTATCATAATGCAGTTTGAACCTCTCCAATCTGACACTCTTTGGTCCAGCAACATCCATGATCCAGCATGATTTTAGTTAGTTGAATGTCCACTTATCATGTAGAAAGTTTCCCGTGATCCCATAAAGAGTGTTTACAGCCACCAGACCTAGCTCTCACTGTTCTGTGCTGTTATTTAACTCTAATTTACCACTACATGTCTTCTCAGAGCGCAGTAAGCAGTGGAAATGTTGGTGATGCTGCTAGACAATATTGACCTCCTGTGATTCAGCAAATTCTCGGGTTCAACACCAGTCAGGTGCAGTGGGTGCCGGACAAGGGAGGCTCAATCTGCAGTGCCCTGCTTCAAAGGCATACAGTAGTCCGTGATAAGGAAAACAAAAAGAAAGTAAAGTGAATTTATATTTAACAGTAAGATGCAATTTCACATTAAAAATATTTGTTTACTCTTTAACATAGCCTATTTTTTCCTTATTATCCTTATTAAAATATTCCATTCAACATGCCACATTCCCAGGAATCAAAGATCAAAGCTCAGAACCCGTAATTAGACACCTATAATGCAGAAAAAAATGAACAAGGTGAAAAATCCCCAAAGGAAAAGTCAGTGTCCCCACAGCCTTAGCAAGTCAAGCAAGATTACACTCTAATTATTGTTCACAAAAGTAAAAATCATTAGTCAGATTCTATTCTTAGTTATACCCATGCAGCCCTCTTGGCTACAATGACTATATAGAGCCTGACAAAATGAATTGGATGCACATAGAACAGACTTTGACCCCATATATCACCCTCTTCTGCTGCCTGTGCCACTCCTGTAAGAAAGATTTGATATGTTGTTTCTTAAAAATCCTTAGTGAGTGCAGATTTAAAATGGCTTCTGTACGTCTCCCCATAAATGATGCAACAAAGATCAGTAACCCCTGGTCTACACTAGGGGATGAGTTTGAATTAAGATATGCAACTTCAGCTACTTTATTTGCATAGCTTAAGTTGATGTATCTTAAGCTAAATTTTGGTGCCGTCCACAGTGCAGGAAATCAAAGGGAGCACACTCTCCATTCAACTTCTCTTATTCCTTGTGGAAGCAGGACTACCAGCATTGATGGGAGCTCCCTCTCAGTTCAAATTAGCTGTCTTCACTAGACCTGCTAATTCAATCTGCTTCAATCTTCTCTGTAGTGTAGGTGTGGCCTACACTACAGATAAATAGTTTACACAGTGCAGTTGGAGTACTGTCCAGTTCGGCGTCCGTGTACAAAACGTCCTCTAGTGACACTGGAGTTGTACATGAGTGAGGGGAGAATGTGGTCATTTTGTTTTTAAATTAGTACAAAATTATTAGACCTAATATCTAGCAAATGTTTAATTTTCCTAAAGAGCTTCTGCAAATCATTAATCTTCTTCATTCCCAAGGGAAACTTCAGGCTGCATCATGATACCTATCTTGGCAGACTAAAACTCTTATCAACAAGAATGCATTTCCTGTGCATGAAGTCAGAAAAGATGTGGCCCATATCTTCCTAACATGCTAAGCTACTGCATAATATACATTCTTAAAATACCACAGCCTAAAATAGATATTTTGCCATGATAAAGTCTGTATTTTAAGTATCAGACAAGTAGCCGTGTTAGTCAGGATCTGCAAAACCAAAGAAGAATCTGTGGCATCATATTTATTTGGTATAAGATCTCCACCTGATGAAGTGGATCTTTGCTCACTAAAGCTTATGCCCAAATAAATATGTTAGGGTATGTCTACACTACAGCGCTAATTCGAACTAACTTAGTTCCAATTAGTTAATTCGAACTAAGCTAATTCGAACTAACGGATCCAGACTAAAAAACTAGTTCGAATTAGCATTTTGCTAATTACACTTCCCTAGCCCCCCTTCCTGATGTACAAAATAAAGAAAATGTGTGGTCATGGAGGTTGGGTCCATGGAGTGGTATTAGCCAGGGGGTAGGAGTGGTGTCCCTGCCCAAGGTTTGTGGAAGGCTGGAGAGGGATGGCACGAGACAAATGGCTTGGTCACTTTCTTCGGTCCATCCCCTCCAGGGTCCCTAGGGTTGGCCGCTGTCGGCAGACAGGCTACTGGGCTAGATGGACCTTTGGTCTGACCCAGGACGGCCATTGTAAGCTCAGGGTCGGGGGTCTCAGTGGACCACCTTGATTTTCATGCACACCTGCTCCTGGGTGGCCAGGCTGGCAGCTCTCCTGCCCTAGCCTGCCACTTTCCTGTGCCTAGTGCGGAGGTCGTGGACGATGTCCACACTAGACCAGGAGGGTGCCCGCCTCTTGCGGTCCCAGGCAAGCTCCCGGGAGCCGCCAGCCTGGTCCCGGGAAGAGGGGGAGGGCTGGGGGGCAGTGGGTGGCTGGCTCGAGCCGTGCCAGGTGCAGGGTCTGCTAGCTGGGTGCTGGCAGGCTTGCTCCTGGCACGGGCATTGTAGCCAGCCCGTGCCCCTTTAAGGGGTCCAGGGCCAGGAGGGGGGCAGTAGAGTTTCCCTGGTGTTGGCCAGAGTGGCCACCAGGGAAACCTGGGGAGGGCTAGCCTCCCACTAGTTGGAATTAAGGGGCTACACACCCCTTAATTTGAACTAGTAAGTTTGAACTAGGCTTAGTCCTCATAGAATGAGGTTTACCTAGTTCGAACTAAGCGCTCCGCTAGTTCGAATTAAGTTCGAACTAGCGGAGCGCCTGTGTAGCGCCTATCAAAGTTAATTCGAACTAACGTCCGTTAGTTCGAATTCACTTTGTAGCATAGACATACCCTTAGTCTTTACAGTGCCACAGGACTCCTCATTGTTTCTGTGTTTTTAAAAATCTCTTTACCTGAAGGGCTGAGTAAGAAATATTACTGGTGTCAATCAAATGCCATTCCTCTGCATTATAAAAATCACAGTGCATATTAAGGGTCTGAACCCAGAAGGTGTTGAGTGCTCTCGTCACTGAAACCAAAGCCGGGTGTTATTTTGGTAAGCACAAAATGTGTTTCTGACCAAGCAGCTGTCCCTGTGACTTGTTCCTGTTTACAATTCACGGGGCACTTTATATTTACTTGTTTGACCTGAAAGGTCAGCGATGCTGCCTATAAAGTACTGAATCCGGCTCTGGAAAATGTCTGTCACTGGGCACTGAAGTGTCTCCATTGCTCTTGATTCTGCATGACCTGAATTCCAAAAAACAATGGAAATCAGAGTTAATAGCACCACTCCCTTTGCTGACTCACCTTCTGTCTGATGCCTTCCCCACCCCCATTCACAGGTAATCGCCCAGTTCCATCTGGCCTGCCTTACAACAGCAGGACCGCTGTGTTGGGCAACATGCATTGTACTGTAGCCTTACTGTGGGAAATGTGAAAGCAGTGGGAGTGGAGGACAATCACCAGGATAGGGAACAAAACTATCTTTAAAAAATGACCATACCTGTGACTCAACACAATGTGAAAGATAGGGACAGCAACATTCATTTAAACAACCCGGCTAATCTGATCCACTAATGGCCCCTGTGAGAGAACTTGCCCCCCTCCATGTCAACACTGACTTTCCAGGCAGAGAACCATAGGAAAGTGAGCACTTTAATTTAGCATTCTCATTCCTGCTTTAACCTTTATAATCAAATATTAAAAAATGAAAACAAATTGTGGCTATAAACACTCACTGGTGCATTATATAGTCTATTCTCACCAACACATTTTCTAGGTTACCGTTAATCCAATAAAATTTAACACTGGATCCCTTCCCTTCTTTTGTTATTTTTTAATTTAAAAGAGGTATATTCCAAAATAAATAGTTTTGACAATTGAACTTTGCAGAAACCAGCATTACAAGCTGACTTCTTGGCAGTCATAATAAGTGTGTTTAAGATCCCATGCGGCACATCATATAGGACCAATATATGACATGAATGCCAGGTACAGTAAAACTCCAATAATCCGGCATCAAATTGTATGGCACTTCCGATAGTCCGGCATCAAAATGGCAAGAGCCTAGTGAGTGATCTTCAGCAAAAAACAAATTACAAGGCAGCAGCGGCAGCAGCTAAACCAAGCAAAAAGGGTAAAAAAGGGTTAAAAAAACTAAAACATTACAGTATACTGTATACAGTATGTACAATAAAAAGGATTAAAAACACTTTATATACAGTATATACTGTATACAGTGTATATTTATAACCAGTTTATAGTACCTCCTGATAGTCCGGCACATCCAATAATCCGGCACTACCTAGGTCCCAAAGGTTCCGGATTATTGGAAGTCTACTGTACAAGGATAGTCAACACCCAAGAAAGCAGGTGTGTATGTTTTTAAAGTTTCTTGATAATTTATAAAGTAACAAGCACACTTATTATATGGAAAATATAGTGTGCTTGATGCTCCATTGCTTGATCTTTGTGTGGTCTGCAACCATTTGCACAAGATACAAATAATTATGCAAGGTGTGCGACAGTGACATATGTCAATTGTGTTAGCATGAATGGAAAAATTGCTAGAGCAAGTGTGGTTGAGAAAATCAGAGGAAAAAGTGTCACAAAAGACAATAGTCCTTAGTTAAGATTTTGAAAAGAACAATGTACCATTATAGTTACAATTTGGCACCATCAACTGGACATTTTGAAGAATTAAATATCTAGACTTTAAATATTTAAACCTGGAAATGTGCACATGTTTTCCAGTGCTGAATGCTGGTATGCTCAGTGGAAAGAGATGATGGAGCAGCCGTAAACATCAGCAGGCATGCAAAATATAAGATTACACTGCCACATTTCATTCATTGAGCTGAACACTATAGTCAAGTGGAATTTTTGTGTGCTAGACAGGATCTCATGTTTCATTCTAACTCAATAGATACAGTTTCTCCTCCATTTATCCATCACAGATTGTGAGAATAAGGCACACATCAAGCTTAAGGACTGTATCAAATATAACTATACAACAGGGATGTGAAAGGTTAACTGTTAAACAATTAAACAGTAAGCATCACCCACTAAGGGTGACACTCACCAATTCTGGTTAACTGGAGCAGCTCTTCACCTGCCATATGCACAGGGCCACAGTATCCATTAGACACAGTAGATACAGTGCACAGGGCCTATGAAAAATTTAGGGCCTAAAATAATTCATAATTGACTCAAAACTAAGAAAATAAATCTACTAAATCACACTTAATAATTTGCCTCCAGGATTGGAGGGTTGTAGATATCTGAAGACTCTCATCTTTTTGGGGGAAAATTATCCTGTGTTATTAATTAATAAGTGGTAAGTTGTTAAAACTGGAATAACTTTGCCATGGAACCTGTTTATTTGTTTGGCCTCTCAATTAGAATTGGATTCCAGACAGGTGATTTCCATTCAATTTTATAATTTGTTTGAGGAGGGACATCAAGGCCAGGTCTATTCAATATGGTTTACTTCAGGCTTTTATGAGTCAATGGACCCACTAGGTGTGATGTTAGGTGTGTAGTAGGATAAAGACTGTATTTGCAAGCTCTCTAAAAAATGGATCTGTCTACAAACTTTGAAGCCATGTGCTAAAGTGCTGCTCTGGAACTTCTCTTCGAGTTGCTGACACACACAATGTGAAAGTTTCAATCAAGGATAACTTGTATCTGTTTACAGATCTCTCTTTCACTTGTGTAGTCAGGGCCGTCCTTAGGATTTATGGTGCCCTACACGGGATTATTAAACTGGTGCCCCTATGCCTGACTCGCTCTTAGCAACACAAACATAAGCTTACAATATTGGAAAACTTGCCGCATGCACATTATTAAAAACAGTTTAACTTAATTAAGCACACTGTAATGCTGATGGACTTGCATTAAAGAAGTACACTTTGAAAAAATTCTGATTTATTGACAGAATTATGCAAATATATTTTTTTAAATTAGTCAACATTTTATTGGAAATTTATATGAAGAGGTATTGAAACAAGGATTTGTTTTTAATTAAAAGAAATCTTTCTGGCTTTTTTGACTGCAAAGTCAGTAATAATGTCATCATATGACAAAGGCAGAGTGATGTCTTGTTTGACTGCAAGAATAGCAAGACCTTTCAAGCGTTCCTGACTCATTGTAGAATGGAGATAGTTTTTAATGAGTTTTAGTTTTGAGAAACTCCGTTCTTCTGATGCTACTGTTACAAGAATTGTCGGTAGAATACAAGTGGCAATATACACATTAGGATATATGTCAAGAAGTTTGCTGGTATGAATAAACTGTACAGTGTCCTTCATCGATTTTGCATGTGGCAACATTGATGACAATGTACTCAATTCTTCATACAGTTCAAGTCCATTTAAATCAAAACTATCACCGTGCTTCAGGAGGCTCTTTAGGTTCTTGCTCTTGTTTTCCTATGTCGTTGAATTTAGTATGTCATACAAAAATCCAAACTGTTCATGGTGTACTTTTAAGATATTAAACCTTTCATCAATGTCAGATATTGCTTTATCCATTACAACATTAAAAAATTCAACCTCAAATTTCTTTTCTGGATTGTCTATGGGCTCATCTGTTCCTTCATATTCCACTTGCCATTTTTTCCTTGACACTCGCGTCACATTTGGACATGGAAATTTTGGTTCTACACCAAGTGCCTGTGCAAGCTCTCTTGCTGTAACCTGTGCTCCTTTGAATCCATTTTCTCTGAATTTCACTACAATGTCTCGTGTGTTGTTTAGTAAGGTAAGTGTTGACTCAAGCTGCATCATTGGGCTCTGCATTATTTTGCTTACACTCGAGATTTTAACAAGAATGTCATACCAGATTACGACAGATGTTAGAAACTTGAAGCTGAATATTTCAGAGGCCAATGACTGTGCTTCACTTTTAGCTTTTGGATTTCTGGCTTCTTCCGAAATAGCAACCAGTGCTTCGTAAACTTCCTCAGATTGATATTTCAATGTTTTTGCACTTTCTACTGTGCTTTCCCAGCGTGTCTCAGATAGAGGCTTAACCGTAATACCATTGACATGTGCTTTGAATATTTGCCATCATTGAGTGGAAGCTGAAAAGAGCACGTAAATGCGTTGCAGCAAACCAAAAAAAATATAGCTTCTACAGAAAACTTGGCCATATCACACAAAATCAAATTAAGGCTGTGGCATGCACATGGAACAAAAAAGGCTTGTGGATTTTCCACCAGCAATCTAGCTTGCACACCAGAAATGCATCCTCTCATATTGGCACCCTTATCATAGCCTTATCCTCTAATGTTCATTACGGACAATCCCATTCGTATTAGTTCATCAAGGAGAAACCTGTAGTGTCTTCTACTTCTAAAAATGTGATAAAAGATTCCTTAATTGTAATCTGTGCTGAATCACTAATGTCAACAAATCTCACTACTAATGACATCTGTTCTTGATGACTTATGTCTGGAGTGCAATCTAGAATTACAGCAAAATATTTTGCTAAAGTAACCAATGAAACAATTTTGTGTCTCGCTTTATCACTCATTAGCGTGATCAGTTCATTTTGAATTCTTGGTCCCAAATAGTGACCATGTATTTCATTTTCAGTTACTCTTTGGAGATGATCACTCATCACTGTGTCAAATTTTCCCAGCAGTTGTGCAAGGCCTCCAAAATTGGCATTTTTGGGCTGGAATATTTTGCCAATGCTTCTTCTAAAAGCAAAATTGTTTGTTGATAGATATTCAACAATAGATATAGACATTCAAGAACACGAAGCCAGTGCTGCTTCTCTGACTCCAGCAATCTTTGATTTTGGGCATCAAGAGTTGTCTGATTTTTTAACCTTACCCTCAGCTCACACCATCTGCGCATACTTTCAGTGTGGTATTGTGCCTTTTCATGTTGCGGTAATATGTGACTAAGATTTCTCCAATCATTAATACCCATGGTTGCTATCTTAAAATTGCAAGTATTGAAAATCTTGCATGGGAAACAAAATACAACATCCTTGCATTTAGAGTACACAAGCCACGGTCTGTTGTCAGTTTCATGGTCTGTTGAAAGTAGGAATAAGAAATCCTTCGGAAAAGGGCTTATTTTCCGGAGAATCACGGCTAGACTGGCGCTTTTCTCTGGCTTATCCCCAGGCAGCCATGTAAATGCAAATGCCGCGGGGGATATTTAAATCCCCTGCAGAATTTGCAATTCCGAAGTCTACATTAGCATCCCTTTTCTGGAAAGGGGTGCCAATGTAGACACAGCCCTGGGGTCTGTCCCTGGTCCTGCCACTGGCTAGCCTGAGGCAAGTCGCTTCCCTGCTGCCTCAGTTTCCCCTTTGGGAGCCAGGGAGATGCTGCTGCGTTGCACGGCCAAGCACGGTGACCAGGTCGGGAGGAGCTGAGGCTCCCTGGCCACCCCCTCTGGATGGACGCCCACATATCATGACCTCCTTCAGGGCCCTGCACTCCCTCCCCTTCTATTCCCCCGCAGGGCCCCACCAGGTCCTGTGGATAACAGGAGAGGAATCACTTGATGATTCCCTGTTCTGTTCACTCTTTCTGAGGCATCTGGCATTGGCCACTGTTGGTAGATAGGATACTGGGCTAGACTGACCTTTGTTCTGACCCAGTATGGCTGTTCTTATGTTTCCTCTGGACAGGCTTCAGGGCTCCCAGAACCCTGCCCTCCTTCACCAGCTGCAAGATGGGGGCCAGCTGAAGGTCAGGGTTGGCCCTGCACACCCCAGCCCATACAGGCCTCCCTCCCCCTCAGAGGAGCCGCTGACGGGAAAGCAAAGCTCTGTCCCCCCAGGAGCAGTCCTCAGCACAGCATTGTCACCCTTGTAAGCCCCGTAATCTCTTCCAGCTCCCTCCTGAGTTCTGCACCCTCTACCTCCTGCCCTGACTTATGCTCCCCCACCTCCCTACCCTGAGCCCCCCATCAGACCCTGTGCCCTGAATCCACCCCTTCTGCCCTCACTCTATCACCTTCTGCCCTGAGCTGACCCCACAAACCTTCCAGCCCATGCCCACACATCTTAACCCCTACCCCTTACCAAGAGTTCCTCATATCTCTGCCCTGACTCCAGTCCCACCCCTTTTTATTCTAACAAAAGACAGAACACTTGCAAATATTGTCCACCAAAAAACTATAGCTCATGTTTTAATCACTTTCCTTCTGATATTAATACAAACTTCCTTTTCCCCTTCATTTTTGAAAAATTCTATCATATAAATGTAAGCAGGGGCTGAACTGCTGCTTGCTGTCAGCCAGCTGAAAGGAGGGGTGGGTGTGCCCACTACAGTTGTTTAGCTCTACAAGGTAATTAACTGTTAACTGTTGACATGTAAATACTGCTCAGGAGAGAATCCAAGGTGTGGCTATGTAAATCCCATTCAGCCAGGGCTGATGGAGGGTCAGTGTTGGAATGGAATGTGGAGAATTGTATATAATTTGGGACTGTTGTGGGGGTCACTAATCATGCTACCCCTAAATGTGGGAACTGTAAAACATGCCACCAGTGCTTGCAGGAGAGACACCACCATCATGGTAAGAGGTCTCGGAAGAACAAGCCTCCCCCCTTCCAGAGTTGAGTGGACAGAGCTGGGGGAAAGGGTTAAAGGACTTGTGTCAGCCTGCTTCACACCTACCAGGTGTGAGCTATAAGACTGGCCCAGCCTGCACCTTTCCCCCTTTGTTTTAAGGACAGACCTAAAGCAGACTCCCTGAGGAGTCTTTTTGTTTGCTAGTCCAGTGAAAGCTGGATTCATTTGAGAGCTGAAATCACTGGTTTGGCTGAGAGTTGAAATCACTAAGCTGAAATCACTGGTTTGGCTGAGAGCCAGACCTACTGCAACCAGTAGAGTGGCAGCAGGCGAGGAGCGGCGACTAGCGGCGTGGCGTGGCGCGGCGGCAGGCGAAGAGCAGCCATCAGTGGCGTGGCGTGGCGCGGCGGCAGGCGAGGAGCGGCCATTAGCGGCGTGGCATGGAGCGGCGGCAGGCGAGGAGCGGCGACCAGTGGCGTGGCGTGGAGCGGCAGCAGGCGAGAAGTGGCGACAGGTGCCCAGCGGAGCGTCCAGAGGTGTGGGACGAGACAGCTGGTGAAGCGTAGCGGAGTTTTCGTATAAGGTGCCCCCTATCTATCTCCCCACCCCCATTTCTACCCAGGTTGGGAGGTGAAACCCTGCGGGTGAACTTTGGGACTCTGGGTGGCACAGAGACTTGTGGGGACAGAGACTTTTGGGGAGTCGGTGGACTTCGGGCAAATCTTGGCCGGGGTGGGGGCTCATGTTTGGGTTATGAACTCTGTTTGTGGTGTTTTCCCCAAGCTAATGCCGTATGAATTCTTCCTCTGTTTCATTAAATGTTCTTTTCCTACACTCAGACTCAGTGCTTGCGAGTGGGGAAGCATTGCCTCTCAGAGGCGCCCAGGGGTGCGTGAATTTCCCAGATCACTGGGTGGGGGCTCGAGCCGGTTCTTTGTGAGATTGACCCCAAGATATTGAACCCAGCCCTGGTTCCTGCCAGGCCTACCCGGCAGAAGGGCTACATTTTGGGGGCTCGTCCGGGATTTACTGGGTCAGTACCCCTCGCAAGCACATGTTGAGTGAGTTGCTGTTGTGGGAAATAATTGTGATTTGTATTTGAGGGCATTACTGTTTGTATCATGTCTTGTCTGTCAGGTTTGTTGGGCCCTGGCCCAGAAGCCTCTAGCTCAGAGGCAGCAACCTCAGCAGATGATTGGGCAAAAGCCCTGGGGCAAATCTTGGAGAAATGTGTGCTATCCCATGCTATGGCAAGCTCCTATTGTAAGTTAAGATTATTCCCTGGGGAAGAGGAGTTTGAACCCTGGCTGGAACACACCACTGAAATGCTAGAGCATTGGGCTGTGCCAGACAGAGAAAAACGAAGATGTTTAGTAGACAGTCTCCGGGGCCCAGCTTTAGATGTGATTCGCACCTTGAAGCTCACTAACCCTGAGGTCAGTGTAAAGGACTGCCTAGAGGCCCTCACTCACACCTTTGGGAGCATGGAGGGTCCTGAAGACAGTTTTTGTAACTTTCTCAATGCTAAGCAGCACCGAGGAGAGAAGCTCTCAGCCTATGTACAGAGGTTGGAGAAGTTGCTGCAGAGAGCTGTCATTAGGGGAGCCGTGACTGCTGAGCAGATGGACCAGACCAGATTGGCTCAAATTGTAAGAGGAACTCCATATTACAGCCCGATTCTACTACACCTCCGGCTAAGAGAACGACTGGAACACCCCCCAGCGTACTCCCAACTGATAAAGGAGGTCAGAGAGGAGGAAGAAAGGCAGGCTACCAGTGGGCTTTGGGAGGCCCAGAGGCCTAAGCCAACCAGCGCTGCACCCCGACAAACAGCCGGTGTGCTCATGGTGAACACCAGAGGAGACATTGCCCAGCAAGTTCAGGTCCTGACAGAACGGATTGCTGAGTTGCAGAGAGCCATTGACCAAGCGCGGATTTGCAGGGATGAGGAACCTCAGGCTGTGGTGATGGATAAGTCAGCGCCTGGAGCTGCCATCCCACCCAGCCAAAAGAGGAGAGGATCATTCTTCTGCTACCGGTGTGGTCAAGATGGGCACAGGGCTGCACATTGCCCAAATGAGGAAAACCCCAGTTTAGTTTATGGAAAGCTGAGAATCAGTCATGAGACGGTCGGGGGACAGGGACCACCCAGACCCCCAGGATTTGACGGATTCCCCAGAAGAGACCACTCAGCTAGGATCCCTTCAGGACTGATAGGGCCTCGAGCAGAGGTCACTGTAAGGATTGAAGGGGCGGAGTGCAAAGCAGTGCTTGATACCGGATCTCAGGTGACAATTATATTCCAGTCATTCTACCAACAGGTGCTCAGGCACCTGCCTATCCAGCCATTGACTGGCCTTGGCCTGTGTGGTCTCAGCATGAATGAATATCCCTACAAAGGGTATGTCATAGTGCATTTGGAATTCCCTGAGGAGGTGGCAGGGGTAAGAGAAGAGGTGGACACAGTAGCCTTGATATGCCCTGACCCTAAAGGGGTCCCTGATGTGTCAGTACTGATAGGGACCAACTCCAGTCTCTTCAAGGTGCTTGCAGAATACTGCAGACGACGGGCTGGGGACCAATATCTGGATACCCTGATGATCCATACCCTTTGTGCTGAAGCCTATAGGAAGATTGAAGATGCTAAACAGGAGATGTCTGAGCTACCAATGGGTACTCTAAGGTATGCAGGCGCAAACCCTTTAGTAGTGCCTGCAAGGACAGAGCAGGAAGTGCTCGTCATGAGCACCTGGCTGAAAGGCAATAAACGAGTGTTCGCCATGGTAGAACAACCAACTGAGGGAGAGCTTCCTGATGGGGTCCTGGTCCCCTGTGGAGTTATAACTTTACCAGCAGCATCCCAGGACACAGTCACAGTACTGATTGCGAATGAAACAAGTCGTGATATTATTGTGAATCAAGGGCAAAAGATAGCAGATCTTTTCGAGACTGAATCGATTGTGAGTCCCCAGTGTGAACCGCACATTCAGACTATAGATCCATCAAGGTTTGACTTTGGAGATTCACCCTTGGACGAAGAGTGGAAGGATCGTCTGAGGAAGAAGCTCTCTGAAAGACCCAAGGTATTCTCACTGCATGAGTGGGATGTGGGGTGTGCCAAAGGGGTTGAGCATAACATCAGACTACATGATCCCCGACCTTTCAGGGAGAGATCTAGAAAAATTGCACTTTCAGAGATGGATGATGTGCGACATCACCTTCAGGAACTGGCTGCAACTGGCATCATTTCCGAGTCCCACAGCCCCTATGCTTCACCCATTGTGGTAGTCCGAAAAAAGAATGGGAAAATTCGGATGTGTATTGACTACCGCACCCTGAACCGCCGTACTGTGGTTGACCAGTACACAATGCCCCGAGTAGAAGATGCATTAGATTGTTTATTGGGAAGCCAGTGGTTCTCAGTATTGGATCTTCGAAGTGGATACTACCAGATCCCCTTGGGAGCAGAGGACAAGGAGAAGACCGCCTTCATCTGCCCATTGGGGTTTTATCAGTTTGAACGCATGCCTCAAGGGATCTCTGGGGCCCCCGCCACATTCCAGCGCCTCATGGAGAAAGTTGTAGGGGATATGAACTTACTGCAAGTCTTGGTCTATTTGGATGATCTGATTGTATTTGGAAGGACCTTAGAAGAGCATGAAGAGAGACTTCTTAAAGTACTTGACAGGTTGGAGGCCCATGGGCTGAAACTTTCCATTGATAAGTGTCAATTCTGCCGAACATCAGTGAAGTATGTTGGTCATATTGTATCCCAAGAAGGTGTGAGTACCGATCCGGATAAAGTAGAAGCACTCACTACCTGGCCGCGCCCCAGAAACTACAGAGAGCTTAAGACTTTCCTTGGATTTAGTGGCTACTATCGGAGGTTTGTGAAGAATTATGCCACCATTGTAAAGCCTCTGAATGATCTTACCAGGGGATACCCGGCCATCAAGAGGAAAGCTAAGACCAAGAATAAGGGGAGACCCCCACGACCTCCCGATCCAAGACAATATGGCCCCCTAGAGCCTTTTGGACCACGATGGGAGGAGGGATGTGAAAGGGCTTTCCGAGAGATCATTAGCTGTCTAACTCATGCTCCAGTCTTAGTTTTTGCTGACCCAAACAAGCCATTCCTCCTACATACAGACGCCAGTTTGGATGGTTTGGGAGCAGTCTTGTACCAAGATGTGAACGGCAACCGTAAACCTGTGGCCTTTGCGAGCCGAGGGCTGTCTGACAGTGAAAGTCGTTACCCCATCCACAAGTTGGAGTTCCTGGCCTTGAAGTGGGCCATCACTGAGAAATTTCGGGACTATTTGTACGGTGCTAATTTCCAGGTATGGACAGACAACAACCCACTGACTTATGTACTGACAAGTGCTAAGCTGGATGCTACTGGACAACGATGGGTGGCCGCCCTGGCCAGCTATGAGTTCAGCATACAGTACCGATCAGGGAGAAACAATGTAGATGCAGATGCATTGTCTCGGCGTCCACAGCCAACAGAAATTGGTGAGATTCCTGTAGATGGAGTGAGAGCTATCTGCAACGGTAGTTATCAGAAATCCAAGGCACATGAGAGTCCTCATGGGTGTGTTGCAGAAACACTGGGCCTACCCCCTGAGAGTGTACCCTCTGTCTCCGTGAACTACATTATGTTGGACCAGTCCCCCTTGCCCAGGCTCAATGCTTCTGACTGGCAGAGAGCACAGCTGCAAGATGTCGACATCCGTAACACACTACTTGCAAAAAGAGAAGGGAAAAGCCCTAGTGCAGTTGCCACATCCACCCCTGAGGGTAAGCTACTGTTGCGGGAGTGGTGCAAACTGGAACTAATACAGGGGGTGCTGCACCGGATCACCGTAGATCCTTTGCAAAATCGACGAACGCAACTAGTGCTACCAAAAGAGTACAGAGCCTTGGCCATGAGAGCCCTGCATGATGATTTTGGGCATTTGGGAATGGAGAAAACCCTGGAACTTATCCGTAGTAGGTTTTACTGGCCCCGAATGGCTGAAGATGTACGAAAAAAATGTGAGACCTGTGCCCGATGTGTTCATAGGAAAACTCTGCCTACCAGAGCTGCTTATCTGGAGAATATCACCACCAGCAGGCCTTTGGAGCTGGTGTGTATCGATTTCTTGTCTTTAGAAGTGGACAGGAAAAATATGGGGAACATTTTAGTAGTGACTGACCATTATACCCGATATGCACAGGCATATCCCACACGTGACCAGCGAGCCACTACTGTGGCACGAGTTTTGTGGGAAAGATATTTTTCAGTGTATGGTCTCCCAACTCGGATACATTCTGACCAGGGGAGGGACTTTGAGAGTCACCTCTTGAAGGAGGTGCTACGATTGTCCGGAGTTAAGAAGTCCAGAACAACACCTTACCACCCCCAAGGTGACCCTCAGCCTGAGCGGTTCAATCGGACTCTACTAAATATGCTGGGGACTTTACGCCCAGACCAGAAAGCATCCTGGAGCCAGCATGTCGCATTTTTGGTGCATGCCTACAATGCTACAAGAAATGATGCTATAGGGGTCACCCCATTCTTCATGATGTTTGGACGAGAGCCGATGCTGCCTATAGACATATGCTTTGGAGTATCAGGAGATGGCGAGAGTTATGAGACACACTTGCAATATGTCTCCCGATTACGAGAAAAACTGCAGAATGCCTATCGCTTGGCTACTGCAGCTGCCCGGAAAAATGCAGACCGTAATAAACACCGATATGATGCGCGAGTGCGCCCACAAGAGCTCCAACCTGGGGACAGAGTTCTGCTACGAAATATGGGTATTGCTGGCAAACACAAGATTGCCGACAGATGGAAGGCAATGCCTTACCGGGTGGTGGAAAAACTTAGAGATCTACCGGTCTACAAGATTAAACCAGAAACTGGGCCAGGGCAAGTAAAAACAGTACATCGGAACCTTCTGCTGCCTGTGGGAGAATTGGTAGGCGCTCCTTACGAAATGGACCATGACATGGGGCCTCAGCGAAAAAGAAGTGTCCGGCCAAGTCAACCACCCATCATGTGTGGTGAGTCCAGTGAAGCTAATCTGCCTCTATCCAGCACCTTTGAGAGTGAATCTGAAGAGGAAGATGATCCCATTGAGTATACTGGGATGCAGACCAGATTCCGGACTCCATCAATGAGACATGCAGAGAGCTCCACTTCTTTGGCTCTGAATCCTATGGCTGAGGCATTTAGGCCTGTGGAAGGAGGTTCGGTGTACTCACCTAGACAAACCTTGGAGGATGAGTTTGTCCCATCTACATCTTCAGAACTTCTGGGAGAGGAACAGGCTTGTGATGACACACCTGTGTCAGTGGACAGAGAGTATGTTCCAGGGGAAGGTGTCCCCAGTGCCCTGGACATCCCAGCATCTCAACAAGAGGTGCAACGGCATGTATCTGAAGAGAGGGTACCTACACATAACCCCTTGTCAGCCCTACCCCCAGAAGAAGTCCCCACAGTTCCTGCTGTGCCTGTGCTCGATAGGCGTGATAGGGTTATAAAACCAGTGAACAGGCTAACTTACAATGCACCAGGAGTGGTTAGTGAGGATGTGATACACCTGGCACACAGGCTGGTAGAGGCCATAGTGGGGTTCCTTAGACCCTTTGAAGAGAACTCACGTTGCTGGTATAATCAGGAACATATTTTGCCGGGACGGCAAATTTTTGACTGGGGGGAGGATGTAAGCAGGGGCTGAACTGCTGCTTGCTGTCAGCCAGCTGAAAGGAGGGGTGGGTGTGCCCACTACAGTTGTTTAGCTCTACAAGGTAATTAACTGTTAACTGTTGACATGTAAATACTGCTCAGGAGAGAATCCAAGGTGTGGCTATGTAAATTCCATTCAGCCAGGGCTGATGGAGGGTCAGTGTTGGAATGGAATGTGGAGAATTGTATATAATTTGGGACTGTTGTGGGGGTCACTAATCATGCTACCCCTAAATGTGGGAACTGTAAAACATGCCACCAGTGCTTGCAGGAGAGACACCACCATCATGGTAAGAGGTCTCGGAAGAACAAGCCTCCCCCCTTCCAGAGTTGAGTGGACAGAGCTGGGGGAAAGGGTTAAAGGACTTGTGTCAGCCTGCTTCACACCTACCAGGTGTGAGCTATAAGACTGGCCCAGCCTGCACCTTTCCCCCTTTGTTTTAAGGACAGACCTAAAGCAGACTCCCTGAGGAGTCTTTTTGTTTGCTAGTCCAGTGAAAGCTGGATTCATTTGAGAGCTGAAATCACTGGTTTGGCTGAGAGTTGAAATCACTAAGCTGAAATCACTGGTTTGGCTGAGAGCCAGACCTACTGCAACCAGTAGAGTGGCAGCAGGCGAGGAGCGGCGACTAGCGGCGTGGCGTGGCGCGGCGGCAGGCGAAGAGCAGCCATCAGTGGCGTGGCGTGGCGCGGCGGCAGGCGAGGAGCGGCCATTAGCGGCGTGGCATGGAGCGGCGGCAGGCGAGGAGCGGCGACCAGTGGCGTGGCGTGGAGCGGCAGCAGGCGAGAAGTGGCGACAGGTGCCCAGCGGAGCGTCCAGAGGTGTGGGACGAGACAGCTGGTGAAGCGTAGCGGAGTTTTCGTATAAGGTGCCCCCTATCTATCTCCCCACCCCCATTTCTACCCAGGTTGGGAGGTGAAACCCTGCGGGTGAACTTTGGGACTCTGGGTGGCACAGAGACTTGTGGGGACAGAGACTTTTGGGGAGTCGGTGGACTTCGGGCAAATCTTGGCCGGGGTGGGGGCTCATGTTTGGGTTATGAACTCTGTTTGTGGTGTTTTCCCCAAGCTAATGCCGTATGAATTCTTCCTCTGTTTCATTAAATGTTCTTTTCCTACACTCAGACTCAGTGCTTGCGAGTGGGGAAGCATTGCCTCTCAGAGGCGCCCAGGGGTGCGTGAATTTCCCAGATCACTGGGTGGGGGCTCGAGCCGGTTCTTTGTGAGATTGACCCCAAGATATTGAACCCAGCCCTGGTTCCTGCCAGGCCTACCCGGCAGAAGGGCTACATAAATAAAACATGTACATTTTCCTTTTATTTTGTAACCTCTCCCCCTCTACACCTACCCCCTGAAGTTAACACTTAAAGATCCAGATACACTCAGAGGGTATGTCTACACTACAAAGTTAATTCGAACTAACAGCTGTTAGTTCGAATTAACTTTAATAGGGGCTACACATACAAACCGTTAGTTCGAATTTAAAATGAACTAACAGAGCGCTTAATTCGAACTAGGTAAACCTCATTCTATGAGGAATAGCACCTAGTTCGAATTAAGTAATTCAAATTAAGGACTGTGTAGCCACTTAATTCAAACTAGTGGGAGGCTAGCCCTTCCCTGCTTGCCCTGGTGGCCACTCTGGGCCAAGCCAGGGAAACTCTTCTGCCCCCCTCCCGGCCCTGGAGCCCTTAAAGGGACACGGTCTGGCTACGGTGCCCGTGCCAGGTGCAAGCCTGCCAGCACCCAGCCAGCAGACCCTGCACCTGGCACAGCATGAGCCAGCCACCCGCTGCCACCCAGCCCTCCGCCTCTTCCTGGGACCAGGCTGGCAGCTCACAGGAGCCTGCCCGGGGCTGCAAGAGGCGGGCGCCCACTTGGTCTAGTGCGGAGATCGTGGACCTCATCCAGGTTTGGGTGGAGGCCTCCAACATCCACAATCTCTGCACTAGGCACAGGAAAGGGGCCGTCTAGGGCAGGATAGCTGCCAGCCTGGCCACCAAAGGCCACATGTGGACCCAGGAGCAGGTCTGCATGAAAATCAAGTTGGTCCAGTGAAACCCCCGACCCTGAGACCTGAGCTTAGAACATAAGAACGGCCTTACTGGGTCAGACCAAAGGTCCATCTAGCCCAGTAGCCCGTCTGCCGACAGCGGCCAACCCTAGGGACCCTGGAGGGAATGGACCGAAGAAAGTGACCAAGGCATTTGTCTCAAGCCATCCCTCTGCAGCCTTCCACAAACTTTGGGCAGGGACACCACTCCTACCCCCTGGCTAATACCACTCCATGCACCCAATGTCCATGACTTGATCTCACTTCTCTTTAAACTCTGTTCTAGTTCTAGCCTTCACAGCCTCCTGCAGCAAGGAGTTCCACAGGTTGACTATTTGCATTGTGAAGAAGAACTTTCTTTTATTAGTTTGAAGCCTGCTACCCATTCATTTCATTTGGTGTCCTCTAGTCCTTCTATTATGGGAACTAAGGAAGAACTTTTCTTTATTCACCCTCTCCACACCACTCATGATTTTATAGACCTCTATCATATCCCACCCCAGTCTCCTCTTTTCTAAGCTGAAAAGTCCCAGTCTCTTTAGCCTTTCTTCATATGGGACCTGTTCCAAACCCCTGATCATTTTAGTTTCTCTTTTCTGAACCCTTTCCAAGGCCAAAACATCTTTTTTGAGGTGAGGAGACCACATCTGTACACAGAACTGAAGATATGGCGTACCATAGTTTGATACTTCCCCTCCTCCTTCTTGGTAACATCAATACAGTCTATAATAATATAAAGACTGCATACCATCAGAGTGCTGAAGAATGCTTGGGCTATAAGGAGAAGAGAAAATCTAAGCAATGGATCCAACCAGACACTTGGAAAGTTATAGAGGAGAGACGTAAATTGAAGAGTCAGATGATTAGCATTCGATCAGCAAGATTACAAGAACGTTATAAACAACAGTACAGTGAGGCCAATAAGATAGTTAAGAGAATGGTACGAGCTGATCACCGTGCTTTTGTCGACGACCTCGCAAAAGAGGCAGAAAGTGCTGCGGCTCGAGGAGAACAAGGACAACTGTATAGAAGTACTAAGCAAGTGTGTGGAAAGTACCATTCCATAGTCAGCCCACCCATTAAGGATAAGCAAGGAAAATTGCTCACAACACAAGCGGAACAAGACGCACGCTGGGCTGAACACTTCAAAGAAATACTTAACAGAGAATCATCGGAAGAAGGTGTTAATATATGTAGAAGGGAGACAGATTTAGATATTAACATCGATCTGCCTACCAAAGAAGAAATTATATCAGCAATCAAGAAACTGAAGAACAACAAAACCCCAGGAAAGGACAACTTGAATGCAGAACTTTTCAAAATAGACCCAGAGACAGCAGCTGGAATACTGGAACCACTTTTCAGAACAGTTTGGACAGAAGCCTGCGTACCGGAGGATTGGACTAAAGGGGTGATTATCACGATCCCAAAGAAGGGCACACTCAGCGATTGTAACAACTGGCGCGGAATTACCCTTCTGTCAATACCCAGCAAGATCCTCGCTAAAATCATCATAGGTAGAATAGCAACAGCAGTTAATGAAACACTGAGGAAGGAGCAGGCAGGTTTTAGAAAAGGTAGGCGTTGTATAGAACAGATCTTTGCTCTGCGTAACATCATAGAACAGAGTGCAGAATGGCAACGACAACTTCACGTGAACTTTGTAGACTTTGAAAAGGCTTTCGATAGTGTTGACAGAGACAGATTATGGCAGATTTTGAGGGCCTATGGAATACCATGTCATATGGTGAAGCTCATTAGGAGCTTCTACAAAAATTATAGCTGTTGTGTTGGAGGAAGCGATATATGGTTTGAAGTCAAGACCGGAGTTCGTCAAGGTTGCGTAATGTCGCCACTGCTCTTCAATCTTGTTATTGACTGGGTGATGCGACGTACGACTGAGGAGGAGCATACCGGCATTAGATGGACGCTTTTCTCTACACTTGAAGATCTGGATTTTGCCGATGACTTGGCACTTCTTTCTCACACTCATCGGCATATGCAAGATAAAACAGATAAATTAAATAAATATAGCTCACAAGTTGGCCTTAAGATAAACCAGAAGAAGTCAGAAGTCATGACTCTGAACACTATAACACAAACCCCCATCAAGATCAATAACAACGATCTTCCCTTTACTGATAGATTTGTATATTTGGGTCGTATCATCACCCCAGATGGTGGAAGTAAGCAAGACATTCAGAATAGATTGAGTAAAGCACGAAATGCCTTTATCAGTATGAATAAAATCTGGAAATCCTCAAAGTACAGCATGCGCACCAAGCTGAAACTATACAACAGCTGTGTTCTTCCAGTGCTTCTCTATGGAGCAGAATGTTGGCGCATGATACAACGAGACCTTACTCAATTGTCTACATTCCATACCAAGAATCTTAGAAGAATAATCAGGATATTTTGGCCAAATAAAATTTCCAACGAAGATCTACTGTCTCAGTGTAAACAAGAAGACATGGCCACTATAACTATGAAAAGACGCTGGATAGGTCATGTGTTACAAAGAGAAGACGGATCTATTACGAAAATTGCACTCCACTGGAAAACAGATGGAAAGAGAAAGAGAGGAAGACCAAAAACAACCTGGCGCCGAACGGTAGAACAAGAATTAAAAGACCATCATCACACTTGGGGAACAATAGGCGCTTTGGCCTGCGACCGACAGAAGTGGAAGGACTTTGTTGCTGCCCTATGCGCCATTGGCGTAACGGGCAGTAAGTAAGTCCTCCTTCTTGCCCTGGCTTCCCCCTTCCAGCTCCCAGGTTTCCCCCTCCTCTCTCCCACCCTCTCTCTTCTCCTTTCCTATCTCCTTTTCCAAGTCTCCCCAGAGGTTAATACCCTCCCACCACCAGTTATGTTAAATAAAGAGAGTTTCTATTTTTGCACACACGTGTCCTTTATTTTTTACATCAGGAAGAGGGGCTATGGAGGGGTAAGTGGAAGGATGAGAGGGAGGAATGGGGCACGAGCCCCCAATAGGGAGGACTGGGGTGGCTCTGCAGGCTCCTTGGGGTGGAAGCTCTCCTGCAGGGCCTCCTGGATCTTGACAGCCCCCCAATTGACACCCCCGGATGGCAGCCTGTGACAAGTGCAGCTGGGCTGATGGCTAAGTGCTGTGATGTGCCGAGTGTGGGCACTCAAGGCACTCCAAGACAGGACTGCTTTGCTGTTCCTCATCAAGGCAGACAAGCAAGCTGGGAACCCTGAGAACTGTCTGTCCGGGGTGGGGATCGGGTCCCTTTAAGCACAGCCCTCAGCTGCCTGAGATAGCAGCTTGACACTCTAAGGGTAAGTCTACACTACCAAGTTAATTAGAACTAACGGACATTAGTTCGAATTAACTTTGATAGGCGCTACACTAGCGCTCCGCTAGTTCGAACTTAATTCGAACTAGCGGAGCACTTGTTCGAACTAGGTAAACCTCATTGTACGAGGACTAAGCCTACTTCAAACTTACTAGTTCGAATTAAGGGGTGTGTAACCACTTAATTCGAACTAGTGGGAAGCTAGCCCTCCCCACCTTTCCCTAGTGGCCACTCTGGCCAACACCAGGGAAAATCTATTGCCCCCCTCCCGGCCCCGGACACCTTAAAGGGACACGGGCTGGCTACGGTGCCTGTGCCAGGTGCAAGCCTGCAAGCACCCAGTTAGCAAACCCTGCACCTGGCACGGCTTGAGCCAGCCACCCGATGCCCCCCAGCCCTCCCCCTCTTCCCGGGACCAGGGTGGCGGCTCCCGGGAGCTTGCCCGGAACCGCAAGAAGCGGGCACCCTCCTGGTCTAGTGCGGACATCGTGGACCTCGTCCACGACCTCTGCACTAGGCACAGGAAAGTGGCCATCTAGGGCAGGAGAGCTGCCAGCCTGGCCACCCAGGAACAGGTGTGCATGAAAATCAAGGGGGTCCACTGAGACCCCCCAACCCTGAGCCCTGAGCTTACAATGGCTGTACTGGGTCAGACCAAAGGTCCATCTAGCCCAGTAGCCTGTCTGCCGACAGCGGCCAACCCTAGGGACCCTGGAGGGAATGGACCGAAGAAAGTGACCAAGGCATTTGTCTCGAGCCATCCCTCTGCAGCCTTCCACAAACTTTGGGCAGGGACACCACTCCTACCCCTGGCTAATACCACTCCATGCACCCAACGTCCATGACTTGATCTCACTTCTCTTTAAACTCTGTTCTAGTTCTAGCCTTCACAGTGTCCTGCAGCAAGGAGTTCCACAGGTTGACTCTTTGCTTTGTGAAGAACAACTTTCTGTTACTAGTTTGAAGCCTGCTACCCATTCCTTTCCTTTGGTGTCCTCTACTCCTTCTATTATGGGAACTAATGAAGAACTTTTCTTGATGCACCCTCTCCACCCCACTCATGCTTTTATTAGACCTCTATCCTATCCCCCTTCAGTCTCCTCTTTTCTGAACTGAAAAGTCCCAGTCTCTTTAGCCTCTCTTCATATGGGACCTCTTCCAAACCTCTGATCATTTTAGTTGCCGTCCCCTCTCCCAGCCTCTCTCTTCCCCTCTCCCACCTCCTTTTCCCAGTCTCCCCCAGTTTTGTTCAATAAAGAGAGATTCTATTTTTGACCACATGTTTTCTTTATTTTGTACATCTGGAAGGGGGGCTAGGGAAAGGTAAGTGGAAGGAGGTGAGGGAGGAATGGGGTATGAGCCCCCGATAGGGAGGACTGGGCTGGCTCTGCGGGCTTCTGGGGGTGGAAGCTCTCCTGCAGCCCCCCAATTGCCCCCTCTCCCAGATGGCAGCCTGCAGCAAGTGCTGCCAGTCTAATGACCGAGTGCTGTGATGTGCCCAGTGTGGGCACTCAGGGCACTCCAAGCCAGGACTGCTTTGCAAGCGGGGCACCCCTGAGAACTGTCTGTCCGGGGTGGGGGTCGGGTCCCTTTAAGCACAGCCCTCGGCTAGCCTGAGACAGCATCTCCACGCTCTAAGTCCTCATCTGATGCCCTGCCAGCACTGCTTCCGGCCATCCTTAACCCCGGTTCAGGGTCCACTTAATGTGGACATGCTAGTTCAAATTAGGAAAACGCTAATTCGAACTAGTTTTTTAGTCTGGATGCGTTAGTTCGAATTAGCATACCGAAGGGTATGTCTACACTACAGTGCTAATTCGAACTAATTTAGGTCGAATTAGTTAATTCGAACTAAGCTAATTCAAATTAGCGCATCTAGACTTAAAAACTAGTTCGAATTAGTGTTTTGCTCATTCGAACTAGCGCGTCCACCCTGATTGGACGCAGGGGCGCATTTAAGGGCAGCTGAAACCGGTTCTGGCAGGGCATCAGGTCAGTAGTTGCTTTGTGTGGCTGCTGTCTGAGGCTATCTGAGGCTCGTGCGTAAAGGGACACCCCTGGACAGCCAGTTCTCAGCTTTTCCACTTGCTTGCCAACCTCGCCGAGGGACAGCAAAGCATTTTTCTCTGCGCCCGTCTGTGTCGGTGCTTCCCTTCGGGGATGCCGCTGCAGCTGGCAACATGGAGCCAGAGCTCGCCCTGCAGTTTCTGGTGCAGTTTGTGGACTTGCTGCTGCAAGCCTGCCAGCAATGGCTGGAGGCTGCCTGGCACCACCTGGTGCACGTCAGCCCCCTGCCTCTCCGCCTGGCCTCCCTGGGGGCCGTGGAGTAGCCGCGGGGGCGCCCGGAGGCCGGCGTGCCCCGCCGCATCTGGCGTCTGGACAGCAGCACCGACTGGTGGGACCGCATCATCCTGGAGCGCTGGGAAGACAGGCAGTGGACCCAGAACTTCAGGATGAAGAGGGACACCTTCCTGGAGCTCTGCGAGTGGCTCGCCCCTGCTCTGCGCAGAAGGGACACTCGCATGAGGCCCGCCATCCCCCTCCAGAAGCGTGTGGCCATCGCCCTCTGGAAGCTCTCCACGCCGGACAGCTACCTATCTGTCGGGAACCAGTTTGGTGTGGGGAGATCCACCGTTGGAGCGGTGCTCATGCAGGTACGGCACTTGCCGGCCACTGGGCCGGGGGGGAGGGGAACTGCAAGGAGGGGATGGGCTGCCCCAGGGAAAATGGGGGGAGGAGGGAAGGAGGTGAAAGTGCCCCGCACTGGAGGGGTCGGTCTGTCCCGGCCGTACTACACGCCGCCAGGAGGGTTGCTTCCGGGAGTGGGGCGCGGGGCACTGCCAGGGCACAAACACTCCCAGCCACCCGGGCGCCCCAGTGATTCGTGCTTTGCTGTGTCTCTCTGCATGTGGTCAAGGCCATCAACCGGGTGCTGCTCCTCAGGGTGGTCTGCCTTGCTGACCCGGACGCCGTCATCCGGGGGTTCAGCGCCCTCGGCTTCCCCAACTGCGGGGGGGGAGGGGGCATCGACAGGACGCACATCCCTATCTGTGCCCCAGTACATCAACAGAAAGGAGTGTGTGACCACCAGGGCCAGTTCACGGACATCAATGTGGGCTGGTCCGGCAAGGCACATGACGCACGTGTGTACCAGAACTCCTCCGTGTGCCAGAGGCTGCAGGCCGGGACCTTCTTCCCCGACCGCCAAATCAGGTTCGGGGACGTGGACATGCCCGTGTGCCTGGTGGCATATGCGGCCTACCCCCTACAGCCCTGGCTCATGAAGCCCTACACGGGGCACCTCAACCCATCCCGCCAGGCCTTCAATGCCAGGCTCACCAGGGCCCGCATCATCATTGAGGGGGCCTTCGGGCGACTAAAAGTCTGATTTAGATGCCTCGGCACCCGTCTCGACCTCGCAGAGCACAATATCCCTCCCGTGGTGGCAGCATGTTGTGTGCTGCACAATTTGTGCGAAAAGAAGGGGGAGGCTTTCCTGCCAGCCTGGATGGCTGAGGGTACGTCTACACTACAGCGCTAATTCGAACTAACTTAGTTCAAATTAGTTAATTCGAACTAAGCTAATTCGAAGTAACGCGTCTAGAACTAAAAACTAGTTCGAATTAGCGTTTTGCTAATTCAAACTAGCATGTCCACATTGAGTGGACCCTGAACAGGGCTTAAGGATGGCCGGAAGCAGTGCTGGCAGGGCATCAGAGGAGGACTTAGAGCGTGGAGCTGCTGTCTCAGGCTAGCCGAGGGCTGCGCTTAAAGGGACCCGACCCCCACCCTGGACAGACAGTTCTCAGGGGTGCCCTGCTTGAAAACCAGTCCTGGCTTGGAGTGCCCGGAGTGCCCACACTGGGCACATCACACACTCAGCCATCAGACCGGCTGCACTTGCCGCAGGCTGCCATCTGGGGAGAGGGGGCAATTGGGGGGCTGCAGGAGAGCTTCCACCCCCAGAAGCCCGCAGAGCCAGCCCAGTCCTCCCCATCGGGGGCTCGTACCCCATTCCTTCCTCACCTCCTTCCACTTACCCCTCCCTAGCCCCCCTTCCTGATGTACAAAATAAAGATAACGTTTCTTCCAACATTGACTCTGTCTTTATTGAACAAAACTGGGGGAGACTGGGAAAAGGAGGTGGGAGAGGGGAAGAGAAAGGCTGGGAGAGGGGAGGGCAACTAACATGATCAGGGGTTGGGAACAGGTCCCAGATGAAGAGAGGCTAAAGAGACTGGGACTGTTCAGCTTAGAAAAGAGGAGATGGAGCGGGGACAGGATAGAGGTCTCTAAAAGCAGAGGTTGGGTGGAGAGGGTGCATTCAAAAAAGTTCTTCATGAGTTCCCATAAAGAAGGACTAGAGGACACCAAAGGAAAGGAATGGGTAGCAGGCTTGAAACTAGTAAGAGAAAGTTGTTCTTCCCAAAAAAAGCAAATAGTTAACCTGTGGAACTCCTTGCTGCAGGAGGCTGTGAAGGCTACAACTAGAACAGAGTTTAAAGGGAAGGGAGATCAAGTCATGGAGGTTGGGTCCATGGAGTAGTCTTAGCCAGGGGGTAGGAGTGGTGTCCCTGCCCAAAGTTTGTGGAAGACTGGAGAGGGATGGCACGAGACAAATGGCTTGGTCACTGTCTTCGGTCCATCCCCTCCAGGGTCCCTAGGGTTGGCTGCTGTCGGCAGACAGGCTACTGGGCTAGATGGACCTTTGGTCTGACCCAGGACGGCCATTGTAAGCTCAGGGCTCAGGGTCGGGGGTCTCAGTGGACCCCCTTGATTTTCATGCACACCTGCTCCTGGGTGGCCAGGCTGGCAGCTCTCCTGCCCTAGCCGGCCACTTTTCTGTGCCTAGTGCGGAGATCGTGGACGAGGTCCACGATGTCCGCACTAGCCCAGGAAGGTGCCCACCTCTTGCGGTCCTGGGAAGAGGGGGTGGGCTGGGAGACATCCTGCCAGCCTGGTTCCGGGAAGAAGGGGTGGGCTGGGAGACATCGGGTGGGTGGCTCTGTGCCATGCCAGGTGCAGGGTCTGCTGGCTGGGTGCTGGCAGGCTTGCACCTGGCACGGGCACCGTAGCCAGCCCGTGCCCCTTTAAGGTGTCCGGGGCTGGGAGGAGGGGCAATAGAGTTTCCCTGGTGTAGCCCAGAGTGGCCACCAGGGAAACCTGGGGAGGGCTAGCCTCCCACTAGTTGGAATTAAGGGGTTACACACCCCTTAATTCGAACTAGTAAGTTCGAACTAGGCTTAATCTTCGTAAAATGGGGTTTTCCTAGTTCGAACTAAGCGCTCCGCTAGTTCGATTCAAATTTGAACTAGCGGAGCGCTAGTTTAGCGCCTATGAATGTTAGTTCGAACTAATGTCCGTTAGTTCGAACTAACATTGTAGTGTAGACATACCCTGAGGCTGAGCGCATGGCTGGACACTACGCTCAGCCCCGCACCGCCGCCATCCGGGAAGCCCAGTGGGGGGCCGTCCAGATCTGGGAAGCCCTGCAGGAGACCCATGGGAAGCCATGTGGAGGAGGAGGACTGAACTCTCCCTGCATGCCCCACTGAGGCCTTCTTCCACCCTCCCCCCCTTCTCCTGCCTAACCCCCCTTCCAAATGTCAAAGAAAGACACCTTTTTGCCAACAAAATTCTCTTTTTATTTTACATAACTGGGGTGGGGGGAGGGAGGAATGAGGGTGGGAGGGAGAGGGGAGAAACCTGGTAGGAGGGAGCTGGAAGGGGAGGAAAGGGAGGAAGGGAAGGGAAAACTCAAGGTTGGAGGTTTGGCTGGCTCTCCCGTCTCGCAGCACTCCGGGTGCTGGGGCGTCGGGGGGGAAATGGGTGTGGAGGGTGGGGAGGAGGGATGGGGGGTGCGGAGGAAGTGGGAGGGGGAGCAGGGGCAGCAGAGGCAGGAGGAGCAGGGGCAGCAGGAGCAAGGGGAGCAGGGGTGGGAGGAGGAGCGAGAGCTGGGGCAGCCGCAGGAGCTGGAGCAGGAGAAGGCAGGAACTTGTCCACCAGGGTCTGGAGGTGGCCTCTGAGGGCACAACCCTCCTCCTCCAGCGCCTCCAAACTCCGCTGCCGCAGCCGCAGGTCCTCCCAGACCCAGTGGTCCTGGGTGCGGAGCTGGTGCTCCAGGAACCGCAGGTTCCGCCGCTGGTACTCCTCCTGGTTCCTGGCACGCCTGCTGGCCCGGGTGCGGGTGGCTGTTGCAGGCTGGGTGGTGCGTCCTGCAGTCCCAGGTGCTGCGGCTGTCGTGAAACAAGAGCAGCGGTCAATTCTCCCTGGGGACAAGGTGGGTGAAACCCAGGCCCCCTCTGCAAGGCCAAGGCCCCTGCATGACACCCAGCTGCTGCTCCATGGCAGGCAAGGCTCAGGCGCACGGTCCCTGGGCTCACTCTCCCCCCACAACACCCCATACACATAAAGGGAGCATGATGGTACTCACATGTGGAGGCCTCCCCGGCCTTGGATGACACAGGTGTTGTGCTCTGTGGGGTGCCTCGGGGGTCCTGGGTCCTGGGCAGGCTCCCGGCAGGCTCCTGGTTCTCGGCGTCCTCCTGCTCCTCCTCCTCTGTGTCCGGGATGGGGCCCTCTGCCCCGAGGTCGATCCCACCCGAGGGCAGGGATGGCGTGAGCCCCCAGGATGCAGTTCAGGGCCTGAAAGTGGGGGCATGCCTCCGGGTCGGCCCCTGGCTGGCAGACCCGGGAGTAGGCCTGCCGCAGGTCCTTAATTTTGTAGCAGACCTGCTCCCAGGTCTGCTGGTGGCCCCTGGCGGCCAGGCTGGCAACCATGCGGCCATAGACAGCCGCGTTCCTGTGGCTAGTGCGGAGATCGTGGACATTGGAGGCTTCCCCCCAAACCTCGATGAGGTCCACGATCTCCGCACTTGACCAAGTGGGCGCCTGCCTCTTGCAGACCCGGGCAGGCTCCTGTGAGCTGCCAGCCTGGTCCCGGGAAGAGGGGGAGGGCTGGGTGGCAGCAGGTGGCTGGCTCATCTTGTGCCAGGTGCAGGATCTGCTGGCTGGGTGCTGGCAGGCTTGCAACTGGCACAAACACTGTAGCCAGCCCGTGGCCCTTTAAGGGCTCCGGGGCCGGGAGGGGGCAGAAGAGTTTCCCTGGTGTTGGCCAGAGTGGCCACCAGGGAAAGCTGGGAAGGGCTAGCCTCCCAGTAGTTCGAATTAAGTGGCTACACAGCCCTTAATTCGAACTAGTTAATTCAAACTAGGCGTTAGTCCTCATAGAATGAGGTTTACCTAGTTCGAATTAAGCGCTCCGCTAGTTTGAGTTAAGTTCGAACTAGCGGTTCGCTAGTGTAGTGCCTATCGAAGGTAATTCACTTTGTAGTGTAGACATACTCTGAGTCCTAACCTGATACCCTGCTGGCACTGGTTCCAGCCAGCCTTAACTTCGGTTCAGGGTCCATTCAATGTGGACATGCTAGTTCAAATTAGCAAAACGCTAATTCGAATTAGTTTTTAGGTCTAGATGCACTAGTTCGAATTAGCTTAGTTCGAATTAACTAATTCGAATTCAGATAGTTCAAATTAGTGCTATAGTGTAGGGACATAAATATATATGTAATCACAAGATGCATAATATCTCCTACCAAAGAGAGTGAAGAGGAGAGGACGCTTCCCTCCCCCCTTCTGTTCGGGCCAGTCCCGCAGCCCGCGGTCCCGCAGCTCTCCTTCCCATCCCCCTCCCCCGATCAAGTGTGTCCATTTTGGGGGGGGGGTCTACCTGGTAACCTGGGTAACCATACTGGTGGCAGACTCCACGTGCGCAGCTCAAACCAGCTGAGAGGGAAGATGCTGGGACTTCTCCCCTCTCAGCTGTTCTGTGGCATTTAAACACGCCGCGCATGCGCTGCCTCGGCTTCACACAGTGCCCCAGCCGGCGCCGGGGAATTTAAAGTGTCGGTGCCAGGCTCAGGCTGAGGTGTGCCAGTGTCCCGTGTATCCGCCGCCAGCCGGCCCTTCTGCGGACTGCCTGCCGCCGGGCCAGTCCACCCATGCCTCAGTTAGCATGCAGCCAGCTTGCCCCCCGCACTTCACCCAACCCAGCCCTGCCGGAGGGATGTTCCATGGGGGGAGAGAGGGCTGCTCTGTGGGGGGAGAGAGGGTTGCTCCACGGGAGGAGAAAGGGGTGCTCCGCGGGGGAAGGGGAGAAGAAAGGATACAGGCTGCCTCACCTTACGAGAGAGTCACACAGGTGAGTTCTTTCCCCCTCCCCTACCTCTTCCCCTTCCCCTTCCCAGAGAACCCAGCAGCCAATCCCCTTCCTCAGACTGTGCAGGCAGCGCATTGGGCTCTCTCTAGGACCCAGTAGCCCTGCTGTTGCCTGCTCACTGCTTCCCGTTTCTCCCAGCAGAGTGGTGCCCCAGAAATTCTGTTGCTCTACGCAACTCAGTATTCTGTGTATGCCTAAGGACGGCCCTGTGTGTAGTGATCCTAAACATTCATGTAAGATACTCAGAACCACCTGTTTTACTTCCCTTCCTATTTTCAAATTTGTGGCTTTATTTGCCTTGGGTATGTCTACACTACAGCACTAATTTGAACTAACTTAATTCGAATTAGTTAATTCAAACTAAGCTAATTCGAACTAGTGCATCTAGACCTAAAAACTAGTTCGAATTAGCATTTTGCTAATTCGAACTAGCATGTCCACATTGAGTGGACCCTGAACCGAGGTTAAGGATGGCCGGAAGCAGTGCCGGCAGGGCATCAGATTAGGACTTAGAGCGTGGAGCTGCTGTCTCAGGCTAGCTGAGGGCTGTGCTTAAAGGGACCCGACCCCCACCCTGGACAGACAGTTCTCAGGGGCTCCCCGCTCGCTTGTCTAACTCGATGAGGGACAGCAAAGCAGTCCTGGCGTGGAGTGCCCTGAATGCCAACACTCGGCACATCACAGCACTCGGCCATCAGCCCGGCTGCACTTGCCGCAAGCTTCCATCCGGGGAGGGGAGGTCAGTCGGGGGGCTGCAGGAGAGCTTCCACCCCGAGGAGCCCTCAGAGCCACCCCAGTACTCCCCATCGGGGGCTCGTACCCCATTCCTCTCTCACCTCCTTCCACTTACCCCTCCCTAGGCCCCCTTCCTGATGTACAAAATAAAGGACACGTGTGTTCAAAAATAGAAACTCTCTTTATTGAACAAAACTCAGGGAGACTGGGAAAAGGAGGTGGGAGAGGGGAAGAGAGAGGGTGGGAGAGGGGAGGAGGAAACCTGGGAGGAGGGAGCTGGAAGGGGGAAGCCAGGGGAAGAAGGAAGAGGGGAAGTATAAAACTATGGTATGCCATATCTTCAGTACTGTGTACAGATGTGATCTCCTCACCCCAGAAAAGATATTTTGGCCTTGTAAAGGTTCAGAAAAGGGCAACTAAAATGATCAGGGGTTTGGAACAGGTCCTATATAAAGAGAGGCTAAAGAGACTGGGACTTTTCAGCTTAGAAAAGAGGAGATTGAGGGGGGATATGATAGAGGTCTATAAAAGCATGAGTGGTGTGGAGAGGGTGCATAAAGAAAAGTTCTTCATTAGTTCCCATAATATAAGGACTAGAGGACACCAAATGAAATGAATGGGTAGCAGGCTTCAAACTAATAACAGAAAGTTCTTCCTCACAAAGCAAATAGTCAACCTGTGGAACTCCTTGCTGCAGGAGGGTGTGAAGGCTACAACTAGAACAGAGTTTAAAGAGAAGTTAGATAAATTCATGGAGGTTGGGTCCATGGAGTGGTATTAGCCAGGGAGTAGAAATGGTGTCCCTGGCCTCTGTTTGTGGAAGGCCTGAGATGGATGGCACGAGACAAATGGCTTGGTCATTGTCTTCGGTCCATCCCCTCCAGGGCACCTAATGCTGGCCGCTGTCAGCAGACAGGCTACTGGACTAGATGGACCTTTGGTCTGACCCAGTACAGCCATTCTTGGGTATGTCTACACTACCCCCCTAGTTCGAACTAAGGGGGGTAATGTAGTCATATGGAGTGGCAAATGAAGCCCGGGAAATTCAAAGCAACACAGGGTCTGACCTAGCCGGCATTTAAAAATGGCGCCGGCTGGCTTTATGCAAATGAAGCCCAGGAAATTCAAATCCCGGGCTTCATTTGCAACTCCGCATGACTACATTACCCTCCCAGTTCGAACTAGGGGGGGTAGTGTAGACATACCCCTTATGTTTTTATGTTCTAAGCTCAGGGCTCAGGGTCTCCCTGGACCACGTTGATTTTCATGCAAACCTGCTTCTGGGTGGCCAGGCTGGCAGCTCTCCTGCCCTAGACGGCCACTTTCCTGTGCCTAGTGCCGAGGTCGTGGATGAGGTCCATGATCTCCGCACTAGACCAGGCGGGCGCCCACCTCTTGCAGCCCCGGGCAGGCTCCTGGGAGCCGCCAGCCTAGTCCCGGGAAGAGGCGGAGGGCTGGGTGGCAGCGGGTGGCTGGCTCATGCTGTGCCAGGTGCAGGGTCTGCTGACTGGGTGCTGGCAGACTTGCACCTGGCACGGGCACCGTAGCCAGACCGTGCCCCTTTAAGGGCTCCGGGGCCGGGAGGGGGGCAGACGAGTTTCCCTGGTGGTGCCCAGAGTGGCCACCAGGGCAAGCTGGGGAGGGCTAGCGTCCCAGTAGTTCGAATTAAGTGGCTACACCGCCCTTAATTCGAACTACTTAATTCGAACTAGGCATTAGTCCTCGTAGAATGAGGTTTACCTAGTTCGAATTAAGCACTCCGCTAGTTTGAATTAAGTTCGAACTAGCGGTTTGCCTGTATAGCGCCTATGAAAGTTAATTTGAACTAATGACTGGTAGTTCGAATTAACTTTGTAGTGTAGACATACCCCTACTGTGTTGCTTTATTACTTGTAATTAGTGTTCTATGTTTGTGCACTATTAATCAAATTAAGAGTTGACATCCCAAAGAAACTGTAAAAGCCTGAGTACATGCCTTTTTCCTCTTCTTTCCAGTGTAAGTAAATATTGTATTAATATTTGCAAGGAGAGCATGACTGTTTCCAGTTGACTCAGGATTGCTTTAGCATCTTAAAGCTGAGCTATGTATGGATAATATGCCTTTTAGTGCATTTACTAGCTTGAGTTGTTAGAAAGGATGATAAAATACTTATAGACCCAGGGAAGTGTTAATTTTATTTTTATTTGATATTCAATAAATATCAGAGGGTATGTCTACACTACCCTCCTTGTTCGAACTAGGAGGGTAATGTATGCATACCGCACTTGCAAATGAAGCTCGGGATTTGAATTTCCCGGGCGTCATTTGCATAAGCGGGGAGCCGCCATTTTTAAAACCCCGCTGGTTCGAACCCCGTGCAGCGCGGTTACACGGGGCTCGAACTAGGTAGTTCGGACTAGGCTTCCTATTCTGAGCTACTGGTACACCTCGTGGAATAGGAAGCCTAGTCCGAACTACCTAGTTCGAGCCCCATGTAGCCGCGCTGCACGGGGTTCGAACCAGTGGGGTTTTAAAAATGGCGGCTCCCCGCTTATGCAAATGAAGCCCAGGAAATTCAAATCGCGGGCTTCATTTGCAAGTGCGGTATGCCTACATTACCCTCCTAGTTCGAGCTAGGAGGGTAGTGTAGACATACCCCGAAGTATTGCTCCTTGTTAATTATCCCTTATTTTAAAAAATTGGTATTCCATACCCACAAGCTGATATAAATATATATTTATATCTAGATTTTTTGTTCGTACTGGTGGTGAACATAAGAAAATTCAACCTGCCCAAGGATGGAAAATGTTAGCGGGAACACTGCTTATTACTACAGAATTTGCATTTCACAGCGGTGTTTCAGAAAATAAACACTGTTTCTGATGGAAATGTATGACCAGCATCAGCCAATGTACTGTTATTTCATCAATGATGTTGAACAATCTTGAGAGACATAATGTTGCCAAGTTGTTGGCTCTGTTCGCAATGCTGGCTCTGTGGATTTTATAGTTGTAGCAGCAGCAACATCACCTTAGTTAATCAGCTGATAAGGAGAAAAGTAACAGGTGACGGCTAAGTATAACTGTAGTATACAACAAAATGACTGTTATTTTAGAATGAAGTACCATGAATTTCTCGCATGGTGTGCCACTTTCAAGGGCAAAAATTAAAGTGGGTGATATTAGGTGTATAGTGATAGGGCATTTTTCCCTTATATATTTCTATATATTCTGCTTTAAGGGCCTACAATTGTGAGAGTGCCTACAAAAGAGCTTAGTCCGACCCTGCGTGGACAGAGGGCTGTTCCAGCTCCCTGGGGCATGCTACAAACAGGGCTGCTCTGGCTATCCAGAGCAGACCCTGTCCGCAGCAAGCTCAGGCACGGCACAAGCTGGGGATGCTGTGGTGGGGATGAAGCAGCCCCTACCTCCCGTGTGGTGAGCATTCCACCCTGGCTGCAAGAAGGGGGATGGAGTGCCCCTCCCACAGCCTTCCCTCTTTTAATTGGTTAACTGGTTAAACATCACATTTAACCTAGTCTACAACCCGTCACTACTTGCGGATGAAGTGTGGGGGGTTTGTTTTGTTTTTGTTTTTTGCTAACAAAAGCTCCAACTCTTAATGTAGAAAGAACCCAGGCCTTCCCTCTATCTTGTCCTGAAGTTCTGCTTTGAGTAGCCAGAAGGCCCTGACAATGATCTATACAAGCACTTGCAACATTGCTAGCATTGGTGCTCAAACACTGTCACTACTTTTGCTAGTGCAGTGAAGTGATTGGAAGAGTTGTTTTCTATTCAGAGGTACCAGCTGGACTAGTCCAGAATGTTAAATGTAATTATCTGATAAAAGTGCAGGTGTCTGTTAACCAAAAATCTTTATGAGTATCCAGTCTGGCCAACTGATGTCAATGGCAGAACTTGCACGTAGTTCAGTGGAATATAGATTTGGCCAACTTTCCATTCTATTTATAGCACAGAATGTGCACTATTAATATAACTTCAAATCACATTTTATGTACCAGCTGCCAAATCTTGCGAAGGACTGTAAGGGAGTGTGTACTAGAATGATGTATCTGACATGACACAGAAGTACTATTTATTGGGGCAGAATAGTCACAGTATACCTGGTGCCTGACAAAGCTTTTCCATCTCTACCCCTTCTATTCCAGGGTTCATACATACATGACATATCCAGGGGATAAAGAGAACCTGGAACAGGCTAAGAGTAATTGTGGCTATGGGTAGTTCTGTCTACTGCTGATCCTGGAGGTAAAATTTGCAGTCATTTTGCCTAAAACTTGATACTCTTCTATGTTTGAAAGCATGATGTATTTCTCTTGCAAGCACAAATGCATAAATTGTTTGGGATAAGAAGCTCTCTTCCCTTGAGCTCACAACATCATTTTCTCCCCCACCAAATTTTGGTGCAGGATCTGGCCTTAAAGATTTATAATACAACGGACTGTTAATAATTTTGCATAGTAAGACACAATGCACAGTACAGGCAGTCCCCGGGTTACATGGATCCGACTTACATCGGATCCCTACTTACAAACGAGGTGAGGCAACCCCGCACTAGCTGCTTCCCCCCAGCAGACCAGGGAGACGCGGAGCGGCTTTTCTCAGCAGACACCTCAGCTTGAGAATAAAGGACTGAGGGAAGTGAGGCGTGGGAGAATAAAACTGAGCTCTGGAGAAATGTTTGGCTAGAGTTTCCCCTACAATATGTACCAGTTTTGACTTACATACAAATTCAACTTAAGAACAAACCTACAGTCCCTATCTTGTACGTAACCCAGGGACTGCCTGTATATAGTTCAGCTATGATGAAGCAGGTCAAATGAAAGAGTGCTAGTAATTAGTACTGAGGATGGGGAAAGAGCTAGAAAGAAGCTGCACTATAAACCCCAATTTCCTTTCCTTTTGCAAGTCAGATCATGTAGAACCTGTGGCAAATGGAATGACTTCACCACACCCTAATAATCCCCAAAGCTCGCTTCTGCACTTTTCACCAGTGACAGCACAAGTCACACAAGTACAGGAAAAGCACAGTCAGAAAAGTTAAAAAAAAAAGAAAGAAGCAGTCACAATGACTTCTGCTCCAATAGGAACATGTATATGTATTAAAAAAGCACCACAACATTTGGCACAAGAAAAAACAAGGATTAGAATAGTAGGAATGTTGCTGATCAAGATGGATATTCATTGACAGAGCTATGCAGATATATAGGCATAGCACCTGTCCCTTCTATGCCTGTTTCTAGCTAGTGACGCTAATCTCTCACTTTCATAACCACCACATTCACACACATTTTACATATAATACAAAGAGATATAGGTCATCTGAAAAGGAAGACAGCAAAACAGAAAACAAAGCATACATTACCTCCTCCAAGTAACAATAAGCACTTGTTTTTAAATGATCAAAAGGGACAGTTTAAGAGTCTGTGAGGTACTAACAACACCAGTGAAGTACCCTCAAATCCTACTGAACTCAGTTTCTGTTTCATTCAGTTTGTTTCATTCTGTTTCACCTCACGGGCAGTGCTCTCCAATTGACATGATTTGGATCTAAGAACATTCAATAGAGAAAACTTTGATTTGATTAAATACACAAGAATCTGTAGCCTACTGTGATAAGTCTAAAGCTGAAATGCTGACAATAGGCATCTGAGCAAATTTTAGATGCCATTGTGTTTTTCTGCCACCCTTAAATAATCTGGAAACTATTTTAGCCTACAATCTTTCAGAGAAAGAGAAATGACAAAAATGGCTTGAGTTGGAGTGACATTTCAAGATGACATTTCTTTATTTCTGGAAATATTCTAGGTTCTTGTCATGATGTGTTCCTTCTGTAAATATCCTGGATGAAATCCTGGCTCCATTTAAGTCAATAGCAAAATTCATATAGGCTTCAACGTAATCAGGATTTTACTCCTATCTCTGTCAACTAACTAGACTATTCCTTTCAAAAAGTCCAGTGAGCTGATGAGTATGACGTGTTTGCCTCAAGCAAGACAGCTATTACTGTATTTTCACATTGTGCTTTATATCTATTGCCTAGTTGAAGAAAATTAATGTTTTATACATGTATAGATTTTAATCTCATCCTAAAAAAGTTACTCTCTTCCCTCAGTGCAAAGACATGGTATAAGTAGGAAGAATTTTGAATACTGATAATTGGCAAGATTTGTCAACTCTGAAGCATATTTAGTAGTTTTCATTTCACTTTCAAGATAAGTGCAGTAAATCCAAGACCAGACCACCAGATAGAGGTCTCCTCATACTGTTGGTAATGGTGTTCACAATACTCTGACATCTGAAGGCAAAATCCTCACATTAAATAAATCTACTTCAGGTATTCTATAGTCCTTATGATTGTAGAACCTGAATTAATCTCACATCTGCCTGAAGCTTCCTTATATTATTTCCCTCCAGATAAACTGGCAGGCATACAATCATTTAATTGAGAAAACAAAATATCACCTGGCACTATGATAAACAGGAATTGAGTAATAGAGTTCAAATGATATCTGATTCACTATATACCAATGCCCACTAGATGGTGCTATTATCACTACAGTGGTAGAAATGTAGCCGTGTTAGTCTGGTGTAGCTGAAACAAAATACAGGACTAACAAGATGGTTTATTAGATGATGAGCTTTCGTGGGCCAGACCCACTTCCTCAGATCAAATAGTGGAAGAAAATAGTCACAACCATATATACCAAAGGATACAATTTAAAAAAAATGAACACATATGAAAAGGACAAATCAAATTTCAGAACAGAAGGGGGATGCGGAGGGGAAGGGGGAAGGTAAATGTCTGTGAGCTAATGGTATTAGAGGTGATAATTGGGGAAGCTATCTTTGTAATGGGTAAGCTAGCTAGAGTCTTTGTTGAGACCCACGCGTAGAGTGTCGAATTTTAGCATGAATGACAGTTCAGAGGATTCCCTTTCAAGTGCGGATTTAAAAGGCTTCTGAAGCAGGATGCAGGTAATCAAGTCATTGAGACAACGTCCTTTCTGGTTGAAATGGCAAGAAACTGTTTTTTCTTTGTGATCCTGTCTAATATCTGTTTTGTGGGCATTGATCCTTTGGTGAAGTGTCTGAGACGTTTGTCCAATGTACAAAGCAGACGGACACTTTCGGCACATGATAGCATAAATTATATCTCTGGATGAGCAGGAATATGTGTTCTTGATCTTATAACTCACTTGGTTAGGTCCAATAATGGTATCAGCAGAGTGAATATGTGGACAAAGCTGGCAACGGGGTTTGTTGCAAGGGAAGGTACCAGGGTTGGTATTAGTGTGGTATGTCCTGTGGTTGCTGGTAAGAATCATCTTGAGGTTAGGTGGTTGTCTATAGGAGACTATGGGTCTGTCTCCCAGAGCCTCTTGGAGTTTAGTATCCTGTTCTAGTATAGGCTGTAGTTTATTGATAATGTGTTGGACAGGTTTAAGTTGGGGGCTGCAGGTGATGATAGAGATCCTGAAGTTTCTGGTCTCTGTCAGTGGGATTAGAGCAGATGCGGTTGTATCGAAGGGCTTGGATGGGAGCTGGAAGCATGTAACTGTATGAGTCAGTGGGTTTTCTGTAGAGAGTGGTGTCTAATTCTGTAGAGGGGGTGTCTACAGAAAACCCACTGACTCATACAGTTACCTACATGCTTCCAGCTCCCATCCAGCACACACCGTATGATCCATCATCTATAGCCAAGCCCTTCGATACAACCGCATCTGCTCTAATCCCACTGACAGACCAGAAACTTCAGGATCTCTACCAAGCATTTATAAACCTCAACTACCCACCCGGAGAAATAAAAAAGCAAATTGAAAGAGCCAGACGAATACTTAGAAACCAACTACTTCAAGACAGACCCAAGAAAACCAACAATAGAACACCACTTATCACCTACAGCCCCCAACTTAAACCTGTCCAACACATTATCAATAAACTACAGCCTATACTGGAACAGCATTCTAAACTCCAAGAGGCTCTGGGAGACAGACTCATAGTCTCCTAGGGTATGTCCGAACTAGGGTGGTAATGTAGGCAACCGGAGTTGCAAATGAAGCCCAGGATTTGAATTTCCCAGGCTTCATTTGCATATTGCCGGGCGCCGCCATTTTTAAATGTCCGCTAGTGCGGACTCCGTGCCCTGCGGCTACACGCGGCACGGACTAGGTAGTTCGGATTAGGCTTCCTATTCTGAACTACCATTAACCTCAAGATGATTCTTACCAACAACCACAGGACATACCACACTAATACCAACCCTGGTACCTTCCCTTGCAACAAACCCCGTTGCCAGCTTTGTCCACATATTCACTCTGCTGATACCATTATTGGACCTAACCGAGTTATAAGATCAAGAACACATATTCCTGCTCATCCAGAGATATAATTTGTGCTATCATGTGCCGAAAGTGTCCGTCTGCTTTGTACATTGGACAAACGTCTCAGACACTTCACCAAAGGATCAATGCCCACAAAACAGATATTAGACAGGATCACAAAGAAAAAACAGTTTCTTGCCATTTCAACCAGAAAGAACGTTGTCTCAATGACTTAATTACCTGCATCCTGCTTCAGAAGCCTTTTAAATCCGCACTTGAAAGGGAATCCTCTGAACTGTCATTCATGCTAAAATTCGACACTCTACGCGTGGGTCTCAACAAAGACTCTAGCTAGCTTACCCATTACAAAGATAGCTTCCCCAATTATCACCTCTAATACCATTAGCTCACAGACATTTAACTTCCCCCCTTCCCGCACCCCCAGCCCCCTCACTCACCACCCTGCTCAGACCCCGCATCCCCCTTCTGTTCTGAAATTTGATTTGTCCTTTTCATATGTGTTCATTTTTTTAAATTGTACCCTTTGGTATATATGGTTGTGACTATTTTCTTCCACTATTTGATCTGAGGAAGTGGGTCTGGCCCACGAAAGCTCATCATCTAATAAACCATCTTGTTAATCTTTAAAGTGCTACATAGTCCTGTATTTTATTGTCACTACACACTCCTAAACGGGGAGGGGCCTATCTTGTATCTTTCCTATGGATGACTGAGAATACAACTCTACTGAAGGCTTAACTGTGTTCTTTAAAATCCCAGTTTTTTGAGACAGGATTGGGAAACTAACTTGTTCTGAACATTCATCCAGGACATTCACACAGTGTCTGTCTCTGTCCAGAAAAATTTTTGTTCTTTGAAATTTGAACTGATTTCATCAATGTATACGGTGACCATATTTTCCAAACCAAAAATCGGAGTCCTGGCAGGGTGGTGAGTGAGGGGGCTGGGGGTGCGGGGTCTGAGCAGGGTGGTGAGTGAGGGGGCTGGGGGTGCGGGGTCTGAGCAGGGTGGTGAGTGAGGGGGCTGGGGGTGCGGGGTCTGAGCAGGGTGGTGAGTGAGGGGGCTGGGGGTGCGGGGGCTGGGCAGGGAGGTGAGTGTGGGGGCTGTCACATCTTAGTTGCCCTTCTTTAGGAACAGGCAGAATCCCACTAAAGATCACCTGAGGCTCAATTTCCTTGAGCACCCTCCCCAGCCTAGCATAGTCTCCCTTAATTGGTTCCAGCGAGAATCTAGCCGTATCATTTGTTCCTACATGAAGGATGATCAATGGATTCCTTCCTGCTCCCTTAATAATCCTCTTCAACCTCAGTTCCACATCCCGTACCTTAGCACCTGGCAGACAGCACACCCTTCTATTCTCTGGATTCTTTAGCCACTCTGGAGAAGAGTGGCTAATCCAATAGATAAAGGGGAAGAGTTAATGGAGACAACACCAATAATGAGCATTAGGAGGATACAGGATGGGCTAAAGAGGATTACAAGGGAAAATAGGAATGGCAAGGACTTGCAGCCAGAGGAAGCTAGAGATAGACCAGAGAATTTCACTGTCACTAGGAAAAGGCAGGTCTATGTGATTGGGGACTCCTTATTGAGAAAAATAGATAGGCCTGTAACCAGAGCTGATCCAGAGAATAGAAGGGTGTGCTGTCTGCCAGGTGCTAAGATACGAGATGTGGAACTGAGGTTGAAGAGGATTATTAAGGGAGCAGGAAGGAATCCATTGATCATCCTTCATGTAGGAACAAATGATACGGCTAGATTCTCGCTGGAACGAATTAAGGGAGACTATGCTAGGCTGTGGAGGGTGCTCAAGGAAATTGAGGCTGAGGTGATCTTTAGTGGGATTCTGCCTGTTCCTAGAGAAGGGCAACTAAGATGTGACAGGATTATGATGATCAATAGATGGCTTAGGCAGTGGTGCTATAAGGAGGGCTTTGGGATGTATGGTCACTGGGAGGCATTTATGGACAGAGGACTGTTCTCTCGGGATGGACTTCACCTAAGTAGGGAGGGAAATAGACTTCTAGGATGGAGGCTGGCTCAACTGATTAAGACAGCTTTAAACTAGGAATTTGGGAAAGACGGTTGGGAGATATCCAGGTAATCTCTATGCCAGATTTTAACACTGAGAGGGAGGAAAATGAAGTAAGAAAGGATATAGCTGGGGGTAGGATTATGTACATGAGAGAGGGTAGGGTGGATACTAGTCTAATAGGTCATATTGGAGGTACAATGTCCGTGCCAAATTGGGTAAAGAATGTGAATGAGACCAAACAGCAAAGATTAAGATGTTTGTACACCAATGCGAGGAGCCTAGGTAACAAAAAGGAGGAACTAGAGCTATTGGTCCAGGAAGTGAAACCAGATATTATAGTGTGAGGGGGTCACTCACCACCGTAGCGGGGGTCCGTCGTCTGACCCCAGAATCAGTCCATTCCGCCCGCACAGGCCTCCGCTCACGTGGCGTTTCCCCTCTGGAAACTTCTGGTCGCGTTGCTCTCTTCGCCACACTGCCCTCCGGCAGTGCCCAAGTCACTCGCTCTGAGCCCCCCTTCCGGGGGTTTGGTGTCTCTCCGGCAGGCCTTGCCGCAGGCCTAGCAGGCTGGCCGGTTGGCTGTCCAAGCGCCCTGGCCCAGCCTGACTCTCTAGCCCTGCCCTAGCTCCAGAGAGCGTCCTGCTCCCTCAGCAGCCAGGCTCACACTGCTTGGCTGAAGCAGCCCTGCCCTTTTATAGCCCCCAGCTGGGCCTTAATTGGCCAACGCCGCCCAGCTGGGCTGAACTCCCCGGGCCTGCTCTAGGCTGGAGTTTGGCTCTTAAGGGGCCAGTACAGGGCAGCTGCCCTGTTACAATAGGAATAACAGAAACATGGCGGAATACTAGGCATGACTGGAGTACAGGTATTGAAGGGTATGTGCTGTTTAGGAAAGACAGAAATAAGGGTAAAGGTGGTGGAGTCGCATTGTATATCAAAGATAAGGTAGATTGTAAAGAAATAAAAAGTGATGGAATGGAGAAGACAGAGTCTGTTTGGGCAAAAATCACATTGGGAAAGAAAACTATCAGATCCTCCCCTGGGATAGTGCTTGGGGTGTGTTATAGACCACCAAGATCCAATTTGGATATGGATAGAGACCTCTTTAAAGTTTTTAATGAAGTAAATACTCATGGAAACTGTGTAATCATGGGAGATTTCAACTTTCCAGATATAGACTGGAGAACAAGTGCTAGTAATAATAATAGGGCTCAGATTTTCCTAGATGTGATAGCTGATGAATTCCTTCATCAAGTAGTTGCTGAACCAACAAGGGGGGGATGCTATTTTAGATTTGGTTTTGGTGAGTAGCGAGGACCTCATAGATGAAATGGTTGTAGGGGACAACCTTGGCTCGAGTGATCATGAGCTAATTCAGTTCAAATTAAATGGAAGGATAAACAAAAATAAATCTGCGACTAGGGTTTTGATTTCAAAAGGGCTAACTTTAATAAATTAAGGAAATTAGTTAGGGAAGTTGATTGGACTAAAGAAATTATGGATCTTGAGGTGGAGGAAGGTGGAGGAGGCCTGGAATTATTTTAAGTTAAAGTTGCAGAAGCTGTCGGAAGCCTGTATCCCAAGAAAAGGGAAAAAATTTATAGGCAGGTGTGTTAGACCAAGCTGGATGAGCAAGAATCTCAGAGAGGTGATTAAGAAAAAGCAGAAAGCATATAAGGAGTGGAAAATGGGAGGGATCAGTAAAAAAAGCTACCTTATTGAGGTTAGAGCATGTAGGGACAAAGTGAGAGGCTAAAAGTCAGGTAGAGTTGGACCTTGCAAAGGGAATTAAAACCAATAGTAAAAGGTTTTATAGTCATTTAAATAGGAAAAAAAAAAAGAAGAAGTAGGACCGCTAATTACTAAGGATGGAGTGGAGGTTAAGGATAATCTAGGAATGGCCCAATATCTAAACAAATACTTTGCTTCAGTCTTTAATGAGGCTAATGAAGAGCTTAGGGATAATGGTAACATAACAAATGGGACTAAGGATGTGGAGGTAGATATCACCATATCCGAGGTAGAAGCCAAACTTGAACAGCTTAATGGGAGTAAATCGGGGGGCCCAGATAATCTTCATCCAAGAATATTAAAGGAACTGGCACATGAAATTGCAAGTCCATTAGCAAAAATTTTTAATAAATCTCTAAACTCAGGGGTTGTACCATTTGACTGGAGAATTGCTAATATAGTGCCTATTTTTAAGAAAGGGAAAAAAAGCGACCCGGGTAACTATAGGCCTGTTAGTTTGACATCTGTAGTCTGCAAGATCTTGGAAAAAATGTTGAAGGAGAAAGTAGTTAGATACATTGAGGCTAATGGAAATTGGGACCAATTACAACATGGTTTTACAAAAGGTAGATCGTGCCAAACCAACCTGATCTCCTTTTTTGAGAAAGTAACAGATTATTTTAGATAAAGGAAATGCAGTGGATCGAATACCTCGAATTTAGTAAAGCATTTGATACAGTACCACATGGGGAATTATTGGTTAAATTGGAAAAGATAGAGATTAATATGAAAATTGAGAGATGGATAAGCAACTGGTTAAAGGGAAGACTACAGCGGGTAATATTGAAAGGTGAACTGTCAGGTTGGAGGAAGGTTACTAGCGGAGTTCCTCAGGGAACAGTTTTGGGGCCAATTTTATTTAATCTTTTTATTGCTGATTTTGGCACCAAAAGTGGAAGTGTCCTGATAAAAGTTGCGGATGACACAAAGTTGGGAGCTATTGCCAATTCAGAAAAGGATCGGGATATCATACAGGAAGATCTGGATGATCTTGTAAATTGGAGTGATAGCAATAGGATGAAATTTAATAGTGAGAAGTGTAAGGTTATGCATTTAGGGATTAATAACAAGAATTTTAGTTATAAGCTGGGGACACATCAGTTGAAAGTAACGGAGGAGGAGAAGGACCTCGGAGTCCTGGTTGATTATAGGATGACTATGAGCCGCCATTGTGACATGGCCGTGAAAAAGGCTAATACGGTCTTGGGGTGTATTAAGCGAGGTATTTCCAGTAGGGATAAGGAGGTGTTAGTGCCATTATACAAGGCATTGGAATACTGTGTGCAGTTCTCGTCTCCCATGTTTAAGAAGGATGAATTCAAACTGGAACAGATACAAAGAAGGGCCACTAGGATGATCCGAGGAATGGAAAACCTGTCTTATGAAAGGAGACTTAAGGAGCTTGGCTTGTTTACCTTAACCAAAAGAAGGCTGAGGGGTGACATGATTGCACTCTTTAAATATATTAGAGGGATAAATACCAGGGAGGGAAAGGAATTATTTAAGCTAAAAACCAATGTGGACACAGGAACAAATGGATATAAGCTGTCTAGTAGGAAGTTTAGACTTGAGATTAGACGAAGGTTTCTAACCATTAGAGGAGTGAAGTTCTGGAACGGCCTTCCAAGGGAAGTAGTGGGGGCAAAAGATCTATCTGGTTTCAAGATTAAACTAGATGGGATTATGAAGGGGATGGTTTGATGAGATAACATGATCTTGGCAACTAATTGACCATTCATTATCAGTGGGAAATAGGTCAATGGAGGGATGATAGGAGTTACTATAGAGAACTTTCTGGGTGTCTGGCTGGTGAGTCTTGCCCACATGCTCAGGGTTTAGCTGATCGCCATATTTGGGGTCGGGAAGCTATTTTCCTCCATGGTAGATTGGCAGAGGCCCTGGAGGTTTTTCATTTTCCTCTGTAGCATGGGGTACAGATCACAGCTGGAGGATTCTCTGCATCTTGGGGTCTTCAAAGTATTTGAAGGCTTCAATATCTGAGATATAGGTGAGATGATTATTCTAGGAGGGGTGGGTGAGATTTTGTGGCCTGCACTGTGCAGGGGGTCAGACTAGATGATCATAATGGTCCCTTCTGACCTCAAAGTCTATGAGTCTGTGAGACACCAGACCACTTACTGGTGGCTTGGTGTGGAAAAGTGTCCTATCGTGGAGGACAGAATAAGGCAGGCCTCCCAAAACTCTTGTGAGAAGGATTGAAGAGTTCCTATGTGAAAGCTTCATGGAGCTGTGCAGACAAGACGCCCGCTCCATCTGTAGACACATTAACTCCAGCGATTTGATGAGCAGCATGACCCCAGCCTGTCCCAGCTCTGGAGCTCCAGAGTGCTGGCCATCACGCATGGCACAGGCCTGAGGCTACGCTGCTTGCACCCCTGACCAGCAAGGCCTTTCCTGCAGTTGAGCTGCCAGCCTGAGCACTGGATGGCCAGAAAGGCCCTAACACTGGGAAGACAGGTGGTGCAGCCCCCCATTTGCCTGCCCCTGCCTCTGGTATCACAACAGCAGCCTGGAGCAGTGGGCCTGGGGGACTCCAATGGAGCATGGGTGAGACCAGGTGAGGCAGTTTAAGAAAGCAATGCCTTCCTTTGCCTAGGATACGTGCCACCCATGACTTTATCATTTGTATTTGGCAGACACAGTTTATTTGTATTTATTTAAAAAGTGTTAACAGTGTCATGGCTGATGTAGTTGAACAACAACTTTAACTTATGTAATTCCTTATCACATTAACACATCTTTACTTGTGCCCCAGACTCATTCATGGCCAGACTTGTTTTTAGGCTCACCAGCACAGAGACTGGTTTTAATGCCATTCAGAAGCAGCATGGTCTGTTATTATTACTATTCTTTGAAGATGTGGCAGTATTCTTTCTTTGATTTACATATGTAGGATCAGGGTTTCCTCACTGACATTGAAATCAGGAGCAACTACACAGAATTCAATGACATTACACTGATACAAAACCAATGTAAAGAGGAGGAAAATCAGGCAATCTGACTCCAGAAGTTATGATAGGTAGTTATGATTTTAGTGCCCACAATTGCTTCAGGAAAATCCTATTAAAGAATCAAAACAAAATCAGGATAAGTTACTAAGCAAATTTTGCATTCACACACTGGGGGCAACTTGCATTCAGAGGACTCATTCATACACACATCCAATTGCCCAAGCAGAGAAGCAGTGGAAGTTCAGTAGGAATCAGTCCAATTGTAGATATGAGCTCCTTGCCAGTGATTTTCAAAATGCTTCACTTCAAAAGACTATTTTTTCATTAAAATCCTTTAATAGTTATCATTGGGGCTGGTCATAGATTACAAAAAAAATCTGTGTTTCCAATAAATAATTCAAAGAGTAATTGCACAGTTTGTAGATTGACTTAGTACTGTTATTTGACTAGCTATCACATAATGCTGGTACAATACGGGCTAGGGATGTAAACAGTTAAACAGTTAATCTGTTACCCACTAAGCATTAACTTTACTGATATGCTTACTGGGTAACCAGTTAACCAGAGAGCACAGCTAGCAGGAGCAGTCCCTCAGCCCCCCACCCCGCCACGGTGGCTAGTCCAAAAGGACCCCAGCCATGGTGGACTGGGGAGGTTGAAGCAGTCCCTGCCACATATGGCTGCACCTCGACTGGAACAGCCTCCACTGGCCATAGTGGCGCCAGGGCCGGAACAGCCCCGCATCCCCATGCTGATAGTTAACAGGTTAAACATATAATTTAACCTGTTAACTATTTTAGGCAGTTTTAACATCCCTAATACTGGCCACAAATCAGTCCCAATATTAATCCAAGCCTGGGCATGAAAAAGCTTGTTCCACATAAGCATACTCTGATTTCTGCAAATAATAGCTAAATCACCTCTGCAGTCATAACTAACACATGCACTTCTTAGATGTGCTGGGAGAATGAGATATAAGTTACGCAGTGTTTGCATGAGTGGATATAAACAGTCTTTTGTGCATCAACTGGTAACACAAACCATCATCTCTGGCCACAGGCTCATGTACCATGAATAGGAATAAATGCTGCTTTATGGTTTTTCGAACCACAGTGGTACAACTCACAACTTTTAAAGCGTGTATGTTTGTGGGCGGGAGGTAGCTTTGAACAACATTGTCAACGTTAGACAGGACTCACAGATTTGTCAGACCGCTCTGTTTATTCAGCAAAGCTCTGCTACAATGCATCCAGAAAATGTGAGCCCCATAAAATGTTCAAACCCCTTGATTTATACAGTCAAAAAAGTCAAGTTAACAGGATTAAAAGGAGGGGCAAAACTTCACATGATTAGTGTGAGACTTAGTTAAGTATCTTCATTTCCACATCAAGCACACAGCAATCTCCTGTCCATATCTACTTGGTTCTCAATTGCTTTCTCCCTAACACCTAGGCTACGTCTACATTGGCCCCTTTTCCGGAAGGAGCATGGTAATTTTTGAAATAGCAATTGGGAAATGCGCGGGGGATTTAAATATCCCCCGCAGCATTTAAATAAAAATGTCCGCCGCTTTTTTCCGGCTTTTAGAAAAGCCGGAAAAGAGCGTCTACACTGGCCCCGATCCTCCGGAAAAAGCGCCCTTTTCCAGAGGATCTTATTCCTACTTCCTACCACGCCTATGACCAACAATTACTGGGTTCCATACACTAACTGTTTTTTGTCTCTCTGTTCATCAGTGATATATAAAATCATCAGATTAGTACTCTGGTGAGGGGACATGTCTGTGACATGTCTTGCACAGTTTTGGATACAACAAGAGATTAACTGAAAACATACAAAAATCATTTCAAAGTGGGAATAAGATCCTCCGGAAAAGGGCGCTTTTTCCGGAGGATCGGGGCCAGTGTAGACGCTCTTTTCCGGCTTTTCTAAAAGCCGGAAAAAAGCGGCGGACATTTTTATTTAAATGCCGCGGGGGATATTTAAATCCCCCGCGCATTTCCCTATTGCGATTTCAAAAATTACCATGCCCCTTCCGGAAAAGGGGCCAATGTAGACGAGCCCCTAATGTTCCTTTTCCTATTAACTCTGGCTAGCACATTGATCTGCATACCTACAAACAACATTAACATACTTTTCTTCTTCCTGTTCAGAGACAAACAGTATTCCTTCAACTTATTCAATTATTACAGCACAATTCATCTCTTACATTATAATTCTTTCTTTCACAATCCCTCCTTTTGGTCAAGCCACGCCTATGACCAACAATTACCGTGTTCCATACATTAACTGTTTTTTGTCTCTCTGTTCATCAGTGATATTTAAAATCATCAGATTAGCACTCTGGTGAGGGGACATGTCTGTGACATGTCTTGCACAGTTTTGGATACAACAAGAGATTAACTGAAAACATACAAAAATCATTAAGATCCCAAATAGAATAGTCAGGGCTCCCTGAAACAACCAGTTTCCTATGCCAGAGAAATTGGACAAGTTACTTAGCCATTTCCACGGGGAACTTGGCTCTTCATTGGGAAGGTATGCAATCTGTTCCTAGTGGCTAGCGCGATTTATTACATCATTGGTGTTGTCAGGTATATATACACAACATTCTTTGCCAATGAGAGCACAGGTCCCTCCTTTTGCTGCCAGAACTATATTCAATGCCTGACGGTTTTGGAGGGCCACCTGTCGGATCGCTCCTGTTTCTTTGGCCAGGGCCCTTAAACTTTCTTCAGTTTCATTTGCCATGATTTCAACTACTGCTTGTAACCTCAGAAGCCTTTTTTGCATGATGTATTACTCCCCCAAATGGGATAAAGGAACCACCAATAGCCTCTTCCCAAGTTAAGGGGCTTATGTGATTCACATACCATTGGGCATCTGACAAGTCCCTTCTTTTTCACCTAAAATTATGGAGGTGTTCTCGTGGGAAGGACTTTAACACTCGGAATTGTGGGAAAAGTTGGGCGGGATAACAGATACCTGACCAGTTAACTGGTAACGCGGTATAGGCTTTTGTCCCGCAGACCCACTGATGCCCTATCAAAGCTGGGAAGGGTCGGTTGCACCCCTTTGCCATATAGGTGTCTACAAAGGACGAGTAATATCCCCTGAAGGGCACACGGTGATTCTCCTTACAGGGAGTGGTGTTATTTGCATGGCATTGAAAGAGTGTACTGTTCTCACTAGGGTGGCTGTAGGGGGAGCATGAGAGTGATTTCATTCTCCGATCTTAGACAACTGCTCCTCCCCAGATTCAGCCCCATCCCATTACACACCCAACACCAGTGACCTTTTCTCTCCTCCACACTTAACCATTTAGATACATTTATTCCCACTGCTTCCCAAGGGTCATTACTGTTCCATGTCTTGTTAAATGAATGAGGTCCTCTGATGAGGCCTGGGGAATTAAGTGGGATTGCCAAGGCAGGAACCAGCTTGTGAGTGGGCTGGGATGTGGCTGCAGACCCAGCAATTAGAGATATTAAGGGTCTGAGCGATCCATACTTGCTGGTGGACAAAAGAATTGTCATTGTGGATTCCCCAAACCTTAAGACACCAGTGGCTGAGGAACAGGCCCCACCAGAGGCACATGTTGAAGGCAAGACCCTTTTTGGTTCTGACAACCTCAGCTGAGGGAACCGCAGTCACGTTTTTATGTCCACCAGGCAGCAGGCGCTAGGCTCACTACTGCTTCTTCTTGGGCCTTGCTTTTGGTTGTCATCTGCTTCAGGCAACCCTTACGTGAACGTAGGTTGTAAGGTATTGCAGGCTGTTCCTCTACGTCTTCTTCTGGAGTCAAAATTGAGTGTGCGTGGTCCTGAGGCGATGACTGGTCTGCTGGGGGTGGTGCCTTCTTACACTGCGAAGCATGTATCCATGCTGCTATGCCGGATAGCTTAACAGCCGTCTGGGTAAGGGCCTGCATCAGGTGCTGCTCATTTCACTGGGGTTCCAAGGCGAGTTTGATGGTGATGTCGTACGTAGACCTAATCACCTGTCTCGAGAGTGTGGCAGGCATCCGAGGTGGGTTCCGTCTGCCAGGCAGCTTGAACCTGTGAATGGAAGTGACTTACAGCTTGCATTAGTCCCTTGCAGTACTGAAGGAGTGTACTGTGAGTCAAGTTCAAGTCTGAGACTGGAGTAATGGTAGCCATTGTTCTCATAGGGTGCCCCATAATAATTTCAAAAGGACTTAATTTATGTCTTTGGGATGGGGTGGATTGAATTTCCATAAGGGCCAACGGTAAGGCTGCTGGACAGCTTAACCCTGCAGAGTCACAAATTTTTGCAAGCTTAATTTTTTTGCACACCACTTCGTTTTTTTCAACTGCACCTGTGCTCTGTGGTTGGTAGGGACAGTGCAGCAGGTGCGTGACATGTAATACACGATCCAGGTGCTGCACAAGTTGTCCGGTGAAATGTGTACCCCGGTCACTGGACAGAGTAGCAGGAATTCCTTTGGCAGGCATAATATGATTTAACAAACATTTGGCAACAGACAGTGAATCAGCTTTGCGACAAGGAAAGGTTTCAATCCAATCCGAAAATAAACATACCATAACCAAAATGACTTAGGTATTTGTACAGAACCCTTGAGCTACCTTTACAGGTTTGCCAATATTGTAGCTTTGGCAAGTGGTGCAGGCGGGACAGTGGCGGGCCGCAAAACAGCTGAAATGTGGGGGCTTACCATCCTGCCTTAGTTACAGCAGAGACCATCCCCTCCTTTTTGACATGCGAAACATCGTGAAGCAGGACGGCCAGAGAGGGGTAGAGTGAAAAGGGGGCCACAAAGGCACCAGTAGGCGAGCACCAAAGGGAATCGGGGTATAGCGAGCAACCCTGGGCGATCCAGGAGTCTTTTTCTGCTTCTGGGGCAGAGTCTTGGAGCAGGGTGAGGTCAAAAAGGGACGGTGGTGGTACAGAAACAGAAAGGGAACCGAGAAACGCACCTCGGGAAGGTTCTATGGCAGCATTACCCCTAGCAACATCAGTATCTGCTGTGGAGTGGCCAGGGCACTTAACAATAGCTAATGCAGATGGGAGTAAAACTGCATACAATGTACAACCCCAAAAGCGTAACGAGAATCAGTATAAATGGTGGCGGAGCGCCCCTCAGCCAGAAAGCAAATGCGGGTTAGGGCAACTAGTTCAGCGACTTGCGCTGTCATAGAAGGTAACGACGGAGCTTCTAGGGCTTCAGAGAGTGATACCCCAGCATATCATGCAAGGAGACGACCTTGTCTATCTCGAAAGCAGGAACCGTCAGTGAATAACACAAGGTCGGAGTTAAGAGAGAGGGACATCAGAAAGGTCGGGGCATGGGACGGTGACAGCACAGACACTTGCAAGGCAGTCGTGGGGTTCACCGTCATCGGACAAAGGAAGGAGAGTGGCAGGGTTCAACTGAGAACAGCGCTTTATGGTGATATGCGAAGCCGAAAGCAGTAAAAGTGAGGCGGGCGGAGGAAAGGTGAGCTGTATTACGTTGTAGCAGGAGAGTTTCTATAGAGTGAGGGACCATGAGAGAAACAGGAGAGTGGAGGACAAGGGACTCAGACATTTCAATTAGGCGTGCCGCGGCAGCCACAGCATGCAGGCGGGGTAGACCTTGGGCAACAGGATCCAAGGTGGCAGAGAAATAAGCTACTGGACGATTTTTGCCACCATGCTCCTGAGTAAGAACCCCAAGTGCACAACCAGATTGCTCGTGGCAGAAAAGGGTAGAAGGTTTACAGTAGACAGGTAACCCTAAGGTGGGGGCAGTGAGAAGCACTAGAGAGTTGGTTTCTGAGGCAGATAATGAAGGGGAACAGAGGAGTAAATCATTTATACATTGGACCAATGTGGACCCAGAGGGGAAGACCAGGTCAACGAGGTTTCTGGCTAATGCTTGGGAAAAGTAAGACGGGCTTTCTGTGTACCCCTTGGGAAGCATGGTCCATGTACTGCTGCCCCTTGTAAGAAAAGGCAAAAAGATACTGGGACTTAGGGTGAACCGGGACAGAAAAGAAAGCAGAACACAGATCAACAACAGTAAAATGAGTTGCATCTGGCAGGATAGAAGCCAGAATAGTTCCTGGGTTAGGGACTACAGGAAAGGTGGGTACAACAATGCAGTTAATAGCTTGAAGATCCTGAACAAACCGCCATGATTTACCATCAGCTTTTTGAACTGGGAGGATAGGGGTGTTACAGGGGCTGGAACAGGGGACAATAATGCCTTGTTCCCACAGGGTGGATATGACCGGAGCTGAAACCTTTAAATCCCCAAAACCCGGTGCCATGACCCCTTCTCTGACCTCATCCCCATTCTTGGTACCCTCCCCATTCCCGGTACTGTCTGCCGTGCCCTGAATAATGCTGTATTTGCAGAGCCATTAACTTTTGTGAGGACTGCTTCTCTTTCCTTTTAGAGTGCAGTGGCAATGCTCTGCCACTGCTTGCAATTTGTCCATGGTCTTGGCCTCCCATCCAACACTTATTTGCTTTAACATACTGCTAATAGCAGATAGGAGGCCATTAACAAACGCATGCGCCAGGGCGCCCTGTCCATTTTCACCCGGTTGCTGTATACCAGAATGTTGTAAAAAAAAACGTCAGTCAGTCTGTGTGATGGTTGCCCGGGTTTTTTTTTTTTCTCTGTTGCTGTTTACAGCAACCTATGGCCGGCCAGTTGGTTTTTGGAGTTCATACTTGGGGAATGGCCTCATGCAGGCACTTAGCTTGATTCTTACATTTGTTCCAGTAGGCAGCGTCAGGTCCAGTGTCTGGCAAATTAGAAGGATGGTCAGTGGTGGGCCAATTTGCTATCAGGAGCCTTTTTTTTTTTTTTTTTGCTTACTAGGGGTTATAAGTAGCTTACACAGTTGCAGGAGGTCTGCTTCAGAGGGTTCATAGGCATTGCACACTAGCAAAAATTCCTCTGCAAATTTGGTAGGGTTTTCCTGGGGCTTTGGAAAACCTTTTACAATTGAGTGGAGCTCCGTGTGCGTCCAGGGTTTATAGCTCCAAGTGGGACCGGTCTGAGTCTTCTCGGAGGACGGGGTAAAGGGAAGCGCTCGGTCTGGTGGTGGGAGAGGAGGTTTCCAATAAAGCTTTTTACTTATAATTAGAATTTTTAAGGGAAGTAAGCTTCGATTCAGTCCGTTTAAGATTTGCCTTGTCCCACCACTGCATGAAGCAATCTACCTCTCCTCTAGCCAATTTAGTTTTGGGAAGGCCAAGTTTGTCTTTTAAGACGTCCACTTGGTCTTTGTTCCAAGATCCTAACAGTGGCTACTGAGTTTTGGGATCCCCCCAGAGTCAATCTAGATCATTTTTCCAGAAATTTACAGGAGTTCGGAACCTTTCTAAAATATATAAACTGAGCCAGGGTCCCTTTAGGGAACTATCCCTGCCTAGATGTCTAGTTACTCATACAGGAGGCCTTCATACACCAATCACACAAGGAGGAAATTTGGGTTCGTCAGAGCAGTGACCAGTGCAACACACAAAAGAAGCCCACAGGCTACTGCCTCAATCGCCCTTGCGTTCACTCCAAGGATTTTATCCAAGGTTCGGTGCGGCTGCGATTCTGCAGATTCCAGTCTCACAGACTGCGGGGACAGGAGTCCCTTGGTCAGCCAGTCCCCGGACAGGGATGGCTCCCAGACTCACTCACACCACAGGGAAGACGGATAGACACAGAGACAAGACAGTCCTCAGTCCGGACAAAACATAGAAATAATTACCTGACCAGAGTCCTGATGTTAGATCCTGGGATCCCTACCAGAACAGAGCAGGAACCAACAGGTTTGATGGTATAGACTTCGCTGTGGTTGTGCACCTTTCCATTCTGGCAGAGGACCGCTCGGGCCAAATGCCCAGGTGCCGGCTACCACGGTCATCCTGCAAGACAGTCAGGGATCACACAGCCTCAGCGAAGACGGTTGCCATCTTGGTGGAACCTCCAAATTGTCAAAGTTAGACAGGACTCACAGATTTGTCAGACCGCTCTGTTTATTCAGCAAAGCTCTGCTACAATGCATCCAGAAAATGTGAGCCCCATAAAATGTTCAAACCCCTTGATTTATACAGTCAAAAAAGTCAAGTTAACAGGATTAAAAGGAGGGGCAAAACTTCACATGATTAGTGTGAGACTTAGTTAAGTATCTTCATTTCCACATCAAGCACACAGCAATCTCCTGTCCATATCTACTTGGTTCTCAATTGCTTTCTCCCTAACACCTAATGTTCCTTTTCCTATTAACTCTGGCTAGCACATTGATCTGCATACCTACAAACAACATTAACATAATTTTCTTCTTCCTGTTGAGAGACAAACAGTATTCCTTTAACTTACTCAATTATTACAGCACAATTCATCTTTCTCTTACATTATAATTCTTTCTACTTTCACAACACACATAACCTGACTGACTGTGTTCTGGAAGGTACAGCACAACGGTTATACTTGTGGTTGTTCAAAAGCTGATGCTCCCAAATTTCTTTACATTTGAAACCTCATGTGGGTAGGAAAGAGTTTTTACCAGGCCTCAGAGTTTGTACAAATCAAAAGGAAATATGATATCCCAGGTTTTCAAGGTCTGGCAGGAATATGCATTGCAGAGGTATCACGTATTTACCTGCAGTTATATACATAGGTCTTGCAGTACATAGTGGTGACCCACAACTTTGTCCATTCTGTCTATGTCTAGCAGACAGAGCAGAGCACTGGATACAATGCAAAAATAATCTTTGTTACTACTGCAAATGTTGGCCATTTAACATATATAAGATCCTAAAAGCAAACCCGACTGGCCAATGAGCTGTAAAAGAATGAGATCGATGCACATCCAGATTTCAGGTATATAGCAGGTATATTTTATTAACTATTTTGTAATAGTAGGGAAAACATCTTTGTAGCCTATGTAACAATATTTGTGTGAGTTAATTATATTCTACTTCATTAATAATGTCCTTGAACAGACCAGTGCCAGACCATCATTTCACAAATCTTACTCCTAGATGATTTTAGGATAATCTTTGTGGAGTAGTTAGTATTTGAGGGTATGTCTACACTACCCTCCTAGTTCGAACTAGGAGGGTAATGTAGGCATACCGCACTTGCAAATGAAGCCCGGGATTTGAATTTCCCGGGCTTCATTTGCATAAGCAGGAGCCGCCATTTTTAAAACCCCGCTGGTTCGAACCCCGTGCAGTGCGGCTACACGGGGCATGAACTAGGTAGTTCGAACTAGGCTTCCTAGTTCCAACTACCGTTACTCCTCATTTCACGAGGGGTAACTGTCAGAGGTGCACATGCTTGTGCTGTCAGAGGTGCACATAGGGTGGCTGTTAATATCAATGAAGCTCTGAGGAACCACTTTGACAAGGAGGAGGCCTGACATTTCTGTGTGTTGGGATTGCTTACTTGCCTCTAAGTGAGGCATTCTCATGGAACCAAAAAGTTAAGGACTGAGTGATTAATATGGGTTAACACAAAATAAAAAACTCAGGGAAACATGCATGACATTTGTCTTTATTGATGTCTTGTGGCAGGGGATGGGAAGGGTTCTTTGAAAACCTCACTGCTATGCTAATGTCCAGCTGTCACAGCTGCCTTCATGGGGAGTGGAAAGTAATGGGAAGAAACCATTACTGGATTGTGAGTGTGTGGGTGTAGAGGAAGAGTTGCTGGACAAAGACTTGCTCCTTTGCAGTCATGAATGGTGATGTGTGAGAGTAGAGGGACAGTTGCTGGGAAAAGATTTCTGTATGTGGCGCATGGGAGGCCTTTGGTTCTGGTCTCTATTATTCAATCAGGATTATACTCCTCAGGATGTCATTTTGGTCCTACATGAGCTGTAGCATGCACTCAGCGGTCTCATTGCTGTGCGCCCTGATCCTAGCTTGCACATACTGAAGACAAAAAACCCATCTCATTCCTACTTGGAGACACCTGTGCTAATTCTCCTTCCTTCACTACAGTACCTGAACCACTATATTGACAGTTAAAAAGTTTACTTCTAAAGCACTCAAACTGGGAGTTCATGAAAAAATTGATAATGCTTTAAATGATTCCTTCCTCTAGGTCTCCTAGCATGCCCTGTCTTCCAGGCCCCAAACAGGTGAAAACTTGCACAGGTGCTTAACTGTGGGCACTGGAAGTAGCCCCCCTAAAGTCACAGCGTGATTTGTCTTTTTCTCTCATGTGCAGCCCCCGCGCTGTGGCCAGGGGACAGCAGGAGCACGGCGGGCAGAGCCAGAGCGCAGCCCTCACTGCTCTCAGCCTAGGGACCAGGGCGTGGCGAGGGGCTAGCACGGCCGGAGAGAACAGTCTCGTTTGACGCCAAGGGCCGCAACGCGGAGCGGGAGGCAACTCGCACATGGGGCGGGGGCGGGCAGCGTCTCCCCTCCGAGCGGCCTGTGGCTCGGCTCCTTCTCCCGCACAGCGCGGCTCCTGCCCCCCAGCAGCTTGCCGGAGCCTGGCACCGAGCCCCCCGCCGCCAGAACAGGCCCCCGGCCCCTCCCGCGGGCTCTGCTTTCGGCCAATAGCGCAGAGGCGGCTGAGCCGGGCGGGCTTGGGGCGGGGCGGGCGGGCTGCGGAGGCGGGGGCAGCTCGCGGCGAGAGCCATGCGGCAGGGCGAGGCGGCGGGGCGCTCCTGGGGCCCGCTTGTGCCTGCTCTGCCCAGGCGGCCGCTGCGGCCGGGCTCCGGCTCCCGCGCAGGACGGACAATGCTGCTGCTGCTCCTGCCCTTGCTTCTGGGGGCGGCCCGCGCGGCGCCTACGGCGGCGGTGGGAGCGGAGCCGGGCTCGCGGCGGGAGGAGGCGAGTCTGAGCGAGATGTTCCGCGAGGTGGAGGAGCTGATGGAGGACACGCAGGACAAGCTGCGGAACGCGGTCAGGGAGGTGAGCCCCCTCTGCCCCATAGCGCCTGGGCCTTTCGGTGTGGGTGTGTGTCCGGCCGGCCCCCTTTGATGCTGGCTGCCGTGTTTCCCCAGCCCTTGCTGCCCCGTCGTTCATTCTTGTCTCCGGTATTTGAAGAGGGAGTTTCCTATTTGATCATAAATTTTGTGTAAACGCTAATTTGTGGCTGCCAAAAATCTCAGAGGCCTGCTAGTACCGATCAAAGGCGAAAGCAATATCATCAGAAACTACTGTAGATAGAGTTGTTCGCTTGCTTCAGCATCCGCGTCTTTGAGACCCTGCAGACATCTCTTTTGCTGACACAACCCTTTCCCCACCTGCCTGGTGCAAGAGTGTGTTGGTGTTAGGTCCCTAGCAGTATCTTGCTCTAGTTTTGTTAAAAAATGCAAAAAGGTTATTGATCCTCCTCAAAGACATTGCTTCTCAATCTCCCCAAATCCCATTTCAGGATAGGGAGTCAGCAAGTGGGAAATGCTTATTCACTTGCTGCATTAGGCCCCTACATTTGAGAGTTTGGAACTTGAGTCCATAGTTCTGTGGAAGGAAATTTCATGTAAGGCTTTGTCTCCAATAGCAGTAAAGTGCTGATAAAAGCACTGATATAAGTGCTGCCCTGGACAGCGCTATGTTGCTGGGAGATGCTCTTCAGTTGCCATAGCTACTGCTGCTCCTGGGGTATGGTGTAATCATGCTGGCAGGAGAGCTTTCTCTGGCCTGCAAGGGGCAGCTACACAGGAGACCTTACAGTGGTACTGCTGAGAGGTGTGTAGAATAGATATAGTCAAAGTCTCAGGGTTTTGCAGGTATTTGCCAAATGTAACAAAATAAGATATTTTAATAACATCTTTGAGCTCTGTGCCTTCAGTTTAGTACTGTGAAGCCACTGAAGGCATTCATTATATGACTTGAGTTTCAAAGCCATGCCCCACTCCAAGGGGCTAATAAGTTGCTGGTGGCCTCTACCAATAGAGACTTGACTGCAAAAACCAAGGTATTTTTCTAATGAACTTCCCTCTCCTAGGGTATGTCTACACTAGCCCCCTAGTTCAAACTAGGGAGGCTAATGTAGGCATTCGAAGTTGCAAATGAAGCCCAGGATTTAAATATTCCGGGCTTTATTTGCATCTTAACGTCCGGCACCATTTTTAAATCCCCTTAATCCGAATTAACTGCCCGCGGCTACACGCGGCAGTCAGACGTTAACTCGAACTAAGTCCTTAGTTTGAGTTAACGTCTGACTGCCACATGTAGCCGCGGGCAGTTAGTTCGGACTAAGGGGATTTAAAAATGGTGCCCGGATGGGAAGATGCAAATAAAGCCCGGAATATTTAAATCCTGGGCTTCATTTGCAACTTCGAATGCCTACATTAGCCTCCCTATTTCGAACTAGGGGGCTAGTGTAGACATACCCTTAGATAATATGAAAAATATAGTAATAATTTTAAAAACTAAGTCAATTGCAGACAAACCCATTCAGCAATTTAGGAGCAGGGTCTAAATTTGAATCCAAAATTCATTTGGTGAAATATTGTAACCTTAAAACTGTTCAGTTAACTCCCTCTTTGCTCTCTAGTCTGAGTCTTTCTTAGGGCCAAGTTTTGCCCTTGGCTATCTTAAGCACCTCCAGATGAAATTGCTAAGAGCACTGGACAAATATGTGAGAGTAGAATTTACCATTTAAAATAGCAACCATATTTTTTTAAATGGCTGTATTAACTGTTGAACTGAAACCTTTCATTCAGCCCATAGTGAGTTTTACTGCCTAAATTCAAATCCCTAAATATTTAACGCAAGACTGTCAGCATTTTCATTATAGCATGTTGACACAGCACTGACGGAACACTGTGGATAAATTACAGAAATGGAAAACGCTGTATTTTTATTTAGAAGGTTGCATCATAAGTCTGTGTAGAAAATATTTCTTAACATTTCAGCTGCATTACGTTGACAATTTCCCTTCATGACAGAGAAAATATGTTGTTAGTTGTGCTTTCAGTCACACACAATAAACTAAAAGTTCATATAACTTACGCTGAGGTTCTGCTGTTTCCTCATAGTTTATTCCAAGAATTTCCAGTGGCATGCAGCTTTTCCCCTTAAATCCTGCAGACTTGGTTTACTCATTTATTACATTATACCCTTGCTGTCTGCATCCAGTTCCATTAAAATCCACATAAAATGTCTTTTTAATGTTTACATTTTTATTTAGTGGAGAACAGCTTTGTCCTATGCTTCAGGCACAGCTAACCTTAAAACTGTGTCAGAATTTCCATTAGTAGTTGTTTTCAATGGTTAATAGGACTATAAAAGTTTGCTCTAGGCTGAAATACGTTCTCAATCTGGGAGCAATTTTTTTTAAAACCCACAAGTTTATGGTGTGACAGGAGGAAAATTTCAAATGGTTATGCTCTTCTATAACTAGATGAACTTAGGTCATTAAATCATTTTGTGAATGAGGGACAACTTTTTAAATCTAGGCACTGATCTGAAGAGTCAGATACATAAATGAATATGCCAGATTTTCAGAGTAGTTTAGCGTACTTGGTTCTCAATTAGGAGCCCATAATGTTATATTTGTGACTTAAATTTGAACTTCACTGCAGTTATTAGGTGCCTCCTTCCTGCTAACATTGCTCCTCTCTTTTTTGATTCCCAGTTCTACTAACTCTTCATCTCTGTTTCCTCTGCTCCTGTTTCCACACTGAGTGCCTAACATCCAGGCACCAGGTAGACTTAACTTCTCTACGCTCTTGTTCTCACCTCTTTGAGCATAACCATTTTCCTTGTAAAATAGCACTGATCTTCTATACCTTCAACCTGGCCAATTCTTATCTATATCTGTTTCCTGACATCCTCACTCACTACTATCAGTCTGAGCCAGGTCCACTAGTTTCTTCAAGAATTAATTTTATCCCATGCAACAGAATTTTCGCATCCTTGGTTCCGTGCCCTCCATCTTCCTGCTCAACATTTTTCCCTCTATAAAATCTCTTAATGTTCTTTATCCTTCTTTCCATTATAATAACCCTTGTTCATGCATTAGTCATTTCCTTTCTATTCTCTTGCCTAACTCTCCTCCAGCATATCCACAGTATGAAGTATCAAGGGGGGAGGAGTAGGAGGCGCACTCAGATACTGTGGTGATGAGCACATCAAAAGAGCAAACAAAAATGCTACTGAAGAAATAATCTTCCTTTCTCACCATTTGGGTATTTCACTCATCTTCATGTTTCTGGTCTTCACTTCTGTTTGTGTCTGCACAACCTCATTTCTGCTTATCTCTGCTGTCATTTCCTCCAAGTGCCCTTCACTAACACAAGCTTTCCTCCTACCAGTTGTTTGTACAACAGTAGCCTCAGGGCTTCAACTGAGCTCAGTCCCTTATTTTGCTAGGAACTGTATAAATACATAGTAAGAGGGAGTCCCTGCCCTGAATACTTACTGCAGGGGTTGGCAATCTACAGCATGGGAGCTGACTTGGAGTAGTATGCGCTGTGGGAGCTTAGCCCCGCGTACTCCCAGCAGCTGCTGGAGCCTTGCGGTCACTGCGCAGCTGCAGGTTGAAGAACCAGCCTGGCATCTTGCTGGAAGGGCAAATGGGGAGCGGAGCCTGGGGAAGGTGTGGGAGTTCAGAGGCCCAGCAAGCGGAGTGGTTAGAATGACCCCACACTTGGTTCCATGTCCCTGGGGTTGCCCCTGCCCAGCCTGTGCATGCAGCTGCCAGGAGCTAAGGGGTTAACACCTTCCCCCCTCACTACAGGCTCTGCTCCCTGCTCCAGGAGGGAGCGGGGCTGGAGCTTCTCTGCAAATCCGGGGAGGGGTGGCAGGTCATAAGCTGCGGCCGACTACTCCGTGGGGTGCCAGGATCTGGGCTGCGCTGCACTGCTCCCTAGAGGGGGTGTGTGGGGTGTGTGGAGACCATTCCCCAGTGCCCCACTGCACTAGGCCAGACTGGAACCAGCCCTGAGCAGTCCCAGGCTCTGCCTGTTCGAGACCCAGAGCAGCAGCCTGAAGGTGAGGGGTGAGCCCCGATAAAGGGCTGGGCCAGGCAGGGAAGTCACTCTCCTTCCCTCCTCCCCCCGCCCTCGGCCCCTCCTTACCCCACCTCTGTTCCCAGAGGGTTGCGAGTCCCAGCGCTGCTGCCCTGCCGGTGTTCACGCTGAGGGCACAGGGATGTGGAGGTAGGATGCGGGTGAAGGAGGGTTTGCTCTGAGGGGCATGCCCTGAGGAGCAGGGATTGGACTGAGTTGGATCATGGGGCTGAGAGGAGCAAGACTGGAGCTGAGGGAAGATGTGGGGGTGGGGATACAATTTTACTTTCCTTTACTCCCCACTTCTTTGCCTCATAGAATCCTAGAATCATAGAGCTGGAAGAGACTTCAGGAGAACATCAAGTCCAGCCTCCTGGCCAAAGCAGGACCAATCCCAACGAAATCATCCCAGCCAGGGCTTTGTCAAGTGGAGACTTAAAAACCTCTAGGGGTGGAGATTCCACCTCCTCCCTAGGTAACCCATTCCAGGGCTTCACCACCCTCCTAGGGAAATAGGTTTTCCTAATATCCAACCTAGACCTGGATGCAGTACTCCAGATGTGGCCTCACCAGAGCCGAATAAAGAGGAATAATCACTTCTCTAGACCTGCTAGCAATGCTCCTCCTAATGCAACCTATTATTTCATTAGCCTTCTTGGCTACAAGGACACACTGTTGACTCTCATCCAGCTTCTAATCCACTGTAATTCCCAGGTCCTTTTCTGCCGAACTGCTGCTTAGCCAGTTGTCCCAGCGTGTAACAATGCTTGGGATTCTTCTATCTCAAGTGCAGGACTCTACACTTGTCCATGTTGAACCTCATCAGATTTCTTTTGGCCCAATCCTCTAATCTGTCTAGGTCACTCTGGACCCTATCCCTGCCCTCCAACATATCTGTCTCTCCCTTCAGCTTAGTCTCATCCACAAACTTGCTGAGGGTGCAATCTATCCCCTCATCCAGGTCATCAATGAAGATTTTGAATAAAACTGGCACTAGAACCATTCCTTGGGGCACTCCATTTGAAGCCAACTGCCAACCAATCTAGCCAGCCATTGGGCCCGACAATCTAGCCAGGTTTCTATCCACCTTACAGTCCATTTATCCAATCCATATTTTCTTAACTTGCTGGCAAGAATATTGTGGGAGACCGTATCAGAAGCTTTGCTAAAGTCAAGGTATATCACATCCACTGACTTCCCCATGTCCACAGAGCCAGTTACCTCATCATAGAAGTTAATCAGGTTGGTCAGGCATGACTTACCCTTTGTGAATCCATGTTGACTATTCCTGATCACTTTCCCCTCTTCCAAGTGCTTCAAAATGGATTCCTTGAGGATCCCCTCCATGACTTTTCCAGGGAATGAGATAAGGCTGACTGGTCTGTAGTTCCCTGGATTGACCTTCTTCCCCTTTTTAAAGATGGGGACTACATATGCCTTTTTCCAATCATCCAGGATCTCTCCCTCCCCAATGCTATATGGCTACATTCTCACCCTCTCATCTTTTCTGCATTATTCTCCCAACCCCCTCCCACTCCTAAACTCCCTCTCGTATCCTCACCCCACACCCTCTTCTGCTGCCAAACTCCCTTCCAGACCCTGCCCTGCTCACCTCTTCCTGCACCTCACCTCCTGCCCAGATCCTGCACCCCTATCTCTATCCCACTCTCTGGCAGCACTGTCCTGCACATTGAACCCTTCATTTTTGTTCCCACCCCAGAGCCTAAGGGAGGTCCACGAAATCCACTAACTCTGGAACCCCAGGAAAGTAAATCTGGCCTATGGGAAGCCCTGAACTTCAGTCCTCCCCGGTCCCTTCCCCTTGCCACCTGAAGAGTGAGGTGTTTCAGTACTCTACCCCTGCCAGAAATAAAGAAAACACTGAAACCTCTTGTGTTGGACATAAATTAATATTTACTTTATTTAAAAATAAATTTGATAAATTAACATGCGAAAGTTAAAACGCTTAATTTGTTTAATAATTTAAATTAAACCATTCTCCCCAGCCGCCCCTGGTTAAGAAATTTTGGTCACCATACCCAGCCTGCCCCTGCTTTCCTCCCCCACCTCTCTCTGGCACATACTTCTGTAAATAGAAGTGAATAAGCTAAATCTTGGCATGTCACTTGTGAAAGGTTGCTGACCCCTGACTTGCAGTGTAAATAGAACAGACAGAGTGGGAGAGTGTTACTGTCATTTTAGGTATGTGGAACTGAGACATACAGACTAGGTCTGTGGTTCCCCACTGCCGGTCTGCAGACCAGCACTGGCCAGTGAAGTGGGCCGTGGCGGCTGTGGGAGCCAAGGCTATAGTACACTGCCCAGCGCCTCGCCTTCTACCGCAGCTGTTGGGAGAGGCATGTCCTGCTCCACCTCTCAACCAACCAGTGCTCTGCAGGGGCAGGGTCTCCTCCTGGAGTGGTAGAGCAGTTTGCTGCTCTGCAGGAGAGCTGTGTGGAGCCAAGGACGGTAGCCTTAGAGCAGCTGTGACCCAGGCAGCAGTGCTCAGGTGGGAGGCAGTGGAGGGCTATGTGAGGGGGGCAGGGCAGGCACTGGGGCATCAGGATAGTGCTTGGGGGCTCTCCAAGGTGGGGGGCTGGCACTGGGGGATTCTGGGGGGGGGGGCAAAGCTAATACTGGGGGAGCTCTGGGGGCAGGGCTATTACAGGGGTGGTCTAAGGGGTGGGGGCTCTAAGGCAGAGCTAACACTCGGTCACGGGGGCATCTGGGGTGGGGAGCTGATACTGGGGCGCTTTGGGGGCATGGCGAGTAGCGGGAGGATTATAGTGGCAGGGTTGGCACAAGGGACTCTGGGGATGGGGCTAATATTGGGGACTGAGGGCTGGCACTGCAGTGGGGTTCTGGAAACAGGAGGCTGGCTCTGGGGAGTCTGTTAGGGAGGGCTCTAAGGGTTAGGGGGCTGACACTGAGGCATTTGGGATGGGGGCCTGGCACTGGGGGCATTGGGTGCAGGGGACTCAGAGGTCAGTGGCTTGTGCTGGGAGGTGGTGATGGGCTGTCACTGGGTTAGGACTGGCACTGGGGGGGCTCAAGAGGCAGGGGTGTACCTCAGCCCTGTCCCCTAGAGCTGCCGCGAACAGCTGGCATCAACTGTGGCAGCTGCCTGCCTTGTTGCGACTGCTGGAGTTGATGCTGGCTGTTTGCAGCAACTTTGGGGTCCAGGGCTTTTGGTGGACCGGCAACATTTTATTTGCATATTCATTATCTTCATAATGAATATGAAAATATGCCAATGAAATGTTTCTGGTCCACCGAAAGTTTATGAATGGGTTTGTCAGTCTGTGGTATAAAAAAGTTTGGGAACCACTGGACTAGGTCACTTGCCCAAGATCGTACAGGAAAGGAAAGATCACAAAGCCAAAACTGAACCTCTGAGTCCTAGTCCAGTGTGTTCTCCACTTAAACACCCTCTATGTTCCTCCCCATTCTCTGCGATGAGTCTTTTTCTATGCTTCCCCTTATTAATTTTCCTTTTTATATGGTGCATCAACTGACCCTTCTCTTTAAATCCCTTCTCAAAAATAAGTTATGTGACCCAGGCAGCAGTGCTCAGGTGGGAGGCAGTGGAGGGCTAGGTGAGTTATTGCCTGAGGATGTTGTGAAGGCTAGGACTCTACCAGGGTTTAAAAGAGAACTAGAAAAATTCATGTAGGTTAAGTCCATAAATGGCTATTAGCCAGGATGGGTAGGAATAGTGTCCCTAGCCTCTGTTTGTCAGAGGGTGGAGATGGATGGCAGGAGACAGATCACTTGATTATTACCTGTTCGATTAACTCCCTCTGGAACACCTGGCACTGGCCACTGTCGGCAGACAGAGTACTGGGCTGGACGGACCTTTGGTCTGACCCAGTATGGCCATTCTTATGTTCTTAAGAACCCTTTCTGTAATAAGCCACCTGACAAACAAGTCTTTAAAAATACTGAATAAAAATCACATCTGAATGTTGATCTACATCTGCACAACTGCTATACTGTACATCTGTCCTCGGCTGTAAGTTTAATGTAGATCGTAAGCCCCAATGGAGTGGAGACTATGTCTTGATCTATTTTGCAATGCCATGTGTGCTTTGTCAGTGCTTAATAAAGAAAGACTGTTATAGTCCAAATATGGTAAATTGAACCACTTCCTTATTAATTTTATATTTTCTTAATGATGGGTACAGAGATCTGAAGTGAGATATTGTAAATATTATACACATTTCAAAATAGCCACAGCAAAAATGGTTAGAAAAAAAGATACTAAAAAAGAAAACCCATCACTAGTAGGACACATGTCCCTAGGAAAAGTTTTAAAGATCAATCTGGTAAACAGTATTTTAGATCTAATATGGAGGTCTCAAGTAAATAACTAGTTTATTTGGAATCCCAATAATGTTAATGTCCCCAGGGGTTTCTCTTGTTCACAAAGATTACTTTCCTGGTTTTGGGCTTGTTAAATTCCAGTCCTTTTAACTCTTTAATTCAAAGAATGAATTTGTCATCTTCTTCCCAGTATGATCGTAACACTGGGAATTCATGGAGTCTGATTTTTCACTCCAATACAATGAACATTTTACCTGTTGATAAGAAGTGCAAGTTTGAATATGCTGGTCCTGATCCAAAGCCAGTGGACATCTGTCTCTTGACTTGAGTGGCTTTTAATGAGACTCTTAGGCTATATCTATGCTAGCAAGGTTTGGTGATAAAACTTAAGGCAACAGGCAGGAGTTGCTAAAACTGGAAGTCCGTCAAACTGTTTTTTCTGGTACTCACTGTGAACAACTTGTGGCCACATCTGCAGCTCCCTCATTGGCAGAAAGAACAAAGCATTGTGAGCATGCATTCCCACAGAGCCTTGTGTCACCTTCACACAATAAGCACTATGGAAACGTGTAATGTAGCACTAGGCATAATGGGAACTTGAAAATAATTTCCTGTCAGCCATCTGTTTTCTTCCAGCGTCCCTGTGGGTTTCCGGATTTCACACCATCTTGAACAATCATGATGAGAAAACATGGACCCCAGCCTTCTGGTCCTTATTGTGAATATAGTGCAGAAGACTTCACATATTTCAGCATACCTAATTATGGAGCTACTAGTGGATAACGACCATGAATAATTGTCAGTTTTGGATACTGATTTGGAAATTAATTTATTAGAGTCTGATTCAGAAGATTCATCAGAGGACGATGAACTGATACTTAGTTTTATTATGAGAGACCTGAGAGAGTCATTGGATTGTCGCTTTTGGTCCAGGGAAAACAGCTCCGAGTGGTGGGACTGCATTGTCATGCGGGTGTGGGATGAAGAACAACCGCTACAGAACTTTTGGATGTGCAAAGCGACCTTACAGGAGCCGTCTGCCGAGCTGGCCCCTGAACTGCAGCATGAGGACACCTGAATGAGAGCTGCTTTCTCGGTAGAGAAGTGTGTGGCCGCTGCTTTGTGCGAGCTGGCCATTCCAGATTGCTATTGTTGCGAATCTGTTTGAAGTAGAGAAGTCTACCATCGGGGCAATACTTTTGCAAGTGTGCCAGGCAATAAGTGACATTTTTCTGGACAGGACAGTGATTCTGGGAAATGTGGATACTAACTCAGTTTTAGCCCATGGTGGATTAAGACATTCTGCTGCACCCGCTTACCCTCCTGACATTTAAGTCCATAGAGAGGCTGATTTATTGTCCTATTTAAAGAGCCTACAGCTCAGGAGTATGGTGTTCCAGTATCATGACACCATGATCATGACAGTATCTCTGTTGCCTTAAAAAAAAAAAAAAAAAAAAAAAAAAAAGCTGGCATGCTCATTTTTGAGAGAGCTGAGGAAACATTTTAATACAATATAAATTGATGCTAATAAGTGTGATATTGTACGGGTAGGACAAAGATGTTGCTTGCTCTATTGTAATGGTTTATTTTAATGGTGATTTGTAACCTTAGGCAAAATGTATTGCTCATTAGTTAATTGTATTTACTAGATGGAGGCTGAAGAAGGGGTAAAAAACCCATCAGAACCTGACTTTGAAAACTTACCTCCCAGCTACCATAACGAATCCAACACGGACACCAAAACTGGTAATAAAACCATTCATACCCACCAGGAAATTGACAAGGTATGAAACAATGCATGTAACGACTTACCTTTGCTGTATACTGGCTTTTCAGAGTAAAATAATGTGTTAAATTTTTTAGAGAATCTAGAGTTCCTGTTCTGTATAGGGATGTTAAAAACCGAAGTACTGTAATAGGGTAACCATGTAACCGCTGAAAATCTCAGTGGTTATATGGTTACCCACAGCGAAGCCTTCCTGGGAGCAGGGCCGTTAGCCCCTGCCTCCCTGGGAGTGGAGCGGGCAGCCCTTGCACACCTCTTCTCCCGGGTAGGAGGCTTTGCTGTGTCAGCAAAGCCTACTCCCCAGGAACAAAGCCTGAAATTAGGCCACCTCCCCAGGAGTGGAGCAGGGAGCCCTTGCCAGCCCTCCTCCCAGGAAGGAGGCTTTAGCGCTTATTGGTTAAAAGGTTAGTTGTGTACACTCAGACATTCCTAGTACCATAAATGATTTGCTTGTATAATTAGCAATAGGTGGGGACACAGAAAATGATTAATGTGACAACAGTTTTTTTTTGTTTCATTGCTGTAGTGACATTTGATACTGCATAGTAATGCCTAGTGAATGTGGAATACAGATGTAATTCTTAATGTGAACTACAAAAGAGTGATCACTACTGAAGACTTGATAATTAGTTTCTTGACTATATTTCAAAAAAGCATAGTGGGATTTCTTGTCCACTTACCCAGGAAATGAAAAAAATAAATAGGAGTAACGTTAGAGTAATACTGAATTAAATGGTAACAGAGGACTTACGTGGCATCTGTAGTCATCTAATTTATTATTCCTCTTTTGCCATATTAGGTTACAGATAACAAAACTGGATCAATGATTTATTCTGAGACTATTATTACATCTATAAAAGATGGTGAAAGCAAGAGGAATCATGTGAGTAAAAGCCTTTTTTTTTCTTTTTAAAAATTAAACAAATGTGGACTTTATCATCTAGAATAAATCTGTACAATTTAGAGCTCAGACCAATAGAACAATTAAATATTAAAAACAAATCACTTAGGTTTACATAAGAAGTAGTATTTTTAAAACACTTACATTTTGGTTTCTTCACATATTCTTTGCTGATGCCTCATGTCATTGTGTGGAGCCACCGACAGCTTTGCTGGGCCCTCCCCACAGCCCTCAGAGCTGACCACATAGCGCTCTGGTGGTGACTTAAAGGGCCTCAGGCTCTGGCTGCCACCGCTCCTATGGTAGTGTCTGCGGCTGGGAGCCCCGGGCCCTTTTGAATCACCAGGCCCCAGGTCAAATGCCCACTTTACACACAAACCCCTGCATCCCGGTTGGTGGTTCTGTCATTCAGCCAGATATCTGAGTGACACTATCTGGCAGGTCAGTGGCTAAGGAAATTAATAAATTGGAGTCCACTACCTGAATTCCAGTATGAACTCCCAGAGTCTTCTGGTCCTCACAATCTGGTGGTACCTAGAATCACAAAGTTTGAAGTGTAGTCTAATGTGGAAGGAGAATTCTGATATAGGTAAGTATGATGGTGAGTATAAAGGTTTTGTTGGTATGAGCTGGGATATGGCTGCTGCCACATGCAAGTTATGCAGATCTTTCCAATGAAAGCTCATATTTGTTTGATGTCACTCTACTCCATAGGTGTTCTGTCTGTACCTTGTATTTTACTGAGAGTGGTTTGGAGACTTTCAGAAAAAGTTGTTGCCATTTCTTTCTTTCTGATTAATTTATCTGCTGTTTATTTAGGTATATCAAGCAATAGTTAGCCAAAAACAGACTTCCAAAACAATTGGATAGACCTTGTATTTTTCATGTAGCGTTAAATGAAAACTTGTGAAAATTTGTTCTGCGATGTCTTTGATTGCCTTCTATATAATAGATGTTAGAGGTAATAGATGCTCTTATGTAACAAAATATTTGATCCAAAAGAATGACTCATCGTGTTACTCAGTTTTGCAAAATAAAATAAGCAATTTATCTGGGGTTGTTTTTGTTTTGGGATGTTTTTTTAATTGTGCTGGCAATGTACTGTAAGGTAGTTGAAAAGTACAGATAATAAAATTGGAATAGTATTCTTTGTATTTACTTTGCGGGGGACACAGAGAATGAATTCTAGAAGACACATTCGTTGGCTTACTGAAATGCTGTTAAGCTGGCTTAGGAGTGTTTGGAAACTTGTAAGAGAAAATTGTAAGAGGGGAATTGGTGGCCTGGGGTGCCCTGGCATGTGGGTTGAGCAGTTGGCAGCACTTTGAATCTCTGGATGAGGAGTATTAGTGCCCCAGAGGTGGGATTCCAGGGGGATGTGGGCCCGTCCAGTTCCACCATATCCCAGGCCAGGGTCCCAACAGATCCCACTATGGCATGCTGACACTGATTCCAGTGACACACCACCAGATAGTAGGCTGGTTTCCCTGGGCTGCTGCTTAAACTCCCCCTTATTCATACCTGCATCCACAGGCAGTCTTCTATCTCCTCTGGATACATTCCCAGTGGCAGTCCCAGCAACTCTTCCACAGCGCTGTCCCTCAGAGGAGTCCTCTGGCCTCCAGCTCCTACAACATGCTGGGAGTTTATGGTCAATCTTCATCTTCACAGAGGTCTTCAGCAGTCATAGAATCATGGAATCCTAGCATTGGAAGAGCCCTCAGGAGTCATCGAGTCCAGCCTCCTGCCCATGGCAGGACCAACCCAACTAAATCCACTCAGCCAGGGCTTTGCCAATCCGCGACTTAAAAACCTCTAGGGGTGGAGATTCCACCCCCTCCCTAGGTAACCCATTCCAGGGCTTCACCACCCTCTTAGGGAAATAGGTTTTCCTAATATCCAACCTAGACCTCCCCCACTGTAATTTGAGACCATTGCTCCTTGTTCTACCACCTGTCACTACTGAGAACAGCTTCTCTCCAACCTCTTTGGAACCTCCCTTCAGGAAGTTGAGGGCTGCTATCAAATCCCCCCTCACTCTTCTCTTCTGCAGACTAAATAAGCCCAAATCCCATTGACTCTCCTCATAGGTCATGTGCTCCAGCCCACTAATCATTTTGGTTGCCCTCTGCTGGACTCTCTACAATGTGTCCACATCCTTTCTATAGTGGGGGGCCCAGAACTGGACACAATACTCCAGATGTGGACTCACCAGTGCTAAATAAATGGGAATAATCACTTCTCTAGATCTGCTGGCAATGCTCCTCCTAATATTAGGCCATCTGCAGCCCTAATATGCCATTAACCTTCTTGGCTACAAGGGCACACTGTTGACTCATATCCAGCTTCCCATCCACTGTAATCCCCAGGTCCTTTTCTGCCGAACTGCTGCTTAGCCAGTCGTTCCAGCCTGTAACAATGCTTAGGATTCTTCCATCCCAAGTGCAGGACTCTACACTTGTCCTTGTTGAACCTCATTGGATTTCTTTTGGTCCAATCTTCCAATTTGTCTAGGTCACTCTGGACCCTATCCCTGCCCTCCAACATCTCTACCTCTCCCCCCAGCTTAGTGTCATCTGCAAATTTGCTGAGGGTGCAGTCCATCCCCTCATCCAGATAATTAATGAAGAGGTTGAACAAAACCAACCCTAGAACCAATATTTGGGGCACTCCACTTGAAACCAACCGCCAACCTGAAATCGAATTGTTAATCACTACCCATTGGGCCCAATAATCTAGCCTGTTTTCTATCCACTTTACTGTCCATTTATCCAATCCATACTTCCACATTCCAGTGAGACGTGCACAGCCCCAGCCGTCTGCAGCCCTGGGAGCATGGGGAAATTGGGTGGTTCATTGTGCCAGCCTTTCCCGGAGCACAGAGAGGGCAGGTGGCCTCTCTGGCCCCGGAGGAGTGTGGGCAGCACCTGGTCCCAACCTCCCCATCCCAGAAGCCCAGATAGCCCCAGGAGACTGGGGGAGCTGTGCTGAATGGGGGAAGTGTGTGGACAGGGACAGCCGGGCAGTTGGGGAGGTCATTGCCTTCCCTCCTGCCTCTAATGCATGGTTCGCTGTTCATCTGCCAGGGCCCCCGATTCTTTTTTAGAGTAACTGCTTCCCAGGAGAGAGTGGCCCATTCTGTAAGAATTGATTGTCCATACTTCTCTATACAGATAACACTAGAAATGACTGTAAGCTGTTTAGGGCAGGGGCACCATCTTGTTTTATACCTGGGAAGCACCATACACACTTCGCAAAATATAACCTATGTTAGAATAACAGAGAAATTGTTTAATCTCGGATAGTGTTTTATTTTTGGCTCTGTGTCACACAGTGTCAGACTGTACGCATTGCCAGAACATCTCAGCTGATATGATTTTCACATGGAGGCCAGCAGATTACCTGACTGTTTCAAATCCCTAGAACAGGAACTGGCCTCCGTGCCAGTTCTGGCACTGAAATCCTGTTCTTGGGAGGTGCTGTGCTGTTGAGAGGCGCCATTTAAATTCTCAGACTAACATTCCCTTTCTCAGATTGCAGCTAGGATTGATAGATGCCAGGCTTGGACCCAAGGAGCTTGCATCCCTTCCAGGGGCCAAATTCAGACCTGATGTAAATGGGTGCATGGTCACTATAAAAGTCAGTGTTTTTTACATCCACTTATACCAAGTCTGATTGAGGTCAAAACATCATACAATTGATTTCCCTGGGACACAGTGTTTAGTGTGAGAGTTTGAAAAAATAAAAGCTCATCTGTAAAAAACAATCTGAGTCATGAGGACTCTGATGGTACCATATCAGGGTCAAAACATTCCTCCATTCTGCTTGCTTGTCCTTAATTAGTCATAAATTGGACTAAGTGATGCATAAATAATTTAAAACAGAATTTGCTCTGCTAAGATATTATGTGGAGATTACTGAGTGCACAAGTATCTCAGTTAATAAGTTATATTAATTTAATATCTTATCTAGTGCTAATGGGATTTTTTTGCATTTATTTTCCAAAAAGTCAGTAGTTTTTAGCAAGTACTTTTTAAAACAAGATTTTTTTTTTAAGGATTCGTCTTTAGTGCTGCAGGTCCGCATCATTCAAATGAACACAGAGACCAACCAGTCTCAGTGGGGATGTGCCAGAGAGCTTCAGGAGCACGAGAACTTTTTCTTTCTTTTTCTGTGCAGTTGCCTGGAAAATATTCCTTTCCTCTGCCTGTCTTCCCATCGTAGAGGCTCTGTTGAGGATGACTGCATCTTCTCATTTGAGGTTACAGGTCATTACTTCCATCTAGAGAGGTTAAGTCTTCAAAGTAATTATGGGAGTCTAGTTCTTGTCATTTTTCTTCTTTGCACTTGTAAGGTATATTGTCAAGGAAGGGGTTTACTTGTTTCTGCAAATATGGCTGGTTGCTAAGTACTTACTGTTGTGGAGGTGCTTTTCTAGTGCATGCCCTTTATTTCTGTGGCTAGAAAGTTTGCTTTATAGACAGGTGGAGTCAGAGGGTGCAGTAAAAAAAAAGTTTCAGCTAAGGTCCACAAATCTAGAACTTCCAACCTAGTCCATTTATGGAGCTGTTTCATATGAAGTGTGCTGAGTTTCAGACTTTGAAAGTAATTTGGCTAGCTGTTATTGAGTGAATATATGTCTAACCATGTGTTTTCATTTGAGTGTTTGGAAACTTTGTCTGGAGAATAATAGTTCAGTAGTCCAAAGCTTCTTAAAAATTGCATTCTTATTAAATACTGCTGTCAGAAAATTTGGAAAAGAGTGTTCCAGCTGTCACTACCACGCTAGTGAAACTCAGGATGCAGGAAATATCGGTAACAGATAAAAATGCTTTGCTGTGGTTCTATTCACCACATCATACTTAAAAGCAGGATTTTCTAGAGCAATGATACTTAATTAGGTTTACCGAAGGGCCTTGTGACAGGGCGTCTCCCCCATACCGGCTCTTTAAGGGTAAAACCTAGCCCTGGGAGAGGGCTGAGAGAGCAAAGCCCCACAATTGATGCAGGTACTAGCTGATTAGGGCCCAGCTGAGGGGTGTATAAATAAAGGCTCCTGGAGAGAGGAGACAGATTCAATCTTACTCCAGCTGGGGAGCAGGAGGGACCAGGCTGCCAGGGTACCTAGAAGCTTCTGGATTTAGAGCAGGGCTGGGGAAGCTCTGGCCAGGCATGCTCCCAGGCTACAGGGCCTGAAGCAAGGCCTGAGGCTATTAGGGCTGTGGGGAGTCAGCCAGGGTAGGCAAAGGCTGCAGGTCCTCACCCCCTTGCCAGTGCTGAGTTACCATTTCAGACTGCAAGTTTGTTCCTGAGAAAAGGGTCTAGATCAGTGGTTCCCAAACTTTTCAGCGTCACGCCTCCTTTTTGATTTTTGAAAAACCCTCATGCCCTTCTCTTCCCCCCCCCCCCCCGCCAAAATAGCAGCAAAATTTGCGGAGAAAAAAAAATGAAAGGGGGGGACGGACACGACTGACTGGAGCCAAAAAACAGTCATGGCCCCCTTTAATTCCTGTGACGAGTGTAAAAAAAAAAAAAAAAATTGCCCTTTTAAGGCAGCCATTTTTAAGTCTGCCCAGGACACTCCATCCTCCCCTACCCCAGCCAGCCTGAGCTGTGCGTGTTCTGGTGGACTCCTGAGCCAGGAAAAACAGAAACTACCAGACATTTCACGTGGTATTGTCTGAATTTTTTTTTAGCTGTATGGACTGGGCTCTTTCTTAGGGGGGATTGGCTGGGGGAGAGGCTGGGTCGCCTTGTGTCCCCCTGGAAGTTTGGGAACACAAGGTCTAGATGACTGGCAGTGAGTCAGTCAGACAACATTGGCATAGGGCAGTGGTCGGCAACCCGCGGCTCGCGAGCCACATGCGGCTCTTTACACTCTTTAATGCGGCTCTTCTGTGTGCCGGGCGCCCGCTCCCCTCCCTCCTCTCGGGCGGCCGCCCCAAAAGTCTAGTTACTAGACCAAACCGCAATTCAAACCGCATTTGGAGTGGGGCGGGGCCGCAGGGGGCGGGTGGGCGTGGGCCGGGATCCAATGGGGCTCCGGGGGCGGGGCCTCACCTGGGAAGGGGGCCGGGTGGTGTTTCTCGGCACCTCCTGCTGCTCAGCGCCGCTTCGTGTGAGTGCCGGGCCGGGGGGCAGTGAGACGGGGGGGGCGGGAATAGGAGGGCATAGAGATAGTGGGGGGGGGTAAAGGAAGGGGGCTAGAGGCGGGGACGGGGGGGGGCGCCGCCCGGGCAGAGTGGCGGGTGGAGGAACCGTGGGACGGAGGGGAAGATGGGGCGGGGGGAGAAGGAGGGGCAGGGGCGGGGAAAGGAGGGCAGTGGGGCGGGGGGGGAATGGAGGGGGCAGGGGCGGAGGGGGAGAAAGGAGGGGGCAGGGGCAGTGGGGCGGGTGGGGAATGGAGGGGGCAGGGGCGGAGGGGGAGAATGGAGGGGGCAGGGGCAGTGGGGCGGGTGGGGAATGGAGGGGGCAGGGGTGGAGGGGGAGAATGGAGGGGGCAGGGGCAGTGGGACGGGTGGGGAGAAAGGAGGGGGCAAGGGCAGTGGGGGGGTGGCGCCCGGGGCAGCACGGCGCCCGGCCGGACACACAGCGGGGCGGGGGAGTGGACGAGACAGGGGCACTGGGAAGGGGTAGAGGACGGGGCGGGTCAGTGAGGCGGGCGGGGACGGAGAGGGCAGACGGGGAAGTGGCAGGAAGGGCGGGGTGCGGGAAAGGACAGTGCGGACGCGTGGAGGAGGGGCAGATCAGACACTTCTTTTCGTTGCGGGAAGTCGGGGTGTCTGCATTGCATGGTCGGGGGGTGGTGGCGTTGGGGTCTCTACACGGAGCTGCCTGTCTCTGGTGCTGGGACCCCAGTCTCTTGGGGCGGGCTGCCTTTGCTCGCGGGTCTCACTCCTTGCTTCACAGCTCGTTTGTTTTGTTGCGGAGCCTTTTCTCAGCTGAGACCCCCACCCTGGCTGGCCTGTGCTGCTGTTGCGCTTTGAACGTTATGCTAAGCATTTTAGCATTTAGTTTGAACCTGTGTAAAACACTCCTGGGCAGATAAATGGCCCGGGAGAGTAGAGGGGTGGATTTTAGCGATGCTTCATTCTGAATTTTTGCTTGGTCTGAAATGAGAGAAGAAGTTTCTTTCTGTGTGAATTAAACAGTCTGTAAAATACTAGTTCTTTCTTATCGTAATCACTCGGAGGGGCCTGTGCAAAGATACTCAGTGCAGAAGGTCCCTTATCATGATAGCCAGAGACCCGACAACACACAGATACCTCTAAGAAGTGTTAACAAGAACAGCCGGGATTCTGGAAACTGGAAGCTCTCTAAAAATCCAGTGCAGTCTTCACCCTTGAGGTTACTCACTTCTTGCAATTGAACAGTGAAAATAGGGCGATTGGGTTGCAGGATTTGGTTTTTTTTATTGTAGCCTTTCTGTAATTGTTCCAGTGAGTTAATGCACTTCCTCATGTTTGGATTGCAGATACTGCTGGGGAAGCTTTGTTTATTTAAAACTGACCTGCTGGGAGGGAGTTGTTCCTTTTGTGCTGCTTTGTGATGTGTAACTGTAGCCTGAACATTTTAAGGTTTTATTTGCTTTCTGTGACCTTATAGTTAGGAATTTCAAGCTTGAGATGTGAATTTGGACAGAGGGAGACTGATCTGAAATACTGAGCTGGCAGCATAGAGATGGTAGTTGAACTTCTTTGCAATTTAGTTTACTTGGCTATAAGGTATAGATGAAGAGCCCTATACAACTTCCACAGAAAGATGGAGTGGGGATGAGGATTTTCAGAAAGACCTATTGATGGAGGATTAGAGATGTAGGGGAATCAGAAGAGAACAGTTCACTGCTGAGGAAAAGGGTTTTAACTCATGCTCACTAAGGCACAGCAATTTAGCTTTAAACTTGGGTTAGCAGTGCTAGCTCATCTGAGGCTGCCCTATAGACTTTAACAGTATACTAATAAGAGTTAAATGCTGTGTTGCTGTATCTTCACTGTTTTGTCCTAAATTAGCTACCCTTGAGTTAAGCATACTTTTTTTATGTAGACATACCCAAGAGTGGTGAAAAGGCATACTTGCATGCAGAATATTCTCAATAAAAACTTATTGAAACTAAAAACAGTGTACCATCCTATGTATTTTCGGGTTTAAAAATGTGGCTCTCAAAATAAATTTCAATCGTGGTTTTGGCGAGATTTGGCTCAGTTGAAAAAAAAGGTTGCCCACCACTGGCATAGGGGGTCGAGGGTTCCCAGAGTGGGAGGACCCCAGAGTGTAGGGGCAATGTGATAGGTCAGTACCCACAGATGGGGAACAAAATAGACAACTGTGGGTGAGGGATTGGCTGAAAGGGGGCATTCCAGGGCTGAATGAGCTAATTCCCCAGTGTCTAGCAGGAGGCGCCTGTGGGGGTGAGGCACACCCAGTTAAAGGCCTATTTGAGAATTTAATGACAAGAGGCAGGCCATTTATATAGAATGCTGACCGATAATCTTCCCTCTCCCTCCCCCAAAAAAACTTCAGTTTCCAATAAAGACCTTGATTACAACATGGATATTAGTGTTTCTATCTTTTAACAAAGCTTATAAATCAGCATTATTACCTGTAAAAACAAGGAGTCCAGTCCAGTGGCACTTTAAAGACACTTAAAATGTATTAGGGCAGTGGTCACCAACCAGTCGATCGGGATCTACCGGTAGATCTTAGAGCCTTTGACAGGTGTTCCTGACTGGTTGGGCCAGGAGGCTGTCAAGTGCTGGCACTTCATCGGCCCCTCTCAGCACTGCCATGCTGTTCCAGCCCTCTGCCTTGGAGCTGCCCGTCCCCTTTCCCCCCCACCCATAGGAGCCTCTTGCTTGCTGTGCAGGGCACAGGAAGAAGAGGCGGAAGTGGTGATGTCAGTGTTTCCCTCCCTCCACCCTGTACCCATCTCCACAGAGCAAGGAGGAGCAGAGATGTAGAGTTTGCTGGCTGCTTTTGGGAGTTATGCAGGGCCAGTGTAGGGGTGAGCCTATCTTAATCCCCTGCACCATCACCCAGCAGCCACCTGTGGTAAATGGTGCCCAGCTGGAGCCTGCATTTCAATCCCTGCCCCCAGTCCTCTGAACCCTTCCTGTACCCCAAACCCTGCCCTAGCCCTGAATCCCCTTGCACCCAAACTCCTTTTGAGAGCCTGCACCACTCCTGCACCTCAACTCCCTGCCCCAGACTAATCTCAGAACCCTCTCACACTCCAAATCCTTTAGCCCAAGATCAAAGATTGCATCCCCCTCCCTCGCACCCCAGCCCTCTACCCCCAAGCATGATAAAAGTGAGTGGGGACGGGGGATGGGGGGGGGGAGGGTGGAGTGAACAGGTGTGGGGCCTTGGAGAAGAGGTGGGAAGGAGGTGGGGCAAGAATGTTTGGGTTTGAGGTGGATCCTGGATTACACTTAAATTCAAAAAGTGATCTCATGCGTAAAAAGGTTAGAGACCACTGTATTAGGGCATATCACTTCCTCAGCGGTTTGAAGAGAAGAGAAAAGAAGAGGATTCTGAGATAGGAATGTACCCGTGTTTCAATTTTATCTTCTTTTCAGGGTGTTAAATTTGCATATGAATTCTAGCTCAGCAGTTTATCATTGCAGTCTGTTTTTGAATGCTTTTTTTTTTGCCTGAAAAAAGCAACTTGAAAGTTGCCAAACTTCTAACTAATTAGTTCCATAATTTCATCACAATACCTTGGTTTGTTTGTTTTTTCAATTCCCCAGACAATCTACAGTCTGGTGAATGACATAGTGAAGTGTGTTTAATGAAGGGTATATCACTGCCAAAAATGAAGCAGACCTTTTTTTCCCTGTCATGAAAAGACAAACAAGTTTACTTTCTGCAGAGCTAAACTCCCTCCCCCCCCCCCCAAAAAAAAAGCTCTTTATGTTAACTTTGTCTAATAAGGTATGGTCTGCTCTGGAGCATTGTTAGTGAGTGGGTGGTATGGGTATGTGTCAGAAAGCTCTTGACTACAGTGGGATCTTAATCACGTGATGGAAATGATGTGGAGAAAGGTGAGACTGCAATTTCCATAGACTCATAGCTCACCACTGTCCAAAACAAGCAAGCAGATGTAAACAGTGTTGAAACCTGCAGCTGCCTAAATCTGTCAAAGTGGAAACTGGCATGGTGCCTTTTACTCAAAGAGCAGTCCCAGCCTACAATGTCGTGCTTTGGCTGAAAACCTAGCAACCTAAGATCAAAGACCATAGCTCTTTATCACATTTTCTTTCCTTGAATATTAGTTTTCAGATTTCATGGAAAGTGGATGCAAGAGCAATACTAACAATTAATACAAAAAATACAGATTTGCCAACAGCTTTGAAGTAGGAATAAGAGCCTCCGGAAAAGGGCGCTTTTTCCGGAGGATCGGGGCCAGTGTAGACGCTCTTTTCCGGCTTTTTTAAAAGCCGGAAAAAAGCGGCGGACATTTTTATTTAAATGCCGCGGGGGATATTTAAATCCCCCGCGGATTTCCCTACGACGATAGGTGAAATTAACATGCCCCTTCCGGAAAAGGGGCCAGTGTAGACGTAGCCATGGTGTGTGGTTGCACTGCAGCTGGGAGCAAACGGGCCAGCCTGGGTAGGCAGGGTTGCACTAGCAGATCTCAAGCTTGCATGCTAAAAATACCAATATAGATCATCAGTCTTGCAGCTCTAGCTGGAGAATGTGCTCACAAGCCACTCTGACCCCTTAGACTTGAGAGCCTGAACCCTGCTAGCAGTAATCTGCCTACCCAGGTTTGGAGTCTGACTCCTAGCTGCAGTGCAGACATGCCTTTTATATCTTCATATCTGAGTTGAATACAGTTTCTTAGAGTGCAGACAGAAAGTATTACTCTCTTTTTAACTGCAAAAATGTGTTTGGAACAGAAGATGTTGTCTTTCTTAAACCTCAGTACATTGCCTCATGGGCTGCATTTATCCCAAGTGAAATTAAAAATACAAGGATTCCTTCATATTAGCTCAGTGGTACAAATAATGATGCACTCAGGTAGTACAACCACTGTGCTAGTCACACTTTTATTAGCTACGTAGTAGTGCTTAGTTATTTACAAATCCTGTGGCTTCTTAAAACCATTAAAAACAAGAGCAGTGTTACCTCTGCCAAATCTGCATGAAGTACGCGATGGGGGAAATTTTATAGCAAAAGAGAACACTTCAAGTCTATCCAATGGTTTTGTTTTACAAAGTTAAATCAAATAGTAGAGCCCTGCATGGACATGAAATCCGCATCCTTATCCACAAAAATAAGCCGCAGATATCCCCATCTGTGGACAACTGTGGATTTGCAGGGCTCTGTCAATTGGGCTCTAGTAAATGATTATTCAAGATTGTAGTCCGAACCCTCTGACTGTAATTGTGCAATACATAACTGGGTAGAATAAAGCAGTAAAAGTTTTAAAATTATAGGCTGCTGATACATTTTCTGTATTTGCTCCAATCTCAGGAGGATTTAGTTACAGAAATAAAATAAATGGTCCGGTTTCTCAGCTGATGTAAATTATAATGCCATTAACTTCAGTATAACTGCCACAGATTCACGCCAACTGAGGACTGGGTCTGGTAATCCTTCCTTTATTCCCAATACTCTGAGCCAGATTCTCTTCTGATTTATGCTCAGGTATATGAAGATTAACTCCACTGAAATCACCAGAGTTACACTGGTTTTACATCAGTGTATGTAAGTAGAGAATTAGATCCTGTGAAAGTGGGAAGATGGGAAGAACAGTAAATAAATAGGCTTGTGGAACGAGGTGTACCGGTAGTTTGGAATAGGAAGCCTAATCCGAACTACCTAGTCCGTGCCGCATGTAGCCGCGGGCACGGAGTCCGAACTAGCGGACATTTAAAAATGGCAGCGCCCAGCAAGATGCAAATGAAGCCCGGGAAATTCAAATCCCGGGCTTCATTTGCAACTTCGGTTGCCTACATTAACCACCCTAATTCGAACTAAGGTGGTAGTGTAGACATACCCTCACAGAGGTATGTGGAGCCAAAGTAAGCCTTCACTTTGAAAGCACAAGATGACAGAAATGGATATTTTTCTCTGTTTACCATTCTCCAAAAATCACTGTCCTTTGCTCTGACTTTCAGCTCAATATCATTTTGCATAGTAATAATCTCCATATTAAGTCCATTGCTTTGTAAATGAAACACCTGATGAAATTTTGTAGCCAAGCCGCGAATGTCTTCTACTTGAAGGAATGGATTTAAGACAAACATGACAATTGGTTCCATCACATCTAATTCCTGAAATCTCCTGTTGAATTCGTCTGCTAATTTCTTCAGGTGTGCACAGAAGTTTTCTGGGTGGAACCATTTTTCTTTCTCATTAATTTTTTCTAGTATTCTCCTCAAACTTGGGAAGTCATGCAGTGTTTTATTCTCTAATTCGGAGGACCATAGGCCCAGTTTCAATTTGAATGCATTCACAGCACTGAGCATATGTGCTAAGTCTCTGTCCTTTCCCTGAAGTTCACAGTTCAGCTCATTCAGTTTTGATGTCATATCTGTAAGGAACCCAAAGTCTAGCAACCATGCACTATCTGACAGCTCACTGTACACTTCATTCCTTGATTTAAGAAAAGTGTTAATTTCAGGCATCAGTTCTAAAAATCTTTGCAGGACCTTTCCTCGACTTAACCACCTCACATCAGCATGGAGGATTAGTTCACCATAGGCAGCATCCAGTTTGTTGAGTAAGGATTTAAACAGGCGATGCTGAAGGGGTCTTGCTCGAATTGAATTTACAATCTTAACTACTACTTTCATTATATGAGAGAAGTCCATAACTTTACTTGCTAATACTTGCTGGTGGATTATACAGTGATAATTGACAAAAGAAGGGAAATCAGGATCATTCCTGCAAAATGCAACAAAGCCCGCATTTGCGCCAAGCATGGCTGGTGCACCATCTGTTGTGATGGAAACCAATTTCTTGATTGGAATGTTTTTCTCAAGCACATACCTTTTGAATATGTTGTATATATCCTCACCTCTTGTTCTCTCTTTAAGGGGCAAAAGGGTGAGAAGATCCTCTTTAATTGTTTTTGTGCGTATGGTTTTTAAGGATATGACAATCAGCTGGGCAGTGTCGGTCATGTCAATAGATTAATCAAACTGCAGTGAGAAGCATTTGCAGTCCTTCAGGTCCTGCTGTAGTTGCTGAAAGACATCTTCTGACAAAGATTCCACTCTTCTTGCTACTGCGGAAGCACCAAGTGACACGCCCTGGATCGCTGTCATTACTTCTTTGCTTTTAAAATCTTTTAATAAAGAGTCAGCTGCCGCAATCATTGCTTCTTTAATTATTTCACCATCTGTGAATGATTTCTTATGTTTTGCCAGCAAATGGCAAATACAGAATGATGCTTCAGTGCAGGCCTTGCCTTTTGCTGCTGGTTTAAAAAATAATGACTGTCGAGCTTTCAAAATGGCCTTCAGTTCATTAACTTTCTTTATACGTAGCATGCTGTTCAAGGGAAAACTATCCTTGAATTTACTATGTACTGTTGTGTGGTATCGTTCCAAATTGCTCCTTTTACTTAATGATAAACTTTGATGATATATCAAGCATATGCTCTTATCTTTTATATTTGTGAACAGAAATTCATTTTCCCATTCCACGTGGAAGTTGTACATTTTTGCTTTCTTAGGTGGCCTAGGTTTGCCATTCATGTTTATCGCCAGCCAGGGAGGTAGAGCTAAAATAAAAAGCAAGATAGCACTAAACTACCAAATGTGTGATATTTGTGTTTTGGTACAGTGTGGTGATGATATTGTCATGGATAGACCGAACACAGCTTTTACAGCTGTTTGGATTTAGAATTTAAAATTTTCATGATTTATTTGTGCATGTTAGTCAGTGTGGTCTGCTAGATCTGGAACCAGCAGGGACAGCTTCACCAGGCCCCAGGCCTTTCATAGGACCCCGCCGGTCCCAGTTAGAATCATAGCTGCTGTCAGTGATGGATACACTCAAGACAGCACAGGTCAATAGGAGGGCCTCTCCAGGCTTTACTGTCACTGGGCTGGACGGGACCAGCTACACCTGGCCTGGGAAAGGACAGGGAAAGGAAAAGCAGCAGAGGTTCCATTCTCATTACCAGGCACTGAGGAAAACTCCCCAGAAGGCAGGGCTGGGCAGGTCTAAGTCTGCGGAGAGACTGAGGCTCCTAGAATATGGCACAGAGAGGAAGCTGCCTGGCCACTTGGCTGTGGCATTCAGCTGCCCCACTCCACCTGATGGGGTGGCTTCTCCTCTGTCAGCCCATGTGGAACATGGTGCACCTGGGCTGAACACAGTAGCCTCCCCACGAATTGAAATTAAGGGGATTGTTCAAATTTACAAGGGGAGCGGATCAGGGCAGAAGAGGGGTGAGACCGTGAGGGTGAAGGTGGGCTGTATGGCATCATAGCTCACAAAACTGTGGGGTGCTGGGGAAATTCAGGGGGATATACACCCCCCCAATAGGGAGAGGGTTAAGGAAATCCCTGGCTGAGTGCCCTGGCCAGGCAGCTTCCCCTGTGCACCAGCCCACATGGAGCGTGGTGCACCCTGGCTGAGCGCCATGGCCAGCTGGCCGGGCAGCCGCTTCTATTCCCGCACGCCGGGCTGCCTTGTGCTCAGCCCGGGAAGCTTGCTCCAGCACAGCTGGAGCTAGGTGCTGCCTCCCTGGGCTGCCCAGCCAGCTGGCCATGGCGCTCAGCCAGGGTGCACCACGCTCCACGTGGGCTGGTGCACAGGGGAAGCTGCCTGGCCAAGGCACTCAGCCAGGGATTTCCCTAACCCTCTCCCTATGGGGGGTGTATATCCCCCTGAATTTCCCCAGCACCCCGCAGTTTTGCGCTCAGCTCAGGGAGGCTGCACCTAGCTCCAGCTGTGCTGGATCAAGCTTCCCGGGCTGAGCGCAGGACAGCCGGCATTCGGGAACAGAAGCGGCTGCCCGGCCAGCTGGCCATGGTGCTCAGCCAGGGTGCACCACACTCCACGAGGGCTGGTGCACAGGGGAAGCTGCTTGGCCAGCTGGCTGTGGGTTCAGCCCGGAGGAGGTTGCCCCGCGCTCCAGCTGATCGGCAGCTTCCCTTGTGCACCAGCCCACGTAGAGCGTGGTGCACCCTGGCTGAGCGCCATGGCCAGCTGGCCGGGCAGCCCAGGGAGGCTGCACCTAGCTCCAGCTGTGCTGCAGCAAGCTTCCCGGGCTGAGCACAAAGCAGCCGGGTGTGCGGGAACAGAAGCGGCTGCCCGGCCAGCTGGCCATGGCGCTTAGCCAGGGTGCACCACGCTCCACGTGGGCTGGTGCACAAGGGAAGCCGCCGATCAGCTGGAGCACGGAGCAGCCTCCTCCGGGCTGAACCCACAGCCAGTTGGCTGGGGTTTTTCAGCCCTCCTGACCTCCCACCATTCCTCGCAGCTACTCACCGCTGGTGTTGCTCGGTGAGTAGCTGCTCCTCAAATGAGGAAATCTAATGTAAATGTACTGCGCAGGCATGCAGTTCAGAGCTGGCTCAAGAGCTACTCTTAGAGCCTCTGAGAGCGACCGGTAGATCGCGATCTACTGGTTGATGACCACGGCCTTATACTAATGAGTGATTTTGAAATTTTGTGGTGATTGAGACTCTGCTAGTTGTTGTTAGGAATTCCCCCTACAGAATACACAAGCTATCAGACTGTAGTTTATGCAGTTTAGAAGTAAATAATAAAACAATATTTCTAGAGGGGCGGGGAGAGGCTGCAAGCAGGCTGAATATGGCCTGCAGCCACCATTCTGGAACTTTAGGCAGAGAATAGCTCACACTTCAAAAATCAGCTGTTCTCTGTTCTGGACAGCTGGGGAGGGAGACCTCTCATGTTGTTCCTGCCCCCTTCACTCCTTCCCCCCACCCCAGCAAAATCTCTTCGCTCCCATTTGGGCAACAAAATGGCAAATGAAATTTAATGTGGATAAGTGTAAAGTAATGCACATCGGGGAAAAATAACCCCAACTATACGTACAGTATGATGGGGGCTAATTTGGCTATGACAAATCAAGAAAGAGATCTTGGAGTTATCGTGGACAGTTCTCTGAAAACTTCCACACAGTGTGCAGCGGCGGTCAAAAAGGCAAATAGGATGCTAGGAATTATTAAGAAAGGGATAGAAAATAAGACCCAGAATATCTTACTGCCCCTGTATAAAACTATGGTACGCCCACATCTTGAATACTGTGTACAGATCTGGTCTCCTCACCTCAAAAAAAGATATTTTGGCCTTGGAAAGGGTTCAGAAAAGGGCAACTAAAATGATTAGGGGTTTGGAACGGGTCCCATATGAGGAGAGGCTAAAGAGACTGGGACTTTTCAGTTTAGAAAAGAGGAGACTGAGAGGGAATATGATATTGGTATATAAAATCATGAGTGGTGTGGAGAGGGTCAGTAAAGAAAAGTTATTTATTAGTTCCCTAAATAGAAGAACTAGAGGACACCAAATGAAATTAATGGGTAGCAGGTTTAAAACTAATAAAAGAAAGTTCTTCTTCACACAGTGTGTAGTCAACCTGTGGAACTCCTTGCCAGAGGAGGCTGTGAAGGCTAGGACTATAATAGAGTTTAAAGAGAAGCTAGATAATTTTATGGAGGTTTGGTCCATAAAAGGCTATTAGCCAGGGGATAAAATGGTGTCCTTGGCCTCTGTTTATCAGAGGCTGGAGAGGGATGGCAGGAGACAGATCGCTTGTTCATTGTCTTCGGTCCACCCTCTCTGGGGCACCTGGTGCTGGCCACTGTCGTCAGACAGGATACTGGGCTAGATGGACCTTTAGTCTGACCCAGTACGGCCGTTCTTATGTTCTTATTGGCCAATCTCTCAGTTTCCAGTCAATAGGAGCTGAGAATTTTTGCTGGGAGCAGAGGCAGTGTAGGAAACCTCCTCCTTTTCTCCTCAACTCTCTCCCTTTCCCTGTAATGCCCAGAGTGGAGCCACGTAGAGCAGCCTGCAGCAGATAGTCTGCCTCAGGTTTCTGCTGGTAAGTGCCTCCCAGACAGAGCCTGCCTCTGGCACCGCATCCCTTCTCTTCCCCAATCCTCTGCCCCCTCTCCACATACCCAAATCCTCTGTCCCCTCCTGCACCCATACCCCCTCCCAGATCTGGCACCCCAATCTCCTACCCCAGATCACAATCCCCTCCTATCCTAGGTCACATCCCAAAATCTTGCATCCCAGTCCTCTGCCCTAGGTCATAATTCCCTTCTTCACCTAAACTCCCTTCCAGACTCTGGTCTCCCTGCTGCACCCCAAGCTCCCTTCTGCACCCAACCTCCATCCCAGACCCCAGAATTCCTCCATTAATATCCTGGAAGAGTGAAACCCTCAACCACTTTCCAAAATCTTGGAGTGGCCCCCTGTCAAAAATTATTGCCCACCCCTGTTCTAGTCCCTGGATACAGTAATACTTGGCCTCCTGCAGTGTAGATTGCAAGAACTTGGATGAAAGTCAGGCAGGTTGAGAGTTTGCAGAAAATTGACTAAAGTAATTCAGCTCAAATTTGCTTCTGTTCCTGAAAAAATGAGGAAGAGTGGCTGTTGTGCAAGAGGGGTTTTTTGCACAAAAACGAGTGGTCTACACTGCTCCTTTTTGCGCAAAAGCCTCTTGCACAAAAACGGCTGCTAATTATTTATGCAAATGAAGTGTGGCGATATTCTACTCTGCACTTCATTTGCATAAGCTTTTGTGGGAAAAGGCTGCAGTCTAGACATAGCCCAGAAGTGCTTTAGTGATATAGGAATGCTATACCAGTGCAATGCAGAGTGCTTGTAGCTGTATCACCAAAGCTGTGCTTCATAGTGGTATAGCAAAACCAGACCCCTGCCCAGACGAGACAAGCAATACTGATAAAAGTTTAGATTTGCCAGGATAATTGTACCTTTACTAGGGGCTTCAACCAGCATAGCTGGCAGTTAGGTCACACCCAGCAGAATTCTGTAGTATGGACCTAGCCAAAGGCCTTTCAGCAGCTTGTATTTGTAAAAGGTGGGTAACTGGCATTGGTTGTGCTACGTCTGGTAACTGTACTGAGTCCTCAGAGGAGCTAATTTAATTTTGCTTAAAAACATGTAATTTTACTAGGACTTTGGTTTTTAGAAGCTCCAACTTTTTATTCCTTTGTGTCTTTATTTTCACAGTATGACCTCAACTAAGCCTGCATACCCTGAGTATAAGGACCTTGGCTGCCCAGCAGGAGCCCTGAGAAGGAGCTGGGACTTGTAATTCCTGTCTTGCTCTCTGGGCCTGCACTGTCTTGGCTCTGAATCATAAAATAATCACAGAACACTAGAACTGGAAGGGACCTTGAGAGGTCACCGAATCTAGTCCCCTGCCCTCACAGCAGGACCCAGTACCATCTAGACCATCCTATAAACTATAAATGTCTATCCAACCTGCTCTTAAATATCTCCAGAGATGGAGATTCCACAACCTCCCATGGCAACTTATTCCAGTGTTTCACCACTGTGACAGAAAGTTTTTTCCTAATGTCCAACCTCAACCTCCCATGCTGCAGTTTAAGCCCATTGCTGCTGCTTCTATCCTCAGAGGCTAAGGAAAACAATTTTTCTCCCTCCTCCTTGTGACACCCTTTTAGATACCTGAATATCGCTATCATGTCCTCTCTGTTTTCTCCTTTCAGTCTAAACAAGCCCAGTTCTTTCAGTCTTCCTTCAATATGTCATGTTCTCTAGAGTACACCTTTAATCATTCTTGTTCCTCTTCTTTGGACCTTCTCCAATTTCTCCACATCTTTCTTGAAATGTGGTGCTCAGAACTGGACACAATACTGCAATTGAGGCCTATTTAGCGCAGAGTAGAGCGGAAGGACTTGTGTCTTGCTCACAACACTCCTGTTAATGCATCCCAGAATCACATTTGCTTTTTTCACAACAACATCACACTGTTGACTCATATTTAGCTTGTTGTCCACTCTGACCCCTCAATCCCTTTCTGCAGTACTCCTTCCTAGACAGTCGCTTCCCACTGTGTATGTGTGAAATGGATTGTTCCTTCCTAAGTGGAGTACTTTACATTTCTCATTATTAAACTTCATCCTATTTACCTCAGACCACTTCTCCTTTTTGTCCAGATCATTTTGAAGTATGAACCTATCCCCCAAAGCTGTTGCAACCCCTCCCAGCTTTGTATCATCTGTAAACTTAATAATCATACTCTCTCTAACATCATCTAAGTCATTGATGAAGAAAGTGAACAGAACTGGTCCCAAAACAGACTCCAGTAGTTATTAATGATTGTGAATAATTAATAACTACTCTCTGAGAATTATTATCCAGCCAGTTATTCACCCACCTTACAGTAGCCCCATCTAAGTTGTATTTGCCTTGTGTATTCATAAGAAAGGAATGCGAGACTGTATCAAATGCCTTACTGAAGTTTAGGTATACCATGTTCACTGCTTCTCCCTTATCCACAGGTTTTGTTATACTATCAAAGAAAGCTATCAGATTGGTTTGACATGATTTTTCTTTACAAATCCATTCTGGCTGTTACCTATCACCTTATTTTCTTCTAGATATATGCAGATTAATTCTTGACGTACTTGCTCCATTATCTTTCCTGGCACAGAAATTACACTGACTGGTCTGTAGTTTCCTGGGTTGTTCTTATTTCCCTTTTTATAGATGGGCACTATATTTGCCCTTTTCCAGTTTTCTGGAATCTCTCCCGATTTCCATGATTTTCCAAAGATGATAGCTAAGAGTTCAGATACCTTCTCTATCAGCTCCTTGAGTATTCTAGGATGCATTTCATCAGGCCCTGGTGACTTAGACATCTATTTTTTCTAAGTAATTTTTAACTTTTTTATTTTATCTTCTCAACCTACCCCATTGCCACTAGCATTCACCACATTAGGCATCCCTTCATCATCAGACTTCTTGGTGAAGACCGAAACAAAGAAGTCGTTAAGCACCTCTGCCATTTCCAAATTTCCTGTTACCGTTTCTCCCTCTGGTACTGAATTAGTCAGTGGAGTTCTCCACCTGCCTGTTGGCAGAGGGAAAGTACACAGCCCCTACTCTGTGCTCTCCACTCCATTCTGTGCCCCAGCCAGGATGTGTGCAGGCATTGGTGCCAGTTCTGTGGGTGTGCTAGGACTGGAGCACCCACTGACAGCCAAGCTTCCATTGCTCCCATGTCTCTTGTGCAGTGGCGGTGCTCTGCTTGCCAGCTCTCCCCCTCCCTCCCAGTGCTTCCCAAGCACTGCCAATAGCTCATTAGCAGCATTCAGGCTCTGTGAGGAGGAGGAGGAGGACTGGAGATGAGGTGTTCTCGGGGAGGAGGTGTGATGGGGAGTGGAGGAGGAGTATGAAGAGGTGTAGTAAGCGTTTTGCGGAAGGGGTGGAACAAGGACAGGGATCCAGCACTCCTAGCAAAACAAGAAGTCCAGGCTGCATTAAGTGCAGTGACAAGTAATGCTTTGCTACTGACTGACTGTCGAGGGGCAAGCCCCCTCGATGGTCCAGAAGACCCCCAAGGTTTGGATCAGTGCTCCTTTTTTGCAGGGCAAACATGGCCCGTAGGCTCAGTTCCTAGCCAATGTCCCTCTATCAAAGTCTCTGTGTGGCCTGGAGGCCTAGTTCAAAGCACTGTTCCCCCTATCAGGGTAGATACAGTCCTGAGGCCTAGTGCGCAGGGAAGACTCCGAAACTGCTAGGGAGCAGGCTTGTTGTGGTGTCAGGGGAAGATACGGGAACTCAGACCCTCTCGCTCCACCAGGGCCCTGTTGGCAGTGGAATATTGTGCTGCCGGCTGAATCACGCCGAGCTCCCGGAAGACAATCCTCTACACTGGGCCACTTAATACCATTCCTGGCGCACTGCTCTGCTCTCGGGGCATCGTTCGGCAGGTCGGACCCTCTTGTACAGCCTCCCTGGCCTGGGCTGTTGCTGGGATGCAGCTGCTGCGGAGACAGCAATGACTGAGGCACCCGCTACTGGGGCTGCTCTGGAACTCAGGCCTGAGCTCCTTCCCCTCTGGCCATCAGCCCAAATTAAGTAGCTCCATGGGCTTTTATACCTGTTCTACCCTGGGAGCATGTCCGGCAGGGCTGCAGGTGGGGCCTTTTTGGCCAACTGGGTCAGGGTAACTCCCTGCCCCTCTGTGTGTAGAGTAGGTACACCCTGTCACACTGACACTTTCCTTTTTCTGGTTGGTGGGCGGAGGAGAGGGGGGAGGGAATATTTTTGTTAATTTTTCAAGTTTATGGGGTTTTTAACTTTTTTTTTTTTAGCTCAAGTTTTAATGAACTTTAATTCAATTTCATTAAACGTTTTCACTCAGTGTTTCATTTGGAAAACGTCAGCTGTTTAGAATTTGTTTTTTGTTTGAAACAATTTGGCAAATTGAACAGATATTTGTGTCTGGTTTTTGGCCAAAAAAAAAAAAAAAAAAAAAAAAAAAGCAAGAAACTTTTCCCAGTTCCATTGGCAAATTGTAGTGAGAGCTCTGTGCTCCATGTGCATCTAAGGGCTAGGCACAATCTGGTGATATATGTCAGTTGCTGTGGAAACGTTTACGTTATGTTTTGAATTTTTTCGGTAGTGGTGGTAATGTCTTTAGCAAGCATTGTGGGCAACATGAGCAAGCTTAGGGAGAGAGCTACCGAGTTACAGAATGATGATGCTGTTTGCTATGGACAAGGAATCTATAATTACAAGTATTCAAATTGGCACTTTACAGATTTGTAAAAAAAGGTCCTCTCATGACTGCTGAAATGTTTAACCACAGTTAGAGTACAATTTTCCATTCTTTTATGGCAGCTGAAATCCATAAGGAAATTTTCTTTATAAATTTGAATTCATCAGCAGTGCTTCTGCCTATTTGTCTTGCAACTAAAAATAAGCCATAAATGAGTGTAGGCAAAGAGGAAGAGAGATTTCTGAATGTTCATCTGCCCCCATAGTGAAACACAAATCACACAGATTACCAGTTCTGGCTAACAAATGTATTGATGTAAAAATTCCTTGTTGCAGGCTTGCTCGGTGCAGAGACTCCAGTCAGCTGCAATAAAATGTTTTGGGCTTATGCCCAAAAGTTCTGTAGCTCTGGCTAAGAGAGTGCCTGGGGATTTCAGAAGCTTCAGGCGGGTAGCCGAGTTAGTCTGTACAGATAGATCTAAAAAACAACAAATAAAACAAAAATAAAAAACAAATACACTGGTCATCTGAAGAAGTGGGCTGTGCCCACAAAAGCTCATGATCCCATCTACATGTTTTGTTAGTCTATAAAGTGCTACCAGACCATTGGTTGCTTTTGGGATTTCAGGGCAGCCGAAGGAAGAGTTTCTTGTTTGACTTCCCACTATCCCTCTTGTCCCAAATATAATTGCCCCTCCTCCCACCCTAAGAGGTGGTAAGACCCTTTAGGCTCCCAGCTGTTGTTACTCCTGCAGAAGTACAGCCCTGCTGATTGCTGTATTGTCAAAGCATGTTTGTGGCTTCCATGGGGAACTGTTCAATGGGCTCTGCCAGCATACTTGAGAGTTGGGTGCATCTTTTAGCTTTCCTTGTAGAAGGTACATTGTGCATTCCCTCATTCTTTGGCTAGTCATTGACTTCCTCACCAGACTAGGGAACGACCAGTGTTTGGTTTGGGCTAATTTATTGTCCAACTGACTGCAAGCTCAACAGGAAAACAAAACCTAGGACAGGGGATTTCTACCCAACCATGACTGCCAGGTTTAGCAGGAGCCTTCCTTCCTCAAGGACACCTATGGGAGACTTGCCATTTCTGCAGAGTCTCTCTAGATTTTCCCGCACCTGAGACGCTAGCTTTCATAATCACTAAATTTACCAACTGGGTCTGATAATGGAGTAGGGCTAACTGAGCCCAGGCCTCTCTAGGGCTTGTGCCAGTTTTTGTGTTTGCTTTGTTTGGTGTGGGAATAAATTAGGGTATGTCTACACTAGCTCGTTAATTTGAGCTAGGTAGGCAAATCAGGCAACCAGAGTTGCAAATGAAGCCTGGGATTTAAATATCCTGGGCTTAATTTGCATGTTCCAGTCCGGCCGCCATTTTTAAATCCCCCTTAGTTCGAACGAACTGCCTGTGGCTACATGCGGCAGTTTAAAGTTAATCTGAACTAAATCCTTAGTTCGGATTAACTGTTACTCCTCGTGGAATGAGGTGTAACAGTTAATCTGAACTAAGGATTTAGTTCGGATTGACTTTAAACTGCGACGTGTATCTGTGAGCAGTTCGTTCGAACTAAGGGGGATTTAAAAATGGCGGCCGGACGGGAACATGCAAATAAAGCCCGGGATATTTAAATATCGGGCTTCATTTGCAACTCCGGTTGCCTGATATGCCTACCTAGCTCAAATTAACGAGCTAGTGTAGACATACCCTTAGACTTTCACCCCTTGAATCTAAGCACTTAAGGTCAGTGGAAGATTCTAGTACATCCAGCATCAAAATACAATTTCTGTGACTTGCTTACAGTGTAGTTTCCCTCTTGCTTCCTTTTTTATCTTTCCTTTTTGCTCACTTTCTGTTTCACTGTAATTCAAGAATCTTTCTTGGTAGTGACACCTTCTCCCTAGTCTTTCAAAAAGAGTCACTCTTCCTCATGCAGTTTGCCCACATGATGGTTTTTCTTGCAAATTAGGTTTGTGTGCACTAACAATTGGGGGAAAAAAACTTTTTGGAAAGAATTGCATCCACACAGCCTGCTTTTGCTTACGTCTCTCGCTACAATACATACATGGGCCACTAATTCAGATAGCAGTCTGGGCAGGTAACCTGCTGTGCTTTATCTCACTGCTGGGCTCTGTACATTCTGGGATTTTTCTGTGGCCATCGTGGGTTATCTACTGGAAACCTGCAATTCTGGGGCGTGAGGGTCACAGCAGCGAATTCTCTGTTTGTGTCAGATCAAGCAGTTGTCTTTTGCATGTTGGTAACAGACTGCTGTCAGGGAGTGAACCCAGTGGTGCGCACAGTCCAAGCACACCTCCAGTTGACTTGGGAGCCAACTACTGCACTGCTGAGCCATTTTAGTGAAGCAGGAGGAGGATAAAATTGAATTGCTGATTGTAGATACAGTAAACTTCCGATAATACGGCACCTTTGGGACCCAGGGGGTGCTGGATTATCAAATATGCTGGACTATCGGAAGGGGGGGCTATGAGGGGTCTGGGGTGGGGTGGGGGGATGGAGGGATGGCGCTGCGGGACCAACCCGGCAGCACCCTAGATGCTCTGCCCCAGGAGTCCCAAGTCAGCCACTACTGAAACGGACCAGCGTCTGACTCCGGGAAGCCCGGGGCAGAGTAGCTCCAATTGTCTGGCTGCCTGGAGCACTTCCGGGTTCCAGGTGGTGCCGGCCTAGCAGGAGTGCCGGACCATTGGATGCCGGACAACTGGAGTTTTACTGTACATTTCTCAGGAGGAACTTCACTCAGTGGAACGCTATTTTGGGGCTTGAGAAACAAGTCCTGACAGCTGGGAAAGGATGATCAGCAGTGAGGCGGAATATCAGGATGTCAAAGGGCGCTTGCCTAGAGATGAGTGTGGAACTACTGTCCATTCTGTCTTTCTTCATTGAGTTCCTTTCGCAAGAATCATTGATGCCATGAACAACCAGTACAGTTGGGGAGAACAGCAAGGGCCTTTTCTCTCCCCCACCACTCCTACCTCCTCCCAAGCTGGCAGGGGCTTTTTCTTTTCCCCTCTCTGGCAAGGGCTATTTGCTAGCAAACATAATGTTTTCTCAACAAGTCTTACCAAAAAGGTAGAGGCAAAAAAACCCTAAAGAGTGACATAGATTCTCTCATTTATTTCTGTTGATTAAGTCAAGCTGATCTCAGAGCTAGAAATCCTATTGCCACGTAAAACATCTGCAAATGTGTGTACAGCACCAGTTTATGGCTATGCCATAGTTTTCAGCACATTTAGCTGGTATGTGGTAGGTGCTTGGCAGTGAAGTGATGACAAGCTTTGCCCTGCTGGAAACTATTACACTGGCTTTGATTTTCTTCCAGTCAGATTAATTTATGTCTCCTTATTAAAGATGAACACATTATGTGTTCACAGAAAGAAAAGTTACTGTCTAGACAACCAAAAGCTCAGAAGCTAGAAAATTACTACAGTGCAAGGTATGGTAGTAATTTCCCTTTAAAACAACATTCCTCCTAGTGTAATTCTGTCAGTTTTCTAATTATAGTATTGATGTACACACAGTGTATAAAACTGTTTTTATGCCTTTTTCCTCACTACTCAGCAGCTTTTACCAGCTGCAGCAGTAATGGAAAAGCATTTAAACCTAGTCTTCTGTGCAGTGGTTTATTTTGATTTTAAAAAATGAAATGTAAATATTTGTGTGAATAAAACTAAATATTAACACTTTACAAGGTTTGTTGGTACGAAACTGCAGTTGAATAGGAACTAACAAGCAGCTCGGCCTGGGCATTTAAGCCATGACTGGCATGATTAGCTGCTTACCACAAACATACTTTATTGTGTCCTGGAATTGATTGGAAGGGATCCATAAACTGTTGCCACTTACACAGTTTGATAGGTTTGAATTCATGGTTCACACATTTTGAAGAGTAATTTCCTTTCATTTCAGAACTCTTAAGTGTATAGTAAGGCACATTTGTGTAGTAGGACTTTTAAAGTGTGCACTGTGTTTTTAGACCTTTTGGATGCTGTAGCAGACACTAGACGTTACTTACCACTGTTATATGCAGCGAACAAGTACTGCATTTTCTACTTGCCCTGATAAGAACATAAGAAGGTCCATACTGGGACAGACGAAAGGCCAGTATCCTGTCTGCCAACAGGAGCCAATGCTAGGTGTCCCACAAGGAATCAAGTTATCCCTCCCTTGTCACCGTTTCCAGCTTCTGACAAACAGAGGCTAGGACCATCATTCTTACCCAGCCTGGCTGATAAATATTGATGGACCTAACCTGCATGAACCTATCTAATTCTTTTTTGAACCCTGTTAAAGTCTTCACAACATCTTCTGGCAAGGAGTTCCACAAGTTGCCTATGCATTGTATGAGGAAATACTTCATTTTGTTTGTTATTAATTTGGTGGCCCCTAATACTTGTGTTTCTAGGAACAAGTAAATAACTTCCTTATTTACTTTCTTTACACCTATTATGATTTTATTATTGGCTCTACCACATGTCCTCTAAGGCCAGGTCTGCATGTTAATTGTGTAGCTGGAGTCAGCATACCTTGATTCGAACTTTGGTGCCATCCCCACAGTGGGAGGTCAATGGGCAAAATGCTCCATTTGATTTCCCTTACTCTTCACAAGGAGTGGGATACTGATGCCGACACAGTTAGATTTAGCAGGTCCTTACTAGACCCACTTAATCAAACACCAGAAGATTGACCTCTGGATCATTGATCCATGGATAAGTCTAGACGAGGCATTAGGCTCCTCTTTTCTAAGCTCAAAAGTCCCAGTTTTGTTAATCTGCCCCCGTATGGCAGCTGTTCCAACCCTCAGTCATTTTTGTTGCTCATTTTTCATACATAAAGCAGGGGTATGTACATCCCAGCAAAAGTCTCTCAGACTTCAAGACTGACAGGATTCTGTCAGTCCCCGTAATACACGAGGTTCGAAGGGATGCCGGAAAGGATAAGACCACAACTGGGGGCTTTAAAAAGCACAAACTGATTTTATTTTGATGGCGCCAGACAATCATCAGAACAAAAATTAAACACATTGCCAGACAACACAAAACAATTCCCTGAGGCTTTTCTAAATCACAATAATTTCCAATAACTGCCCAGGGGTTAGGAACAGTTGAATTAACACTGGTATTGTCCATAGGGCTGATTATTTACACAACTTTATACAAGGAAACAGTAAAAAAACCTAAACCACAACTATTTATAAACTAACTTAGTAACTTTTTAGCCACCGTCACTTGACAAGCAATAAGGACAACTAAAAAAATCAATTAGGATAGGGATGATGGCGGGGGGGGGGGGGGGGTGTTATACCAGTTCTGGAGACAGCAGGAACACAACTACCGGTCACATGCTCATAAACTATCTCCACTCGGGTCAACCAACTCGGAGTACGCTCAGTAAGACTCGAGAGCGGGGGGGGGGAGGGGTGCAAGACGTCTGGGTGATCAGGCGTTCACTTAATGCGAATCCCCCGTGAGAGAGGGGCTGCCTGCCTGTTTTATTGCCTGTGAACTTATTACCCCATAGGTTGGTTTTTGCTGCAGTGGGTGGAGTAGCAGGCCTGAGCACCAGTCAGCCCACTGGCTGATCTGTTACTGCAATGGGTGGAGCGAGCAGGGGAAGATTATTAATTTACATGCCCTTATATGGAAAACACTCCACCTCACAGACAGAGCCCCCTATACCAGCCTCAGAGGTATTACAGGCTATGGCTCCCTGCGACGGGCAGCCATTTCTGATGTTCTGTCTCGGACAGATTCCACCCCCTAACGTATGACTCTTAAGAGTCATATGCGGCTTTTAGTGACAAGACTGTGTCAACATAGCCCTGTCTCTAAAAGTCGGCACTTTGGCTGGCAAAGTATCAGCAACCCCATCAATCGGGATTCATTTTGTTGGCAGGAAAGTGCTACTGCCAACAAAGCAGCATTCACATGTGCACTTGCCATGGCAAAACAGTAAGAGCAGATGGGGAGTGGTGCTGGTTAAGCACCTGTGAATGACAAAAATGTTGTCAAGCAGCAAGTATAGACACAGCGGTCCTAAATTCCCAATGGTCCTAAATTCACAGAATGCCAGGAGCGCTCCCTTCGGAGTGCCTGTATTCTGTTGTCGTGATCTGTGCCTGGGTAGCCAGTTCCCATATTCAACAAAATGCATCACTGTCACTTTTCAGTTTCAAAAGATGTGTGATTGTATTGATCCTGTAACCAAGGAACTTCGATTTCTTACAGGCACTGTCCTTGAGAGCGGGGCTCAGGGCAGGAAGTGGTGAGGGGGATTGCGATACAACAGCACCCGTAAGAAATTTAAGAGTGGAGTGGAGTGCAGTGCGGGGGGCTCAGGGTAGGGGGACTGGGATGTGTGTGGAGGGTGCAGGAATCTGGGTAGGGGGCTGGAAGTATGTATGAAGGGCTCAGGGCTGGAAGCGGGCCCTTAACACTGACCATCCCTCCCCCCAGAGTTGAGGCCAGCAGCAGGAGAGCCCCAGTGTGTGTGGGGCCTCGGCAGCTGGTACCCCGGCGCATGGGTGCGGAGGCAGGTGGAAGGATGGGCTGGTGCACCTTACCAGCTTACTTTCACCCCACTTGTAACCCAGGATTTTTTTTTTTTTTGAGAAAAAGGAATTCCAGCATGGGTCCCCATTGCTAGGGATCTCAGCAGCAAAGCCTTCACAGATTTCATGGGGAGCCCTAGGCTTCACAGCATCATGGCCTTCCATAGAGGTGGATTTTCTGTTCCCTGCTGCTACATTTTTTCCAGTAGTTTAAACTTTGTGTGTTATACCCATCTGTAATGCTTCCCAGGGATACCCGGCTCTTTGAGGTACTGCATTGCCACCTGCCCTTAACATGCGGTGGCAAGGGTCTGCTCCCCAACTCTGCTGGTCATGTATCATACAAGCACTTACCTCTAGGTCCTGCAGTCATTGTACAGATTAGCTATAGGAACATCCCAACTATTAGGCCCTCTAAGCTGCACAAATCCTTGGCCTGTTTGCAGTGTTTGAAGGTTGGTTGCGCCCGAAGAAGCAGTGCGCCTCAGCTTTAGGGTTGCCAGGTGTCGGGTATTGACCCGGACAGTCTAGAATTTTCACCTCCTGTCTGGTTTTAAAAAAAATGCAGAAAATACCAGACGCCTAAAATGTCCGTCCGGTATTTCCTAATTTTTTTCCTGGCCAGGAGGCGAAAATCCCGGGTGCTTACCTGGTTCCACAGGGGAGCTGTCTGGCCCAGAGTAGGAAGACAAGATGACGGAAAGGCCACCAGCAGCCTGTTGGGGCCAAAAAGCCTCAAAGGCATTTCTTAAAGGGGCCGTGCTGTTTTTTTTTTTATTTTTTATGTATTGCTTAATAACTCTTGGGGTCCTTTTTCTTTCTTTTTTTTGCTCAACAACTTTGGTCTCTTCTCCCTCCTCTCCCCCCCCCTTTTTTTTCCTCAAAAGAATTTTTTCCCCGGTGTTTTTTTTTTTTGCGGGGGGGGGGGGGGGGGGAATTTGATATTTTTGGTTAAACCATCTGGCAACCCTACTCAGCTTTCCAGTTACACATCAGATCAATCCTCTTCTTAACACACAGAACATAGACATGTGTATTGTGAAATCATGTGTAAGGTTATTTAACAAAGTGTAGAGATTTGAGTAGTAGCAATATTGGGAACGAGTGGGTACTTATAAAAGCAAAATCACGAGCCACATTTAGTTCCTACAGGCTGAACCTCTCTGGCCTAGGACTTCCTGGGAGGACCATGGAGGTTGCTGGACCAGAGAGCCCCAGCTGCAGAGGTTGCCAGTGGCTGGCAGGGAGCCTGGCCAGCAGCTGGGGACAGGGAGCCCCACTGGCTGGAGCGGGACCAGCAACTGGGGGCACAGAGTTCTGCCTCAGCCAGAATGAGGCCAGCCTGGAGAAAAGCCCCGCCGGCCAGAACTGGGCTGGTGGTCTGGAGAGGAGCCCCACCAGCGAGCTGGGGGCAGCAGAATCCAGCAGGAGGTCTGAGGGCAGTGCGCTGGCCAGGGGTATGGCCAGGAGCGTACCCCTGGGAGAGCCCGAGGTGTCCCCTCCCCCTGGCAAAGTTTCTAGTTCAGAACAGTTAAGGTCTCAAGGGTGCTGGACCAGGGAGACTCAACCTGCAGCCTTAACTGACGAGATATTCTTGTTCCTATAGAATGCTGCTTACCTCAAGTCCTTGAAGCATTTTACAGCTTCGCTGGCTGAGATTGTAACTTCATAAGACAGTTATGAATGCTATTAGTTTGCCACCTTGGCAAAGGATCCCGTGGTGCCCAACGTCTCATCTACTCATCTTATGTTTGACCTCCATTCAGAAACAGGACATCCCCTGTGGTTTTGTTTCTTTCTATGGAGGTTTGTTCTCTTTTAGATTTTATAGTCTTTCAGTTGGCCCCTGGCTGTGTATGCGGATAGGCATCCATTGCTGAGACGTGCTGCACATGTGGCTAGACAGGAAATGCACATCTGTTACCTTCGGCCTGAAAACAATATGTCCGAAGTGTGTCCCCTCCTGGTAACCTACCTTAACTTCCAGACCTAAGAATGTAATCTTCCATATAGATACGCAGTTCATTTAAGAGCGACGAGGAGTCCTGTGGCACCTTATAGACTAACTGAAGTGTAGGAGCATAAGCTTTCGTGGGCAAAGACCCACTTCGTCTGAGGACTCCTCGTTGCTTTTGCAGATTCAGACTAACACAGCTACCCCTCTGATACTAGTTCGTTTAAGAGTTATCCATACACATGGTGCAATTATTTTGATGGCATTTTGATGTCATTGGGCTATTCTCTCTCAGTAGAGATCTCTTCTGTCACCCTTTGATGGACTATTATGCATATATCTGATCCAGGGGATCGCTGTAGAATCTGTGCACCCCCATGCCCTCTCCTATTGGCACCAAGAGGTCCCTGAATCCAAACATTCCAATGACTGTCTGTCTGGATTCTTGTAATCACCTCTTTCCCTTTGCGTCTTTGTCTTACGGAGCTTTCCTTTACAAGTCAAAGAAAACCTTTTGCTAACGTCTGGCCCAAACTAATGAATGCTGGTGAAGAGTTTATCTGTTAGGGACTAGTCCTTGCAAAGTACACTTTACTACCCCCTGTAAGGTTCTTTTTTTTTTTTTTTTTTTTTAAAGTTGATGATCAAAAATTGTTAAACTTTCCTTCCCTGGCTGAAGCAGCTGATGATAGCTAAAGCCATGGAAAATATTTTCCCAGTCTAATCTAGTGAGGACAAGTACGTTGGCTGGTTTGCTTATTTTTTTTAAAAAAAGATCAATTTTAAAAGTTCAAAGTGAAGATAAGCATGGCATCACAACACTCTAATGTATCACTAACACAGGAGTGCATCTAGACTGGCAAGATTTTGCGCAAAAGCAATTACTTTTGCGCAAAAACTTGCCGGCTGTCTACACTGGCCGCTTGAATTTGCGCAAGAGCACTGACTTTGTAATGTACAAAATCAGTGCTTCTTGCGCAAATACTTTCACGCTCCCACTCGGGAAAAAGCCCTCTTGTGCAAGAATACTTGTGCAAGAGGGCCAGTGTAGACAGGGAAGAACTGTTTTGCGCAAAAAAGCCGCGATGGCTAAAATGGCGATCAGGGCTTTCTTGCGCAAAATCACATCTAGACTGACCACGGATGCTTTTGCGCAAAAAGCATCCGTGCCAATCTAGACGCGCTTTTGTGGAAATACTTTTACCGGAAAAACTTTTCTGTTAAAAGTATTTCTGCAAAATCATGCCAGTCTAGATGCACCCCAAGCGTATATTAGAAGTACTTGCATAATGAGATACCAAAAACAATGCGAAGAATTCAAGTTAAAATGTGTTTCCGTAAGAGAACAGATTAGCTCTAGTGACACACAGTTCTCCTTTGTAGTTCCACTTAGAGAAACTCACTTTAATTCTGCCTCTCAAACATATTGTGTAATGATGTTGGCACAGAACAGTGTGGTGTTCCACTGTAGAAATGGCTGCCCCATCGTATGCCTGTGTGTGTCCAATTTGCAAAACCGTTTTGGGAACCTTCTATAAAAAGATGTGATTATTGTGTGCAATGTAAAGACGGTGGTTATATTTGAAGAAATATGTGGAGGACAAGCAGAAGAAAAACCTATCATACCAGTCTCAAGTTTTTGTCCCCTACAAAGACTCATCCTTCAGAGTGACTATTCCATTTCTTTCTCTGTCATACATATTGCAGATCTCACTAGTATAAGGAATATTAAAAATAGTTAATCTCTGAATTTAAACATGTTAGGCCAACAAATCAGTAGCTTTGTTTAAAATCTGCCACTCAGGAAAATGGTGCTGCTACCTGGAATGCTATCTTAAAGGTAGGGTTGCCAGATGCTTTCAACAAAAATACTGGACACACTTGACATTACATCACAATCTACATTACATCTTAGTTAGAAAATATCAGACATTTCTATTTGCTCATTTATATTTTCTCAATATGTTTCCTGAACAGAAATCTCAAATACTGGACTGTCTGGTTCAAAACTGGACACCTGGCAACCCTACTTAAAGGCCTCAAATCCAAAAACGTGAAGTCAGTGGAAAGGTTGCCATTGTTTCATTTGGCTTTGGGCTGGGTCCTAACTCACTGAGGGCTTATGTACACTGCCACTTCGTTGCGCTGTAACTTTCTCACTCAGAGGTATGAAAAAACACTCCTTTCCTCCCCCCTGGACACAGCAAGTGGCAGTGCTGTAAAGTGCTGGTGTAAATGGACTTCCAGCAGTGTTAGCTACTCCCCTTGGCTAGCTACCTATGGTGCTGGGACAGCTCTCTTCCTGCGCTGCTGTTGTGACTGGAAACTTAGAAATGTAGAGAGAGCCTAATTTTCATAATTTTATTTTTTTGACCTTGCGGTGGACGCTACACAGGGTATAACTTGATGCAATAGAGCAGTGATGGGGAACCTAGGCTAGTGTGTGGGCCACATGAGTAGCCCTCCTTCATCTCAGTGGTCCACATGATTGTCGTAACCAAGTCGGTCTCCTGGGATGGGGTGGTTTTGCTTCCTGCGCTTGCATCCCTAGAGTTTGTGGAATCTGCTGATGGAACCGTAACAGCACTGTGACTGGGCTCAGAGAGAGCCCATCGCTAGTCAGTGTTGTGTGCAGGCAGCACACACCTCACTTCTCCTGCCCATGCTTTATGTGTGTGTCACTTTAATAATAGTGGTAGGAAAAAACCCATTGTGGATGGAAACCAGTGGCATCTGGCCACCTTGTACATGGGTAGAAGAAAACAAAATGTCTTGTGGGCCACACACATCCCCAGTGGGCTGCAGTTTGCTCACCACTGCAATGGAGCCCTTGGGAGAGGTGCTCAGTGCCTTCCACTCCTAGTTGCCCTGGCTTCAAAGCTGAGGGTCTCATGCAACTTGCAAGATAACAGGTCCCATTAGTGCAGCAGTATGATCTTCAGACTGCATTTCTTCTTTTGTAGCTATAAATCATTACACTGATATTAGCCTAGATCTTGTTGCTGCATTAATCTGTTGTTCTAAATAGCGGTAGCAGCAATGATGGGCTTAAATAGTAGTAGTAGTAGTAGGGTTCAAAAAGACATGCAGCTTTAAAAACCCAGCAAATCTTAGCTTCCATGAAGCTGTGCTGAATGCTAGAAACAGTTTCTAACCTCACGGAGTCACAAAAATGTTCACCAAATATTAACTCAGCAAGTTAACTTTCCATAAAGAAAGCAAATTATTTTTTTTGGAATCTTACCCCACATGTGAAAACAGCTGGTTGTTCTGGAGTTTAGAATGATTAGGTATCCCAAGTTGTTGCTGGTGTTCCCTGAAGGAAACAAACTCTTCTACATTTGTACATGGATTTGTGGTGCAGTTTTGCAGTAAGGTCAAGTATAAGTAGTGGGGGAAGGATAGTGGTATGGAGGAAGACACCAACAATGAATTCAACTTTGTGATGTGAAGGGAATGAAAAAACTTTGACTTGCAAACTATACTTGCTTAAAGGAGCAATCACATGGTTCCAGTCACTGTTAGTTCCCTTCTTCCTGGCTGCAGTGCTTTAGTTGGGGCTGGTCCTGTTTTGGGCAGGGGGTTGGACTTGATGACTCCTGAGCTTTCTTCCAGCCCTAGGATTCTTGGATTCTCCCTTATAAACCTTTCTGTGTGAGATTGGCTACCTGAAAACCATGTTGCTGTCTGTGTTCTCAGCAGCTATGTTGTCATGCTGTATCGTGTATAGAAATAGTTGGAAGGGAAGCCTCTGCACATGAAGGGGAAACTGCTAGATTTGTTTCCACCACATAGAGAGGCTTCAGTGGGTGCAGATGCAGGCTAAGGAGAAGCAGAAGAGCTGATAGTAGCAAGGAAAAGAAAGTGCTGATGTCAGAATCTAGAACAATTCCCCTTCATGAAAAGTAGATAAGCAAGAATAACAGGAAAAATATGCAGATTAAGGTGGTAGGAAAAAACAGACTTTTTGTCATGAATGGCTGGGAAATGTCCATGATGAGTGAAAATGTTTAAAGAAACTGAGGATCTGAACGGATAGCTTAATGCAGCAAGAATGAACAATGTTCATGTGCTTATTTTTTAAAGCAATGGTAGTAAGATAGGTGGAGAATTGTGATTTAAGTTCAAATCAAGAAGTGGCTAGAAAATAGGATAAAGTTATTCCATAATCTTAAACCATGGCAAGGTTTCTACTCCGTGGGAGATGACTGGACCGATTACACGAGGCCTGGTTATCTGCCTGAGAACACAAGGGCTATGGATGAAAGGGTATTTTATTTTGTGACTTAGCCACAAACTCACTTGTGAATGCTGCAGACAAAGCCAACAGTAGAAAACTGTCTATAAAGCACAAAGCTGTGCTGCTGCATCACAGTGTGGCTGGTGAGAAGCTACTGCCAACTGGGGAAACTACAAAACCTCAAACAATCCATAATGTTTTGATTTCAGCCCTACCTGTTATGTGGAGCCGCAGTTAAAAAAAGTCAGACACAACTGAGTGGGAAAATGAAGTAAAGGCATCGTGGTTATGTATAGTAATTCAGACTTGATAATGTCCTCCCTCCCCTTTTTTGAGGAAACTAAAAAGACATTGAGTTAACTACAACTCCTGGGCTAAATACCATCCTTCTGTTACATCACTGACTTTAAAAGAAGTTGCGTTCAGGGCTGTATTTTGCTCCTGACCTGTAGCCAGTTGATATTGGAGTAACTGAACTGTTCAAAAGCCATCTCCTCTTGCTGAGATGGATGGTTGAATAGGCAACATTACTTGCCATGAAGCTTAGCCTATTTGATACACTACAGTAGGCTAGTTGTAACCTGGAATGCAGTCAAGACTGTGACCATAATGCATAGCGGGCTATGGCCTCCCATTAGTGGGGGGGGAGGGGGAAGTTTACGAGCTAATCCAGAATAAATGTGCAGTAGAATGTAGGAATGAAAACTGCATCTGTCAGCCATCAGTCTCTGGGAGAATGTAGGGGTCTTCGTATGACTCTGGGCTTTGGCACTCACTGGTCAATCATGACTGAGATTCTGCTAGCAGGGTTAAGTACCAAACGATGTAGGACAGATTATTTTGTGGGGGAGTTATGCTATTTTTTACTCTTCAGTTGTCAAAATTGCTGCCGGCCTGGACGAAGCTAGTTTTGTAATATGAGATTTGCTATTTGACTTAAAAGATAACTTTGTCAGTTGTAATTTAGACAAGACACTTCTCACAACGGACAAACACTCCTGGAAAATATGAGTATATGCACGTGCCCCATGTATTACAGCACTGCCCCTCCCTCTGACAAAGCTGACCTGGAGATTCTGAAATCTAGAGTTGTCAGAATTTTCCCTTGATGGTGGCGTGGATTTCTGACCGTGTTTTTCCTCTTTCCAGACTGAATGAGCAAATAATCATCCTTCTCTGCTAGTTCTTTTGAATTTGTGTGGTAAAGAGGTACAGTCAGATGCAGTAAAGCAGTGGTCCCCAAACTTTTGAGGCTGCCGTGCGCCCGGGGGCAGGGCCATGCGTGCGCCATGCACCCGGGGGCTTGGCCGCGCATGCGCCGTGCGCCCGGGGCCGGCACTGCGCATGCGCCACATGCCTGAGGCAGGGGCCGCTCATTCGCTGTGTGCCCGGGGCCCAGGGTTCAAGAATGGCTTGGGCCGGCCCTGGTCACTTGGCGGGCACACATAAATGCCCCGGTGGGCGCCATGGCGCCCACGGGCACCGCGTTGGGGACCACTACAGTAAAGGATATAGGCATATGGCTAACCTTAAGCATGTGACTGATCCTGCTTACTTCAGTGGGAAAGTTTGTGGGTACATGTAATGGTTGAATTGGGGCAGCCTATTACAAGAAAAGCAGCTGGATGATTGAGTCTGACATTTTCCAGACACTGTCATTTTTTGTATGAAATATGTGTCCCAGTTTAGGAATTAAGCTTGAGTCCTCCTGAAAGTTTTACTGGTCCAGAACTAATTATTTGTATTAAACCTAGCTATTAATGTAATGAAGTCAAACATTCTGATGTCATGGAAAGCCAAATAATTTATTATATGCATTTTTAAAGCATTTAGGGTGGTGCATTACTTTATACAGACCAATATAACTTCAGATAGTATGAATTGGTGCGTGTCTGACAATGATGAAGCTTTGCTCATATACACCAGCTGAAAATATGGCTCTAAGTACTTGTCATATATATGGTGTAGCCATTTTACATTACACTGTGTTAAAAAGAATGATTATAAAGCGTATCGGCACATCATTGTGTAATTTTGCAGTTCTAATTAGTTTTGGAGTGAAAACTACAGAACTTGTTAGTTCACAAGAATACCATGATCCCAAAGAAAGGAAAGCAAGCAGACCTGTTATTAACAGGGAATAAAACTGCCATTCTTTCCTGTGATACAAGCTATAGTTATGCACTACTAAGAGTTTCAATAATTAGTCCTAAAGTCTCAGAGGAGTGGCTGTGTTAGCCTGTAACTTTAAAAAACAATGAGTCGCCCTGTGGCACCTTAGACTAACAATTATAAATATGTAGGAACATGAGCTTTCGTGGGCAGAACCCTCAGATGAGCAGAGAGGAGTAAATGACGTATTGTACTTTGGCAGTGTAGAAATGCTTTTCTGATAGAAACACTAACATAAGGCAGGATCGGGATGTTAGCGCATAGACATTTTAGTGATTAACCAGTAAGCCCAGGATTATCGGTTAATCCAAATGACTACACGTAACACCCTACCCCTTGTTTCCTCTGTATCAAAAGCAGCAATGGGGGGGGGGGGGGAGATGTGGAAGCTGGTGCTCAGGAGGAGCTGGCTTAAAAGCTAGCTCCCCACAAGCACTGGATCCTGCAGAGCTGCCTGCCCTCTCCTCTCCCCTGTACTGTTGCCTCTCTACAGGCAGTCCCCGGGTTACAATAGGGACTATAGGTTTGTTCTTAAGTTGAATTTGTACGTAACTCGGAACTGGCGTCCAGATTCAGCCGCTGCTGCTGAAACTGACCAGGGGCTGACTACAGGAAGCCCGAGGCAGAGTTGCTCTGCCCCCAGCTTCCTGGAATCAGCCACTGATCAGTTTCAACAGCAGCTGAATCTGGAGCCTGGGACAGAACAGCTGGGGCGCTGCTGGGTAGGTCCCCCCAGGACCAACCCGGCAACACCCCAGCTGCTCTACCCCAGGCATCCACAACAAAAGCCTGGTCTGCTGGGGGAGGGGGGAGGCGCGCACTAGCTGCGCTCTTCCCCCCCTCCCCCAGCAGACCAGGGAGACCCGAAGCAAAGCCGCAGAGGCGGCGGGGTCCCGCGCCTCCAAGGCTTTGCTCCGGGTGTCTCTGGTCTGCTTGGGGTGTCCCTGGTCTGCTGGGAGGGGTCCCCAGCAGACCAGGGACACCCCGAGCAAAGCCGCAGAGGCGGCGGGGTCCTGCGCTTCCAAGGCTTTGCTCTGGAGGAAGCGAGCAGCTTTTCTCGCCCCGGAGGACACGGTGGCGGGACCACTGCGTGTCTGGGCGGTCCCGCCTCCCGCGAGTTCCGGGGAGAGAAAAGCCCCGTTCGAAAGTGCGGATCCAACATAAGTCGGATCCGCGTAACTCGGGGACTGCCTGTATATCAGAGGTAGCAGTGCAGGGGAAGCGCAGGTGGGAACATGGAGGTAGCAAGGGAGAGGGGAGGTGGGAACTGGTGCCCCCTCCTCCCTGTGCTGTTCCCTCTGCATCAGAGGCAGCAGCGTGGAGTGGCAGAGGATCCCAGGGAGCTGGGAGTGCACTAGCTGCCAGCCCCACCCCAAGGACCATTTCAGTAACAGTATAGCCATTACAAATTGTTGTGGCTACATGATTACTGAAAACAAGAACTCTCACATTCCTAATGTGGGAGAGCTTGGTTGAGGTCACAGCTGTGTGATAGCACAAGCATGGTTGCGCCTGGTTCTGCACAAAGGGAGGGAGAAGGTGAGCAGAGCCATCTCTCCCCGGTCAAGCCCCACCCTTGCTTGCCTGCAGAGGCCAGGTACAGTTACATTGAGTATTTGAAACCCATGGTGGTAACTTACCAAGCAGGGCCATGGGGAGGCAGCACTGAGTCGGCGGCTGGCCTGGAGCTGAGTGCTGCATTCTTGTACTGGCTAGTGAGCCGCTGCTGCAGCACTTTCTGCTCCCTGCTGTGCTCAGATTTTGCCCCAGGGCTGCTGCTGGGGTGTGGCCTCCCTGCCATGTGTGTCTACCTCCCTTCCAAAACACAGCCGGACCTCGAATCCCTTCCCTCAGCTGAGGAAAATGCCTCCAGGCTCCCAGTGCACAAGGCCAGGAGCTGAAGCCTGGGGAGTGCCAGCCAATCACACAGTCCTGAGCAGTCGTCGTTTTCACCTGGAAGGCCCAGAAGAGCAGAACAAGAAGTGAATTGGTATTACTAGGTTCAGGGATACTAACCCTCCTACAAGGAGCTGGGTTCCCTCAACATACTTTGAGGGAGAAGAGCTAGTTAAGGCCATGTCTACACAGCAGCATTATAATAAAGAGCATCTCTGCACCTACAAGCCATTATTTTGAAATAATGTTGAGCTGGAGGACTTCTTACTCTGACTCCTGTAACCCTCCTTTCACGAGGAGTAAAGGAAGTCGGAGGAAGAGTGTTCTTCCTTCAACTTCCTGCTGTGTAGACAGCGCCTACGCAATTGATGTAGCTGAAGTTGCCTAGCTTAATTTCACTTTTGCCCTGCTGTGTGGACGTGTCCTGAGCAGGGGTGGCCCGTGAGCCTAGGCGAGCAAGGCAGCTGCATAGGGCACTGCTGGCCCGGGCACCCGATGATGACGTCATGGCCATTGATGGCTGTGCAGGCAGGGGTGCCACTTGCACCGCCCCGCGTAGGGCACCAGCTGCTGCAGCCGGCCTCGGGCCGCTTCTGGTCCTGAGTGTTTCTGGAAGCTTCTCTTGCATAGTTTTCAACAGTGTGTCAGTATCACAGGGTAATCCAGTGTTCTCCTACTGCAGCATGCTTGCCATCTGGAACAGGCCATAGTTTCTAGTTAGGCAATGCAAATTTGTGTCTTGGTACTTGCATAAGAAAGATGGAAGCATTTCTAGGTTTTCTATGACCTTCTAGTATAGGACTGGGCAAGATATGGAATGGGGGCCAGATCCAGCCCACCTAACACTTCGATCCGGTCCACTGGCTGTATCTGACTGCTTTCTATTGATATCCTGCTGCCTGTGCCACTGAATTTCCAGGCAGTGGCTCACGCAGCAGGATCCTATTTAAATGGTTCACGGCACTCAGTTGCAGCACTACCCCTGCAGGGTTTGAAGCTGTTAGCCCCCTTAAATAGCCATAGCAACCAGCTGCCAGGCACTATGATAGCAGTGGGGCTGTGAGCCCTTCTTGGTGTTTTTACTTCAAAGCCTTTGGGCCCGGCCAACTCTGGGGGAAGATTAGTCCCCAGTTCCATCCCTTCCTCCCCAAGCCCTCCCCCTTCTGTGGGGAGGGTGCAGCTGGACCATGACCATGTGCCAAAATTCATTAAGTGGTCCCTCTGAGAAAATTTTCGCCCACCCCTGTGCTAGTATTTCACTAGGAGGTGCTGATGTATGTAAAACAGCAGTAGCAAGTCTGTTATTTAATCGGTGGTTTTCAATTCCTTTCTCTAGGAGTGCATCATTGATGAGGATTGTGAGAGAGGGAAATATTGCCAGTTCTCCAGTTTTGAGTACCGGTGTCAGCTCTGTAAAACCCAACGTTCCGTAAGTACCAAATTCTTATGTGGCCTTCAAAACCCGTCTCTCCACAAAATGGACCATAGTTAATGGCAGGAGATCAAAATTGGTATATAACTAGAAAGGTGGCTTGAGAACCCCACTGTGCAGCAGAAGCCAGGGGTGGAGCGACCTGAGAGCATAAGGACAGTAGCCAGAGCCTGGGGAGTGCTAACCAATCACACCAGCCCTGAGCAGTTGTCCCAATTCGCTGTACCCTATTGGTCAAGTTCTGTTGGGGGCTACATCAGCAAACACTAGAGTATCTCTATACATAATGCTTGTTCTTACTCTGCATATTCTTGTTTGTTATAGGGATTCTGTTTACTGATGTGTTAGGATCCAATCCAATTCTCAACCCAATCCAGCTGCAGCTAGAATTAAATTGGGCATTTACAGAAAAGAATTATTGTGATTCTATGCTGCCTAACATAAAATAAGTTGCACAATTTGTATAACTTCTTCCCGCACAGGTCATTAAGTATTTGAATCTGGGAACTTCAGAGCAAACCTCTGCCATTTAAGCTAAAGGATTAACTCCCTCAGCTGGTAGCACTGGTAGATTATCTTCCAGTGGTGACAACTCTCTTAGTCCTGCTAAGAGTAGAACAGCATATTTTTATTAATGGTTTTTATCTCCATATCCAAATGTATTTTTCATTCATATTTCTTTGGTAGCCTGGAGTGTAACAAAGTATGTGTTCAAGAGCTGTTCAGGAGATTTTACGTGCATATGAATTGTATATGAAAACTGGGTCCCAGACATACCTCAGATCCAAATATTCTCACATTACAAGGCAAGTTACACATGCTCACACTACAAGATGGCTTGAGTTCCAGCTCTGTGAGGGGAGCCAGTTTACAAATTACCCTTGTTTAATAATGAGCAGGTGTGCAGGCCATGATTCCAGTCCATCCTCCCAAGTCTCACCACTGTCCTGCTCACAAGAGTAAGTTGTCATGAGTGATCTGGAGAAAGCAGTAAACAGTGAAGTGGCAAAATTTGCAAGTGATACAAAACTTCTCAAGATAGTTAAGTACCAAGGAGACTGTGAAGAGCATCAAAGGGATCTTACAAAACTTCGGGACTAGGCAACAAGATGGCGGATGAAATTCAATTTTGATAAAGGCAAAGTAAAACACTTTGGAAAACATAATTCCAACTACAGTCATTAAATGATCTAAATTAGCTGTTAACACTCGAGAGATCACTTGGAGTCAATTGTAATTAGTTCTCTGAAAACATTCATTTAATATGCAACAGCAATAAAAAAATTAATAACATGTTGGGAATCCTTAAGAAAAGCATAGCTAAGTTAGAAAAGATCATATTGCCTCTATATAAATTCAGGGTACCCCCACACCTTGAATATTATGTGCAGAGGTGTAGTTGCCCAGCTCAAAAAAGATATGGGAATTGGAAAAGATCCAGAAAAGGGCAACAAATGATTATAAGGGTATGGAACAGCTGCCATAGGAGGGGAGATTAATAAGAGTGGGACTTTTCAGCCTGCTCAAGACACTGCTATGGGGGAATATGATGGAGATCTATAAAATCATGATTGGTGTGCAGAAAATAAATAAGGAAAGGTTATTTATGCCTTCTGATAACAGAAGACCTAAGGGTCACCAAATGAAATTAATAGGCAGCAGGTTTACAACTAGGGATGTTAAATATTGGCTAATTGAATAGTCGAGTAACCTCATGAATTCTTATCAGTTACTCAACTATTCTATAGTTCCCAGGGCCGGGGCTCGAAGTCAGTGCACTGTAGCCCCACTCCCAAGGAGCCCCCTGCCACTCTGTGCTGCTGCCTCCATGTCAGAGGCAGGTGCATGGGGTACCAGGCGGGAGCTGGTCTGTGAGGGGAGTCAGTTTAAAAACCAGCTCCCCATGCGGACCGGCTGCCTGTCGCTCCATGCTGCTGTCTCTGATACGGGGTGAGAGGGGGCATGAGCTGAGCTCCTGGAACTGAGGCAGGCTGCCTGCCAGCTTAGCTCCTAAAGGCAGAGCCACAGCAGGGGTAGGTCCCAGACCTGTTGCAAGCCAGGACTGAGCTAGGTTGCTGGCCCAGCCTGCTAATAAATTTATTGGCAGGGAAAGAGAAATGCATATCGTCTATAATATTAACTTATAAGCTTTTGCTTATCACTTAATCAACTACACTGTTCCATCCCTATTTAACAAACAAACAAAAAGTAGTATTTTTTTCACACTACACAGTCAACTTGTGGGACTCCAGAGGATGTTGTAACAGGGCTCAGAAAAGAACTAGATACATTAATGGAAGATAGATCTATCAATGACTTATTAGCCAGGATGGGCAGGGATTGTAGCCTTAGCCTCAGTTTACCTGAAGCTGGGAATGCGTGACAGGATGTCTCTCTTGTTGTATTCTTTCTGTCTGGGGTACATGGCACTGGCCACAGTCCGCAGATAGGATACTTAGCTAAATGGACCTTTTGTCTGACCCAGTGTGGCTGTTCTTATGAGGGAAACCCCTCTGTCTGGGGAGGCGTCCATGATTATTGGGGAGGACTCTACACAAAGAGAGACCCCGCCATTGTCACTACTCTGTACCCTGATATTACCAGGAATCTGTGAGATGACTGATCTAATTATCAGAAAGAAACTAGAATGCTACAGGGTGTATATAGGGTTCTCTCTCCAGATATGGACCCCTGGTACATTTGCAGAACTGTTGACCTGGGAACCATCTTTCTCCAGAGACATTGCCTCTCTTCCCTCATTTGAGTGGGAGGTGGCCTTTTCTTTTTTTAAGCCTTGTGATTACAAAGTAGATGCAGCACTACTTTAAAGTGATTCAGATCTCATTAGGATTAATTTCCCCTTTGCAGTCAAGGTTTAGCACATGGGTAGCCCTGTTTTCATCAGTGGATTAGTCACATGCTTAAAGTTGAAAACACATAGAGAGAGCTGCTTGCAGGATCAGGGCCCTACATTTTTGCTTATCCTCTCAGTGGCTGCAGTGTGCTTCTATGCTGAGTTCAATGTTGGTGCTAAATTGATAAATTTTATGCAGTGATTTTCCCCCCTCATTCTTCTAAGCCTTGCTCACGTGATGTTGAATGCTGTGGAGATCAGCTTTGTGTCTGGGGTGAATGTGTGGAAGCTGTATCAAAAGGCGAAAATGGCACTATTTGTGAAAATCAACTTGACTGTAATCCAGGAACATGCTGTGCTTTTCAGAAAGGTAAACTGGTTTTGCTTTTTGATTCTATTCATTGTATAGTGCAAGAGGATCTTTGATTCAGCTGAAGTAGCAGAACCTCTGTGAAAATGTGCTGTGTTTTACTGTGGAGTCTGTTATGATAAAGCCTTTATAATAGAGTTAGAGTTGGGGAGCAAGAAGGTGCTTCCTACAGGAGTGCACTACAGTGAAAGTGCATTCTGGATTGGAACGGTGTGAACAAATAGTAGAGCGCAATTGTATAGCATGTTTGTAATGGGCAGCTACAGTTATTTAAAGACAGTACAACAGCCATGCTCACTTCAGCTATTTTTTCACCTCGACGATGGCCTCACTTTTGGTACCATAGGAGATTCACTTCACTTTTGGTACCATAGGAGAAACCTGCTGTTTTTTGCTCTGTAGAGAGGTAAATATTAGGTAGTCTCACTTTGCTCTGTCAAACTATTCTAGGTTTTGTGTAAGGTAGAAATCCTTGTGTTCAGTTTAAACTTCTTTCTCATTTTCAGTGGAGAAGTACAGCATCTCAGATGGGTCCCAGAATGAGGTGATGTGGCCACATGTCTTGTCTGGACCAACCATAGCCCGTTGTCCCAGGTTTCCAAGAAAAACAAGTCTATTCACAGCTCATGGTTCTGAGTATTGGGCTATTACGTTCATTGAGCATTGCTAATAGCCCTTGCTTAGCATGACTACATTAGTAACATAGATTTATATTTAATATTTATAACTTAAAATACAGGGATGATACCTACATACCAATAGGATAATCATTCAGTAGATTCCAAGCTTTCCAATGATCTCCCATGAATTATTTTGCATAAAGAATATTCCAGTTGTCATTCATATTAATAAGCATATTTTCATAAAGCCTATGGTGTGTCCCATGGCAGAGGCAACTCTAGACTGCTCCAGTGCCAGGCATAATTGCCCAAATATAGATTTACCAGTGTCCAATCTTGTTTCAAAGATACAACAGTGCCTGCAAACCATAACATGGGCTTGTCCAAGACTTCAAGGCTGTATGGAAGCCCATATGTTTGATACTCTTTAGACTACACTGTCTTCAGCCTTTACAAATGAGAGTCAGTACCGTGGAGGGTTCTCTGCGCTCCCTCGGTTGGTGGAAAGGTCTGTGAAATGTGTGTCCTGCAGTATCCACCCACAAGAACTGTCACTAGTGACTACTTCCTGATGAGTGCGCACTGCTAAGAGCTCAGCTTCGTACTCAAGGAAGATGGAGTCTGAGGTGTTTGTTTCTGAGGCAACCATTTCCGACCCCGTCAGGGGCCATGTGATTAGAATAGTGCAGGAAAACAGAACGGCAGTATGTTAGTCGACAAGAAAGTGCAAGATCCAGGCTTTATGCACCATAATTATAAAACTATGGCTCTATCGCAGTGCATACAGATCTCGGTGCTTTATCTACCAGGGCTGCAGAACACAGGGGAAGACCACAGTTTAGCACTGACCACAAGTAGGAGCTTAACAGTGAGTGAGACTCATTTCTTGGGACCAGATAGATCTCTCTCTCACTCCATCCCTTGACTCTGCATAGTGCCTTATACTCATCATTTGGCATAGTGCCATATACTCATCACCAAAAGTCCCAGGCAAACTGAAACAAAAAAATTTGTCACTGTCCTTAGAGCACCATCTTGATCGAGGCAGGTGTGGTTCCCACAGCCGATCCACTGAGACTGAATAAGTTCTCCCAGAAATCAGGATCAAACACTCATCTGAATCTATCAGCACTTCGTATTAAGGCTACTAGATGGCTCTCAGGTATAGAACAAGATTATGCCACCAAAGTACAAACCCACCACAGCCTGAGGAAGATACTGAGGAAAACTCCCATTTTGAACCTATGGCAAATAGGGATGTAAAATCCCATTTAATTGGTTAACTGGTTAAACATGTTTAACTAGTTAACCAATTAAAGGGGGTCCAGGTGGCGGAGGAGGAGGAGGGGAGTCACTCCAGTCTCACTGGTCTGGTGCAGCTGTCCTGCCCACAGAGGCCTCCTGTGGGGCTGGAGCAGCTCCCTGCCTGTGGCAAGCAGGAAGCTGCTCCAGCCCCCACCAATTAACTGGTGAACATCACCCACTTGAGGTGATACATTGATTTTAAACCAAAAAATCCCAGTAGGTTTCAACAGTTACTTCTCTCTGTGCTGCTTCCTCTGTAGAATGGTTTGTGTTTACCCATTTTTAGAAATCACTTTACTCCTCAGGCAAAGGGCTTTACAGAAATGCATGGTTGTCAGTTTATTGCCAAATTGTTCTGGCCTTTTGGTGAAGAGGATGGATATTGGCATAGCCTGACAATGATCCAAAGCACAGCATACGTGATTTGAAGTCTTACTCCATCTAGTGGAAAGGCAGGTGAAAGTCACACCTGTCTAATGGCCAGGAGCAGTCCTGTAGCACATTTGGTCATGTCTACACTAGAAACTCTTTCAAAGGTCCTACATTTGACTTAAGAACTCCTAATTTAACAGATTTGAACTCGTGTCTCCTCACTAGGGAGACGCATTGCAATTAGGCAGGCTTCGTTAATATGGATGCACCCCCTTGGACTTGTATCCACTTGTGTATTATATCAACTTAGTAAGGGAAGGTGCTATGAAGGAGCTATGCCTGCTGTGGTTCTGCAGGTTAAATGTAGCAGGAGCCAGGTGCGCTGGCAGCCCGGTTCTTACTACATTTAAACTGCAGAGCTGCAGTGGGGGTAGTGCCTGGACTTGGTGTGAGCTGGGCTTGATCAGTAACGGCTCAGACTGGGTCAAGCAGCCCCTGTCCGTCGGAGGTCCCAGGCACTGCAGAGACTGTTGCTGGGGGGGAACTTGGTTTTTAGATGCCCTCCTGCTGCCTCAGAGAGAGGGAGCAGGAGTGGGGAAATGCAAGTAGTCAGCTAATTGACTATGCTTTTACCTCCATAGCATTCACACTAATGTTTTCAAAATTACTATTTCAGAATTAGCGTTACTCACAAAAAGCAGGAATACTGAATTTGAATTCCCTGACCTGGTATTTTGAATAATGAGCTTGCTAGTGTGGAAGCTCCACTTACAAATTCGAACGTGTAAGAGGTTATTTCAAAGTAAGGTCCTAGTGTAGACCAGGACTTAGAGACTAACAAATTTGAGGGTACAAAGCTCATGATCCAATACATTTCTTAGTCTTTTAAGGTGCCACAGGATGCCTCATTTTTAAAGTGACAAAGTAAAACAGCTACCCCTGAGACCTCTCTAATGGGTGAGGGATTGAAAAAGCTCACTGAATATTTCCTGTGCAGAACTGAATAACTACACCATGACTCAAAATCCTTTCATCATTGTTTTGCATGCAGACCTTCTGTTTCCTGTGTGTACTCCATTGCCTGAAGCAAGAGAACCGTGCCTTGATCCTTCAAACAAACTCCTGAATCTGATCACATGGGAGCTGGAACCAGGTGGCGTGCTTGAGCACTGCCCATGTGCAAGTGGCTTGATATGCCAGACTCATAGGTAAGGCATTGGGAGGATCAAAAGGTCATACCCCCACGTCCCATTTAAACCCTTTTGAATGTGTGTGTGAAACTCTACAAGCCTGCACTGTGTAGTTCCTCGGGGCAAGCTGCTTAGTGCTGCAAAGGCTGTGAAAAGCTTAACTGCTTTCTTCAACCCTAACTGGAAAAAATCCTCACTAGTATAAGAACGTCTAAAACTGCTTTGCATTGTCTTAACACGCTGCTATTTCTGCCTGTCAGGAAGTGGCTACAGGTCTTTGGGTAGCCATTATAAAAGCAACAGTAGATTGTCATTGCAAGTGATGTTTGATAGGGTTGAATGATATTATTTTTTGTCCAGTGTCACTTCAGTTATTTGATCTGATTGTGATTGACACTGAGAAATACTGAAGGGGAGGAAGCAATCTAATCTGTCAGTTGTCTGCTGCCTCATGCACTGGAAATATCCACAATGTATTTGTTTGTATTCTGGTAGCTAGCTATAAAATACACATAGTTCACTAAAAGACATGCCACTATATTTCCCTTTTTTCCTGACTAGCCCTCTAGTCAGTGGAGAACAGGTGCCTTGTTCTGAAGACTCTCACATAATTTTGTGCAGACTTCCCCAGTAATATTTCTAGTCTCTCATCCTTCATGGAAAGGACAAATAGGAGTCTACAATCTTTGCTGTGAATTAACAGTTAAAAATGCACCTTTAACCTCTCTGCTCTTAGGTCAAATTTTTGTATTTTGAAATAATCAGCCATATTTAAATAAAAGCAGGTTGGGTGTCACAAAGGGAGATCATTAGCTTTAGCTTTCCTAAACAGTTCAGGGAAAAACACAGGTAAGTGGAATTACTTCAATCACAGAGTGAAGTTATATAAGTTTCTCATTACACTATGAAACAAAATACAGGTTAGACCTCCCTGGTCTGGCACCCTTGGGACCCGAGTGGTTCCAAACAAGGGAGTTTGCTGGACCAGGGGAGGGTAATCCCAGCCCCTCTGCTGACTGACTGTGAGCTCTCCTGCGGTCCATCAGCAGACACTGCTGCCACTAGGCTCTCTAGTCCAGCAACATCTGTGGTCGGTCCAAGTCAGACTCCCAGACCAGAGCGGTTCAACCTGTGGTTCAATTTCCATAGGCTGTAAGGAATTAATTTAATATTTTCACGTTGTCATCTCTGCCCAGCCCCTCTCCACATCAAGTTTTTCTAGCACAGCAACATTTTCCCTCTCCCCAGCAATGCAATTCATTTGTGGGATTTCATGTGAAGGCAGAGTTCATGGGATGTCTTCTGCTACAGCACGTAGTTCATCATTTCATTTCAACACTAACATTTGTTACATCAGTTTAATTCTGTTGATCTCAGCAAGACACTATTAAATGCCTATCACACCTGCCATCTGTTCTTTGGCAATTAAATAAAAGGATACCGCTCCATGGCAAGAAGCCAACACTGAACAAAGTAGGACTTAGATGTATTGAACAACTCTGCTATAGGCACTTAATGTTTAGAATGACTTTGCCACTGACAGAAGTCCAACTTGCCTGATTTTTTTCAGAGACTAAGGGCTACACAGTGGGACAGATCTCATTTTAAGAGACTGATATGAACTAAGTTCAGCCTCCACCACGAAATTATATTAAATGTAATATACTGGCTATTCAGAATATTGTCAGCAGGCAAACATTCTACATATTTGAAGGAAATAGATGTGGCCAATTTACACGGAGTCATTTTTCAAGTTACCCATATAGTTGAAGTGAGAGACAGACTAAGATAGATAATACAGAACTATTAAATAGGCAGACGTGTTCTTTAGGTCCTAATATGGCCTGAGACACATGAACTCCTCCCAAAATTGTATTTTTTTTTTTTTGTGTGGCCAATCTTCAGTAAGCATGAACATAGGCAAAATCCCCAGATCCAGTACAAAGGGTACCCTTCCTGCTACATGTAGCTCACTGGACTTCCTATTCAGAACAACAATAAAAATCTTTAACCTGAGGGCTGAGATCAATAAAGCTAATCACAACTTCTCAAATGTCAATTTTGGCAAATTTCTTCCTCTCAAAGGATTACTCATTCCAGGGGCTTTTCCCCCCAACATTTTACAGCACATCTCAAACTCAGCTTTCATGAGCTGTGCATTACTTGCTATAATCAGATGTCTTACCAATTCAAGTGAATGGTTTTGGAAGTTTTGTTCTTCCCTTTTACATGGCAAGGGTGCATGCGTGAAGTTAGTTTTTCACTTCAACAAAACAGAAATGACTAGTCTCAACACTAACAGCAGGATGCTTGCTTTTTCAACAGACTCAGCCCTGTGTCTGTATGTGAAGCATCCTTTAATGATACCAGAAGTAATGAAAAGGAAGACCCTCTGCTAATGGATGAAATGCCATTTCTTGGTTTGATACCCAGAGATGTGCTTGGTGATTATGAAGACATCAGCATCATTCAGGCACTGCGGAAAGAATTAGAAAACCTGGAAAGAAATATTTCTGAACAGACATATTTAAATGAGCCAGACTTAGCTCATGATCTGCTCTTTGGAGAGGATTTAAATTAAATACAGGGTAGATTGGTCACTGACACTATACAATTTAAGTTTCTAGACACATCTAGTATTTTGCTTGTATAAATCCTAAAGACACATACTCTGCTGGATAGAAGTGCAATAAATAATATTTTAAAGTTGTTTCTTCCTATTCTCTTTCCCCAAACCTTCAGACTTAAATCCATTCATAAGGTTGGACTAAAGTAAGTCAGAAAGGGTATGTGTGGGCCAATTATCAGTTTTCCTTGGACTAGTTATTCTGTCCAGGGTTCCAAAATACTTAGTACTGTAGCTTGTTATGAAGAAGAAATGGGTGTGTCAAAGGTTCATACATAATCTCATTTAAATTATTGATGACACTAAAGTGAAAATTTTAAGCATTGCCTTGTCTGTACATATATTTTGGAAGGGTTGTTAATGTTCTAGGGTAAGGAAATTCCTGCTTGGTTTAGGTTGATTATTTTGGGGGCACTGGTCTTCAGCCATGTATGTTTCTTTTTAAAATATATAATCATAGTGAAGCTGCAATAAATATGGTTTCTGTTCAGTTATTTAAAGCTTTTAAGAGGCTGGGAAGGCATGGATTCCTCTCTCCAAACCTCCTCCCCCCATTTTTTTCATAGGCTTGGAATTTTGAACAAAGTATAATAAAGAATACATCCTTTTAACAGCTTACATAAAAAACCAGAATTTAGGCAAATGCACATAGGGACACATACAGTGCAGCTGATACTTGCATCTTGCACTCTCTACCACTCTTCTTTTAATCGTGATGTCACAAAGCTATTAAGTATGTGCCAGACTTTCTGTACCAGAGGATAATCCCAGTCCAGAAATGTAAGATTTTTTTCCCTTTCCTGATTGGTCTGCCTTTAGTTCATAAACTGGCTGCCTTGGATGTGATTGCTTATTATAAAAAGCTCTGACCCACCACCCACCTGTAAAAAGTTCTTGAAAGGTCCACTCAAAGTATTACCCTTGCTTACTATCATGGCAATATTGCTACAATATTCTGTGTTCATGCATAGTACTTGGCATAAGGCTATTTTACAAGACCCTGGGGACCTTAGGTGGGAGTAGGTCATATACTTCAGCAATTTTGTGTAACATTAATGCTAAGACAATTTGAGATGAGACTATGAAACAGACCTTCGTGCTACTAACAGCATATGTCAAGAGTCAGCAGGGAATGTTCTGGTTTGAGATAAAGCCATTACTGTGAGCGGAACCTCTTTCATATAAAGACTCGTTAGCATCTCTACAGTTTTGACAACTACAGTTTACCAGAGCCATGCTGTGATGCAATAATCTGAAATGCATCAATCCTTACTGACAGCTAGCATACACCTGCTTCTTGACATTTTGGGAATGGTGGGGGATCATCTTCCCTGAGGACAGTCTGACTGAGAACAAGAGGCAGGGGTAATGTTTGCTACAGTGCAGATTAAGCTTTCACCTGCAGTAGCAGTTAACTGAGAGCAATATATGACCTCAGTCCTAATGAGGACAGTAGGTAATAATGGCCATTTTGAAGGGCAACATTTCACTTATGAAGAGCAGAAAAGAATTTAAAATACATTTCGAACCTCTCTAGTTCGGCACCCTCAGGACCTGACTGGTGCTGAACCAGAGAATTTGCCAGACCATGGTAGGTAAATATTGTCTAGCAGCATTACCTTACTGGACTCTTAGAAGACATTTAATGATAAAAGACACAATAATAGCGTCGGAGAGCCAGGACAGGTGGCTGTAAACAAACTTTATGGGACCACAGGAAACTTGCTACCACTATGATAAGTGGACATCAAGCTAACTAAAATCAGGCCAGACCAGGGATGTTGCCAGAACAGAGTGAAGTAGACTAAACCGTATCAATCAGTATTAATTTTAAAGCTGGGGGGGGGGAGGGGAAAGGGGGACCATGCCCAGAATCTTGTATTAAGTGATGACCCAACTGGATAAAGGAGGTAAACTAGTGGCAGATGATGTGGGGAAAGCTGAAGTACTCAATGCTTTCTTTGCCTCTGTCTTCATGGATAAAGGTCAGCTCCCAGACTAATGCGCTAAGTGACACAAGATGGGATGAAGATGGACAGCCCTTGGTGGGTAAAGAACAGGTTAGGAACTCTTTAGAAAAGCTAAATGTACATAAATCCATGGATCCAGAGTTAATGTATCTGAGGGTACTGAGGGAGTTGGCAAATGTCATTGAGGAGCCTTTGGCCATTATCTTTGAAAAGTCATGGAGATTGGGAGAGCTCCTGGGATGACTGGAAAAAGGCAAATGTAGTGCCCATCTTTAAAAAAGGGAAGGAGGACAATCCAGGGAACTATAGGCTGGTCAGTCTTACCTCTGTTCCTGGAAAAATCATGGAAGGGATCCTTAAGGAATCCATTTTGAAGCACTTGGAAGAGGGGAAAGTGATCAGGAATAGTCAACTTGGATTCATAAAGGGCAAGTGGTGGCAATCTGATTAGCTTCTATGATGAGGTAACTGGCTCTGTAGACATGGGGAAGTCAGTGGATGTGATATACCTTGACTTGAGCAAGGCTTTTGATAGTCTCCCACAATATTCTTGCCAGCAAGTTAAGGGAATGTGGATTAGATAAATGGAGAGTAAGATGGATAGAAAGCTGGCTAGAAGGTCGAGCCCAGCAGGCAATGATCAATGGCTTGATGTCAGGATGGTGGTCAGTTTCTCTGATGAGGCCACATCTGGAGTATCATGTCCAGTTCTGGGTCCCCCCCACTACAAAAAGGACATGGATGTATTGGAGAGGGTCCAGCGGAGGGCAACCAAAATGATTAGGGGGCTGGAGCATATGACCTACAAGGAGAGACTGAGGGAGTTGGATCTGTTTAGTCTGCAGAAGAGAAGAGTGAGGAGGGATTTGATAGCAGCCTTCAACTTCCTGAAGGGAGGTTCCAAAGAGGATGGAGAAAGTCTGTTCTCAGTAGTGACAGATGGCAGAACAAAGAAAATGGTCTCAAGTTGTGGCAGGAGAGGTCCAGGTTGGATATTAGGAAAAACTATGTCACTAGGAGAGTGGTGAAGTACTGGAAAGGGTTACCTAGGGAAGTAGTGGAGTCTCCATCCCTAGCGATCAAATCTTGGCTTGACAAAGCCCTGGCTGGGTTGATTTTGCTATGATTGGTCTTGCCTAGGGCAAGGAGCTGAACTTGATGACTTTCTAAGGTCTCTTCCAACTCTATGGTTCTATGACAATGGGGAGGGGAGAGACTTTAGGGAACCTGTATTGTTTCTTACAAGTGAGTGAGATGGTAGAAGTTCTTAAAATGTGCCTTTTTACTTTCCTCTGAAGAATCTTCCGAGCATAAAGGTGCTCTAAAGAAGTTGTACTCAATTCCCCCTTCCCTCAGAACAACTAAAATCTATTGTTTAGCCTACTTCTCTCTCACCTACTTTTCCCTTTGACCCAAGTGTGTTTAGTATAAAGGTCATGATCAAGAATTAAAAACATATACCAATTTACTTTATTGGAACAACTTGTATCCCAGTCTCCCACCCTAGGTAATCTATTATGAACGTATTAGCATATAGACCAGAATACTCCCTGATTCTCTGGATTTGAAGATTCAGATATGAAGTGACTGCCTTTAAAAAAAAGTGAATATATACAGTTACATGAAGAAATTCTATAATTTCTTTCCAGGTTAAAAAAAATCTACAGAAGTTTAATGATTAAAATAATGCAACAGAATGAACAAATGTTTTATTGGCATGTTCACTGTTGTTAACAGCATTAGGCATGAAAAAAGTTTACCAAAACCTTTTATTGATTGTTATAAATTAGATATTTCCAATTTTCTACATAGTTTTTGTTCTCAATTGATCTTTATGTAGATAAGCAAAAGCCTGCTGTTTTTAGGCTTTGCAATGAAATCATGTTGACTGCTTCAGTCTGCACCACAACCTGAACTACCAGCAAGTTTATACTATGAGGTGTGAGAGGTTGCCCAAATATTTAAACTACAAATAACTATGAATCAACTCCAGGAAAAATTAAAGTGACTTGCAATGGAAAAAATTAAAGAAGATGCAAACTTGTAATAAAGTGTTCAAAAACAAAAGTACAAAAATAAGTAACAGGAAAAAAAACCAAAACAAAAACAAAAAACACACCACCAACCTTCCTCCCCCATTAACAAAGGGAAATGCAACCCGAGTAAGTACCCAGCATTGCCAAACATAAAATACAAATTTAAATAGGCAGCTATACTTTCAAATGTACACAACAAATATTGATATGTGAAAAGAAATACAATGGTAAATAGCTGAACTATATTTCTGCCAACTGGATAGGGAAGATTTTATTTACACATTGAATGCAATAAAGTAAAGTTGCTCTTCTGCTTCCATGAGCTATTTAAAAAGTTACCTTACAATATTTGAGCAAAATGAGCCAAGACCTCCTGGTAACTTTCCAAAAGTACCTGTTTTAGACTATGTTTTAAAGGAAGAATAGTCCAAAGATTCTTGTAAAACTTCACACAACTTTTACAGCTGGCTTGAAAATTCCATTAAATCTTTACCCCCATTTTTCCTGCTTTCCAAAAGCTAATGTGTTCCATTTATTTCCCAACCTTCAATGAGGTAATGTGTGTATCACTGAAACAAACAAAAAAGAATTCATTCATGGCCTTTGCACAGCTTTTATTATTAAGCTATGAGTATCCTGTTTGATGCTAGTTTTACTAGCTACTCTGTGCACACTGTCCTCGATCATTTCCCTCACCCACCCCATTTTTTTCCACTCAATGTTTTCTATTTGCACATCCCTTTTGCTTTACAGTACATTTGACTATAGTGCACAACATGATTCAAAGTCAAACAGTGGCCCAACGGGGCACTGAGCCTCTGATTGGTAAATTGCAGCCCAATCAGTGCTGGGTGTCATTGCTTTACACCTAATGAGCATCCTGCCATAATGGCACTACACAGTAGTAGTGAACTTTTTTTTTAATTATTTAAAACAAAAAAATTCCCAAGGAAAATGCTATAATAAATTTCAGTCTTGAGCCATCTCTTTATTTGGGGCACCATCCAAATAAATTTTTAGTGCTTTTTCTTTACGAGGGGAGTAGGTTATGCGGTGTCCAGTTTTCTGGAGTCTGCTGCTTTCCTTTTTCATTAATTCATTTCTCTGTTCATCAGTCAATTCAATTAATTCTTCAGTTTTATCCCTAAAAAATAATAAAATGGTAATTTAAAAAAATCAGCTGTATTAAAATTATGAAGTCCCACAAGGGAAGAGTCTCATTAGATCAAAAGAGCTTGCTAGACTTTTCATACCATATACCATAAGCTACCACAAAAATGCAAGTTTTCTTTCTCTCCAAGCTCTTTAACCTTTGTTCATTTTAAGTCTCCTTTGTGCAAAGTCTAGCATGTTTTCAGAGACACTTAGAATTAAAAATAATAGACCCAATAATATAAGGAAACCAAAGAACAAGAGGCTAGATTTTTCCAAAATGTTGCCATATTGGCTATAAAAAGAAATAGAGGTAATACATTGAGAAGAGGTGAAAATATAATTTACCAAGAGATACCTGGGCTTTCTAGTCAAGGAGTGGTTCTCTACAGCTAATAAAAGGAGACAAATTCATGTGCCACTTCAGTAGCATGGAAAAACAGTGCTCAGAGTCTTGGCATTCATAGAAAGTTGAAACAGGAAGGCTAGTGTAGACATGCCTAAGTCAGCCTATGCTAGGTTGCTTCACAGCCACCGATAGCTGATGTTCACACTATCCTCATCCTGTTGGTGATGTGCATCCTCACCAGCAGCACCTCCACTCACTGATGAGGGGCAGTGAGGGAGGCTAATAGCCCAGGCTCTGAGCATCTCTCTGGTGGGACCCCAGCTGTCTCCTGGGCTTCTCAACCTCTCACTCCCAGTAAAGAGCAAGGGGAAGCCATCTAGGACTTCTTGCCTCCAGTGGAGAAATCCACACGAAGTCCAGCTTTTGTGCTGTAGAGATGCCCTAACAACCCCAACATAAACCCTTTGCCTCTCATGGAGTAGGACTTGCTATGCTGGTGTAGTAGGGCAGGACTGGCAGGAGCAAGGCTGTAGTGTAAACACTGAGAGGTGTTTACAGTAACTGCCTTATGTTAACCTAATGCTGTAGTGCAGACCAAGACCGATACTTAGCCAACTTTCCTGGTTAGTTTCCAAGCTCTTCTTCATCAAGCTCTGCACTGCCTCATCACTCTTCATTAGATCCACTCCACCTCTCCCTGGCAACACAGCTTCTTGTATTTAGTTGCCACCCTATTCTCTAGCCAGTCAGCACAGCATCAGCTTTTGACAATATGCAAGCCAGCAAGCTGCTCCACAGTGAGGTTGCATCCACGATGCCCCCAGAACTTGAAATAAGCTATGCAATTTGAGCTATGCAAATTGTGTAGCTTATTTCGAGTTTGTTTCAAAATAGCTTATTTCGCAATTTGGCGCTATCTACACGGCACTTTTCAAAATAAATTGCTATTCTGAAACATCCCTCACTCCTTGTGGAATGAGGTTTACAGGGACACTGGAATAGTGAGCACATTATATTTCGAAATAACAGGCGCGCTCAAAAGAGGTGGAATAGCTATTTAGCGCTGCAATGTAGACGGAGCCTGACATGCAAACCCTTATTTTCTCTTATTTCAGGCTCTTCCTCAAGTGCACAATACAACCCAACTTCCCTCCTCTATTATCCCCTGAGCTCAAATTTATGAAAAAAATCCTACTCAAAATCGAATTTATTCAGCATAACATTTTACCTTCAAAGCTATACAATTAGGAACCTATTTACTGTTTCATATAATGGCACAGCCTTCATATTATCCCTTAATTCAAACACTTTGTTCACATAATTTCAGACTAAACTGAAGATGTTAGAAGGTAACAATTACATTCTAAGATAACCGAACAAGGCCAAAAAAACCCTCAGATTATTTTAGTGCTGGTCTCCTGGACAGGAATGTTTCATCTTTTCGGCTTTCAAAATACAGAAAACAATTTCATAGAAAACAATTCATTTATAATCTATGGATGTACTGTGCACATAAAACAATCAACATAGGCCAGACAGATAGCAAAGGCCTTGAATGCAGTTAGCTCAATATTTTTCAAACTACTACTACAGGGGAAAAAAAAAAGATTTTACTTACTACATGCTTCCTTAGAATGGCTTTCCAATTTCACATGTTTATCATAGTGTCACCATATTAACTAAGATCAATTCAACACCACTGCAAAACTCTCTCTCTATATATAAAAACACCTTTTCCTGTGGGACATCACCACAGCACTCTATCCCCAGGAGCCCTGACCATGTAATTGCTCTGTGAAATTGGAGGGAAGGGAGGGGAGAGGTGGCTCCACACACCCCCTAGAGCAGAGTCTCCTTGCCTCTGGGCACCGCTTGCAGCCTGCCCAGCCCATACACCAGCCATGCAGCTTTGCTCTGAGGCATGGGCTCAGGCATGCTCTCCCAGCCCTGCCACAAGTGGAGTGGGTGTTGCAGACAGCTGCTTCTGAGGAAAAAGGCTGGGCTTAGGGGCGGGCTGCAGTGGCCAGGGCTGTGCTGCCCAGCCTGGTGGTGCTCCTAGGTGGGAGGGGCACGCAGCTCGATGAATTCGTGGGAAGGGGACAGGGTGTGTGTAGGGAGGGAGGAAGGGGAATAGAGTGTATGTGGGGATGGGTGGTACAGTAAGGGGAGATGGTAAGGGGGATTTATGAATAGAGGCAGGAGGATGGGCAGTGTAGGGGTGGGGAGAGGCTGGGGGTGTAGGCATGAAGGAAAGAGGGGAGGGATAGACAGTGTGGGGTGGGGTGGGGACGGGATTAGAGAGGATGGTGAGTGTAGGACTGGAGGCAGAGGGATCAAATTGATGTACAGGTTGTGGGGAGGTGCGGGGGAAGAGCCGAAGCTGGCCTGACCTTGGCCCTGCCCAATGGGTGGGGGGGATGGGGGAGCGACAGGGCTGCCTACTCTGGGAGGGGGGGGGTTGGTGAGCATAGCGAGGAGGGTTCCTTAAAACAGGAAGATCTCTTATTTCCACAGCTGCTTAGGGATGTGAGCGACTAAATGCTCATCGGATAGTCAATAGGCTGCTGCTACACTTCAAAGGCGAAAGCACTGTGGGAAACACAGGGCCAGTGGGGGACTCAAGCCATCGCCCTCTGCCCCATGGCGTACCCAGCTGACCCCAGGCTCCATGCGGTGCTACCACAGCTGGCTGCCACTTTGGTAATGCCGAGTGCAGTCTAGGCCAGCTGGGGACAGTGCCCTTATCGACTAATTGTATAGTCGATGGAAATTGCATCAACTATTTGATTAGCCAAATAATCACAATTTTACATTCCTACAACTACTTAATATAAAATATGCAAATCTACCATATATTTAAGAGTGTGTGTGCATCTGTCTGCCTATCCATATGTCTAAGAACAACTTGTTCAAGAACTTCTAAACACTAAGAACTAGGACCACCATACCTGGTATGCAGTTTACTCATATAATGGAAAGCAAGGCCAGGGTTTGTTTGTGCCAGGACAATGGGATGCAATGTGATGGAATATGACTGTTTTGCATCCAACTGAAGGGGAAGGCTGTGACAGCAGGAACAGCTCTATTCCTGAATGACCACACAGGGGTAGCCAGGCTGTGCAGCCTTGGGGAGCAGTCGGCACTGCTCCCACTCCCTGCCCTGAGGCCTTCACCCCGACAACTTCTGCACCCCTGCCCCTCTTACCCTGAGCCCCCTTCACCTCCTTACCCCCTGCCCTAACTCCTGCACCCTGAAGGATTGAGCAAAGCCAGGTAAATCTTCTAGTGCAGGAATGGGGAACCTAAGGCCTGGGGTCTGGATGCGGCCTCTGGCTTGCCTAGATATGGCCTCAAAGGCTCAGGGCTCTCCACTCCCTTGCCGGTTCCCTGCATACATAATCTACTAGCCTGGGCCCTTCTGGACTCTGGTGTACAAGGAGAGTGTGGGTCAGTGCCCCCGATCCAAAAAAGTTTCCCCACCCCTGCAATAGTTCTATTTAATTAAACACAATGGGTATAATCCAGGCTACAGGGATGTCTGCCAAACTCCTGAAATCCACACTTATTAAAAGCATAATGCTCACTATTTATTTAGAACATATTAGTAAAATAGAAGTTAAGGACTAACACAAATTTATAACTCGAGTGCCTGGAAAAAAAAATCAAGGTTAAGCTTGATTTTCAATTTTCAGCTCCAATTATGGACATTTCTTCAAAACAGAATGTTCAGAATGAAACTTTTTCAGGCATTTGTTCGTTGCCTGATCTTTTTTATAAGCAGGGTATTTGTCCATCACTGTACTACAATATATACCTATAAAATATTACTGCGCCATCATCACAGATGTAGAGGGGCCAGACATTCAATGTAGACACTTTAGGATTCCAGTCCAAGTCCTGGTGGATCTCTAGTACTGATATATCACAGGGAAATGTGCCTCTACCCTGGAAAGAAGCAATTATTTAGTGAATAAATCATCCAAACATCATAATGATATGTGCACTCCAAATCAGTACATAGAGTTATAAAATTTACAATTTTGCTTACCTTAGCAAATTCTATGCATTCCAGGGGTATTCCACTAATTTCACTAAGCTGTAAAACATTTTCGATACATTAATTTATTTCATACAAAGAGAAACAGTTTCATGGAAACATCATACAGAAAAACACATGAACATCTGTAAGCCTTAAAACTGTAAAGGACAGTAAGAAATTTTAAACTCATCAATGATGCAAAAATTAATTCAGAATTGCAGGAAAAGAAACCTATTAATCAATATTCCATATGTCACAATTTATTCTTAAGCAATGGTTATCTCAAGGAAATAGCTGGTGCTTTTTAGTACAAGTTGGTGCATGACATAGGAGTCACAGCTAACAATTCTGAGATATTCTTAAATAATATCCTATTTCCAAAAGCATGGAGTGGACAGAAAAAAATAAAATAAATTAAAATATAAACAGTTAACACCCCTATTACATCATTGGCTCCAGCTGTTGGTTCTAAATATTAAAAACCATGTTATTTATACAACTTATTGGCTGTGTCTACATTGGCATCCCTTTCCGGAGAAGGGATGCTAATGAGACACTTCGGAATTGCAAATCCGTGGGGGATTTAAATATCCCCGCAGCATTTGCATTTACATGGCTGCCGCTTTTTTCTGGCTCAGGGTTTTTGCCAGATTAAAGCGCCAGTGTAGATGCGATTCTCCGGAAAATAAGCCCTTTTCCGGAAGATCCCTTATTCCTACTTGAAAGGAATAATGAGGGATCTTCCGGAAAAGGGCTTATTTTCCGGAGAATCACGTCTAGACTGGCGCTTTTCTCCGGCAAAAACCCCGAGCCGGAAAAAGCAGCAGCCATGTAAATGCAAATGCCGCAGGGGATATTTAAATCCCCCACGGATTTGCAATTCCAAAGTGTCTCATTAGCATCCCTTTTCCGGAAAGGGATGCCAATGTAGACACAGCCATTGTGTTTATCAAATGTATATAAAAAGCAACAATCTGACAAATGCTAAAAGACTGATGAATCATATCATCCCTTCCTTCCACCAATAAATTTCTATTGACTGAAAATTTGTCTCGTACCACATCTTAAATGTCAACTTCAAGCTTTTGCATAGTGTAGGTGTGAACAAGTTAAAGAGATGAGGCCATAAAAAGCATGTTGCCAACTGCTCCCTGTAGATCAGTGGTCTTCAACATTTTTACACCCAAGATCACTTTTTAAATATCAGGACAAGCCAAGATCATCCCTTCCCTAAGACCCCACCCCTTCCTCAAGGACCCATCCTCTTTGCTCCCCTCCTCTCCATCACTTACTATCCCCAGCCCTTACTCTCTCTCACCGGGTTGAGACAGAAGGTGTGGGCTCTGGGGTGGGAATGAGGGATTTGGGTGTGGGAAGGGGTGAGAGGTGCAAGCTCCGAAAGGAACTTGGATGCAGGAGGATATGGAGAAGGGGATGCTGGCCTGGGGAGGGGGCTCAAGGCTGGAAAGTGTTGGGGTCAGGTGGAAGGTTGAGATGCTGAGCAAGCCATAGGATTGTGGATGTGAAGGTGCAGGAGTTTGGGTTAGAGTGTATGAGGGGTTCAGGACACAGATTTGCAGTGTGTGGATGGTGCAGGAGTGTTGTGGCACAAGACTGTGGATATGGGGGTGCAGGACAGGGGGTTCCAGTGTATGATGGGCTCAGGTTTGGAGTCTGGGATATGTGTGTGCGTGTGTGCTAGAGTGTTATGATGTTGCGGCCAGAGGGGGCTGGGCCCCAACTGGGGGCTTGTTGCCCAGGCTTCATCATATATATTGTAGCCCAATGTCAGAGTCTGTAACGCAGAAATGCTGGCTGTTCCTTCTGGGCAGCACTGTTGCCTGAAATGCTGGCTGTTCCTTCTGGGCAGCGCAGCTGCTGAAATGCTGGCTGTTCCCTCTGGGCAGCCCATGGTGCATGGGGAGTGCGGGGCCCAAACAGCCACTTGCTCTACTTGCTCCCCCGCGACAACCCAGCTGAGCGGTGCAGAAGTCAGCTGAGTGCCATGGCGGGAGGGGAATGGGGGGCGGGGGCGGTGACGTGCGGCGTGACAGCAGCTACAGGCCCCACTCCCTGGCTGTGAACATCACCGCCCCGCCCCCTCTTTTCCCCTCCCTCCTTGGCGCTCGGCTGACTTCTGCACCGCTCAGCCGGGCTGCCTCTTGGTAGCAAGCGGCACAAGAAGCCATTTAGGCTCCATGGGTCCCCCGAGTGACAGGCAGAAGGGGGAGGAGAAGAGAAAGAGAGGCAGGAGGTGGAGGAGAGCTGAGGGGGGGGGGAGGCAGTAGGAGGAGGAGGAGGAGGAAAGAGAGAGAGAGAGACATGGAGCGAGAAAATGGAGGCTCAGGAGAGACCGATGTGGAGGACAGACCTGAAAATCCCATTTTATGACTGGTTAATGGGCTAGTTTTTAAATAAAGTACTACGTCAAAATGTTTCAGCATTGTCTTTATTTATGAGGGGGCAGAGAACCTGTTTTGATTCAGGGGTAACTGACCCACAGAAAAGTCAGTCGAGGCCACTCAAGTGAGATGCAAAAAAAACACAACCCCTCCAAAACCCCACAAGCCTCACTGCTGTGGCCCCAACCAAAACATCTCACTCCTCTGGCATTCTAGTCCCAGGCCAGATTAACTCTTCTGGCGTACCAAGGTTAGTGGCATTTTTGGGCTCCTCTACAATCTGAGGTGGGGCCAAAAATGAGGGATCCAGTGAGTGGGATAGGGATGGGGGTACAGAATCTAGGTGGAAAATAAGAGTACAGGAGCAAGCTGTGGGTTGGTGTCTGGCCAGGAGAGAGGGGGCAGAAGCAAGGTGCTCGTGGAGGTCAGTGATGGTGGGGTTTGGGCAGGGAGTCTGGCCAGGGATCAGGAGCAGGGTGCTAAGACAGGGTGCTGGTGGGTACTCCCCACTTGCCCCAAAAAGCCAGTGTGGTGTCTGAAACACCAGTCTGTTGCGCACCAGGGACTTCCTTCCCCCTGCTGCCTTGCAGTGGGGCGGAGGGAAGTAATAGGACTCCCAGGACTGCGCCAGCTTCAATTGCTTAGGCAGAATGAGCTGTTGCGGGAAGCGGAGGAGCAGGGCATGCACTGCCTATGCAGTTGGAGCTGGCACAGTCCCAGGACTCCTATTCCCCCCCCACATTCCCCCGTGCAGGAAGGCAGCAGGGGGGAAGGAAGTCCCCAGCGCATGATGAAAACAGTGTTTCAGGTACCATGCCGCTGTTTGGGGGGTGGAGGGGAGAGCAGCCCATGCACTTCCTGGACCTAGTGCGCAGCTGCAGAACTCCCCCTCACCCCGCAGAAAGCCCATTCTACCTCCATTGTCACTGGAGGTAGTGTCAATGCGGGGTTCTTCTTGGGGTTGAGGAAGATGTGAGGGGGGACCCTCGAAAGCCCCGGGATCGACGGGTTGGTGACCATGGCTGTACATTAACTCTTGAAGGCATACAGCAAGAGTATACCACAAATATTGTGGCACTAAGGCTATGTCTAGACTACCGGGTTTTTCCAAGATACTGGAGGTATCCCAGAAAAACTCTGCTGCATCCAGAGAATGCATCTGCTCTTTCCAGAGAATGCATCTGCTCTTCCACTACTACTATTTTTTTTTTTTTTTTGGCGCAGAAGAGCAGATGTGCTCTATCAGAAGCCTTGTCTTCCTCCTCCCACGAGGAGGGAGGGCTCTTCCGAAAGAGGTTTTTTTCCTGAAATTTGGCCCAGTGTAGACGGGCCAAATTTTGCAAAAGCCTCTTCCAAAAAAATTATTGGAAAAAGGTATACAAATTGCAGAATGCAATTTGCATACCTTTTTCTGATCAAGCTCCATAGTGTAGACATAGCCTTAGTGAAAAAAAGATGGTTTGGGAGAGGTAGGATCCTTTGCCAGTTGGGGATTCAAAATCATCAGTAACTCAATTTGCACCTGGAATCACACAGGAAGACAATACATAATTTAGCATATAAGCATTACATGCTCATGACAGACTACCACACCTATCGAGGAAGACACTATTCTGTGTTAGAGTACCAGAATACATTTGTGTTCAGTCAAAAGAAAACTGAACTTCTAAACAGCAAGGACTTATATATGGTAAGAGAAAGGTTCCTTTGCAGCCTTAGCTGGGATTTCAGCTTCACATCCAATAAAGTCTTTTTCCACTTACAGCTCACCAGGCATTTATAACCAAGATGCAATTGCTGCAATTGAAGTGCCTTCAATCCCTGTGTTCATGCTGTTATTCAGAATTAAAGTGGCTTTAATTTAGGGTATCAATGTTTTTACTACCAAAATCAATTCACCTTCTCTTTTAATTCATCAACACTGCTACTTTCCAGAACTATCTCCTGGAAGGGATCAAGCTTCATCTCTGATGGCCTCCATTGTCTTGATAGAACAGCAAGCTGTGACATAGATTTCATCTTTTCTGCCCCTGCGAAGAGAGATGGCATAATCTTCAGAGCTTTACAGATTCTTATTCGATCTGCAATGAGTTTAAAATACAATGTGTGTACACACACACACACACACACACACACACACACACACACACACACACACAGGAGTGTGCTGACTATTATAGCTATATAACATTCCGTGTAAAAAGGCCAAAACTATCAAAGGTTGAAAAGTGAAATACTTAAAAACCAGGAAATTACAATGTTAATATGCCTGAATAACCTTAACTTTGCACCTCTTTATCTGCACTCTCACAAATATACTGCACAGTCACTTTTTGCACAGGATTCCAAGGAGCTCAAGGAGGACAGTGCTCATTAAACAAGACAGCTGTGTGTATTCCTTTTTTTAGCCACTGGTCTTCATCATGGAGCTCACTGCACACCAAGAGTGCAGGAGATCTGGGGAGGGCAGGGATGGGGGCTCAGACTAACCATCAATATTGAACAGCAGTGAGCATGGTGCTGACCTGTTCATATGATTACCACCTGACCAGTGCTGGAGTGCTGTGGTCAGATCTCTTCAGTGTGTGAGGTTTTGCTGCACTGGTCTTGTCCATCAGTGCCAGGGTTGTGGCATCAGTGCTGTAATCAGCGATGATAGTGCCAGTGCTTTGGCAGGTGCCGGTGCCTTTGCTGGTGCCCATGTGGGTGCTACTGGCTGTAGCTTATGGTGGGATTTAGAATCTGTGCCTGTAGAGAGACACCTCAACGCGGTATCAGAGATGCCGGGTCTGTCTCCCTTACTAACTCTGGGAAAAGGCATGGCTGGCAGGGATCTAGCTGGGCAAACAGGGAGCCAGCCTGTTTCCTGGATGACCTCTCAGACTGGGGATGGGCCGGGGTCTTACCAGCTCAAGGCTCCGAGGGCTGGAGTGACATGTGAAAGCAGCATCCGGAGCCTAAGCTCTCTGTTCCTCCTGGCTCTGGCAGTGAGGCTGCAACAATGAGTGCATTTCTGGGGAATCTGAATGTCGCCCAGGCAGCGGCTGCAGGACAAGTGCCTGTCCAACACAGGCATGGGTTTGTATCATGTTGCAGTTTTTAAAACCCTGGAGAGCCCAGATTTCGTAGTTCTTCTTTTCCTCTTATCTTCATGTTTCTTGGAGGGAAGTTGAGGGAAATAAGTCCTTTTTCTTTTTTGGTCTCCCCCCCTCTCTTTTTTTTTTTTAAATGAAGGAGGATAGAACAGAGAATTAAATAAACTGCTGAGAGAAAATCCAACACTAAGTTAAACTGTGTTTCATGACTAGATGGGCCCTGAGGCTGAGGAAAGGAACTCTGTTTGTGACCGAGGACTGTAACAAAGGAATAGAGGAGGGTTGAGCAGTGTGCGCAAGGTGCTAAGGCATGAATGAAGCAAATCCTTATCTGATAGTCGACAGGATAGTTGACTAGTCGCTCCCCCCCTTGCTGCCTCTGAGATAGATGGAGCAAGGGAGGAGAGAAGAGGGGGATACTTAAAAGCAGCAGTGCCGCACAGAGCCCAGGATCAGCTGCTCCATGCAGCGCTGCCACTTTGAATGCTGCAGGGAGCCTGGCGTCAGGCTCCTCAAGGCATTTCAAAGCAGCAGCACTGCGTGGAGCCTGGGATCATCTGGGGATTCCCCAGCTGAACCCAGGTGCCGCGTGGTGCTGCCGCTTTGAAATGCCGCTTGGAGCCTGGGATCACATGGCAGGCCAGCTTTGACATGTACAAGAGTCCACAGTGAAGGCGCTTATGAATTTCAAAGAGAAAGCGCAGCATGGAGCCTGGGGCTAGTGCGGGACTCTGGGGCCCGCTGGGGCTCTCATACATTTCAAAGGCGGAATGCGAAAGTGCTTATTAACTAGTCAATGGAAATTCAATCGACTACTCGACTACCAAATTAATAGCTACTTAACATCCCAACTGAAAACTCCCATCTGCAGCGCTGGGATGACCCAACACCTACAGTGGAGCACCCACAAGGACAGCACTCAAAGAAGAACTTCCCTTTTTATTTGAAAGGGCTATTAATTCTGAAGTTAAATTATAACATTGTAAATAAAAACTATTAACCACTGATCAAAGCATACAAGAAAAGAAGTAAATTATATTAATTTTATGATCCACTATGATGTCTTGTGTTGAAAACAGAAACTAGTTTGTCAGTGAATCTCTATATCACATGAAAGGTTTGGAGTCCAAACCTTAGGGGAAAAATGAGCAGGCCCTACTCACCTTCCTAAAATAATTGTATTGAGAACACCAATACTGGCAGGTTGTGATTCGTGCAATATGCATGAGGACTAAAGGACCGATGCTCATGAGGAACTGAAATTACCACTCAAAGTGGTAGGCATTGCTACATTCTTAGCATCTGACACCTATAGTCACAACTGCAATCATTCCACCTATATTCCATCTCTTCCACCAGTATCTCATTCTGACACGAAAGTTTTCAAAGAAACTATTAACAAAGAACTTCTCTGATATTTTTCAAAACTGAAGCCAGAGGACTATGTATATGTGAGCTTTCATCACACAGCTACACAACTACAAAAAAGACAAGCAATGAATCTAGAGTTGTAAGCGACTAGTCAACTACCTGATAAGAAAAAGCTTATCATATAGTCAACTAGTCCCTCGACTAGTCCCCCACCCTGCCTCTATCAGAAATTGGCCACCTTAAAAGCCAGTTCCCACCAGCACCGCCTACGGGGGACAGGGGGTAGCAGGGACCAGGCATGAGCCAGGAATCAGCTGATTCCTGGCTGGTGCCCAATCTCAGACACTGCATCTGTGCTTTTTAAATGTATTAAGAGCTTGCTGGCTCTTAATAGATTTAAAAGGCAGAGACGCAGTGGGGTTAGCTCCTGGGGCCGGGAGCTAACCCTGCAGCAGCTCCCCCACTTATCAACTAGTTGATGGAAAATCGCTCGATTAGTTGATTAAACGAAATTTAATATCCCTAACTGAATCATGGCTAACTTATTTTAAGCTTCAGAGGGGTAGCCGAATTAGTCTATGACAGGAAAAACTTAAAGAACAACAAATAGTCTGGTAACACTTTAAAGACTAACAAAACATGTAGATGGTATCATGAGCTTTCATGGACACAACCCACTTTTTTTTTTTAAATTTCCCTTCTCTCTCTCTATTATTCTTTTTTAAGGACACTAGTACTGCTGGTCTGAACAAACAAAAGAGGTTACCTACCTTGTAACTGTAGTTCTTCGAGATGTGTTGCTCATGTCCATTCTGATTAGGTGGTGTACGCACGCCGCGTGCACAGATTCCGGAGCTTTTTTTCCCTTAGCAGTATCCATAGGGCCAGCAGGGAGCCCCCTGGAGTGGCATATATACCGGTGCATATATACCCCTGCTGGCCCCTCCACACCCTCAGTTCCTTCTTGCCGGCTCCTTCCAACACAGGGAGGTGGGTGGGATGCAGAATGGACATGAGCAACACATTTCGAAGAACTACAGTTACAAGGTAAGTAACCTCCTCTTCTTCGAGTGCTTGCTCATGTCCATTCTGATTAGGTGAGTCCCTAGCCGTGTCCCCCCTCTGGAGGCGGGGTCGGAAGGTGACTAACTACTCCATTATCATTCTGCAGAGCACAGAACTGCCCTCCCGACGGCAGCATCCTCCCTGGCCAGTTGCGTAATTGCATAATGCTCTGCAAAGGTGTGCACCGATGACCAGGTTGCTGCCCTGCAGATTTCCAGGATCAGCACGCAGGCCAGGAACGCCGCCGATGTTGCCTGGGCTCTCGTGGAACGTGCTGTTATGCGCAGCGATCTGCCCACACCCTCGTAACACAGCCGAATGCAGGAAGTAATCCACGAGGATATACGCTGCGCCGAGACTGGCTGCCCACACATTCTTTCCGCCACTGAAATAAACAATTGAGTTGACTTACGGAACTCTCGTGTCCTATCTATATAAAAAGCCAACGCCCTCCTAACATCCAGGCATGCAAAGCATGTTCCCTGGGCGACGTGTGTGGCTTGGGGTAAAACACTGGCAGGTAAATATCCTGGGACATATGGAAGTGCGAGACAACCTTGGGAAGAAACCCCGGGTGTGGACGCAACCTCACCTTATCTTTAAAAAACACCGTGTAGGGTGGTTCTGAGGGGAGAGCCTTAAGCTCTGACACCCTCCTGGCCGAGGTGATGGCCACGAGGAAAGCTACCTTATAGGACAGGTGCTTCAAATAGCATGAAGCCAGAGGCTTGAACGGAGGCTTCATAAGGGCAGTCAGGACCAGGTTAAGGTCCCAAGTCGGGACCGGAGGTCTCTCGTATGGCATCATTCTGTCAATTGCCTTCAGAAATCTTTTAACCAAGGGATTGGCAAAGATAGACCTTTGACCGTCCCCCCCCCGGCGTGGAAAGCCGCTATGGCCCCCAGATGTACCCTTAGGGAGGCTGTGGCCAGGCCCTGTTTTCGCAGGTGGAGAAGGTATTCCAAAACAGTCGGGACTGCCCCTTCACCCGGAGCGAGCATCTTGCCCTCCAGCCACGAGGTAAACCTCTTCCACTTAGCCTCCTAAAGGGCCCTAGTGGACGGCTTTCTGCTTTCTAGGAGGACCTCATGGATTGCTCTAGAGCAAGCCTGCTCCATCACTGAGAGCCACTGAGGAGCCACGCTGCTAGGTGCAGAGATGGTAGGCTCAGGTGGAGTGCTATCCCGGCCTCGCAGCTGAGTGATTAGATCCGGCACGAGGGGTAGCCTGAGCGGGCCCCTCCACAGTCAGATCCAGCAGGGTGGTGAACCAGTACTGCCGAGGCCACACTGGCGCTATCAGGATGATCTGGGCCCTGAACCTCAGCACTCTGAGGAGTGTGTCGTGGATCAGAGGGAACGGGGGGGGAAGGCATAGAGTAGGCCCCTGGGCCAGCTGATCTGCAGTGCATCGCCCCAAGAGCCCAGACCATGTCCCATGTACGAACAGTATTCCCTGCACTTGGTGTTGCTCAGAGTGGCAAACAGGTCCAGGCGGGGAGACCCCCACCTTTGGAAGACCCCGTGAAGTACATCCCACCTTAGCACCCACTTGTGTGCCTGGATCGAGCGGCTGAGCCTGTCTGCTAGCCCGTTCCTGGTTCCCGGGAGGTGAGATGCCTCCAGGTAAATACCGTGGGCTATACACAGTTCCCATAGATCGAGGGCTTCCGGGCCCCACCCTGCTTGTTGATATAAAACATGGCCATAGTGTTGTCTGTCAACACTGCCACCACTCTGTTCTGTAGGTGGGGAAGGAACGCCCTGCAGGCCAACCTGACTGCCCGCAGTTCCTTGATATTTATATAGAGGTGAACCTCCTCTGTTGACCACGTACCTTGCGTTCTGAGGTTGCCGAGGTGAGCGCCCCATCCCACGTCCGAAGCGTCCGTGACCAGCTGCACTGACGGGGACGGTTTGGTGAATCGGACCCCCACACACACCGTGCCCTCGTCCTTCCACCAGTCCAGTGAACGAAGAATGTCCTGAGGGATAGTCACTACTGCATCTAGCGGCGACCTCAAGGGGTTGTGCACTACCCTGAGCCACCCCTGCAATGGGCGCACACGCAGCCTGGCGTGTTGGACCATGTAAGTGCACGCTGCCATTTGGCCTAGGAGCCTCATACAGGTCCTCGCTGTCATAGTTGGGAACTCCTGCAGCCCCACTATTAGCAAGTGAATAGCCATGAATCTGTTTCTCGGTACAGACGCCTTGCCCAAAGGCGAGTCTAGATGGGCCACCACAAAGTCTATGACTTGCGTGGGATCTAGGAAGGATTTGGCATCGTTTATGAGGAGGCCGAGGCTCTCGAACAAAGCCCTGGCCCATGAGACATGATCCAATACCTGTTCTCGAGATTTGACCCCTTATGAGCCAATCGTCCAGATATGGAAACACTTGGACCCTGTGCCGCCGCAGAGACGCGGCTACCACCGTCATACATTTGGTAAAGACTCTCGGGGCTGTACACAGTCCAAATGGGAGGACCATAAACTGGAAGTGGTCCTGTCCCACCGTGAACCTTAGAAATTTTCTGTGACTTGGAAAAATTGAAATATGGAAGTACGCATCCTTCAAATCAAGAGCAGCGTACCAGTCCCCCTTTTTGAGTGATGGGATGATGCAAGCTAGCATCACCATCCTGAACTTTGCTTTCCTTATAAAGGTGTTCAGGTTTCGGAGGTCTAATATGGGACGCATGCCCCCTTTTGCCTTGGGTACTAGGAAATAGCGGGAGTAGAAACCCTTTCCTTTCACGTCTGGTGGGCACTCTATGGCCCCTAGCGTCAACAGGTTGGACACCACCTGCCGAAGGAGTGTCTCGTGAGAAGGGTCCCTGAAAAGGGAAGGGGAGGGAGGGTGGGAGGCAGGGCAGGAAAGGAAGGGGATAGTATATCCCTGCTTTACCAGGTCCAGGACCCAACGGTCTGACGTGATCTTTATCCATTCTGGTAAAAGAGGGAAAGACGGTCCCCAAAGAGTGGACAGGTAGGTGCGACTGGTACTCTGCTCTCTGGCGTACCTTCAAAATGAGGGCTTAGTTTGGTGACCAGGTGACGGTCCTGAGCCTCTCTCGGAGTCTGACCGAGGGCCCCTACGCCTGCCTCTAAAGATGTCAGGACAGCTATTGTTACGGCCCCTCCTGCGGCCCCTATCATTGTTTTGCCCCCATATGGGGTAGGGTCTAGCCTAGAAGGAGCGCCTCTGAGGCGCTGGGGTATGTATCCCTAGCGACTTCAATGTCGCTCTTGAGTCTTCCAAGCTATGAAGCTTGGAATCAGTCTGCTCTGAAAACAAGCGCGGCCCCACAAAAGGCAGGTGCTGAATAGTGGTCTGCACCTCGGGCAGGATGCCAGACACCTGCAACCACGCACTACGCCTCATGACCACCCATGGCCATAGTGCGGGCTGACGAATTGGCCGCATCCAAGGCTGCCAGGAGAGAGGTACGCGCCACTGCCCTCCCCTCTTCCGTCAGGGCCCCGAACTCCTGGCGGGATTCAGGGGGAAGCTGGCTGACAAATTTCTGCATTGATGTCCACGTGTTAAAAGCATAACACCCCAGCATTAGTGGCTGGTTAGCTATACGTAGCTGGATGCCCCCCGTGGCGTAGGCCTTCCGGCCAAGCAGGTCCAATTTCTTAGGCTCCTTCGCCTTCGGTGTAGGACCTAGGGGCTCTTTGCGCTCCTTCTGCCCTGCAGCCTGTACCACTATGGATCCCGGTGCCGGGTGGTTAAAAAGATGCTCGTGCCCTGCCTGGGGAACGTAGTACCTTCTCTTGACCCCCTTTTGGGTCGGCGCAATAGAAGCCGGCGTCTGCCACAGAGTTTTGGACAGTTTGTCCACCGTTTTATTCAGTGGGATCGCCACTCGGCCAGGGCCCGCTGCCGCTATGATGTCCACCATAGGATCTTGGTCCTCGTGAACCTCCTCGTGCTGGACTGCAAGATTGACCGCCAGCCTTTGGAGCAGCTCCTGGTGCGCCCTGGAGTCCATTGACGGGGGCTGGGGTGCGGGGTCGGCCAGGGCCTCGTCCAGCGAAGATGATGAGAACTCCCTCGAGGGGACTGCCTCCTCCTCGCCGAGCTGTGCCCCTGGTTCCCCCTGGGCAGAGATGTCCATATAGACTGAGTCCGGCTGGGACACAGCCTCCTGCCCTTGACCGATTACCGGCGGTCTTGGCATTGCTACCATGGAAGAGCTGTCTCCAGGCGGAGGAGTTGTCAAAGGGGTGGCAGATGGGGTGCTGCTCCTACGGGACAACCCCACCACCGGCACCGTAGGGGGAGGCCCGTGGGCCTGGTGGTACGCCCAGGGCGTCCAGAATGACCACTGAGGTTGCCCCTGCCACTGCTGCTGGTCCACTGCTTCCCGGTGAAATGATCTGACCGATGAGCGAGACCTATGACGGGGTCGTGACTTGTATGATGACCTGGCCGATGCCACCGATTCAGCCTCAGACTCCGAAGAGTACTCTGATGCCGACCAGGGAGGGACCGATGAAGCCTGCACCTTTCGCTGTGCTGCCATGGCCGATGGCTTGACTCTGTGCACCGCATGCGGTGCCGGTGGGGTCATAAGTGGAGGTCCTTGCTGTAGCGGTACCGTGCCCAGCTGCATCTGATAGGCCGGTAAGTAACCCACCGGTGCCGCCATGTGCTGCGGTACCGCGGCCTGCTGCTGGGTTGGTGCTCCCATGGTGTGAGCAGTGATCGGTGCCGGGAGGGGCATCAGCGTCGGTGCCGTGCGGGGAGCCGGCTGTGGCACCGCGGTCGGCGTATAGTACGGTGCGGGGCCCTACACCGCCCAAGGGCCCGTCTGTGGCACCAGACCCTGCACCGGTGCCGATGCCCCTGGCGCCACAAGCGCGCTCACTCCCGGTGCCACTGGTGCTGCCAGGAAGGGGCCCGGGGTCGGTGCCAGCGTTCGACCCGGCTCCAGTGCCGGTGCTCTACCCGGCACCGGGAAGAGCTTCTGCAGGGTCGAGGCCTGCCCTTCGCCCAGAGGGTCCCACGACCCGGCCATAGCCTGCTGGGGGGCACTCGAGGCCGATGCCGGCGCGGTCCGCTCCTGCGGCACCAGGCCCTCTCCTTCGTCCGCGGCCATTTGAATGAGGTCCCAGGCCGCCTCAAAGGTTTCTGGGGTGGAGGGCCAACTGACCTCTCCTATCCCCGCGGACTGCCCCGGGCTCTTGCCCTTGTCCGGGCTGCGCCTCTTTTTGGAGGCCTTAGAAGAAAGGTGCCCCTCCTTAGGGCGCACCTTCTGGGCACTCCTCTCCGCCGAGCATCCCCTCGAGCTCTTGGAGGCCCTCAGCACCGGGGACTGCAATCTGTGCCTCGGCGCCTTGTCCGTCTGAGGGTGGTGCCTGGCCGACATGGGTGCCGCCGACGGTGCGCTGCGGGCAGAGTGAGGCCGCTCCTCGCTCTGAGGCTGCAGTGCCAACTCCATTAGTAGGAGTTTTAGCCAGGAGTCCCTCTCCTTTTTGGTCCGGGGCTTAAAGCTCTTACAGATAGAGCAGCTTTCAGCTCGATGGGCCTCACCCGGACACTTTAGGCAGTCGGAGTGGGGATCTCCGCAGGGCATAGGTTTGGAGCAGGAAGCACAGGGTTTAAAGCCCTGGGGCCCTGGCATGCCCTCCCCTCACAGGGAGGGTTCCGCTGTGCTCCCCTATCTAACTAAATATTTACAGTACTTAACAACTACTTAACTAGATAAACTTCAACTAGAACTATAATACAACAGATAAGAAATACAGCTGCTAAGAGATAGGCTATCAGCCTGAAAGCATGCCTCCAGCTACCGTCAGGGGCGGTAAGAAGCAACTGAGGGTGTGGAGGTGCCAGCAGGTATACCGGTATATGCACCAGTATACCGGCGCCACTCCAGGGGGCTCCCTGCTGGCCCTATGGATACTGCTAAGGGAAAAAAAGCTCCGGAATCCATGCATGCGGCACACGTACACCACCTAATCCGAATGGACATGAGCAAGCACTCGAAGAATCTGAATCCCCAGATCTCCTTCACCAATCTTGAAAAATTCTTCTCCTCTGTGCTCTTGGGGCATGTAAATTTTTGATAATTAACTAAAATAATAGAATTGTTTTAATCATCTTGTTATGTGCAGGCAAGAAGACTGTACCTCAGCTGGAAAGGTGCAATTCAGAAGGCGGCATTGAGCTACCATCCGAGTCCTCAGATTTAGAAAATACACTATAACCTGAAAAAAGTCCAATTTTACCTATCTTCAGGAAAGTAGAATGTAGACTATAGTGAACCTAAAATAATTCAAGTAGCCAACATTCAACAAAAAAAAAAAATCTATGTAACATGCTGCTATTAACTGAAGAATTCTACTGCATTAACACACAAAAATGCATATATCCACAGAAGATAAATTCATTTTGATACAATTTATATGTGTGTATATAGTGGGGTCCCCCAAGGATCTGTCCTGGGACCTATCCTATTCAACTTGTTTATAAATAATCTAGAGAAAGGGTTAAAGAGTGAGGTGGCAAAATTTGCAGATGATACCAAACTGCTCAAGATAGTTAAGACCAAAGCAGACTGGAGAGCTTCAAAAAGATTTCACCAAGTTAACTGATTGGGCAACAAAATGACAAATGAAATTTAATGTTGACAAATGTAAAGTAATGCACATTGGAAAACATAATCCCAACTATATATACACAATATCATAGAACTGGAAGAGACCTCAGAAGGTCATCAAGTCCAGCCCCCTGCTCTAGGCAGGACCAATTCCAATATGATAGGGACTAATTTGGCTACAACTACTCGAGAGAGAACTTGGAGTGATCGTGGATCACATCCACTCAATGTGCAGTGGCAGTCAAAAAAGCAAATAGAATGTTAGGAGTCATTAAAAAAGCGATAGAGAATAAGACAGAAGATTTCTTAATGCCTCTATATAAAACCATGATATGCCCACATTGTGAATACTGCATACAGATGTGGTCACCTCATCTCAAAAAAGATATATTGGCACTGGAAAAGGTTCAGAAAAGGGCAACAAAAATGATTAGGGGTTTGGAACAGGTTCTATATGAAGAGAGACTTGGACTTTTCAATTTACGAAAGAGGAGATAAAGGAGGGATATGACGGAGGTCTATAAAATCATGACTGGTAAAAAAAGTGAAGAAAACAGGATTAACAACTGTAACTGTTGTTCGAGATGTGTTGCTCATGTCCATTCGAATGAGGTGTGCGCGTGCCACGTGCACGGTTTCCCGGTGCATTTTTCCCCAGTGGTATCGGTTGCGCCGGCAGGTCGCCCCCTGGAGTGGCGCCACTATAGCGTAAGTATCCCTGCCGGCCCTTCTTTCTTGCCGGAGACTCCAACGCAGGGAGGTAGTCGAATGGACACGAACAATACAACTCGAAGAACAATTACAGGTAAGTAACCCTGTTTTCTTCTTTGAGTGGTTGCTCATGTCCATTCAAATGAGGTGACTTCCAAGCCTTCCCACCGGTGGTGGGGTCAGAGCCACCTCTCGAGAAAGAGAGACACACACATAGAACCATAACCAGAACTATAACTTTAATAAACACAACTGAAACATAACACCTGAAGTCAACAGCATGGACAACACAAACACATGATCACGACAAGCCAACCTGCAGTCTAGCTTGTACTAATGTCAATTTTTTTTTTTTTTTTTTTTTTAACAGAACGGAACCCAGGACAGCGGCGCCTGTGCGGCATCCTCTCAGGCCTGTGGGGTGAGCGTATAGTGCTCTGTGAACGTATGAACAAAGGACCACGTGGCTGCTCTACAAATCTCAAGGATCAGGACTCGTGCCCCAAAGGCCACCGAGGAAGCACGCACCCTAGTGCAGTGTGCCAACACTCGCGGCAGTTCCCTTCGCGCCAAGGCATAACACTCTAATACAGAAAGATATCCACACTGACAGCCTCTGTGCTGACACTGGAAGCCCTTTCATTCGCTCAGCATATGCAAGAAACAGCTGTGACGACTTTCTAAATGGTTTTGTCCTATCTATATAGAACGCTAAGGCTCGCTTCACATCTAGGGAATGCAACGCCTGCTCCTTAGGGGAGCGGTGCGGTTTGGAAAAAAACCTGGAAGGTATATGTCCTGGGACATGTGAAAGGCTGACACCACCTTCGGGAGAAACGCTGGGTGGGGGCAATATCTCACCCTATCACGAAAAAAAAACCAGGTAAGGAGGCTCCACAGTTAGGGCACGGAGCTCCAATACCCTCCAAGCTGACGTAATGGCTACTAGAAACACCACCTTAAAACACAGATACTTAATGGGGCAGGAGCTCAAGGGCTCAATGGGGGACCATGAGCTTCCTCAACGCTAAATTAAGATCCTACTGAGGAACAGGGGCCCTGACATGGGGAAACAACTTCTCCAAACCCTTGAAGAGCATCTTAACCAGGGGGTCTGAAATAATGAACTGCCCCCACACCCTTCATGGAAGGCTGTGAAAGCCGCCAAATGTACCCGAATCAAGGGGTGGACAGCCCCCCCCCCCCACCCCCTGGTGCAAACCAAACAAATAGTCCAGGACCATTGGAACAGGGGCCTGGGAGGGACAAATCCCCCCTCTGGGGTCCAGACCGAGAAGCGTCGCCACTTAGCCGCGTAGGACAGCCTGGCAGTTGGTTTCCTACTGCCCAGGAGAACCTCCTGCACCCCTTGCGAGCACTCCCTCTCGGGGGGTTTTAGCCATGGACAAGCCAAGCTGTCAGTCCAGGGACTGGACTTCAGGGTGGTACAGGATGCCCCCTTCGCTGGCCTGCGTGATCAGGTCCTGGGTCGGTGGCAAAGCGGCCTGGCCCTCATCATTTCCTGCAGAATGGGATACCAGAACTGCCTGGGCCAGACTGGGGCTACCAGAATTACTCGCGACCTGAACAGCCTAATCCTGAAGCAAAATGCAGGACAATGTAGCACTTTAAAGACTAACAAGATGGTTTATTAGATGATGAGCTTTCGTGGGCCAGACCCACTTCCTCAGATCAAATAGTGGAAGAAAGTAGTCACAACCATATATACCAAAGGATACAATTAAAAAAATGAACAAATATGAAAAGGACAAATCACATTGCAGAACAGAAGGGGGATGCGGGGGGGGGGGGGGAGGAAGGAAGGTAAGTGTCTGTGAATTGATGATATTAGAGGTAGGGAGAGTGGGATAATCCTGGTGAGCACATTGGAGATCAGGGGAAATGGAGGGAATGCATACAGTGTCCCCATAGGCCATGGCGAGGTCAGGGCATCTCCCTTCGAGCCCACCCCCAAGCCCAGGAGGCAGAAATATTGAGGGCATTTCCTGTTCCCCTCGGTGGTGAACAGATCCACCTGGGGACAGCCCCACTGATGGAAGAGTTGGGACACCACCTCGTCCTTCAGGGACCACTCGTGGACTCTGAAGGACTTGCTAGGTGAGTCTGCCAGCATATTTGTGCACCCCAGCAAGTAAGCCACTTGCAAGCGGATGTTGTGCACGATGCAAAACTCCCATAGCTGAAATGCGCAGGCACCCCGCTTGTTTATGTAGAACACAACAGCTGTGTTGTCCATCAGCACCGAGACCAGGTTCCCCGAGAGCAGGGTCAGGAAAAACTCGCAGGCTCTCCTGACTGCCCTCAGCTCCTGCAGATTTATATGAAGCAACCTCTCCTGGGGGTCCCACAGACCTGTGTCCTGTGCGTGAGCAGGTGCGCTCCCCAACCATCGTCGGAGGCATCGGTAACTAACTGGGCCAACGGCAGTTCCGTGCAAAAAGGAACTCCCCGCTCACACCTCGCTCTCCAACATCCACCAGTGCAGTGAGGCAACAATGTCCCGAGGCACGGTCAGGATCTGGTCCCATCTCGCCCTGGCCGAACGACCTCGCCGGCCGTGCCTGAAGCGGTCTGAGTTTCAGCCTGGCTTGTCGCACTACATAGGTGCAGGCTGCCATGTGGCCAAGAAGCCTCATACATGTCTGGGCAGTCATCAGCGGGGAGCGCCGCAGGTTGGCCACCAAGCCCCCGATTGCCTGGAATCTGGATGCCAGGAGATACGCACGTCCCCCCTGGCATCCAGGGTGGCCCCCACGAGTTCTATGACCTGGGTCGGTGTTAGTTTTGACTTTTCCTCGTTGACGACGAGACTGAGTCCATTGAAGAGGGCTTGTGAGAAACCTATGTGGGCGATCACCTGGTCCCTTGACCTGCCCCGATTAGCCAGTCATCCAGGTAGAGGAACACCTGAACTCCCAGCCTCCTGAGGTAAGCAACCACCATGCACTTTGTAAACACCCTTGGTGCCATCGAGAGTCCAAAGGGGAGCACAGTAAAACCCCCTGCCCTCCAGAGAGGAGGGGACCCTTTCCACCGCTCCTTTCTCCTAGTGTGGTGACCTCCTGCTCGAGCAGGGCCCTGTGGGATGGGGCCCTGGAGACGGACAGAGAGGGGGAGAGGGAAGGGTGGGAACCCAAAAAGGTGATAGAATACCCCCGGGAAATGACATCCAGGACCCATTTGTCCTCAGTGATGGCCAACCAAGCCCAGACAAAATGGGACAACCGGTTCCCGAAGGGAGGGGAGATCTCGAGGGTCAGTATGCGGTCCCCAGGCGTGCCTTCAAAATGGCTGCTTAGACTGCTGCGGAGGGGGTTGGGTAGCGCCTCTGCCCACGTCTGGCCATGGCCGCTGCCTAGAGTGAGTGTTCGAGCCCTGCGCACTCAGAAACCCCCCAGGCCTCCGCCTCCAATAGTCAAATCACTGGGCCTGGGGTGGAGGTCTGGCCACTGGCCTACTCGGCAGTTGCCTACGCTGCGGAACAGATGTATGGATGCCCAAGGACCTGAGCGTGGACCTGGTGTACTTGAGGCTTTGAAGCCTGGAGTCAGTGTTCTCCGCAAAGAGGGACTTCCCATCGAACGGTAAGTCCTGTACACTGGCCTGCGGGATCCCTGAGACCTGCAGCCAGGCACTGCGCCGCATTACCACCCGAGGCCATGGTCCTAGCGGCCAAGTCCACAGCATCAAGGGATGCCTGCAGGGCTGTACGGGCTATGGTTCTACCCTCCGTAATGAGGGCCGAAAACTCCTGCCTATCCTCCAGGGGCAGTCAGTCATGAAACCTGTCCAGCACTTGCCAGGTATTATATGTGTACCGACTGAGCACTGCCTGCTGGTTGGCAATGTGGAGCTATACTCCCCCAGTGGCATACACCTTGCGACTCATCAGGTCCATACGCTTGGGGTCCTTTGCTTTGGGAGGGGCTGCGGCTGCCCCTCCTTTTGTGCAGCCTGCACCACAATCGAACCCGGCGCTGCATGCGAGTACAGGTGCTTATGCTCCATCTGGGGAACATAATATCTCCTCTTCACCTCCTTGAGGGTAGGGGAGATGGAAGCCAGAGTTTGCCACAAAGTGTTCATAATTTTTGCCACTGTCTTATTCAGTGGCAGAGCCAGCTTAGCTGGGGCGTCCTCAATGAGGATGTCTACCATGGGGTTGGACTCCTCAGTAACCGCCTCCACCAAATTTTCCGCCATGCGGTGGAGCATCTCCTGGTGCAACCTGGCATCCATAGCTGGCTTGGAAGGGGCCGGGGCCGCCAGAGCCTCATCAGGCGATGATGACGCCGATGACTCTCATCCTGCCACTTGCTGGTCTTACACAGCTAGTGCCAGAGGTGGCTGCTGCAACTCCAACGGCTGCTGCAAAGACCCCACAGGCAGCCTCTCCAAGACGCCATGCCCCTGCAGATCGCCCTCCATGGGCAATGGTGGGGGCCGAGACAAGGAGGCTGATGAGGTAGAGCGTCTGCGAGACCCATTGGTCAGACAAGACGGTGGAAGTGGACCCTGCCACTGGTGGTAGGCCCACGGTGTCCAGAACGGCTAGGGTTGCTGCACCTGCGGCACCCATGTCTGCTCAAAACCCGGGGGCACCGCCCAGTGCCGGGAGTCAGAGCGGTACCACGATGACCAGTGGGACGAGCCCAGAGAATGGAGCAACTCAGTTTCAGATTCAGATGACAGCTCTGAAACCGACCAAAGTGGTGCCACAGCAGGCTGGTCTTGCATCACCCCAGGCCTAAAATGTGCCATGGACTCAGGCTTGCCTGAGTGTACAGGAGGCAACATGCATACCGCCTGTCCAGAGGTCGCCTGGTACGGCGGCACCGACCCTGGGGCTCGAACCATCGCTGGCAGTGCCGGGAGCGCCGGTGACAAGGACTGGGACGGTGCAGACGCCGACAGCGACGGCACAGAAAATTGCGGTGCCTGTGTTGAAGCCGGTGCCGAAGATGAAGCTGCCGTCCGCACCAGGCGTAGGGCCAATAATGGTGCGCCCCACACCGACTCAAACAGGCTACGCGTGTCCCATGCTGGCAACAACGGTAGGTCCCCCAACTCTACCGGTGTTGGCCACGTGCCTAGAGGCCTGGGCGACACTGGTGCCCCCGATGCCTGTGGTGCCAAAGACAAGGACCCTTCGGAGGAGATGGGACACAGAGGCAAGGTTGTCAGCTCAATCAACTCTTGAGCCACCTCAAACGTCTCCAGTGTGAAGGGGTGATGTGCCGGGACCGGCACTGGGCTTCTGGCCCTATGCGAAGGCGTCTTATATCGGTGCCCCTCGCCATGCGCCTTCTTGCCCAGCAACCTCCCTCTAGAGTCCTTGAACTTCTTTGGTGCCAGGGACTGGGAGTGGTGCTGAGCTCCTTGGTGCTGTGGTGCGGGGTGGGCTAGAATGGGTTTCCCCGCAGTGACACCGGTGCATTACGCACCGAAAGGTCCCCTGAAGGCATCAGCTGAAGCGCTGATTCCATCAGGAGCAGTTTCAAGCGGGAATCCCATTCCCTCTTAGTGCGAGGCTTGAACCCCCGGCAGATCTTCCAGGAATCAGTGAGATGAGACTCCCCAAGGCACTTAAGACATTTGCGGTGGGGGTTTCCTCTCGGCATGGGCTTAGCACAAGCCGCACAAGGTTTGAAGCCCTGCGGGCCAGGGCAGACAGCCTTAGTTCACTTGGGGGGGAAAGGGTTCACAGGCCCCTGAACCCCCTTGTCCGGAACTTAAGTCTGCTCTGACTCAGCTCCCAGCAACTCAATGCTTAGCCCCCAGGCAGCCACGCCTCTTGCTTTGTTCAGATAGCCCCCACCTAGCCTAGGTGTCAGGCAGCTGGGACATGCCTAAATGTCTCCCCTCAGGGACCATCCCCCGCTGGGCACTGCACACAGTCTCTGCAGACCAGCATAAGGCAATAGGGGTCTCACACCACAACACCGCAACCAGTGGATGCAAAACTAGAGTGGATCCAGGGCCACAAGAGTGGACAGTACCCCCACTCCGTCACAATGTTCATCAATGGCTATTAGGCAGGACGGGTATCATAGAACACTAGAACTGGAAGAGACCTTGAGGTCATCAAGTACACTCCTCTGCCCTCATGGCAGGACCCAGTACCATCTAGACCATCCCTGATAGATGTCTGTCTGTCTAACCTGCTCTTAAATATCTCCAGAGATGGAGATTCCACAACCTCCTTAGTCAATTTATTACAGTGTTTAACCACCCTGACAGGAAGTTTTTCCTAATGTCCAACCTAAATCTCCCTTGCTGCAGTTTAAACCCATTGCTTCTTGTCCTATCCTCAAAAGTCAAGGAGAACAATTTCTCCCCCTCCTCCTTGTGACACCCTTTTAGATACCTGAAAATCACTACCATGTCCCCTCTCAGTCTTCTCCTTTCCAATCTAAAGTCCAATTCTTTTAGTCTTCCTTCATAGGTCATGTTCCTCTAGACCGTTAATCATTCTTGTTGTTTTTCTCTGGACTCTCTCCAAGTCTTCCACATCTTTCTTGAAATGTGATGCCCAGAACTGGACACAATAATCCTGCTGAGGCCTAACCAGCGCAGAGTAGAACGGAAGAATGACTTCTTATGTCTTGCTCACAACACTCCTGTTAATGCATCCCAGAATCATGTTTCCTTTTTGGCAACAGCGTTACACTGTTGACTCATTTAGCTTGTGGTCCACAATGACCCCCTAGATCTTTTTCTGCAGTACTCCTTCCAAGACAGTTGCTTCCCTTTCTGTATGCATTCCTTCCTAAGTGGTGAGGAGTCCTGTGGCACCTTATAGACTAACCGAAGTGTTAGTCTATAAGGTGCCACAGGACTCCTCGCCACTTTTGCAGATTCAGACTAACATGGCTACCGCTCTGATACCTTCCTAAGTGGAGTATTTTGCATTTGTCCTTATTAAACTTCATCCAATTTACCTCAGTCCATTAATGTAGTTCGTCCAGATCATTTTTAATTATGACCCTATCCTCCAAAGCAGCTGCAACCCCTCTCAGCAGCGCATCATCTGCAAAGTTAATAAGCGTACTCTCTATGCCAATATCTAAATTGTTGATGAAGATATTGAACAGAACTGGTCCCAAAACAGACCCCATGCAGAACCCCACTTAGTAAGCCCTTCCAGTGAACCGTTAATAACTACTCTCCGAGAATGGGTATCCAGCTAGTTATGAACCCATCTTATAGTAGCCCCATCTAAGTTATATTTACTTAGTAAACAATTTAGATATTGATAAGGTCATGCGAGACTGCATCAAATGCCTTACTACAGTCTAGGTATACCATGTCCACCACTTCTCCCTTATTCACAAGACTCATTTTCCTATCAAACGAAGCTATCAGACTGGGTTGACATGATTTGTTCTTTACAAATCCATGCTGGCTGTTATCACCTTATTATCTTCTAAGTGTTTGCAGATGAATTCCTTAATTACTTGTTCCATTATCTTCCCTGGCATAGAAGTTAAATTGACTGGTCTGTAGTTTCCTGGTTTGTTCTTATTTCCCTTTTTATAGATGGGCACTGTATTTGACCTTTTCCAGTCTTCTGGAATCTTTTCCATCTTCCATGATTTTTCAAAGATGATAGCAAAAGAATCATACTTCCTCTATCAGCTCCTTGAATATTCTAGGATGCATTTATTCAGGGTAGGAATGGTATCCCTAGCCTCGGTTTCTCTAGAGTTGAGTAAGAACAAGTTACTCACCCTGTGTAGTAACGCGGATTCTTCGAGATGTGCCCCGTGGGTGCTCCACTCTAGGTGGCGGGTCCATCCCGGCGCCGCTGGTCGGAAGCTTTCAGAGCCGTCTTCGGCCGGTCTGCACATGCCCCCTGCAGCGCGCGGCTTTCGTGCCTTTGATCACGAGCGCAGACCGGCCCCCCCGCCAGTTCCTCTCACCGCTCGGTTCCTGAAAGATAAATCAAAGGGGGAGACTCGGAGCGGGGAGGAGGGCGGGTCGTGGAGCACCCACGGGGCACATCTCGAAGAACCAGCGTTACTACACAGGGTGAGTAACTTGTTCTTCTTCTTCGAGTGGCCCCGTGGGTGCTCCACTCTAGGTGACTGTATAGCAGTAACCGGGACACCAGTGCTCCGGGTCAATTAATTATTGCCTGTAGAAGACAGGACTGCGGAAGCCACCGCGTGGTCTGACGCCCATCGTTGCACTATGGCATAATGTCTCATAAAGGAAGTACTTGAAGCCCAAGTAGCGGCTCTACAGATATATGCCAGGGGAACTCCCCTGGAAAAGGCCGTAGAGGTTGCTACTGCCCTAGTTGAATGTGCTCGTGGATTGGAGGGCAACAGTCTGTTACGAATAGCGTGACACCAGGTTACGCAGAGGGAGATAAGCCTAGCTATGCGTTGGCTGTCCTTTGGATCGCTGCGCTGTTGATACCAAAAGCTTATCTGTTCGGCGCCATTGTCTGGTTCTGTCTATGTAGAAGGCAAGGGCACGCCTGACATCCAGTGTATGAAGCATGGCCTCCTTCTTTGAGGCATGTGGCTTTGGATAAAAAGAAGGAAGTACAATTGGTTCGTTGATGTGGAACGACGAGGAGATCTTAGGGGTGAACGCCGGGTGCAACCGTAGCGTCACTGATTCTTTTGAAAACAACGTGAACGGGGGAGTCGACATCATCGCTCCTAACTCACTGACTCTGCGCGCTGATGTAATTGCGAGCAGGAAAGCAGTCTTCATAGTCAGCATCTGTAGTGCTACGGATGCAAGTGGTTCAAATGGGGGAAACATAAGTGTTTCAAGAACTAAGTCCAAATTCCACGACAGTGGAGGAGGTCTCCGAGGTGGACTTATATTATTTAGACCCTTGAGGAATCGCTTGGTGGTCGGATGTGAAAACAATGAGAACCCCCGTATTGGGGAATGGAATGCACTGATGGCCGATAGATGAACACGGAGGGATGCCAGCGAGAGTTTTGAATCCCGCAAGTGCAGCATGTAATCGAGGACCTGGTATAATGGAGCGGACAGCGGTTGGACGTTGTTTTGAAGGCACCAAGCCGAGTATCTGCGCCATTTAGCGAGGTAAGTGCGTCTTGTTGAATCCTTTCTACTATGAATTAGAATGGACTTGACCTGCTGTGAGCAAAGGTTCTCATCTTGTTCGAGCCAGTCAGGAGCCATGCTGTCAGATGTAGCGTCTCCAGCTTGGGATGTAGCAGAGAACCCCGTTCTTGGGAGAGAAGGTTCTGGTGTAAAGGCAGAGGCCACGGAGGCCGTAGAGACATCCTGTGCAAGAACGGATACCAAGCTTGCCTGGGCCAGGCCGGTGCTATCAGAATCACCGTTGCTGCCTCCGTTCTGATCTTTTCCAGTGTTCTGGGAATGAGAACTATTGGAGGGAACGCGTACAGTAGCGATTTCTTCCAGCTGGTTAGTAGTGCATCGCCTAGTGATCCCTTGCCGATCCCTGCTCTGGAACAGAACAGGCGACACTTCTTGTTGGAGGCCGTCGCAAACAGATCTACCAGGGGGGTGCCCCATCTGTTGAAGACGTCCTGAATCACATCTTGCCTCATCTCCCACTCGTGGTCGACGGGAAAGCGCCTGCTTAGGGAGTCGGCAATGACATTGGCTATGCCAGGTAAGTAGGATGCTGCTATGATGATATTGTTCCTTATGCACCAGTTCCAGCACCATACCGCTTCTGTGCATAGGGAATGTGACCTCGCTCCGCCTTGTCTGTTTAGGTAATACATCGCTGCCATGTTGTCTGTAAACACTTTGACTGTCTTGCCCTTCAGGTGAGTACGGAAGTGTTTGCATGCCAGGAATATTGCATGCAACTCGTCTGTTGATATGTAGACGCCTCTCGGCGGGAGACCAGCGACCTTGTATGCGTTCGTCGCCCATGTGCGCACCCCATCCGATGAGGGAGGCGTCCGACGTCAGCTGTATCGATGGGACTGGTCTGTGGAAAGGCATTCCCACGAGAATGTTTGATGCCTTGGTCCACCAGCGCAGAGACGCGTGAACGTGGAGCGGAGGAAAAACTTGTTTGTGAATGTCGTGTCTTCCCGGCACATACACCATTGACAGCCAGTGTTGCAGGTTTCTGAGGTGGAGGCGTGCATGGGGAACGACAAACGTGGCCACAGCCATGTGGCCCAGGAGACGCAGACAGGTATGTACTGAGACTACTGGGCCCTTGCCTAGTAGAGTGACCAGGTCCTTTACCGAAGGACAGATTCCAGGCGATAAATAGGCTCTTGCAGTCTTTGAGTCGAGAACTGCCCCTATGAACTGTATGTTCTGCGTTGGAGTGGGGGTCGATTTCGACTCGTTCACAATCAGTCCTAGAGAGTCGAACACTCATCTGACCGTTGTGACCATGAGGGATGTTTCTTCCTGCGATGTGCCCTTTATCAAACAGTCATCCAGATAAGGGAATATGATGACTCGCATTCGCCGGAGGTGCGCCGCAACGACTGCGAGGGTCTTTGAGAATACCCGTGGAGCCAAAGCCAGACCGAATGGGAGGACACGATATTGGAAATGCTCGTCCTTTATGATGAAGTGCAGGAATCGTCTGTGTGCAGGATGTATTGTTATATGAAAGTACACATCCTGTAGGTCGAGGGCCACGAACCAATCGTTGTTGTCCAGAACTGGGATGATCGTCGTGAGTGTCATCATTTTGAATCGCTGTTTTCTGAGGTAGTGATTCAACTGGCGCAGATCCAGAATAGGTCTCCATCCTCCCGTTTTCTTTTGCGTTAGGAAATAACGTGAATAGAACCCTTTTCCTCTGAAGTCCTCTGGGACCTTCTCTATCGCCCCGATAGATAGTAGGCGATGGGCCTCTTGTTGCAGAAGGTCCTCATGAGAAGGGTCCCTGAAAAGGGACGGGGATGGTGGGGTGGTAGGAGGGAGGGAGGGATGTGAATGGGATGGTGCGACCGGATCTTATCACCTCCAACACCCATTTGTCTGATGTTACAGCAGCCCATTGATGATAATAGGGTGGCAGTCTGATGAAAAATGGGCTTGGCATCTCTGGCAACGATTGGAGTGTTCAGCACGCCCTCGACATGGGAGTCAAACCTGCTGTTTGGGCGCCCCGGCATTGTTCACTTTAGTCGGGTGAGGACGTCTGCGCTGTGGTTTCTGCCTAGAATGACCTTTATCATAAGGACGGTTTTGTTGTCTCCGGAATTGATAGTCATACGATTTTTGGAACGGAAAATATTGTCTGCGGCGGAAAGGTGGGACGTACATTCCGAGAGTACGTAAGGTTGTTCGCGAGTCCTTCTCTGTATGGAGTACGTCATCCGTTTTTTCCGTGAAGAGCTTAATCCTATCGAATGGGAGGTCTTCCACCTTGGATTGTAACTCTCTAGGTACTGCGGCTGTTGCTAGCCATGAGGCCCTTCGCATGGATACTGCCGTAGCAACTGTTCGTGCCGCTGTGTCAGCCATGTCACTGGCAATTTGCAGACCTGCTCTGGCACACGCATATCCCTCTTGAATTATCTCACGGAGGAGAACCCTATCGGCCTCGGAGATTCGTTGTGCAATTTCCGTCAATCTTGCAATGTTATCGAAGCTATGATTGGACAAGAGCCGCATAATTAGCGATACGCAGGAGCAGTGTGGATGAAGAATACACCTTCCGTCCAAAGGTGTCTAGCTTTTTTGCATCCTTGTCAGCTGCTGAATTTCTGACCTGTGGGTTCTTTGCTCTCTGCAAGGCTGCGTCCACCACCAGTGAATTTGGCTGGGGGTGTGTGAACAGGAACTCTGCCCCTTTGGCTGCTATGAAGTATCTTTTCTCCGCCCTTTTACACGATGGGGTAACTGAAGCTGGCGTGTTCCAGATCTCTGCAGCCGACTCTAGAATTGCCTCGTCTAGCGGTAAGGCCACTCTGGATTGATGCCTAGGGTGTAAGTTCTTCCACAACTTATGTTGTTTCGCTTGCACATCCGTTAGTTCAACTTCCTGTGACCGTGCCACCCTCTTGAATAGGTCTTGGAATTCACAGCTATCATCCAGTGGTGAAGGATCCCCCATGAAAACTGTGTCATCTGGGGAGGGTGATTGGACATCCCCAAGGGAAGCTGCAGGCGTGTGCTTGCCTGTATCCAAAATTTGACCCTCCTCCGGGTCAGAGAGGACTGATATTGAGGGTGCCATGGGAAGGGGCGGTTTCGGTGATTGAAGTCTGATATTCAGGGGCATGCGGTGAAGCCCGTCTATGATAGGGCTGGTGGCAACAGCAAGAGTGGGAATGGGAGTGTGATGTGCCCTTCCTTATAGGGGCATGATAACTCCTGTGAGTATGATAATCAGTCAGGAGATGATCTCCTTGATGTATATCTGCTGTTGTGCCTGTTCCGATATGATCTGGTAGGAGAGTTGGTTGGCGAGATCTATGCGGAGAGCCACCTCTATAAGAGTAATTCGAGCAGGAGCGTCTATGATCGCTATTATACGCGGAGGAATAAGCCCCCCTGTCTGACTGACATGCAGGAGGGGAAGGCTCCGGTGAGAAGTACAGTGAAGGTGACCTGGAATAGTACCTAGGTGCTGATTTCCTTGCTGTCTTAGTAGGAACAGCTGCCCGGGACTCCTGGGCAGCTGTCAGGTTTCCTGCTGTGTTGCCATAGTTATGCTCAGCGTACGCCGGCTGAGAATGCCTTGAAGGCAGAGATTGTAATCTCGGTGCCGAGGGGTGGGAGGACTGAGCAGCTCTCGGCCCCGAGTTAATGATCTCCCTCGGCAGGGAGCGAGTGCTCTCCCATGGCACCGGGGGTGCTCCGGGGGAATTTCTCTCTTGCAGTGCCATCCGCCCTGTCGGCACTGCGCGGTGAGCCGTGGTCTCCCGGTGCCGCTGTGTCTTCTCTGGAGCGGCCAGTGCTCGCTCCTGTGGAGGGGTCGGGGATGCCTCTCTCAGCAGTCCCGACCCCGTTGCCACTTCTGACTCATCCTGCTGCTGCGGGGACAGTTTCCTGTCAGGCGGCATCGTTGGTGGCATTAGCGGCATGGCCAGCTTATCTCCCGAAGGGGTTCTGGTCCATACATGCTCCCTATGAGTAGGGGCAGCTGCTTCAGAAGCCGAAGCTGTGCGCGGCTTTGCTGGTTCTGCCACAGACCGGGGAAGCGTTTTAGATGCCGGTCTCGCCTCCGACTTGTCCTGGCTCACCCGCGGCAGGGGGACAGCGGGGAGCGAGCGGGCGAGAGACGCCTTTTTCTTTTTTGTTTTAGGCACCCCTGGGGATAGCGCCCTTCTCTTTGGAGCAGCTGTTTGCTCCTGTGTAGTTTGTGCTGGCTGAAGAGCCTTGTCGCAAAGGAGGAGCTTGAGCCAGAGATCCCTGTCCCTGCGCGCCCGCGGGGTTAACTTCAGGCAATGGATGCATTTTTGGGGTACATGGGACTCCCCTAAACAACTGACACATACTGTGTGTCCGTCTGAGGTTGGCATAGCCTCTTTGCACTGGGAGCACCTTTTGAATCCTGGTGTCCCAGGCATGATTCAGTTACCTAGGCAAACCTAGGCAGAAATTGCCCAGAAAATGTCTGTCTGTCTTTTTTTCTTTTTTGTTTTTGTTTTTTTGAACTAACTAACTAGTTAACAGGTAACTAACTATCTAATAAAAACTAATTTACAAAGTCTTTCTGACAGGATTTGCTCTGAGGAGATCACGAAGCACCGCCAGCAACCTGGGGCGGCTGAGAAGAACTGGTGGGGGGGCCGGTCTGCGCTTGTGATCAAAGGCGCGAAAGCTGCACGCTGCAGGGGGCATGCGCAGACCGGCCGAAGACAGCTCTGAAATCTTCCGACCAGCGGCGCCGGGACGGACCCGACACCTAGAGTGGAGGCACCCACGGGGCCACTCGAAGAAGAACAGGGGAGAGATCACATGAGGATTACCTGTTCGATTAACTCCCTCTGGAACACCTGGCACTGGCCACTGTCAGCAGACAGGATACTGGGCTAGATGGATCTTTGGTCTGACCCAGTATGGCCGTTTTCATGTTCTTTAACTCTCAAAATGTTAGGGATCTACCTTTTTCCTCATAATGTATTGTTATTACCGTCAAGTATTTCTAAGAAGACCTCCCAGTTGCTTGAAATATTAATATCTTCTTCATAGACATGATAATCCAGAAACACAGTGCCTGGGTTCTTCCAGGTTTTCTTCCGTAGGCGAAACCTATAAACAGATTTAAGAAAACACAAAGATTTTGTTCACTGATATCAACTGAACACTAGCCATAGATGCAGTGACAATTTTTATTTTTGAGCCCTGGAGAAAGAGGTCTCAAAATCCATGACATTTAAAGTGTGTTTACACTGCAGTTGGTGTCATGACTGTAGTATACTCAAGCTAGCTTTGAATGAGTCAATTCGTTAAAAGGTAAGTAAAGCCAAAGTAGCAGAGGCTAATTGCCTGAGTACATACTCAGGAACCTTGCGTATGTACTAGTGCTGTGTTTCTCAACCTTTGTAATGAAGTACCCCCTTTAAAAAAAGAAAAGAAAAAAAGAGAGTACCCCCAGTACCTAGTTTTCAGACACACCATCTTTTTTTCTACCATTGCAACACGTTTGTTTTAACAACTTAATTGTAGCTGGGCAGGGGATGAAATTTTTGGGTATAAAGTACAAAAATAATAAAGCTCTGTAAAACTTGAAACAAAAATTCAGTTTTCTCCAAATTTCAGTTGGGTTGATGTACCCTCCAGACTTTCCTCAAGTACTCCTTAGGGTACTCGTACCACTGGTTGAGAATCACTGTAATAGTGTGGCTTCAATCTTCAGCTATTAAATATCTGAGAAAACTCTGAAATTGCTGGCTTGGGGACCAATGGTCTATGTAGAACATAATTCTAATTTTAGCCAGCAAGCTGGTCTTAAGGAAAATTGTTTATTTTGTGGCTACATTTAAGCTGCTTGAAGTATGCCTTCCAGCTCTCAGAAAGGTGATGTGCTCAGTAGAATTTCAATGGATCTTACTGTAAATACAGCAGTTTAAAATGTTATGCAACTGGTGCTCTACTATGAACTGCCAGATTTTGAGAGAGAATAGAGGCAACTTTTTAAAGTTCATAAATCAAATACCATGTGAAATCTAATATAGATACAAAAAGCTGGAGCATCTCATATGTAGGTGGATTACTCAGAAATTATGGCTTCTGAAACCTTGCCCCTGAAAAGAAGACATTGCAAAATTGCCTTATACGAGAGTAGCTCTAGGAAGGATTGTACTTGTTTTACAGAAGCACATATGTTCAGGAGAACATGGAACTTGATTGCATTTGGCCAATGCAGGGATGCCTTATAAGTAGGAAGAAAGAATGGCTTCTACAGCATGAATTGGAAAAAAATGTAGTGCTATCCCCCCAAAGTTTACCCACAGTTTTTCCACACTAAAAACATTTTTTGAGAGAGACACTTAAAGCACGTGTTTGATCACATGGCTCATCTTACAGATCTCTTCTAGCCTTGAGGCAAAAGATTAAAGTGTATGAAAAACCAGAAGAGGCAACAAGTTCTAGCACTGCCACAGAACAGCATTTTTTATTGTGAAGTGTTTTTCTTTTCTTCCCTTTTCTGATTTTAGACAGGTGCTATTATCTGAAACATACCTAACAGGGAATCCCACGGTCACAGGTTAGAAGTGCAAACAGACCTAACACAGAGATCAAAGACATTTCCATTTAAACAGCACTGCCTCAATCTTTCCAGAAGGAATAGAGGCTAGAAATTTATCACCACAAATTAATCTTTTATATTTCCACTTTGGCTCAGACAACACAATAACTGATCACCTTTCAACCATCCATCAAAAAACAAAACAAAACACCAAAGAAACAAAAACAAAAATAAACCAAAACAAAGAACCACAGCAGGGACTGATTATATTAATAATTTCTCCCATAAAGGAGAAACAAAATCTCCTAATATTTGTAGAAGGTCCTTTTGGCTTTTTCTAAGGTACACAAACAGATGTACTTTTAGTTGTATTTAATCCAGCAGTTTTAATCTTAAATGTATGTTCTTTACCTGTCAATAGTAAGATCTAATCCACATTGCTCCGTGAGTTGAGGAAGTAGCTCCTCTTTTGACTGACGCACAGTCATTCCTTTAGCAAAAACAGCATCTAAAAGAAACTTGCATGGCTGTGAACACAAAAAATATATAGCTATTAGTGCTAGCATTGCTTCTTTAGAAAAAGAGTAAGGAAATTAGTATCTCTCATTAATGCTATAGACTTGTTCAATCCCCATCATCCTAGAAAGCGATAGCTGAGAACTTTGTGAGAGCAAGATGCTAAACTACATAACAGCTTTTTAAACAGCTATTTAATGGTCCTTAAATCTCAAATGAGTACTTCATTGTATTATTAAAGAGAGTCACTTATCTATAGCACTACTACAAGACAAGTCTAGTGCAAGATAGCTATCACCACCATACAGGGTCAGACTAACGGTCCACCTAGCCCAGTGTCCTGTCTTGTGAAAGTGGCCAATGCCAGTTGCCCCAGAGGGAATTAAACTGATTCAAAACAGGCTATGCACATGAGTGCTTTAATAGTTTTCATGGCAGCTTATTTCCAGTTCATTCACAAACCAAAAACTTCACTGAAACAAAGGCAAAGTAGTTAAGAGTTAAATATTGACTACCTCATTAAACTTCAGACATGATATACAATATAAAATGATGGCATTTGGTTATTTTTCCTAATAGAATAAATATGGACATTAAAATTATTTGGAAAGCTTTTTTTTTAAAGTGTGTCTTGTCACCACACTGGTGCCATACTTTGATTTTAATGCAATATGTATTGCCTCCATAGGACTTCCTCTATTTAAGAAAAAGGTTCATATTTGAAATAGGGATGTTAGGAAGTGAGTAAATGGATATTCTGTCAACTTCATGATCAGTCAGTAAGGGAGGAAGCCTCTGGGACTTACCCTTCCTTCCCTTGTTGCAGTTCTGTTGTTTAAATGTAGTAAGAACCGGATGGACAGGCTGGCTTCTACAACATTTAAACTGCAGAGACACAGCAGGGGTAGCTCCTGGACCAGGCTTCAGCCGGGACTGAGCCGGGCTTGCTCAGTCCCAGCTTGCACCAGGTCCAGCAGCCATTGTGTACAGGGGGTCCCAGCCACTGTCCACAGGGACAGAGGCTGCTCCAACGGGATGCGAAGCAGCCTCCCACTCCGCTGCCTCTGATAGAGGCAGCAGCAGCACGAGAGAGGGGGCAGGCAGCGCCATGGAGCTGGTGCTAGAAGGAACCTTAAGCCAGCTCCTCCCAACATCAGCTCCTACTCCCCCCACTTTTGCTGCCAGAGGGAAATGCATGTAGTCATGAAGATAGATAAGCCTAGGCTTATTGATCAATTGTCTAGTCGACCAAACGCTGACATCCCTAGTACCTATCTCAGAGTTCTTTCAGTATGAATTGTGTAATTAGGGAAGCTCTCAGGGAAAAAGAAGGCATGGAGTAAAAAGTGAAAATTAAGAGATTTTACCCGTAAGGGTTTTTTGGGAAAATTAAGACTACTCATATTTTGGTGTTTTCATACACTACTTTTATAGAAGATTTTAAAAGATAAAGTTACTTACTTCTGGATCGTTTATCAAAAGCTGGTATACTTTGACTCTGTATTCCCCCTTCTTAAGTGCTCTTCCAAGTCTAATAGATATCTATCAATTAAAAAGATTAGTCATGAGAACGGATATTAAAAATCAAAAGCTAGTTCTTTAATATTGTGTTAGCACTACAAATATAGCAGGGATGCAATGAAATAGGATAACGAATTTCATCCAACATAAACGTTGCCAATCAACCAACTAAGTTCAGTTCTATTGTATACGTTTTCAGTTATTCAAAAGCTCATTTGACTAACCTTATTGTCATCAGAAAATGATGAAAGTGTCTCATTCAGTCGAACACTCTCAAACTCTTGATTGCTGGCATAGACTCGAAAGACCTTGAAGTGAGAGGACAGTACTCCAACGAAGGGCTCCAGGTGTTGCTTGAAGGCAGACAGTGTAATCCTTTTATCAACATGCACCATCAACCCTGAAAAACAAAAATCCAACCTTGTGTTACAAAACTAACATGAAATTTTGCCCATTTAATTTGTCAAAATGTTTCCACATACTTATTCATGGTTGTAATGCTTAAGAGTGCCTGTCATGGAGCAGGCCTCCACTCATGTTTTATCTATATGATATATTTTATGGCCCCAATCACTATATCATCAGTGTGTCTTACAATCATCCATATGCTTATGCTCTAATACCACTGTGAGCTAATACTTCGCTGTTCTCACTTTACAGATGGTAAACTGAGGCAGAGGGAGACTAAGTGTAAAATTTTCAAAAACAACTCAATAGCAGTGAAAAATATACAAGATACTATTTCCAAGAAAATGAAGAATTATGGCTGTCATTTTGTTGCTCACTAGAAAATTTCACTTCTTACAAGAGCTAAATCACTGTAACATGGCTTAGCAAGTGAACATGAAAATATACTGCTGTCATACTGTTAAGCATTTTGAAAAAAGTGTTAAAACTGAGTACTTCAATGGTTTATTCTAATTTTAATTTTTTTAACAGAATGTCTCACTCCATGCTAAAAGCTGGACGAACTAAAGGCATTTTTAATAAAATAGTATACATACATTTCTGTCCTTCTCCTGAACCTTCATCTGCAACATAGTGCTCTGCTTTGAAGTACACGTATTGTGCTTCTTCCCTACTCTTGCCACTTTCGTCATATTCACTGTCAGTTCCAGAATCATCTTCTGCTGTGTCCCACGTTTCTTTTTTTCCTTCATTTGCTTTAGATCTCCTACTACTTGTGATACTATGAGAATCAAGTCCATTACCCAAAGGGATCGGGGCGTTGTCCACATTGCACAAAGTATCACTGCTGTGACTAGAACTAAGAATGTCACTGTCCACTGAACTTGTGCTTCGGTCATTATTCACATCAGAATCTGACCGTTCCTCCGACTGGAAATTTTCTGGATCAGAAATCTGAATTTGGTTTTCAAGTTCTCTGTTTTCTGCAGATGCTAAAGAGTCTACCTCATTCAAAGGTGATTCAATGTTTTCAAAGTCACTTGCTTCTGTGCTTTTGCTACTATCTCCATCCTGCTCTTGTTGGAGTGACAAGCTTTTGAGTTTTTCAGTGCTTTCTTCCAGGATAGCCTCTACAGATCTCATATTGGCAATAGGTCCTTTTACTCTTGCACAGTCTTCATCCAAATTGCCTGAATCTCCACAGGCTTTTTGATTGGCTATCCTTTTAAATTGAGACCCAGGAGATTGTTCTGGCAATGAAACATACAGCCTAATTGTGTTTGCATGACGATCCAAAAGCTTCCACAAATGGGAGTCCGTATATGCCATCTGACGATCCAAAGATTCTGAACTTTCAACAAATACCTAAGCATACAGTAATATAATTATACTACATTGCTATGTTACTTTTAGTATAGGCAGCAACATACAAAATACAAGCGTCCAGAACACACTGGAATAATGACAATATACAAATTATTCCAATCCATTTTTTAAATCCCAGTTCTAGAAGAGACTTAATAAAGAATAGCCAGCTTAACAGCCACTTTGAAAGCAAAACTTTAGTTTTGCATATATTAAACCATACTAAGATTACAGGCAGTCCCCGGGTTACGTACAAGATAGGGACTGTAGGTTTGTTCTTAAGTTGAATTTGTGTGTAAGTCGGAACTGGTACATATTGTAGGGGAAACTCTAGCCAAACATTGCTCCAGAGCTCAGTTTTATTCTCCCACACCTCACTTCCCTCAGTCCTTTATTCTCAAGCTGAGATGTCTGCTGAGAAAAGCTGCTCCGCGTCTCCCTGGTCTGCTGGGGGGAAGCAGCTAGTGCAGGGTTGCCTCACCCCGTTTGTAAGTAGGGATCCGATGCAAGTCGGATTCATGTAACCCGAGGACTGCCTGTACAAGTAAATTGTAAATAGGTGGACAGGGCCCCTACCAGCACTATTTGATGACTGATATTTTGTAGGCCAAATTTTAAAAATCACTCTTCTGCATCCAGAAGGGTAGCAAGTATACAGAGTAAGTCACACCACCTAGATACTGCTAGCACTTAACAATTGTAATACTTTTTTTGTGAATAAGTCAAGGTTAAGATCCTTTCGGAAGACAGACCCTAGGTCTCTTATGTAAATTTATGATATTGCTTAAGAAAATGAAAGCCTTTAAATATATGCATGGCTGATATAAAAGGTTATTTGTATCTTTAAAATCAAGGGTTGTTTTGGTGGGAGGTAAATTCCTGTTTCCCCTTCCTCAAAAGATGCCATAATTTATTAAGGTTCTCTCATATGAAAAGGCTTTCCTGGAAACTCATCTTATCAATACTATTCTTTTGCTCAGCTACAGTGAAATACAAGACCCCCACAAACACCTGCTGATTCAGATGCAATATTCCTATGTAGTAAAGTATCCTAACAGTAAAACATTCTTGACCCCACGCCTCAAAGACAGAAAATAATTAATGGAAAAAATGCCCAGTGTGATCAGATAACCAAGAGTAAATGCCTGACACGGCTACATATGTTGAAGTACAAAATTATTCAAGTTCTCACCTGCACTATGAAACTACTGTTGGAAATATTTACTGCAGATACACTGATTATGGCTACCAGATTGTAAGAACTGGTAGGTTTGTTTGTTTGGGTTTAAGTTCCGAAGGAACTCACATGCCAGGAGCACATATATTGGTCCAGAAACTTGATACAAATTATATTAGTCTATGAGCAATATACTGCCTCCGATGCCTTAATCATAAAATCCTAGCACTAATGTTGAACTTCAGATATCAGCGAGACTGATGAATACTGAAACTGCTCAACCTTGTCCTATCCATCTGGTGTTATATAACTCTCTTAACAATACAAAATTTGTGAGGTTTCCTTAAAGAGAGAAGGGATTTTGAGCTGAAGAAAAACCATAAAGTAAACGATATTGCCAGCTTTTTTACATAAATATTGGAAATGGAAGAAAAGTCTAAGTAATGGTTACAAATATATTAAAAAAGAATGCTTTAAGAACAAGAAATCTTACCTTATTACTTCTAAAAAAGCCTTCTGCTTTCAGTGTTTTGTTGCCCACATTGAGAATACGCAAGTCATTGTAGCAACGTTCCAGTACTATCCGCATTGTTTCAGCAGGCAGATGTACCACCTACAACACCATAATGCAATTTATGAAAAGCAGCATATCCCTTCATAAATATTTTTACTTCACTTCTTAAAACTACCACAGGGGAGGAAAAAGCTTGGTTATTATTAAAAATATGTCAAATACAGAGATGAAACCAACCTAATTAAACTGTTTAAAAGTTTTGAAGGAAACAGTGAAAACCGTTCATTCTGTTTTCACCTTGTCATACAGTATGAAAATAAGTGTACCTTAATGAAATTAGAAGGCAAATTCAGAACAACAACAAAAATTAACTGATACACAATGAACTTTTGAGATTCACTTCTGCATGTGATGAAAAAAACAAACCAATGTTTTAAAGGGCTGGTTAAATCTTTAATAGCTAGACATTTGTAGCCGTGCAAAGGAAGGTAACTCACCTAGTGCAGTAAGTGGACTTCAAGGGATGTCTCTGTGGATGTTCTACATCTGGTGACTAACAAGCGTTTTTGCCCTGTGGTGGCTATGGCTTTGGAATATTACAGAAAGCTGATGATAGTACTGCAGAGCTCACAGAAGTGTCAACTCTAACTCGGCAGGAAAGCGCACAATGCTTACCAAAGGTAAGTTGTGATGCCCAGGTAGCCACTTTTGCAAATGTACATTGTGAAGGGACACAGTGCACAAAGAGACGCTCTAGTAGAATGAGATGTCACATGTAATGTTGGTTGTAAATCCTTAAGGGTTTAGCACAGTATAACAATCTGTGATCCACTTAAGACAGTCTTTGTTTCGATATGGCTTGACTCTTCATTAGCTCGGAGACAGTTACAAAAAGGTTTTCCTGAAGATCTTAGTCCTCCGTATATAAAAGGCCAGAGCTCGTCTAACATCATGTGTGTGTACAGAAGTCTTTGCATGAGGCTTTGTGAAAAACACAGGTAAGTTTACCAGTTCATTTATGTGGAAAGAGGATGCAATCTTGGGTAAGAACTTCAGGTGAGTGTGAAGAGTAACTGTGTCTGTGTGAAATATTGTGAAGAGTAGATCGGCCACAAATGTAGCCAAGTCCCCAATGTGACGAGCTGATGTGATGGCAACCAGAATGGCAATTTTCATGGAGAGATGTGAAAATAAGCCGCAAGTGAGAGGTCAAAGGGTGGTCTGGTTAGGGCCCATAACACTAAACCAAGGTCCCACAGAGGTACAGGCTGTGTGACATCCAGGTGGAAGAGGAGCAGCCCTTTCAAGAATCTCTTGGTTGTTGGGTGCACAAAAACAGACTATCCCTCAATTTTGTGGTGAAAGGCTGTGATGGCCACTAGGTGTACCCTGATGGAACTGAGCAAAAGCGATGCTTGTTTGAGACTAAGGAAATAGTCCAGATGAATGGCAGGGGCACTGATACTGGCTCCTGCCCTTTTGAGATGTACGATGCTGAGAAGTGCTTCCAATTGTAGGCGTAAGACGCATGGGTAGACTCCTTGCTACTATGGATAAGGATTGTGCATATGCTCTCAGAAAACGCTAGTTCACAATGTAAGAGCCATGGAGGAGTCATGCTATTAGGTGCAGCTTACATAGGTCTGGGGAAGTTTGTGTTGTCTGATCCAGGATGAGGAGATTGTGATTGAGAGGAAGTGTGACTGGAGTGAAGACATCCTGAGCAGGAAGGATAGCACAGCTGTCTCAGGCAGGCGGGGGCTATAAATATGATTCTTGCCTTATCTATCCTGATCTTCTGCTCAACTTTGGACAGAAGTGGTATTGGGGAAAAGTGTAGCAAAGCGCGATTTCCATGAAATGAGGAAGGCATCTCTGAGCAAGCCCATCCCAATGGCCGCTCTAGTGAAAAAAACATTTGCATTTGTTATTGAAAGGTGTTGTGAACAGGCTTGTTAGATGACTACCTGCAGAAGAGGAAACGAACCACAGAAGCATTGAGCACACTTTCATGGTGCTAGGGAAAGTATCTGCTGAGAACACCTGCTGTCACATTACTGACACCCTGTATATGAACTGCAGAGAGGTGGATTTTGTGGGCAATGCAAAAAATTCCAGTTTTATGACGTTGGCCCATAGGGATCAAGACCTACCCCTCTCTTGCCAGCGGACACAGCAAACACAGACACTATTGTTTGTAAGGACCCGCATGTGTTTGTTGGCAATGGGGGGGGGGAGGGGAGAGCAAGAAATGTCAGCAGGCATTACGTATAGCACAAAGTTCTAACAAGTTTATGTGTAAAAAAAAAATCTCTTGGGGAGATCATAAACGCTGAACAGTTTCTCGCGAAGATGAGCTCCCCAGCCTGCGCGAGAGGAGTGTGTAGTGATTGTGCATGAGGGGACTGAGGGAGAAATGGAACACTCAAGCACATATTGGATTGTTTGGTCCACCAGAGGGGGGATGCTTTGATGTTGTGAGGTATAGTGAGCTGAAGCGACATGGGATGCCTAGGAGGCTTGTAGACAGTGGAAAACCAGATCTGTAGGCAGCACATTTCTAGGTGAGCTTGTGAAACCACAAAGGTAGTGGCTGCCATGACTCAGAAGGTCTAAGCAGTCCCTAGCCATACTATGGGAGGAAAAAAAGTTATGTGACTAGATTTGGATAGTGAGAAACCTGTTGTGAGGTAAGTAGGCTCATGCCGAAGTGGAGTCTAAGCAGGCTCTGATAAACTGTGACCTGTGAGGGATGGATAGTCAACTTCTACGTCTCTCCAGAGACCAAGCTTCTGAAAACACTATATGGTTGTTGCAGTTATGTAAATTGCCTTGGTCTGTGATGTAGCCTCAAGAAAGCAGTGGCTGAGATAAGAAAAATAATGATCCCCGTAATGTGAATGAGAGCAGTGACTATGGCCAGCATGTTGAAAAAAAACTTGGTGCTGTGGACAGACTGAAGGATAGGACTGAATATTGATAGTGGTCTGCGCCTACCATGAAGTGCAGGAATCTCCCCATGCAGAACGTAATAGGACATGACAGTAAGCATCCTGAAGGTTGAGGGCTGAAAACTAGTCCCCTTGTTGTGCAGCAGATGTAACAGCTAGGTCTGAGTGCTGCACGCAAAGCAACAGTGCTGCCAGTGTCTCCAAATGTAGGAATATATGGTGCCGATGGAGTGGTCGGTGCTCAAGGGAGAGAATATTGGTAGGTCTGCGGCACCAAAGATACGATTGGTGCCAAAGCCCTGGTTGCTGCTGGCAGTGCTAAAGTCCTCATAGGTGCCATCAGTACCACAGACTTCAAAGGCACTGCTGGAGCCGTTGGATCCAGTGCCAAGGGGTGTGCCGGTGCCATCAGCTTAGGGGCCTAAGTTTTCGTTGGAACCCAGAGCACCAAAGATCGTGCCGACGACGGCACCACTGTTATTGCCAGTGCAGTAACTTTTGCCTCTGACGGTTTGGGATGTCTGGACTATTTGGGATTGGTACCTGAGCCGGCCAAGTGGTGCCGCAGTGCCTGAAGTACTGGGGACATCATAGGTGCTGATGTTTGATGACCGACCACAGCTTTGAGAGGGAAGGTTTCTTGGCACAGAGGTCCCTGTGAGGTACTGATGAGCTCCTCTTCTAAGGTGCCTTCTTGCCCTGAGAACATGGGGTGAACATACTACCCTGGTTGTGATCCCAGATCACAAGCAGGGTGCAGATTCTTTTCAAGTAAAATCAAATTTAGTCAAAGGTCTCTGTGCCTGTGAGTCCTGGCCTTAAGTTTCGCGCAGTGAGGGCAGACCTGAGGCAAATGGTCTTCTCCTAGGCATCTGACACATTGAGAATGTCTATCAGAAACAGGCATCGCCTCTCTTCAAGAGACGCAGAGTTTGAAGCTTGATCGCCAAGCATCTTGATTAAAGGTTTTTTGGTTTTTTTTAAACTAACTCAATACCAAGGCTACATCTAGATTGCAAGCTCCTTTCGGAATAAACTTTTCCAGAAGAGATCTTCCGAAAAACCTTATTTCAAAATAGCATGTCCACACACAAAAAGCACAATCAAATAGCAATTTGCTATTTTGAAAGATAGCATCCACACTGATTGGCATTTAAGGCTACCAGGGTCCAGTTCAGGCAGGGAATTAGCTCAGCAGTTGCTCCCGGGTGTTGTTGCCTGAGGTTAGATGAGACACGTGCTTAAAGGGACCTCCCTGGACAGCTGTTTCTCAGCTTTTTCTGCTTGCTTGCCTACCTCTCCGAGAGACAGCAAAGCATTTGCACTGTGTGCTCTGGTTGCCCAGCTTTTGGACACCACAGCACACTACTTGTCGTGGAATCAGAGCAGGATGCCTTTATGGCTCTGCAGAAGATTGACTCTGAGCTCATCAGCAAGGCCCTTGCAACTGCACCCCATAGTGGAGAGAAGGTTCTGGAGGTCCGACAGCTGGGACTGGCTGATGGGACTGGCTGAAGTAGTGGCTCCAGAACTTCTGTATGAGGAAGGCGACTTTCATGGACTTGTGTGCCTGGCTCGCACCGTCCTCCGTCGATGGGACACTCAAATGTGACCCACCATCCCCCTGGAGAAGAGGGTCGCTATCACTATATGAAAGCTCGTCACCCCCAGCCAGTCTGTGGGCAACCAGTTCGACATGGGAAAGTCCACCGTTGGGGCCCTCCTCACAGAGGTAAGGCACTCTTGGGTTGCAATCCCGGGGGGTGGGAGAGTAGTACTAGAAAGGGGGATCCTCGAGAAAGAGGGGTTAGGGATACAGGGGAGGAAGCCCCGTCCCTGAGGAGTTCTGCAGTCCTACCCTCACACAATCCTGCAAAGGGGAAGCAGCCGCCTCTGGGATGTTGGGGGGAGGGGAGCGGAAGAACCTCCCAAGGGCTCAGGCACCCTCTTTGATTCTCCGTTTTGTGTCTGTCTCCTGCAGGTGGTGAGGGCCATAAACACCATACTGCTGTGTAGGGTCATCCTCCTGGGAGACCTGGACCCCCATCATGGCTGGATTTGCTGTCTTAGGCTTCCCCAACTGAGGGGAGGCCATAGATGGAACTCTCATCTCTATCTGGGCCCCAGAACATCCAGCCATCTTGTACATTAACTGCAAGGGCTATTTTTCAATGGTCCTGCAGGCCCTGGTCAACCACTGCAGACAGTTTACAGACATTTTTGTAGGGTGGCCGGGGACGGCGCAGAATACCCATGTCTTTAGAAACTCCAGCCTCCTACCAGAAGTTGGAGGCTGGCACATTCTTCCCCCAGCGTGATTTGAGGGCCAGGGATGTGCAGATGCCACTGTGCATTGCGGGGGATGTGACCTCTCCCCTCATCCTGTGGCTGATGAAGCCGTACACCAGCCACCTGGACCTGAGCAGAGAGTATTTCAATGCTCGCCTGGGCAGGGCTCACATCCAGGCTGAATGAGTCTTCAGCCACGTGATAGCAAGGTTCAGATGCCTCCTAACCTGCCTTGATGTGGGGGAGCACATCATCTCCCAGGTGGTTTCAGCCTGTTGTGTTCTCCACAACATTGTGGAGAGCAGGGGGAAGGCCTTCCTTCCAGGGTGGGGGGCAGAAGCTGGACAGGAGGGATGGGCCTTCCGGCAGCCACACACAGCACCCATCCGGCAGGCCCATCCGGTGGGGGTGCGCATCCACAAGGCCCTGAGGGAGAGTATCTCTGAAGGCCCCAGTAACTCTCCCCAGAGCCTCCCACTAGTGGCGTGTGCCTTGCCCCTCTCTGCCTTTCCCACAAAACCCCTCCCTTCTCCACTTCCTTGTACACTCAATAAAAACAACAACTTGTGTTAAAAAATTTTTTTTTCAAATAAAAGTAACTAGGGAAGAGTGGGGCTGAGAATCTGGATATGGGAAGGGAGAAGGGGGACTCAGAGCTGGGGCTGGGAGTGGAGCATGGTGTGGCTGTAAATTCCACCTCAGGTCCGGAGACCTCAGCAACTTCGGGGGTGGGAAGATCCAGGGACAATAGGGGGATAGGCATGAGGGGAGGCTGGAGGGGGGTCAGGCAAGGGAGGGGGAGCAGTGGCTGGAGCATGGACTGGACCATGGGACTGGTGCCGGGTACGCGGTGCTGCACCAGCTTGGTCCACATTTGGGCCCAACATTGAGCATCCTTCTGGGCCAGCGTCTGATACATGTCCCGGAGGGCAGCCATGTGCTCCCTCGTGAGGTCCTTGTGGACCCTCTGATGCCTGCGGCTCTCCTGGGGTTGGATGGCTAGCTCTGCTGGTTTCGATCGCCCCACAGTCACGGCTGGGGACAAAAAAGAGATAGTCAGTCAATCATGCCTAGAGACACTGTCCATGAGGTCTTGCCCTCATCAGCGAGGTGAGAGCAACAGTCCTTGGGGCAGAGGAGGGTGATGTCCCGGGAGCAAGGCCATGTGTGGTCTGGACAGCGGGTGCATACTTCCCGCCCTCTATCCCAGCCACACTGGGATCCCATGGCCGGTAGGGGCCTAGAGCAGCCTCAAATTCCACCGGGGCTGTGCACACACCTGCACCTAGCAGTGCAGTCCCTGGGAGTGGGTGGTGCTTTGAGTGTGCAGGCATGCCTGTGTGTAGCACTCCAGAGTGTGCGTGCAGGTCTGTGTGTGCCCTTGTCCCCAGCCTCCTTCCAGCAGTGGCTGCTGTGGGAGGGAATCCCCCGCACAGGGGTCAGATGTGTGTCTGGCCTCTCCAGAGTCTGTGAGCAGGAACCCAATGGTGCTCCGGGTGTGCCTTATGGGGCTGCATGGCACAGACTGATGCTGCAAGTGCATCCATGTTCATGGACTGCAGGGTGAGGGCCAGACCGAAAATGCCAAGCAATAATCGCACTACAGCCCCTCAGTGCTCACCACCTCCACCCTGTGCGTGTGGAAAAACTAAAAGCACTCATCTGATGATCCCTTTCCAGCCTTGGAAAATGCCTGGGACAGATACCGTGCTTGGGGTACCAGCTCCAAAGTGATAGTCACGGTGCTGCTCTCTTCTTCCTCCTCCAGCTCATCATCCTCATCTTCCTCCTCCTCCTGGGCTGGGACCCCGAGGTGGGTGACAATGGCCGTCTCCACCCCGAGTCCACGACCAGGGGTGGGAAGGGGCTGCACTGCCCCCTTAGGATGTGATGGAGTTCATTCTAATAAGGGCAGAAGTGGCGTTCTGCACTGAAGCAAGAGCTGAGTTCCCTAGCCCTGGCATAGCCTTGTTGGAGCTCCTTAACCTTGCTCCTAACTTGCACCCGAGTCCTGGGGTGGTGGCACCTCATGGGCCAGGGTCTCAGCCATTAGGCCATATATGGCCGCATTCCTGCATCTGGAGCGGAGATCCTGGAGAGTCTCCTTCTCACCCAATACCTTCAGGAGGGCCAGGATCTCTGACCCAGACCAGGACAGTGCATGTATTTTCCTGCCCCTGGCAGGCTACTGGGAGCCCTCTGCATGGCTCCCTGGGATGGGCAAGGGGTTCTTGAGGCTGGGTCATGGGTGCCCACAATATGGCAGTGGCAGCCGTGCGGTGAGGTGCAGCTCCAAAGGCCAGCTTCCTGCCACAACCCTTGTCCTGGGTGCCTGCAGCTTTAAGAACTGCCCGGAGACAGGAACTAGAAAGTTGCAATGAGTGCAGAAGGAGTGGCAAGCAGGGCATCTGTGTTATTTCCTGGAAGCCTCCTTTTTTGACAGAACTCCCTTTTCTGCGTCCACACGTGCCCCTCTCAGGAAAAAAAAAGCATTATTCCTCATAGAATGAAGTTTACCTCCATTGGAAGAAGCCCTCTGTTATAACGCAGTTGCACTGTGGATGCAAGTATTGTTTTTCCGGAAAAACAGCCGTAATTCCGGAAAAACACTGCCATGTAGACCTTAAATTAACAATAACTGTAACATGAAGAACCAGATCTAAAGAACCATCTAAATCTGAGAATAATGCAGAGCATTGCGAAGCTTCGTCTCAGGACGAGGATGGTTAAGAAGGAACTGGAGGGCTCAGGCCATGCATGCGACTGTTGCACATGGTCTGTGCAGGGACTGCTTGAAAAATCTCCAACTCAAGCACCAGGATGGCAACAAAACAAGACGTAGAGCATCCACGGGGACATCTATCGAAGTAGTAGTTAAGACAACGGTGAAAAGAATGCCATCTCATTCTTTTGGACATAATCTGACTATGTAAGGAGGAAAGGAAATCATTTCCTGAAGCATCAAGTATTCCCCTCTGGTCAGGCATCTGAAGTTTTGACATAGCAACTTGTGAGAAATTTTTTTAAAAATAAACAAAAATGGCCTGTTTTAAACCCTATGAAATAGAAACATCTTCAAATTTTTGAACTTCACGGATGATTTTTTCCTTCATTTTTCTAGTGATATTTCATATTAGGAAGAGTTATGCAGGAAGTTACTTTAGGACTGATTAAGCGGTTTTATTCCAGTGCAATTATAAGTGTTAGTGGAGATAAGGTAGTCTTATGCCAATGCAACCAAATTAACCCCTTATGCCATATAAAGCTGACAAAAGTGGTATACTACAAGTGCAATAAACATTGTAATCCCATAATATAACAAATACTACCTCACCTATTTAGAAACTGAAACTCTTACTTCTGGGTTATCCTGGAGTTTGAGCCACATAATTTCCAAGTGTTACATGAATGAGTGATTCCCTAATGAACCTCTGAGGGGCAGCACAGAACTTTCATTTCTGGGGACAAGGGACTTCATCATGATTCTTGGCTCTTCTCAGGGATGGAGAGGACTCTCCAACACCACATGTTGTTCCCGGACACCTAGCATGCTGCTTACACAGCAGGCCTGTGAGGGAATGAGTCTTTGCATGGAACTGTACATGTCTTTTGCTTTGTCGATGTCACAGGAAATTTCCTTGGGCTGGATTTGCGGCTTTTATGTAGTCTGAAGACATGGAAGCAGCATGAGATTTTCACCCAAGGCATTTAAAATCATATTATGTTTTCATATTTAGACAATTAAAAACATAGCTAAAAGTTACCTTTGAAATGAGTTGCTTGAATTCAGTAACTGTTTGATTCAAATAAGCTCGCACACTGAGGGAAGGAGCAACTGATTCAGTTTTTAGGTCTACTACATGAACCTTCACCATTACTTCTGTAGCAAGGAGAAAATATATTATGAAATATTATGATTCAGTAAAAAAACCCAAAACAGAAGTGTGATATTAACAGTATAACATGCCGAATATCATTAAATATACATAGGTTTTAATTCACACACATAGCAGTCAAAATCATAGCATTCTACTTTCAGGCAGTAAGATAAGCAACTAATTTAAGGACAACTAGAGAAATATGTTATCCAGTGTATTGTCTAATCATAGCAATACTTTCTAGCCCTGCTCTAATTAGAAGACTACCAGCACCTGCTACATAAAAGTATAACAAATACAATAGTTAACACTTATGAATGCTGCAAGTTTTACTAGAATGTAATACAAGAAAAAATCTCATCCATTTGCACTCAAGTATTTTTATTTCACATTACAGAATTTGTATTTATCATTATCACACTATACATTAAAAAACTTTAAGCTGATTTTGGATTTATTGAACTATATTCCTTACCACCAGGTTTATAACTCTGGAAAACTTGGTCAGGTCTTCTTGTTTCCAAAAGTAAGTCAAACATGTATGTTGATTTGACTCCTCCAAGTAACAATCCCATTGGTGTGTCCTCCTCCTCCTCTTCAAATGATCTCTCCAAATAATCATGGAACTCATCATATTTAACAAGACGACAGCAGTCCAGAGAAACTGCTTCTTCTATATCCATTATCTAAATATAAATGTAGAGAAATACAATTAAATACTATTTCACAACAGTTTTAACATAATGCATTTCTCCTCCCTCACAATAGCCCTTTGAGAATCCAAACATGGTTCTTCACATGACTCCTGAAGTAGCCAAAGTAATACTATCATCACTATTTCTCCCACACATCTCTTAACATACACAGTATTTACTACTTGGATTCTGGCTTTGCATGCCACACAATCTTAAAGAAAAGCTAAAGAGCTGCTATGCTCAGAATTTAATTATACTTAATTTATCAGGAGAACAACAGAAGAATATTTACAAGTTTGTTTTTCAAATTAGACAGAGTGGCTGAAGACAAATTTGTCCTGTTCAAAGTAAATGTGACTAGGGAGAAGAGAAGAATGCAAGTGAAAGCAAGAGCAGTGAGGAGAAATGATTGTGGAAACAGGGACGTTGAGCACCTGAAGACACAATCCAAGAAAAATGGCCCTAGACAGTAGAGAAGGCTGCATTTTGGCTGGAGGCAGTGACTTTAGGTATAGGTGCTGTCAGCCCCAAATAATGGAGTCATGTAATCACATCACAATATGAACTTAAGCTCCTATTCCATAATTGCAAAGGAAAGCTTGAAAATGTGATGTAAAAGCAACTGTTGCAGCAGCAACAATTACAGACAGCTAAAACAGTAACTGTAAGATGGATGAATTGCCCTATGCATCTAAACTGGGATACTCAAGAGTCTCTGCTCTGGAGGGCCATGCTAACACCAACACGAGCAGAGAGCATGGAGTGAGGCATGAATAAGAAAGCAGCAAGTATAACCCATCCATCCAAAGCGATACACGCCAGTTGCTAGGGTTACCAGAGGGGCTTACATGCTGCCACTAGTTTTTTGCAGAGGTTTGGGAGGGAGCACAGACTAACCTTGTTGACTCTTCTAGGAAGTGCTGGAAACCCATTGGCTACGTCTACACTGGCCCCCTTTTCCGGAAATGCTTAAAACGGAACAGTTTTCCGTTATAAGTATTTCCGGAAAAAGCGCATCTACATTGGCAGGATGCTTTTCCGGAAAAGCACTTTTTCCGGAAAAGCGTCCGTGGCCAATGTAGATGCGCTTTTCCGGAAAAAAGCCCTGATTGTCATTTTCGCGATCGGGGCTTTTTTGCGGAAAAGACTACTGTGCTGTCTACACTGGCACTTTTCTGGAACAGTTTTTCCGGAAAAGGACTTTTGCCCAAACGGGGGCAGCATAGTTTTTCCCGGAAAAACACTGACAATTTTACAGTAGATCGTCATTGCTTTTCCGGAAAAGCGGCTGCTTTTCTGGAATAAGTGGCCCAGTGTAGACACAACTATTATGTCTGTCCCCCAACTCCCTTGCCACTACCACACTGATTAATCAGTCCCTAGTCTGGATGTACTTTATAGCTACTCTGCACTGATTAGACCTCTACTGGAATACTGCGTCCAGTTCTGGGCACCACATTTCAAGAAATATGTGGAGAAATTGGAGAGGATCCAGAGAAGAGCAACAAAAATGATTTAAAGTCTAGAAAACATGAGTTATGATGGAAGGCTGAAGGAATTGGGCTTGTTTTGTTTGAAAGAGAACACTGAGGGGACAGGATAGTGCTTTTCAGGTATCTAAAAGGGTGTCACGGAGGAGGCGGGTGGGGAAATTGTTGTCCTATCATCAGAGGCCAAAGACAACTGCAGCAAGGGAGGTTTATGCTGAACATTAGGAAAAACTTCCTAACTGTCAGGATGGTTAAACACTGAAATAAGTTGCTTAGGGAGGTTGTGGAATCTCCATCACTGGGCATATTTAAGAGTAGGTTAGACAAACATCTATCAGGGATGATCTAGACAGTGCTTGGTCCTGCTGTGAGGGCAGGGGACTGGACTTGATCTCTCAAGGTCCCCTCCAGTTCTAGTTTTCTATGATTCTACAGGTCTTAAAAATATGATTATCACATGCTTCTTTTAGTTTAGCTGAAAAACGTAATCTTTTGGCCTCCTAGAATTACAAATAATTGCCACTGGATCAACTGTTCAGAAGCCTTCATGACAGAATTATCTTTTACTTATATTTACTAGGGGCAGTGCCCCCTGCTCACTACACTCACCAACCCCTGTCTCTGGAGGTAGGCAGCCTCGAATCTCCCCCTCGTCCCCTCGCTGCTGAGGAGGGCCAAGCCAAGGTGTGGCAGCTCTGGCCTCCCCCCGGCTGCCAGCGAAGGCTAGGCCCAGCTCTCCCCACACCAGCCGTTGGGCAGGGATGAGGCTAGGCCAGCCTTGGTTTCCCCCTGCTCTCCCCCACCCCTCCACCATCAGGCAGGGCCAAGGTCAGGCCAGCCCTGGCTCTCTCCCCACCCTCCATAACCTGTACTTCAATTTGATCCTCCTGCCTCCATTCCTGCACTCAGCATCCTCCTGAACTCCTCTCCCCACATTGCCTATCTCTACCCCCACCTGCTTCCTCCATTCCTACACCCCCATCCTACCCTAACCCCTCCCCACCGCCATAATGTCAATCCCGTTTCTATTCCTATATCCCTCTCACCCCCACTATTCCCCCCTTACTGCACAACCCATCCCCACATAAATCCTATCCCCCTTCCTCCTTCCCTAAACACACCCTTCCCCCTCCCATGATTCATCGAGCTGCTTGCCCCTCCCACCCAGGAGCACCACCAGGTTGGGCAGCACAGTCTCAGCCACCACAGCAGGAACAACAGCCCGCCCCCAGCCTTTATGAATGGGCCTGCTGGAGGACCCTTGCTCTGTGGCGAGCCCAGGGAGCCCTGACCACAGAGCAGCTGCTTCAGAAAGCTGGGGAAGTGGCCAGGGTGCAAGACCTGCCCAGCTCGTGTGGGGCTTGAGAGTGTGTGCCTGAGCCCAGGCAGCAGTAAGCCAAGTCGTGCAATAGGTGGGTGGATTGGGCAGGCTGGGGGCGGGTCCCAAAGGCAGGTAGACATGCACTGGACAGAACTCCTGGGAGAGCGTGCCTGAGCCCAGGCCACAGAGAGCTGAGCCATGCGGCAGGCATGTGGGCCAGGCAGGCTGGGGGCAGGGCCCAGAGGCAGGTAGACACTGGTCCAGGGGGTACATGGGGATGGGGATGGAGCTAGCACCCCCCATTTCACTGAGTGGTAACAGTCAGGGCTCCCAGGGACACAGAGTGACATAACGACATCACTATGTCATCCCACAGGATGACATGTATTTTTTATATACATGTAGAGAGATTTTTGTACTATTATCCTACTATGAACAGTCATACTTCCTAAAAATATGGAGACAATAATATCACCGACAGAAGAAAAATCACTTGTATATAAACCAACTATGAAGATGGAATGGAGGTTTCAGAATGAGTATGTGAAGTCAAACTGGTTTCTAAAAGGAAGGGCTTGGTGCCACAATAACTCAGTTAACAGAATAACTGTCAGCAATATAAAAATGGAATGCATTGTGCTACTTTTCTATATAAAAAGAACAGTTAAAGATAGTAATACGAACATACAAAATACTCTATAAGGAAATATTTTGCACTCAAATTACATCAGCCATTTGCTACATTTTCATGCCTGACACTGTACCTTGTAAGCCATTTCTACAGCTTCCTTCAGTGTCTTGTCTTTATGAACTTCTAATTTATTCTCCATCATTACTTGTTTCACAGGATGCATGCAGAACAATTTTATCTGCAAATACAACAATAAAATGAATAACCATAATCTGTCACCAATGGATTTGCAAATACAGTACCACTGCCATTTATTCAAAATGCCATTACTCAAAAATATAAATCTATAGCATGACCCCCAAGTTATTTGAATTCAGTGTGATCCCCAAGTAGCCATACAATTGCCTGCTTCTAAGTTGACAGTGAACATTGAGGGTACATCTAGACTACCGCGTTTTGTCGACAGAAGTTTTGTCGACAGTATCTGTCGACAAAACTTCTGTCGACAAAGAGCGTCCAGACACATTGAGTTCTGTCGACAAAGCAACGTGCTTTGTCGACAGAACTCCGTAGTCTGGACGCAATGTTACAGGCAATAACACCTTCTGTCGACAGAGTTCTGTCGACAGAAGGTGTTATGCCTCGTAAAATGAGGTATACCAGCGTCGACAAAACTGCTGAGTTCTGTCGACAGAACTCAGCGGTAGTGTAGACGCTGGTATAGTTTTGTTGACAAAAGTCCACTTTTGTCGACAAAACTAGGTAGTCTAGACACACCCTTAGCATCTATTACTGCTAATCAATAGTTTGTTCTTTCAACTATTACTATTTCTGTTCTTGATTGAAGAGTTAGTTATTGAATTTATTTTAAACAAAACTGTTTTTAATTTTTAATAAATTACCAAGTATTAAACATCAATACAAAGTCCTGATTAGCTCTAATAGGTGCTTAGAGGCTGAAAACTTATTAGCATTTGATTCATTAAAAGAGGTTTACATGAACTGAAATTGCAGCTCAAAATACAACTTCCTTTCATCTGAATGCCTGGAATCAAAATCTTGAATGTTTTCTAGGCCACTTGATAAATGGAGAATGCTGTAATGTGTTTTAGCGTAAAACAGTATTTGAGTGGATATCCCCATCATGAACTAATAAAGCAAAACAGCTTGAGCAGTACTTCAGCTTTTGCCTTATTTCAACTGCTTGCAAAAGCTTTAAGGGAGAGCACTGGTGAAGGTGGAAGAGAAACTAGTTAGCAGTATTTGACTTGTAATTTTTAACCTTTTGTTCAGCACAAATCCCAGCTCCAAAATTACAGAGGTAACAGACATGTAAAGTACATTTTTATGTTAACTTAATTTTAAGACTTTACAGTGCTGTCACTGAAAAACAGCAAGTGTCCCTAAGATGCAGACAGAAATTTACCGTAAGACCTGCATGACCACAATGGTCATATATATATTTGCTGGTTATATATATTTTAAGCAGAAAATTAAATTTAAAAAGAAGGCAAGGAAAAACTCATTTCAGAAGGGAACTTCTAGAAGCTGAACCTGTATATAGGAAGAATTTGAGTGTCAAACTGCTAACTTGTGTCAAAATTCTGTGCTCTAGCAGACTAGAGATGATAGCCCTTCATAGTGTACAGCATTCAGATATGTAGGTCCTTAGTTTTCATTCAGTTACCTATGTAAGTACTCCACATACACTATACTCATGGTACTGTAGAAATCATTTACAACATATCTTTCAACTGTTCTTAACAGAAGTTTAGAGGGGTGTTAAATCTGGAATTCTAACCTTGCAAGTATTGAGCTCAATTTCACGTTGCCTCTTTTCTTGCTCTTCTAGCTCTCTCTCTTTCTGTACCAATTGTTTAATATGCTCTGGATATTCATTCACTTCCAGAAATTCTATAAATAAAAACAAACTGAAATTAAATGCTGATTAAGGGGAAAAGGACTATGTTTTAAAACACACTTTTTTTTGGAGAATTCTTTACTATATGCAGTATCTTCTCAGTAACCTGATTAATCCCTCCCTTCCTACTACTGCTCTTTGCAGTTAACTACTGACAGTTTTTTCACCTATGCTTTAAAGGGAGGTGAGGTCAACCTGATTTTATTTCCTCATTTGTATTCCAGTATCACCAAAGAGGTTAGAATACCACAAAGGATAGCATTAGATGATAATGAAGAATGAACAAGGAGTTTTGCTGTTTATCAACGGAATTTGAGAGACTGAAGACTGCGTTCTAAAAAGGAAGACTTTTTTGAGACATTTCTCAAAAGTTACAGGAGGAACAAGTTAACACCTGCAAACAAAGCTGTCTTTTGGCCCACAGGTGTCACATGCCCCATGGTACTGGACACATCCCTTCTCCGGTTTAAAAAGTAGTTTAGGATATCACTCTATTGCAAGTTGGAGGATTGTTTAATGGTTTCTAATAAGGATATTTGTTTCTACTAAAGTACTGATATTTCTTTATTATTACTATATACCTAAAGCCACCAAACTTCTCAGAAGTCATTGGAACCTGTTACTTAACCTACAGCTATTCTCTAATAATGTTTGCCTATTACATATAAAGAAAGAGTTACTCATCTTGTGCAGTAATGGTGGTTCTTCGAGATGTGTCCCCGTGGGTGCTCTACTCTGGGTGCCGGAGCGTTCTCGTGCCGGCGACCGGAGACTTTTCTAGTTGTTTCTGCTGCGGCGCACCCACTGCGCAGGCGTGTCATTGGAACTGAAGGGGCGCCTGCGCACGTGGCTCCTCCGTTCCTTCTCTACCCGCTAGAGTATGAGGTTCCAAGCAGGGGAAGGAGGGAGGGTAGTGGAGCACCCATGGGGACACATCTCGAAGAACCACCGTTACTGCACAAGGTAACTCTTTCTTCTCCTTCCAGTGGTCCCCATGGGTGCTCCACTGTGGGTGACTACACAGCAGTTGTCGGCTCGCAGAGGTGGGTTTGGAGCCGTGTGGTAATAAATGTGGATAACACTGCTTGTCCAACTGCCATAGAGGATGCTATCGAGGTGGAAAGAGGATAGTGTTGCGCAAACGAGTGGTCAGTTGACCAGGTAGCAGCGTTGCAGATGTTCTGCAGTGGAACGTTATGAAGAAAGGCGGTCGTGGAAGCTACTGCCCTAGTGGAATGAGCTGTGATAGCTCCAGGTAAGTCCTTGCCATATAGGGTATAACAAGTTTTAATGCAGGATGTAATCCATTTAGAGATTCTTTGAGATGAGACTGCTTGTCCCTTAGATCGTTCAGTGTAAGATAAAAAGTCTAGGCGAGGCTCGCCAGGGTTTCATGTGATCTACGTAAAACGCCAAGGCTCATCGGACGTCAAGGGTGTGCCACGCGATCTGGATCGGGTCCGCGTGTGGTTTCGGAAAGAAGGCAGGTAAGTGTATTGGTTTGTTCACGTGGAAGGGGGAGGGTACTTTAGGGAGGAACTTAGGGTGGGGTCGAGTATCACCCTGTCCTTTGAAAATACGGTGTATGGAGGGTCGGCCATTAAGGCCGCAAGTTCACTCACCCTCCTACTGGAGGTAATGGCGACGAGGAAGGCTACTTTCATAGACAAGTGAGACCAGGAGCAAGCAGCTATTGGTTCGAAAGGAGGTTTTGTCAGGATCTTCAGAACATGGTTCAAATCCCAAATGGGGACTGGTGGCCGGACCGGAGGAAAGGTATTCTGCAGACTCTTAAAGAAATGCTTGGTCAGTGGGTCAACGAGAAAGGAAGCGCCCTGCGGAAAATGGTGAAAAGCCGCTATGGCCGCAGCATGGACCTTGATACTGCTAAATGCTAGGTCGGACTGTTTTAGAGATAATAGATAGTCCAATAAGGTATGTACAGGAGCAAGGTGTGGTGGGCTTCCGTGGGTTTGAGCGTACCACTGGGAGAAACGCGTCCACTTGTACAGGTAGGTTTTCCTGGTGGAACGTCTCCTACTATTAATTAGTATGTCTCTCACTTGTTCCGAGCAGGCAGTTTCGGCATCCTGGAACCATGAAGGAGCCAGGCATGGAGATTGAGCTTGAGGACGTTCGGATGAAGGGTCCGACCGTGATTCTGTGAGAGGAGGTCGTGATGGGAAGGGAAGGGATACGGGTCCTTCACCATCATCTTGAGAAGGTAAGGGTACCATGTCTGTCTGGGCCACGCAGGTGCCACTAGAATGACCAGTGCTTGGTCCGTTCTGATCTTGTTGAAGACCTTGTGTAGGAGTGGGAAGGGGAGGAAGGCGTAAAGGAGGGAGGCAACCCATGTGATGGAAAAGGCGTCTCCGAGGGAATTTTTCCCCAGGGCTCCTCTGGAGCAGTAAAGGTGGCATTTTCAATTGTTCTTTATGGCGAAGAGGTCCACTTCCGGTTGGCCCCAGTGAAGGAAGATCGGGACGAGGGCGCGTCTGTCGATCTCCCACTCATGCTGGTCCATGAATGTACGGCTTAGGGTGTCTGCTGTGACATTGAGTATTCCGGGAAGACAGACAGCATACGGGGTGACTCCATGTGATAGGCACCAGGTCCAGAGCTTGGTGGCTTCCGAGCACAGGGAAGGGGATCGAGTGCCACCCTGACGGTTGATGTAGTACATGCAAGTGGTATTGTCCGTCATAATGGTGATGATCTTGTGGACTATATGCTGAGTGAAGTGCTGGCATGCGTATCTGACTGCCCGTAGCTCGAGGACGTTGATGTGGAGTGTTTGCTCCATAAACGACCATTTGCCTTGGGTTGTGATGTTTCCCAAGTGAGCTCCCCATCCCATGAGTGAGGCATCTGTTAGAGTGAGAGTGGAAGGTGGGCGTTGAAAGGGAACGCCGTGCAACATATTTTGAGGAATTGTCCACCAGAGCAGGGAGTTGATGATGCGTGGTGGGATGGCGACGGACTTGGAGAGGTGGTCTCTGAAGGGTCTGTAAACCGTTGCGAGCCAGGACTGAAGAGGTCTCATGTGGAGTCTGGCCAAACTGACGACGTAGGTCGTAAAAGCCATATGTCCGAGGATTTTGAGGCAGTGGTGGACCGTGACAGTCAGTATTGCTTGTGCCGCTCGGACAAGGTCACAGATCGTCGCGAACCTGTGTTCGGGAAGAGTGGCCCTTGCTGCGACTGTGTCGAGGAGGGCGCCTATGAACTCCAGTCTCTGTGTTGGGAGTAGAGTGGATTTTGCGTAATTTACATGAAACCCGAGGCTGAGTAAAAGGGCTATTGTGGTATCTGTCATGGCATTCGTTTCGTCGAAAGACGCACCTTTTATAAGGCAATCGTCCAGATATGGGAATATTATGATGCCTTGATGTCGAAGAAAGGCCATTACGACCGACAGGGTTAAGGAGAATACCCTGGGGGCTGTGGAGAGTCCAAACGGGAGCACCCTGTATTGGCTGTAAATCGGAGGAAGCGTCTGTGAGCAGGATGAATTGTAATGTGGAAATATGCATCCTGAAGGTCGAGAGCCGAAAGCCAATCGTGTTGATCGAGTGCAGGAATGATAGTTGAGAGGGTAACCATCTTGAAACGGTGGTATGCGATGTATTTGTTGAGGCGCCTGAGGTCTAGGATGGGGCGCCAACCTTCTGTCTTCTTCTGGGTTAGAAAGTACGTTGAGTAGAAGCCCCGGCCTCGAAATTGTGTTGCACGTGTTCTACTGCGCCCAGTTGAAGGTGGTGTGAAACCTCCTGCAGGAGGACGGTTTCGTGAGAGGGGTCCCTGAAAAGGGATGGGGTAGGGGGGTGGTTGGGAGGAAGAGAGGTAAAGGGGATGATGTAGCCAGATTGGACTAAGTTCAAGACCCATTTGTCCGAGGTGATGAGGGACCATTGGTGGAAAAAAGCTCGGAGGGGGTGGTGGAACTGAAGGATAGCAGTTGGGAATGTCAGTGGATTGGCTTCCTGGCTCTCGACCTGACCTTCAAACTTGCTTCTTGCCGGATGGGGTGTGGCATGTTGTTGCTGTTGTCGCTGTGGTCTACGACGTTGAGATCTGTTTGCAGAAATCAAATCTGGGTTGTTGGTGGAACGGTTCTCTCGGTCGTTGATAAGGCTGATATCTGGTTCTCTTAAATGGAGGAGTGTACATTCCTAGGGTTCTAAGGGTTGTACGGGAGTCCTTCATAGAATGCAATACCTCATCGGTCTTAGCTGCAAAGAGGTTGGTCCGATCAAAGGGTAAGTCTTCAACCTTTTGTTGGAGGTCCCTAGGTACACCAGATGCTTGTAGCCATGACATTCGGCGGAGCACTATCGCCAAGGCCGTAATTCAAGCTGCAGTATCTGCCACATCCATAGCGGACTGCAAAGCTGTACGGGAGATGGTGTGGCCTTCCTGCATAATGTTGAACAGGGTTGACCGTTTATGCTCCGGGAGGTGCTGGAGGAGGTCCTGGAGCTTAGAATAGTTAGCATGATCATAGTCCGCAAGCATGGCAGTATAGTTGGCAGCCCTAAGGAGCAGTGTGGACGAGGAATAAACCTTTTTGTGGTCACTGTAGTGTGGGGTTGTTTTTAGGTTAGGCTGTTTACCCTTGTGACGTACCAAATCCACTACTAGGGAGTTCGGGGGTGGGTGGGTAAAATGAAAGTCTATATTTTTTGGAGCGATGAAGTATTTACGGTCTGCTCTCTTATTTGTTGGAGTGACGGATGCTGGGGTCTGCCAAATATTGTCGGCCGGGTCCATTATAGCCTCATCCATAGGAATGGCAATTTTGGAGGCGGTTGGGGGTTGAAGCGTGCGAAGGAGGCGATATTGTTTGACCTGCACCTCTTGGAGATCTCTTTCCTGGGCTATAGCAACTCTTTTAAACAACCCCTGAAATTTCTTTATATCGTCTCCTGACGGTGGAGCATCGGTGATGACCGCTTCGTCTGGGGAGGAGGAGTAATTGTGTAAAGGAGATCTGGTCTCGCCCTCAGAAAGGGACTCATGACCGCCTGAGGGAGCTGGAGAATTTGGCTCTGTGGCAGATGCGGTGGCAGGAGGCGAGGGAGGGGGTGGCCTGGAAGTAGTAGAAGAGGGTCAATGGCGACTCTTCTTTGGATGTGAATCCCAGGGTTACCATTGAGTGGCATATGGCGGGGGTGGATAGGTATAATGCTGTGCGTACCATGGATGTGGAGGTGGAGGGTATGCATATTGAACAGCAGGCGTTTGCCAGGATGGAGGTCTATGTGCCGGGCTAGAGTGTTGCGATGAGAACCTGCTCCTGGGTTCGGTGCCGATGTCAGTAGCTGAACAAGAAGCGGCCAAGGAGCGCTGAGATCTCACTGAGTGGATAGAGGAACCCGGGGACAGCAGTGCCGGGCAGTGTGGTTTCGGTGGTAATGGCGTCGTTATCAAAGAGGTTGTAGGTGCCGAGGTGCATTCCGGCACTGAAGCACCAGAAGGTAGATTATCGGCACGGGCCTTTTTCGGTGCCATTTTGGTCTGCTTCGGTGCCAAGCGCTCTCTCGACGGCGCCGTCGGTGCCGAGGACGGCTTAGGCACCGTAGCGGTCGGTGCCGCTGATTTTTGTTTTGGCTCCGAATGAGCTCTCTTGTGCGGTGCCTGCACCTTAGGTCGCGACCTGCCCGAGGTTCCCGGCGTATCCTCCGTGCTAGCCCGCACTGCTGACGGTGCCAAGGATACAGATGGTGTTGGAGAGAGAGCGCTTTTTGATACCGCGGAAGAAGAGTGGGTAGGGGGTTGGTTTTTCTCCATACCCTTAGCTAGCTGAGGCGGTGTAGAGAGCGAAGGCGAGTCCTCTGAGGAGGGACGTAGCGACTTCTCATATAAGAGAGTCCTCAATCTATTGGCTCGGTCATGGCGCGCTCTTGCTGTTAATTTTGGAGCAGTGCAGACACTTTTGCGTCTGGTGCACCTCTCCAAGGCACTTAATACAGGCGAGGTGTCCGTCGGAGGTCGGCATGGCATCCCGACATGACTCGCAACGTTTGAAGCCCGGCGAGCCGGGCATGAGGGGTTGGGGAAAAAGCGGCAAACCGCAACGAGAACAATAAAAATTGTTTGTTTGTTTGTTTTTTTTAAATAACTAGCCAGGGGAGGCAGGTAGGGTTCGAGAACTTGGTTGATGAGGTAACTAAGGGGTAAAACGAGGAATTTAACTATTTTTTCCAGAAAAATAAAGGCGAACAGAGGGCTCCGTCTGCTGCCGAGGACGGTAGAGAAGGAACTGAGGAGCCGCGCGCATGCGCCCCTTTAGTTCCAACGACACTAGAGGGCGCCACGGCACCTGCGCGCCGCGGCAGAAACAGCTAGAAAAGTCTCCGATCACCGGCGCGAGGATGCACCAGCACCCAGAGTGGAGCACCCACGGGGACCACTCGAAGGAGAAACATTTCCTTTGAAGCTAAAGGTATACCATTATTCATTCTATGAAATCCTGACCTGAGAATGAGAACACTGTTACTTATCTTAGGATCTCTGTAGGTTCTAAAGATATGCATTCCCTATCTGCATTTCACTCTGGGATAAACATGCGCTCCATGTGCTCAAAGTCACAGAATTTTGAAAGCAATATCTGTTGGCATGTACCTGGCACCCTTACTCTCTTTGGGTATGTCTACACTACAAAGTTAGTTCGAACTAACGGACGTTAGTTCGAACTAACTTTAATAGGTGCTACACTAGCACTCCGCTAGTTCGAATTTGAATCGAACTAGCGGAGCGCTTAGTTCGAACTAGGTAAACCTCATTTTACGAGGACTAACGCCTAGTTCGAACTAGCTAGTTCGAACTAAGGGCTGTGTAGCCCTTTAGTTCGAACTAGTGGGAGGCTAGCCCTCCCCAGGTTTCCCTGGTGGCCACTCTGGCCAACACCAGGGAAACTCTATGCCCCCCTCCCGGCCCCGGACCCCTTAAAGGGGCACGGGCTGGCTACGGTGCCCGTGCCAGGTGCAAGCCTGCCAGCACCCAGCTAGCAGACCCTGCACCTGGCACGGCACAGAGCCACCCACCCGATGCCCCCCAGCCCACCCCCTCTTGCCGGGACCAGGCTGGCGGCTCCCGGGAGCTTGCCCTGGACCGCAAGAGGCGGGCACCTTCCTGGGCTAGTGCGGACATCGTGGACCTCGTCCACGATCTCCGCACTAGGCACAGGAAAGTGGCCGTCTAGGGCAGGAGAGCTGCCAGCCTGGCCACCCAGGACCAGGTGTGCATGAAAATCAAGGGGGTCCACTGAGACCCCCGACACTGAGCCCTGAGCTTACAATGGCCGTACTGGATCAGACCAAAGGTCCATCTAGCCCAGTAGCCTGTCTGCCAACAGCGGCCAACCCTAGGGACCCTGGAGGGGATGGACCGAAGACAATGACCAAGCCATTTGTCTCGTGCCATCCCTCTCCAGCCTTCCACAAACTTTGGGCAGGGACACCACTCCTACCCTCTGGCTAATAGGACTCCATGGACCCAACCTCCATGACTTGATCTCCCTTCCCTTTAAACTCTGTTCTAGTTGTAGCCTTCACAGCCTCCTGCAGCAAGGAGTTCCACAGGTTAACTATTTGTTTTGTCAAGAAGAACAACTTTCTCTTACTAGTTTGAAGCCTGCTACCCATTCCTTTCCTTTGGTGTCCTCTAGTCCTTCTTTATGGGAACTCAGGAAGAACTTTTATGAATGCACCCTCTCCACCCAACCCCTGCTTTTAGAGACCTCTATCCTGTCCCCCCTCCATCTCCTCTTTTCTAAGCTGAACAGTCCCAGTCTCTGTAGCCTTTCTTCATCTGGGACCTGTTCCCAACCCCTGATCATGTTAGTTGCCCTCCCCTCTCCCAGCCTTTCTCTTCCCCTCTCCCACCTCCTTTTCCCAGTCTCCCCCAGTTTTTTTTCAATAAAGACAGAGTCAATGTTGGAAGAAACGTTATCTTTATTTTGTACATCAATAAGAAGGGGGGCTAAGGAAGGGTAAGTGGAAGGAGGTGAGGGAGGAATGGGGTACGAGCCCCCGATGGGGAGGACTGGGCTGGCTCTGCGGGCTTCTGGGGGTGGAAGCTCTCCTGCAGCCCCCCAATTACTCCCTCTCCCCAGATGGCAGCCTGCGGCAAGTGCAGCCGGGCTGATGGCCGAGTGGTGTGATGTGCCCAGTGTGGGCACTCAGGGCACTCCAAGCCAGAACTTCTTTGCAAGCGGGGCACCCCTTAGAACTGTGTGTCCGGGGTGGGGGTCGGGACCCTTTAAGCGCAGCCCTCGGCTAGCCTGAGACAGCATCTCCATGCTCTAAGTCCTCCTTTTATGCCCTGCCGGCACTGCTTCCGGCCATCCTTAAGCCCTGTTCAGAGTCCACTCCATGTGGACTTGCTAGTTCGAACTAGCAAAACGCTAGTTCGAACTAGTTTTTAGTTCTAGATGCGTTAGTTCGAACTAGCTTAGTTCGAATTAACTAATTCGAACTAAGTTAGTTCGAACTAGCGCTGTAGTGTAGACGTACCCTTTGTGCATCCAAATGAGGAACTGGAGGGTATGGTGGGCTAACCACTTCTCCAATTCCTTCTTACTAAAATTTATGGTAAAGGTCCAATGCACAGGGAAAGATAAATACCACACGTCTCAAAAAATCTCCTGTTACTGTAAGAGAAGCCTCCTCCTCCTCAAGTGCTAGTCAGAATGTATATTCCACTAGGAGTAACTGACAAGCAGTACTCCTGAAAGAGGAAAGGACAACACTGCAGTCAGCAGAGCAGACTGGAGCATGCTATCCTGAAGGATCTATCAGCAGAAGAGTACTATGCTAGAGCATAATGTCTCGCAAATGTATGGTTGGCAATCCATGTTGGTGCTTCAGTAAAGTCAGCCAAATGCACTTCCTGAAGCAATACTGTAGATGTTGCTTTTGCTCGTGTAGAATGAGCACTCAAATCCTTGTGAGGAAAGGAAAGGAGACAACTGACAACAGGCTACAACCAGATATCCACTTCACAATCCTCTGAGACCCAATCAGAGGCAATCTTGACTTCAGATTCTTTTCCCCAAAAGATGAAGTCTGAAAATTTTCTAATCCTTTTTGTCTAGTATACATAGAAAGTTTGGACCAACAGGGCTCCCAATTCACCTACCTTCTTGACTGAGGTGACAGCCACAAGGAATGCAAATTTTTCTAGAGCACCTTTGGAGCAATACCTGTTGTATTTCTTTTTTGTTTGGGAAGGCAACAGTACGGACTGAAAATGTGATCTAACTACTGACTTTCAAACTTCCCACAATAGTTGATTAAATGCCTGCTTGGGGTGTCTACCAGCGCAATCTGTGTCTCCAGAATAGTGGTTGGCAGCCTGAGGCTCAGGCCCACAAACTGGAAACAGACTTATCCAAGCTGCCCTTAAATCCCAAAGAAGAAAATAGTGGAGTCATAAATGAACTTGACTTGTGGGTTTCCTGATCAACCCTGGCAGCACAAAACAAACGGTTAAGAAAAGAGAAGGAAGCAAAGTTGTTCTATATAAAATTAGCTGTTGGTAAAAGAAAGACCTTGGCAAAGACTTTGGGAGCAGTGGTAAGGCTGAATGAACTCACTCTACAGTAGCCTAGAGAAAATGTCTGTATGTGAGGTGACTATTCACATGAAAGCAACCATTCTTCAGACCAAAGATGGTAAACCATATATCTTTTTCCCAGGGATGGGATTATAGCTGCCAGTGACCATGTGAAACTTCAGCTCATAAATAGTTCTGCTGAGGTTTCAAAGACTGAGGATGAGTTTCTGAACTGCCTTCTTTTGGAAGATCAGGACAGAGTAAAAATCTCTCTCTTGATACTGCATTTTACTGCTCCTTACTGGATGAGTGATACCACTGGATGAGGGGATCTGACTTGAAAGTAGGAATAAGAAATCCTTCGGAAAAGGGATTATTTTCCGGAGAATCACGTCTAGACTGGCGCTTTTCTCCAGCTTATTCCCAAGCCGGAAAATAGCGGCAGCCATGTTAATGCAAATTCTGTGGGGGATATTTAAATCCCGTGGGGGATATTTAAATCCCCCGCGGATTTTGCTATTCCCAAGTGTCTAATCTGCATCCCTTTTCCGGAAAAGAGGTGCAGTGTAGACACAGCCATAGAGTTTAGTGTTAGATGGATAAAAAGGAATTCTGGTCTCTCTGATGGGACATAATATTTCTTTTGGGGTTAAGGGCTCACATTGCTTTAACAGGTTCAAGATCACCTTTGACGACTAAAAGGACTACTTGACTGTATCCAGTGGTTTGCAGACTAAGCTTGTGCTGGTGATCCTGGACCTCTTCCGGAGAAATAGGGAATGCTTCTGCCCCCCTGTACAATAACTGCTGAAGTTATTTATGATGAGAGATCACAGATGCCAAAGTGACTATCATCAGGAGATGAAGGCAGCAAATTGGTGGTACAGGTTGAACCGCTCTTAACTGAGACTCTCTGGTCCAGCAACACCAGATCATGGATGTTCCAAAGACCAGAGTCTCCCAGTGATACCAGCAAGCCTGGAGTGCAGCAACAGGGCTGGACAGCAGAGGAGACAGCCAGAAGGTCAGGACAAGGCTCAGGGGGCCCATGGCAGGGGGGAGAGATACGATAAAATTCTGGTCTGACAAAATCCCTCATCCAGGACTGGTCAGGTCCCCAGATGCCAGACCAGGGAGGTCCAACCTTTATAAGAACTGGCTCATAATCCTTGTCTTTAGTAGGAAGTGTTGACTGTTCAGAACAGGGTCTGGTATGGAAATGGCCCTGACAGGATGTGCTTTAGATTTCTCCCCTAGGTCTCAGTACATCCCAACTTTTTAGAGGTTGACAGAGTTGCTTTGATCCATTTATGCGGATTTGTTGTTCGACAATCTCATAGCCAGTTCAGAAGGCATTTTCTGTCTCCTGATGGTACTCAGATATGGGCTTTGGGAGTGAAAACTCTCCATACAGATTCAAGGTGATTCATGGGAAGCAGGAGGGGATCTGACATCTTGGGTCTGACTGTAGCCTTATTGCCTTTTCCTATACTAGGCCAAAGTTCCCACCACTCAAGTACAGCTACGGAAAGAATGGAAGATATTATTCCTCAACACGATGTGTGCATCCCTGAGCTACGATAAGCAGAACAGATAGGCATTGCTGAGTGAGAAATAACAGGGGCAGCACACAGTGGGTTGTGCCCACAAAATCTCATGGTACTATCTACCTAAGAACAGCCATACTGGGTCAGACCAAGGTGCATATAGCCCAGTAACCTGTCTGCCAACAGTGGTTAATACCAGATACCCAAGAGGGAGAGATCACAACAGGTAATCATCACGTGATCCCTCCCGTCACCAACCTGCAGAGAAACAGAGGCTAGGGATACCATTTCTACCCATCCTGGCTAATAGCCATTGATGAATCTAACCTCCATGAATCTATCTAGCTCTTTTTTCAACCCTGGCAAGGAGTTCCACGGGTTTGACTGTATGCTGAATGATAAAAAAAAAAACTTCCTTTTGTTTGTTTTAAACCTGCTGTTTATTAACTTCATTTGGTGACCCCTAATTCTTATATTCTGGGAATAAGTAAATAACATCCTTATTCACTTTCCCATAAAAGTCATGATTTTATAGACCTCTATCATATCCCCCCTTAGTCTCCTCTCTTGTAAGTTGAAAAGTCCACGTCTTTTTAACCGCTCTTCATATGGGACCCATTCCAAACACCTAATCATTTTTGTTGACCTTTTCTGAACCTTTTCCAATGCAAGTATATCTTTTTTGAGATGAGGCAACCACATCTGTACACAGTATTAAAGATGTGGGCATACCATGGTTTTATATAGAGGCATTAAGAAATCTTCTGTCTTATTCTCTATCGCTTTTTTAATGACTCCTAACATTCTATTTGCTTTTTTGACTGCCACTGCACACTGAGTGGATGTTTTCAGAGAACTATCCACAATGACTCCAACATCTCTCTCTTGAGTAGGTGTAGCCAAATTAGTCCCCATCATATTGTATATATAGTTTGGATTATTTTTTTCCAATATACATTACTTTACATTTATCAACATTAAATTTCATTTGCCATTTTGTTGCCCATTTAAGTTTGAAGCTCTTCACAGTCTGCTTTGGTCTTAACTATGTTGAGCAGTTTGGTATCATCTGCAAATTTTGCCACCTCACTCTTTACCCCTTTCTCTGGTTCATTTATAAATAAGTAAATAGGATGGATCCCAGGACAGACCCTTGTGGGACTCCACTAGTTACCTCTCTCCATTAGGAAAACTTACCATTTATTCCTACCCTTTGTTTCCTATCTTTTAACCACTTATCAGTCCGCAAAAGAACTTACCCCTCTTATACCATGACAACTTACTTAAGAGCCTTTGGTGAGGGACTTTGTCAAAGACCTTCTGGAAGTGGGTCTTTGCCCACGAAAGCTTATGCTCCAATACATCTGTAAGTCTATAAGGTGCCACAGGACTCCTTGTCACTTTTTCAGATCCAGACTAACACGACTACCCTCTGATATTAGAAATCTAAGTATACTGTATCCACTGGATCCCCTTGTCTGCATATTTGTTGACCCCCTCAAAGAACTCTAGCAGATTTGTAAGGAGAAATTGGAAAGGGTACAGAGAAGAGCGACAAGAATGATTAAAGGTTTAGAGAACATGACCTATGAAGCCAGGCTTCATGAACTGGGCTTGTTTAGTTTGGAAAAAAGAAGATTAAGGGGGGACATGATAGCGGTTTTCAAATATATAAAAGGGTGTCACAAGGAGGAAGGAGAAAATTTGTCCCTCTTGGTTACTGAGGACAGGACAAGGAGTAATGGGCTTAAAGTGCAGCAGGGGAGGTTTAGATTGGACATTAGGAAAAAGTTCCTAACTGTCAGGGTGGTCAAATATTGGAATAAATTGCCAAGGGAGGTGGTGGAATCTCCCTCTCTGGAGATATTTAAGAACAGGTTAGATAGACATCTGTCAGGGATGGTGTAGACAGAACTTGGTCCTGCCTTGAGGGCGGGGGGCTGGACTCGATGACCTCTCGAAGTCCCTTCCAGTCCTATTATTCTATGATAAGTCTATCTAGATGCCTCGAGAGATCCTCAACCTTTGCACCAGGCAGGCAAGTCACCATACGGTTCTCCGGGTACGGTATTTTCACCTCCTGTCTGGTAACAAAATTCAGAAAATACCAGACACTTAAACTGTCTGGTATTTTCTGATTTTTTTTTCCCCTGGACAGGGGGCAAAAATATCCTACTGTCCGGATCAATACTGGACACCTGGCAACCCTACACACACTCGGCAACCGGAACCAGCCATCCTGGCCCCCTCCCCGCCCCTCGCTTACCTGGTTCTGCAGGGGACCTGTCTGGTCTGGAACAGGGTGACAAGATGGCCGCTGGCAGCCTCTTAAAGAAGCCATGCTGGTTTTTTTACATTTTTTTATTTTTTTGGCTTAACTCTCGGGGTCCTTTTTATTTTTTGGTCTCCTCCCTCCCTCCAACAGAATTTTTTCCCACGGTGTTTTTTTTGGGGGGGGGGGGGAGATGAGGGGAGTGTTCAGTATTTTCGGTTAAACCATCTGGCAATTCTACCCGGAGATGTATCCTCACTGCGAGAGGATACCATAACATCCTCTGGAAGGAGGGTCCCAACTATGGGATTATTTCCCTCTGCTCCAGTTGAATGTTCTCTCTTCCTGAGTCTTTCATCCCCCTTAATATAGCACAAGGGCTGTCTGACCAGAGGAGGGACAGTTTTACACCATCCTGGAAAGCTTCATCTACGTATCTCTCGGCCTCCCTCAGCTCCTCCAATTCAGCCACTCTTGCCTCCAAAACCCTGGAGTGACTGTAACAGAGTTTTAGAAAGAGCTAGATAAATTCATGGATGTTAGGTCCATAAGAGGCTATTAGCCAGGGGGCAAGGAATGGTGTCCCTGGCCTCTGTTTGTCAAAGGCTGAAGATGGATGGCAGGAGACAAATTGCTTAATCATTCTCTTCGGTCCACCCCCTCTGGGGCACCTGGCACTGGCCACTGTTGGCAGATAGGATAGTGGGCTAGATGGACCTTTGTTCTGACCCAGTATGGCCATGCTTATGTTCTTAACCCGTACGCAGCTCCTTGCACCGAATGCACACCTACCACCCGCCCAGCGGTCAGGTAATCATACATGCTACATTGAGTGCAATAAACAGGATAGCCCCCACTATGCATTCTCTCGTACACCTACTTAGGTTATTGATAGGGTTTTTATTCAGATCAGTTTAGTTTAAAAGTTTTAAAGAATAGCAAACCTCACCCCTTCAGAACTCCCTCTCGAAACTCGGTTAGCTGTCCCTGATAAGCCTTACCCAGGGGCCAGGGCTAACTAACAGAGGGCTCACAGCTTCCAACAAACAGAGGGCTCACAGCACGTAGTCCTTCAAACAAAAAGCTCAGCACTTCAATCTCCAAACTAACCAACACACACAAGCTCAGAGCACAATTTCTTTCAGGAAACTAGCAAGTAAACCCTAAACACAAACACACACTACAGACAGTTGCTTACCTCAGGGGTCTTGTATTCGCTCCTCCTTCACCTGGAGAACTCCCTCTTGAAACTCTGTGAGCTACCCCTGTTCGCAAAGCTCCAATTTTTTACATTTTTTGTTAGTCTCTAAGGCAGGGGTGGGGAACCTCAGGGCTGGGGACCAGATGCGGCTCCTACCTAGCCATGATCCAGCCCCCACTGCAGGGCTGGAGCACACAAAATCTACTACCTTGGGCGTCCCTAGGCTCTGCTGTGTAAGGGGGCTCACAGTGCCTTTCTTTCTCTCGGTCAGGAGCTACGTCAGTGGGGGATTGTTTTGTGTGCACCCCGGACTGATTTTTCTGTGGGTCAGCAGCACTGGACCCAAAAAAGGTTCCCTACCCCTATTCTAAGGTCCTAGAGGACCATTCGTTGTTTAAGTTTTTTTTCCCCAGTTACAGACTAACTCAGCAACCCCATTAGACTTCTAGAAAGAATTCAAAGAAAAGTCCATACACTGGAAGTTCCAAATCAGGCATGTTGCTTGTAAGAAGCAGCTGGAGAGGTGGTCCCACTGCCTCACCCTCATCTCCTCTATTGGGGGCATAAGGAAAGCAAGGATGTACATACAGGCTAATGCAGGGATTCTCAAGCTTTGTGATATTGTGACCCCCCCCCCCCAAGTTGCTGCAAACCCGCTCTAAGTTGCTTGCGACCCCCCCGGGGGGTCGGACCCACAGGTTTGAGAAATGCGGGGCTAATGGATACGACTTTCAAAATTCTGATTCCTGGCACACACCGCACTTTTCTAACCCACAGTGGAATATATACAGGGATCAGCAAGCAAAGAACCACCAGAGGTTTTCTTTATTTAAGTAGCCAGGCTAAAAATATGGAATGGCAAAATTCTGAAGTTTCAAAACAGACTTTTTTGTCTAAATATGTAACAGAAGGCTCAAATTCACCAGACAAGTTCAAAATATAACTAAACCATCAATGTACGCGCTTTTAATTCAATTTCAAGGTGTCAATTCAAACTGGTATTTTGCTGCTGTCTTCATGTTTGCTGGTAATTTCCTAAAATGGATACTCTTCCTCATAGCTGTTCTTATTGGTTAACTTTTTAGTCAATTTTATGCAGTCTAAAATTTTATCCAGCAGGAAAGGTTAAGGGAAACTGATAATTACCTAGGTTTCCTTCTGATACAGTTACAATGGCAGAACGTGTTATGTAGGCCAGATCACCAATCCATTCCATACACACATATGCATCACTTTGCATGCACACACAACTGAGTGGGAGGTGTTGGAATTCATCAACTGCATATGCCCATCTACAAATAGATGAGACTAACAGACTCACACATTAAGATATAGTGGCCTGTTTATTATTAATCCCAACTTTATCCACCTGCACCTGGAGATAAAAAAAAAATCTTCTTCTCTTTAATGAAGACCTTAGAGCAGTTATTCATGTTCTAGTCACCTTGACTTCAGTTTCTTAACTGTGTCAATCAGGCAATTATAATTCTGCAATATCAAGCATAATTCTGAGCTAAAAGACTCTCACCAGTACTTTGCAATCTGAATTGACTACCAAATAAGTTTCTTGGTTGAATTCACAGTGCAGATTTTAACAAAGACCTATATAGTTTGCAACATGGTTCTCACAAGACTACCTCTACTGCAATGTCATACTGCTTCTGAGATCAGAGAGACATAACATAAAACTCCCTTGTTATTAGGTCTGAAGCTTCATTACGTTATATGCTGCACAAATAATCCTTAAAGAGATGTAGCACAATACACATAAATGGAAGTAAGCAACTAATAATGCTCTCCCCACGAGGGATTACTGACTCTAGATTTTGCTTACTCTGGTTCACCAGAGCCTAAATCTGTTAGTCATCTAATCCATTTTATCCTCTAGGTATTTATGGACTGGAGGGTGTTGAATTTCAGATGTTTATGTGAGGTGGAAAGGTTTCTAACCTGCTGGTACTGGAAGCATACATTATGCTTGAGGGTGGTTGTTGTTTTTTTCAATTAAATTATGTCAGGGCATCTAGAGACAAGGCAGGTATGTTTTGGTTTTTTTTAAATCAATATAAAAATACACAAATATTTGGTGTTGCTAAGATTAATTCTGATACCAGCTGTCAGAATCTTAAAATAATTTTAATGTTGTTTAGCATAGACCATTTCTATCTTCCCTTCAGTGGCAAAGAACAAGGGTTACACTAGATCTCCATTTTCTTTAAAACTATAGCTTTGAAATCACAAGCCAAGTTCATCTCTGAAGTAATCCCATTTTTTTAGAATAAAAATCCCTCAGTTCTCACTGATTCAGTGATAGGATATTTTGTGTAGAGAGCAGACATTACTACTGTTTTGGGTACATTTCCACAATTACTATCTCCCTGGATTATAAAAGGAAAGGAAAAAAATACCAATGGCCAAACCTTTATTTATATGCTGGTTCTTCCCCCACAAATATAGTATTTCCAAAACAATTTTCTACTTTAAAGAACTTTCAAATGCACTTCTTTTCCCCCTCCCAATGTTGCAGTGCTCAACAGAATATAAAATGAAAAACACTCAACTTCCCTATTTGCTTTTTTATTATGTTCTTTAAAATATCTGAAAAAAATGTCGAAACATAGAAAACATGTCAGTGTCCTGATTCCATGTAATATCACACTAGCAAGTGAGCAAATTTTAAATTGCACTTCTACTGTGCCTCATGTATGAAAATTACTTATAAGAAATGAAGTCTAACAAACATGCAATCAGTTGAAAACAGTAAAAATACACACTTACTTGCATTTCTTGTTGGATCCTTCAGTCTATATATAAGCATATATGCATTAGTGGAGCTAGTAGGGAAAATATTTTTAAAAACATGAGTATCTGATTCAAGTCAAAATCAAATATTTATTACATTTATAAATACATAACCATAATCACAAATATTGTTTTAAATACAGGCAGTCCCCGGGTTACTTACAAGATAGGGACTGTAGGTTTGTTCTTAAGTTGAATCTGTATGTAAGTCGGAACTGGTGTCCAGATTCAGCCGCTGCTGAAACTGATCAGGCTGAATCTGGATGCCAGTTCTGACTTACATACAGATTCAACTTAAGAACGCCAGGCATCCCCAAGTAAGCTGCTGCTGAAACTGATCAGCGGCTGAATCCAGGAAGCCCAGGGCAGGGGCTTCCTGTAATCAGCCACTGGTCAGTTTCAGCAGCGGCTGACTTGGGGACACCTGGGGCAGAGCAGCTGGGGTGCTGCTGGGTTGGTCCAGTACCGCCGCCGCTCCTCGGCGCTACTGGACCAACCCAGCAGCACCCCAGCTGCTCTGCCCCAGGCGTCCTGATTCAGTCGCTGCTGAAACTGACCAGCAGTGGCTGAATCAGGATGCCTGGAGCAGAGCAGCTGGGGTGCTGCCGGGTTGGTCCAGTAGCGCCCAGAGCGGCGCTACGGGACCAACTGGCAGCGCCCCAGCTGCTGTACCACAGGCGTCCGGAGCAAAGCCGCGGAGCACAGGGGCAGCGGACAGCCCTGACGCATCTGGGCTGTCGCTGCCCGCGTGTTCCACCGCTTTGCTCCCCGTCCCCCGGTCTGCAGATCAGGGGGACGGGGAGCAACGCAGAGCAAAGCCGCAGAGCACGCAGGCAGCAGACAGCCCAGACACATCTGGGCTGTCCGCGTGTTCCGCCGCTTTGCTTCCTCTCCCTGGTCTGCTTGACACCAGGGAGAGGGAGGGCCCCGTTCTTAACTGCAGATCCGACATAAGTCGGATCCGCATAACTTGGGGACTGCCTGTACAAAATTCATATTATTGATACAAGATCTGAAATTGCCAATTTTTAGAATATATTATACCATAAATATATTATACCATTTTTACCAAAAAGTGGAATGAAGTTTGATTGGACTAAAAAAAAAAAAAATCATGGCAGGGATCCTCAAGGAATCCATTTTGAAGCACTTGGAAAAGGGGAAGTGATCAGGAATAGTCAACATGGAATCACCAAGGGCAAGTCATGCCTGACCAATCTGATTAGTTTCTATGATGAGGTAACTGGCTCTATGGATATGGGAAAGTCAGTGGATGTGATATACCTTGACTTTAGCAAAGCTTTTGATATGGTCTCCCACAGTTTTCTTGCCAGCAAGTTAAGGAAGTATGGATTGGACAAATGGACTGTAAGATGGACAGAAAGCTGGCTAGACTGACAGGTTCAAAGGGTAATGATTAACGGCGATGTCAGGTTGGTGGTCAGTTTCTAGCGGAGTGCCCCAAGTATGAGTTCTAAGGTCAGTTTTGTTGAACATCTTTATTAATGACTTGGATGAGGGGATGGATTGCACCCTCAGCAAGTTTGCGGATGACACTAAGCTAGGGTGGGGAGACATATGCTGGACGGCAAGGATAGGGTCCAGAGTAACTTAGATTAGAAGATTGGGCCAAAAGAGATCTGATGAGATTCAACAAGGACAAGTGCAGAGTCCTGCACTTGGGACAGAAGAATCCTAAACATTGTTACAGGCTGGGGACTGACTGGTTAAATAGCAGTTCGGCAGAAAAGGACCTGCGGATTAAAGCGGATGAGAAGCTGGATATGAGTCAACAGTGTGCCCTTGTAGCCAAGAAAGCTAATGGCATATTAGGTTGCATTAGGAGGAGCATTTCCAGCAGATCTAGAGAAGTGATTATTCCCTTTTATTTGGCTCTGGTGAGGACATATCTGGAGTACTGTGTCCAGTTCTAGGCCCCCCACTATAGAAAGGATGTGGTCACATTGGAGAGGGTCCAGTGGAGGGCAACCAAAATGATTAGGGGGCTGGAGCACATGACCTATGAGGAAAGGCTGAGGAATTCGGGTTTGTTTAGTCTGCAGAAGAGAAGAGTGAGGGGGGATTTGAAAGCAGCCTTCAACTTCCTGAAGGGAGGCTCCAAATAGGATGGAGGGAGGCTGTTCTCAGTAGTGACGGATGGCAGAACAAGGAGCAATGGGCTGAAGTTACAGTGGGGGATGTCTAGGTTGGATATTAGGAAAAACCAATTTCACTAGAAGGGTGGTGAAGCACTGGAAGGGGTTCCTAGGGATGGGGTGGAATCTTAACAAAAGCCCTGGCTGGGTTGACTTAGTTGGGATTGGTCCTGCCTTGGGCAAGGGGCTGGACTTGATGATCTCTTGAGGTCTCTTTCAGCTCTGTGACTCAACAATATGTAAAAAAAGGAATATTAGAGATTTACTAACCTAGCAAAAGCACTAGAGTAGTAGCCTCTGTTTCCAGAGGATCCACCATATGTTTTCTTAATATCTTCTTGGGTTATCTAAAAAGAAGAAAAGAAACTTTTTTTTAAAGTTCATTCTTTGTCAAATAAATAATGAAAGTGCATTTTGTTAGTACTGAGAAAACTGGTAATCAATGCTCACACATCACACTAAAGACTCATCACTATTTTACATTTGTTTCTTTTATTTTTTAAATCCACAAGCGAGAAATTCACATGGCATTACACAAACCCCAACAGGCCCATTCAAAAAGGCTGGCCTGAGCCCAAGAGTGCAGCTCAATGAATTCGTGGAAGGGTGCGCGTAGGGAGGGAGGAAGGGGGAATAGGGATGGACGGTGTAGTAAGGGAGGATGGTGGTGATGAGGGAGATATAGGAATGGAGGCAGGGGGATAGGTAGTGCGGAGGTGTGGAGGGGGAAGGGTTAGGGAAGGATGGTGATGTAGGAGTGGAGGAAGGTGGTGGGGTAGGGTGAGGCCAGGTGGGGAGGATATAAGGAGGATGGATGGATGTAAGAATGGAGACGGGGGATGAGGGTGTAAGGAAAGGAGGTAGGGGTTAGAGATGGAAGCCTCACTTAAGAATCTCGGGCTTGTATTGCCCAGCATGCATGGCGAGGTATTGGAGTGAAACTGTGCCACTGATCCACATGGCTGCTGTATGAAAAGCTCAGTGGGAGGAGGCTGTGTAGCTAAGGGGAGAGGGATGGCGGGACGCAGAGTGACGAGACATCACTGTCGTCCTGCAGGAAAAGTTTTTTAATACACTGAGAGAAATAAACAGCAGGGAGAAGCCATAAAATATCCTGACCACCTGAAGCAGGTGGCTTACCTATTGTTATATTTGGAAGCCTCATATTTCTTGAGTAACAATAGCACCCCATCAATTTGCTATATTGCACAGACTGATGACATAACTAGGCTGCAGACAGACACTTCCTGAGAGGAGCAAACAAATTATCCTGGGGTGGGGTGGGGAACCATGACAGCAAATACTGCAAAATGAGCCTACAGGGAAAACTTAGAATGCCACGACAAAGAGTGCACCATTATTTCTCAGCTATTTGGTTTGCATTGCTACTTCCATTCCTTGATCCAACAGTGACACAAAAATCTGAGGAGGAGGAGGGGGGGAGGCGGCAAGAACCACATTTTGAAAACGTTCTTCCCGCAAAGAGAAATATTGTAGGTCCTCACAGATACAGAAAGCCCAAATCACACAGTGCACACTGATGGTGGTTGGAAATAAGGAGGAATACAAATATGAAAAATTGCAAAGACTCACGTGTAGCACTGGTCACATGAAAATATTTTGCAAAAAGCCATTTAACATTAAGTTAATTAATTAATTACACATACATGAAAAAGTTAAGACTACATGAAGTGAAATAAAGTGAAAAACTAAATTCAAAGTGTGCACTGTAATTTCAAAACTATGCACGTTACTTCATTAAATACTGGAAGTGAGAGTTGTGTACAATACAAGGGGGGAAACAAAAAAGCAAATATTGCTTTACCTTGCTAACGTGTTGATCATTGAAGCTATACCACTGTTCATCTCTAAAAGATTTTATGCAGGCATAGTAATGGCCACCAGCAGCACTTCCTGAATGGACCATTACAGAAAAGAGTTCATATAGTAAAGAATTCTAGGGAAAGAAAAAAAATCAGAAGGAACAGGGACTAAGACAAACTGCACGTGTTATTTTTTTAAAAAGATTACCTTAATTATGTAAAGTTACATGAAAAATAACTATGCAAACAGTGTATAAAACTGAGAACTGCAGCCACTGGAAACTGGGAGGTGGTGCCTGTGGGCGGTCAAAATCAGTGAAACATCTCATGAACTGCAATCAGATTACCATATGGGCTGCAAATTGCCCATCACTGACCTAAGAAATAGGTAGTGCAAAGCAAGTCATTCAGCAAGGTCACTTATCTGTGTTCCTCAGAGGACCACCCTTTTCTCCTATATGAATGCGAAATACAAATGCAGATACTAAATATTTTATCCCCACCTTCGTTACTATATTTTTCTTATCCAAGGAAAAAAACAAACAAAAACAGAGGGAGCCTGCTGTTGAGTATGAACCTGGTATTTAAAAAAAAAAGTAATAAAAATAATCCACAGACGAAAAAACTAAATTGGTGTTAATGATGGGAAAGTTTCACTCTATCAAAAGGAAAAAAAATATGGTGCAATTTTAAAAATGTAAATAGTGCCAACCAAAGAAGTTCACTCAAATTTATAAACTCCACAAACATCTGAAAATACAAAATACAGGACTATGTAGCACTTTAAAGACTACATGAAGTGAAATAAAGTAAAAAGTTAGTCTTGTTAAAGACTAACAAGATGGTTTATTAGATGATGAGCTTTCGTGGGCCAGACCCACTTCCTCAGATCAAATAATGGAAGAAAAATGTCACCACCATATATACACCAAAGGATACAATTAAAAAAGTGAACACATATGAAAAGGACAAATCAAATTTCAGAACAGAAGGAGGATGGGGGGGGAGGAGGTAAATGTCTGTGGGCTAATGATATTAGAGGTGATAATTGGGGAAGCTATCTTTGTAATGGGTAAGATAACTAGATCCTTTGTTGAGACTCAGGTGTAAAGTGTCGAATTTTAGCATGAACAACAGTTCAGAGGATTCTCTTTCAAGTGCAGTCTTAAAAGGCTTTTGAAGCAGGATTCAGGTAATTAAGTGGTTGATACAATGTCCTTTCTGGTTGAAATGGCAAGCAACTGTTTTTTCTTTGTGGTCCTGTCTAATACCTGTTTTGTGGGCATTGATCCTTTGGCAAAGTGTCTGAGACGTTTGTCCAATGTACATAGCAGACGGACACTTTTGGCACATGATACCATAAATTATATTTCTGGTTCCCAGGAATGTGTTCTTGATCTTATAACTCACTTGGTTAGGTCCAATAATGGTATCAGGAGAGTGAATATGTGGACAAAGCTGGCAACGGGGTTTGTTGCAAGGGATGGTATCAGGGTTGGTATTAGTGTGGTATGTCCTGTGGTTGTTGGTAAGAATCATCTTGAGGTTAGGTGGTTGTCTACAGGAGACTATGGATCTGTCTCCCAGAGCCTCTTGGACAGTTTCTTGCCATTCAACCAGAAAGGACGTTGTCTCAATGACTTAATTACCTGCATCCTGCTTCAAAAGCCTTTTAAGACTACACTTGAAAGAGAATCCTCTGAACTGTTATTCATGCTAAAAATCCGACACTTTACACCTGAGTCTCAACAAAGGATCTAGTTATCTTACCCATTACAAAGATAGCTTCCCCGATTATCACCTCTAATATCATTAGCTCACAGACATTTACCTCCCCCCCCCCCCAATCCGTTCTGAAATTTGATTTGTCCTTTTCATATGTGTTCATTTTTTTAATTGTATCCTTTGGTATATTTGGTTGTGACAATTTTCTTCCACTATTTGATCTGAGGAAGTGGGTCTGGCCCACGAAAATTCATCATCTAATAAACCATCCTGTTAGTCTTTAAAGTGCTACATAGTCCTGCATTTTGTTTCAGCTACACCAGACTAACACGGCTACATTTCTATCACTATCTGAAAATACAGACATTCACAGGTAAGCTGACTCAACTTAAACATTGCACAGGCTTATTTCACCTTTAACATGGAAGCAATGGCCATTTCTCTAATATTTATCACAGACAAAGCATTTACCTAATTTAAATTCTCAATGCACTTTTGAGGCATTATTCTTCAAAACAATATTCTTATGCCAGGTAGTTAATAGCTACATTATATAAATGGGGAAACTGAGATAAAGGAATACGGTGGCTTGCCTACTGTCATGAATCATATCACAACAAGGATTAAAGCATGGAGGATTAGACTATTCTCTGTACACTTTCAAACATGTACTGAAGGCAAAAAAAAGGTTTTTTTAATCTTTAAAACATAATTCTTTATTCTAAAATTTGAATTGAGAGACACGAAAAAAAGAGTGGGGGCTTTCACAACACCAGAAACAAAATATATTGTATTTCTTTCATCATTAGTCCAAAAGCTCAAGAAAGCTGACAAGTACCTTTTCAATGCCAACTTTTGAAGTCCTTTCAGCACTACTGTTGCTTTCTAGGCAGATTCCTTCATCAACACCATCATCATTAGAAAAATCATTGCTCATCTGATCACTGTGACAGCTGCCTTCATTCTCTGCTCCACTATCAGTGCAACTCTCAGTCTGAGGAGACTTCTTAAAAATAAGCCATAAATATTAATTTTATAAAGGAGATAAAAATGGTAATACACTTGTATGTAATAAGATAATGAACTATCAATAAATGCTGTGCAATTCTATAGTGCCTTCTTTCTACAAATTTTCAAAGTGAAGTATGGTACAGTACTATCCATAGTTTACATGTGGCAAATCTGAGGAGGATGCTAAGTTTTGAAAACAGAAACAAACTTAACTTTTTATGATTATCCTAACTGATAAGTTAAGTTGCTATAGGTTACCAACAATATTCCAATGGATTCCAAGAGAAAGTCTCACGAAATGTATTTTTTTATATTAAAATTAAAATTAGCCAGCTATCCCTGATATGTCTATTTTTAAAATTATGTGCATGGAACTACCTTTTCCTTGGACAAGGAATTTAAAGGGGTAACTGGTTTAACTGGTGTCTGTCTGGCCCAGAGCATCCCTATCTTGTACAGAAGCCCTAAACATACAGTATGCAAATTTTTGAGAGTTCTAGAATACTTAAAAACAATACTGAAAAGACAAATGGAAAGTTTGTAGTCTCTTTTTCCCCCCCAATGAAGGCATGCCTACTAATCCTCAAAATAGGAATGTAATTAACAATGAGAACAGTAATAAAAACTAATAGTTACTTTAATACCATCTAAACCCGTGTCTCCAAAATAAAATATATGCAAATATGCAGTAGGAACAATCTGCTTTTAAATTTTTTAAGTGCTCAGTCTTTCATTATTGCTTTAACGACCCTCTCCTGAAAATCTGCAGTTTAGCAAATCTTTAGCTATTCCCCATATTATCACCAGCAGACAGTAACAGTGTATTGATTTTGAAGTCACTGTTCTCACAAAGCAATCCTGAAGTGTAGGCACATTAGTTCTGCATTTCAAGACCTTAATATGCAACATTTAAACCTTTTTTTACTAGTGAAAATTAAGGCTGAATGTCCTTCACAGCAGGTTCAATAAAAGAGATTTCAACTCTGACCTCTTTTAAAGTTAACTATGTTAAGTACCTTATATCCAGCATACTCTATAAAAATCTGTATGACGTGAGAAAGAACAGATATTCTGATAAATATGTAAGATAGGATATGTCTACACTACAGCACTAATTTGAACTTAGTTCGAATTAACTAATTTGAATTAAGCTAATTCGAACTAGTGCATCTAGACCTAAAAACTAATTCGAACTAGCATGTCCACATTGAGTGGACCCTAAACCGAGGTTCAGGATGGCCAGAAGCAGTGCCTGCAGGGCATCAGATTAGGACCCGACCCCCAACCCGGACAGACAGTTCTCAGGGGTTCCCCGCTCACTTGTCTAACTCTATGACGTACAGCAAAACAGTCCTGGCTTGGAGTGCCCTGAATGCCCACACTCAGCACATTACAGCACTCAGCCATCAGCCCGGCTGCACTTGCCGCAGGCTGCCATCCGGGGGAGTCAATCAGGGGGCTGCTGGAGAGTTTCCACCCCGAGGAGCCCGCAGACCCACCCCAGTGCTCCTCATCGGGGGCTCGTACCCCATTCCTCCCTCTCATCCTTCCACTTACCCGTCCCTAGCCCCCCTTCCTGATGTATAAAATAAAGAACACGTGTGTTCAAAAATAGAAACTCTCTTTATTTAACAAAACTGGGGGACACTGGGAAAAGGAGATGGGAGAGGGGAAGACAGAGGGTGGGAGAGGGGAGGGCAACTAAAATGATCAGGGGTTTGGAACAGGTCCCATATGAAGAGAGGCTAAAGAGACTGGGACTTTTCAGCTTAGAAAAGAGGAGACTGAGGGGGGATATGATAGAGGTCTATAAAAGCATGAATGGTGTGGAGAGGGTGCATAAAGAAAAGTTCTTCATTAGTTCCCATAATAGAAGGACTAGAGGACACCTAATTAAATGAATGGGTAGCAGGCTTCAAACTAATAACAGAAGGTTCTTCTTCATAAAGCAAAGAGTCAACCTGTGGAACTCCTTGCTGCAGGAGGCTGTGAAGGCTAGAACTAGAACAGAGTTTAAAGAGAAGTTAGATAAATTCATGGAGGTTGGGTCCATGGAGTGGTATTAGCCAGGGGGTAGAAATGGTGTCCCTGGCCTCTGTGGAAGGCTGGAGATGGATGGCACAAGACAAATGGCTGGGTCATTGTCTTCGGTCCATCCCCTCTAGGGTACCTAGTGTGAGCCGCTGTCAGCAGACAGGCTACTAGGCTAGATGGACCTTTGGTCTGACCCAGGATGGCCGTTCTTATGTTCTAAGCTCAGGGTCAGGGGTCTCACTGGACCACCTTGATTTTCATGCAAACGTGCTCCTGGGTGGCCAGGCTGGCAGCTATCCTGCCCTAGACAGCCACTTTCCTGTGCCTAGTGCCACGATGTCCGCACTAGACCAGGCGGGCGCCCACCACTTGCGGCCCCGGGCAGGCTCCTGGGAGCCACCAGCCTGGTCCCGGGAAGAGGGGGAGGGCTGGGTGGCAGCAGGTGGCTGGCTCGTGCCGTGCCAGGTGCAGGGTCTGCCGACTAGGTGCTGGCAGGCTTGCATCTGGCACGGGCACCGTAGCCAGACCGTGACCCTTTAAGGGCTCCGGGGCTGGGAGGGAGGCAGACAAGTTTCCCTGGTGGTGCCCAGAGTGGCCACCAGGGCAAGCTGGGGAGGGCTTGCCTCCCACTAGTTCGAATGAAGTGGCTACACAGCCCTTAATTCGAACTACTTAATTCGAACTAGGCGTTAGTCCTCGTAGAATGAGGTTTACCTAGTTCGAATTAAGCGCCCCGCTAGTTCGAATTAAGTTCGAACTAGCGGTTTGTATGTGTAGCGCCTATTAAAGTTAATGCGAACTAACGTGTTAATTCGAATTAACGTTGTAGTGTGGACATACCCAAATATAGTACTTACATGAACAGGAAAGTGCCTCTGAAGAGGCAATTCCCTGTACATTTCTCCCAGATCAAAGGACAAGTATCAAGGTAAGGAGGAAGTGGCTTTTATAACTAGAGCCCTGAAATTCCACAGATATCTGCTTTATATCTGTGGGTATCTGTAGATAGAGAGTGAATTACACTTAATGTCAGTGCATTGTTCTTGGTTTCTAACAAGATGGAAAGAGAAATATACCAGCACTGGAAATCAAACCCAGGCATTTTATATAACTGTGTATAAGACTGCCAGAAGCTCCCTCTTATAAATTAATAGAACTGCAAAGTTCCATAAAAAATAAAGAAACATGGGCTGAGATCTTCATCACTAAGTGCCCAAAGTTCCTTAATCCTGATTAAAGTTCCAAAAAAGTGGTCTGATTTTTAAAAGCATTGAGCGTCATCAATTCCCACTAAGTCAAAGTGAGCTCTTGGCATTCAGCATTTTTGACAGTAAGGCAATTTTTTTCTGATGCCAAGAAAGAAAGAAAGAATTTAGGAATCCTAACACACAAACACATAATTTTCAATATATTAGCCATGGTGTTTTCCCTAATGAAATGGTTTTCAACTTTTTTTTAAAACTTGTAGACTCCAAAAAAATTTCAAATGGAGGTGTAGGCCTCTTTGGAAATCTTGGACATAGTCCACAGATGACAGGTTGAAAACACTACCCTGGTAACACTGGATTTTAGAGAAAGATTGTTCTCAGAGAATGTTCTGGACTTTACCTCATCTTCAACATCAATGAACGTGCTCATATCTAGCTCTTCAGGAAAAGTCATTCGATCATTAAGTTTAATCCTGTGCATAGTGGTGTAATCGAAGTCAAACCTTTTCAACTGTAAGGTCAGCAGATATGGAAAATTCAAAAATCGCAGGCCCTAAACAAGAACACAATATCCAATGGACAAGATTATATTACAGATAGATAAACACTATTCAATGCAATGTTACACAAACGACATATATTTACCTTCCTTGCATCACATTTCTTTTTGCATCGTTCGCAGAAATACTGATTAGGGCCATCAAGGATCTCAGGCTGAATGAACGCATGTAATGCTTCTTCCTAATACAAATAAAGATTTACCTGCTTTTTAAGAATGTTTACTTTTATGTATGTGATACAGAACATTATATTTATGCTTGTAATGTAAATATAGAATACAATGGCTGCAATATGAATTATTCACACAATCAAAAACATTTTGAATTACAGAAGCCTAGAAGGAGGATTCAAAAAAACCCACAGAAACAAAGGGTCAAGAAATTATCAATTGAAGCTAACCTTTTCTGCCCTGGCTGAGGGTAAGCAGTCAAATCATGAATGACAATACATTACTATTAATTATATTTCATTCAGCCATGTGATGGGTCAATAAAGGTCCTGGTTTTGCATACACTCTAAAATGAAATATATCCCTGTTATCTTGCACATCACATGTAGTCACTTCCATTAAATCAGTTGCTGCATAATTCATCTTTTTCCTTACTTTGGCTTGGTTAAGTCATCAACCCAACTTCCTTACCCTGGCAATTTACAAATGGCTCTTCCCCTTCAGGGACAGTACTTTCTCCCACCACGCCACATTATTCCGGGAGTAATTATTTTGTTCCTTCGTGTCCTCTTTAGAGGTGGTTTTGTCTCAATCTGCCTGGGAATGGTAAAGCTGCTTTAGAATAAATGTCGGGTTTTTTCTCCCATTAAACAAACATTGACACTCTAGTCCCAGTGCAGTGAAAAACAATTGCCATCTTCCAGGTATACATTCCATTTATTAGCACATAAACATATGAAGTTGTAAACCAAAATAGCCATGCGCCACTCAATAAAAGGGAGATGTGACTACGCCTTCTTTAAATACGATTTATAAGGATTGCCATCTAGCTTCTCAGCATACCTGGGAAGTTAGAATGTAATTAGCTGATAATTTCTACTCTTCTTTTCAACAAATGTTGAAGGTATAAATTGTGCAGACTAGTAAAGAAATCTGAGTCCAAAATCCACTTAAAATATTGATTTTTAAACAATTCAATGAAGAATCTTATCCAGCGTTACCAACGGTTAAAGCTTTTACCCAGTTATCTTGAAAACTAATAGACTGGTTTATGAACTACAGATGATACTCCGGAATCATCTATTCACCAGCAACTATCTGCAATCTAAAACAGAATTATTAGGTGCTTATTTTAAATCGAAGAGGATTAAAAAAAATCATGATGCTTTGAAAATCATTGTCTCTTGGTGGAATATAATTGTTCCCTGAAGTCTGAATAGATAAGAGGGGGCTTAGTTGGGCAGAACAGACTCACCAATTGCAAAATGGCTGGCACAGAGCTTATAAGATTACTATCTAAATCATGTTGTTTGATGGATCCCATTTTGGGAGGAGATCAAATATATGGGAAGGTCTTCAAAAAGCCTCCAATTCATCCCTTCTCCCTTCATTTCTTTTCTGAGAACACAGGGAAGCACTAAGAACAAATAACAAAACAAAGATTTTATAGCTCTGCTTTTTCCATATGAAAAAAAATAAAATAAAAATTGGAGTGATTCAAAAAAAAAAAAAAAAAAAACACTACCTGTTCTCCAGACCACAATGCTCACAAATGAGAAATGTGCCAAATTTTAAAAATTTACTGTTTTTATAACCAAATACAAAAAGGAAAGAAATAATCATATCTTAACAATCCCAAAAGAGAATTACAACTCTGAAGCAGGAAGGCTCTTAACGCTTTTTAGAGAGCCTAAAATTAAATTGTCTATATACTTGTTTCCTAAACACTGCAGAGTGCCTTTAATCTAAAGACAAATACTGGGAGATTATTTAATAAATACTGGAAGCTATATTCAAGATATAGCAGATAAAAATAAGTAGGTGGTAAATAAACTACACGCCTTCACTCAAACAGATTTCCGTGTTTTGTCAGCTGGCCTTTTGGACTTTAGCTGACCATATAACAATTCAGAACAAATTAAATGAAAGCAAAAACTAGTCAATAACTATCATGGTAAATACCAAACTTGGAAGACAACAAAAACATGGCCACTGAAAGTACTACTTATGGAATAAATGCCAGGCAAAAATCTTACCAAATCTCTCCATAAACTACTCCAAATCTTTCTGTGGTCCTTATAATTTTATTCAAGTAACTGCTGTTTATTACATAGGAGACAAGCAACAGTCTCTTTAAAATATATTCATAATATAAAAGAAAAACATTCCAATTTGTTCATCAACAAACAAATGACATGTGAATGAAGGACATAAGTGGCTATGTAAAGTTAATGTAAATTCAATATGATGTGCAAGTCAACAAGGAACCATACTATAATATACTTATGTTATGGAAAAAAACAGGTGATGTTCCTATGGGCCTCCAAAAGTTGAATGAAATATCATGAACAGTAATGTACTTTTGTTAATGATTTCATTGCTTACCCCAGGAACAGATAATGAGGTGCACTCTGACCAACGGCTTATTGAAATTATTTAGTAACTTCACTATTTTTATTAGAAATATATATACCATATTTCCAACTGGTATCACATGTAAATACAATTGATATGTATAACGTGCTAAGTTTTCCATCTCCTCCATTTTTCCCCACTACATATTCTTTATAATCAATAAATATTCACTTCCCCAATTATTACTCTTTTGACCAACTTCCTCTCATTCAATTATAATTCACTTAACAAAATTAACTGTTAGTATAACATTGGCACTGTATAATTCACCATGTGAGTGGCATCATCAGACCCCTACTATCAGGAGCTGTACTTTAGGAAAAAATAATTTATCCACGAGGAAAGAATGGTTACTTACCTCGTAACTGTTGTTCTTCGAGATGTGTTCCTCACGTCCACTTCATGTAGGTGTGTAGGCGCAGTGCGCATGCATCGGCGGAGATTTTTCCCTCAGCAGTACCTGCTGGGCCAGCAGGGTGCCCATATATACCCGTTGGCCCCCTACCCTCTCAGTTCCTTCTTACCAGAGTACTCCAAAGAAGGGGAAGCGGGTGGGATTTGGAATGGACATGAACACATCTTGAAAAACAACAGTAATGAGGTACATAACTGTTCTTTCTTCTTCGAGTGATTGCTCATGTCTATTCCACGTAGGTGACGCCAAAGCAGAACCTAAGGAGGTGGGGTCAGAGTTCTAGCCTTCTACCAAATGGAGGACCGCCCTATCCAGGGCGGCCTCCTCCCTAGCCTGGTGTGGCAGTGTGTAGTGGTTGGCAAAGATGTGGACGGAGGACCAAGTGGCGGCCCTGCAGATGTCCAGGATCGGGACCTGGGCCACAAAGGCTGTGGAGGAAACCATTGCCCTCCGAGTGCACTGTGAGGGGAGGGGCTGGTACCCCGCCAGACTGTAGCATTCTCTGATGCATGCAATGATCCAGGAAGATATTCTCTGTGTCGAGACTTAAGCGTTCTGCAATGGCCACAAAAAGCTGCGGCAATTTGCAGAAGGGTGTTGCCCTTTCTAAATAAAAGGCCAAGGCCCTCCTGACGTCTAAGGTGTGTAGTGCCTGTTCCTTCCCTGATGCATAAGGTTTGGGATAAAACACGGGTAGGAATATGTCCTGAGATGCATGAAAGGTCGACACCACCTTAGGTAGGAAGGTAGGGTGGGGGTGTAGCCTACCTTATCCTTAAAGAAAACCAGAGAGGGAAGGTCCGAGGTGAGAGCCCTCAGCTTGGACACACGCCTAGCCGACATGACAGCCACCAACAGGGATACCTTGTAAGACAGGTGTAGGAAGGAACACGTTGCCAGCGGCTCAAACGGGGGGGACCCCATGAGTTTGGAAAGGACCAAATTCAGGTCCCACTGGGGAACTGGCTGTCGGACATGCAGATAAAGTCTGTCCAGTCCCTTCAGGAACCAGTTTACCATCGGGTTAGCAAAAAGGGTCTTACCCCTGTTCCCTGGGAGGAAGGCGGAGACTGCCACCAGGTGAATCTTAATCGAGGAAGAGGACAGCCCCTGAAGTCTGAGATCTAAGAGGTAGTCAGGGGGACTGGGGCCTCCATCAGGGAAACCTCTCTTTGGAGAGCGCATGAAGGGCACACGCCATGGGGGCGACCTACCAGTTAGGCCTCCTCTTTTTCTGAGGCAGCCAGGATTGGTGCCGAGGCCTGCGCAGTGCCGGAGAGGTGCACGAGTGTCCTGACGCCCCCCACACTGAGACCGGTGTGTTCTGAGATGCTGGTGCTGGTTGTAAGGCTGCCTCCATCAGTATGATTTTGAGGCACAATTCTCTCTCTCGCTTTGTGCATGGCTTGAATGTCTTGCAAATTTTGCAGGCCTCAGAAAGGTGAGCTTCTCTCAGGCACTTAAGACAGGCTCAGTGTGAATTGCCACAGGGCATGGGCCGTTGGCACTTCTTGCAAGATTTAAAGCCATAAGGCCTGGGCATGATGGGCTGCCGGGACCAACTTAACGCAGATAACTCTTAACCTAATTCAGATAACAAGTCTTAACAACTAATTAACTGATAACAGGAACAACAAACAATGAGAACTCCACTGAGTACCAGTAAGGTGTTTGCTAAGCAAGAGCTGAGGAACATTCCAACGACAACCACAGAGGTAAGAAGGAACTGAGAGGGTGGGGGGCCAGCAGGGGTATATATGGGTTGGTATACTAACACCACTCGAGGGGGCTCCTTCCTGGCCCATTGGGTACTGCTGAGGGAAAAATCTCCGACGACGTGCATACACACCTACATGGAATGGACATGAACAATCACTCAAAGAAGAAACATTATTTAGCCTGGTACTATTTCAAACATTAAAAAACTGATACCATACACACTAAGTTCACTGGTTTTGTAACCAAACAGAAAAAGGAAAAAAAAAATCATATCTTAACAACCCCAAAAGAGAATCAACTCTGAAGCAGAAAGGCTCTTAAACTTTTTAGTGAGCCTAAAAGTAAAATGTCTATACACCTGCTTCCTAAACACTGCAGAGTGCCTTTAATCTAAAGACAAATACTGGGAGATTTAATAAATACTAGAAGCTATATTCAAGATATAGCAGATAGAAATAAGTAGGTGGCAAATAAAGTCAAAATTATTTTCAAGTTTTCAATTATTTTATTTTATCCCAAGATGTCACTATTTGTAGTTTTATGGAACTGAGTATCATAGTACTTCACATATTATAATAAACAGACTAATCTAGTCACTGTCCGATATTGTAGACCCTGTCTGAGGCATTTGGAATAAGCTTCCATTTTTCACAAAAGGTCACCGTGGTATATCTACTGCAGCTGATAGCCACTGGTTTAAGATTACCATAAATATTTGTTTAGATCTATGATTATGAGTAGTAGAATCTTTATAAACAGTTAAAGGAATTCCAAATATCAATCGGAAGGGAATGTCAATCTGTGTATATAGGTATTATTTCACGAATCTAAAACTGAAACATTCCAATTGGCTTACAATTCTTTCTTGAATATGGTACAAAGTGTGTTTACTAATTAAATGTCGTAAATTACACTAGTCTTTTTTAATTGCTAGAGTTTGTTAACCTAAAGATATAATGAAAAGCAAACGTTTCCATGGAAAACTTAAGAGGATGGGTAAAGGGAAACTTATCCTTTTATTTACAGATCACTGCTTAAAATACAGATTGGTAATGGCAATGTCATTAAAATCGGACATCTGTTTATACTTACATAAAATGAACTGATGGTCTGAATGCATCTTCTTTAGACAGATCCCTATATCACAATATCCTTGTTTGCAGTCTCAAAAGAGTCAAGATCCAAAAGTGCTCAACATCTATAACTCCTACTAAAATCAAAGGATGCTCAATACCTATCAGGACTAGGCCTGCTGGGAAAGCAGTATGGAGAATCTTTGTGAAAGGCACTTATTCCATGGGTCCGCTGGTAACAGCCCTGTTTCTTATCCCTTAATGCCAGCCCTGTTTGAAACCTGCCTAAACCCATTCTGCAAACTCCAGGTTGAGAGAAACCTCTCCACTGTTTGATAGCCAGATAATTTCACTGCCTAGTGTGGTCCATATAGCAATTTGCATTAAAACAGACTTCTAAACTTGAATATTCTAATATAGGTAGCTTAAAGTTTTCCATTGCCGATCTATAACTTTCTTCAGGATCTAAATCACTGGCCAGATAACCATCAAACCTGTATTGAAATACAACTAGATACTGAGGTCTCAGATCTATGTAAAATTCTTTATAAATTATATGTACATGCTTTCTCTAAACTTAAGCCCTAGAGCAAAGCAAAGTCATTGAACTGATTTATATGGTCTTGCTGAACACGCATTAATAATGTTAAAACTATACTACATGAAATGAACCAAAAAACAAAAACAAAAAAAAAAACCAACAACCAGAAAACAAAGAAAAAGTATGGTTTCTTCAAACTGCAAACCTTAAGGACAATATCAAATTGCAGACAGAAAATTTAGTAATTTCCAATTTCATTTTGATTAGCAAAGAAAGCAAAAGGAAATAATTATTCTTAACTCCTGGAAATTTCACATATTTACATTTTTTATGTAGTCTACTATAGCAAACAGTGGCATAATAAACTTTATTTGACATACTATATTCAAATCCATTGGTCTGTCTTTCAAAAGTAATCGAAAATCACTTACCTCTAACTAGAGTTCTTTGAAGGTAGTATCCTCCTTAGATCCCCTATCATGGGTAGTGTCGCCTGCTGCAAGTTCCCTCAGGATCTGACTAGCAAGGTCTAAAAAATTTTACATTCCCTTCCACAAGCCCTATTAGCGCATGTGTGAACCTTTTTCATCTCTCTCTCATTGCTTTTTACCTAATCCTACTGAACCACCATCATCTGTGGATCAATGGAGGATACTACCTTCAGAGAATTCCATTTAGAAACAGGTGATTTTTCCCTTCTCCAAAAGCAAGTATCCTCCATATCTCCCCACTGTTGAAGACTACAGAGCTAAAACAACATCTGCTATAGATAAGAAATATAAAGGGAGGTGAATCAACTGCATATTTAAAATACACAATTATAAAAGAGCTCAAATAAATGGGGCAAAAATCACAAACCGCAACCATGTAACTACCTCAACACAAAATCTTAAAAACTAGTTTGTCTCATCACATAGTATTTGCTGAATATCAGTATCAATTGTAAAATGACAACTAATTTAAGAGCGACGAGGAGTCCTGTGGCACCTTATAGACTAACTGAAGTGTAGGAGCATAAGCTTTCGCGGGCAATGACATGCATCTGACGAAGTGGGTCTTTGCCCGCGAAAGCTTATGCTCCTACACTTCAGTTAGTCTATAAGGTGCCACAGGACTCCTCGTCGCTTTTGCGGATTCAGACTAACACGGCTACCCCTCTGATAACTAATTTAAGCTAATCTGAATATTTATCGTTAAATATTTAAGTGTTGAAGCTTTGTGTGTGCGCGCGCATATATATTTTATATATATAATTCCAGAATAATTTGAGACATTAACACACCACTCAAAATAAGAGCCAGGATGAACAGAATTATTAAAAACTGCATATATATCAGTGGTCACCAACCAGTAGATCAGGATCTACTGGTAGATCTTGGAGTCTCTGACAGGTGATCCTGACTATCAAGCACTGGCACTTCAGTTGCCCCTCCCCCCACTGTCATGCTGCTCTTGCCCTCTGCCTTGGAGCTTCCCCCCACCCCCGGAGCCTCCTGCTTGCTGTGTAGAGTGTGGGAGGGAGAAGGAGGCACTGATGTCAGGGTATCCCTCCTCCCTCCACTGCTGTACCCCATCTCCACACAGATAGAAGGGGTGGAGGGAGCTTGGCAATGCAAATCTGACACACACTCCTCCTCCCTCTCCCCTGCCCCCTTCCATCTCCCGATCCAACACATACGTGGGGGGTTGTTACTATATTTACTTTTTGCAAAGTGGGTTAGTTTGGTTTTTGACCGGTCTGTGCATGTCATTTCTTTCTTATGCTTAAATTTAATTCTTTGAGTAGTGAATTCTAAAATGCCTGTCATGGCTGGAGCAATTATCCCTGTAGTATTTGCTGCTCCTGGAAGTGGTTGGCATGTCTGAGACAGGCAGAGCAGGGCTTCTCCACATGCTGTCCTTGCCTGCAGACACCACTCCTGCAGCTCCCATTGATCAATAATAGGGAACCGTGGCCAGAAGAATCTGTAAAGTCAGTGCCTGTAGATGAGGGGCAGCACATGGAGCCATGGATCCATTGCTGTAACATGCCAGCTGCTTTCAGGAATGGTACAGGGCCAGGGCAGGAATAAGCCTGCCTTAACTCCACCGCTCCACCACCCAGAAGCAGTCTCAGTTAAACGGTACCCAGCTAGAGCCTGAATCCCGAACCCCTTCCTGCATCCAATCTCCTGTTCCAGACTGGAGTCCCCCTCCACCCTAACTCATTCCCAGAGCTTGCACCCTGAAACGCCTCCTGGACCCCAATCTGCCACCCTGAGCTAAGCCCAGAGACCCTCCCACACTCCCAATACCTTGGCCCAAGACCAGAGTCTGCACCCCTACCCTTACCACAGCCTGGTGAGAGTGAATGAGGAAGGGGGATGGAGTAAGCAGGGTGAGGCGTTAGAAAATGGGTGGAGCAGGTGCAGGGCCTCAAAGAAGGGGCAGGAAGGAAATGGGCAAGGGTATTTGGGTTTGAAGTAGATCTTACATTGCACTTCAATTGAAAAAATGACCTTGTGGTTAAAAAGGTTGGAGACCACGGATATATATATATATATATATATATACACACACGCGCGCGGACTCCAACTTTCTAGACAGAATACACACAAAAAGGCTCTACTCACTGCATCAATAAAAATACAAAAGGCAGAATTCCCTGCTTCTTGTGTTACTGAAAAATTCCTGAAATACACTTAAACAATGAAAGAGAAAGCCATTTAATACACTAATGTTTGCAACATCTTGAAACTGCAATTTCCAATGCACCTCCAGTTGGATATAAAGAAGCTCCATAAAATTTGGAAAAATGCTGAAAGGCATTCCGAAAATTTTCTTTACACAACTTTTTGAAGTTATATGATGACTGGTATTAAAAGCTTTAAAATATCAACTGCCCTAACTGAAAACAATGGTAGCTAATCTGGAAATAGCAGCTCTTTTGTTAAGAAATTAAAATAATTATATGAATGTTTTACAACAGTGTTAACTCCCTAAATGCACGGGAGAACATTAACATTTAAAAAGAAATTTAATGACCCCAATATTTGCCTTTTAAAAAAAATTTACTTTTTCTGGAAAACTTTAGTTGACTCATCTCCCAGCGTTTTTAATAATTCCATTAAGTATTTATTTTTAAAAACACAAGGTACAAAACAATATGCAAATTACTTTTCTTGTGGAAAGCAGGTAATTAAAAATTATTCCCTACATTTGCCAACACCATTAATGCCAGTGCAAAACTATTAATAAAGAAAACAAGAGGCATAATGGAATTTTTATCATTAAAATTACCAAATGTTTGTCAAATTCATAAGAGATGGATTATTTTTAAACTCTAAGTTATAAAAACCAACAAAGATTAAACTAGAAACCAAAATTCATTGCGTAGCTGTTCTGTTTTCACTAAGCCTTCCAACTATGCTGACAACATCTCATAAAAATGCTAATAAAATATCCCAGTCAATCAAAAGAACAAAAGATATGTAGGGTGAATACTGAAAATTCTAGCAGAAAGAAAATAATGAATTATTTTAACCTCAAGACAATAATTGTATCTCCCCTCCCCTTATACATGCACCAGTAGGACTCATTGAAGGGTTAAAAAAAAAATCTTCTAGAACTTGCTAGCTGGTTCACTGCACAAAGACGAACACCCCAAGATGGAGTATCTAGGATGATACTTACCATGTAAGAAATTATACCACTGTCGCACTACGTATTCTATGTATGTATAGACGTACTAGCTGTCAGCATAATAGTACACACCACGCTAGCAAATGCCTGGTTGGAGCCATACGGCCTGATGACCAATGGAATATCCAGGTAAGTGTCAATTCTCCAGCTCTCATAGCCACATTCTAGACATCTTACATAGTCCTTCAGTTTGCCTTGATATAGTTGATTTATGAGATCAGCCTAAAACAAATGAAGAGATTTATTTTGGCATAGTTTGAAACAACTTCTAAACAAGGCATAGCACATAATATTCCCTTTCTTTAGTTTCACACGGACATCTTTTTTTTCCTGACAATTGCAGAGGGATAAACCATAATTATATATTAAGCATACAAAACGTTAACAATATAAATTTTATAATCACGAATGCACATGCTATTGGGCAATAAAATGTTTTGAGAATTCTTGCTCTCTCAAATGTTTACTTTAGAGCAGTATTTTATCATGTTGATTTCCATTTTCAACATATAAAGCAGCACTGTAAAATAAACATTTTACAACATTGTTATTACTTATTGTTTAATCACCATTATATTAGCTGATATAATATTATATGGGTGGTTGGTCAGGAGAAGGTACTGTAAGTCTTCTCCAACTCCACACTAATGATGGCCCCCAAATGAGCGAGTATGCTCTCTGCATATCCATAGTATGCAGCAATTTTCTGGCCATGGCCTTTCCTGTTTCAACTAGGGCAGGGAAAAGAAAGCTGCACAGAGCCATGATGGCTAAAGAGTACTTCTAGGGACGTCTCCCATGGTGTGGAACCCCTAAGTTGGCCAGTTATGCTAGCTTTCTGAGTACAAATCAAGAATGAGGATCCAGCCCACTGTCATCAGAATGTAAGACTTTTACATACACATTAGTTAAAGTAATAAAATCTGTAAACCATAGCTTTAAAGGGGGTTTCCTTTAAATAACTGATATTTATAACTAACTCCAGCTTAAAGATTTGCCAGAAATATATACTTAATTTTTAGCTGATTGAAAAAAGTTTTAAAACTTTTGAAAAATAATACTCTTCATAAATAAATCTAAAAAAAACCCCAACCCCATCACACTTAAATCATCTCATAGGTCTATGACTGCCTCGAACAAAGACATTTGAACAAATTTTCAACTGCCTTGCAATTACCACAGGACTGCATTTAGAAGTCAGAGTTAAACAAGCTTTCCCCCAACATTCTTTCCATGCAAAATTAAGTGTTATGATATTATTACCTGCTCAGTTTGCTTCCACTTCTGTTCCAAAGCATCAAACATGACTCTACAAAGCTCTTGTACATCATGCTGCTGCCATGCTGGCATAAAGTAAAATTAATCTCATCAGTGAAAATGGAAAAAAAAGCATCATTTACACCCTTCTAATATCTTCTGTAACAGTTATATACTTTTAAAATAAATCAGTTAGCTTTAAGGGTACTGTCCAAGGTCTATGCTTAAGATATGATTTACCATAAAAACTACCCACGTAGGGCTTAAGTTATTCTAAAATCATAAAATGAGGAAAATTCAAATACATCTTGTCTAAGTTGTACATATGACTATACACACATACAAGTATGAATATACAAGTAAACAACATGGGGGTCCTTGTCTGCTAAGTTACAGTTTAAGACGGTGCTGATAGGAGTCTGGCCAGTGGGCGGGGGCAAGGTGCAAGTGGGGGTCTGGCCAGGGGGAAGAGTGCTGGTGGGGGCGGGGGCAGAGTACTCATGAGGGTCTGAGCAGGGGACAGGTTGCTGGTGGGGGCTGGGGCAGGGACAGCTTGGCCAGTACCTGGAGATCTCGCAGTGTGCATGCTGCTCCTCCCCTCCCCAAAAGAGCCAGTGTGCTTCCTAAGATGCTGGACCTGGCACACAGCTGTGGACTTCCTTCCCCAAGCTACCTGCTTTCCTTCTTGCATGCCAGATCCGATTTCTCAAGAAGCGTGCCTACTGCTCCTCCCCAAAACAGCCAGCATACTTCCTGAGAAGTTGGAGCTGATGTGCAACCGGGAATTGCTCCTCCCCCTGCAGGATTGAAGGCAGGCAAGCAATAGAGGGAAGGAAGTCCCCAGCTGTGTGCCAGATCCAGCTTTTCAGGAAGCCTGCCAGCTGTTTTGGGAAGGGAGGAGCAGTGTGCATGATTGCTGAGATGCCAGATCTGATGTGTAGCTGGGGACTCTCTTCCCCCATGCCATTTTCCCAGGAGAATGTGCCAGCAGGCTCCTCCTTGGGGGTGGGAGGGAATAAGGCGGTGGGCTGAAACACCTCGTGATTGACTGGTTGTGCCCCCAAAAATCAACTAGTCAATCGGGTTGGTGACCACAGGTTTAAGGCAAATGAAGTCTCATGTCATGTCATGTCATGGCAGGATAAGTGAAAAAGTGGCATATCAGCAGGGCACAGGGCAGAATCATATTGTTCAAATGACCAACTGTGCATCCCCAAATTAAATTAATGACGTTTAACTTTAACTTTTGTATTTCTAGGTTCACTTGTTTTTTGAAACAGCTACATCATCTTTTTTAAAGGGGTTTTATTTTAAATAACTGATATTTATAACTAATTCCAGCTTAAAGAAATATATACTTAATTTTTATCTGCTTCAAAAAGTTTAAAAATAATTTGAGGGAAACTAAAATTGAAATTCCCAAGCAAAAAAAATTGTAACAATCAGTTTGATGCTCTCAAGCTTTCTTGAAAGTTTGAATTCAATTATGATCAGAGTCTGTAGTGAAGAAATCTAAGATTATTTTTCATTCGGTGATTTTACACTACAAAACAAAAAACAGTTTTAAAAACTAAGTGTCCATTTAAACTATTCTACTGGAACTTGGATTTAGGCTCTTCTTTAAAATGGTATGAACAGAGATCTTTTTTACACCATCAATATCCATTTAGTGCCATTATATGTGCCTTTGAGTAATAACTGGAAAACAACAAAATCATGCTAAATTTTCCACATAAAAGTTAAAATAAAAAATTACCCTCACTACTATCCCATCCAAAGCTCCGTGTAACATCTGTTGTTTCAATTGCTCTTTTTTTGCTAGTCTGCAATAAAACAAACAGTCTTTGAAGCTGGTAAGGGATGCTCATCACTGCATCTTCTTCAGATTCTTCAAATTCCCATCTATTAACAAAGAAAACATTGCCCTTAAAAGTATGCTAAGTTATAAGAGCAACTGTTTGACGTAGCTTAATGAGAATGAAAATGTTCTCCAGGTTTCATATCAACTAAAACTAACCATAGTTTACAAAAATGTATAAAATAAAATGTCAATCATTTCAGAATCACTGATTTGGCTGCTGCTAACATGGACACAAGCAACACTTAGGCTTACAGCTTTTACAGATACTGTTCAACACCGTGGTTGGTTGGTTTTTTATAGCTTAATGTTTACAATACATTTTTAAGCACCTAAATGATAACGGTGATAAAGAAATAGCCAACATGGACTATCAAGAACATATCATGCAAATAACTATTCTCCTCCTTTGACAGGGTTACTGGCCTAGTAGTTAGGGGGAAAGCTATAGATACAATTTATCTTCATTTTATCTTCATTTTAGCAAAGTTTTTGATCACGTGTCCTTGAAAGCAAACCAGGAAAATGTAGTCTAAAGGAAATTACACAGTAGGTGCATAACTGGCTGAAAAACATTACTCAAAGGAGTAATTATTAATACTCTGTCAGACATAGGATATACGTTGTGAATCCTTCAGGCACAGAAGAGAGGAAATTACCTTGTGCAATAACAATGGTTCAAGATGTGTGTCCTTATGGGTGTTCCACTGTAGGTGTCTGTGTGCCCCTGTGCCTCTGGTCTGAGATTTTTGGTAGTGGCGTCCCCTAAGCCCACGCATGTGATCTCCCTCCTTCGTGATGTGCCTCGAGGCTATCTAGCATTGCATGGGTAAAAGTCCCTCACTTCCTTCTTGACTGAAAAGCCCTGAACTTTGAAGTAGAGAGGAGGAGCGTGGGTTGTGGAGCACCCATAGAGACACATCTCGAACCATCGTTACTGAACAAGTCAAGTAACTTCCTCTTCTTCGCACAGTGTCCCTATGGGTACTCCACTGTAGGGGACTCCAAGCAGTACTCAACACTGGAAGCTGGGACTTTGGAGTGGAGTCTGTTACTACACAGAGTACTGTGGAGTCAAAAATGGTGTTGGAGGGAGCCAGTTTAAAAACCAGCTCCCCTTCACGGACCAGTTGCCTGTCGCCCCATGCTGCAGCACTGGATCCCAGGTGATTCCGGGTACCTGGATGTGCTCAGTAGCAGGGCCATAGTACCATGTGAGGGGGATTGAGGTTCTTCCCCACACAAGGTCTCCAGGGTACCAGAGTTCATGAAGTACCCTGGGTTCACTCAGTATCACAGATGGAACTTTATCAGTACCAATGGTTGAGATGGTGCAAAGCATTCCTAGATGAGAGCTTTCTTGTGCCGGGTGCTGAAAATTGTCAGTGCAGCACTTTTAGAGATAGTACAGTAACTCTTTTTCCATGGGTACGAAGACCACAGGTCTCCAGGATACTAGAGTTCATGGGTTACCCTGGGCTCACTTAGTACTACAGAGGATTGTTAGCAGTACACTGTCAGTACCAATGTTTGGGAAAGTGCAGAACACTACCTAGCTGGGAGTTCTGTCACACCTGGTATTAAAAGTTTTCACAGACAATACGGTACTGTTTCTTTAACACTGCCTCAGAGCCTGATTACCTCTGGCTTCTCAGGTGATATGCAGCCCATACTGCAAAGCAGGGGTGGGGGTGGTGGGAGGCCCTTCTAGTACAGTGCTTCAGAGTTAGGTATGAATATGGAGGTGGCAGCTTTGGAGAGCATCCCCTGGCTGCCAATCACTCAGAGCTTGTTTTTAGCAGCCTTTACAGAAGAAGTCTGCTGTGTGTGTTTGTTTGTTTTTTTTAAAAAGATTCTACCCCCCATTGAAGTTAAAGGCTCTGGGGATGATTTGTTAGAGCGTCCCCTGGAGACTGAAGTGCCTTCTTCCTAAGAAGGAGTTTTAAACTATAGCTCCCAGTTCCTGAGACTGCCATTTTAGGTAGTGGCTTCAGAGAGGTAGCCCAGTTAGTCTGTAACTAGAAAAACTTAAACACGAGGGCTATATCTACACTCGCAGCTTCTTGCGCGAGTAATACGCAAATCAGGCTAAGCGTGGACTATTGCCGAGCCTCATTTGCATACCTAATGAGCCACCATTTTTTTCAGAAGAAGCTCTTGTGCAAGAAGCCGCGAGTGTAGACATAGTTTTTAAAGTGCTGCTAGACTACTTGGCTAACAAAACACATAGCTGGTATCATGAGCTTTCAAGGGTGCAACCTGCTTCTTCAGATGCATTAAAAGTCTAGTTCCAAACCAAATCGGGGACTGGAGGAAGAGAAGGAAGGGAAAAAAACATTAAATTAGAGTGTTCATATTACATGAAGCAGAGAGAGAAGGTACAAATTATTCTTAAGTACCCATTATTTGGTTTTTTAAGTCACTGGAATGTGGAAGGTAGTGTGCTAGTCAAGTAATGTCTTTATTCATACCTTTGTGATAACTTCATTTACAGGTTTGGGACCTAAGTGCCAATGCTTCCCGGTGTATTTGGCTTGTGGAATTGGCCTGAAACAACACAGGTGACTGAGATCCATTCATAAGTGCCCTGTGCGGCCAAAGGCTATAGAGAAGGAAGTGAGGGGCTTCCCTGGTGAAGTGTTAAATTGCCTTGAGGCAGAGAACATGCTAGGGCTCAACTGCTACCAAAAACCTACAATTAGAGGTGCAACATACACTACAGTGGAACACCCATAGGGACACTAATAGAAGATAGAAAGGTAAGGGGCTTTGGTAAAGGGCTTCAATAAAGAGAATTGTGATGCTTGTTTTTCACGTCAAATGAAGGAAAGGGTAAGAATTAATGGGCCTAATTTGCTGCAAGAAATATTTATTAGACACTAGACAAAATTTTCAAACTATAAAGGACAGTTAAGGCCTTATCTCCACTGGCACATTCTGTTGAAGAAAACTGCCTTTGGATGACAAAAACCTGAGTATCCACATAACAGCATAGCAGGTATCACGATATAAACCTGTTTTTCGTGACAGAAAAACTCTACTGCCACGAGGGATTTTGTCTGTATGCTGTCAACAATCATGCAGTATGTACCAGGCAGGTTTCCTGTAGAGTTTATTGCACTCCAGAATGTATTTCACAATGCCTCTTCAGCCATTGTGAACTAGGGATGTTAAGGACTCGACTATTTGATAAACAAATGCTTATTGGATAGTCAACAGGATAGTTGACTAGTTGCTCCCCCACACCTTGCTGCCTCTATCAGACAGAGGTAGCAAAGGCGGTTGGGGGAGGGAGAAGCGCACTTCAAAGCAGCAGTGCAGCAGGGAGCCTGGGCTCTATACAGTACTGCTGCTTTGAAACACCATGGTGCTGTTTCAAAGGGGCAGTGTCGCAGGGAGCTCGAGGTCAGCTGGAGTCCCCAGCTGACCTGGGCACTCTGCAGCACTAAACCCAGGATCAGCTGTGCGGTGCTGCCCCTTTGAAACACCATGGCAGCATTTCAAAAGGGCAGCACCGCCCTACAGACTAATTGAATAGTCAATGCAAAACTGCATCGACTATTGGATTAGTGAAATATTTAACATTTTTACTTTGAACTCGGCTGCCTTAGAGATACATAAATGTTTACAAGTAAAGACATGCTCCCCTCCCACCTGCAAACTCTAGGCAGTTTAAACATATTTCCTGTGGCACATTGTGTGGTGGTCTTTATGGCATCTTTTCAAGAGAACAGAGATGGCAGCTCTAGACCCAAATGCTCTCCCGCTTGGAACAATGCAGATCTTTCACATCTGACTGGTGTGCGGGAAAAAGATTTGGTGCAACCGGAATTGTAAGTAACCTGTAAAAACTGGGACATCTACAGTCTCAATTCTTGAGCCCTGTGTACCAAGGGATATGAGCAAGACACCTTACAATGCACAGCCAAGATTAAGGAACTCCGTTAGGCCTATCACAAGGCAGAGAAGGCAAACAGCCAGTTTGGTGCTGCACCTAAAACATGACTGTTTTATAAATAACTGGGCAGAATTCTGGGTGGGGCCCAATGACCAAACCCAAAGACATTGTGAATAGTTCTCAGAAAAGAGCCAGAAATACTTTCCCAGATAGACAAGTTGATGAGAGCCAGGAGGTAAGGGTCAATCCAGTGTCAACCTGTGTGCCCAGCAGTGAGGAACTGTTCTCAAATGATGTTTGTGAGAATGTCTCATTGTTGAAGAGACAACGCATGTTAAAATGAAGGAAGACACGCAGGACAGACTGCTCTGCAGGTGGGCAGGGCTGGTGTCTGAAAGGGTGGCAGCTATGCAGGATGGGATAGAGGTGGTGACTTGGTGAGCAGTTGCTGTGCAGGTGGACTGGATTGAAGGCTGAGCAGGCAGTGGCCATGCAAGGTGGGACCGAGGTTGTCCCTCAGTGAGCAGTTGCTGTGCAGGCGGGGCAGGTTGGGGGCTGAGTGGAAGGTGACCACCGGTAGCCATGCAGGATGACCAAAGGCTGTACTTCACTATGGCCAAACGTAGCATTGATGCAGGCACAGATAGCAATAGACTCTTCCTGGGAAATAGTGTCCAAGATTTGCCTGATGTACATATTAATTGTGTCACGGAGATTCCATGGCAGGGTTGCCTTTCCCTACCCTTCTTGTACAACACTTTGCTAAACTAGCCCTCAATGTGTGCTGCTGGAACCAAAGCAGCACACAGTTTGGCTGCATAAGGAGAAGGGAGCCTCCCACTCACCTCCAAAAGCTCAGCCCAGGCTTGCTTGTTACCCTTGAGCAGGGATGTGTCAGCGATTGCAGCCTGCACCCAAGTGTAGGAAAATTAAAAATTGCTTTATGTACAACTGCTGCACAACCCAGGTCTGTACTTTCTTGGAGAGTCAATCTAACCCCATCCCCCACACACACTTCATGCCCAATTTAAAAAAAACAACTCACTATGATAAAAGTGTCTGCAGAGATCTGCCTACCTCCAGGATGATCCAACATAGTGGGAATTTATTTCCAGGGCTGTCCATTCCAGACAACTGTAACAATTTTTATCATAGAAAAGTATTGCAGGGTGCCCAACCTGCGGCTCTTCAAAGAAAAAATTGCATGGGACGCTTGCACAGACTTACAACTCTCCCTCCCCCCCCCCCCCGTCTCTTTGCACTGTATCCACCACTATTTTGGGTCTTCATCTGTAACAGGTTGGCCACCCCTGCACTATTGTTAATAGTAACTTTTTCATTCTGGACCTTGAGAAGTCAACCATCTTGGTCACCATCAGACAGAGTATGCCAGCTAAGAAAAAAAGCCAGGGGCGCGTGATGATCTGATGAAAGAAAAACTTAAAGAACAACAAATAGTCTTTCAGCACCATCGACTAACAAAAGTGTAGATGGGATCATGAGCTTCCATGGGCACAACCACTTCTTCAGATAAAGTATTGCTGAGTCACTCCACTGCTCAGTCAGAGAAAAGAGAACAGAGATGAGCTATGGAGAGAACTAGGAAGATGGAGCAAAGAGAACACAGATGGCACCAGACACAAGATAGGGATAGGAAACCACTGAATGCATGATCCAGCTCACTCAGAACCAAAATGACAGCCTATGGAGTATAATACTCATGAACAATAAGAAAGACCATAACCTAAGGCTCCCCCATCATAACTTTTCCCAGCAGCCATGCCTCTATTACTCCCCCTCTCTCCACACATGGCTGCAAAGGTGCAATTCTGGCCCAAAAGCAACAATCCAACGACTAATCTCAGGCCTTCCATAGCCAAATGATGCATCAATTCAGCACTCTCTAATTCTGATTAATCCAAATCCGATAAGTCATCGTTGTCATCTGCTAGTAGGTCCATAATTAGGTATGGTACAATGCACAAGGTCTTCTGTACAGTGTTGGTAAGGGCCAGAAAGCTGGGATCCATGTTCTCTCACCACGACTGCTTGAGTTGGCACAAAATCCAGAAATCCCCAGGGATGTCTGGAAAGAAGAGAGATGGCTGATGGGACGTTTCTCATGTTCCCATCATTCTTAGCACTGTATTGCACGTTCCTGTAGAGTGTGAAGGTGACACTAGGCCCTATGGGATGCATGCCCACAATGCTTTGCTCTGTCAACGAGGGAGCTGCAGATGTGGCCACAAGTTGTCAACAGCAGGTACCAAAACACGGTTTGGAAGGTTTCCAGTTTTGGCGACTTCCGCCAGTCAACAGCACTTTCCATCACCAAAACTTACCAGTGTACACACAGCCTCAGTACTTAAACCAGTTACAAAGGGAGGCTGTGATTGCATTTTAATTAAAAGTATGCATTTAATATTTATGATACTCAGGCCATTTTTTAAAAAGCCTGCATTACAAATGAAATTACTGTACGTCATTAAAAAATTTGCAAAATAATTTATAATTTGCTTTAAATAGATTTCAAAAGACATGAAAATGTATACACGTTATAATAAAAAAGCCAAAAGAGAACAGTTACCTATTTCCGTAACTGGTGTTCGAGATGTGCTGCTCTTTCCCCTTCAACCCAGGTGTGTGTATGCTCGCCACATGAAACAGTGCCGGAAGATTTTCCCTCGGCAGTACCCATAGAGGACCGAGATCAGTGGCCTCTGGAGTGGTGTGCACATGCTGGGTTATACAGGGCGCTCCCAGGCTCCTCCCTCCTCAGTTTCTTTTGCTGGGGGCCTCTGACAGAGGGGAAATAGGGTGGGAGGTTGAATGGACATGAGCAACACATCTTGATGAACACCAGTTACAGAAACATATTTTCTTTGAGTGCTTGCTCATATCCATTCAACATAAGTAACTGTAAAGCAGTATCTGTGGAGGTGGGTAGGAGACTCAAGAACATGTGAATTGCCACATCGCTCTACCACAAGTCACATTGTTCCTAGCATAATGTGTAATTGCATACTGAGCTGCAATGGTGTGCACTAAGGACCATGTTTCAGCATGACAGATTACCTGGATAGGGGACATTTGCTATAAAGGCAGCAGATGAGGCCTGGGCTCTGGTTGAATGAGACCTGACCATGTGTCGGGCTGGAATACCTGCTAATTCATATCACATGCGTATGCAGGTGGTGATCCATGTGGATATTCTCTAGGATATCAGGTGGCCTTTCATCCTATCCTCGTAGGCCACAAGCAGCTATGTGGAAACTCATGGAAGGGCTTTGTTCTGTCATGTTTCATCTGGAGGGCCATCCTGAAATCTAGAGCTTGAAGACTTCTTTCCTCATTAGTTGTATGAGGCTTTGGGTAGAAGACTGGAAGGAAGATGTCCTGGCCCCTATGAAATGCCGAGACCACCTTCAGGAGAGCAGATGGGTACAGCCAAAGTTGCACCTTTATCCTTGAAGATGGCATAAAGTGACTCCAATTTTAGCACATGGAGTTTGGAGAGTCTTCTGGCTGACCATGGCAGTGAGAAAAAGAGGAAGTTACTCACCTTGTGCAGTAATGATGGTTCTTCAAGATATCTCCCCTTGTGGGTGTTCCACTCAGGTATGGTGTGTCCTTGCGCCAACTATCGGAGATTTTTAGCCTACCACTGCCTTCCTGCATTGTGCGCGTACAGTTGTCATCTCATGCTGTTTTCTTCCATTAGCTGCATGCACAGCACAGGTCCGCTCCGTTTCTTTTCTACAAGAAATCCTCTAATGGACTCTACAGTAACACGGAAGAAGGGAGGGTAATGGAGCACCCACAGGGATACACATCTTGAAGAACCATCATTACTGCACAAGGTGAGTAACTTCCTCTTCTCCTTCAAGTAGTATCCTTGTGGGTGCTCCACTCAGGTGACTAAAGAGCAGTAGCTGCCACCTGAGGAAGTGGGCGTTGGAGTCATATATGAGAGGAGGCAAGAATGGCATTGCTCATAGAGATGGTTGGTATCAGTCCTTGCTGAAGTGCATCATGTTGGGCAAAGGTGTGATGCAAGGACCATGTGGCTGTTCTGCAAATGTCAGTCAGGGGCACATTATGCAGAAAGGCAAACAGTGCAGCCATTAGTCACGTGGAATGCGCTGTGACCATCTGAGGTGGACACTTCTTTCGAACTCTATAACGTATTTATACAGTTCAATTTCCACTTTGAATATGTTGTGCAAAGACAACTGTTCCTTTGTAGGGACCGAAAATGGAAATAAATAGTCTATTTGACCTCCTCGATTGTTTAGTCCAGTCTATGTAGAACACCACTGCCCGTCTTGCATCCAAGGTATGTAATATTGCCTCTCTGGAGGAATTGTGTGGTTTAGGGCAGTAGATGGTTAATAAATGGGTTCATCAATGTGGAATGCAGAGATAACTTTTGCCAAGAATTTTGGGTGGGGCCTGAGCATGATTTGGCTTTGGAGAAGATAGTATAGGGTGGGTCCGCCAAAAGGGCTTTGATCTCTCCTACCCACCTGGCAGATGCGATCACAACCAGAAAAAACATTCATGGCCAAGTGTTGTAATGATGTGTTTGCCAGTGGTTTGAAAGGAGGCCTCGTTAGTGTGCCCAATACAAGATGGTACAGGTGGATGTATGCACAGACATGTTTTACATAACTACCAAGCAATTCCTGGCGGGCCTGGCAAAGAGAGACAACATTCACCAGTTCATGGAAAACGGTGATGGCTGACAGATGGACTCATGGTGCTGAAGAGGCCCTTTCACCAAGGTCCCTGAAGTATTCTAGTACAGTAAGTATCGGGGTGATATTGGGTTAAAGATGACATTGACTGCACCATTCCTGAAACTGTCCCCATTTATTTTGGTAGGTATACCTTGTTGTGCAATGGTGGCTGCTGAGGAGGACCTGCTTTACTCTGAGAACAGGTAAGTTCTTCATTCTGGAACCACGGAAAAGCCAGGTGGTGAACTTGAGTGCTCAAGGGGTCACGCATGGTGTTGGGTCAGCAGGTAGGTGTGTGTGTGGGGGGGGGGGGGGGATTGTGGGGAGGGGAATGGGGTTGGTATTTGAGAGGTGATGTAGGTATTGAAACCATGGCTGTCTTGGCTAATAAACAGTGATCAGAATGACCCTTGTGCAATCCGCATGTATCTTATGGATAAGCCTTGAGAGACCAGGGGAATTGGTGGGAATGCATACAGGAGAGGAGCCATCCTTGGTACTGTAACGGCCTCTCCTGCAGAATGCTTGGCCTGACGAGCTCTGGGACAGAAGTGGTGGCATGTGCACTTGGTTGGTATCGCAAAAAAGTCTATCACCAGGAATCCCCATTATCAGAATAAGCTCCCACTTGTTATGCTCAGAAAAATGCCTGCTCAGATGATCTGCCATGGTGTTCTTCTGGCCTGGTATGTACATTACCGCCAGCATGATGTTTTTCATGCACCAGTTCCAACACCAGATCACTTCAGCACTTAGAGAGTGTGATCAGGCACCCCCCCTCCCCCCCCGATGGTCAATGCAGAATGCACGTGGTATGTTGTCTGTGAGGACACATATGGTCTGGCCTCAGATGAGCGAAAGAAAATGCAGGCAGGCACTGTAAACTGCCCTAAGCTCCAGTTTATTGATATGTAACCTCATTCTGCCATGGACCATCTGATGCCTGCAGTGGGCACTGCATCCTACGAGTGATGCCTCCGTATCTATTACAGTGAAAGGGCACTCTGGTGAGGAGGTTGTATGGACAGGTCCACCATCGCAATGAAGACAGCACTAGCGCCAGAAGTGTGACTCATTTGGCAAAGCGGTGTTAGTTGTGGATGCAGAATGATGCCAACCATGCCTGCAGACAGCACATGTGGAGTCTGGCAAGTTGCACCATGAAAGTGGTAAGACACCATATGGCCTAAAATTTGAAGGCATGTGTGAACAGTTGTAAAGGGAGGATGAAGTACAGTGTCTATGATAAGAGCATATAGCTTGAAACTGATACAGAGAAAGAGGCGCCCGGGTTGCCACCGCAATTACAAATGATACATATTAGAGGAATATGATCACACCCTGCCTTCTGAGGAACGCAATCTCCACTGCCTGAATCTTGGAAAATACACGTGGTGTTGTGGACAGTCCAAAGGGAAGGACTTGATACTGATGGTGGTTGCTGTTTACCGTAGACCTGAGAAGCCTCCTGTGGGAAGGGTGAAAGGTTACATGGAAGTATGCATGGCGAAGGTTAACAGCTGAGAACCTCCCCCTCGTCCAATGCAGGTATGATGGTTCCTAAAGTCACCATCCTGAATTTATAGTTATGAACGATACTGGTTGAGTTTCCTGAGATCTAAAATGATCTCCAGCCTCCCGTCTTCTTGGAAATAAGGAAACAGTTTGAATAAAACCCTCTCCTGTAGGATTCAGGAGAACCTGCTCTATGGCCCCCAAGCTGAGTAGTTTTTGTATGTCTGCTTGTAGAGAGGGGTTGGGGAGGGGACACAGAAGTGAAGAGGATTTTATAGCCCATTTTGATGTCTCAAGGACCTACTGGTCTATAGTAATTAAGGCCCACTGATGGTAAAAAGGGCCTCAGGTGGCGGTGGAATATGTACAAAGTTTGCATCTCTTAGACCCTCGATTACACCTTCAGACTCCGGTTTTGCTACCACCGGTTGAAGGGCAGTTGAGCAGTGTTCCCTCTAAGCTGCATAGTAGCACAGCTTCACAGGTGACTGATCAGCCCTGCATAGTCAGAGGCTCAGAGCTCCACGCACAGAGTTGACTGACTGAGCGGGGCTGATTAATCTCCAGTGAAGCTGTGCTACCCTGAAGCTTTGTAGGAACACTGGTGCTGAGCCCTTCTCCTATTAAGTCATTGTCTGGACTTCTGGTTGAATGGCTTCTGTGGGTGCCTCTGGTAGGAGCCATCTTGAGATCTCTGATAAGGAGTGTACCTTCTTCTCCTGTTAGGCAATGTGTACATGCCTAATGTCCAGAGGGTGGTGCAAGAGTCCTTCACTGAGCGAAGGACCTCATCCGTTTTTGCAGCAAGAGCTGATTCTTGTCAAAAGGAAGGTCCTCTACCTTTGTTTACAACTCGCATGGGATTCCGGATGATTGTAGCCATGAGAAGTGTGAAGCAAAATGACTGCCATTGCTATCACTCTGGCTACCGTGTCTGCTACATCCATTGACACCTGTAAAGCCATTCAGGCAATTGATTGACCCTCCTTTGTAACGATTGGAGTTGCAGTCTCTTTAGTTCAGGAAAAAGATTTAAGAGCTCCTGCAGCCTGGTATAGTTTGCATGACTGTAATTAGCAAAAAGGGCAGTATAATTTGAAATGTGAAATTGCAGAGGGGTGGAGGAGTATACTTTCCTCCCAAAAAAGTCCAGTTGCTTATGCTCTTTGTCTTGGGGCACACATTTGAATTGTGGTTGTCTGGAATAGTGGTGGAAAGAATTGACCACCAATGAATTCAACTGCAGGTAGGAGAAAAGAAAATCCATCTCCTTAGCCGGGACAAAATATTTTCTATTCACCCTGTGGTTAGTGAGTGGTAGGGAGAAGGTAGAGGCTGGTGTCTGCCATATGGTTTCAGCTGGCTCCATAAGGGCTTTGTCAACTGGCAGGGTTATTTTGGAAGAGGTGGTGGGCTGTAAAATTTTAAGCAATTTATGCTGTTTCTCTTGTACTTCCTGCAGCACGATATCTTGGGATTGTGCTACCCTTTTGAATGTTTCAGGTCATCTGCAGGGAGAGAGGAAGACGGGAAAACAGCTTCATTTGGAGACAAAGACTGTGGTACTGGAGAGTGGCTATCAATCCAATTGGAGTAAGTCATCCTCCTCGTCCGTGGGATCTACTTGGGTAGTCACCAAAGGTGACCATGGAGGGTGGGCCAGTGATGATTATGTGGTAGTAGGAGAAGACTGCATTGTTGTGTGCGCTGGGGTCGCTGCTGACTCCCCTCATGATTGGTGCCAGTGGGAGGAGTGCCAGTACTGGTTCCACAGTCCCCAGGGAGGCCATTAGGGTTATTGCTGCAGTGGCTAAGGCCACAGTTGGCTAAACCAGGGGTTCTATGGAGGATGAGGTGATGGCTGGTGCCTAGTTGAGCACCAAGATGCTACTGAACAGGTTGGTGATGAGTGTTGGGAGGAGAATCTGCTCCCATGGCCAGTGTTAAGTCCTATGCCTGGAGAAGATAACATGAGTGAAAAAGAAGAAGTTACTCACCTTGGCACAGTAATGATGGTTCTTCGAGATGAGTGTCCCCATGGGTGCGCCACTGTAGGTGTTGGACTTTCAATAGCTGTCAGCAAGACTGCACATGAGCATTCAACATCTCACGCTATTCACATCCTTTGCTCACCGCGTGCGGTCCGGCTCCCGCCAGTTCCTCTCACCGCTTGGTTACCTGCGACGAGAAAGACAGAACCAAGGCTCTGGAATGGGGAGGAGGCGGGAGGTGGAGCACCCACAGGAACACACATCTCGAAGAACCATCATTACTGTACCAAGGTGAGGAGCTACTTCTTCTTTTAGTGGTGTCCCCATGGGTGCTCCACTGTAGGGGACTACATGGCAGTACTCAGAATGCGATCCCGAGTCAAGGTTTATCAGTAACAGTACTGCGGAAGCCAAAATGGAATTAGAGGCCAAGTGTTGTACAATATAGCATTACATGACCATGTAGCAGCTCGACAGATATCATGCAACGGGACCCCTCATATGAAGGCCATTGATGTAGCCGTTGCTTTCGTAAAGTGGGCTTTTGGTTGGGGTTGAAGAAATTTGTTACAAATGGAATAGCAAGTAGTGATGCATGTTACTATGAGTCTCGTTGAGCTGATAAGGTTTTGCCTTTGGATCGGTCTGTCATTGATACTATTAAGTGGTCTGTTTCTGTCAATGTAAAAGATAATTGCTCAACATACGTTAAGTGTATGGAGGAAAGCTTCTAGTGAAGAGGCATGAGGTTTCAGGCAGAACAAGGGAAGTACAATTGGTTCGTTGATATGGAACTTGGAACAAACTTTGGGAATAAAGGCAGAATGGGCCCATAATATCACCAAATAGTTGGTGAACAACATAAATGGTGGTGTTTCCATCAGAGCTGACAGCTCACTAACTGTGTGTGCAGATGTAATCACCAATAGAAAAACCAATTTCACAGTGAACATGTGGAGAGATATCGTGGCCAATGGCTCGAAGGGGGAATACATTAGGGTATCCAACACGAAGTCCAAGTTCCAAGAGGGTGGTGGCAGTCTACTTGGGGGATTGACAAATATCAATCCTTTTATAAATCTTTTAGTGATTGGGTGAGCAAACACCAACACCCCCTCTACAGAATGATGGAAAGCACTGACTGCTGCTAAATGCACTTTCAAAGAAGAAACAGAAAGGCCCATTTGTTCCAGCTGAAAGATGTAATTGAGGATCTGGTGTAGGAGTGAGGCATATGGGTCAATCTGGTTATAGGTGCACCAGACCACAAATCTCCTCCACTTAGCTAGGTAAGTCATTTGGGTAAACTCCCTTCTACTATGCACTAAGACCACTTTTAGTTGCTCTGAACAGAGATCTTCAGATGCTTTGAACCAGCTAGGAGCCATGCTGTTAAATGTAGGGTCTCTGGTCTCAGATGAAAGAGAGCTGCGGTTCTGAAAGAGCAGGTCTGGTGGGGGTGGGGGTGGGGCGCAGAGGAGAGAAGACAATAAGATGGTTGTAAGGACATTCGGCGCAGGAATGGGTACCACGGTTGTCTCGCCCATGCCAGAGTTATGAGAATTACTCGTCCTGAATCTGTGTTCATTTTCTCTAGAACTCTGCATATGAGCAGTCGGGGGAAAGGCGTAGAGAGTAGGGTGTCTTCCAGCTGATCGGGAATGAGTCCCCCAGCAATCCCTTCCCAATGCCTGCCCTGGAACAATAGTGGTGACATTTTGAGTTGTCGTAGGTGGCAAATAGGTCTATTTGCGGAGATCCCCAGAAGCAGAAGATGCACTGAAGTATGTCTGTGCGAATCTCCCACTCGTGAGGAAAATGTCTGCTCAGCAAGTCTGCAACAGGATTTTTGGTGCCTGATAAGTAAGATGCTATTAAGGTGATGTCATTTTGAATACATCAGTTACATAATAGGACTGCTTCTGCACAGAGCGACTGGGAGCGTGCTCCCTGTTGATTCATGTAATACATCACTGCGATGCTGTCTATCAATATTCTGATGGTTGTCCCAGTTATGTGGATACGGAAGTGTCTGCATGCATGGAAGACTGTGCTGAGCTCGAGAAGATTTATGTGACAAGCCGATTCTGTTGTTGACCACTTGCCCTGAACTGTCATGCCATTCATATGGGTGCCCCAGCTGGTGAGGGAGGCATCTGTAGTCAACTGATTCAATGGTTGAAGTCAGTGGAAAGGGACACCCGCCATGCGATTGTTTGGTCTGGTCCACCACAGTAGGGATCTCCGAACACAGGTCGGAGGAGCTACAGTCTTGTGAATGCTGTGTTTTGTTGGGATATGCCAATGCTGAAGGCAGCGAAAATGTAGTCTTGCGTGCTCAACCACGAACATGGTGGCAGCCATGTGCCCCATCAATTGTAGATAAGTGAGCACTGACACAGTAGGGGCATGCCTCAGAATGGTAATTAGATCTTGTATTGCCTGGATTTGTTCAACAGGTAAGTATTCCCATGCCGTGATAAAATCAAGTTGCGCCCCTATGAAATGTATGGTCTGCGTCAGCTCCACTGTGGACTTCTGCTTGTTGATAAGGCAAAGGGAATTGGTGACTATATGGAATGTCTCTTCCTATGATCGACCTTTTATGAGACAGTCATCGAAATAAGGGAATATCATGAAGTGTCTGCAATGCAAATGCATGGCCACCACTGAAAGTTTCAGAAATCCCTGGAAGCGGATGCAAGGGCAAATGATAGTACTCAATATTGGAAATGATTGCTGCCAACAACAAAAGGAAGGAATCACCTGTGTGCTGGATGCATGGCAATGTGGAAATAAAAGTCTTGGAGGTCGAGGGCTACAAATCAGTCTTGCTCGTCTAGTGGTGGTAGAACAGTGGTAACGGTCACAATTTTGAACTGTTGGTTCTGGTCTCCATCTTTCTGTTTTCTTCTGAAAGGAAATAACGGGAGTAGAAGCCTCTTCCTTTGAACTGTCTTGGAACCCTCTCTATGGCCCCAATAGATAGGAGGCAATGGACCTCTTGTTTTAAGAGATCCTCATGAGATGGGTCCCTGAAAAAGAGATGGGGTTGGTGGGAGGAATGGATATGAAGGGGATTGTGAAGCCAGACACGACAACTTCCAAGACCCATCAGTCCAATGTTATGCTGGTTCACTGACCATAGAACAGCCGTAGGCGGTGATCAAAACAGGAGAGGGACCTGATGATGTGTCCCAACAACATGAATTGCTTGCGTGCAGTTCACCAAAAAGTCAAATCTGCTGTTTTCTGGCCAACTGATTGGTCGTGCAAGTTGGCTGAGCACATCTGCGCGGCGGACATTGGGAACTCTGGCCAAGACCAGCTGAGACAACCTTATAGAGATCACCATAGCCATGGAATGTGAAACTGTCCGCCACGCCTAGGGCGATCTGTAACCCTGCTTTAGCTGATGTGTAGCCCTCCTGTATCATAGATTTTAAAAGTGGCCTCTTGGAGTCAGGAAGCTATTGAACAAATTCCGCCAATTTGGAGTAACTGTAAAAATTGTGATTTACAAGCAGAGTGGCATTACTCCTTCGCATCGCGAATTGAATGGCAGATGAGTAAACTTTCCTGCCGAAGATATATAATTTTTACACTGTCCTTATCTGTCCCAGTGTTTCTGTATTGTGGCGTCTTGGATCTGTGGTGAGCTGCATCCACCACGAGAGAATTTGGTTGTGGGTGACTGAATAAAAGTTTGAGGCCTTTGGAGGGCACAAAATATTTATCATCAGCCCACTTACTAATTGGCACCACAGAGGTCGGGATCCGTGGCCTCCATGATTGCTCCATCCAGTGCTTTTTTGTGACGGTACTGCCTGGTACGCAGTACCAGCACCTCCAGTCAGAGCTCAACAACTTTTCCCCTGGAGTACCGGCACCTTTTAAAAAAAAAAAAAAAAAAAAAAAAAAAGCAAGCAAGCGCTGGCTCCATCAATGTGAAGAGCGATTTTTGATCATTGTTAAGGGTGCAGGTTCTTCAACAGGTGATATTGACTTTCCACAACTCACTTAAAGAGCTCCTGAAATTGTTTCAGGTCATCTGGCAGAGACATATCCACCAGAAAAACAGCTTCATCAGGGAGGATGAGGACTGGTCCATTGGTGGTGCATCTGGTTGCTGATCCTCCACCTTGGACAAGTGACCATCCTCCAGCTCAATGTTGGGCCTAGGTAGTAGGGCTTTGTGGAGGTAGAGTTGCCTGGTATTCTTGCTGTGATTTGACCGAAGCACTTTGGTAGATAGGAGAGTGACAATAGCATGGAATCCGCCTATATGAATGGGATTGGTAATAGTGGCAAGAAGAACAACATGGCCTATGATAACGCTCATAATAATGATCAAACCGACTCTGTGATGACCATCTAGATCAGGGGTGTCCAAACTTTTTTCAAAGAGCCAGATTTGAAGAAGTGAACATGCGTGAGGGCCGTCCCCGCACTCTCAGCCCCAAGGCGGAGGGCCCGCGGGGTCGGAGGCGGGCGGAGAGCGCAGGGCACGCCGGCCTCACGGCGGCCCGGGCGCAGGGCGAACCCGCAGCCGAGCGAGGGAGCGGGGCTGTGGACGTGCCCCACAGGGCAGGCTCTAGGACCGCGGAGGCCATGGGCGGCGGCGGCGCGGCCGGAAGCGGCGCGCTGGGCGCTCCAGTTCAAAAGAGCGCCGGGGAGCCAGGAGAGGGGGAGGAAGCGGGGGCCATATTAAATCGGAACACGGGCCGCAATTAGCCCGCGGGCCGGACTTTGGACATGCCTGATCTAGAGGATATGATGCTGCCGTGCCACCTGTAATATACTGAATGAGAAGATCGCACAGGTGAACGAGGAAAGTATGGGAAGCACACCTTGAGGAAGGTGATGGAGAAATGGAACGATATCTGTAATAGTGTCTCCCATGGTCTCGCAGCGGTTCTCAATACAGAGATAGAGGACTCCATTGAGGGGAGTAAGGAATGTTGCTGAGCCAGCATCGATATTTACTGTGTGTGGGAGAATGATGTGTCAGCAGCGAGGGAAACGGTTCTGGAGAAGAGGTCAGAGAAGGAGAAATAAGGCTTTGACGATTGCATGTCTTATCAGTGGCTTTCCTTTGTGTTGATGCTGTGCCACTCCGTGCAGTTATTTGCTGCGCTGCTGTGTCAACATCGTCCGGTGCCAATGTCTGCGGTGCCGGTGGTGCTGATGCCTGCGGTGCCAACACTGGCACTGAGCAACCCAGCGCCGCCAATGGTAGCGGCATCATTGGTACTGAGAACAACTCGGAAGGCCTGCTAGCCTGAGTCTCCGGTGCCACTGCTGATCTCGGTGCCGGTGGTGCATGATGGTCAGTGGCAGGGTTATCACTTTTTTAGGTTTCGTGTTCACAAATGCTTTAGAGGTCACAGGGACCATGCCGGACGTGCCAAGTTTATCCCCTCTGCTGATTCTGCTGGTCGGGTTGGCGGGTAGGGCGCGAGTGCGAGACACCCTTATCTTTTTCACAGTGGCCACCCTCGGAGAAGAAGCTCTGCACTTCTCTGCCCAAGTCTGACCTCAACATTGGGGTGAGGTCCGTGGGTTGAAGCACTTTATCAAACAGAATCAACTTGAGGCGCATCTCTGTCCCCTGGTAGTTAATTTAGAACAGCGGGTGCACTTGTGGCACACGTGTCTCACCCAAACAATGAATACAGGCCGCATGGCCGTCAGAGGCTAGCGCAGCCTCATGGCAAAGAGAGCATTTTTTAAAACCTGGTGAACCAGGCATTGTGAAGCCTGCCTGCAATACTCCCTCACAGCTTAGAGCTAAGTATCGTCTCTTTTGTTGTTTTGTTTCTTTTTTTTCCTTCTTAGGTGGCAAAAAGCTGCAGAACAATCAAAAAGTCTTTTTTTTTAAAACTAGACAAAACTCTAAAAACAGTAACTATTTGGAGCATATAATTAGTCACAGGAAAAACTGACTAGACAAAGAGAAGAGAGGAGCTCCGTCTGCAATCGAGGACGGTTGACGGGAACTGGCGGGAGCCAGATGAGCAAAAGGCGCAAACAGTGAGATGCTGAATGTGCATGCACAGTCCAGCTGAACACAGCTATTCAAAGTCTCTGGTCTGCGGCACCAGGACGAGCCAGACACCTACAGTGGAACACCCATGGGGACACCACTCGAAGAAGAGATGTTCTCAGAAGAACGACGGTGTGGGCTAGTCTCCTTAATTGTGGGGAGGGAGTGAAACATTTACTGGCACCAGTGGTGATGGGGCTGGTGGCTGTAGTGTTCAGCACTGCGTCTATCTTCTGGGTTGTAGGCTTTGAGCCCTTTGGTGCTGGTATGTGGTGGGAAGCAGAAGACTCTGCCGGTGCTGCAGTGTCCATTAGTGCAGGTGGCAGCAGCATATCCACTTTAGTCGATGCCAGGTGAGAGCCAGTGTCAGACAATGATGTGGAGCTAGTTTTCCTCTTTCCTCTGTGCCGGAGATGGATTGCACTGGTGAACACGTGGCAGACTATGTCAACAGCATGGCAAGGTCCATGCTGGAGAAGCCCGGGGCCTATGGGAATCCCATGGAGGAGGAGAATTGGCTCTTTTCTGCAGAGTCTAAAGGCACTGCTGTCTCTGACTCTTGCAGCTGAAGGGATTTCACCCACAGCAAGTTCTTGAGCCTCATTTCCTGGTCTTCTCTCACCCTGGTGCTCATACTCTGGCAATGTTGGCATTCTGCGCCACATGGCCCTCGCCCAGGCCTTTTATGCAGGAGGCATGCCTTTTTGAAACAGGTAGAGGGGCTCTGCATGAGTCATTTTTTTAATGCCAGGGGAACCCAGTATGGTAAAGAGAACTGGGGTGCACAAAGCTTGGAGAAAACAAGAAAACACACAGAGTGTGGTTTGTTTGTGTGGTTTTTTTTTTTTTTTTTTTTTTTAAGAAAAGCTAGGGCTGACAAACTACTCACTAATTTTTTCCTCTTTTTTCAGTCAGAAAAGCACTGCTCTGAAACTCTGTCTTCTGCCAAGGACAGCAGAAAAGGAACAGAGGGGACCCACGCATCATGCAACTAACAGAAAAAAACAGCACAAGATGGTGACATGCACAACACGGGAAGGCACTGGTAGGCTAAAAATCCTCGATTGCTGGCATGAGGATGCACCGACACCTGAATGGAACATCCACTCAAAGGAACCACCTTAAGTGACATCAGTGAAAGGGGGAAGGAAGCCAGCAGCTCAAACAGGGGAACAGTGGGCCTTGCAAGAACCAGGTTAGATCCCATTGAAAAGGAGGAGCTGGGGCCTACAGAAATAACCTTTCCAAGCACAGCAGAAAGAAGGCATGAAATGGTGCGAGAAAAACTGAGTGCCGTTGTTTCGGCACATAGAAGGCAGAAATTGTAGCCAAATGAACTTTGACCAAGGCGAGCATGAGAAGCTCATGTTTCAAGTGTAAGAGATAGTTGAGGATCAACTGTAGCTATAATCCCTTACTGGGACACTCAGGCTGAGAACTGCTTCCACTTCGCCATGTAGGTCAATCTGGTTGAAGGGTTTCTGCTTTCAAGGACAGGCTGCACTTCCACTGGCTCAACCATGGAGCAGACGCGTCATGAGGTGAATGGCCGAAAGTCCAGGTGAAGATGACAACTTGCTCCTGGGACAAAAGGTCCAGCTACACTGCAACAGGCAAGGAGCCTGCGGCAGGAAGCTCATGAGGGTGCCAAATTAGTGCTGGCACAGCCATGCTGGTATGATTAGCTGTGTTGCAAACAGATTCATTTGGGGATAGCTCCAGTCTCAAGAGCATGAGGTTTACGGCTGGATGGAAAGACCACTCGTGATGAGATGATTCTCTGCTCAGATGATCTGCAACTATGTTGCATGCTCTGGCAAGGTGGCGTGCCTCCAGTGAGATATGGAGGACAAGTCATACAGTTGGATTGCTTCCTCCCAGAACAATATCAAGCAGACTACTCCCTGCCTTTTGATGTAAACATGGATGTTGTATTGTCTATGAGACTACAGACCACTGGTGCCACACAAGTGAGGAAAACACACATCTGACCACCCTGTGCTCTGACGTACATGTGGAGGGTTTTCTTGTTCCGGGACCACTGATCTTAAGTTTGGAGTGATGTGACAAGTTCCCCACCCCTGGTCTGAGGCATCAGAAACCAATTACACCGAGTGCTGGGCCTGCTAAATGAGACACCAGTGAGGAGATTGTGTGGTTCCATCCACCATGATAGAGAGAGGAGGCTGTGCAGTGGCACCACAACTACCCGGTCAAGGGAGTGCCATGCTGGGCAGTACACTGATGCCAGCCAAAGCTGAAATGGACACACCTTGGCCCTACCAAAGGCACTACAGTGAATGCATGCCCCCATGCCGCTGAGGACGCACAGGCTCTCATGACTGTCAAAGGGGCAAGGGACAGCTGCCAAACTTAGTCACGCAGTGCCTTAAACATGTCTCAAGGGAGGGACATTTTGACTACAGTAGAGTCATGTACCACCCCAATGAACACGATTCTTTGTGTGGCACTAATGACTTTCCACTGATGACTATGACACGTGGGGAGGAGAAGAGCAATGTCTTGGTGGACCTTTGGTTGTGAACAGCCCTTGACATTCTGGCAGGGAAATACCTGAGTTATCTAAGGATCCAAGTAAGTTGCTACCACCGACATGCACTTTGTGAATACTCTGGGTGCTATGGCTAAGCCAAAGGAGAGCACTGCAAATGGATAGTGGTTGCATCTTACCTCCATCTGGCTTTGGGGATTTAAAAAATTATCAAAAGTAAAAACTCTGTTTGTGGAACCAGGCAGGCACCTCCTCCACTGCTCCCAGATGGAGCAACTCCACAAGAAGTTACTTGTGAGAAGGATCCTTGAAGAGGGATGGGGAAGTAGGGTGGAAAGGGGGTAAGAGATCAGCTGGAGTGTATAGCCATCCTGCACCAGGGAAAAGACACAATGGTCTGACAATCTCAGGCTGGGAAAAAGGGGTGGAGATGGGAAGCAAAGAGATGGGGAGGATCCGAAAAGTCTGCTAGGGTCGCCCTTGGGCGCACCCTCAAAAGGCATACTTGCCAGAGGGCTTCAGCTGGCTTGATGAGGAATGAGAATTTGACTGTGGTTGACGACCCTGCCTTTTGCAGAAAAGCTTTGAGTGCCCCTGCAGCAGGTCCTGTTGGGTGTGTTACATCTTGGGTTGAGCGGGCTGGGGCTCAAACTTTTTCCACTCCGGTCATGGCATGTAGAGCCCCAAAAAGTTTTTAGGATAATGCAGGAGTACTTGAGCCTATGCAAATTGGTATCTGTGTTTCAGAAACAGCCATGCAATCTAAAGAGAGGCCCTGGATAGAATTCTGGGCCTCCAGTGACACAACAGAAGTACTCAAACAGCGCTCCTCATGGAGATTTTAGAAGCATGGACAGTGCTGCCAAGTCTGTTGTGTTTGATACAGCCTACAGAGCCACATTCACTATGACAGTGCCCCTGTCCAACAGCACTTTAAAGTCCTTCTCGGATGCTTCAGAGAGTAAAGCCTCAAACTTGGCCTGGACTGCCACAAGCTGAGGTCCTATCAGGTGAACAGGGCCGAATGGTTTGCCACAGAGTTGAAAACTGGAAGAAAAATATATTTTTCTTCAAACAAGTCAAGACTTCTGAAATCCTTATTCTTTGGTGTGGGGGTGATTTGACCTTCCAACTCCCTGGGGGTAGAATCAGTGACCCACAAGGAGCAGCGTGGCAGGTGGGTATATAAGTAGTCATGGCCCTTGGCAGGTACAAGGTTCTTCCCCTTATCTATATCTCCTCTCTCAAAGAGGGTTTGCCAGAGCACCTTGGCAATCTTGGCCCCCCTTCATGCAGGTGCCTCCTCTCCCAGGAACTCAATGAGGGAGTCAGAGACCTCCTGGACTTCCTCTGCTTGGAGAAGGAAGTTTGTTGCTATGCTCTTGAGGAAGTCCTCGTGGGTTTTTGTATCATCAGGAGCAACCATAGGAGGTGGGGCTACAATGGCCACATGTGAGGAGGAAGATGAAGCTTGCTCCCCCTCCCCCCAAGTCCTCTTCCAAGGACAGCAGATGGTCCCCTTACCCCTTCTTCCAACTGCGGGGTGAGATGCCCACTTGCCTCCGGTGCCTGGACCCAGCTTATGGAGGGTGCCAAGGAAAGCCCCATCTAAGGGTATTGCCACTGTGGCTGAGGCCAAGGGGTGCATTGGGAAGGCCACCTGTGGTACCAGGTTGTACAGTTCTGGGCATGGTGCCAAGGGTTGCACTAGGGACGCTGAGGCTGAGATGGCACCTGCTGAGTGGACACTAGTGGAGGCCCCGTGACCTGGAGCATGTAATATAGTCTCTTCAGTGCTGAAATCATGGTGCTGACGATGATCTCAATGACTGAGTAAGGGGCTGGAGCATGTGGTATGCGGGCTCCTACAATCCTTTGAGGGATTGCATCAAGAAGGAGATCTCTGGTGCAGAGATGTGGGTCTGTGGATCTGAACCCATACAAGCAGGTACAAGGACCAGAGCTACTTGGTGCTGGTGAGTAGCAGCAGCGGGGGGAGCGGTGCTGTGGAGAAGGCGAGTAGGGCATAGTGAAGCGAGAGCCGTATGAGGAGCCAGTCTCACAACCGTGCCACTGTAGCCATTGAGTGAGTGTCTTGAAGGCCTGCACACGAACTTAAGGAGTGCTGGAAACTAAGCATGTCACTGTGGCAAGTTCCGCATCGATATGATGGGACAAGGGGCATACCGATGAGTGACAGCATCAGGCGGCAACCAAATTGTAAAGGGCAGTTTCCCCCTGGGCCTGGCTGGTCCTACCAATGACAGTACCAGCATGTTAAGTACATCCTGCGTCACTTGGAAGGCCTACAGCATGGATGGGGTCTGCACATCATCAGCAGGCAGCAGAGATTGGGCTAGGCTGGGCTGGTCAGACTGTACTGAAATCCTGTCCTTGGAGCACTCTGTGGGATGGTCCCCCTTCTTGGCCTTCTCCTTTCAAGACATGGGAGAGCTGTCCTTGGCAGCCTTCTTAGGCTTCCTAGGTTGTGTCTTCAAGTATGCCCAGGGCTCGGCATCAAAACTGAGTGAGGCTCTTGCGGAACTAAGGAAAACTCCATAAGCAGCACCTCTAGTGAAATGCTCCTCTTTTTTATTATCGTGGGGTGGAAAGAGCTGCAAATCTTACATTTTTGACTAACTGATAATTACTCTCTCCCAAATGGGAAACTACTTACAATTGAATAGAGGGAATGACTAACACTACAGCTAAGGCTGGAGCAGTGTGTTCCAAGCACCGTCACTAGTGGCAAAAAGGAACAGAGGAAGGAGGGGCTCTAGGAGCATCCTATATAGCACAGCATGTGTGCGCCACTCCAGGGGACGCTGAGCCCAGTCACCTACAGGTACTGCTGAGGAAAAATTTTCCAGCACCAGTGCATGTGGCAAGCACACACAACCCCTATGTTGAATGGACCTGAGCAAGCACTTGACAAACCCATTTTGCAAAGATCATATGAATGACAACTATCATTTATGCTTAGGACCCATCTATCCTATGGGAAAAAACTAGACATTAGACTTAGGCACATTGATTTGGATGTAGGTGTACAAGACATTTAGACAACACCTACTACTTTTCTCTAACAGGTTTACAAATTAATTTAAGTGACAGATTCTTGTGTTGCTCTAACTTGCTCAGAATTTCGAAGTGATTTTAGGGCTTCCTGGAATAGCCTGAGGTATTTGTTCTTAAGCATGTGATTTTGCTCAAGTTATTGGAAGAAAGATGACTTTTTTTTTAACCTAACAATGTAGAAGTTCTCGGACACAGATTTCTTCTTGACCCACATTCCACAGTTATGGGCCAGTTGCCAAGAAAGCTTACTCCCAGGCACAAAAGTCACTACTTAAGAGACAGAGCTTTTATTTATAAGTAAGGTTATTGTAAATTTGTTGTTAGCTTTAAGAGCATGGGGAAGTTGCAACAAGTGTGATCAGAGAACAGCTGTAGGTTCGGCTAGTGACTAAAACTTCTAAGTAGCCAGATAACTAAGTCTGATCTAGAATATAAAGAGGAAAAGATAAAGAAAATAAATGTGTTCTTGAGACAAGATCATTCTTTGTTCTTCTCACAAGCCGTGCTCCTTATGTTTACCCATCTTGGAAATAAATGCACCCCATCACCCGAAACTGTGACCTCAGTTTAGACATTTTCATTTCAAAGTAGGAGAGCTAACATGAAAGAAATATATATGCCATGGCAGCATATCTGTGGCAAAATAAAAGACTATTACATTAGTTTTCTAAATAGGTCAACATTAAGACACAATCTTGTTTCTATGAAAAAAATACTTACTTGTATAATGCATTTCTAAATTCAGGAGTCATGAAAAGTGTTTGCAATAAGCTGTTCAAATAGCAAGTCATTGCTTGATTTACTAACCCCACATAACCTAAAAAAACATACAAATAAGAGTTTGAGTTGGAAACACAAAACAGTATCCACACCTACCAAAAGAAAGCTAATATGCAACTGACAAGAAAGAATGATTACAGAACCAATATTACCTCAAATACAAGTACTCATTAAAACAATACACATTTCACTATAAAAAAGTGAAGACATGGCAAGGGTAGAGATCCAAGAGTGTAGTGATTTAAAGGTCATACTTATCAGTTACTGAAACAGCTACACGGTGTAGCTCCCGGAGAGCCACCAGTCACCCCATGTTGCTGCCTCTATATCAAGAGGCAGTACTACATGGCAAGAATCGGCTCCCTAAGAGCAGGGTGGCATGCAAGAACCAGCTGCTGCCCGTGTAACTGCTGAAAATTTCACCAGGTATACAGTTCATTAATTTCACACATTTTAACATCCCTAGGCAAGAATTCTTGTGCTAATTATTATGAAGTCTGGGACAGCACTGAAGATGTATAGTAAAAACATTTTTGCATTCAATTTCCCAAAATTTCCTTGTACCAATGACATTGTAAAATGTTAAAGTAAATGTTCAAGTTTTACTAGATACTACTATAACCTACAGTTCGAAAAATTTGTAACAAGAATAATTTACACTTGAGACGAGGGGGATAGGAGGGGAGATCTACAATTTGGTGTGATTAAAAGCAAAATAGCAAATTTAACAGTCATTTAACAGTAATCATCATTCCCTCAGACATCATCTGAAAGAGAAGGTTACTCACTTTAATGGTAACTGATGTTCTTCGAGATGAGTGTCCCCATTGGTGCTCCACATTAGGTTGGTGCGCCATGACCAAGCCTTAGATTGGAGATATTAGAGCAGCATCCCTGCGGCTACGCATGCACACACTTAGGGTATTTCTACACTACAGCACTAATTCGAACTAACTAAGCTAATTCGAACTAACGCATCTAGAACTAAAAACTAGTTCGAATTAGCGTTTTGCTAATTAAGTGGACATTAAGTGGACCCTGAACCAGGCTTAAGGATGGCTGGAAGCAGTGCCGGCAGGGCATCAGAGGAGGACTTAGAGCATGGAGATGCTGTCTCAGGCTAGCCGAGGGCTGTGCTTAAAGTGTCCCGACCCCCACCCTGGACAGACAGTTCTCAGGGGTTCCCCGCTTGCAAAGCAGTCCTGGCTTGGATTGCCCAGAGTACCTACACTGAGCACATCACAACACTTGGCCATCAGACCGGCTGCACTTGCCGCAGGCTGCCATCTGGGGAGAGAAGGCAATTGGGGGGCTGCAGGAGAGCTTCCACCCCCAGAAGCCAGCAGAGCCAGCCCAGTCCTCCCCATCGGGGGCGCGTACCTCATTCTTCCCTCACCTCCTTCCACTTACCCTTCCCTAGCCCCTCTTCTTGATGTACAAAATAAAGGACAATTGTGTTCAAAAATGGAATCTGTCTTTATTGAACAAAACTGGGGGAGACTGGGAAAAGGAGGTGGGAGAGGGGAAGAGAGAGGCTGGGAGAGGGGAGGGCAACTAAAATGATCAGGGGTTGGGAACAGGTCCCATATGAAGAGAGGCTAAAGAGACTGGGACTTCTCAGCTTAGGAAAGAGGAGAAGGAAGGGGGACAGGATAGAGGTCTCTAAAAGCAGGAGTTGGGTGGAGACGGTGCATACAGAAAAGTTCTTCATTAGTTCCCATAAAGAAGGACTAGAGGACACCAAAGGAAAGGAATGGGTAGCAGGCTTCAAACTAGTAACAGAAAGTTGTTCTTCACAAAGCAAAGAGTCAACCTGTGGAACTCCTTGCTGCAGGAGGCTGTGAAGGCTACAACTAGAACAGAGTTTAAAGGGAAGTGAGAGCAAGTCATGGAGGTTGGGTCCATGGAGTGGTATTAGCCAGGAGGTAGGAGTGGTGTCCCTGCCCAAGGTTTGTGGAAGGCTGGAGAGGGATGGCACGAGACAAATGGCTTGGTCACTGTCTTCGGTCCATCCCCTCCAGGGTCCCTAGGGTTGGCCACTGTCGGCAGACAGGCTACTGGGCTAGATGGACCTTTGGTCTGACCCAGGACGGCCATTGTAAGCTCAGGGCTCAGGGTCGGGGGTCTCAGTGGATCACCTTGATTTTCATGCACACCTGCTCCTGGATGGCCAGGCTGGCAGCTCTCCTGCCCTAGCCGGCCACTTTCCTGTGCCTAGTGCGGAGCTCGTGGACGTGGTCCACGATGTCCGCACTAGCCCAGGCGGGTGCCCGCCTCTTGCGGTCCCGGGCAAGCTCCCGGGTGCCTCCAGCCTGGTCCCGGGAAGAGGGGGAGGGCTGGGGGGCATCGGGTGGGTGGCTCGAGCCGTGCCAGGTGCAGGGTCTGCTGGCTGGGTGCTGGCAGGCTTGCACCTGGCACGGGCACCGTAGCCAGCCTGTGCTCCTTTAAGGGGTCCAGGGCCAGGAGGGGGGCAGTAGAGTTTCCCTGGTGTTGGCCAGAGTGGCCACCAGGGAAACCTGGGGAGGGCTAGCCTCCTACTAGTTCGAATTAAGGGGCTACACACCCAAAGGGAGGGTTGTGGAGCACCCATTGGGACACTCATTTTGAAGAATATCAGTTACCATTGAGGTGAGTAACCTCCTCTTCTTTGAGAGACGTCCCCATTGATGCTCCACATGAGGTGACTACGAAGCTATTTGTTTAGAGTGGTAGGGATTTTGGATCTGTCAGAAAAACAGTGGAAAGAACTGGCTTCGCTAGTTTTAGGTTGGAGAGAGGTCCCTGTGCAAACGTGCAGTGCTTTGCAAATGTGTGGTCAGAGGACCATGTAGCAGCTGTGCAAATGTCTCTTATGGGTACTTTGTGGAGGAATGCTATTGAGGTAGCCATGGCTCTGGTCAGCATGCCCGTATGATATCTGGAGGTGGCACATCTGACACTGCGTAACAAAGCTTGATACGATCAGAGATCCAGTGGGAAAGTGTCTGTGATGAGACATCCCGGCCCTTATTGTGGTTTGCTATCGACACAGTCTTGGAGACGCTCAAAAAGATTTAGTTCATTGAAGGTAAAAAGTCAGCACCCTGCGCAGGTGAAGGGTGTGCATTTTCATTAGCATGTGGTTTGGGGAAGAAGGCGAGAAGTTGTATTGTCCGATTGAGGTGGAAGGATGAGTGTACCTTGGGGAGGAATTTGGGATGGATACGTAAAGTGACCTTGTCTTGAAAAAAGTGGGGGGGGGGCCATTAGGGCTGCAATCTCTCCTGCCCATCTCGCCACAGTAATGGCTAAAGGAAAATAGTTTTCATGGATAAATGTAATAATGAGGTGGTGGCCACTGGTTTGAAAGGCGGCCGAGTCAGAGCATTCAATACTAAAGGACGGCCCCATGGTTGCGTTGGTGAATTGATGTCTGGATGAAGTGCCTGAAGACCCTTTATAAACCTCTTGGTGAGTGGATGTGCAAATATGGATGATTTGTCTCAGAGTGGAAGGTAGTAATAGCAGCAAGATTAACTTTAATGGAACTTATTGCAAGGCCCATTTGTTTAAAGATGCAAAAGGTAGTCAAGGATGGTAGGTAAGGAGGATGTTGAAGGAGCTACCCAGTGGCATACATACTATGTCAAGAATGTTTTCCTTTTTTGAAGATAAGTCTTACAGGTGTTCTGCACCCTACTGCATCTTTAAACAAATGGGCCTTGCAATAATTTCCATACTGTGTAGAAGGACCATTTGTACGTTTCATGACCAAGTCATTTCTAGCTCAGAGAACCACCCAAGCATAGCAAGTGGAGATTTGGTTCAATGGTATCAAGTCACAGGGCCAGGGCCCAAGAGGGCTGTGGATTTGCTTCAAGACAGAGTTGATTAGGGATAGATAGTTGCTTTTATTAATCCTGCTCTGTTCAACAGGGGTATAGGAGGAAACGCATACCTTCCTCACCACCAAATGTATCTCCCACTGAACCCTTGCCGATGCCCACCTTGGAACAGAACAGGGGACATTTAAGGTTGGATCGCGGGGCAAACGGATCTATGGTGGGATGACCCCATCAGAAGATGTTCGCCAATAGGTGCAAATTCATTTGTCATTCGTGTTCAGTCAGGAGGACTTTGCTAAGTGCATCTGCCATTGTGTTCAGGGTGCCTGGAAGGTGCATTGAGGTACTATTTATGTTATATTTCAGGCACCAGTTCCAAAGTGCTATGGCCTCTGTGCAAAGTGCTCGAGATTGGGCTCTGCCTTGATGATTCATATAAAACATTGCTGCAACATTGTCTATGTATAGTCTGGCGTGACTGTTGGTGATGAAAGGAGAAATTTGACACATGCATTCTTGACTGCACAGAGTTCCAGGACATTTATTTGTAAGTTCTTGTTGCTGCTGGACCACAGGCCCTGGCACGTCTGAGGTCATAGGTGGGCACCCCATCCTGTACCAGATGTCTGTCGTCATGGAGACAGATGGTTCTGGTAAGTAGTAGGGGAGTTCGGAACAATGGTTCTTTGTGCTTAGCCACCAGCATAAGAGAGTTGCTCAGCTTCAGCATAATGGTGGTTCTTTGAGATGTGTCCCGTTCCCCCCCCCCCCCCCATGGGTGCTCCACTATGAGTGCTGGTTCATCCTCATGTCAGCGACCTCAGATTTTTCTAGCAGTGCCCCACCCCACATGCACCCTGGCATCTCCTCATGCCATTGGTGTCCATTAGACACACATGCAACACAGCTCCCTCCGTTCCTTCTCTATTCTTGCTAGTAGAGTCTCCAAAACAAGGGACCGAGGGAAGGTAGTACTGGGATGAGAAGCAGCTGTGGGATCCAGTGCCGGCTTTGCCACTATGAGATATGCTGCTCTCTGAGGCAGTGGACACATTGTGAATGGCCATTTGATATAGGAATAGGCTCTTTACATGAGGTGCGGCGTTTAAAACCCTGGTAAGCCAGGCATGACTCTGAAACCAGTCGGTAACTGCAAGAAGGGGTTAACTGGGAGAAAAACTTACAGTAATCTAGGGTTTGGGGTTTTTTTAAACTAACTATAATATCAATCAACTGGGAGAGAAAAACTTGGTTTTAAACAGAGATAATCATGTAGACACAAAAGCTAGGGAGCACTGCTGAGTCCATCTGTAGCCAGAGTCCCTGGAGGGATGGGAGGGGAGGGGGGCTCTGAGAAGGAACTGGGGGAAAGGGGGGACGACTTGCACATGCGCAATGCCTGCAACCTAAGATTGTGCTTCTGCAGGTGCGCGCATGCGCAGCCCCAGGGACACTGCTCTGAAACCTCCAATCTCAGGCTCGGTAGCGGCGCACCAACCTCATGTGGAGCACCCATGGGGACACTCATCTCGAAGAATGTCAGTTGCTACCAACATGAGTAACCTTCTCTTTCAGATTATAACAGTAGTAAGCATTCCCTCAGACATAAAGAACAGCTACAAACTACTACTAAGCTCAATAACAAGTTTTATTAGTTTCAAAGGAGGAGTGAATTATGTGCTTAAATTATGAACTCTATGAAATGACACTCAGGCCAGTTTTCTTCAAACCATGCACCATATATGGGATAAAGTAAAATAAAAAAAAAATCTTATATATTGCGGCACACAGGGACACAGATGAATTTGGACATTTGTTTTTATGGCATTTAATTATGTATTCTATAGCTTTCTGTTTCTTTTCATATAAAAGAACTACCCTTTGCAATTAATAGGGTTTTTTTGTGAAAAAAGTTCAGAATTGGGATATATACATATTTAATTTGTCCTTACTTCAGATGATCTACCATATGTGTATTTAGTTGATGAATTCCTTCATCAAGTAGTTGCTGAACCAACAAGGGGGTTTTAGATTTTAGATTTGGTTTTGGTGAGTAGCGAGGACCTCAAAGATGAAATGGTTGTAGGGGACAACCTTGGCTCGAGTGATCATGAGCTAATTCAGTTCAAATTAAATGGAAGGATAAACAAAAATAAATCTGAGACTAGGGTTTTTGATTTCAAAAGGGCTAACTTTAGTAAATTAAGGAAATTAGTTAGGGAAGTTGATTGGACTAAAGAAATTATGGATTTTAAAGTGGAGGAGGCCTGGAATTATTTTAAGTTAAAGTTGCAGAAGCTGTCAGAAGCCTGTATCCCTAGAAAAGGGAAAAAATTTATAGGCAGGTGTGTTAGACCAAGTTGGATGAGCAAGCATCTCAGAGAGGTGATTAAGAAAAAGCAGAAAGCATATAAGGAGTGGAAAATGGGAGGAATCAGTAAAGAAAGCTACCTTATTGAGGTTAGAGCATGTAGGGACAAAGTGAGAAAGGCTAAAAGTCAGGTAGAGTTGGACCTTGCAAAGGGAATTAAAACCAATAGTAAAAGGTTTTATAGCCATATAAACAGGAAAAAAAACAAACAAAAAAGAAGTAGGACCGCTAATTATTAAGGATGGAGTGGAAGTTAAGGATAATCTAGGAATAGCCCAATATCTGAACAAATACTTTGCTTCAGTCTTTAATGAGGCTAATGAAGAGCTTAGGGATAATGGTAACTTAACAAATGGGACTAAAGATATGGAGGTAGATATTACCATATCCGAGGTAAAAGCCAAACTTGAACAGCTTAATGGGAGTAAATCAGGGGGCCCAGATAATCTTCATCCAAGAATACTGAAGGAACTGGCACATGAACTTGCAAGTCCATTAGCAAAATTTTTTAATAAATCTCTAAATTCAGGGGTTGTACCATTTGACTGGAGAATTGCTAATATAGTTCCTATTTTTAAGAAAGGGAAAAAAAGCGACCCAGGTAACTATAGGCCTGTTAGTTTGACATCTGTAGTATGTAAAATCCTGGAAAAAATTTTGAAGGAGAAAGTAGTTGGAGACATTGAGGCTAATGGCAATTGGGACAAATTACAACATGGTTTTACAAAAGGTAGATCGTGCCAAACCAACCTGATCTCCTTTTTTGAGAAAGTAACCGATTTTTTAGATACAGGAAATGCAGTGGATCTAATCTACCTCGACTTTAGTAAGGCATTTGATACAGTATCACATGGAGAATTATTGGTTAAATTGGAAAAGATAGGGATTAATATGAAAGCTGAGAGGTGGATAAGCAACTGGCTAAAGGGGAGACTACAGCGGGTCATATTGAAAGGTGAACTGTCGGGTTGGAGGAAGGTTACTAGCGGAGTTCCTCAGGGATCAGTTTTGGGGCCAATTTTATTTAATCTTTTTATTGCTGATCTTGGCACCAAAAGTGGAAGTGTCCTAATAAAATTTGCGGATGACACAAAGTTGGGAGGTATTGCCAATTCAGAAAAGGATCGGGATATCACACAGGAAGATATGGACGATCTTGTAAATTGGAGTGATAGCAATAGGATGAAATTTAATAGTGAGAAGTGTAAGGTTATGGATTAATAAGAATTTTAGTTATAAGCTGGGGACACATCTGTTGGAAGTAACGGAGGAGAAGGACCTCAGAGTCCTGGTTGATTATAAAATGACTATGAGCCGCCATTGTGACATGGCCGTGAAAAAGGCTAATACGGTCTTGGGATGTATTAGGCGAGGTATTTCCAGTAGGGATAAGGAGGTGTTAGTGCCATTATACAAGGCATTGGAATACTGTGTGCAGTTCTGGTCTCCTATGTTTAAGAAGGATGAATTCAAACTGGAACAGGTACAAAGAAGGGCCACTAGGATGATCCGAGGAATGGAAAACCTGTCTTATGAAAGGAGACTCAAGGAGCTTGGCTTGTTTACCTTAACTAAAAGAAGGCTGAGGGGGGACATGATTGCACTTTTTAAATATATTAGAGGGATAAATACCAGGGAGGGAGAGGAATTATTTAAACTTAATACCAATGTGGACACAAGAACAAATGGATATACGCTGGCTAGTAGGAAGTTTAGACTTGAGATTAGACGAAGGTTTCTAACCATTAGAGGAGTGAGGTTCTGGAACAGCCTTCCAAGGGAAATAGTGGGGGCAAAAGATCTATCTGGCTTCAAGATTAAACTAGATGGCTTTATGAAGGGGATGGTCTGATGAGATAACATGATCTTGGTAACTAATTGACCATTCAATTATCAGTGGGAATAGGTCAATGGAGGGATGATAGGAGTTACTATAGAGAACTTTCTGGGTGTCTGGCTGATGAGTCCTGCCCACATGCTTAGGGTTTAGCTGATCGCCATATTGGGGTCAGGAAGCTATTTTCCTCCAGGGTAGATTGGCAGAGGCCCTGGAGGTTTTTCATTTTCCTCTGTAGCATGGGGTACAGATCACAGCTAGAGGATTCTCTGCATCTTGGGGTCTTCAAAGTATTTGAAGGCTTCAATATCTGAGATATAAGTGAGAGGATTATTCTGGGAGGGGTGGGTGAGATTCTGTGGCCTGCACTGTGCAGGGGGTCAGACTAGATGATCATAATGGTCCCTTCTGACCTTAAAGTCTATGAGATGATAAACATTTGACATCAGTTAGCATATTTTCTTGATCCCCACATAAAAAAGCCTGGACCAGCACAACTGCCATAACAAATATATTCAACCTATCAGTGCTGCAGTACAGAACACCTGAGGTCAAGAGCAGTCCTAACTTCGGACTACTGCTAAGGAAAAATGTCTATTTATTGCAACCTTAACATATTACTGATCTCAGTGAAGTTACAAGTCAAGGACATATGGTTACCATTCAGTTACAGGAAGATTTACTTTAATAGCTGAACACACAAATGCATGAAAAAGAGGGAACAGATGAACTGTAATCCTACAAGCAATACTATGGAAATCAAATTATACATTGAGGTTTAAGAAAGATGAAATATTGGAAACAGAAAGTCATTCAATAGCAGATATGGATTACAACTTTAAAAGCACACTGGCACCAAGCAATCCCTTCCCAGCCACCCACCAAAAGCCCCTGCTTTTGAAGGAACATTGCACTGTGTGAGAAAATCTCATTATTGACCAAGAAGGGGATGCTTTTGTCCCTTTCCCAAAGACAGCTCTGGTAAGAACTATCAAAACAACAGTAAAGAGACATTTTACTGGGTTTAAAATAAAAGGCTCTTTACTCTTCAAAATAAATATCCCTGCTAACAAAGAGTTTTAGTATTATTTTAAAATAATTAAAGCTTAGTGATGCCTTTATTAAATAGATTAAAATAAAGTGGGATAGAACACCATACCTGTCTCTGATTTACTCAGGATAGAAGAGTATGAGTAGTTTTGACAGACATAATCATTGGAACCACCAACAGAGCCTTCTCTTGGTAGAGGGCCTATAAACCTGTCTCGATTACCATCATCTGTTGTACCCGATTCCTCCTAAAATATGAATACATTGATTTTTATGTAAAAATTAATTTAACCCAACTAACTTTTACAGAAGTAGTAAAGCTTTTATATATATATATCATGCAAAAGAACTATTAAAAAAATCATTTAGGTTGCAGAGTTAAACAAAGTTAAGTAAATCAAGCATTTCCTAATTTCTGCTGCATTAAGAATCCATGCTATGTACTAAGGCAGTGGTCACCAACCAGTAGATCAGGATCTACTGGTAGATCTTGGAGCCTCTAACAGGTGATCCTGACTTGTTTGGCCAAGAGACTTATCAAGTGCAGGCACTTCAGCTGCCCTCTCCCCCTACTGCTATGCATCTCCTGCCATTGGCTTTGGAACTCTCTACTCTCCCCCCGGGGAGCCTCCTGCTTGCTGTGCAAGGCAGGGAAGAAAAAAAGACAGGCATTGCTGTGAAGGTACCTCCTCTCCCACCCTGCATCCTATCTCCACAGAACAGAGGGGGCACAACAGGACTTGGGATGGAGTTTGCTTGCTGCTTTTGGGAGTGGTGCAGGACCAGGGCAGGGGTGAGCCTGCCTTAGCCCCACAGCACCACCACCCAGGATCCACATGAGGTAGGCAGTGTCCAGCTGGAGCCCACATCCTGAAACCTTGTTTCATACAGAGGCAGCAGGATGAAAGTGGGCAAGCAGATCGGCGGGAGCTGGTACACATGGGGAGCTGGCTTGAAAACTAGCTCCCCACATGTACCAACTCCCACCTGTCCCCTCTCTCCCCACTGTCTGAGAGAGAGAGAGACATAGACAGACAGACAATCAATGAGCCCAGATTCATCAGTTAACTGTGTAGCTGGATATACTTTCACATGCCTAGTGGAAACAGTTAACAGAGCTATATAAAATTATGATGCCTCAGCAAATAAGGAAAAAATTAAGATGAAATAGACAATTGTAAATCAGGCATTTCCTAACTTTCAAGTGTTTGATTTTGCCAAGAAATATTACTATATTAATGTATGCAATTGCCAGGGGTTGTGTTTGCTTTTTTAGAAAAGAGCTAAAACAAGTTCTATTATGTAAATTATAATAATCCTATTCTACATTATCAGTAAGGTTTGAACCCTGAACTTGCAGTACTGTAGCAAACATATCTACTATGGGAGCTTCAAAATTGGCTTCTGTTCCATGTGGAACCCCCAGAGTAGAACTGCCAAAAATTTACCTGATGAACACAAATGTCACCTGCAAAACAGTTACTTAACAGACTCTCTCAACTAAAACAAAATGTTATGTGAAACAGCAGGGCTGCATCTAGACTGGCAAGATTTTGCGCAAAAGCGGCCACTTTTGTGCAAAATCTTGCTGCCTGTCTACACTGGCAGCGAGTATTTGCGCAAAAACACTGACTTTGTACTGTACAAAATCAGTGGTTCTTGCGCAAATACTCCAACGCTCCGGCTCAGGGATAAGCCCTCTTGCTCAAGTATTCTTGCGCAAGAGGGCCAGTGTAGACAGACAAGTTAATTTATTGCTCAAGAAAGCCTGATGGCTAAAATGGCCTTCGGAGCTTTCTTGCGCAAGAGAGCATCTACACTGGCACAGATGCTTTTGTGCAAAAGCAAGTCTTTTGTGCAAAGGCACATGCCAGTATAGACGCTCTCTTGCACAAATACTTTTAATGGAAAAACTTTTCCGTTAAAAAGTATTTGCGCAAAATCATGCCAGTCTAGACGCAGCCCAGCGGTTTTTGCATTTGCTGAATTTCAAAGGCTTTTTGGAAATAACCAAGACATCAGAACTTCTGAAAAAATAAGCCTGCAAGAATCTTGTATAATAGATTATGTTGGGCACTTTAAAAACATAGATCTTTGCTACCTGTTCCCCATATTCAGGGATCCCTGTCTCAACTTCGGTTAAATGTGGAATTAGCATGACAATTCCATTAATAGCTCTTAACTGCTTGAGTGGTGACAATTAAGCCACATTTCATTTGTGTGGTTTAACTGTTAAATTCAAATCATTGGAAGCTATTATATATAGCTGTTGGTAACTCTTTAGTTCAACAATCTTCACATTATTCCTGTTTTATAATGCACCAATCCAATGTTTTGGGCACACGTACACTTACACCCAAAAACTGTAAGAGCCAGCAGTAATTTGCTGGACACTCAGCCTTCACATTTCCCTCCAAAATTCCCTCCAAAAATATTAATACCCAGCCTGGATTCAAATTCTGACTTTCATAATCCAAGAGTGAGTTTGAGGGTCTTATCCTGAATATATCTGTTCATACTGTAAAGCTGAGCACATGAGACAATCTGATCAACAAAGCCTCAACAGGTCTAAGACAAGGGAATACTAATAGAGCAGCACATTTTATGTAGCTAGCCTACCCAATGCCTGGTTTGCATAAGCCATTACTATTTTCACTTCCTTGAATTCTAAAATTCACGCAGCAGGAATCTCCAAACATTTCAGCAGAAGCTAGGGATGTGAAAGGTTAACGGGTGATGCTTACTGATTCTGGTTAACCAGTGGGAGTGGGCTGGAGTAGTTCCCCACCTACCACCAGCAGCAGAGGGCTACTCTTGCCCCATGGGACCCACCATCGACAGGGCGCTCCAGCTCAGCCACAGCAGTCCCAGGCACATAACAGGTAGTGGCTGCTCCAGCTGGGCTGGAGTGCCCTGCTCCCAGTCTACTCCCCTTACATCACATTTAACCACTTACACTGGATTTTACATCCCTAGTGGCAGCCCAGAATGGACTACAGCCGCTCCCTGAGTTGTGAACGGTCGAGTTATGACTGTTTGCACTTATGACCAAAGCTCCCATGGAGCGGTCATAAAGGCGGTCCCCAAGTTACGAATGCGACCCGCACTTACGAACAGCGCGGTCGCATGTAACTCAGTGGGATCCGAGTTACGAACAGCTCAAGTTACAGCCAAGTGTTCGGTCCGTAACTCGTTCGTAACTCGGAGAGAGGCTGTATAACAAACTGACTTAAAATATTTATTGTTTCTCCTGATTTTTAAAAATAAAAATGCAAGCCTACAAAATTGAAGCAGTAGCTACATCTTTGCCGCTAAAGGCCCTCTGTAGTATTAAGAACTCTTACACTGAGCTGGGATTCTATTAAGATAATACTATTAAGAAGTGTCTTTAAACAATATTGAATATAAATGTGGCAAGTTTAGTCAAGCAGTAACAGAAAATAACTATTTTTAATCACTGGTATTTTTACTGTAGGGACAAACAAGTAAAACAAGTAATTGAGATGCACTGGCAATTTGAGGGGGAAACTTGGTATAGGGCTGGAAAAATAAAGTAATCTTGTCACAAGAATAAGGCATAAAAGATTTTCTCTTTGATAAAGCTTGAAAAAGAAAATAAATGCTATGAATATATTTATTTTGGCTTACCGACATTGTATGAGGCTGTTCCCCATCTTTATCTGTCAACCGTAGAAAATTCTTCTTCCCTACCTCAAAACCAGCATCAAGAATAGATTTATCATTGGTTTGATCCAAAGGAGTCTGTAAGAATAAAACAGACATTTATCTGTGAACAGAGATTGTGAACAAGTTCAGTAAGGTGTTTTAACTATATTATTTCGAATAACTTACACTGCAATGAAAAAGAAAATACTTTGCCATCTATAACATACGCAGCTTTTAGTATCAACTTAGGAGTTCAGAGAAACTCCTCAAGAGAAACCAGTGTATACATCAAATCCTAACCATAATATTTAATAAGTATTGCAAATTTGTCAGTTTATTCAGGAGACGAACCACTAGTCTATAGGATTGATTCTGAAATACAATCAAATACAATCATTTTTATGCAGCTGGTGACAGTAACTCCAAGTATGCTGTAACTTCCATACATCTACTGAAATACAAACAATTTTAGCGTGCAGAAACAACTGAATAGAAGGACGTAAAGCACTATCTTTTCTAGTTGCTGGAAATAAACAGAGCTACCCTACTCCAACCCCTATGTTTAAGTGTTTTATGCAGAATTTCTATGGAAATTAGAGTTATGAAGCTACAACTTACATTTTAAAGATATATAGCACTAAAGCACGCAATTCATGAGGAGCAGTGCTGTGAATTACAAATTCAGACAACAAGAAATCCCTATGAAGGAGGCTGCTTTAAATACTTTGTACTATGAAAGTTCTAAAAATAATTTTACAATCTGCTTCTTACATAGAATTGAGAAGTGTGTTGATTTAATTGTTCTGATTCTTTTATTAAAAAGCCTATTATCAGATTTATATGAATGATCATATTAAGAACTTTGTCAGTCACTTGTTCAGTAACTGTTCCTTTTAGAATACTCCTGACTCTACAAAACAGACTAACTGAAATCAACTAACTGTAAGACATTCAGACTTAAGCCTAGGAACATCAACAACTTTCTAGGTTGTGTTTGACTAGAAACTTTCCAAGGTCTTAGGGTCACTATAGGAACTAGATGCATGGGAAAACTTTGTAGAACGGTACTTATATACATTCTGACAAATGTTCACCTCATCCAATTTTCTTCTTTAAAAAAAAAAAAAAAGATTGCCATTACCTACCATATCTGCAACATTGACTCCATTTCCCCAAACTAAATCAAAAGTTCCATTCACATAGCCCACTTTCGAGGCCACATCCTCAAACAGCCTTTTCAGTGGAGTAGAAGCTGGCAGGTTTAAAGTGATACGTTCATTCACTGTCTTAGAATTAGTAGTATCTTGTATTATACACAGCACTCTGGGTTCATCAGCAGCACTTTCTATCTGAAATCAGAGAAAGCAACTATTCAGTAGATTAAAAGGAGAATTTTTTCTTCATTTCATATATCTTTGTAATACTCCAGCTACTACAAATACAATTCTGCTATGTTTTTACAAAATAAAATCTAAAATTTTTATTTTAGAAGCATGGGAAGTATAAAATCAATGTCAAACAACATAACATGTGTCAACTAAGGTTCTTCTGCAGAGCTAGAACTCCTGAAGATATTTAGACTTTTCACATCTATGCATTTGGATGCATACATATTTTAGATATGAATCAGTCATTAGAAACAGACATAAAAAAAAATCGAAGTTCTAAAGTGCTAGAAATTAAGTACAAGAAAAATTACTGAACTTCACAGTTAGAAAGCAAATAAAAGCAAGGATACTGTATCAGGTGTACTTTGCTTATTTAATAAATGTAGCTTAGGTTTAAGATTGCTAACATCACAGCATAGTATGTTTTCTAAAGACAACAAAGGAATACGAGAACTGAACAATTCTACTAAGCCTTCACTGAAAAAGGTATGTAAATCATCAGATGCAGTAGCAAAATGGAAGTTTTCCAAGTTGCAGTTCAGGTATATTTATCCATGCATAATTAAGTTCTGCCATTTGCAAAAAGCATTCTGGCACAAACTTTTTATTAAAAGAAACAAGAAAAATTGGTCTCATCCACCATAGGCAAACTTGTGTCTGCAACTGTCTTGCTCTTTCATTTTTAAAATTTAAAAAAAACACACACACATACAACACTTAAGGGTTTCGTAGTGAAAGATCCACTTAATTGGTTTCACAATTCTGCTTTCTTTCTTTCTTAGAAAATATTAAATATGCTCTAAGGAATCTCTATAGCAGAATCCCATTTACAGAGAATGAGAAGGTGGTTGTTTTTGAAGACTCAGAGGGGAGAGAAATAATTGCCCAAGAAAGCCATTCCAAAGTTCCAGACATGATGCAAGCAAGAACTCTACAAGATGGGATCAGATTTGGAATTCATCTGTTCAAAACTCACTTTCTGTAAGACACACAAAATGCTACTCAAAGTGGCTCACCATTTTTCTCGGTTCTAAGACAGTAAAACAGAAGACATTTTAAAAAATTCCATTTCTATACAAACAACATTGTAACCCATGAAAGTGAGACATATGCCAGCAATTGAGTATAGGTTGAATCTCTAGTCCAGCACTCTTGGGACTTGATCGGTTCCAAACCAGAGAATTTTTCCGGACCACAGGAAGGGAGTATTGTCTAGCTGGTTTACCAACACTTCCACTGCTTCCTAGGCTGCTAGAGGACATGTAGGATTCTGCTAGAGGACATGTAGGAGTTATTTAGCTCTGGTTTCACGACTGTTTTCTAGGGGAGTTGCAGAGCTGGGCTGGCCACGGGGATGGGGGAGGGGAGTGGCAGGGGATGAAATTAAAGGGGCTGCAACAAAATGTTCCGGACAGCTTTATTTTGCTCAACCAAAATTTTCCTGGCCCCGGGGTGGGGGTGGGGGGGGGGGGTCACAAATTAACAAAGGTTGAGCACCACTGGTTTACAGCATAGAATGCTGACAGCGAGGACTGGGGGCTATAAACAAAATGTATGTGACTGCAAGAAACTTGGCCACATCCATGAAAAGTGTACATGCAGCTAACTAAAATCATCCCAGGCAACGGATACTTCCAGAACAGAGAGTTCTAGACTAGAGAGGGTCAACCTGTAGTATACCCTATCTACGCTCTCTGTGGAGAGGACCTTAAAACTTAAAACAACAAATAGTCTGATAGCACTTTAAAGACTAACAAAACATGTAGATGGTATCATGAGCTTTTCGTGAGCACAGCCCACCTCTTCAGATGACCAGTCATCTAAAGAAATGGTCTGTGCCCATGAAAGCCCAGGATACCATCTACATGTTTTGTTAGTCTTTAAAGTGCTATCAGACTATTTGTTGCTTTAAGTTTTTCAAATATAGTGATTTTTCAGTAGTGATTATTTTTATGATGAGTTTTATTTACTACATTCCCGAAGCACTCAGCGCCAGACTTGGCACTTTGACTGCTACACTGTCCAGTAGTTACAGGGCTTTTCTCACTGAGTGCCAGAGAGAAGCAGAGCAGACTCGCAGCTTGCTTCAGTGGCTCATCCCTCTGACTTTCTTGGTCTTGGCCTTGGCTGATGTTCTACAAGCAGCCCGGCCTACATTTAAGAGGTTTAATCCATGGAATAGGGCAGGCAATGTACACTGTAATCTAATTAACTTCTACTTGCAGGAATATTGAAGACCAAGAGCTAGTTAGTGGTATTAATAGTGTTACAGAAACACCTAAAAAACATGGGCTAACAGACTGAGCTTCAACAATTTCTGTGCTAACATCTTTGGGGTGTTGGTTAAAAGTCGGGATGTGAACAGGTGACCTTACCAGGTGATGCTTACTGGTAACCAATTGGCAGCCCTACAGGACTGGGGGCCAATGGCCCTGCCCACATGTGGGAGGCCACTCCAACCCAGTTGGACTGGAGTGACTACCTGCTGGTAAGATCCAGCTGGTTAAACGTTACTTTTAAGATAACTGATTAAACAGGATTTTACACCCTAGTTAAAATGACCAATCAATCAATCACAGCAAGAGTGTTAGGAGTAGAAAATATTGATTATACTTCATAGTTCACCACAGAGTCCTTCTCTTGTTCCTTCCATCCGTGTCTACCACAATAACCCACAAGACAGTCTCTTGGCCATTCTGCAACCACAACTTCCCCCTTTCTGTACTATCTACTTCTGAGACACCATACTTAGTTCACTGAAAGTTGCAATTAGCATACCACAGTTGGCTCTCTTGCAAAGAACCGGAATCAGAAAGCACTAATGGTGGCTAAGAGAGCTCAGAGTGCATGCAACACATCAATCCCAAATTGATGTTTGAGGGTGCATGAAAATAAATGTTATTTTATTCATGACGACAACTTTATGTTGTGAGCATTTAGACTGCTGGGTTGAGCGAACAACGTAGTTCTCCTTCAAGTTTGTGGACAAGTTATAAAGCATACACTATGAAGGCAAGGCAACACTTAGGAGCCACAAAATCTCTAATTTATTTTGCTAGATCTTGGGCCCTATGTGACTGAGTTAATGTTTACAACCCCATGCTTTTAAATTTTAGCAAACAAACATTAAGGTTCCAAAAAATGCACTTATTTCTTGGTGTTGGCAAAACAAAACATACAAAAGAGAACTAAGTGCTCATAAGGGACAACGTACAATTAAACAGTAAGGCTACGTCTACACTGGCTCCACAAAACTTTCAAGTAGGAATAAGAGATCCTCCGGAAAAGGGCTTTATTCCGGAGGATCGCACCAGTCTAGACGCTTTTTCTGGCTTTTCCCCAAGCCGGAAAAAAAGCGGCGGACATGTTTATTTAAATCCGCGGGGGATATTTAAATCCCCCGCGGATTTCCCTATTCTGACTTTGCATGACTATTCCGTTTTATGGGGCCAGTGTAGACGTAGCCTAAAACTAAATATATCAAAGCTTCTCTTGTTATGACTGCATGTAACAAGGTTTTTTTTAGTCCATAAAACATGCAAAGAATTTAAGTAGTTCATGCTCATGTTAACAAAAACAGCTAGAGTATCATGCTCTTATGATGCATCTTGGTTATCACTCTAAATAGCTGACTTCAGTTGTCACCTGTGAAAATTTCTTCTTCATTTCATCAAAGATACTTTGTCTGCAACTCCAAAACAAATCCTATAAAAACACAAATTAATAAATCATAAAGCTTTAAAAAAGAGTTAGTTATTTTGCAGAAAGAGTTTATTCTGTATGCAAAGTGGATATGACTGATTATCAGTTTCTTAATACATCTACTTTAAAAAACTATCTTCCAAATCAACTGTAATGTACAGGGCAAAATCCCTGCTTCTAGATAATTTGATTCTACATTTAACGTGTGTAACTACGTAGACTAAAAGAATAAACAACATTAAAAATATATGGCAAGGGGCTCGGGCAAAGGGCAGCAGTTGGGGATGCAGGACTCAGAGTTGGGGGATGAGGAGCAGCTCTGGGCAGCGTGGGAGGTGGATTTATCCCAGAGCAACTTGCTCTTCCCCTTCCTGTCAGGGAGCAAGAGCAAAGAGCACAGGTCAGCTGACCACCTCAAATCCCTGATAAAGGGGAAAAGCCAGCAATGTTCCTGTATAAGTTCAACCCACACACCCCTTCCCTAAAGGATGCCTGAAAGGTGGGAGGCACAGGGCTGGAGCAGTTTTCAACTGGGGTGTGTGTGCCCCCAGCAAGTCCCTTTCAGCTGCCTGGTGATTCTGTCTCTCTTTTATATGGTTTTAGGAGAAGCAATCCCAATCCAGGCAAACCCCATTTTCCTGGCACAACTAAACCCTTACCTCTGCTTTAAGTTATGATAAGAGGAAGCTGTATTCCAAACTTGGTGGGTCCCAGCTCTAACCATTTAGGAGCTCTTGAACACACAAATTCTCTCAAATATATAGTAGATTAAATTTGTCAATTTAACACAGGTTCATATCAGGTTAGAATATTTCCTTTTGTAGTAAAGTAATTTTAGTTAACGTGAACTGTTAGGATTTTTTCCAAACTACAATTTGTGCTACAAAAGATCTTGTATAGAGTCAAAAACATACCTTAAATAATTAAGCACCTAGATGACAAGTTTTTTCTAAGTCACACTAATTTCTCATTTAACACTATAGATGCATTTCTGAAAATGTTTGCACTAAGCAAAAATGTGCTATGCGGGTCAATTTTCCCATTAAAAATAATGAAAAAGATAGGGGTTACGTTTCAGGTGATGGTGGTGGCAAAGTCAATTTTTTGTTGGTGCTGGGTCGTCAACATTAGATATCTAGCAATACAAGATAACTAGCAACACAAGTCACCGCAGTTTGTTAAAACAAAAAATAAACATGTGAGCGGAAGAGCACTGTGACCACATGTATTCATCCGCTCATGCGTATTACCACTGTTTTCACCAACTTACACCACCGCGTGAAGTAGTCCATCACTTGATTATTTGTGTGTTATTTTGGGGATGGTCGTGTTATTTGAAAAATGTTCCCCCCCAGAAAATCATGCTATTGCAAAAACGTGTTAAGCAGGCATGTGTTAAACAAGTAATTACTGTACTGATAAATATACATTATAAACCTATATCTCATGATGTTGGTAGGTTTCAAACCTTTTTTTATTAAATTTTTCAGTTTAAATACCAAACTAATTCCTTGGTAATCTGAACAAAGTAATTTTTTTAATTGGTCATCTATAACTCATGTCAGCAAATATTCAGGAAACAGACACAGAATATGCGACTGTTTCAAATTTTTATAGCATTTAAAAGTGAAGGAATCCTAATAGTGCAAATTATTCCATAAACAGTGCAAAATGGATGAAAATAGTAGTATTTTTCTAACCTATTGTACACTGAATTGAGAGTTTAGCTGAATTTTATACTGGAGAAGTCTTGGTGTTACGTTTCCAAAATGCTAAAGAAGCTACCTGCAAAATTCTATTATATTTCTTCAATGTACTAGCTACAGAAAAATGCAACAGAAAATAAAAATAAAAGTAGCATGAATCTTCACAAAAATTGGTAAGTGTTGCCAAATTCAAAATATTACCTTTTTAATCTCTCACTAGTGGGATGGTATTTGTTTAGCCTAAGGGAGACAAACTTAAAATAAATTTCATTTAGAAAATACCTAAGGTATTTTTGTTGGTATGTGCCTTCTGCTGTCTCAACTGCATGCTCAATATTGGTCTATATTGTTGCATAATAAAATACAAATGTGACCTTTACAAATGAATGCAGTACCTTAACTAAACTATAAAAAAGCTTCCAAAATACAACCAGATTAAAACTAAATATACCGGAAGATAATCAGTAAAACATAAAATGTGTTCTAAGCAGGGCAAGAAATTCTTTTCATTACTTGTGAAGCTGCTACTAGTTTCAATAATAGTAATTGTGTCTAGAAACCCATCCTTACTATATATTAAAGAAAATTTGTCCTGCAGGATGATGGAAGTGACGTCATGTGTCACTGTGTCCTGCAGGAAAAGTTTTCATCCTGCCACCCATCTGCCCTCAGCCGCCTTCCCCACTCCCACCTCCCCAGCTGCCAGGGAAGGGGCCTGTCCAGGGTGAGTAGCCCTGGGCCAGCAAGCGGCTATTCTAGGACCAGACTGAGGTGGTGCACTACAGCACTGAGGCAGCTGCTTCCAGGTGCAGCCACCATGGAGCATTGGGGTTTCCCTCCTCTCTCTTCCCCACAGGAAGAGGTGGCTGACACGCTACTCTTGCGGGGGAGGCCTTGGGGGGGGGGGGGGAGAGCGCGAAGAGAGGGTTTGAGGCTGGAACACTGGCAGGTGACGGCCTGAGCACTTTTGGCCCACACAGACGCAGGCAGCAGCTCCTCACTCGGTCCCAGAGTATCAGGCCAAAAATACAGGGAGAAGCCACTGCCACCCCCTCCTCCAGCAACCAGCTGCTGCCAGCTCCATGCACTGGAGCCCTGAAACTGCTGCAGGGGAGGGAAGATGGAAGAAAGGAGGGAGAGAAAGCCTGCTGAGCTGAGAAGAAGCACTCCCCCCCTAGAGTAACAGCTGTGTGCGAGCTTCTGCCTAATGAGAACAGCAGGAGACCCAAAGACAAGTAAGTGCCCCCCACCCCCTCATGCTCAGACCTCCAGCTCCTCTGAACAGCCGCAGAGCAGTTGGCTGAAGGTCTGGCAGCAGCCAAGGGGAGGGCGGTTGCTGTTAAAAACAGCTGATGGGTGTGGGGAAAATCAAATAACTCCAATTGTGTCTAAGGGGGGACTGTGCAGAAATCAAAACTCTCTAAAAGAAAACTGCTGTAAGGGTTAAGTTTTCCAGACCTCTCTCCCTGTATCAGAGTGAAATCAAATTAACTCTAATCAAAGACCCTTACAAATGCCTCTCTCAAATTCATGGATACTCCTAGTCTGTCACAAATTATCATGTATACTCTTATCTTTTTCACAGTTTGCCTTGTAATACTACTCACTCCACATTCTCATGTGCCTTTGTTTTGTAAAACTTACTTCTAGCACTCCTGGGGTGAACAGAAGTCTCAGAGTACTTCTGCTGAGACTTTGATATGTTAAAGAAAACAATCAACAACTGAACTGTCTAAGCCAGGGGTGTCCAAACTTTTTTCAAAGAGGGCCAGATTTGATGAAGTGAACATGCGTGAGGGCCGACCATTTTGCCTGACATTCTTTGAACCATTAAAATTAAATGCAAATTAACTATCTTATGCAAAGTTTATTGCAAACGGCAAACGACATAACACCAACTATACATGTTGTGTCCAAATATATTTATAACTGATTTAGACCAACTGACATTAACTGAGATTTTACAATGTATTCATCTCAATTGAAAAAAAAACTTGCCTACACTAATGTGAAGGGTGAAACTGAGATCTGGACTGCAGCACATAGGCTAGGTCTGGTTCAAAGGCAGTGGTTTTGATGCGCAAAATGTCACGCAGGTGAGAGTCACTTAGTCTTGTCCTCACGCGGTTCTTGTTAAAGTTCATAGCAGAGAATGTCTTCTCACACATATATGTTGAGCCAAACAAGCTCAGCATTTTCTTAGCCAATGTTCGAATCTCTTGAAACCGGCTCTTATCCAGTTGGCGGTAAAAGTTCACAAGAGAGAGCTGTTGGTGACGACTGCGTAACTCGCTGTCACAATGCAGCTCAATGAGCTCGAGCTGCAGCTGATCTGGAGCATCCTCGGGGATAACAGAGAATGGAGAGGAGAAAAGGCTGATCTCCTTTTCAATAGCTGCAAAATCCTGAAAGCGCCGTTTAAACTCCCCAGCCAGAGATGCAATGTCTGCTGCATACCTGCTCGTTTGCGCACTGATATTGTCCTGTGGAAAACTGTTCATTATTTCCTGCAACGCTGAAAAATGTATGGTATTGGGCTGTGTTTGTGACAACTGCCTTATGAAAAGTTGCAGCTTTGTCCCAAAGGCTTTGAGGTGTGAATAAAGCTGGTTCACCGCTGCATCTTTCCCCTGAAGACTCGTGTTCAGTACATTCAGATGCTTTGTTATGTCAACTAGAAACCCCAAATCAGCCAGCCAAATAGGATCAGATAGTTCTCGCATTGGTTGTCCCTTTGTTTCCAAGAATTCTCCAATTTCCTTTCTGAGAGATTAGAAACGCTGCAGTGCAGACCCCCGACTGAGCCATCTTACATCGTTGTGATATAAAACATCTTCGTATTCAGCCTGGATGTCCAGTAGAAACTGTTTAAACTGGTGGTGGCACAGGGCTTTAGAGCTAATAAAATTAATAGTCTTTAGCACCGGTTTCATAACATGATCATATTTGAGATGTTTAGCACAGAGAACTTGTTGATGAATGATACAATGGAGTTTAATAGCTTTGCCTCCTTCTTCGATCACCTTGTTACAATTAGGGTTGATAATCCACTTCGTTCACCAACCATGGCAGGTGCCCCATCAGTAATAATCCCAGTAACTTTGTTCCAAGGCAGTTTCATGTCATCTATGGCGGAACTAACAGAAACAAATAAATCTTTTCCTCTTGTTTGGTCCGTAAGGCTCTGGAGGTCAAGTAGCTCTTCAGTCACATTCATTTCATCGTCCACCCCTCTCATAAAAATCAGCAACTGAGCTGTGTCAGATAGGTCCGTGCTTTCATCACAGGCTATTGAAAAGAAGTCAAAATCCACTCCTTTGGATGTCAACTGTCTCTTAATATCTGATGAAATCTCTTCAATTCTCCGTGCTACAGTGTTACGAGCCAGGCAAATGTTGGCAAACTCTTGCTTCTTCTCGGGACAGATATTCTCAACCATTTTCATAACGCATTCTTTGATAAAGTCACCCTCAGCAAAAGATTTGCAATTTTTAGCAATTAACGTTGCCACCTCATAGCTCGCCCTTGTGGCATTTTCATTTGACTCACGGGCTCTTATGAAAAATTTCTGTTGTGACATTAAAACAGCTTCAAGTTGCTTCAACTTTTCACTGCGGTCGTGCCCTGTAAGCTTGTCGTATGTGCTATGTCTCGACTGGTAGTGTCTCTTGACATTAAATTCCTTATAAACAGCCACAGTCTCTTGGCATATCAGACAAACACAGTGATTCTCTATTTCAGTGAAGAAATATTCCAGTTTCCACCTGTCCTGGAAGCGGCGGCCCTCACTGTCAACTTTCCTTCTCTTATTTACAGTCGCCATTTTTTTAAATTGACCAGAAGGGGAAGGGATCATGTGAGCGCAGTGCCAGAGGTTTAATACACTGCCCAAGTAATACACTGCACTAATACACTGCCCAACAAGAATTCTCTTGCCTTTGTGGCTGTTTGTGGCGAAGTCTCTAATGATGAGCTCCACGTGCCTGAGCCCGTTTGTGGCGAAGTCTCTAATGTTCGCAGCTCCACGTGCCTGAGCCCGCCAGGAAGCTGACAGTGCGCAGGGCCAATCACAGATACTGAGCTTGAGCAGCTGCGGAGTCCATCCCTGATCTCAGCAGCTGCGGAGTCCATCCCTGCACTCTCAGCCCCAAGGCTTGCAGGGTCAGAGGCGGGCGGAGAGCGCAGGGCACGCTGGCCTCACGGCGGCCCGGGGGCAGGGCGAACCCGTAGCCAAGCGGGGGAGCGGGGCTGCGGACGTGCCCTACATGGAGGACTTTAAGACCGCAGCGGCCGCCATGAACGGCGGCGGCACGGCCGGAAGCGGCGCCAGTCATAGGAACGCCGGGGAGCCAGGAGAGGGGGAGGAAGCGGGGGCCGTCCCTGCACTCTCAGCCCCAAAGCGGAGTGCAGGGGCAGAGTTTGGGACCACGGCGGCGGCCCGAAGCGGCGCGCGCCAGTTAAAAAAAGCACCGGGGAGCCGGGAGAAGCGGGGGGGGCGTATTAAATCCGACCGCGGGCCGCATTTGGCCCGCGGGCCGGACTTTGGACATGCCTGGTCTAAGCATTCTGTATAAAGGATCCAAAAACCTGTAACTCAGGGCTGACTGCGATGGTTCTGCTGTCAGCCTGCATGCATGCATAATAAAGTTTTCCTTTCTAGATTTTTCTCCTGTCTCACTGATTTTACCTCTGGCCTCCGACCCTTTTGGGGGCTCTGTACCCCAGGGGAACGAGATTTCCCCCACATGGGATGCCGGTGGCAGAATCTGCATGAAGAGGGGACAGGACCATGGTGCACCCCGACCCCAAGCCACCACACAAAAGCTGCTGAAGCTCCAGCAGTCACCACACAGCAGGCTTGTGTTTTTAAAACAGCTGCTCTGGGGCATCAGAACCCATGTGGTGGGAGGTGGGAAGGGAGCGAAGGGGCCCAGGCTGAAGGGAAAGGGCTGAAGGGAAGGTGCCCAGGCTGGGGGTGATTGGCCTGGGAAGGGGCCCAGGCTGGTGAAAGGAGTCCTGGTTGGCACTGCAGGGGAGGGGAAATGACCCTGGCTGGCACAGCCGCAGCCTGGCCCTCCTCAGCGGCTGAGGGGAGAGCCGGGTTGGCAAGTGCAGCGAACAGGTGGTACAGCCTTCCAGTATTCTTTAAACATGAACTAATAAGAACCAAAAACCAGGACTATGTAGCACTTTAAAGACTAACAAGGTGGTTTATTAGATGATGAGCTTTCGTGGGCCAGACCCACTTCCTCAGATCAAACAGTGGAAGAAAATAGTCACAACCATATATACCAAAGGATACAATTTAAAAAAAAATGACCACATATGAAAAGAACAAATCAAATTTCAGAACAGGAGGAGGATGGCGGAGGTGGGGGGTAAATATCTGGGAGCTAATGGTATTAGAGGTGATAATTGGGGATAATCTTTGAAATGGGTAAGATCATTAGAGTTATTATTATTAGATAATTATATAATTATAATTAATTATTATTAGATACTTATTCAAACTTAAGTGTAAAGTGTCGAATTTAAGCATGAATGACGGTTCAGAGGATTCTCTTTCGAGTGTAGTCTTAAAAGGCCTTTGAAGCAGGATGCAGGTAATCAAGTCATTGAGACAATGTCCTTGCTGGTTGAAACGGCAAGAAACTTTTTTCTTTGTGATCCTGTCTAATATCTGTTTTGTGGGCATTAATCCTTTGGCGAAGTGTCTGAGATGTTTGTCCAATGTACAAAGCAGACGGACACTTTCGGCACGATAGCATAAATTATATTTCTAGATGCGCAGGAATATGTGTTCTTGATCTTATAACTCACTTGGTTAGGTCCAATAATGGTATCAGCAGAGTGAATACGTGGACAAAGCTGGCAATGGGGTTTGTTGCAAGGGAAGGTACCAGGGTTGGTATTAATGTGGTATGTCCTGTGGTTGTTGGCAAGAATCATCTTGAGGTTAGATGGTTGTCTATAGGAGACTATGGGTCTGTCTCCCAGAGCCTCTTGGAGTTTAGTATCCTATTCCAGTATAGGCTGTAGTTTATTGATAATGTGTTGGACAGGTTTAAGTTGGGGGCTGTAGGTGGTGACAAGTGGTGTTCTATTGTTGGTTTTCTTGGGTCTGTCTTGAAGTAGTTGGTTTCTAGGTATTCGTCTAGCTCTTTCAATTTGCTTTTTTATTTCTCCGGGTGGGTAGCTGAGGTTTATAAATGCTTGGTAGAGATCCTGAAGTTTCTGGTCTGTCAATGGGATTAGAGAAGATTAGGGCTATAGATGATGGATCGTATGGTGTGTTCTGGATGGGAGCTGGAAGCATGTAGGTAACTGTATGAGTCAGTGGGTTTTCTGTAGAGAGTGGTGTCTAATTTACCATTGCTGATTTGTACTGTGGTGTCCAGGAAATGGATCTCTCGTGTTGAATGCACCACGGCTACATTTCTATCACTATTCTGATAAGAACCAGTAACTCCAGTAACAGTTTTAAAAATAAAATATCCCAGACCTTTTCATTTGCTTACCTCCTCTCAATCCATGTTTACAAGCATTTTGTTAAATTGACTTAAAAGGTTTCTATTGTTTCACTGGAAATTCATAGCTGGCCAAGGACACCAGCTCTCACCCCTTTGCTGTCTCTGATACAGTGGCATCAAAGGGTTTCAGTGTGTGTAATACAGGCTGCCCCCAACTTGCAACATTATCTCCAGAAACGATCACGTCGCAAGTCGGGGCATCATAACTCGAATCCACATTTATGACAGGTGTCGTACGCCATTGTAAATGTGGGGCCAAGGACGCAAGTTGGGGGATTTTGGCCCCTTCCGCACCTACGGAAAATTTCGTGAGGGGGGATCATAAATAGGACCATTGCAAAGCGGGAGCCTCCTGTAGTTGTTTGGATTAACCAGTAAGTCCTGGCTTATCAGTTAATCATTTAAACAACTATGCACTAACATCCTTATTGAACATGAAGACTCAAACTTATTTACCTGTATTTTAGAAGTTATAAAATTACACCTCACTAACACTTGGTTACTCAATATGCATTGCAAGATACAACAGGAGAGCTACTCTCCCCATTAAGAGGACTGGGTGACGCCCACTGATACGTGCATATTTTCCTGCACAAATAAAGCCAGGCCACCAAAGACTGAGGCCAACTTTTTTAAAAAGTCTTGATGTTTCTGGAAATCCTCTGGTGCTGGAAAAATTAAAATCTGTGCAATGGTGTCATCCAGTGACAAGAAAAAGTAAGAGGAAGTTACTCACTTCATGCAACAACAATGGTTCTTCGAGGTGTGTCCCCGTGGGTGCTCCATGTCTGGTGTCGGGCTGGTCCCGGCACTGCAAATCGGAGCTTGCCAGAGCGCTGTGTGTGTGTGTGTGTGGCCGGACCATGCGTGCGCGAGCTGGTTTCGCGCCTTTCATCTGCCACGCGCGGTCCGGCGCCCACCAGTTCATCTCACCACCTATCCACAAGACAGAAAGACAAGTTTCCGAAACAGGGAGGAGGGCGGGTCGTGGAGCACCCACGGGGACACACCTCGAAGAACCATCATTTACTGCACAAAGTGAGTAACTTCCTCTTCTTCTTCGGGTAGTCCCCATGGGTACTCCACGTCTGGTGACTCCGAAGCAGTAAGATGTGGGCTTCGGAATCAGGATTCTGAACACTAGGTAGCACTGCCAAGGCTACCGCTGAATCAGAGGTAAAGTGCTGAACGATTGCATAATGCCTTGAAAAAGTGGAAGTAGAAGATCAAGTCGCCGCCCGGCAGATGTCCCGTAGAGGGACTCCTCTCACAAAAGCTGCAGACGCAGCAACTGCTTGTGTCGAGTGGGCCCTAGGCTGCAATGGGAGAGGCTTCTTACAAATAGTGTGGCAAGTCGTAATACAAAAGACAACCAGTTTAGAAATACGCTGGGCCAATAAGGGCTCGCCCCTAGAAGGCCCTGATGTCGAAACAAAGAGGCGAGCCGTCTTACGAAGAGTACGAGTTCTATCTATATAGAATGCCAAGGCTCTACGAACATCGAGGGTATGCAGGAGAGCGTCACACAGAGGCATGAGGTTTTGGATAGAAACATGGCAAAACGATTGGCTCATTTATATGAAAATCTGTGCAGACTATAGGTAGAAAGGCTGGATGAGATCTCAGTATCACTGATTCTGCACTAAAGACTGTATAGGGAGGTGTTGACATCAATGCAGCTAATTCGCTCACCCTATATGCCGATGTTATGGCAAGGAGAAAGAATACCTTCATTGTAAGCATCGACATGGGTACCATAGCCAACGGTTCAAACGGTGGCCGAGTTAGGACATGAAGCACCAAGTCAAGAGTCCATGCAGGTGGCGGAGGCCTACGTGGTGGATTAAGGTTAGCCAATCCTTTGAGAAATCTAGTCATCATGGGATGGGAAAAAAAACGACTTGCCTTCAACGGGGTAGTGAAAAGCAGCTATCGCCGCCACATGGACTTTAAGTGATGAGACGGAGAGTCCAGTCGACTGTAGCTGGAGGATAAGTCCAGTAAAACATGTTGTGGTGAAATAAGAGGGTCTAGAAGCTTAGGAGCGCACCAGCGCGTGAATCTAGACCACTTGGACAGGTAAGTTTTCCTGGTGGAATCCCTCCTGCTGTGTAAGAGAACATGCTTCACCTGGTCTGAGCAAAGATTCTCGGACGTGCTGAACCATGTATCATCCACGCAGTCAGGTGCAGAGTATGCAGCTTCGGATGAAGAAGGGAGCCTTTCTGTTGTGTGAGCAAGTCTGGTAGGTAAGGCAATCGGCATGGTGCTCGTACGGAGAGCTGCAGAAGAGTTGAGTACCATGGCTGTCTGGGCCACGCTGGGGCTATGAGTATCACTCATGCCCTGTCCATCACTATCTTCTCGAATACTCTGGGAATGAGTACAACAGGGGGGAATGCATACAAAAGTAATGTGCCACAATGAAGGAGAAATGCATCTCCCAGAGAGTGATCGCCCACTCCTGCTCTGGAACAGTAAGCTCTGCATTTTGCATTGGCACGTGTGGCGAACAGATCTACCACACGTGGGAAAACCCCACCGACGGAAGAGAGGTAAGAGGACATCCATGCGGATCACCCACTCATGGTCTTGAGGGAAATGTCTGCTCAGCGCATCCGCAATGGTATTGTTCGTACCCGGTAAGTATGAAGGGACTATAAAAATGTTGTTTCGAATGCACCAGTTCCAGAGGCGGATCGCTTCTGCACAAAGTGAACGGGAGCAGGCACCCCCCTGTCTATTCACATAATACATCGCACTACATTGTCTGAGAGAATTCTGGTGACAGTGCCTCATGTGTGTAACTTGAAGTGTTTGCAGACACGAAACACCGCTTTGAGCGCGAGAAGGTTGATATGGAGCATCATCTCCGTCATGGACCAGAGGCCCTGAACTGTTTCTGCGCCCATGTGGGCACCCCATCCCATGAGAGAAGCGTCCGTGGTTATCTCCGTTGACAGCTGTGGTACGTGGAAGGGGACTCCTGACAGCATGTTGTTGTGATCGGTCCACCATAAGAGGGAGTCTTTGACATGTGCCGGTAGCACCACGGTCTTGCGGATGCTGTGCTTGGCAGGATTGTATACCATGCTTACCCAATGCTGCAGACACCTGAGGTGTAGCCTTGCGTGGTACACTATGATTGTAGTTGACGCCATATGACCCAAAAGCTGGAGGCATACTCGTACTGGGAGCTTTGGAACTTGCAGGACCGTTTTTATCAGGTCTTGTACAAGTTGAAAATGCTCGGCTGGCAGATGAACTCTCTCTGACTGGGAGTCGAGACGTGCTCCTACGAAGGTTAGAATTTGTGTCGGTTGTGGACCTGATTTTTGAATGTTCACAATGAGGCCGAGGGAGTCAAACAAATCCCGAGTTGCGACTACCATGTGATGTGCCTCTGAGTGTGTCCCTTGATGAGGCAGTCGTCGAGGTACGGGAAAATGGAGACCCCTGTTCTGCGTAGATGGGCAGCCACTACCGCCAGCGTTTTGGAGAACACCCTTAGGGCTGAGATGAGGCCAAAGGCAGTACCTTGTACTGAAAATGGTCGTTGCCCACTACGAACCTCAGAAAACGTCTGTGCGCTATGTGTATTGTCACATGGAAATATGCATCTTGCAAATCTAGGACTGCGAACCAGTCTCCTTTGTTTAGTGCTGGCATGATCTTGGCCAGCATGGTAATTTTGAAGTGCTGCTTTTGGATGCAACGATTTAGAACTCTCAGATCCAAGATGGGTCTCCACCCCCCCAGATTTCTTGGGAACTAGGAAATACCTGGAGTAAAACCCTTTCCCCTGGAATTCAGCGGGTACACACTCTATGGCTCCGCTCTCAAGCAGGTGAAGGACTTCTTCTCGAAGACCAGCCCCGTGAGACAGGTCCCGAAGAAGGGAGGGGGTGGAGGGATAGAAGGGGGGACTGAGGCAAACGGGATCGTTAGGCCTGATATGACCTCTAGGACCCATCGGTCCGAGGTAATGCTGGCCCATTGATGAAGAAATTGCCTCAGGTGGTGGTGGAATAGGATGGTGGCAGGCTTTAGTGTGTTGACCACTGGAGATGTGTTCGAGTCCCCCGCACAGGAATCAAACCTGCTGTTTCTGAGAAGGCCGAGCTGAAGAGCGATTCTGCTGCTGGCGTTGGCGTTGAGGGCGCTGTCTAAATCTAGGTTGGTCAGATCAACGCTGCTGTTGCTGCTTATAGGACAAGTAATCGTATCTCCTTTGAAAGGGATAGGTAGTATCGCCTGCGTTTGAAAGGTGGCATGTACATCCCTATAGACCGGAGGGTAGTATGAGAGTCCTTGCCCGAATGGAGAACCTCATCGGTAGTGGGGGCAAACAGCTTTTGATGGTCAAAGGGTAAATCTTCCACTTTAGACTGCAACTCCTTAGGGGCCCCTGCCGACAATAGCCAGGAAGCTCTTCGCATCGCAATACCTGTTGCCATCGCTCGAGCGGCCGTGTCGGCAACGTCAGCGGCAATCTGAAGCGCTGTTCTGCATGCAGTGAACCCTTCTTGGGCAATTACTTTAAGGAGAGGCCTCTTATTGTCAGGGAGATGTTGCATAAGTTCCGGAAGCTTGGAGTAATTGTCAAAGTTATGGTTTGACAGAAGGGCAGCATAATTGGCAACTCGTAGGAGCAAGGTTGAAGAATAAACTTTTCAGCCGAAATAGTCCAATTTTTTTGTATCCCTATCCGGTAGGGAATTTTTAAAATGGGGCATCTTACTCTTATGGTGAACCGCATCCACTATCAGGGAATTAGGCTGTAGGTGGTTAAAAAGAAAATCCAAACCTTTGGATGGAACAAAATACTTTTTATCCGCTTTCTTACTGGTGGGCGGTATTGATGTTGGCGTCTGCCAGATGTCCTGTGCTACCTCCATGATAGCATCATCTATCGGGAGGGCAATCTTTTGTTGTTGTTTAGGATGTAAATTCTTGAATAACTTATGCTGTTTAACCTGGGACTCAGTAAGTTGTACCTCCTGGGATTGCGCAACACGTTTAAAGAGGTCTTGGAATTCTTTGAGGTCGTCCGGAGGTGACGTCTCGCCCAGAAACACCGGTTCATCCCTCGAAGGCACAGATGAGCGGGCATTAGGAGGCATGTCTGGGTCAGTTTCTGAGAGTTGCCCTTCCTCTAAGTCTGACATTTGTGATCGAGGTACCGGAGAACGTGAAGGTGTCATATGTTGTAGCAGGGACTGTTTAAGAATCTCTGAATGTACGGAGTGTGGGCTAATTGACCGACAGGAACATGGAGACCTGCGATGATATCGAGAGTGACTGATGAGATGATTCAATATAGTAGGGTCTATGATGGTGCATATAACATTGGTCAGACCCTGCAGGTGACGAACATCTAGAAGACCTAGCACTGCTATACCTGACATAATAGGTGCTTCGTGGTGAACGAAGCAGTGAGCGTGAGTGTCTTGTAGGAGAACGAGATCTAGAGCACCCGTGTGAGCAGCTATGCTCTCTATAATAATAGTGACGAGATGAAAGACTTCACTGATGATATTCCCTTTGATCCCTTGTATGGTGTGTAGAAGCACAAGGTTGAGGAGATGGTTCCAGAGAAAAAAACAGGGAGGTACGCAGGGAGATTTCCTGGGTATTTGATTTCGATGCTGCTTTAGTAGAGGTTGCTGGAAGCTCTTCAGAGCCTGGAGACCGAAGGGTTAAAGGCTCAGAAGGAAGCATCTGGGCAGCAGCATGCTGTTCCGGTGTTGAGGACAGCTCCATGTGAGAAGCAGTGATTACAGGCATCTCAGAAGTCAGTGCGGAGAGCTCCGGTGCCGTTGTAGCTGGCCCTTTAAGAAGCCCTGGTGCAGGCTGCAGTGCCAAGGGCTCCAGAGACCGGGAAATGCTGGCTGGCTTCTTTGCAATAGGAGCACTGGTTACCCTCGAGCCCAAGGTACCCGGCTTATCACCTGCGCTCACCCGCGATTGCGGAGCAGCTGGCAGGGAATGAGCGGGGGAGGCTCTCTTCCTTTTAGGAGGAGGCACAGCCTCGGAAGGAGCTCTCCGCTTTTCAGACGAGGGGTCCAAGGCAGAGGATCCTGAAGCTCTGGAAGGCATGAGCCTTGTTAAAGAGGATCTCTTCTAAACGCCGCTTCCGCTTCTTGCGGGCTCTGGTCATCAGGCTGGCACAGTGGGTGCACTTTTGGGGGATATGTCCCTCCCCAAGGCAACGGACACAAGCGGAGTGCCCGTCTGAAACCAGCATTGGCTCACCGCATCTGGCACATTTTTTAAAGTCAGGGGAGCCGGGCATTTTGGCACTCAGAGGGCCGAGAATTCGCATCTCCTAAGTGCCGCTGCTTTTTTGTCTGTCACCGGCTTTCTTTCCGCTTGTACGTCTTTATTTCATGTTATATATTATAATTTTTTTTTTTAAAGATTAAGTTAAAACATCAACAACAACAGAGAGAAACAGTGAATGAGGAGAAATGCCTCTCCGGGGTTTGTTTGTGGGTTTTTTGTTTTTGTTTTTTAAAGCGAAGTCAAGGGTGGAAGTAACAGTAACTAACAAAAAACAACACTATCGCTACATAGAAGTAGAACTGTTTCTTCTCGGTTTTTTGGTTTCTCTTCTTTATTTTATTTTTTTTTTAAACAAAGAGCCCACAACCCAGGCTAAACGAGGAACAGTTTGTTTTTCTTTTTCAAATTTCCCCTCAGGTAGCTGTCTAAAGGGAAAGGGGAACCTCTGTTTGAGGAGAAAGGGGGACGCAAGGCGCATGAGAAGAACTGGTGGGTGCCGGACCGTGCGCGGCAGATGAAAAGCGCGAAACCGGCTCGCGCACACGAGGTCTGGCCACACACACACACACAGCTCTGGCAAGCTCCGATTTGCAGCGCTGGGACCAGCCCAACACCAGATGTGGAGCACCCACGAGGACTACCCGAAGAACTAGCTGTTCTTGGTTCAGTACTGTACGCTGTCCAATTATGTCAGGCTACACCTGCTCAGAGACTGCATCCTTTATCTGATAATGTAGCATGGGTGACTGTGGCACAGGTTTACTAGGTGATCTTACCCTAGAGGGAATTGAAGATTGGGACCTAAAGGAGTGGGGAGTTGCCTGTAAGTAGTGGGCAGAGAGCCCCTATCTCTTCTATGTCCATGGTCACCAACCAGTAGATCGTGATCTACCGGTAGATCTCAGGGGCTCTAAGAGTAGCTCTTGAGCCCTCTCTGAACTGCGCGCCTGCGCAGTACATTTACATTAGATTTCCTCATTTGAGGAGCAGCTACTCACCGAGCAACAGCACAGGTGAGTAGCTGTGAGGAATGGTGGGAGCTGGGAGGTCGGGAGGGCTGAAACACCCCAGCAAGCTGACTGACTTTCAGCTGAAAGCGGCTGTCCCAAGCTCCAGCTGATAGGGAGCTTCTGCCATGGCCAGCTGACCAGGCAGCCACTTCTCTTCCCTCCAGCCCAGCTGCCCTGCACTCAGCCCAGGAAGGCTGCGTCTAGCTCCAGCTGTGCTGGAGCAAGCTTCCCAGGCTGAGCGCAGGATCACAGATGCCCATCTGAGTATACAACTAGCAATCTCAGACTACAACCCAGATTTCAAGACACTGGCAGATACTGTTCAGTCACAGGTGTCACACTGAGACTTTGTTACTGGAAGAAAAAATATATCAATACTTGATTTTAGATTTACAAAATAGCAGAGAACAAAATGTATAATTGTAAATGCTTCATTTGACATTTAAATAGCATGAATTAAAAACAGACCATTTATTTCATAACTATAAACATGTGATTTTAATTTTATATATTGTATAATTTAAAAATAAATGTTTAACAGTGTATAAGGGCTGGGGATAGCAAGTGATGGACAGGAGAATAGAGAGGGCAGGGCTTCAAGGAAGGGGCGGGGCTTCAAGGATGGGGCGGGGCGGTAGATCTTCACCTGTTCTGAGACTTAAAAAGTGATCTTAGCTGTAAAAAGGTTGGATACCACTGTTCTATGTGATCAATACTGATCTTGGTATCTGCATTCAAATATATCTGAATCAAGCCACAGTCCAGCATCTAGAGCAGGAGTTGACAACCTTTTCAAACTACATCAAAATTCAGAACAAGTGGTCAACGAAGAGCCATATAAGAATGTCCATTTGCATGACTTATTATTGATGATAACATGGTTAACACTAGCATAAATAAAACATTGTACTCACAGACTTTCTTTAATGGGACTTTTGCTGCTGCTAGGGGTGCACTTTGTGGATGTGGGAGGTACAGAAGGCAGGGCAGGGTGCTGGGTTAGGAAGTAGAGTATGTGGGGGGCAGGCCCTGAGACTGGATTACTTTACCTGTCTGGAGCTGGACTGCTGCACCCAGGCAGCAGTGGCCAGACTAGGCATGTGAAATTTAGATTAACTAATCAAATAGTCGATGGGAATTTCATCAACTATTCTATCAGTTAATAAAGGCGCCTCCACATTTGAACTATAGCAAGAGCCGTGCCGAGTTCTTGCTAAAGTTCAAAAGCAGAAGCCCTGAAGGGAGTGTGGGGCCACTCTCCCACTGGTCCTGCACTCCCTGGAGCAGCTGAGCTTTTGAAATGTACAAGAGCCCCACCAGTGTTCTTGTATACTTCAAAAGGAAGCCCGGCGGGGCCTCCCGCCTGCTGGCCCCAGGCTCCCTGCGGGGCTTCCTTTTGAAGTGCACAGGAACATGAGTGGGGTTCTTGTACATTTCAAAAGCAGAATTGCAGCAGAATCGGTGCAAGCAGAGACTGCTTCAGTCCTCACTTGCACCACTTCCCCTCACGGAGACAGTGCTGGGGGAAAAACTGCTTTTAAGCTGGCTCCCCCAACACCAGCTCCTGCTCCCCCTACTTGCTGCCTCTCTCTGTTAGAGGCAGCGGGGGGGGGGGGGGAGAAGAGGAGAGAAGCAACTAGTCGCTGACGCCGCAGCCAGATTGTGGCCTCCTCTCCTACCTTTGCCACGGCAAGAGGGGGCCATTGCCAGCCCTTTCTGAAGCCAGCCCCTAGGGCCTGCTCCAGGATTGAGGCTGGGGACAGGACACTGTAGCCAAAAGGGGGCTGGGCCCCGATTGGGGCCTCGTTGATCAGGCTGGCAACCCCAAGCCAGGCTGCCATGGCCAGACTGCTGCAGCAGTCACGGGGCTGCCATACCTGGGTCACAGAGTCTGCCTTAGGAGCACAGCAGCTAGGGACAGACTGCAGCAGTCAGATGGGGCCTAGAATTGGGCAACTGCGGCCAGTTGGAGGCATCCACCGCTGCCTGATCCCTTACTATTCCAGCTAGGAGCGTGTATGCATCCCATACAGCTTGCCCTCAGCCGGCCCTTTAAATGAGCAGAGTGCGTCATCTGGCTCATTTTACTCATTTTTTAAATTTTGAATTAATTTTTTATTGTAATTTAAAAAGTTGTGTGTATTTTGGGAATGACAAAAGAGCAGCAGTTCTCAGACTTTGGCCTGTGGCTCACCTGGCTCAATGCAATTTTTCCCCACAGAATACCCACTCCTAGTGGAAACTCACCGTTAATTACAGAATTATGCCAGAGCCATTCTGCTGGTGCTGCAAGTAGGGAGAATGGTTTAATTTAACCAACAAGGAAATATTAAATCGAAATTAAACAGATGAATCACTATAACTTTCTCATGTTAGTTTATCAAACTTCATTTTAAATAAAGTAAAATATGTCCATCACAAAAGATTTCCACAATGTCTCTATTAATGGCAGGGATGGGAAACCTTTTTTGGTTGGGGGCCACTGACCCACAGAAAAATCGGTTGGGACCACACAAGTGACAAGCAAAAAAAACCCTAAAAACCTCCAACCCTCACTGATGTGACCCCCAAATGAGACACCTCACTCCCCTGGCACTCCAGCCCATGGGAGTGGGAGGGTGTCAAGTGCAGAAGTGGGGGCCCACAAAAGCACCCCAAAACCTTATTTCTACAGGCTTTGGTACAAAAATTCCTTGCCCCCCCCACAAAAATCCTAATACTCAGACTTTGGGGAATGTCCGCTGCCACCATCAAGTACTTTTGAACCCACAAAAAGGGGTGGACACTTGAAACCAACCTCAAGGGCACCCCAAGCTCTTTTCCCCAAAGAGCATGGAAAAGAAAAGAGAAAACAAGCTGAAGTCTATGGTAGCTGATTCCTAGTCAGACAGACCTCAGGACATAAAAATGAACCAATACCGATTAATAAGAAAAACTCGTATTATCAAAACAAAGCTACCTTTGCAAGCATAGTGACTAGATGGAAAAAGAGCCACCATTAATCTAGATACTCAGGGGAGCTCCCTGGACTCAGGATTTTAGTTACAAAAGGAAAACACTTTTAAAGAGGGGAAAAAAGCCACTTTTAACACCTCAGACATCAATTCCACATTCCTAAACCAGAAAACAATAAAACCTGACGGGCTAAGCTTTGCCTTCCTTACACATATAAGAAGTCTGTTCTTGGGGAGAGAAGTGTCTTTCTATCTCCCTTAGTACCTGGAGAAACTGTTCTGACAGACAAAGGAGGGAAAAGATTCCTTTGTCCCAGTTTGAAATCCCTACCTGCATTACTATTAGCTGACCAGATACCTATTTAGGGACAGGAGACATAATTAATCCCTTAGCCGCCAGACTGCTGGTCAGCCCTCCTGGTTATGGAGGAACGGGGGGCAGGGGGAACTGAGGTTCAAGGCTTCAGGCCAGATTAACTCCTCTGGGGTTAGTGAATTTTGTGGGGCCCCCAAAGGCTCTGGGGTGGGTCCAAAAATGAGGTGTTCAGTGTGTGGGACAGAGCTGCCAGTGAGAGAAAGGAGGGTAAAGGATCAGGCTGGGAGGTGGGGCATGGAGAGGTAAGGGGGCAAGTTCTGGTTGGGAGGTAGGGTGCAGGAGCAGACTGGGGTGGGGTGTCTGGCCAGGGGAGAGGAAGCAGGTGCAGGATGAGGGTGCGGGATCTTGGCAGCAGAAGGGGAGGGCTTCGTGAGGAGCTGGGGGCAGGTGTCTGGCCAAGGGGAGAGCAAACTGAAGCAGGCTGGGGGTAGGTGTCTGGCCGGCGGGGAAAGGGCAGTAGTGGGCTGGGGGGCTGGGTGGAGAGGGGGAGTGAGGGTGCAGGGTCTAGGCATAGGGGACAGGAAGGGGGGCACTTAGTTGCTTTCGTGCCACACGCCATTCACAGGCACCGTGTCCCGCACATGGCCTCCTGCTGCTCCCATTGGTGGGATTCCACCAGTGTCTGTGTTCTGTTCTTTAGCCCCGAGCCTTGCTGTGTGATTGGGAAAGAAGTGAAGCCAAAAGCAGCTCTGCACGCTGCCACTCCCCTAGCTGATGTTCCTCCCCACCCAGGAAACCAGCGCTCCAAGCTTGCCGGGCTAGCCAAAAAGGCTGGAGCACCAGCATAAGCTCCCCATTGCAGGAGGGAATGAAAAGGGGCTGAGCTTGAGCTGCGAGACAGATTTATCTCTGTAGTGAGCCATATTTGGTTCATAAGCCATAGGTTGCTTACAATTCCCTTGTGAAAGTAGAAAGAATTATACTGTAAGAGAAAGATGAATTATGCTGTAATAATTGAATAAGCTGAAGGAATACTGTTTGTCTCTGAACAGGAAGAAGAAAAGTATGTTAATGTTGTTTGTAGGTATGCAGATTCCAGAGTGCTAGCCAGAGTTAATAGGAAAAGGAACATTAGGTGTTAGGGAGAAAGCAATTCAGATAACCAAGTAGATATGGACAGGAGATTGCTGTGTGCTTGATGTGGAAATAAAGATACTTGACTAGCCTCACACTAATTATGTGAAGTTTTGCCCCTCTTAAGCCTGTTAATTTTGACTTTCTTTTGACTGTATAAATCAAGGGGTTTGAACCTTGTATGGCACTCACATTTTCTTGGTTAATTTAGCAGAGCAGCTTTGCTAAATAAACAGAGCGGTCTGACAAATCTGTGAGTCCTGTCTGACTTTGACACCCTGATCTAGGGGATGAAGGAAAAGGGAATGAAGCTCTCAAACTCAACCCATATGAACATCCCAAAAATCATCCAGAAACAATTAAAGATCATTTCTGGCAAAGCCAAACATATACTGGACCTCAGATGAGGCTATTATCAGCTTTGGCTCAGAGGTTCCTAGAGAAGTTGATGAGCTAAGGCAGGGCTACTCAACACGTGGCCCACAGGTCGGCCCAATTGTTTGTGGCCACGGTGCAGTTTGGGTTTATGTGAGGCTCAACATGCGGTCTGCAGATGGGAGCCAAAACAAAAGAGTAATCAATAACAGTATTCTGTTGATATGCATTTTAGTAGTTACATTCCCGGACTACCATTATTAAAAGTGCTGTCATATGGATGGAAATAGAGTACATATTGCATTTTATTAATATCAGCAGAACTGACTTAAATGAGGCCTGTGTATTGTGTAGTCTTGCCTTAATCTTTGTATTCTTGCCTGTCAGTGTGAAAGAAGCTATTTGCATATCTATTTGCATGTAAATGCAACCACACTTAAGTTGCAGCCATTGACATGTGCTGTGAGTATCACTGGCCCAGAGGGCTTCCAAAGTTGAGTAGCCCTGAGCTAAGGGTTGCCTAGGAAAACATGCTTTCATTCCGTACCAACTGTGAAAGAGATCCCAGTTTGAGGTCATTACCATTTCTGGCAATAGTATCATTAGAACAGCCAAGTTCAAGTGCAACACCAAGGAAGGTATAGGTGTCGTAAGTATTGATGAAGTTGTGACTAAGCGTTCCCACATGATTGGAAAAACTCAGTTGGGGGGGGGGGGGGGGGAAGCTGGCAGCAGGGGTGCTAGAAATGACCTCCACTGGTCTGGAAAAATCCCTCATCCTGGGCCTATAGGTCACATTACAAAACAAAAATTAATATAAACACTTCCACATATATGCAACTTAAAAAACTATTGTCCCATGCTAGTACATAACAGGGATCTCAACATGTTAACAACTACACGATTTACTGATAAGCCTGGACTTTTCTAAGAACCACCATGCTCCCTTCTCCTGGACTTAGTTATTCATTAAGCATATGGCCAGGCATGCAGGCTAGTTTGGCAACTGGCAAGTAAGTCTCTTGGCCACAGCCTGCTTCTGGCACCCCAGCCCTTTCCTACCCCAACTCAACATACCCAAACCCTCTGTCCCCCTCTTACACCTATACCTGCTCCCTGATCTGGCACCCTCACTCTCCTCACACAGATCACAATCCTCTCCTACCCTGGGTCACACCCCAAACCTCTGCACTCCAGTCCCCTGCCCTAGGTCACAACCACCTGCTTCATCCCAACTCCCTCCCAGACTCCAGTCTCCCTCCTGCACCCCAGTCCCGCACCCCATGCTTCCTTTTGCACCCAACCTCCATTTCAGACCCTGCATCTCCTCCATTAATATCATGGAAGAGTGCGGCCCTTGACCACTTTCCAAAATCTTGAACTGGCCCCCGTCAAATATTATTGACCACCCCCTGACAAACAGACCTCACCAGAAGAAGTCATAAGAAAATATTTGTTTGCTCAAGGGACAACAGAAATAAGCATTTTAAAAAAAAAAACCCTATGTGCATGACCCTAAAATTAACAATTCAACATTCTGACCAGCCTTATAGGAATAACTCTTGCATGCATATATTTCCATTTCCAAGTAACTTTCAAATCTCTAGGACCTTTAATTGTACTTTTAGTTATTTTAAAGAATTTTCAGCTGCTTTCCTGAAACAAGAAAAAGTAGTGTGTCACTGCATCTTCACAATGTCTCAATTGTCACTGCCAACAGTACCACTGAATGAAGAGTGTGGCTAGTTTTATAAACTGAAATTGCACAGGGACAGGATTAATCATTACACTAATAAGGCTATAGCATCCTTCCGTTGTTTAGGCCCTCCTGCTCAGGCAGGAGGCAGAGTCAGCCCAGGTGAAGGAAGGAGGAGAGTGAGATTGCTCACATAGGCCTGCCGGAGGGGGAGAAGCAAGGTCTGTTTGCCCTCTGCTTGATCCTTCATTCTACACATTCTTCCAAGAACCCGTGGCTCTTGAGCCGCACGCGGATCTTTTATTAAAGAAATGCAGCTCCTGCTGGTTCTGAACCACACGCCTGGACTGCTCACGGCCGGCCACTCTGAGCACGTACCCCAGTGCCTGGAGGGAGAAGTGCAAGTGGCTGTGGCCGCATCAGCATCAGCAGCTCTGGGACCCAGGCATTAGGTTAGTGGGGGGGGGGGGGGGGGGGAGGAGAAAGCATGCCCGGCTCTGGGAGAGGGGAGGAGGATTGGGTTAGAGCAGGGGGGCTGAGGGTGCCTAGTTCTGGGGGAGAGGAGCAGGACTGGGTTAGAGTGGGGGAGGAGGGAGAGGCTGAAGCACTAAAGTCTTCATGGATGCAGAACAAGGCAGCCAACACAGATGTCATTTAAACTCCAGGGCAAAAAAAAAAAAAAAAAAAAAAAAGAATCAGCATGTACCTGGTTTTCACTGTTTCTTTAAAGAAAATTCAAAGGCTATTGTTTGCTAGGCTGAAGCAATTAGACTTTAGTTTTTGTCTGAAATATCCTGTAATGTTATTTTTATCACTACATTTTGTGTACTATATCGATATATAAAAATAAATATATACATCGCTCTTTGCACTCTATCCACCACTATTTTGGCTCTTCATCTCTAACTGGTTGGCCACCCCAAGCTAGTAGGTAGTAAAAAAGAGGCAGCACATGTAAAGCAAAATCTTAACACACATGTATTTTAGATCAAGTTACACTGATCAGATATCCTCTACCAGTATTATAAAGTATTCCACAAATTTGGACAGAAATAATATAAATAAAACACACTGGGCACACAGGGACTAACAGTTCTCCCACACATACAAACTCCAAATCCACATTCTTCTATACCAGGGGTTGGCAACCTATGGCTGGCAAGCCACGTTTGTCTCACTAGGGAGCAGGCCATGGCTCTTCTGGAGCCCCAGCAGCTTTCACCACAGCATGAAGCCAGCACTGGCACTACAGCCTTAATCTCTCCTCCCACCCCCTGGCCACCTCTGCAAGACTAAAATGCCAGCACCAGCTTCCAGCAGGGGAGCCTTCCTGCCAGATCCAGCAGGTGAGAAACAAGTGGTGCAAAAAATGCCTCCGTGTGCTGCTTTTTCTTCCCCTGGCATGTGGAAAACCAGGAACCAAAAATAGCTCCACGCACGCTATCATTTTTCCCCCCAGGAAACACTGGCGGCTTCCTTCCAGCTCATGGCAGCAGGGGGAGGCCGTGTTCCACACAGCACAAAAGCAAGTAAGTGGCCTCCCCAACCTTCATGCCCAGATCCTGCACCCCCCCCTTACTCATTCCCCTTGGCCAGATACCCTACTCCCAGCCTACTCCTGCAACCTACATCCCACCCAGACCACACCCCTCCTATACCCCACCTCCTGCCCAGATCCTGAACCTCTATCTCTATCCCATTCAATGGCAGCCCTGTCCCACACACTTAACCCCTCATTTTTTGCACCACTCCAGAGCCTTGGGGGGGCCCACTATAGCCACTAACCCTGGAACTCCAGAAGAGTAAATCGGATCTGAGACCCTGAACCTCAGTCCTCCCTAACCCTCCCCCATCATGGGACTGGAGCACCAGAGGAGTGAAGCATCACAGTTGGGGGCCACATCAGTGAGGGTTAGGGTGGTTTAGAGGGATTTCTTTTGCTTCTCACTTGTGTGGTCCCCAACTGATTTTTCTGTGGCCCCTGACCCAAAAAAGGGGGAGGAGTTTCATTGTATGTAAGAGAGTACTACGATTGCTCTGAACTCCAGTATAAACAAGGAGAAAAACCTGTTGAGAGTCTATGGGTTAAGTTTAAAGGAGCAAACAACAGCAGTGATGTTGTGGTTGGTGTCTGCTACAGGTCACCGAATCAGGTGGATGAGGTAGATGAGGCTTTCTTCAGACAACTGAGCGAAGCTTCCAGATCGCAGGCCCTGGTTCTCATGGGGAACTTTAATCACCCTGACATCTGTTGGGAAACTTATGCGGCAGTACACAGGCAATCCAGGAAGTTTTTGGAGAATATTGGTGATAACTTCTTGACACAAGTGCTGAAGGATCCGACCAGGGGCCGTGCACAGCTTGACCTTCTGCTCACAAACAGGGAGGAACTAATAGGGGAAGTGGACGTGGGTGACAACCTGGGAAGCAGTGATCATGAGATGGTAGATTTCAGGATCCTGACCAAAGGAAGAAAAGAGAGTAGTAAAATACACACCTTGGACTTGAAAAAAGCAGATTTTGACTCCCTCAGAGATCTGATGAGCAGAATCCCCTGGGATGTTAACATGAAGGGGAAAGGAGTCCAGGACAGCTGGCAGTATTTTAAAGAAGCCTTACTGAAGGCACAGAAAGAAACCATCCCGACGCGTAGCAAGAGAGGCAAACATGGTAGGATACCAGATTGGCTTACAGGGGAAATCCTTGGTGAACCTTAAGCACAAAAAGGAAGCTTACAAAAAGTGGAAACTTGGACAAATGACCAGGGAGGAGTTTAAAGGTATAGCTCGAGAATGCCAGGGGGTTATCAGGAAGGCGAAAGCGCAAATGGAATTCCGACTGGCTAAGGATGTGAAGGATAACATGAAAGGTTTCTACAGGCATGTTAACAAGAAGAAGGTGATCAGAGACTGTGTGCGGATGAAGGAGGTAACCTAGTGACAGATGATGTGGGGAAAGCTCAAGTACTTAATTCACGGAGAAGGTCGGCTCCTGGACTGCTGTGCTAAGTGACGCAAGATGGGATGAAGATGGACAGCCCATGGTGGGTAAAGAACAGGTTAGGAACTAGTTAGAAAAGCTAAATGTACATAAATCCATGGGTCTGGACTTAGTGCATCCGAGGGTACTGAGAGAGTTGGCAAATGTCATTGAGGAGCCTTTGGCTATCATCTTTGAAAAGTCGTGGAGATCGGGAGAAATCCCGGATGATTGGAAAAAGGCAAATGTAGTGCCCATCTTCAAAAAAGGGAAGAAGGACGATCCAGGGAACTATAGGCCGGTCAGTCTTACCTTGGTTCCTGGAAAAATCATGGAAGGGATCCTTAAGGAATCCCTTTTGAGGCACTTGGATGAGAGGAAAGTAATTAGGAATAGTTAGCATGGATTCACAAAGGGCAAGTCATGCCTGACCAATCTGATTAGCTTCTATGATGAGGTAACTGGCTCGGTGGACATGGGAAGTCAGTGGATGTGATATTCCTTGACTTTAGCAAGGCTTTTGATACGGTCTCCCACAATATTCTTGCCAGCAAGTTAAGGGAATGTGGATTGGATAAATGGACGGTAAGATGGATAGAAAGCTGGCTAGAAGGCTGGGCCCAGCAGGTAATGATCAATGGCTCGATGTCAGGATGGCCGTCAGTTTTTAGCAGAGTGCCCCAAGGTTCGGTTCTAGGACCGGTTTTGTTCAATATCTTTATTAATGATCTGGATGAGGGGATGGATTGCCCCCTCAGCAAGTTTGCGGATGACACTAAGCTGGGGGGAGAGGTAGATACACTTAAGGGCAGAGATAAGGTCCAGAATGACTTAGACAAATTGGAGGATTGGGCCACAAGAAATCTGATGAGTTTCAACAAGGACAAGTGTAGAGTCCTGCACTTGGGACGGAAGAATCCCAAGCATAGTTACAAGCTGGGGACTAACCGGTTAAGTAGTAGTTCTGCAGAAAAGGACCTGGGGGTTACAGTGGATGAGAAGCTGGATACGAGTCAACAGTGTGCCCTTGTAGCCAAGAAGGCTAATGGCATATTAGGTTGCATTAGAGGAGCATTGCCAGCAGATCCAGAGATGTCATTATTCCCCTTTATTCGGCTTTGGTGAGGCCATATCTGGAGTATTGTGTCCAGTTCTGGGCCCCCCACTACAAAAAGGATGTGGACGCATTGGAGAGGGTCCAGCGGAGGGCAACCAAAATGATTAGGGGGCTGGAGCATATGACTTATGAGGGGAGGCTAAGAGATTTGGGTCTGTTTAGTCTGCAGAAGCGAAGAGTGAGGGGGGATTTGATAGCAGCCTTCAACTTCCTGAAGGGAGGTTCCAAAGAGGATGGAGAGAGGCTGTTCTCAGTAGTGACAGATGGTAGAACAAGGAGCAATGGTCTCAAGTTGTGGTGGGAGAGGTCCAGGTTGGACATTAGGAAAAACTATTTCACTAGGAGGGTGGTGAAGCACTAGAAAGGGTTACCTAGGGAAGTAGTGGAGTCTCCATCCCTAGAGGTGCTTAAGTCTTGGCTTGACAAAGCCTTGGCTGGGTTGATTAAGTTGGGATTGGTCCTGCCTAGAGCAGGGGACTGGACTTGATGACCTTCTGAGGTCTCTTCCAGTTCTATGATTCTATGAAAACACCCGTAAGGAATGGCCACAATAAGATTCTTCTGTTGAAGTGGGTTTTATCCACACAAGCTCATGACCCTATATAGGTGTCACAGGACTACTCCACCTCTTTATTTCTGTTACCACCACAAGTGCAACTGGCTTCTCCTGTATGTCTCTATTTTCCACCCACCTGCACTGACTATACCCCCTTCTGCCTTGTGGTGGTGTTTTTGTGTGTTTTTTAATCCAAATACTTTAATTTTAAGTTTTAGAAATGTGTCTCCAAAATACAGCTTTCTATCTTATTTTATTATATATCCTTCACTTATGATACAGTACTGCTCCCACACACTCACAATATCTATTTACATGTCTATAAAACTTAGGAACAGCTATACTTAGGGATGTTAAATTTGGTTTAATCAACTGGTTGATGGATTTTCCATCAATTAGTTGATAAGCAAGGGAGCCAGCCACACCTGAGGAGTTAACCCCACTGTGCCTTTGCTTTTTAAATATATTTCAAGCCTGCCAGCTCTTAATACATTTAAAAATCAGCACAGTGGGGGGGAGCAGAGGAGGGACCCAGCACTAGCTGGGACAGCTAATTCCCTGCTCGCGCTGGGTTCCCTTCCCTACCCTGCACTTTATCATTTTACATGTATTAAGAGCAGGACCCAGTGGAGCTGGGAATCAGCTGTCCCAGCTCATGCAGGTCACCCCTGGCTGTGCTTCTGATTTTTAAACAAACTAAGAGCCAACAGTCTGTTATCACATTTAAAAAGCAGAGGTGCAGCATCTGGTACTGGATGTGAGCCAGAAATCAGCTGATTCCCAGCTCCTGCCTACTCCCCTGCCCTCCCCACCCCCCAGAGATAGTGTTGGGGGAACCAGTTTTTAAGCCAGCTCTGAGAGGCAGCAAGGGGGGGGGGAGAGAAGAGCAGGGGAGTAGAGGGGAGAAGCAACTAGTCAAGCTTTTGATTATCTTATAGTCAACTAGTCACATATCCCTAGCTGTAGTACAGTCGTTTTCTGGAATTAAGGTCTCAAAATGACAAGTACTGTACAAACCAGTAATAAGACGACAGGTACATAATCTAGATATGTAACAAGACAGAACAGACTGAGAGAAGTAAATCCAGGTTGGAAAGCTAAGTAACATTTATTAATACAAAAATGTAAAATCACTAAAAAATTATGGAGCGTATTAATTTTCCTGCTAGATCCACAATTCTCAAAAGAATTTGCTGAAAATCTTAACGTTAATTCCTTAAAAAGAGCATTACTATCACTTTGTTCATCATTTAAAATCTGTTCTCCTCCTCTTTCAATCTTGAACAATATTTTTGACACAAACTTTACATAAGAACATATCAGGGGAAAAGGGAAAAGGTGCCATTCCCCTACACTCTGTCCCTCATCCTTAACCTCTTACAGACACCATTTCCTTCCCTCCCCACTGCTAAAGCGATAGCAACCTTTTCCTGCAAACAGGAACACCATGGGCTACAAAACCAATTCTCTTCTCAGGACCCCAGCCCACCATGAACACTCCTGTCCTTCTCCACCATCGTCAGATAACATCATAGAGGTTATATAGCCTCCTCTGAAATCCACACGTGAGCCCAGGCTCTCCAAACCTCTTCCCTCCAGTCTCCACCCCTTCTTCACTCAAAGAGCTTCTCCCCTCCTCAAGAGTCTCAGACCGAATCCCTCATACAACCCCAACTCCTTCAAAGCCCACAGACAAGGACCTGCTCTCCACTCAAGAGTCGTGAGGACAATTTCTCTTCCTACACAGCTCGTTAAGGGGTGTCCAGCTAACTTCGTACAGGCATGCACCGTCTAGCACCCGCCCGCCCAATACCCCAGGCTCCCAGGAGCCACAGAGCCAGGATGACCCTTTCACATCTCCCCGCTCCCGTCAGACAAGGGGCCTCCCTGCCCAGGCTTCGCCTCTTCCTCCTTTACACACGCCGAGGGCACCCCGTTCACCCAGACCCCACAAAAACAAGGCCTCCGCCGGGCTCGCGCAAACAGCGGCCGCCACCGGCCCCGCTCCCCGCAGAAACCCGCATGCCGGAACACGGGCAGGGGCCTGCCGCAACCGCCCCCCCCCCCCCCGCCATTCGCACTTGGACAGCAGAGCCCAGCCCCAGCCCCCTCTGGGACCCACGCGCGCTCCGGTCTCACACGCCAACTGGGACTCCCTGCCGGCCGCCGCTCATGAGAGAGAGGCCCCGCCGCACCACCTCGGGCCCGACCCGGAACGAGGCTTCCCGCGGCGTGCTTGTCAGGAGCCTCCCCCCTGCCCCGCACGGGCCCCACCTCTTTGGGCACGAGCCGATTCTCCTCACTGGGCACCATGGCGGGCGCGCGGCGCTGGGCCCCGGAGTCGTCAGCGGAGGCCGGAGGCGGCGAAGGGACGTGAGTGGCTCATCCTCCCCCCGCAGTGCCCAGCACTAACACCCCACCTCCGCGAGGGCAACGCGCGGTCCCCCCACCCTCCACCAACGCCAGCCAATGAGAAAATGGCCGCCCGTAAGCCTCGCGAGACAATTTGGCCAGGGCGCGTGCCGCCGCCCGCTCTCGCCCCTTACCGGAGGGAGGGACTTAAAGCGCCGCGTTTTAGAAACCTGCCTCCAGGGCTGGGGGTGCTCACGTGACTTACGTAACACGCGCCCGCGTGACGGGGTAGAAGTGCAACGGAAGGGTAAAGTGCTTGGGTATCGCTACTCTCCACCGTACAAATCAACAATGGAAAATTAGACACCACTCTCTACAGAAAACCCACTGACTCATACAGTTACCTACATGCATCCAGCTCCCATCCAGAACACACCACACGATCCATCGTCTATAGCCAAGCCCTTCGATACAACCGCATCTGCTCTAACCCCACTGACAGAGACCAGAAGCTTCAGGATCTCTACCAAGCATTTATAAATCTCAACTACCCACCCAGAGAAACAAAAAAGCAAATTGAAAGAGCCAGACGAATACCTAGAAACCATCTACTTCAAGACAGACCCAAGAAAACCAACAATAGAACACCACTTGTCATCACCTACAACCCCCAACTTAAACCTGTCCAACACATTATCAAGAAACTACAGCCTATATTGGAACAGGATACCATACTCAAAGAGGCTCTGGGAGACAGACCCATAGTCTCCTATAGACAACCACCTAACCTCAAGATGATTCTTACCAACCACCACAGGACATACCACACTAATACCAACCCTGGTACCTTCCCTTGCAACAAACCCCGTTGCCAGCTTTGTCCACATATTCATTCTGCTGATACCATTATTGGACCTAACCAAGTGAGTTATAAGATCAAGAACACATATTCCTGCGCATCCAGAAATATAATCTACGCTATCATGTGCCGAAAGTGTCCGTCTGCTATGTACATTGGACAAACATCTCAGACACTTCGCCAAAGGATTAATGCCCACAAAACAGATATTAGACAAGATCACAAAGAGAAAACAGTTTCTTGCCACTTTAACCAGAAAGGACACTCTCTAAATGACTTAGCCACCTGCATTCTGCTACAAAGACCTTTTACATCTGCACTTGAAAGGGAATCCTCTGAACTGTCATTCATGTTAAAATTCGACACTTACCACCAGGGACTTAACAAGTCTTTGAACTTTCTCACCCATTATCAAGACAGTTTCCCCAATTATCACCTGTAATACCATTAACTCACAAACATCCCACTCTCCCTACCTTTAATATCAGCAATTCACAGACACTTACCTTCCTTCCTCCCCCTTCCCGCCCCCCCGCATCCTCCTTCTGTTCTGCAATGTGATTTGTCCTTTTCATATTTGTTCATTTTTTTAAATTGTATCCTTTGGTATATATGGTTGTGACTACTTTCTTCCACTATTTGATCTGAGGAAGTGGGTCTGGCCCACGAAAGCTCATCATCTAATAAACCATCTTGTTAGTCTTTAAAGTGCTACATTGTCCTGCATTTTGCTGTTCTCAGCAGCCTTCTTGCGCCCGCCCGCCCGCCCGCCCCTTGAGCTGAGGGGCGCCGTGTGCGAGGCTGGATGCCTGTGTCCTTGCGCGGCGGCGCCCCCCCCCCAGCCTGAAGGGCTTTTTGTACCTTCTAGCGCAAGACTGGTCTCTCAGAGAGCGCCACGTGCCGTTCAAGCCAGCGTGTGCGGCTTGCAGGGCCAAGATATAACGCGCTGCCGCGTGTATTTGGCGCCTCTGCGGAGGACAGGCTTGCTGCTTTGGGGCAGGGAACCTTGTGCCCAACTAGCCTCATGAGTTGAATAGCAACTGCTTTGACTCCTACGCCCAACGTTAATATCCCTGTATTACTTCCTCTTTGTTACATTTACATGCCAGCTTTATCCTCCCTGCCTCACTACTTAGACAGTTTTCGTTGTCCTGTGTCTGTTACGAAATACATAGTAACCATTTAAAATAAATTAATTCTGTTGGAGGACTATTATTCCTGAATTATTTGTGCTCCCATAACTCCATCTGCTTCTACTCCATTGACCTTGATGGTGATTTTAGATGCTCAAGGCAAACAAGATCAGAACATTTTGTCCACAAATGATTAGAATCATAGAGCTGGAATAGACTTCAGACAGTCATCAAGTCCAGCCCCCTGCCCAATGCAGGACCAATCCCAACTAAATCAACCCAGCCAGGACTTTGTCAAACTGAGATTTAAAAACCTCTAAGGATGGAGATTCCACCACTTCCGTACATAACCCACCCCAGTGTTTCACCACCCTCCTAGTGAAATAGTTTTTCCTAATATCCAACCTAGACCTCTCCCACTGTAACTTGAGACCATTGCTCCTTGTTCTGCCATCGGTCACTATTGTGAACAACCTTCCTCCATCCTCTTTGCAACCTCCCTTCAGGAAGTTGAAGGCTGCTATCAAATCCCCCCTCACTCTTCTCTTCTGCAGTCTAAACAAACCCAAATCCCTCAGCCTCTCCTCATAGGTCATGCGCTCCAGCCCCCTAATGATTTTGGTCGCCCTCCGCTGGACCCTCTCACAATGTTCCAGACGTGGCTGCACCAGAGCCGAATAAAGGGGAATTATCACTTCTCTGGATCTGCTGGCAATGCTCCTCCTAATGCACCCTAATATGCCATTAGCCTTCTTGGCTACAAGGGCACACTGTTGACTCGTATCCAGCTTCTCATTCACTTTAATCCCCAGATCCTTTTCTGCAGAACTACTACTTAGCCATTCAGTCTCCAGCCTGTAACCATGCTTGGGATTCTTCCGTCCCAAGTGCAGGACTCTACACTTGTCTTTGTTGAACCTCATCAGATTTCTTTTGGCCCAATCCTCTAATCTGTCCAGGTCACTCTGGACCCTATCCCTGCCCTCCAGCGTATCTACCTCTCCCCCTAGCTTAGTGTCATCTGCATACTTGTTGAGGGTGCAGTCCATCCCCTCATCAGGTCATTAATAAAGATACTGAATAAAACCAGTCCAAGAACAGATCCATCTTACAATACATTTATCCAATCCATACTCCCTTAACTTGCTGACAAGAATATTGTGGGAGATCGTATAAAAAGCTTTGGTAAAGTCAAGGTATATCACATCCACTGACTTTCCCATATCCTCAGAGCCAGTTATAGATGTCTATAGATGTCTGTGAAGCGACCACTGTGGTCACAAGGGCCTGGAGTACCATGGAGAAGTACCCCTTATAGTTTATGAAATGGGCCACTCAATGCTCTGGGGCACTGATGGGGATGTGGGTCCCATCCACAGCTCCCCCACAGTTGGGGAACCCCAGGGCAGAGAAGACAGCCACAGCTGCATCCACGTCCCGCAGGTGGATGACCCTCTTGAGCAGGATATCACTGATGGCATGGACAACCTGCAGAAGGGCACACAGAAACACAGGGAATGCACCAAATGAGGCAGGGTAGGTGCATCAGCCCTTGGGGGATGTTCACACCTCTGTGATGCTCTCTGCCCCCAAACACACCAGGGCCCCCTCGCCCCAGAGGCCCCCCCCATACCAGCAGGCATGTGTGAGGGAGGGATGGACAAGCCCCTGGGTGACGGGGCTTCCCCCACTCCCTCCTCCCCTCCCCCCCCCCCCAGCCTGGAGTCTTCCCTTCCCCCGGGAAGTAGCAAGGCAGCATGGAGCAGCATCTGCCCACACTCCAAAATGGCCGTGTGGGGCAGAGCAAGCACAGGGCCATCCCTGGCTCCATGGCACAGCAAACACAAGGCAAAAGTTGCCAAAGGCACTAGGCCATAAGGTGTGGTGTCCAAAGAGGCAGAGGGCAACCACAACTAGCACTGCTGCAGCTTTCAGTCCCTACAAGAGGTCCCAAAGCACGCAGCAGGAGAGAAATGGCTGTCCATGGAGATCCCTTTAAGCATGCATCTCAAAAGAGCTCCAGCCCCCGCCCCCGGAAAGCCTTGGTGCCCTTTTGCCCTCTCCAAAGTAGTTCTGGGGGCAAATCTTTGCGCAAGAGCTTCCCACCAGTATGGATGCTCTCTTGCGCAAAAGCGCATGGCTTATGCAATGCATTTTGACCAGTGTGGATGCGCTCTTGCACAAGACCTTTTGTGCAAGAGTTCTTGCGCAAAACAGGTCTTGCGCAAGAAGTTTGCAATGTAGACATAGCCCAAGAGAGGAGAAACTGCTTTTGTAGTTCGTTAGCCATTCACAGTCTTTGTTTAATCCTAAAATGATAATGTCAAATTTGCAGATGAATTGTAGCTCTGCAGTTTCTCTTTGAAGTCTGTTTTTAAAGTTTTTTTGTTTCAGGACAGCTACTTTTACATCCCCTATTGTGTATCCAGGGAGATTGAAGTGTTCTCCTATAGGCTTTTGTATATTATCATTCCTGATATCTGATTTGTGTCTGTTTATTGTTTTACGTAGGGACTGTCCAGTTTGGCTGATGTATATGGCAGAGGGGCATTGCTGGCACATGATGGCATATATTACATTGGTAGATGTGCAGGTGAACAAGCCCGTGATGGTGTGGCTGATATGCTTAGGTCCTGTGATAGTGTCACTGGTGTAGATATGTGGGCAGATTTGGCACCGAGGTTTGTTGCAGGAATTAGTTACTGTGGTGTGGTGTATAGTTGCTGGTGAGAATATGCTTCAGGTTGGCGAGTTGTCTGTGGATGAGGACTGGCCTGCCTCCCAAGGTGTGTGAGAATCAAGGATCATTGTCCAGGATGGGTTGTAGATCATATCTTCAGGATTTGTGCAAATTGAAAACTTAATGTTTTTGGACCAGTGGCCAAAGAGTCTCTGAGTCATTAAAAGCAAGGACTAGCCTAGACTGGAAGCCAGACAGAGAGAAAGAGAGAGAGAATAAGAGCAGGATAGGTGCTGATTGGATTGAAGAGCTAGAACAGTGAGAGAAGCTCCTGATAAAAGATAGTCAAGAAAGAAGTGTCTGGAAGTTTCTGAGGGTAGTGTGAGACTACCATTTTGTGATTAAACTTAAAAAACAACAAATGGTTTGGTAGCACTTTAAAGACTAACAAAACATGTAGATGGTATCATGAGCTTTCCTGAGCACAGCCCACTTCTTCAGATAGCCAGCTGATTAATGCCTCTGGTGTTCCTGTTTCCTTTGAGATTAAACCCTCTGGAGCTTGGGGAATTCTTCATATTATGAACTAGGGAACTGACATTCAAGAATGAGAATCTTGCATATTGTGAAATAATATATTTTAGTATATGGATACAAAAACTAGCACAAATCTGCCCCAATTGGATTCCCAGTAATCCTTTTAAAATACATTCTATCAGTTGGCCCCATTTATTGACAGAAATAACTATGAGCATCTAGCAATAGCCTATGTATGTTGAAACTCAGCTAATGGAATTAATATAATTGACTCCGCCATTTGTTGTTATCCAAACAGGAATTTGTTGTCTGCTCTTTGAGACTCTAGAATATAGCAATTAAATTATTCCAGTTGATCTTGAGGTCTTTTTTTTAAAGAGTTTTTGTTACTCATTGTTCTTAAAAGAGTCACAGTTCTATATAGTATAAGACCCCTGATTCAGGGTAGCACATCCTTACCTTGTCTTGTATAAGGATGCTTATAAGGCCAGAACTAAATTAGTAATCTCAGACAAGAAAAAAAAAGTTAGAGTTAAGTTTTTAAATATACATCTCAGATGCTAGGTGTTTAAACTCTGCCTCGACAGTCTAGTTATGAATAACACAATGTTGAAGCATTTGTCAGTCTTCACATAGTGACATCCTACTAGTCTTAATTCAGTCCTGAGCTCATTTAATGCTTAGAAAAGCTTTTTTGACCAACCAACCTAAAAACAAACAAATTCCAAATACAGTGTTAACATTCTGGATCTAATTGAGTCCTGTCATAAGTCAGGTGCAGCTTCTATTGAAAGAGTTTTAGGTTGTTTCTTTTCACCCCTGAAATTTTAAAAATGTTAAAATCATCGAAGCTATGTCACATCTTAATTGTGCATGGCTATCGTAAAAGAGGTCAACAATGTAGGCTGAGATTTCAAAAGGTTTCTACTGTGGTTAGATTCCCAATTCCCATTGAAATTTGATGGGAATTGGACACCTCTGTCTTTAGAAACGTGTCAAAGACTCAGCCTCAGGCTCATTTCTCTAATAATTAACCCTATGCTGCTTTCAAAGCTGAGGGTTGACTATTAGTAAAACAGTACATTGTGAAAGCCTAAATATCCTGCCCTGGGATGGAATTCTGCACCAAAGTATTAAAAATTCTGCTAACAAGATTTTAAACTTTTGCAAACTTCTGCAAATTTTATTGTATAATTTTATACAATTTTTATAATCACACCAGTTTCAAATATTTTTGTAATTTGTTTCAAAATATCTGTCAGCAAGCTGTGCTCCAACAGCCCTTAATGGTGCCAATATATCCACAGTCATTTCTTTGTGGGGAAAAAAGGAAGTCTGTGCACCAAACATTAATTTCTGCACAATTTTGCATTGTGCAGCGGCACAGAATTCCCCCAGGAGTGATATCATTGAGCACTGCTATGTATCACCCACATAGAAACTATGTTAAAAGAACATTACATGATAAAGTCAAATGTTCCAAAATTAGGAAAGGGCAAAGTCTATTATGCCTATGGCATTATCATCCTCATTTAGGGTGTGTGTACACAGCACAGTTATTTCAAAATAACAATGTGAGCATTTACCCAGCAATTCTATTATTTCGAAATAACAAATGGCTTATTCTGACTTCTGTAAACGTCATTCCACAAGGAATAATGCCTATTCCAAAATAGCTATTTCGGAACAGGGCATGTGTACACACAGCAGCTGGAGCTATTTTGAAATAACGGGCCTCCGGGAAATCCCACAAATGGCTTGTTGGCCCCTCTGTCCACATTCATCAGGACTCTATAGATCATCTTCCCATGCAGCCCTTAAAGTTGCAGACACAGGAGAAAGGGTTTGGGGCAGGAAGTTGGCCCTGATAGCCTTCAGCCACACCGCAGCTGCCAGAGCACGACATCGAGTCAGCATGAGTGACCCAAGAGCCCTCTCCCACTCCCAGGGAGCACTCCGACAGCTCCCCAGGAGTCTGCTAGGTGCTGAAAGAGTCACGCACCATCCTGGTCTGGGGCAGAGATCCTGGCCCTCATTGAGGTGGGAGGGGAGGAGGAAAACCTCCAGAATCTCCGCAACAAATGGTGCAGTGCCGAATTCTATGGCCGCATGGCTGACAGCCCAGCCTCAAAGGGCCACGTCCGGACTCAGGAGCAGGTCCAGATGAAAGTCAAAGAACTCTGACAGGCATATGCCAGGGCAAGGGAGTGCAACTCCTTCTCCAGGGCAGAACCCCACTCCTGCCCCTATTACCAAGACCTGCACCACATCTTGGGGGGGGGTGCAGTCCCTTCCCTACTCCTGGTGGTTGATTTATGGCTGGACATGCCTGTTGTCACCCACCCAGGGTGGGCAGAGTCGGTTGTGCAGAGGAGGAGGAGGATCCCGACGCAGCCAACACTCTCACCACACTGACACTTGAGACGATACCCCACCCCACCCCTGGACGTGTCCCAGGCATTCTCCAAGGCTGGGGAAGGAACATCGGGTGAGTGACCTTAGTTAGCTGACACAGGGAGGAGGTGGCAGGCAGTGACGGGCTGAGGTGCGCTCTTCACTCAGCCTTCTCAGCCTGGGGATCACGCTGCAGTCTGTGCACATGGATGCATGTGCAGCATCAGTCTGGGCCACACAGCCCCAGGCAGCTGCACCACAGCACCCCTGGGCTCTTGCTCACAGGGTATGGGGAGGCCGCCCACACTCCTGACACCAGGGTGGGACACCTTCCCACCACAAGCCACCACTAGAAGGAAGCTGGGGACATGGCCACACACACATACTCAGGAGTGCTGCACGTGGCACACGGGCATGCCTGCATGTTCGAGGTAACACCTGCACCCAGGGACAGCGCTGCCAGGTCAGGACCATCAGCCACTCACACACCCTGACCCCCTCTCCTCCAGTGGCCAAAGACACAAGTCCTCTTCCCTGGAGACACCATCTTTGCACTGGAGCATGATCGCTACAGATAGACTCATCAGAGAATTTAGCTGTCAAGCTAACATCCCTATTGAGCATTTGCTGTCTAAATTTTTCTTACAATAGAGCCAATGGTAGACAGTTTTGCAACAAGGCAACAAAAGACTAAATGTTTGCTAAATGTTAATCCCTTTTTCAAAAGCATGGAAGTGCTTCTTCTTCTCAATTAAACATTAGTATGTTTAAAAAAAAGAGCAAAACAATGTATTTTCCTTACTGTAATTCTGGGAGCTGACTAAACTATTTTGGCTTATATTTAAAAAATGTCTTGGGGAAGACACCAGCTATAAAAACAATGCTGGACATTGTCTACACTAGGACATTTACCTACACAGTGTTTAAGCTCACTTAAAAAAATGTGCTGAACAGTGGGTCTATCTTCATTTGCAGTTAAAAAGTTTTCAACACAAGTTCAGAGGCATTGAGTGCTGACTGAGCAGTAATGGGTAACTTAGTACTCTTGTAAGACTGAGGGACAGAGTGTAAAATTATGTAGTTGGTTAACAGAATGTGCTGAGTCGTAAGTTGGCTCAGCACCTTGTCACTCAAACCCCACTAGTGTACATAAATTGGGACCTGACCGAAAGACAGGCAGTTGGCAGAGGGTATCCATTGACCGAGAAGAGACACAGCTGAGGGACTAACTGGGTGAAATAACCCCCATCAGTTGGGTTTATATAAGCTGGCAGGAATGCAGGGCTAAAGGGAAAAGTAGGCCGCTTGAAACAAGGCAAGGATAGGCAGATGCTATGGCACGTGCTAGGAGAAGGCTTGAAAGAAGGGGTGGGCATGAGAAAGGTGGGGATGGAGCAAGTCATGTGAGGACACAGAGGGGCAGGATAGGAATGGGGCAGAGAGTGGTGAGGGGGTGGGCATCAGGGAAAAAGAGGGCAAAGGAAGCAGGGGCAGTGATGGAAGGGGGAGGCACCAGGAGGGTGCAGGGCTAAGGGAAGGTGCAGGTGCCAGGGGATTCTGGGAGTGAAGTAGAAGGGCATATATCTGCAGTGGAGGGACCAGCACCAGAGGAGAGAGACAGGGCAGGTGTGTAGAGGGAGGTGTTAGAAGAGGGGTAGCTCACATGATCAGAGTGGGGATACTGGAGGAGTGGGCAGAGGGGGGAGAGAAGGGCTGGTGGAGTGGGGCAGGTCGCTGAGGGCAGTGAGAAGGGCAGGAGTCAGGGCAGCCGAGGAGGGTGAGGAGTTGGGGGGCAGCAGGCACCAGGGGAGATGATGGAGCAAGGAGGGGAGACATGACAGCAGAGAGAAAAGGTAAACGTTTACAAAATATTTATTAATAACTTGGTATGCTGCCCATGGCCAGTTTGCGCTTCGTGGTGCAGTTTGGGTTTATGTGGGGATCAACACGTGGCCGGCGAGTGTGAAGCAAAACAAAAATGTAGTCAGTGTAATGATCTTCTGTTGATATGTGTTTTAGTAGTTAAATTCTTGGACTGTCATTGCTCAGGAAAAGTGCTATCAGGTAAATGTTGCATTTTATTAATATCAGCAGAACTGACTTAAATGGGGCCCTGTGTGTTGTGTAGTCTTGCCTTAATCTTTGTTTTCATTCCTGTCAGCGTGAGAGAAGCTATTTGTATATATTTGCTTGCATATGCAACCACACTTAAGTTGAGTCTCTCAGCATGTTCTGCAGGTCATGTGGCCCCTGGGGCTTCCAAAGTTGAGTTGCCCTAGCTCATCCCTGACAGGTGTCTGTCTAACTTGGTCTTAAATATCTCCAATGATGGAGATTCAGCTATCTCACTAGACAATTTATTCCAGTGTTTAACCACCCTGACAAGCAGGAAGTTTTTCCTAATGTCCAACCTAAACCTCCCTTGCTGTAATTTAAGCCCATTGCTTCTCATTCTAACCTCAGAGGTCAAGCAGAACAATTTTTCTTCCTCCTCCTTATGATACTCTTTTAGATACTTGAAAGCTCATGTCCCTTTTTGGTCTTCTCTTTTCCAAGGTAAACAAGGCCAATTTCTTCAGCCTTGCCTCACATCTCATGTTCTCTAGACCTTTCATCATTTGTGTTGATCTTCTCTGGACTTTCTCCAGTTTCTCCATGTTTCCTGAAATGTGGCACCCAGAACTGGACATGATACTCCAGCTGGGGCCTAATGTAGATGGCTCATTCCCTGCCTAGGGGACGTGAGACTGGGCGGGTTGATTTCCAATCCTCCTATTTATTCTTTTCCTAAGTCAGGGGGGCACAGTAGTTCTCATGGGGGCTCTACAGGAAGGCAGCCTGCACTGCCCCCTTCCTGAAACCTTGTGCAGGTGTTAAACAGGTGTCCAGCCCACCCTGAAGCAACACTGCACCGGCAATGGACAGGAGAATGGCTCCCGGACATGGCTTGCTCATGACGGCTTCAGTCCCATTCATGGGTCTCAGCCTCTTTCCTTCCACTCACCTGCTTTGCAATGGAGCTGTAGACTCTTGGGGAGAAGGATGTAGGCAGGCAGAGGTGTCTCCCTGAAGCAGATGTAGACACATCTCTGTATTAATCATTCTCTCATTGAAGTTTTTAGCTTTGTAGTGAGTCCTTTTACATGGAAACTTTGTATTACATCTTGGTAGTGTAGAAGCTATTTTATGTTTAGCTAGAAGCCATCTTGTATATCAGAAACCATTTCAGCTTTTCTCTCAAGCATGTAGACCAGAGTGAACTTTCTGTCACCCTGTGAGAAGAGGCCTACAGGATGGGCTATTGATATGTGTTAATTGGGCTGGTTGGGACAGGAGATGTACTCCCTCGTACCTGTCCGCCATCTTGTTGATAAGGCTTTGTTTTTCCAAATTTAATTGAGGATTTCTGTAATTGGATGCCCTGACGTCAGACTGTTTGGCTAAGGGTATAAAGATACTAGGATTGATTGTATTAGCAGCTTTACTGGGCCCGGCTTTGCTGGGACCATGTTTGGCTCACTTTGCTTTACTGATCAATAAAGCAAATCAGTTGTTAGCCACCTAAACAGAGAGGAGCGTGTTTTTGTTTCGACAATTTGGAGGTTCCACCGAGATTCCTAACGCACCACTTGCCCATATGGATGGACCGGCACTCCACTTCCAAACCTCTCAGGGCGCTCAATAGAAGGTAAGGAGATACCTGTTACGAAATCTCCTGGTGAGGGCTTGGGATTTGGAGTGACGGCCAGCCATCGGGGTAAGAGGAGCTACGGAATTCAATTTTGTGCAGCGGCTAACATTTTTGTCTGTCTGTGTCTTTGTCTATTAGGCCTGTTTTATGTGTCACAGTTCCAAAAGGGCACACCGGTGTCTCTAGTGAGGCAGCCATGCGCTGGACCCTCTGTGTTCGGACGCTAAAAGCTGGTGTGGTGCCATTACTCTCTCTCGGCACACGAAACTGTGGGGAAGCTTTGTTGTCTCTCTCTGTTATTTGTGGGCGTAGTACTGACCTCTGAGGCTAACCCCAGGCCATAGTACCCCATTCCGCCAGGCTGTCTCCAGGCGCCAAGACGTGGTGTTCTGCCGGGCTGGGGCAGGTGCCGGAAACCCCTGTGAGCCTGGTGGACTTTGAGTCCAGTGCCTCGCAACCAAAAGGGGGGGGGACCAGTGCGAGCAGGTGAATTCTTAATTCGGTGACTCGCAGAGCGAGCAGGCGGATTCTGATTCGGTGACTCGCAGAGCGAGCAGGCGGATTCTGATTCGGTGACTCGCAGAGCGAGCAGGCGGATTCTGATTCGGTGACTTGCAGAAGAAGGTGTAAGCAGGCGGACTTTTAGTTCGGTGCCTTACAGAATTAAGCGCGCGCAGAAAATAGGGGTAGGTCAGTCTACAGGAATTCCAGTGCCTTTATGATAAGAGCCTTCTGGTATAGGATCCTAATGAAGTCTGATATTAAGTGCCGGATGTCTTAGGGCAGCGCCACTTAATAGAAACACCCATGAGAATTGGACAATAAAAAAAGATGCATCTAAATGTGGAAACTGTAGGAAAAATGTGAAAAAGGAGAAAAAAAATTTGTGAAAAAAAATGTGTGAGAAAAATGAGTATGAATGTAATGAGTGAAGAATGAATGCCTCTGCATAGGTCTGAGACTTGAGCTGATCCCAGCTGCACCAGGGCTCTCCCACAAGGGAGCTCTGAACGCAAGGAGGGGGGTCAGCTGAACCTCGAAACTCAGCTGATATGTGAAGGAGTGACGACTCCCCTTATTTCATGAGCTGCTAAGGTCTGACACTCTAGACCCGGCAGACTCTTTCTTTGGAGTGTGTAAAGTTAGTTTAGGTGGGGGTTAGTCTAAACACCCCCCACTCTGCCGAAAGGCACCCCTGTGTACTACATGTACGTGCATAATGGTCCAAGGACCTGTAAGCATTTAACAAATTGGAAAAGAGGAAAAATTAAAGCCCTGAGGGATGAAAGTAAAACTCAGAAAAGCAAAAATCCGCCCTGCAGTAAGATAAGTAACTTAAAAGTTGCTGCAGCACCTCTGTGCCAAAATAATGCACAAGAAGTGGGAAAAAAAAAGAAAAGAGATTTCTCAGTTGGCACACCCATATCAACCAAGCTTGGGGGGAAAATTTGGCACAACATCACCCCTCTATCCCTCTTTATAACACATACACAGATAGAGAGGAAACATGAAAAATAACTGAAAGGAATTAGCTCTTCCCTTTGAGAACACGGGCTCCTGTAACAAACTTGCCCGATCCAAAGCAAAACACAAAGTTTAAAATAAGTTTAACAGTTTAAGGAAAGTGTTCCTCCAAATCCTAAGGGGAAGGAAAAAAAAATACCTGTTTTAAGAAATGACTCCTTGTTTCTTGCAGCCTCTTTTAATCATCTTAGCAATGAAACAGTCAAGTTAAACATTTGGCTACAGACACTTTGTTAAATCTATTAAAGAGAAAATAAGGAATTCTACTGAAACTTAATTGGTTAACCGCATAAAAGAATAGAATCTATACATTATAAATTTGTAAAACCTGCACCCTAAGGGTTAAATGTGTCTTCCAAGGAACCTAATTATTGTTTAAAAAAATCCAAGCCCAGAAACTTCACAGTGTTTCTGTTCAAGGCTGAGCTGATAGCACTTTTGGCTTGCTTTCAGATCCAAGGTTGTGTGTGTCTGCAAACTGCCCGTCTGTTCTGGAAGGGGGGGGAGCACTGTCCCCCATAAGTAAGTCTGTAACATTGCATGTGATTCTTTTCAGGAAAGGAAAACCTTTTTGCTTGCTGGAATAGTAACTAGCAAGCACCTTGTTCTAAGAGTTTCTGTAGCAGTAAATAAAAGCCTGGTCTGCAGTACAAGAGGGAAACTGAGGCATGCCACCTTTAACTTAATAATTAAACAATGAAGTAATTTGCTCAAACCCTCTGATGCTAGTGTTCAAAATAAAAGCATACCATTGGGTAACAGCAGGCTGATCAAAAAGTAGCAAAAATCTGTAAAGAAAAAGTGTTCTAAAATATAATGCACCACCCCAATGTGGGTAGAAATGTTTTCTTTGTCTTTCAGATCATCAAGAAGCGCTAATATCATCTGAAAATTAACTGAAGAAAAAAAAATCATGGTTCTGTGTCATGACATAATAAGTTTGTGTTGTGTTCTGTCCAGATTTGTCTTGTGTGTGTCTTAATTGTGATATATGTATTTCTAACATTGTTGTGTGTACAATATTGTTGTTTTAATGAAAGAATAATTTAAGTCCCTTGAATAATCTTAACTGCGTGCTTTACACAGATGGCTTTTTTGCTTTTATAATTTTAGTAAAGTTTTAGTAGCAGGCTATGCAGTTTATACTGTCTAGAATGTAGTGAAATCTGCTCCTCTACCTGCTATTTTTCCCTTCTCTCCTACCATCGCCAGTTCCTTTGCCGTCTCTGTCAGAACTGGCCCTCCTGCAAGACCAAGCCCCAGAATCGGAAAAGCAGGAGTGGAGACTGGCAGGGTGCACCTTGCATCCAGACCACTTGTGGTGCAGCTCTGATGGCCACATTGTTGCCCCAGTGGTCTTGCTACCTCACCTTGCCTCCGTGCTCCATGGATTGTCGCACGTTGGCAAAGGGGGGATGGTAGCAATCCTTAAAACAAAATTGGTTTGCTCCCAAATTCTCCCAAGCAGCCAAATATTACTGTCTGGCTTGCCCTGTCTGCCAAGCCCACAACGTGGGTAAACCTGTAAAGACAGTTCCGGCAACCAGACCTCCGCCTTTGGGACCATTTCTGAATTTACAAATGGACTTTATTCAATTGCTTAAATGTCAATCTTTTGAATAATGTGCTGGTTATTGTTTGCTTGTTTTTGAGATGAGTAGAAGCTTATTCCTGCAGGAAAGCTGATGCCATCACAGTGGCAAAGAAACTTCTAAATCATTACATTCCATCATGGGGAATACACCTTGTGATCTCCAGTGATAAAGGTACCCACTTTACTGGGCAAATTGTTCAAAAAAAAAAACCTGGAAAAGTACTACTCTACCAGAAAAGCACTGCACTGTGCATGACACCTGGAGAGCGCAGAAGCAGTAGAAAGATGAAACAGGATTTTAAAGAACAAACTTGCTAAAATATGCGAGAGCTCTGGCTTAACATAGATAGTAGCACTTCCGATTGCCCTAATGAGCATGAGAGCCACTCCTAATCAGAAAACTGGACTCAGTCCACATGAAATTGCATGTGATCAACCTATGAGACTGTTAAGCAGCCCAGAAATTAACCTGGCTGATGCCACACTTGTTAAAGGAAGCATAGTCAAGTATTGTCAGGAACTTATGAGGTGTGTACAGTCTTATCATTCACAGGTTAAGGACGCCTTCCAAGAGGCCCCGACTGAGCCGTGCCATAAACTACAACCAGGAGACTGGGTTTGCGTGAAAGTTCACAAGCGAAAGACTGCCCTGGAACCCAGGTGGAAGAGTCCCTACCAAGTCCTTCTGACCACCCATACTGCTGTAAAGTGCGAAGGATTGCCCACTTGGATTCACGCCTCTCACTGCAAACTGGTTCCAGCGCCTACAGAGGTTGGCTCCAACAAGGAGCACCGCAGACCTGGTACCAGAGACCCAGGTCCAGAAGCAGACGGGGATCACCACAGACCTGGTACCAGAAACCCAGGTCCAGAAGTAGACGAGGATCAGCGCAGGCTTGGTACCAGCAATCCAGGCCCAGAAGCAGACGATCCTAAGAGGCCGAGGCCAAAGTACCAGCTGCGGCCCAGAAGAACCTGCCAGTGATAGGTGAAGCAATCTACGAAGTCCTGAAGAACAGCCAGCATGAGGCAGGGTTTGTACCTTAGTAAGAAGAGAATACTGTGGGTATATTTCTGACACCAGCAAAGAAGTAGAGAAAGATGTCTCAGAGATTGGAAAAAAAAACCTGTGGAACGCCTAAGGCAGGGGGAAGACTGGACCCTCTGGGATTGGTTGGGAGGCTGGTTTGGACATGTGGGAACTTGGATTTTGCAAGGTATAGTTTTAGTATTAGCTATATTCTTTTGTGCCTATTTTTGTTTCTTGCTAATCAATTGCTTTATTTCTTGTATTCTGGAAAACACAAGACAAACCCTTACCAAAGGGAATGTGGAACTCATGATATTAAAATAGGACGAGCAGAGAAAGGAACAAGAAATGTACATAAATACTTTAATGGAAAATGGAGGTATAAAATGGTTTCAAGGTTAGCCTTTAAAAGGCTAAAAGGGGGGAGTTGTAGAAGCTATTTTATGTTTAGCTAGAAGCCATCTTGTATATCAGAAACCATTTCAGCTTTTCTCTCAAGCACGTAGACCAGAGTGAACTTTCTGTCACCCCGTGAGAAGAGGCCTACAGGATGGGCTATTGGTATGTGTTAATTGGGCTGGTTGGGAAAGGAGATGTACTCCCTCGTACCTGTCCGCCACCTTGTTGATAAGGCTTTGTTTTTCCACATTTAATTGAGGATTTCTGTAATTGGATGCCCTGACGTCAGACTGTTTGGCTAAGGGTATAAAGATACTAGGATTGATTGTATTAGCAGCTTTACTGGGCCCGGCTTTGCTGGGACCACGTTTGGCTCACTTTGCTTTACTGATCAATAAAGCAAATCAGTTGTTAGCTGCCTAAACAGAGGGGAGCGTGTTTTTGCTTCGACAGTAGAATAGTCCCTAGGACAAGTGAGGCAGAGACTGTCCCTGTGGGGTGAATGAGGTGGGAATGTATAAGGCAAAAGGTGAGCACCTCTGGGCAGTTGCAAAGGTTGGAGAGGGGATGGAAGCCAGATCCAAGATCAATGAGCCCGGGGAAGTGGGCCCATTGAATGGAGACTGGATCTGTAGATGCCTTAGGGATCAGCAGCAAGGGACTGCTTTGGGAAGCCCCCTCTTTGGAGGTGAATGTGGCAGCATTGAGACACCACCGAGACACAGGCACCATAGACACTAACTGCAGATTCATGGGACGGCTCTCTCAGATCTTCACATGCATAAGGTGATAGATCTGTAGGAGGGGGGGGCAGTGGCGTAGTGAGGGGGCTGGAGGGATCAGTTGCCCCTGGACGAAAAATATAAAAATTAGTTAAAAATAGATGTCACATTTTTAAAAGAAATACCATATCTCCTGCCTTTTGTCTATTTTTGTCTCTTTAGACCCCCAGTTAAAATTTTCAAAAGCACTTGAGTGACTAAAGTCATTTTTGAAAATTGGACTTGGAAATCTAAGCTCAGATTTTCAAAGGTAATTAAGCTCCTAAAGAGACAGTTGCCAACTCCCATCTTCAAAGATCTGTACACACCTTTGAAAATCTGGTCATAAGTGTCTTAGTTAGTTCTGAACATGAGATGTAGGAGCCCAGTCCTAATTCCTACAGGCTTTTATTTTTTTTAATTTGAACATTTATCTACACTAATTCCCCTCCTTTCTCTTTCACTATCCAATAAATGCCTGGATCAAAATTATAGGTGCTTTGTGAATATGCTGACTTGAGAGTGGAAAGATTTCATATTGTCATGGGTTACGAGGAATTAGACATCTCAAATATGAAAAACTAGGTTGATACCTGTTCATATCAGGAGCTGTTGAATTCAGTTTACCATTTGCAGTATCTCATTATAATGTTTAGTGGAGAAGATATTGTGGTTTTTTTTATTTATACTGTGGGCAAAGAATGGGTTCACAAGAATTCCTCCATTGTTTTACCATGAGTCTAAAAATATTTGGTGCTTTTCTAAAGGCCTGGAGTTAATTGGTTATGTAGGAATGTCAGCTTTCATTTAAAAAAAGTTCTCTATACTTCTGGGCCTTACAGCTAAGGAGGAAAGCTTTAAAACATGAACACTAAATATTCAATAAACAAAAGGCCAATAAAAATCCAACATGTTTTATTTTTAAAAAATCTTATGATTTGTAGACCGTTCTCATAACTCTATGTAGGCGTTCCTTGTGATTTTTGGGTTGGCAATACTGCTCTTTGATTGGTGAATTTAGAGATGTCTCTCCCTTCAGTTTCCCTTTCCACCCTACTTTTTTTGTGACAGGTCATCAGAGAAACATAGAGACAATGGAGAGTAGGGTGAGTCCATGACTATGGTTAATGACTGGTCAGGGTGACTAACTATTATCAGCCAGTGCTCTGAATGAGCTATCTATTGCCATCTGTTAATCAACTGTAGGAAAAGGCTTCACGAGCAGACCTTATTTATATAGGCATACCTACTTTGCCCCAGAGATCAGTAGACACTTGCTGTGTCAAAGTGCTCAATTTTGGCTCTTTTGGGTCGAAATTCACTTGAGACTTGGAGCTGGGAGAATGAAATGTTGTTATCCATATTGTATGATTAAAAGGTAAAAGACCTGCACTTAATATGACCTCATAGACTTTAAGGTCAGAAGGGACCATTTTGATCATCTAGTCTGACCCCCTGCACAGTGCAGGCCACAGAATCTCACCCACCCACTGCTAGAATAATCCTCTCACCTATATCTCAGATATTAAAGTCCTTGAAACGATGATTCAAAGACCGCAAGATGCAGAGAATCCTCCCGCTAGTGACCCATGCCTCATGCTACAGAGGAAGACCAAAAACCTCCAAGGCCTCTGCCGATCTACCCTGGAGGAAAATTTCTTCCCGACCCCAAATATGACGATCAGCTGAACCCTGAGCATGTGGGCAAGACTCATGAGCCAGACACCCAGAAAAAAGTTCTCTATAACAACTCCTATCTTCCCACCATTGGCCTATTTACCACTGATAGTGAAAGGTCAATTAATTGCCAAGATCATGTTACCTCATCAAACCATCCCCTTCATAAACCCATCTAGCTTTATCTTGAAGCCAGATAGGTCTTTTGCCCCCACTACTTCCCTTGGAAGGCTGTTCCAGAACTTCACTCCTGTAATGGTTAGAAACCTTCACCTAATTTTGAGTCTAAACTTCCTAATAGCCAGTTTATATCCATTTGTTCTTGTGTCCACATTGGTATTGAGCTTAAATAATTCCTCTCCCTCCCTGGCATTTCTCCCTCTAATATATTTAAAAATAGCAATCATATCTCCCTTCAGCCTTCTTTTGGTTAAGGTAAACAAGCCAAGTTCCTTGAGTCTCCTTTCATAAGACAGGTTTTCCATTCCTCGGATCATCCTAGTGGCCCTTCTTTGTACCTGTTCCAGTTTGAATTCATCCTTCTTAAACATGGGAGACCAGAACTGCACACAGTATTCCAAATGAGGTCTTACCAATGCCTCGTATAACGGCACTAACACCTCCTTATCCCTACTGGAAATACCTCGCCTAATGCATCCCAAGACCGTATTAGCTTTTTTTACAGCCATGTCACGATGGTGGCTCATAGTCATCCTGTGATCAACCAGGACTCCGAGGTCCTTCTCCTCTTCCGTTACTTCCAACTGATGTGTCCCCAGCTTATAACTAACATTTTTGTTATTAAGTATCAGAGGAGTAGCCGTGTTAGTCTGAATCTGCAAAAGCGACGAGGAGTCCTGTGGCACCTTATAGACTAACTGAAGTGTAGGAGCATAAGCTTTCGTGGGCAAAGACCCACTTCGTCAGATGCATGTAGTGGAAATTTCCAGAGGCAGGAATAAATATGCAGGCCAGGATCAGGCTGGAGATGATGAGGTGATCCAATCAAGGAGGATGAGGCCCACTTCTAGCAGCTGATCTGGAGGTGTGAATTCCAAGGGAACAGAAGCTGCTTTTGTAGTTAGCGAGCCATTCACAGTCTTTGTTTAATCCAGAGTTGATTGTGTCAAACTTAAAGATGAACTGTAGCTCAGCAGTTTCTCTTTGAAGTCTGGTCCTGAAGTTTTTTTGCTGCAGGATGGCTACTTTTAGATCTGCAATTGTGTGTCCAGGAAGATTGAAGTGTTCCCCTACAGGTTTTAGTATGTTGCCATTCCTAATATCAGATTTGTGTCCATTGATTCTTTTACGTAGGGACTGTCCTGTTTGGCCGATGTATATAGCAGTGGGGCATTGTTGGCACATGATGGCATATATTACGTTGGTGGATGTGCAGGAGAATGTACCAGTGACAGTATGGCTGATCTGGTTAGGTCCTGTGATGGTGTTGCTGGTGTATATATGTGGGCAGAGTTGGCACCGAGGTTTGTTGCAAGGATTGGTTCCTGAGTTCGAGTTATTATGGTGTGGTGTGTAGTTGCTGGTGAGAATATGCTTCAGGTTGGCGGGTTGTCTGTGGGCAAGGACCGGCCTACCTCCCAAGGCCTGTGAAAGCGGGGGATCATTGTCCAGGATGGGTTGAAGATCACTAATGATGCGTTGGAGAGGTTTTAGCTGGGGACTGTAGGTGATGGCCAGTGGTGTTCTGTTGGTTTCTTTCTTGGGCTTGTCCCGTAGCAGGAGGCTTCTGGGTACACGTCTGGCTCTCTCAATCTGTCTCTTCTACATTCCTTCACCTTTTAATTCTTTGCAATCTACCTCATCATGGATATACAATGCTACTCCACCACCTTTAGCTTTATTTCTGTCTTTCCTAAGCAGCACATACCCTTCAATACCTGTACTCCAGTCATGCCTAGTATTCCACCATGTTTCCTATATTCCTGTTATTCCTATAATATCTGGTTTCACTTCCTGGACCAATAGCTCCATTTTGTTACCTAGGCTCCTCGCATTGGTGTACAAACATCTTAATTTTTGCTGTTTCACCTCACTCACATTCTTTACCACATTTTGCATGGACATTTTACCTCCAATATGACCTATTAGACTAGTATCCACTCTGCCCTTCCTCCTTATGTACATTCTCCTACCCCCGGCTATATCCTTTCTTACTTCGTTTTCCTCCCTCTCAATGCTAAAATCTGGTGTAGAGATTACCTGGACATCTCCCAACCATCTCCCCCAAATTCCTAGTTTAAAGCTCTCTTAATCAGTTGTGCCAGCCTCAATCCTAAAAATGTGTTTCCTTCCCTACTTAGGTGAAGTCCATCCAGAGAGAACAGTCCTCTGTCCGTGAATGCCTCCCAGTGGCCATACATCCCAAAGCCCTCCTTATAGCACTACTGCCTGAGCCACCTATTGAGCATCATAATCCTATCACACCTTTGTTGCCCTTCTCTAGGAACAGGCAGAATCCCACTGAAAATCACCTGAGCCTCGATTTCCTTAAGCGTCCTCCCCAACCTGGCATAGTCTTCCTTGATTCGTTCCAGTGAGAATCTAGCCGTGTCATTTGTTCCTACATGAAGGATGTTCAATGGATTCTTTCCCGCTCCCTTTAGGATCCTCTTCAACCTCAGTTCCACATCTCGTATCTTAGCACCTGGCAGACAGCACACCCTTCTGTTCTCTGGATCAGCTCTGGTTATACTCCTGTCTATTCTTCTCAATAAGGAGTCCCCAATCACATAGACCTGCCTTTTCCTGGTGACAGTGCGATTCTCTGGTCTATCCCTTGTTTCCTCTGGCTGCAAGTCCTTTCCATTCCTGTCTTCCATTGTAATCTTCTTCAACCCATCCTGTATCCTCCTGGTGCTCATTATTGGTGTTGTCTCCATCGACTCTTTATGTATCAGACTAGCCACTCTTCTCTTTTTCCTTGCCTTTCCACCTTCAGTGGCCACCTGCTGTATCCCTTCTCCATTCTCCAACTCCGCATACCTGTTCTTGAGCTCTATTTCTCCTTCACTGGCCCATCTTTTCCTCTGCCTGGTTCTCATAGTCACATGCTTCCACTGTCCATTTTCTTCGCCCAGCAGTCCCCCCTCAGAGGCCTTTGATCCTGCTTCAGTCTGCATGTCTAAGCTTTCCCCTTCAGCCACCTCGTGCCTTTGCTCCATCATCTGCTCAAACCCCCTTCTAAACTCGACCAGAGTTTCCACCTGCATCTCCAATCCTCAGATCTTTTCTTCCATCAGTTCTATTAGGCAGCACTTCATGCAAACAAAACTCCTTTCAGGTACCCCCTCCAGAATCATGTACATACCACAGCTGCCACATCCACTCAGTCTCATTGTGTCCTCCACTGCTTGGGTAATGGCCACTGCTATCTCTGTGTTAATCAGCCTTCTCACCTAAATCCTGTTAGTCCGGCAAACACAAAAACAAAAACAAACCAAAATACCCCCCTACAGCAAAAACAAACCCTAAACAAGTCCCACAATCCAAACTCCTCCAACAGAACTCCCACTCAAACTCCCCTGGTTACAGCTCTGTTTGCTGGCTGCTGCTGTCTGTGCTGCTGCCTGACTAGAAGGCTACCTTTATAGGACTCCTAATCAGTGAAGCCCTGCCCCCTAATCAGGGCTCAGCTTCTCTCCCAGCACACTGACCCTACAAGCCTCTACACATACAAACAATACAAATACAAAACCAAATACAAACTTCTCCAACAGAACTCCCACTCAGACTTCCCTGTTTACGCTCTGTTTGCTGGCTCCTGCGCCGCTGCTGCTGTCTGACCTGGCTTAGGGTTTACCATAACTTGAACACTAAGCAGAGGATAGTGAGTCACATCTAGCTGAAAGTCACAGAAGATGGAAACAGGTTTTATTTCTGGGGTGTAGAGTCTATTTGGGAGTCCTCAATTATATCTGACACTTTACATCCAGGGTGCATCTAGACTGGCAAGATTTTGCACAAAAGCAGCTGCTTTTGCACAAAAACTTGCCAGCTGTCTACACTGGCTGCTTGAATTTGCGCAAGAGCACTGACTTTGTAATGTATAAAATCAGTGCTTCTTGCGCAAATACTTTCACGCTCCCGCTCAGGAAAAAGCCCTCTTGCGCAAGAATACTTGCACAAGAGGGCCAGTGTAGATAGGGAAGAACTGTTTTTTTCAAAAAAGCCCTGATGGCTAAAATGGCGATCGGGGCTTTCTTGCGCAAAATTGCGTCTAGACTGGCCACGGATGCTTTTGCGCAAAAGCACTTTTTTTCCGTTAAAAGTATTTCCGCAAAATCATGCCAGTCTAGACGCACCCCCAGTGTTTAAAGGCAGAGCTGACTAGAATCAATTGAGAGTCCTTGTCTTGTCTCGCTTGAGCAAAAGTCATTGATAAAATCTTGTGTAGACTGACCTTGGACTCAACATGCAGGCAGTGTGTTGAAGGGCAGTGCAAAGAAGGCAATGGTGGTAGTGAGGTACCATATTACCTAGTGAAATCATTGGTGCTGAAATCACTAAGGACTGGAATTTGACCACAGAACTGACATTTTCTTAACAAAGACTCCATTTTTGCTATTTAAAAAGTAAAACAATGTAACAGAAAACTGCAACGCTCTCTGGTAGCTTTAAAACTCAAACTTTAAACTTTATTGAAAAGATTGGATAGTTTGCAATTGAAAATATTTGACCTACACAGCAGGCAACTGATTTAATTTTGTGTAAAATTTTGCATAATAAAGGATAGCTTTTTTTTTTTTTAAATGTTCAACTATATTGATATACATTTTGATCAGATCTACTTGTGATGTGATATTTGCATGTGGTTGTGGTTGCTAGTGTGGGTGTCCCTTTTTTTTTTCCTCAACAAAAAATCCTGGGGTGGGGAGGGCCGCCAAAACTGTTCGAATTGGGCCCCGCACTTCCTAAAGCTGGCCCTGCTCCTCCAGCATGCAGCACCTCACAGAAAAACAGATTGTATAAAGAGTGTATAAAAAGTTTATCACCTCTGCATTCTGTGGAGGATTCACTGTATAGCACAGGGACAGTGGAAGGAGGGTGGCACTCATGCAACGGAAATATGGGGTGGGACCCTGCTGTATCTATGTAAACTCTTGCATGACCCAGGTGCGAGACCAGGTAATAGGTCAGAGCCTAGAGAGGCTGGAGCAGTTGTCATCGGCTGGGGAAGGGGGTGGGAGGCTGGAGACGAAAACAGAGTGTAGTGGTTCTGGAGAAGACACCATAGGGCCAATATTGGATTAGGGAGCAGGGCCCTAAGGAGCTGGAGTGGCTACTGCAGCACCTAGGATTAGTGTGGGGGATGGCTGGAATGGCCTGGGAGAAGGAAAAAGCCCCAGGACTCTCCTTCATAGCCTACAGCAGGGGTGGGCAATAATATTTGACAGGGGCCACTCCAAGATTTTGGAAAGTGGTCGAGGGCCGCACTCTTCCATGATATTAATGGAGGAGATGCAGGGTCTGAAATGGAGGTTGTGTGCAGAAGGGAGCTTGGGGTAAGGGACTGGGGTGCAGGAGGGAGACTGGAGTCTGGGAGGGAGTTGGGATGAAGCAGGCGGTTGTGACCTAGGGCAGGGGACTGGAGTTCAGAGGTTTGGGATGTGACCTAGGGTAGGAGGGGATTTTGATCTGGGGCAAGAGATTGGGGTGCCAGATCTGGGAGGGGACCTGGGTGTAAGAGGGGTCAGAGGTTTGGGTATTTGAGTGTTGAAGCGGGGGGGGGGGGGGGGGGAGAGGAAGGAAGAGAGCTGGGACAGGAAAGGGCTGGAGTGCCAGAAGCAGGCTGTGGCCAATAGACTTACTTGTCAGCTGCCAAACTAGCCTGTGTGCCAGCAGATTTAAAAAGATTCCTAGCCAGCCTGGCCATGTGCTTCATAAGAAACTGAGCCCAGGTGAGGGGGCATGATTCTTCTTAGCTGCCTGTTATTCTAACAAGCAGCTCCCATTGGCTAGATTCTGCCAGAAACCGGCCAATGGGAATGTGCTGGGGGCGCGGCAGCTCCTAAAACTTCCCCCCTTCCCAGTTTCAAAACAGAAACGGAGCCCTGCAGCTGCTTTTCTGTCCAGTGCGCAGAGCTGCAGGCCAAGCTGGGGAGCCTACCTGGGACTCCCTGCTGCCTCCGCAGGCCAGATCTGGTGGCTTAGCAGGCCATATTTTGCCCAGGCCTGGCCTAGAGCCAGGTGCTACACCTGACCCAGCACACACACAATGGCTACGTCTACACTGCAGGCTTCTTGCGCAATAACTATTTTGCGCAGGAGTTTCTGCGCAAAAATTCTTGCACAAGAGCGCATCCACACTGCCATGTGCTTTTGCGCGAGAGATGTGCTTTTGTGCAAGCGCATCCATGGCAGTGTGGATGCTCTCTTGTACAAGAAAGCGCTGATGGCCATTTTAGGCATAGGGTTTCTTGTGCAAGAAACTCCTGTTGTCCGTCCACACTGCCTTTTTGCACTAGAGGGCTTATTCCTCATGGGGAGAGGAATAACTCTTATGCAAGAAGCCCTCTTTTCCAACGCTTTACTGTACATTTAGTTGTGCAAGAATGCGTGTGTGTGACGGAAGTTTTTGCGCAAGAACCGGCATTCTTGCGCAAGAAGCCTGCAGTGTAGATATAGCCTACAAGTGTCAGTACCTCCATTCCTCTTCCTTCCTATCCCTCTGCCCTCCCATTGCAGGGAGTGTCCCTCTCCTTCCTTGCCCTGCTATTGCACAGGTCCATTTGCTGTAGCATTGCACAAGCTTTGATGTATTTATGCTCCCATCATGTCTCTGAGGTAAGAAAGTGCTATTATTATCCCCATTTTACTGGTGAGGAACAGAGGTGCAGAGAGTGAGATCTACAAAAGCATTGTGATGCTGAGTGTCATGGTGTCTAAAAAAAAATACCAAGATCCACAAAGTCTAAGTGGGCTACTTAGTTCAAGAGAGACAAGGTGTGTGGCATACTTGGCTCATCAATATACTCCTTTTGCTAGCACAGAGGTCTGGCTTTTGTGGATTGCATTCTAAGGTGCCTTCCTAGAATTGTGAACTGTGTCATCATGCAAACCCAAGAACCCTCACTATACCCCTTCGTTGAGGTCACACCCCCTGCTCACTCCATCCGTCTCCTCCCTCTCATTCTCACTTGCCCCCACTCTCGCCAGGTTGGGACAAGGGGATGGGGTGCAGAAGGGGGCACAGGCTCTGGGCTTGGACTGGAAGGGTTTATGCTCTGGCAGGGAGTTTGGGTGCAGGCACTAGGCTAAGACAGGGGGTTGGCCTGTGGGGGAGGAGGTGCAGATGCAAATTCTGGGAGGGAGTTTAGGTGTAGCGTGGGCTCAGAGCTGGTTGCAGGAGGTGCTGAGAGGTGCAGGCTCTGGGAGGGAGTTTTGGTGTGAGTAAGGATGAGGGAGGTGCTTCCCCTGGGTGGCCCCTGGAAGTTAACATCTTTCTGCCAGTGGCTCCTAGAATGGGAAACCAGATGGACTCTGTGCATCGCTGTCCGGAGTTAACCTCTGCAGCTCCCTCTGACTGCAGTTCAGCCAGTGGGACCTGCAAAGTCAGTGCTCAGGACAGAGGCAACACATGGAGACCCTCTGCCTAGGGCCCACAGGGACAAGGTTGGCCCATTGCAGGAGCAGTGTGAAGTGGTGGCTGTACAAGAAGTTAAATCCAGATCTCCCAAATGTCAGGCAAACATATTAACCACTGGATCATCCTCATAGGTGTGCGCAGCACATTTAATTAGGCTGTGCACCCAAAGAATGTTTTTAATGCACTTTGACCCCCATTGGCCACACCCCTGAGCCCCATTGGCTACACCTCTGGAGGTAACATTCTCAGGGCAAGATGGACACATGACCAGAAGCAAAAGATGTCATGTGACTCCCCACCCCTGGACTTTTCCTACCATCTTCCTACCAATAGGGATTAATTTGGCCCCCGCCAACCCCCTCTCATGCAACTATCCTGCAATTGCATTAACCTAACGTGTGTGACATTAACTCGGAGCGGAGAGGCTGGGGGAAGTGTTCCCTCCAAGAGTTTCCTCCCATGAGCAGAATTAATTTTGTGTTGTGCACCAGTACTGAGTTAATGTGGCTTGTTTCGATGTGCCACTGTGGTACCCAAATTATTAATACACACCTCAAACCTCTACCTTTTCCCTCTGCTGCCATGTCTCCTCCCTTTGCTCCATCAGCTCCCCTGCAGGTCTCTGCCCTTGTGCTTCACCCCCAGAATCCCCTGGCACCTGCACCTTCCCTGAGCCCTACACCTCCTGGTGCCTCCCCCTTCTCTCACTGTCCGTGCCCCCTTTGCCCTCTTTTTCCTTGATGCCCTCCCCCTCACCACCCTCTGCCCCCAGTCCCCTCATGCCTCTTTGTGCCCTCACACATGACTTGCTCCATCCCTGCCTTCCTCATGCCCATCCCTTCTTTCAAGCCTTCTCCCAGCACCTCCCCCTCTCCCCTCTAACCCCCAATGCCCTTACCCTCTCCTCTCCCAGCATCACCCTGTCCCCCTCCCACTGACACCTCCCCTCCTGCCCTTTTCCTCATTGTCTCCACTTGGCCCCCTGGCATTTGTGTCTCCTCTACCCTGTCCCTTGGTGCCTTCCCCTTTCTTCTGCTGACCTGCCCCCTACCACTCCCACTCCTTCCTCTTATTTTTCCCCCCCATCACCTCCCTTACCTTACCTTTGGCTTCTGCCTTTCAGCTTGCGGGGCTGGAGTCAGAGTCGGCCCAAACTACAGGCCGGCCAGGCCATAGCCCGGGGCGCCTCAGGGGCACCACGCGGTGCTGCCGGGCCGGGCGGGGGCACCTCAGGGGGGCTGCGCTGTGCTGCTGCTGGGGCGGGGCAGGGCAGGGGCCTGAGCCGCAAAAATAGCTCGGGCCAGCGTGTGTAGTCAGGCCCCAGCTGCCTCTGGAGCTGGGCAGCGTGGTTCTAAAGTCCTGGATCTGACATCACACCACGCCCGGGCGTCTCCCCTCTCACCTGTTGCACGGCGTTTGAGGATGCCGCGCATGCGCTCTCTCTGCCCCACTGTGCCCTGTAGATGGCCGCAGGGAATTTAAAATGAGGGACTGCGGCGCCTCATCACAAATCCCCTTCTAGCCGGCCTGAGACATTAGGGTGTGCATGGGCACAGCCCGTGCACATGCCTATGATCATCCTTTTTCTCTTTCAATAAAACAAATAAGTTTCTAGGTCAGGCCAGAAGGGTCTTTTGTTTGTGTAGTTTTGGTTATGCAACGTCAAAAAGCATTAGAAGAATTTTCACAAAGTGAAGAAAGAATCATTATTTGCCTATAATGCCATTTCTGGACATACATGGCTTTCAACTTGTGGGTCTCAACTCTTTAACAGGCTATCCTTGAGCTAAGAGAAAAGAGTAAATTCCTTCTAAACGGTATTTTTAGAAAAGGAAAAATTACTTATAATTCTGCTTCTTTGAAGGCATAATTTCGAAGGGGTTCTTAGTACCTTAGGGTATGTCTACACTACAAAGTTAATTCGAACTAAAGGACTTTAGTTTAAATTAACTATCATAGGCGCTACACCAGCGCTCCGCTAGTTCGAACTTAATTCGAACTAGTTGAGCGCTTAGTTCGAACTAGGTAAACCTCATTGCACGAGGTTAGCCTAGTTCAAACTTACTAGTTCCAATTAAGGGCTGTGTATCCCCTTATTTCAAACTAGTGGGAAGCTAGCCCTCCCCAGCTTTCCCTGGTGGCCACTCTGGGCACCACCAGGGAAACTCGTATGCCCCCCTCCCGGCCCCGGAGCCCTTAAAGGGGCACGGGCTGGCTACGGTGCCCGTGCCCGTGCCAGGTGCAAGCCTGCCAGCACCCAGCCAGCAGACCCTGCACCTGGCACGCCATGAGCCAGCCACCCGATACCCCCCAGCCCTCCGCCTCTTCCCGGGACCAGGCTGGCAGCTCTTGGGAGCCTGGCCAGGACCGGAAGCGGTGGGCACCCACCTGGTCTAGTGCAGACATCGTGGACCTCATCCACGAACTCCGCACTAGGCACAGGAAAGTGGCCATCTAGGGCAGGAGAGCTGCCAGCCTGGCCACCCAGGAGCAGGTTTGCATGAAAATCAAGGTGGTCCACTGAGACCCCCGACCATGAGCCCTGAGCTTAGAATGGCCGTACTGGGTCAGACCAAAGGTCCATCTAGTCCAGTAGCCTGTCTGCCGACAGTAGCCAACCCTAGATATCCTGGAGGGGATGGACCAAAGACAGTGACCAAGCCATTTGTCTCGTGCCATCCATCTCCAGCCTTCCACAAACTTTGGGCACGGACACCATTTCTACCCCCTGGCTAATACCACTCCACGGACCCAACCTTCATGACTTGATCTAACTTCTCTTTAAACTCTGTTCTAGTTGTAGCCTTCACAGCCTCCTGCAGCAAGGAGTTCCACAGGTTGACTCTTTGCTTTGTGAAGAAGAACTTTCTGTTACTAGTTTGAAGCCTGCTACCCATTCCTTTCCTTTGGTGTCCTCTAGTCCTTCTATTATGGAACTAATGGAGAACTTTTCTTTATGCACCCTCTCCACACCACTCGTGCTTTTATAGACCTCTATCATATCCCCCCTCCGTATCCTCTTCTCTAAGCTGAAAAGTCCCAGTCTCTTTAGCCTCTCTTCATATGGGAGTTGTTCCAAACCCCTGATCATTTTAGTTGCCCTCCCCTCTCCCACCCTCTCTCTTCCCCTCTCCCACCTCTTTTTCCCAGTCTCCCCCAGTTTTGTTCAATAAAGAGAGTTTCTATTTTTGAACACACGTTTTCTTTATTTTGTACATCAGGAAGGGGGGCTAGGGAGGGGTAAGTGGAAGGAGGTGAGGGAGGAATGGGGTACGAGCCCCCGATGGGGAGGACTGGGCTGGCTCTGCGGGCTTCTCGGGGTGGAAGTTCTCCTGCAGCCCCCCAATTACCCCCTCCCCGCGGATGGCAGCCTGTGGCAAGTGCAGCCGGGGTGATGGCCGAGTGCTGTGATGTTCCGCGTGTGGGCACTCAGGGCACTCCAAGCCAGGACTGCTTTGCAAGCGGGGAACCCTGAGAACTGTCTGTCCGGGGTGGGGGTCGGGTCCCTTTAAGCACAGCCCTCGGCTAGCCTGAGACAGCATCTCCATGCTCTAAGTCCTCCTCTGATGTCCTGCCGGCACTGCTTCCGGCCATCCTTAACCTCTGTTCAGGGTCCACTCTGTGTGGACATGCTAGTTCGAATTAGCAAAACGCTAATTCGAACTAGTTTTTAAGTCTAGCTGCGCTAATTCAAATTAGCTTAGTTTGAATTAGTGCTGTAGTGTAGTCATGTCCTTACTGGTTTAATCTCACTCCACTGAGCTGAGACCCAAGAGTTGGAATATAAATATTTGCAATTAGTATAATTAAAGTACATCTATATTTTGATAAGTTCCATACCTGATATATGGCTTGTCTGATTCCACTTAAAATTTCCTGCTAAAATGTCCACTGGCTGAAGATCTACATGTAAAATTGGAGGCATAATTTTTTTTTTTTTAGAGAGATTTAGAACAGGATAGAGTGCTGGCAAACCAAGCTCTAAATGGAAAGCTCATTGTAGCCTTGACTTTACTAAAGAGAAACTACTGTCTTTCCTTAATATAAAGCTAAAAGGGGGACAATTAAGAATGACAAAAAGATATGTAAAAATGATACCTTTGTGATTAAGCTTGTACTACCAAAAGAACATGTCCTTATAAAAGGAATTAAACTTTATAGATTTTTTCTAAAGCCAGTAGTAACACACTTCTTTTAAATATTGTTTTCCACCAAACTTTTAATGAGTTTGTAAACCCTTTTCCATTCTTAGTTACATGCACAGGCTTTTTGCATTTCAGCCAGTCTTAGGGTGGAATTAATTACTTATTAATCATTACTTCACCAACAGTATATTATTAGTTTAGGATATATTGAAGTTATGCTAACTTTATTACTTCATGTCAGTTTTGTAAAATCCCAGTTAAAAAGTTAATAGTTAAACAAAATATTTAACTGGTTAACCATGATCCTCACCATGCTGTGGGCTATTCCAGCCAGGCAGCCTCCTCCCCCCAGTTACCCCAGTAAGCAAACCAGTAAGTTGCATGCTTAACGGGTAACCAGTTAACCCTTTACATCTCTAAGTCTGATACTAATTCTGATATTGAACAAATAGGTTAATTTTCTTTTCCATGAAAGCATTAGCCTTTGGGAGTACAACTACATTGCAAATATTTGAGGGAAATAAAATTCCTGATAAGGATTTGCAGGAGTGAAGATTTCTTCATTCATATTGCAATCTTTTTTCCTTTGTGCCATGTACTCAAAACTACAACACAATTTCTAGTGTTTTGACACATTTTGAGCTGTATTAACTTCTTAATGCGCCCATGACAATCCCGTTTGTGTTAATGAAAGTTTATGCACCTAGAAATTGGCCCTTCAATCTTCTATGGTGCAAAGGAGAGGAGCAAAAATAGTAGCTGGTACCTAAGCTATTGAGATGCTGGTGAAATGCTCAGGCTGTCCCTACACTGGCGTGATCGTGCGCAAAAAGCAGCTGCTCTTGCGTAAAAACTTGCTGCCTGTCTATACTGGCCATGTGTTCTTGCACAAGTAAACTGACGTTCTAATGTACGAAATCAAGGCTTCTTGCACCAGAACTCTAACACTACCGCTCAGGAATAAGCCCTTTTGCGCAACTGTTCTTGTGCAAGAGGCCAATATAGACAGGCAACATGAATTGCTTGCACGAGAAAGCCCTATGGTTAAAATGGCCATTAGAGCTTTCTTGCACAAGGGAGTGTCTACACTGGCCTGGATGCTCTTGCACAAAAGAACATCTCTTGCCCAAAAAAGCACATGCCAGTGTAGATGCTCTCTTCTGGAAGAGTTTTTGCAGAAGAACTCGTCTGCAAAAGAGTTTTTGTGTGAGAACACCCCAGTGTAGATGTAGCCTCACTGACGAAGACGAATGTAGGAACAAATCCAATTTGTAGTGGGAGAAGTACAAACTTCTTCTTGGCTCCTACTTGTCACTGACTCCACAAGTACAAGTTCACAAATGGAGGGTATTTGGAGGCTATGCTGTTCACGAAAGCACCTTCTGGCATATTAGCTGCCCTCTCCTAGCAGGGAGCGGAGGGAAGTTAACGCCTTGGCCCCACAGCTGGGTGCCTGAGGCTGGTGGAAGAGGTAGGGAGAAGTCAGACAGGCATTTTACTGACGGCACACCGGGGGCGGGGAACAGATAGCCCGGTAAGGAAGGCTGCAGTGGCCCTGCCGGTGGCACGTGCACGTAAAGCGGGGCTCTGGGAGGTGGCGAGCGCAGGCAGGCACGAAGTCCAGGCGTCCCGCCACGCGCTGCAGGAACACAGACCCCAGACCTCCAGCAGCGCGCGAGCACGTGGCCGTGTCGGGAGGGGCGGGGTAGTTCCCGGGGCGTTGTCCTTTGCTCCGCCCTGCTTAGAACGTGTCTCTGTCTCGTGACCGCGGGGCGGGGTTGTGGGCCGCTGGCGTCGTTCAAACGCGGCGGGCTGCAGGGAGCTCGAGGGGTCCGTCGGGGTAGGCGGCTGTCCCGCGCTCCGCTGGGTGAGGAGCGGGGATTGGGCCCCCCCTGCGTACTGTGGGACGCGGCGGGGGCTGAGCGCCCCGGAGTGCAGTGCCCTCCGCACGTGCGCACCCCGTGGGGCGGGGAGAGCGCCCCCTCCCCCCGTGTGACCCCCGGGCAGGGGGAGGAGGTAGCCCTGAAACCTGGTCCGCGTTCCTGGAAAGGGGCTTAGTTACGCTCGCCCGTACTGTGCGCTGGGGCCGGGGAGGCTCCGCTAGTGGGGGCAGAGCCCCCTTGATATTGCAGCCCCCGTTAGGGGGCGGAGTCCCGCTGGCTGGCATCCCTGCAGACGCGCAGGCCTGCTCTGCACGACGTAGCCCTGGCTCCTCTCCCCACCTGGTTACATGCGGGTCAGTCTGATGGAAGGTTTGGCCGCGAGCCTTTCCTGCAACTGATTGTGATGTACCCGGGGTGGCATGTTTGCAAACGTTTTGATGGTGCCCAGAACCTGCCCCATCCCCACTCACTCACTCTCCCCAAGGCCTTGGGGGGAAGTTTGGGTGTGGGAGGGGTGCAGGCTCTCTCTGGGATTTTGAGTGTTGGTGCAGGCTCTACTGCTGCAGGAAAGTGGGGTAAAAGGAGGAGGCAGGCTGTGGGGGGTATTTGGGCTTAGGATGAGGTGTGGCATGCAGGCTCTGGAGTGGAGTCTGGGTGCTAACTCTAGGAGGAAGTTTGAAGACTGGACATAGAAGGGATTTTTGGGGTAGGAATGGGGATGGAAGGTAGGGATGTCAATGTATGATTAAATGATAAGATAAGGCTTATTGGTTAACCCTGTCAACTATATGCATCTCTCCCCTTGCTGCTTCCGTATAAGAGGCAGCTAGAGTGGAGGAGTCAGGGCTGGTGCCTGTGAGGAGCTCTCTGGCTTTAAGCAGGCTCCCCAAGAGAACCTAATCTGCCTGCCCTCTGCTGCTGCCTCTGATAGAGAGACAGCGTTGGGCTGGGGGGTAGGCTGGAGCTGATAAGCATGGGAAGCTGACTTTCAAGGCAGCAACACCAGCACAGGCTCTGCAGTGCCACCTGCAGCCCTCTCCCCCCATGCTGCTGCGGGGCAGAGGATGCTACGGTAAAGCAGCCTTTGTCCGTGGAGCGCTGGGGGTGCACTGGCTGCTGGTCTCACTCCCGGGGACTCGAATAGTTGTGTAAATACTAAGATTTCATGTGGTTACAGGATAGCTAACATCCCTAGTGGAAGGAGAGGGTACAGGCTCCTGAGGGAGTGTGGTTCACAAGGAGGGCAGTGAGGGGAGTGGATGGTGAGAGCTACATTTACCTGGGAGCAATGGATGTTTGGATGTAACAGTAACCCAAAGCAAGCTGGAGTTTTTACTTGCTTTGTCCTAGGGGTGGAGTGGTCTCCAGGTGCTGCTGCCCCACATGCTCCCTCTGGATGTCCCCCAATCCCTCCTTGCATCTCTGGGCAAGTTAAAATGCTCGGGAGGCCCACTGGTAGTGCAGTGGGCTTAGAGGACCTTCTGGTGGCTCGCTTACCATGGCTGCCAGGAGGGGTGCCCCTGCAGCTAGGAGTGGAGGAGATGGGGTCTCTGTACCATGCACTGGCTAGCACACAGCATGGAGACCCTGCTCTCCCCAGGGGTACACATATAGGCCATTGGGGTGAGCAAGCTGCCAGAAGCCACTCTAACTCTGCTTCATTACCAGTTGTGGCAGTGGGACTCCCCCAGGGGTGTTAAAATCACACAGGGACAGCAGGCAGGGGAAACATCGGGGGAGTGTGCAGAGAGGCTGGGAGATGCAGGGTCAGGCAGCGAGTTTTGATGGAGCACAGGCCCAGTATGTTCCTGAAGTCAGAGCAACATGAGCCCATATAACTCCCTGCCTGTGGATGTAACAGTAATCCAAGACAAGAGCTGGAGGTTTTTACTGGCTTTGTACTCATCTTGCAATGAGCTATTAACTGAAAGGCCATAGCATCCTTTATTCTCGAAGTCCTTGTCTACAATTGATGGGTTTTTTACATGACATTGGTAGAAGCTCTTCCTATAGTAGCAGCAGGGGGAGCTGATTGACCTATTTACAGTTTTTAAAATACCTCCCCCCCCTTCCTATAGCAGCTGCTGCTACTACTGAAACTGACACATGGCAAATGTTTTAAAATGGGTAGATAGAGACTAGGAGTGGGAAATATAAGGCCCACGGGCTAGATATGGCCCTGGCTTGCCTGGATCTGGCCCCTGAGGCTCAGGGTTCCCCCCAGCATCGGGAAGCCTGCACTAATGCTCTAGATCTCTGCCGCCCCACCAGAGGGCTGGAGCATATGAAATCTACTATCCGGGGCCCAACTAGGCTCTGGAGTGTGGAGGGAATGTGAGGAGTGTCTTTCTCCTCAGTCAGAGGCCACATCAGTGAGGGTTTATTTCGACTTTTTTTTTTTTTTGCTTCTCACGCGTGGGGTCCTCAACTGATTTTTCTGTAGGTCAGTGGCCCCCAACCCAATAAAGGTTCCTTACTCCTGATACAGACTGATTCACTCCTCATCTGCAGTTTTTTTCCAGAATATTTTAAAAGACTGACAAGATAGCATGGTTGAAAGATGTCAGATGTAATGTTTTGTGCCCTGTTGATTTGATTCAAAAGAGGACTTATGACTCCTGTCTCTTAAGTTACAGTACAAGCAATATGTAGTTTAAGGGGCTCTTCAAAACTCTCTCCCAGATTTCTGCTGCTTTTTCCTGTAATTCAACATTTTTATCCTACAGGCACCATCTTGCAGTCTTTACTCTGCCAACTCAGCCCTTGGAGTAAGGGCTGCAAGATGAGGTACTAAATGATGTAAGTGTTTTAGAATATATTTCTAGTAAAAGGCATATTTGTTTACATAAATGTAAAACACGAATAACTTTTTTCTAAATAACTTTTATAAATTTCTAGAATATACGTGTTGGATGAACCAAATGGCTCCAAAAGGCAAAATAAACAAAAAGAAATACAAGTGCTGCCCTTGTTTATCATCACCATCTTTGCAGGAAGATGCCCCTGGAGAGCAGGTGTGGTGGTGGTAGTGTTTTTATTGGAGGACTGGGGAAAGGGTGTTGACTTTGTAATGTGCAGGAAGTTTTATTGTTGATGACTATTTTAATGTTTTATTCTGTGCTAATAGCTCTCCTTACAATCACCGTGTAGTGTGGTTTGCACCTAAATTATGCTCATACACACTTACACATCACCTCTGATTTTGGTCCCAGCTTTTAATCTGGCCCTTTCAGTGCAGACATAAGCTTGAGTCTTTTACCTGGACGGAGAAGACTATCCACACTGGATTCAGACTTTTCTTATTTCCAGTAAGAGCTTCTTCTAAATTGTGATTTCAAAGGAACAGCTCCATTCAGAATTTACCTTCAAGAACTAGAGGGAAGTTCATTGGTATTGACTAACTGCAGGGATATTTCTGTTTGCAGCAGAGGCATGCCTGTGGTTGCATGATGAAGGTTTCCCTGGTACCCCAGCTGTCACAGGGTTTCTCTACACTAGTGTAAGCTCAGAGAATGTAGAACTTGACTTATCAGATCCTGGCCTCATTAATCTATGGCTTGAATATCTATGCTCATTTGTAATACCAGGTTAGGAATTATTGGTGCCTTGGGCTCAAGTGTTTATACTGCATTGTGCAAGCTTGAGTTCAACCACCCATATCCCAGTCTTCCTAGAACAGGTGGGCAAAAGGGCCTCCACAGGCCAGATCTAGCCTGCCAAGCAAGTTGATCCAGCCCACGGAGGCCCTGCTTCTCCCCCAGGCCAATCAGGGCCTGAGGGCAGGGGAGAGTGCATGAAGTCTCTTCCTGCCCTGCAGGGAGAGTTCAGTGCCGCGTGCTCCTGGCAGGGCAGGGGGAGACTTCGCACGCTCCCCCTGACCCTAAGCCCTAATTGGCCTGGGGTGCGGGGGGAAGCGTGCAAAGTCTTCTCCTGTCCTGCGAGGGGCACAGCTCTTCTAAGCACCGCACACTCCTTGCAGATGGGGGCAGGGCAGGAGGAGACTCCGCACACTTTCCCCTGCCCCCAGGCCAATCACGGCTGTACACAGGGGGAGCATGTGAAGTCTCCTCCTGCCCTACAAGGGGCTCAGCACTTAAAGTCAACTGCCAGATGCTTCTCAGCTGGTGGTTGACTCTAAGTGCAGTGCTTCCTTGCAGGGTGGGGGCAGGGAGCAATAGACTTCACGTGCTCCCCCTCTCCAGGCCCTGACTGACCTGGGCACAGCAGGGGGGAGCATGTGAAGCCTCCTCCCACCGCCAAGGGCACATGTACCTAGAGGGAACCACCAGCTATCCAGAACAGCTGGTGGTTTTCTCTGGGAGGCAAAGACTTTGAATGCTCCCCCACACCCAGATCAATCAGGGTCTGGGTGGGGAAGCACAGAAGTGTCCTGGCCCCGCCCCTTCCACCTGAGGCCCCATCCCTTGAAGTGGCCCCTGGTCAAAAATTATTGCCCACCCCATCCTAGAGCCTCCCAAAATATCTGCACTAGTCCTCTGTTCATGGTACAGTGTGGGAAAACTTGACTGTCTGTCAAACTTGGCTGTCCAGAGGACAAAAACAGTTGGCTGTAGGATTGTGGAATACTTTTGGCAGACTCCCTACAAATCCTATATGGCTGTGTCCACACGGGATGTAACATTTAGATTAATTGACTAATCAAATAGTCGATGCAATTTGCATCGACTCTTCAATTAGTCAATAAAAGCGCTTCCCCCTTTGAAGTGTAGCAACAGCCGCAGGGCTGTTATTACACTTAAAAGGTGAAAGCGTTGCAGGGAGCCGAGGCATTTCAAATTGGCAGTACTGCATGGAGCCTAGGGTTAGCGGAGGAGTCCCCAGCTGACCCTGGGCTGCACAGTATTTCGAAGCAGCAGCACCTGGGCTTCATGTGGCACTGCCGCTTTGAAGCACCTCCTCCTTCCCTCCCACCCCTTGCTGCCTCTTTCTGATAGGCGACTAACGTGTCGTCTAACTGATAAGCATTTGCTTATCGTATAGTCGACTAATCCTTCACGTCCCTAATCCACACTGCAAAGTAACAGAGCTTGAACTTGAGATCCAGTAGATATAGTATACTTGGATTTTCAGAAAGCCTTTGACAAGGTCCCTCACCAAAGGCTCTTGTGTAAATTACATGGCCATGGGATAAGAGGGAAGGTCCTTTCTTGGATTGAGAACTGGTTAAAAGATAGGAAACAGAGTAGGAATAAATGGTAAATTTTCAGATTGGAGAGGGGTAACTAGTGGTGTACCCCAAGGGTCAGTCCTGGGACCAATCCTTTTCAACTTATTTATAAATGATCTGGAGAAAGGGGTAAGCAGTGAGGTAGTAAAGTTTGCAGATGATACCAAACTGTTTAGGATAGTCAAGACAGAAGCAGACTGTGAGGGACTCCAAGAAGATCTCACCAAACTGAGTGATTGGGCAACAAAATGGCAAATGAAATTTAATGTGGATAAGTGTAAAGTAATGCACCTCGGGAAAAATAACCCCAACTATACGTACAGTATGATGGGGGCTAATTTGGCTACGACAAATCAGGAAAGAGATCTTGGAGTTATCGTGGACAGTTCTCTGAGAACTTTCATGCAGTGTGCAGCGGCGGTCAAAAAGGCAAATAGGATGCTAGGAATTATTAAGAAAGGGATAGAAAATAAGACCCAGAATATCTTACTGCCCCTGTATAAAACTATGGTACGCCCACATCTTGAATACTGTGTACAGATGTGGTCTCCTCACCTCAAAAAAGATATTTTGGCCTTGGAAAGGGTTCAGAAAAGGGCAACTAAAATGATTAGGGGTTTGGAACCGGTCCCATATGAGGAGAAGTTAAAGCGACTGGGACTTTTCAGCTTAGAAAAGAGGAGACTGAGGGGGGATATGATAGAGGTATATAAAATCATGAGTGGTGTGGAGGGGGCCGACAAAAGTTATTTATTAGTTCCCTAAATAGAAGAACTAGAGGACACCAAATGAAATTAATGGGTAGCAGATTTAAAACTAATAAAAGAAAGTTCTTCTTCACACAGTATGTAGTCAACCTGTGGAACTCCTTGCCAGAGGAGGCTGCGAAGGCTAGGACTATAATAGAATTTAAAGAGAAGCTAGGTAATTTCATGGAAGTTAGGTCCATAAAAGGCTATTAGCCAGGGGATAAAATGGTGTCCTTGGCCTCTGTTTGTCAGAGGCTGGAGAGGGATGGCAGGAGACAAATTGCTTGATCATTGTCTTCGGTCCACCCCTTCTGGGGCACCTGGTGCTGGCCACTGTCAGCAGACAGGCCACTGGGCTAGATGGACCTTTGGTCTGATCGAGTACGGCCGTTCTTATGTTCTTAACCCTGATTTCCAACTTAACTCAGACTCAAACCAACTCCCCCCAGGATCAAGCTTGGGGCCCAGGGTCAGTGTGATTTGGATGGAGATGGATAGAGAGGGGGAGTTAGGCTTGAGATTGAGTTCAAACCCTGTGCTTATATTGCAGTATAGTCATACCCACATTGCGCATAGAGACCATGGCAGCTGAATTCTGCTTTAACTTATCCTGGCTGTCAGAAACAAACTCTGAGCCCCGTAACCTGGGGAGTGAAAGCCGTTTGTAGCCCAGGCTCTGTAAGGGGACAGGAATGAAGCCAGGGGGCTTGTAGCTCTGAAATGTCTCAGGATGGATCTCTGTAGCCATCCCTTGCCTAGGCCACTCCCCTCTCCTTTCCTCTTTATTTTCTGACAGATGCAGGTGTTGCAAAGCTTCACTTGTATCCCGTTTTATATGAGAAGTGCAAGAGGTCATGATACTCTTTTTGGTATTTAAGGCTTTCTGTCATATGCAGGGAAAATCTTATATTCAGATCCTAATATTAGTTTAAAAAAAATCTGTGGGAAGGCTTCCCTAAGAGAGTGATTGCCAACCTCCAGAATATCAGACAGATACCACACCACAAATCAGAGGAATATATTTGCTGTAAGAAGATAAAGTTCTGACATTTTTTGTTTGTTTTGCCTGTCTTCTAGCTGTGCTTAACTCTGGGAAAAAGGGAGAGTTTCAGATTCCCCATTACACATTACAGGCTGCAGCCTCTTAGTTTTAACTTAAACTGACCCTGATTTCTGCTGTTTCACTATTCCACCTTGAGATTCTTGGTTATATCATTGCAATAAAATAATGCTCTTTATAATATTTTCCTCAGTAAATTACTATATTATTGATTTTTCCTGGCTGCAGCATCGATGCATATGTTCCAAAGAACTACCCAAACCAGAGCCATTTCAAGATGTTAATTGTGAGCAAATTAACAGTGCATTAATATAGCTTCCTTGAATTTAATATTTTATACACACCTGTCAGGACATATGAAAAAATATATTTTTGCAAAGTTGCAAATTTGAGAGCAACAAGTCACACTGGACTTTTCCAATGTCTATTGTAGATTTATAGAACTTAGTACACACTTGAGTGTGGTGTGTTTGAATGATGAAGACTAGCTAATATGTGCTCTTGTATTAAGTATCAGAGGGGTAGCCGTGTTAGTCTGAATCTTCAAAAGCGACAAAGAGCCCTGTGGCACCTTGTAGACTAACAGATTGATCGAAGCATAAGCTTTCATGGGCAAAGACCCACTTCATCAGATGTAGATGAAGTGGGTCTTTGCCCACGGAAGCTTAAGTTCCAATCAGTCTGTTAGTCTATAAGGTGCCACAGGACTCAGCGTTGCTCTTGTATTAACACAGTTTTATAGGTTACAGTATATCGAATAAGTTTGCTACATTACTTATATACTGAATATTTTTTCTTTAGCTTACACAGTTTGAACCAGCTGAGGAAATTAAACTTTTATATCAGTTTGGAAGCTATCTGGATTACATAGAAACGCCCAAAAAAGGTCATAGCAAAGTGAAAGGCAAATCCAAAAAGCATGGAAGGGAATGGAAGACACGGGAAACTGAAAAGAAAAATAAGCCTGATCTCTGCAATGGAAAGGGAAATGTGCATTTATGTGAAGAAAACACTGCTAATGATGTTAGTCTTAAAAAGAATAAACATACTACAGCAAAAAGTCATTTGGAATCAACAAAAAGAGATTTTTGCAAGAAGCAAAACTCTATTATCCCTTGGCCTTTTGTTGAAAAAAAAGCAAAGAAAATAAAGCGTCTTCAGGATAAAGTAGTAGTTGATGGTAATGAAGAGAACTCTAGAGAGGTAAATCACAAACAATATTATAAAAATTCTAGAACAGTGCAGAAGAGTAATACTCAGGGCAAACAAAAATGTCTCTGCCTTCCTTCATCACATAATTCTTTTGCAACTGAGAATGGTAAACATAATGAATTAAGTTGTAGAAACAGTTCATGGTCTCAGATGGCTTGCAACAGTGAAGGTCTTGATTCTACTGTGCACTATTTTAGTGGTGGAATCATAGCAGGTTTTAAAAAGCGTAGGAAATTGGATAAGGAAGTCCCTGTTGGCTGTTTTCTAGGCACCAACACTACTGAAATAAACAGCTGCACTAGTAGCACAGAGCCTCTTTTGTCATCTAGTCCAGCAGCTCTGGAGATTAAAACTTATGACTCAGAAGATGAATTCAATGTGGAAACCCTGAGGGATAAGGCAGCTTCTCATATGAACTCAAAAACTGAAGCAATATGCAGCAGCGTTGATCTTAGTCAAGAGCTTTTTATAACTCAGAAGTCTTTTTTACCAGTGCAGATTCCCAATAATGGCAATACCTACTTATCCCTTTACAGTCAAAGCCATGCTAAAGATGCCAGTGTAGAAAGAAGTTTTAAACAAAGAAACTCTACAGATACTTTGGAACTTTGTCAGATGTCTTTGAACAGAGAAACATGTGATGAATGCAGTGAATTTTCTCAATGCGGTTTGACACCAAGTAGGGGTAGAAAGTCATCAACGAGAGAGTGTGCAATTCAGACAGAAGACTTTTTCAGCTCTCCAGCACTTGCTTCCTCTTTAATAATGAAAGAGAGATTTACAAATTGCCATGAACAACCACTGGACCTCAGTTTGCCTTACCGAATTAGATCAAGTGTTGAGAATGCAGGAAGATTGTCCTTCAAGGGTGCAGGTGATGGTGTTTATGTATCTTCCAAACACACATTAGAGCCTGTGTGTCATATAGAAAATGATCCTGCTGGTCCAGTGTTTGAGGAGGAAAGGGAAAATCATGTGTTCGCCCAATCTCAAAAATCAGATGAGGTGAAATACATTCAGATGCTACTTAATTCATCCTATTTCTTTAAAGTGAAAGGTGATTCAGATAATATAGTTTCTGGAACACAGTTAGTGAAGCCAAAGTTAGGAAACAAAAAAAAAAAGAATAGCTGTAGAAAGAACAAGACAGGAGAAATTCTAGCTGAGAAGGGTATTAGTGCTACATAGGTGAATAAATAAATAGTGTCTGTATAGACACATTCATTATATTTTCTCAAAATGATTTTTCATTTAAAAACTGCTTTATTCAATGATAGTAGGCTGAAGGGAAAGGAATATACTTCAAATTATAGCGATAAAGTTTTAATTTATTCAGTTCAGCATTCACACTGGGCCTTTCCTCACAATATGACCATGTCTAGACTACATCCCTCTTTCAAAAGTGGGATGTAAATTAGACAGATCGAAATTGCAAATGAGGCCAGGATTTAAATTTCCCATGCTTCAATTGCATAATGGCGGCCGCGCATTCTTTAGTAAAAGGGCTTTTCAAAAGTAAAACCGCCATCTAGACAGGGTTTTTTCAGAAAAAAACCCCCAAAACCTTTTTTGAAGGATCACGTACTCCTGAGGAGAAAGAACCCCATCTAGATGGTGGTTTTACTTTCGAAAAGCCCTTTTTCAAAAGAATGCGTGGCTGCCTTTATGCAAATGAAGCATGGGAAATTTAAATCCCGACTTCATTTGCAATTTCTATATGTCTAATTACATCCCTCTTTCTAAAGAGGGATGTAATCTAGACATGTCCTATCTTACATATATACCATCTGTGCTCTTTTATCTATTTTCACCTTTGATATGTGAAGCTACACTCATGTAGCTTTAACTTTAGACCAAGTAATCCTGAGTATTACATATGTTGTGAGAACTTCCCATAAAATGTTTAAAGTGAATAGTTTAATAAGATCCTCAGATGAAACATATGCTACTGAGTTACTCTGTTGTTCTATGTTAGGGTTAGCTATAGTTTCAGTTAATTTTTGTAATTCAAAAGAAAGTTGTTTTATTTTCCCAAAATTTATACTGCATAATTCAACTAAATAGGGAAGGTATTTAATCAGATATTACAAGAAAAAATATTAATGACTCAGCATTTTCACAGCTCTGCAAAAATGTCACAACTCAGTATTTTAATGAGTCAACAAAAAGCCATGGTCCTGAATTTTCAGGACTCAGCAAAAAACATTGCTCAGCACAAACATTTCACTCTTTGCAGTTTCATGACTCAGCAAATAAATTCCTGACTTTGGGTTAAGGTGAGAGTGAGGGGTTAGGGTTAGGTAATCTTTTTGTTGTTGTTGTTTGTTTCCCTTTTCTAAAAATAAATGAAAAGATTGGAACTATCTAGAAATGTGCAAATTACTGGTTGTTCTGGGTTACCTCAATCAAATGCAGAACCGTTCAGATTTTTTTGGTGTCTGCTTGACTCCAGATTTGGTGTTTACAGATAAACCTGCAGGCTTGAGAGCATGAGAAATAAACATTGTTTTAATAATTAAAACATATGTAATAGTCCTCCAGATAACAGAGGTGTTAGGAAAAATTGTTCAGTGTGTTAATTCTTCATACTTACTTGGTAGATTTTATATTTTTACCTTATTCATACGTATGCTATAATAGTTAAATATAAAATTGTATAGTATTTTGAAATTAAATATTGTCTTTCATTAAAACAGCTATTCTTTATTGTGACTGTAGAAGATTATATTTTTGAAGGTTTTAAAAAAAGCATGCTAAATTTTAAAATTCAGAATTTATATACAGGAAACATTCTCCACTGTCCTTTACCCCAGAACCTGACCCATTTGATGTGTCTTTACAAACATTATTTAATATTTGTAGATAAAGTGTTGAAATACTATAGAGAGTTTCCTGAAAAAATGAGTACAGGATCTTTCGAAAAAGGATTTTATTTTTGATTGATCCCCATCTAAACAGCCGTTTTACTTTAGAAAAGCCCCGCTTTGAAAAAAAACATGGCTGCCATTGTGCAAATGAAGCATGGGAAATTTAAATCCTGGCTTCATTTGCAATTTCGAAGTGTCTAATTTACATCCCTTTTCTCGAAAAGGGGATGTAGTTTAGACACAGCCTAAGAGTGAGTTTGAGAGTAACATGTGGGATCAGATCAGTAACAACAGAGAGGGATATAGTTTCACATCGTTATTGCTGCAACTTAACACAGTTTTCTCAAGATCATTCCAATTCTAGTGTACTGCCCGCACGTATAGACAAGGTTGGAACCAATCCTGTAACCAGGCCATGCTATAAACCCCCATTGACTGCAAACTGTCTCCTTGTAGCCTCCAATGAGGCGGCTTACACTATTCCTGTGAATTGCAGGTGCATTTTCCTATATAGATTTTATTATTAATTGTTAGCTCTCAAGCAAATTAAAGGTATTGAATATCAACTAAAAATGGAGTGTTTGTTAGGTGTCGAAATAAGGGGCCTCCAGGAAATCCTATGACGTGCCCTGATGGCCATTCTGCCCACACTCCTCAGGACTCTATAGTTCTTCTTCGAGGATGTCCCCCGGGTGCTCCACTATGGGTACTGGGCTTGCCCCGGCACTGCAGACGAAGCTTGTGAGAAGCAGTGTTCGGCCGGACCACGCATGTGCCACGGGGCTCGTGGCTTTCATGCTCTTTTCTCTGGCATGCGGTCTGGCCTCCCGCCAGTTCCTCTAGACTGCCTCAGGCTGCAGATGCTTGGAACCGCGCTCCTCAACACACTTGGTGAACTAGACTTCCTCTAGTTGCCCCTTGTATATATTTCTACCCTTCATTTCCCTCTTATTCTCCTCATTTCTTAAAAAAAACCAAAAAAAACGAAAGGAAGAAGAGAGACTTATAACACTGCTTTATCTTCCGCAGCTCAGCTGTTCTCCCATCCCACTCCTTGTACATAGTTGCGTCCCTTAAAAAAAAAAAGAAAGAGAAGAAAACAGAAACTAACATAATAATAAGACAAATACAGATATAAGAATGAACAGCAACCAGAGAGTTAGATGTTCTCTCTGTGACTACACACAAGAACTGCCTCAGAGCAACCGGTAACATGTCAGTAGCTACCGGATTCAAAAAATGCAGCTCTTGCTGGGAGGCAATGCTGGCCTCCGATGGCCACTCAGAGTGTATCCGTTGGCTGGGGGAATCTCACGTCCCCTGGAAATGTGCCCACTGCAGCAAACTCACTTCCAGGGCTAGAAAGAGGGAGAGGCGCCTCCGAATGCTCCTCTTTGATAAAGCCCTGCAGCTGCAATACACTGATGACGAGGAATAGCCCCCCAAATGACGGGCTTCATCCCCCACTACGGGGCTGTGTCTAGACTGGCAAGTTTTTCTGCAAAAGCAGGTGCTTTTGCGAAAAAACTTGCCAGCTATCTACACTGGCCGCTTGAATTTCCGCAAGAACAGTGACGATCTCATGTAAGAAATCAGTGCTTCTTGCGGAAATACTATGCTGCTCCCGTTCAGGCAAAAGTCCTTTTGCGCAAAAGCTTTTGCACAAAAGGGCCAGTGTAGACAGCTCAGATTTGTTTTGCGCAAAAAAGCCCCAATCGCGAAAATGGCGATCGGGGCTTTTTTGCAGAAAAGCGCGTCTAGATTGGCACGGACGCTTTTCCACAAAAAGTGCTTTTGCGGAAAAGCATCCGTGCCAATCTAGACACTCTTTTCCACAAATGCTTTTAACGAAAAACTTTTCCGTTAAAAGCATTTGTGGAAAATCATTCCAGTCTGGACATAGCCCGGGTGTTCAGAAAAAGCCTAGACTCTCCCCTACCAGATCACTGCTGACTGCCTTACATGGCAGGGAGAGTCAGGCGGACAGACCGGGGACGTCTGGCACCGCAAAGCCACATCCCCCTACCTCAAGGCGCACAAGCCGAAGTGGCCACGGGAGCCTGTACAAACAGTGGCACCCCAGGCAGCGCTGCCTCAGCCTCTTTCTCTGCCGCCAGCACCAAGCACTGAGCCATCAGCGAGGGCTCCCTCGGAGCCAAATATTACGGCGCTGGAACCCACACCACTCCTGAGCCACTGTGTGGTGCTGGAGCGTACAGTGCTGACCCGACTTACCACCGGCACAGCACCGATCGCTGCGGTCTCTGAGCCACCAGCACCGAGCAGCACAGTGCCGGCTAGTGCTTCAGCACACGCCTCAAAACCAGGAGCTCTGAGTCCCTCTCCTCTGGTCTCTCCGCACCGGAGCTGCTCTTGCTTCCTTCTCTTCTCCCCATGCCTCTTCCAGACTGCCATCCCCATTCTTGGCTCCTGGACCCTCTCACCAGAGATGTCACTTCAGGGAGCTCTCTGCGTCTCCTGCTTCTTCCAGGGCATCAGACATCTGTTCCTGTTCACCTTACTCTCCACACCATTATCGATATCGTGCTTGTTCTCACTATCACAACAGACGCTCACCGCGACACAGTACATACCACCTTAGCGACTGCTACTCCCGAGATTCTCGCAGCAGGTATTCCTACCAATCACGATCCGCCTACGACAATGTCTCACCCAGGCACTCTCCAACTCGGGTTTCCCTCACTCCTCTGCAACATTCAGCGTCACCATATCATCCCCCATCGGAATTGGTGCACATCACCTTCGCGGGCCAGCCAGCAGGGACCTCTATACCAGACTTGTACCCACCAGACGAGGCAGTCATGCCAGGTGAGGGCTCTCCACCGGATGACCTCCGTCAATTTCAGGAGTTGTTTAAATGAGTAGCAATCATGCAGGAGATACCGTTGCAGGAACTCAAGGACAAGCAACACAAGCTTTTCAGAAATCTCCAGCCACAAAACAGGTCGTGCCTGGCCATTCCCTTTGATGAGGGCATCCTGGAAATTGCTGATGAAATATGGCATGCTCCGGCATTGGCTCTTCCAACTAACAAATGGGCCGACCGGAAATATTTTGTGCCCCCAAAGGGCATGGAATTCCTCTTTGCCCATCCGCAACCTAATTCTTTAGTTGTCGACACAACCCAACAGAGGGCTAGAGACCTACACCTTAAATAACAGGGTTCCGACAAGGATATAAAGAGACTAGACCTTCTAGGCAGGAAGGTCTACACATCAGCAACGCTACTCCTTAGAATCGCCCATTACTTGGCGCACCTATCTAACCATACCTTTGACACCTTTTCACGCCTCACCCTCCTCGTGAATCACCTTCCGTATTCAAAGAAATCTATCCTGAAATCAGTAATCCAAGAGGGCTACACATCAGCAAGAACGTCCCTCCAAATGGCCATGGACATCACTGACACTGCCGCACGCTCTACCGCCACCGCCATCTTTATGTGGAGAGCCTTTTACCTTCAAGCGGCAGGAGTTCCAAAGGAGTTGCAGGCCAGAGTTGAGGACTTACCCTTCAACAAAGACAAGCTTTTCGCAGAGAACACTGACACAATCTTACACTCCTCTAAGGACTCCCGAATAACCCTGCAAACACTGGGGATGTACACCCCCCCGTTCAGGAGGCGCCAGTATTCCCCATACCAACGCAGATACGACTACTCCTACATTAGACACCAGTGGCAGCAGCAACATCAGCAGCAGAGGTCCTTTGTCAACCAGTGCTCACACCAGAGGCCCCAGTGATGCCGAAACCCATACGGCGTCCCAACAAACATGCCTCCCAACAACAAGCAACAGGTTTGATGCCTTGGTCGGGGGCGAGCAAACAGTCACAGACAGCACCATGAATCATCCAACCCAACTCTTTCACCACCGGTTGAGGCTCTTTTTCCACCAGTGGGCCAGAATCACCATGGACAGATGGGTCCTCAAAATTGTCCAAACTGGCTACCCTATTCCCTTCACATTCATTCCACCCACCACCCCTCCCACCCCATCCCTTTTCAGGGATCCCCCTCACGAAGCCCTCCTCCGAGCAGAAGTCGACCGCCTTCTTTCTCTGGGTGCCATAGAGTCAATCCCAAACAAGTTCAGGAACAGGTGCTTCTACTCACATTACTTCCTCACCCAGAAAAGGTCCGGAGGTTGGCGTCCCATCATAGGCCTCCACCATTTGAACAAAAACCTCAGAAAACAACAATTCAAAATGACCACCTTAGCTGCCATAATCCCTATGTTAGATCCACAAGACTGGTGTCAAAGTCAGACAGGACTCACAGATTTGTCAGACCACTCTGTTTATTAGCAAAGCCTCTCTGCTAAATGCACCCAGAAAATGTGAGTGCCACATAAGGTTCAAACGCCTTGATTTATACAGTCAAAAGAAAGCCAAGTTAACAGGATTAAAAGAAAGGCAAAATGTCACATGATTAGTGTGAGGCTAGTCAAGTATCTTCATTTCCACATCAAGCACACAGCAATCTCCTGTCCATATCTCCCTGGTTATCTCAATTACTTTTTGCCTAACACCTTATGTTCCTGTTCCTATTATCTCAGGCCCACCTGGCTAACACTCTGATCTGCATACCTACAAACAACATTAACATACATTTTCTTCTCCCTATTCAGAGACAAACAGTATTCCTTCAACTTATTCAATTATTACAGCATAATTCATCTTTCTCTTACAATATAATTCTTTCTACTTTCACACTGGTTTGCCGCCCTCGACCTCCAGGACGCCTATTTCCACGTCCCTATCCATCCAGCCCACAGGAGGTTCTTACGCTTTGCCGGGGCAAAGGACCACTTCCAATACAAAGTCCTTCCCTTCTGGCTATCGTCAGCCCCCAGAGTATTTTCAAAGGTCCTATCGGTAGTCACGGCCTTCCGACGACGACAAGGGGTACTCATCTTCCCATACCTGAACAATTGCCTACTCAAGGGTCTTTCTGCACTCGAGGTTTCTCAGATGCTTCAGATCACTAGGCAAGTCTTTCAATCGCTTGGACTCCTCAATGAGCAAAAGTCAGTTTTGCACCCCACAAAGAACATCAAGTTCATAAGGGCCTGCCTGGACTCACTCGCCGGCAGAGCCTTCCTGCCCCTACAAAGTTTTCAGACCATCCAGTACCTCATTCACACCATCACCGTCAGTCCCACCATCTCACTTATGACATGTCTGAGATTGATGGGCCACATGGCCACCACAACATACGTGGTCAAACACGCCAGACTACACCTGGCGCACTTCAATACTGGCTGACACTTGTATATGACCACACCAGATATGACCTCCACAGACCGGTAACGCCTCTACCTGCCATTACCCGATCACTTCTGTGGTGGACCAGCCACAAGAATCTTCTATCAGGGGTACCTTTCCATCAACAAGAACCCCTCCACCAAATCACAACAGACGCCTCTCTGTTAGGCTCAGGAGCTCACATGGGCTCCCTCTCAGTGCAGGGCCAGTGGTCCCCACGAGAATCACGTCTACACATAAACCTTTTAGAATTACGTGCCATTTTCAATGCATGCAAGTCCCTCCTCATCCACATTCAGAACACCACGGTGAGGATACTCACGGACAACGTCATGGCCATGTATTATGTGAATCATCAGGGCGGCTCTCGCTCCTGTTCCTTATGCACGGAAGCTATCCACTTCTGGAACTGGTGCATTCACCACGGAATAACACCTACGGCATCCTGCTTACCTGGCACCACAAACGTGATTGCAGACTTCCTAAGCAGGCACTTCGATGTGAAACATGAATGGGAAATGCACGATGGTGTCCTACTCGAGCTCTTCTGACGCTGGGGAACTCCCCGAGTGGACCTCTTCACAACCCCTGGCAATACGAAATGCCACAAGTACTGCCTTGGCCACGCATCCCTGGGGGACACCTTTCTCATTACCTGGTGCAGACCCCTCCTCTATGCCTTCTCCCCCATACCGCTGATCCCCAGAGTTCTCCAGAAGGCAAACAAAGCAACGCTAATCCTCATAGCACCGGATTGGCCTCACCAACATTGGTTCCCCTTCCTCCATTGTCTGTCCGCATGTGCACCGATCCACCTGCCGGCCCTTCCGAACCTCCTGACCCAGGACCAAGGGCGCATGAAACCCCCTCAGATACACACCCTGAACCTAACAGCATGGTTCCTAACTGGTTGACCCCATTCAAATCCCTCTGCTTGGCCCCAGTCCAATACATCCTTATGCACAGTAGATGACAAGCCATGAGAAAAACTTACCTTCATAAGTGGCGCAGATGCACCATGAACCACCACAATCCGGCACGTCCGTCGATCCCCTCCGTACTGGACTATGTGATGCACCTAAAAGACACAGGACTCACATTACCGTCCATCAGGGTACACTTGGAAGCAATCTCAGCCTTTACACCATCAATAGACAGCGTTTCCGTCTTCGCCCATCCTACTACTAAGAGATTTCTCAAGAGCCTCACAAACATGGCCCCACCGCATGACCCAGCACCACCTGTGTGGAACCTGGATGTAGTCCTCGATGCCCTAATGAGGCCACTGTTCGAGCCTCTGGCGGCCACACCCTTACATCTCCTCACTATGAAAACTAATTTCTTACTTACCATAACATCGGCACGCAGGGTGGGTGAGCTTTCCGCCATGATGGCTATACCACCATATGCAGTTTTCCGAAATGATGGGGGAGTGTTGAGACTACGCCCAAAATTCATACCCAAAATCATCTCCCACTTTCATGTCAATGAACCAGTAATCCTACCAACTTTTTTCCCGAAGCCCCATGCCTCACCATGAGAAGAGGCCCTACACTCCCTGGACACCCGTAGGGCCTTAGCATTTTACATAGACCACACTAAACCCTTTAGACGTACGGACCATTTATTTGTCTCCCTGGCACATAGGTCCAAGGGCCAACGCTTATCTTCCCAGAGGATTTCGAATCTTATAACCTCCTGCATAACAGTCTTATGCAGCAGAACGCTTACCCCTCCCCACCTAACCACATGCCTTCTCCACCAGGGCAGTGGCGACCTTGACAGCATTCCATAAAAGAGTATCCCTTAAGGATATTTGCAGGACGGCCACCTGGTCGTCACAAGACCTTTGCCAAACACTACTCTATGTCTCTAGGCATTCGCTCAGATGGGACAGTGGTGACTGCAGTGCTCTCCACAGCTGATAAATAGGGACTCCTCGGCCCTCCTTCCATTCTGGCGACCACTGCTACACAGTCACCCATAGTGGAGCACCCGCGGGAACATCCTCGAAGAAGAAAGCGAAGTTACTCACCTTCAGTGCAGTAACTGTTGTTCTTCGAGATGGTGTCCCCGTGGGTGCTCCACTCCCTGCCCTCCTCCCTGCTTCGGAGTCCTCTCTCTCTCTTGTGTCTTACAGACTCTGAGGCGATCTCAAGGAACTGGTGGGAGGCCGGACTGTGCACCAGAGAAAAGAGCGTGAAAGCCGCGATCCCCGCGGCACATGCGCGGTCCTGCCGAACACTGCTTCTCACAAGCTTCCGTCTGTGGCGCCGGGGCAAGCCCAGCACCCATAATGGAGCACCCGCAGGGACAACATCTCGAAGAACGACAGTTACTGCACCGAAGGTGAGTAACTTCACTTTCCTCTTCCCCTGCAGTTCTAAAAGCTGCAGACACAGGGGAAAGGGCTTGTGGCAGGAAGCTGGCCCTCATAGCCTCCAGCCACACCACAGCTTCCACTACACATTGTCTGGCTAGTTTGTCAGACCCTCAAGCCCCGCAAGAGCTCCCTGCCCATCCAAGGGAGCACGCACAGGGCTCCCAGGAACCTGACAGGCACCACAAAAGGCATGCGCTGTCTGGGATAGAGATCCTGGCCCTCCTCGAGATGTGGGGTGATGAGAACCTCTAGGATCTCTGCTGCAGACGGTGCAGCACCAATATCTATGGCTGGATGGCTGATAGCCTGGCCACCCAGGGCCTTACCCAGACCCAGGAGCAGGTCCGGCACAAGGTCAGAGAGCTCCAGCAGGCCTACGCCAGGGTGAGGAATCTCAGTTCATGCTCCAGGACAGAACCCTACTCCTGCCTCTATTTTGAAGACCTGCACCAGCCCCTGAGGGGTTGTGCAGCCCCTTCCCCACACATGGTGGTGAACTCAGGGCTGGAGATGCCCATCATCACCTGTCTGGGGGTCAGAGCCGGGGATGAGGAGGAGAACCCTTCATGACAACCATCACGCTGGAGCCGGTCCCTATGGCCTACATGTATCCCAGGCATCCTCTGAGGCTGGGAAAGGATCATCAGGTGAGTGGTTTTAGTTTTCTCTCACACACAGAGTGAGGGTGGTGGGCGCTGAGGGGCTGTAGTGTGATCGTCTCTCGGCCTGAGCATTTTGCTGCAGTCTGTGCATGTGGATGCATATGTAGCGCCAGTCTGCACCATACAGCCCCAGGATGCAGCACTGGAGCACCCCTGGGCTCCTGCTCATGGGCTCTGGGGAGGCCACCCACATTTCTGAGCCCTGAGGGTGGGACACCCTCTCACCAGGAGCCACCAGTAGAAGGAGGCAGGGGACCCGCACACGCTCTGGAGTGCCACACGTGGCACACGGGCATGCCTGCATGCTCCAGGCAGCATCTGTTGCCAGGGATAGCCCTGCCAGGCACAGGTGTGTCTGCTGCTCACAACCCCCTACCCCACTTCACCCCTGCGTCCCCAGTGGCCAGGGATACAAGGTCTCTCCCCTTGGGATGCCACCACTGCCAGAGCCAGTGTGTGCGCAGCACTGATGGAAGCCCAGCCAGCTCAAGGCCCCCTCCCAGCCATTGGATCCCACTGTGGCCAGCAATTTCCCATGCCTTCTTATCAATGGGACATGGGGAGGGGAGCAGGAAGCAAGGTCCCCATGGGATGTCTGGGTCCCTGTCAGAAAGGTCCCTCTGTCCAGGCCACACATGGCCTTGCTCTCTGCAGGAAAGAGAGGTGTGGGGTGTCATGGCTTCTTCTCCACATTGGCATGATAAATGCAGAAGTGGGGGCCTGCAAAAGTACCCCAAAACCTTATATTTCCAGGCTCTGGTATAAAACTTCCTCCCCAAAATCTTAAAAATCTAGATTTTGGGGATAAAATCTGCTACCACCACCCAAGTAATGATAAGAAAAAACGGGAGAGATCACTTGGGAAACCTCACCCCTAAAGTAAAAACCAGGACACAAAAATTAACCAATACCAGGTTAATAAAAGAAAAGAGAAAGAACTTTTATTATCACCACAATATTCCTGTTGCAAGCATAATGACTAGATGGAAAAGTCACAAATTAATATACTCATGGGGGGGGGGGGACCCTACCATGGGCCAGGACTTAATTCTTATTGGCTGACTCTACCTGGCTTAGGTAAGGGACATAGTTAACCCCTTAATCCCCAGGCTTCTGGCTAACCCTCATGATCATGACAGGAGGGAAGGGAGGTGTCATTGAAGGAAAGACAGACAGGCAAGGCCCAGGCCCCTAGTAGGGAGGCCCTGGGGAGAGTGTCATTGGTGTCCTTGTGAGAAACTCTCCCTCAGGGCCTCCCGGATGTGCTCCCCCACCTGATGGGCCTGGCGGATGGCAGCTGTGCACAGCTGCTCAAAGGCCCCTTCCCCCCAGCTGGCCTCTGCCACCAACCCTGACAGGAAGGCCTTCCCCTTCCTCTCCAGGATGTTGTGGAGCACACAGCATGCAGACACCACCTGGGGGATGTTCTGCTCCCCCACATCCAGGTGGGCCAGGAAGCACCTGAATCTTGCCTTGAGATGCCCAAAGTCACACTCTGCATGCATGCAGGCCATGCCCAGGTGAGCACTGAAGTGGTCCTTGCTGAGGTCAAGGTGTCCAGTATGGCTTCATTAGCCACACCATGAGGAGGTAGGCCGCATCCCCCATAATGCACAGAGGCATCTCCACATCCCTGACCTTGATGCTGCACTTGGGGAAGAAAGTTCCAGTCTCCACCTTCTGGAAGGTGCTGGAGTTTCTGAACATACAGGCATCATGCACCTTCCACAACCAGCCAATGGAGATGTCCGAAAACTGGTCGTGGTGGTCGACCAGGGTCTGCAGGACCATTAAAAAGTATCCCTTCTGATTGATATACTGAGATGTCCAATGGTTAGGACCCTGGATGGGGATGTGGGTGCCATCAATAGCCCCCCCCCACACACACAGCTGGGGAAGCCCAGGGCGGCAAAGCTGGTGATGATGGGGTCCACGTCACCAATGTTGGATGACCCTGTGCAGCAGGATGGTGTTGATGGCCCTCACCACTTGCAGGAGACAAACAAAACAGAGAATCAAAGGAGTGCCAGAGCTCCTGGGAGGTTCCTTCCCCCTCTCCCCTTACAAACACCCTAGGAGCTATCTAGTATGTAGCCCCCTGCCCAGCAGGGCTGTGTGAGGGCAGGACTGCAGAACCACCTTTGGGTGGGGCTTCCCTTGCCACTCCTCCTACCGCTGAACTCCTAAGCCCCCTTTCTCTAAGGTTCCCCTTTCCAGTACATCCCCGACAGCGCCATACCTTCATGACAAGGGCCCAACAGTCAAGTTCCCCACCCCAAACTGGTTTCTGAGGGTACGTCTACACTACAGCGCTAATTCGAACTAACTTAGTTCAAATTAGTTAATTCGAACTAAGCTAATTCGAACTAACGCATCTAGAACTAAAAACTAGTTCGAATTAGCGTTTTGCTAATTCAAACTAGCGTGTCCACACTGATTGGACGCAGGGGGGCATTTAAGGGCAGCTGAAACCGGTTCTGGCAGGGCATCAGGTCAGTAGTTGCTTTGTGTGGCTGCTGTCTGAGACTATCTGAGGCTCGAGCTTAAAGGGACCCTCCTGGACAGCCGGTTCTCAGCTTTTCCTGCTTGCTTGCCAACCTCGCCGAGGGACAGCAAAGCGTTGGTCTCTGTGCCCGTCTGTGTCGGTGCTTCCCTTCGGGGGGGCCGCCGCAGGTGGCAACATGGAGCCATGGCTCGCCCTGCGCCTTCTGGTGCACGTTCTGGACTTGCTGCTGCAAGCCTGCCAGCAATGGCTCGAGGCTGCCTGGCACCACCTGGTGAACGTCAGCCCCCTGCCTCTCCGCCTGGCCGCCCTGGGGGCCGTGGAGGAGCCGCGGTGGCGCCCCGGCACCGGCGTGCCCTGCCGCGTCTGGTGTCTGGACACCAGCACGGACTGGTGGGACCGCATCGTCCTGGAGCGCTGGGAGGACCGACAGTGGACCCAGAACTTCAGGATGAGGAGGGACACCTTCCTGGAGCTCTGCGTGTGGCTCGCCCCTGCCCTGCGCAGAAGGGACACTCGCATGAGACCCGCCATCCCCCTCCAGAAGCGGGTGGCCATCGCCCTATGGAAGCTCTCCACGCCAGACAGCTACCGATCTGTCGGGAACCAGTTCGGCGTGGGGAGATCCACCGTCGGAGCGGTGCTCATGCAGGTATGGCACTCGTCAGCCACCGAGCCGGAGGGCAGGGGGGCTGTGAGGAGGGGATGGGCCACCCCAGGGACAAAGGGGGGGCGGGAGGAGGCGAAAGCGCCCCGCACCGGAGGGGTCGGGCAGTCCCGGCCGTACTACACGCCGCCAGGGAGGTTGCTTTCGGGAGTGGGGCGCGGGGCACTGCCAGGGCACGCATGCTCCCCCCCACCCGGGCGCCCCACTGATTGGCGCTTTGCTGTGTCTTTCTCCGCAGGTGGTCAAGGCCATCAACTGGGTGCTGCTCCGCAGGGTGGTCCGCCTCGCCGACCCGGACGCCGTCATCCGGGGATTCGGCGCCCTCGGCTTCCCCAACTGCGCGGGGGCCATTGACGGGACGCACATCCCCATCCGTGCCCGGGAACACCAGGCATCCCGGTACGTCAACAGAAAGGGGTACTTCTCCGTGATCCTGCAGGCCGTGTGTGACCTCCGGGGCCAGTTCACGGACATTAATGTGGGCTGGTCCGGCAAAGCACACGACGCCCGGGTGTACCACAACTCCTCCGTGTGCCAGCGGCTGCAGGCCGGGACCTTCTTCCCCGACCGCCACATCAGGGTCGGGGACGTGGACATGCCCGTGTGCCTGGTGGGGGATGCCGCCTACCCACTGCAGCCGTGGCTGATGAAGCCCTACACGGGGCACCTCAATCCCTCCCGCCAGGCCTTCAATGCCAGGCTGACCAGGGCCCGCATCGTGGTGGAGGGGGCCTTCGGGCGACTGAAAGCCCGCTTTCAATGCCTCCTCACCCGTCTGGACCTGGCCGAGCACAACATCCCTCCCGTGGTGGCGGCATGTTGTGTGCTCCACAATTTGTGTGAGCAAAAGGGGGAGGCTTTCCTGCCAGCCTGGATGGCTGAGGCTGACCACATGGCTGGACACTACAGTCAGCCCCGCACCGCCGCCATCCGGGAAGCCCAGCGGGGGGCCGTCCAGATCCGGGAAGCCCTGCGGGAGAGCTTCCAGGTGGAGGAGGAGGAGGACTGACCTCTCCCTGCATACCCCACTGGGGCCTTCTTCCACCCTACCCCCCTTCCCCTTTCCCCTCCCTATCTACTGTAAAATAAAGACACCTGTTTTTGAAACAAAAACGTCTGTTTATTTAACAACTGGGTGCAGGAAGGGAGGAATGAGGGTTGGAGAGGGGAGGGGGAAACCTGGGACGAGGGAGCTGGAAGGAGAGGGAAGGGAGGAAGGGAAAGGAAAGCTAAGGGGTGGGAGTCCGGCTGCCTCTCCCGTCTCGCCACACTGCGGGTCCGGGGGCGTCGGTGGGAAATGGTTGTGGGCGGGGCAGGAGGGACAGGGGGTGTAGAGGAAGCAGGAGCGGGAGCAGGAGGAGCAGGGGGAGCAAGAGAGGGAGCAGGGGGAGCAGCAGGAGGAGGAAATGGGAAGCAGTCGAGCAGGCTCTGGAGGTGACCTCGCAGGGCACGGCCCTGCTCCTCCAGAGCCTCCAGACTCCTCCGGCGCAGCCTCAGGTCCTCCTGGACCCAGTGGTCCTGGAGACGGAGCTGTCGATCCAGGAACCGGAGGTGCCGCCTCTGGTACTCCTCCTGGTTCCTCGCTGTCCTGCTTGCCCGGGCGCGGGCGGCTGCTGCAGGCGGGGTGGTGTGCCCTGCAGTCCTAGGTGCTGCAGTTGTAGTGCAACAAGACCAGCGGTCAATTACCCCAGGGGCCCAGGTGTGTGAAACCCAGCTCCCCTCTGCAAGGCCAGGGCCTCTGCAGGATCCCCAGCTGCTGCTCCGTGGTGGGCAAGGCCCAGGCGCACGGTCCCGGGGCTCCCTCTCGCCCCAGCCCCTCATGAACATAAGGGGAACATGATGGTACTCACAGGTGGACGCCTCCCCCGCCTCAGATAACGCAGGCGAGCGGCTCTGTGGGGTGCCTCGGGGGTCCCAGGTCCGGGCAGGCTGGTGGCAGGCTCCTGGCTCTCAGAGCCCTCCTCCTCCTCCTCCGTCTCCAGGAGCGAGCCCTCTGCCCCGGGGTCAATCACGTCCCGGGGGGCAGGGACGGCATGAGCCCCCAGGAGGCGGTCCAGGGCGGTGAAGTGCGGGCAGGCCTCTGGGTCAGCCCCTGGCTGGCAGGCCCGGGAGTAGGAATGAGGTGTACTGGTAGTTTGAATTAGAGAGCCTAATTCAAACTACCTACTCCATGCCGCGTGTAGCCGCAGGCACGGAGTCTGCACTAAGGGGGATTTAAAAATGGCAGCGCCCGGCAAGATGCAAATGAAGCCCAGGATATTTAAATCCCGGGCTTCATTTGCAACTTTGAATGCCTACATTAGCCACCCTAGTTCGAACTAGGGTGGCAGTGTAGACATACCCTGTCATATTCCTGCAGGGCCTGGGAGCATTCCCATGGGCAGCTCTGGCTCATAGCAGGGAATGCAGTGGTGTTCAAAAACATTTTCCAGAATAATGACCGATATTCCAGAAAAACAATACTTGTGTCCACACTGCTATTGCATTCTTTCGACAAAAAAGGAGTGTGTGGGAGAGGGAGTTCTTTTGAAAAAAGAGGCTTACAGGAAAAAACACAGGTGCCCTGGTGGCCACTCCATCCACACGCACCACAACTCTACAGTTCCTATCTCCTGCCAGCTCTGAGAATGACTAGGGCTCCCTTGACCCAGTCAGGGGCCAGAAAAGGCATGCGCCTTCATGGTCTGGGGTGGAGATCTTGGTCCTCCTAGAGGTGTGGGGTGATGAAGAGACCCTCTAGGATCTCCGCTCCCAATGGCTCAATGCCGTCATATACTACCCGATGGCCGAGGCTCTGGCCATGAGGGGCCACCACCCCAGGAGCCTCAAACAAGTAAAAACCAAGGTTAAAGAGCTATGCCAGGGCAAGGGAGTGCAGCTATCACTCCAGGGCAGGACCCCACTCTTGCCCCTACTACACTGAGCTTACCGTGACTGGCTAAGGATGTGAAGGATAACAAGAAAGGTTTCTACAGGCATGTTAACAAGAAGAAGGTGATCAGAGCAGTTGTGGGGCCCTTACTGGATGAAGGAGGTAACCTAGTGACAGATGATGTGGGAAAAGCTGAAGTACTCAGTGCTTTCTTTGCCTCTGTCTTCACAGAAAAGGTCAGCTCTCAGACTAATGCGCTAAGTGACACAAGATGGGATGAAGATGGACAGACGGTGGGTAAAGAACAGGTTAGGAACTATTTAGAAAAGCTAAACATACACAAATCCATGAGTCCAGACTTAATGCATCCGAGGGTACTGAGGGAGTTGGCAAATGTCATTGAGGAGCCTTTGGCCATTATATTTGAAAAGACATGGAGATCGGGAGAGATCCTGGATGATTGGAAAAAGGCAAATGTAGTGCCCATCTTCAAAAAAGGAAAGAAGGACGATCCAGGGAACTATAGGCCGGTCAGTCTTACCTCGGTTCCTGGAAAAATCATGGAAGGGAATCCTTAAGGAATCCATTTTGAGGCACTTGGAAGAGGGGAAAGTGATCAAGAATACTCAACACGGATTCACAAAGGGCAAGTCGTGCCTGACCAATCTGATTAGCTTCTATGATGAGGTAACTGGCTCTGTAGACATGGGAAAGTCAGTGGATGTGAAAAACCTTGACTTTAGCAAGGCTTTTGATACAGTCTCCCACGATATTCGTGCCAGCAAGTTAAGGGAATGTGGATTGGATAAATGGACAGTAAGATGGATAGAAAGCTGTCTGGAAGGTTGGGCTCAGCGGATAGTGATCAATGGCTTGATGTCAGGATGGCGGTCGGTTTCTAGCGGAGTGCCCCAAGGTTCAGTTGTAGGACCACTTTTGTTCAACATCTTTATTAATGACCTGGATAGGGGGATGGATTGCACCCTCAGCAAGTTTGCAGATGACACTAAGCTAGGGGGAGAGGTAGATACACTCTAGGGCAGAGATAGGATCCAGAGTGATTTAGACAAATTGGAGTTTTGGACTACAAGAAATCTGATGAGGTTCAATAAAGACAAGTGTAGCATCCTGCACTTGGGATGGAAGAATTCCAAGCATAGTTACAGGCTGGGGACCAACCAGCTAAGTAGTAGTTCTGCAGAAAAGGACCTGGGGGTTACAGTGGATGAGAAGCTGGATATGAGTCAATAGTGTGTCCTTGTAGCCAAGAAGGCTACTGGCATATTAGGTTGTATTAGGAGGAGCATTTCCAGCAGATCCAGAGATGTGATTATTCCCCTTTATTCGGCTCTTGTGAGGCCACATCTGGAGTATTGTGTCCACTTCTGGGCCCCCCATTACAAAAAGGATGTGGATGCATTGGAGAGGATCCAGCAGAGGGCAACGAAAATGATTAGGGGGCTGGAGCATATGACCTACAAGGAGAGACTGAGGGAGTTGGGTCTGTTTAGTCTGCAGAAGTGAAGAGTGAGGGGGGATTTGATAGCAGCCTTCAACTTCCTGAAGGGAGGTTCCAGAGAGGATGGAGAGAGGCTGTTCTCAGTAGTGACAGATGGCCAAACAAGGAGCAATGGGCTCAAGTTGTGGTGGGAGAGGTCCAGGTTGGATATTAGGAAAAACTATTTCCCTAGGAGGATGGTGAAGCACTGGAATGGGTTACCTAGGGAGGTGGTGGAGTCTCCATCCCTAGAGGTGTTTAAGTCTCGGCTTGACAAAGCCCTGGCTGGGTTGATTTAGTTGGGATTGGTCCTGCCTTGGGCAGGTGACTGGACTTGATGACCTTCTGAGATCTCTTCCAGCTCTATGGTTCTATGATTCTATGATCAGGTGAGTGCTCTCAGTTTTTCACACACACAGAGTGGGGGAAGCGGGCGCAGAGGGGATGGGGTGCAATCATGGCTTGGCCCTCTTAGCATTGACATCGTGCTGCAGTCCATGCACATGAAAGCATGTGCAGTGCCAGTCTGTGCCACACGGCCCAGGAGGCAGCCCTAGAGCACCCCCAGGCTCCTGCTTGCAGGCTCTAGGGATGCCAAACACATGTCTTACCACTGCTGGAAGCAGGCTGCAAACAAGAGCACGTGCACAGCTGCATGCACATTGAGGAGTGCCGCACATGGCACATGGGCATGCCTGCACACGTGAGGCACCACCTGCTCCCGCGGTCAGTGCTGCCATGCACAGATGTGTGTGTGGCCCCCATTGAAAGCCAGGCTGCTCCAGGCCTCTCTCTCACCTATGGGATCCCATTGTGGAAGGACACTTCCCTTGCCTGCTTGTCTGAGGAACAGGAGTTTGGGGGCAGAAAGCATGGTCCCCAGGGCACTTCAGGGCCCCTGTGAGGCTGGGTCCACTGTGCAGGCCACACATGGCATTGCTTCTGGGACATCACCGTCCTGTGGCCCAAGGCCTGTTGCTCACAGCTCACAGAGAGCATGGCCTCAGGGACAGTGTCTGCAAGAATGGCTGACCATGTCTCCCTCTTTATTCTCCACAGCAGCCAGCCGTTGCTGAGGGGCGATCACCGTCCAACCCTGGGGAGCCGTAGGCGTCGGAGGGTCCACGAGGACCTCATGAGAGAGCACATGGCCGTCCTGTGGGACATGCAACAGACCCTGGCCCAGAAGGTCTGGGAGGATGCTCAGTGGCGGACCCAAATGTGGGCTGAGCTGGTGCAGAAGGGCCAAAACATGTGTGACACCATCCGTGGGATGATGGCACCCCCACCTTCTGTCTCTGCTCCTCCCCCACTGCTCTCCCAGCCTCCCTGCCGTGCCTATGCCCTCTCCCCCGTCATGCCTGACCCTGCTGCAGTCCCCTTCCTGCCTATCCCGCTGTTGTCCCAGGCCCCACCCACCCCTAAGGTCACCGAGGTTCCCAGACCTGAGGCAACACTTCCAGCTGCACCATGCACCACTCCCAGCCCTGAGACCCCCTCCTCCCTGCCCCTATCCAGGTTCTGAGCCCCCCTCCTCCCCAGTTACTGTTATTGAAAAACAAAACTGTTATTTTTATTGACTGTATAGGGAAGGGAGGGATTGTTGTGGGAAAGGAATAAGCAGGCAAGGCACAGGCTCCTAGTGGGGAGTCCCTGGGGAAAGTTACTGGGGCCCTTCAGAGAAACTCTCCCTCAGGGTCTCCCAGATGCAAATCCCCACATGATGGGCCTTGCGGATGGTAGCTGTGCCATGCTTGAAGGCCCTTCCCTTCCAGCCGGCCTCTGCCCCCCACTCCAGCAGGAAGTCCTCCCCCTTCCTCTGCCCAATGTTGTAGAGAACACACTAGCCGAGATCACCTCGGGGATGTTGTGCTCCCCCATATTGCAGTGGGTCAGGAGGCACCTGAACCATGCCTTCAGGAGCCCAAAGGCACATTCCACCTGGATGCCGGCCCCTATTAGGCAGGCATTGAATCAGTCCCTGATGGGGTTCAGGTGGCCACAGCATGAGGGAATAGGCCACCTCACCCACGATGCACAGTGGCATTTGTACATCCCCAACCCGAAGGTCATGCTTAGGGAAGAAACTGCCAGCCTCCAGCTTCTCATAGAGGCTGGAATTTCTGAAAATGTGGGCATTGTGTGCCCTCTCTGACCACCTGACAAAAATGTCCATGAACTGCTCACGGTGGTTGACCATGGCCTGCAGCACCATGGAGAAATAGCCCTTGTGGTTTATGTATTGGGCGGCTCCATGTTGTAGTGCTCGGATGGGAATCTGGGTTCCATCTTTGGTCCCTCCACAGTTGGGGAAGATCAGGGCAGCAAATCTGGCCACAATGAGGTCCAGGTCTCCCAGCTGGATGACTCTGAGCAGCAGGATGGAGTTTATGGCCCTCACCACCTGCAGAAGGAGACAAAGAAACACATAAAACAGAGAATGAGAGGACCTACCTGATCCCTTTGGTGGTCCCCAAGTCTCTCCTTATTTCTCCTCTCAAACACGCTAGGAGCTACCCCCTATAAGTCCACCCCCCAACCAGGCTGTGTGAGGGTGGGACAACAGAACTCCTTGGGGACTAGGCTTCATAGGAATCATAGAATCCTAGGGCTGGAAGAGACCTTAGGAGGTCTTTGGGTCCAGTCCCCTGCCCAAAGCAGGACCAACCCCAACTAAATCATCCCAGCAAGGGCTTTTATCAAGCCAAGACTTAAAAATCTCTAGGGATGGAGATTCCACCTCCTCCCTAGGTAACCCATTCCAGGCTTCGTCTAGACTGGAGGCTTCTTTCAGAAGGTTTTCCAGAAGAGATTTTCTGAAAAGAAGTCTTCCAAAAGAGAATGTCCACACTGCCAAAGGTCATCAAAAAAGCAATCTGCTTTTTTGAAAGATAGCATCCACACTGAATGGATGCTCTCTCACATATAAGCTGTGATTACTATGGAGGAAGTGGTCACCGGGACACCTGTGCTTTTTCCTCTTTTCTCTCCTTTCAGAAAAAGGCTTCTTCCTCATAGAAAGAAGTTTACTAATGTTGGAAAACCCCCTCTGTTCTTTTGGTTTTTTTTTTAAAAGGACACAATTGCAGAGTGGATATAAGTGATTTTTTTTCGGAAAAAAGGCTGTTTTTCTGATAAAAACCATAGGCTACGTCTACACTGGCCCCTTTTCCGGAAGGGGCATGTAAATTTCACCAGTCGTCGGAGGGAGATCCGCGGGGGATTTAAATATCCCCCGCGGCATTTAAATAAAAATTTCCGCCGCTTTTTTCCGGCTTTTAAAAAAGCCGGAAAAGAGCGTCTACACTGGCCCCGATCCTCCGGAAAAAGCGCCCTTTTCCGGAGGGTCTTATTCCTACTTTGAAGTAGGAATAAGACCCTCCGGAAAAGGGCACTTTTTCCGGAGGATCGGGGCCAGTGTAGACGCTCTTTTCCGGCTTTTTTAAAAGCCGGAAAAAAGCGGCGGACATTTTTATTTAAATGCCGCGGGGGATATTTAAATCCCCCGCGGATTTCCCTCCGACGACTGGTGAAATTTACATGCCCCTTCCGGAAAAGGGGCCAGTGTAGACGTAGCCCTATAGTGTAGACATAGCCCCAGGGCTTCACCACCCGTCTACTGAAATAGTTTTTCCTAATATCCTAGCTAGTCCTCCCCCACTGTAACTTGAGACCACTGCTCCTTGTTCTGCCATCCATCACTACTGGGAACAGCCTCTCTCCATCCTCTTTGGAACTTCCCTTCAGGAAGTTGAAGGCTGCTATCAAATCCCCCATCACTTTTCTCTTCTGGAGACTAAATAAGCCCAAATCCCTCAGCCTCTCCACATAGGTCAAATGCTCCAGCACCCTAATCATTTTGCTTGCCCTCCTCTGGACCCTCTCCCATGCGTCTACATCCTTTCTATAGTGCGCAGCCCAGAATTTGACACAATATTCCAGATGTGGCCTCACTAGGGCCGAATAAAGGGGAATAATCACTTCTCTGGATCTGCTGGCAATGCTCCTCCTAATGCACCCTAATATGCCATTAGCCTTCTTGGCTACAAGTGCTCACTGTTGACTCATATCCAGCTTCTCATCCACTGCAATCCCCAGGTCCTTTTCTGCCAAACTGCTACTATTAGCCAGTTGGTCCCCAGCCTGTAACAATGCTTGGGATTCTTCCGTCCCAAGTGCAGGACTCTACACTTGTCCTTGTTGAACCTCATCAGATTTCTTTTGGCCCAATCCTCTAATCTGTCTAGGTCACTCTGGACCCTATCCCTGCCCTCCAACATATCTATCTCTCCCCCTAGCTTAGTGTTATCTGCAAACTTGCTGAGGGGGCAATCCATCCTGTCATCCAGGTCATTAATGAAGATGTTGAATAAAACTGGCCCTAGAACTGTTCCTTTGGGCACTCCACTTGAAACCGACCACCAACCTGACATCGAGCCATTGATCGCTACCTGTTAGGCCTGACAGTCTAGCCAACTTTCTATCCACCTTAAAGTCCATTTATCCAATCCATACTTCCTTAACTTGCTGGCAAGAATATTGTGGGAGAACATATAAAAAGATTTGCTAAAGTCAAGATTTTCACATCCACCGACTTTCCCACATCCACAGAGCCAGTTACCTCATCATAGTAGCTTATCAGATTGGCCAGGCATGACTTGCCCTTTGTGAATCCATGTTGACTATTCCTGATCACTTTCCCCTCTTCCAAGTGTTTCAAAATGGATTCCTTGAGGCTCCCCTCCATGAGTTTTCCAGGGACTGAGATAAGGCTGACTGGTCTGTAGTTCCCTGGATTGTCATTCTCCCCTTTTTTGAAGATGGGCACTACATTTGCCTTTTTCCAATCATCCAGGATCTTTCCCGATCTCCACAAGTTTTCAAAGATAATGGCCAAAGGCTCTGCAGAGACATCTGCCAACTCCCTCAGTACCCTTGGATGCATTAAATCCGGACTCATGGATTTGTATTTGTCTAGCTGTTCTTTCTCCACTGACGGCTGCCCACCTCCTTCCCATACTGCGTTGCCTAGTGTAGTAGTTTGGGAGCTGACCTTGTCCATGAAGACAGAGGCAAAACCAGCATTAAATACTTCAACTTTTCCTATATTTGTCACCACGTTACCTCCCTCGTCTGAAGAAAGCCTCGTCTACCTCATCCACCTGATCTGGTGGTCTATAGCAGACACCAACCACAATGTCATGCTGTTGCTCCTGCTCTAAACTTAACCATAGACTCTCAACGGGCTTTTCTCCCTCTATATACTGGAGCTCCGAGCAATCATAGTGCTCTCTTACATACAATGCAACTCCTCCTCCTTTTCTCTCCTGCCTGTTCTTCCTGAACAGTTTATTACCCTTCCATGACAGTGCTCCAGTCATGTGAGTCATCCCACCAAGTCTCTGTTATTCCAATCAAATCATAGTTCTTTGACTGGGCCAGGGCTTCTAATTCTTCCTGTTTGTTTCCCAGGCTTCTTGCATTCATGTACAAACACCTTAGATAACCAGTTGACATGAGCGGCAGGTTTGCATAATTTTTGGTGGTGCCCCATTAGCCGCGTCCCCTGGCCCTCCCCTCTCCGTTAGCCATGCCTCTGGAGGTAACATGCTCGGGGCAAGATGGACACATGATCAGAAGTAAACGGTGTCATGTCACCCCTCTCAAAGGGCTTTTCCCACCATCCTCCTACCAACAGGGATTAGTTTGGCCCCCACCAAACCCCCCTCATGCAACTATCCTGCAGTTGCATTAACCCAATGTGTATGACATTAATGGGGGCAGAGAGGCTGGGGGAAGTGTTCCCTCTAAGGCTATGTCTTCACTCACGGCTTCTTGCGCAAGTACAGCCTTTCTTGCTCAAGAACCCACAGAGCATCCACACTGCCCGCCTGCTGTTGCGCAAGGAAATTTACATTATGGCGTGGTAAAAGAAGGCATCTTGCGCAAGAGCTACGCTCTTATCTAACAGATGTAAGCTCTCTTGCGCAAGAGGGCAATGTGGATGCTCAGCAGGGATTTCTTGTGCAAGAAACCCCTAAGGCTAAAATGGCTATTGGAGCTTTCTTGGGTAAGAGAGCATCCACACTGCCATGGATGCTCTTGTGCAAAAGCACAGCTCGCACATGGCAGTGTGGACGTGTTCTTCCACAAGACTTCTTGCATAAGAACTCTTGCGCAAGAAACCGCCAGTGTAGACATAGGCTAAGAGTTTCCCCCCATGAGCAAAATTAATTTTGTGTTGTGCACCAGTACTGAGTTCATGTGGCTTGTTTGGATGTGCCACTGTGGCACCCAAGTTATTAATAAATATTTTTAAACCTTTACCTTTTCTCTGCTGCCCTGTCTCCTCTCCTTATTCCATCATCTCCCCTGGTGCCTGCTGCCCCCCAACCCCTCACCCTCCTCTGCTGTCCTGACTCCTGCCCTTCTCACTGCCCTCAGCCCTCCTGCAACCTGCCCCCCTCCACCAGCCCTTCTCTCCCCCCTGTGCCCATTCCTCCAGGAGCCCCACTATGATCATGTGAACTATCCCTCCTCATCCCCTCTCCTAACACCTCCCTCTACACACCTGCCCTGCCTCTCTCCTCTGGTGCTGGTCCCTCCCCTGCAGGTCTCTACCCTTCTGCTTCACCCCCAGAATCCCCTAGCACCTTCTCTTACTCCTGCATCCTCCTGGTGCCTCGCCCTTCCCTCACTGCCCCGTCCCTTTTGCCCTCTTTTCCCTGATTCCCACTCTCTCACCACTCTCTGCCCCCGTTCCCTTGTAACTTTTTGTATTATGCATGAGGCATTGATGTTCTCTCCTAAAGCTATCTTTAGCCTATACCCTTAAATGGGGGCTTGAACATAAGTGAAAGTTCAATACTCTGCTTCTTCTCAGGACTCAGGATTGGGCACATCTTTGAATACTTTACAGCATAATCATGTTCTAATATCAGTTGTACTTGAAATCTCACGAATTACAAAAAGATCTTCTGAAAATGTTACAATTTATGATTAAATTAAATTATGTAATGATCAAATGAATGATTAAATGATCAAGTGATAATCATAACTATGATAGGTGAAGCCTGGAAGCTGTTGGAATCATTGCACTCCCTGACTATTCAGCTAGGTTGGCCTCTCTTTCAGGTGACCTCCGCCAGCCTCTCCATACCCTTTTATCACCCAACAGGACAGCAGGTGATGCCACACACCCAACTGAGTTAGTTGATTGCTCTATATAAGCCTGTCATGGATCAACTGTGGAAACACTAGCCAATTTTCAAGTTCCACAGCTTTTCACCTGACTAGAGTACAAACCCAGAATGATGCTGTTTGCACTGCACAGGGATCTGTACTGTATAAGCTCATTAATTAATCAATTCCCCTTCTCAATGTGGGGAGATAAACACAAAACAAGTTTATTAACTAGAGAAAGATACGTTTTAAATTATTATAAGTGATAACAGACTGAGCAAAGCAGATTGCCTAGTAAATAAACAAAAACATAAGCCAAGCTTATTATTCTAGATAGAGTTGAATCAGCAATATCTCACACAAACTAATGATACAATCAGGCTTGCAGATTCTTGAGGCACTTCCACATACACCTCCCATTCCAATGCTTTGTCTTCCAGAGTTTCTTTCGGGTGCTTCAGGTCCCAGGAAACTTCCTAGTACAGTGTTCTTGTGCTAGTGGGTTTCTTTGATGGGTGTTGAAGACAGCAGTTAATGCTGTTTGACTATTCCTTTTTTGTACCTGAGAGGCTAGTTATGGTGTTTCCAACATACATAGCAGAATTCATAACTTCACACACAGTGATGATACATACAATCCAACAGGATAGTAACATTTAAAAGACTTTTAGAATGATATCTCCTAAGGCATGCTTTTTACAAAACATACTTATATGAAGGTGTTGCTCGGGTGTTGCTCTGAAGCACAGAGTGTCATAGTAACTATTTCATATTTTTGAGTCCTTTCTTGCTGTTTTGTAAAAAAGTATGTTCATGCAAAATAAGCTGTCAAGATTTTTATAAAGTTACCCACCAGCATGGTCTCTTGCAACATGTGTTCAAAAGTGTAAAATACATATACATGCAATTTTGTGCAGGAAGGTATGAAGGTTGCATACAGGTATGCAGACCATATTTTCTGAACCAAAATTAGGGACACATTAGCTGTGCTCTCTGACTCCCATTAGCAACATCCTCTGGCCCCTGTTAGCCACACCCCCTGCCACAAAAAGTCCCACCCCTGGAGGTAACACTCCCGGGGTCAAGATGGACACATGACCAGAGAAGTAAAGGGTGTCGTGACTCCTCTAAAAACTCCTCCCACTGTCCTCTACCAATAGGGATGGTTTTGCCCCCCACAGGACTCCCCATGCAACTATCTTGTATTTGCATTAACCCAACTTGCATGAGCAGAGTGAGTTTTGTCTTGTGCACCAGTATTGAGTCCATCTGCGCTTGTTCGGGTGTGTGACCCTGTGGCACCCAAGTTATTAATGAATATCTTATAAACTTCTCCCTTTTCCCTCTGCTGCCATGTCTCCCACCCTCCCCTCACCCCATCTGCTCCCATGGTGCCTGCTGCCCCCCACCTCTCACCCTCCTCTTCTGTCCTGGCTCCTTCCCTTCTCACTCCCCTCCTGCCCTGCCCCCTCCCCTGCACACACCCTTCTCTTCCCGCTGTGCCCACCCCTCCTCTAGCCCCACTCTGATCATCTGTAGCTACCCCTCCCCATCCCCTGTCCTAACACCCCTCTCAACTCACCTGCCCTGCCCCCTCCTCTGCCCTCTGCCCCCCATCCCTCCTCTCCAGTGTCTGCCCTTCTGCTTCACCCCCAAAATCCCCTGTCACCTGGTGCCTACCCCTTCCCTCACTGCCCCTGCCCTTCTTGCCCTCTTTCTCCCTGGTTCCCATCCCCTCACCATCCTCTGCCCCAGTTCTCCTCATGCCCCTCTGCACCCTCACACGTGACTTGTGCCATCCCCTGCCTTCCTCATGCCCACCCCTCCTTTCAACCCCTCTTCTCCTGGCACCCACTACTCCCCTCTCCTCTTCCTCCCTCTTGCCTCCATTGTCCCTCCCCTCTCCCAGCCTCAACCTGTCCCCTCCCTTCTCCTATCCACACTGATGCCTTCCCCCCCTTCCCTCCTTCCCTTTCCCTCATTGTCTCTTCTTGGCCCCCTGGCATTTCTCTCTCCTCCACCCTGCCCCTTTCTTCTCCTTCCCTGTCCCCCCCCAGCACAAGCCCCTTCCTCTCCTCACCCTCACCTCCTTAGTTCTCCCCCTTCCCCTTATCTTACCTTCTGCCTTCCTTATGTAAAGCAGTTTGCGGGGCTGGAGCAAGGGCTGCAACACTATTTTTAGTACTGCAGTCCCATCCCAGAAGCACCCACAGCTCCAGTCCCAGCTGCTCCTAGGGCAGGACCACGTGCCAGGACTGGAGCAGAAGCTGCCTGCGGTGCTATTTTTAGTACCCACAGGCTGCCCAGCTCCAGCTGGAGTCAAGGAGCAGCCACATGAGGCCCATTCCAGTGAGGCTGCCCTGGCTGGAATGTGCCTCGTGCAGCTGCTGCTTGACTTCAACTGGAACTGGGGCTGCCTGCGAGGACCTGGACCATGGTACTAAAAATAGCACCATGGGTGGCCTCTGCTGCAGTCCTGGCACCTGCCAAGCCCAGCTGCGCTCTGCGAGGCTCCTGCTGGGCCTCCAAGGTGGTCCGGAGAAAAGGAGGTGGTGCTGCCAGACCAGGACGCCTCGCAGCAGAGGCAGTCCTGAAAGGGGAGGGAAGGAAGTGGGGGTATGTCTAAACTACAGCACTAATTCGAACTAACTTAATTCGAATTAGTTAGTTCGAACTAAGCTAATTCGAACTAGTGCATCTAGACCTAAAAACTACTTCAAATTAGCGTTTTGCTAATTCGAACTAGCATGTCCACATTGAGTGGACCCTGAACCGAGGATAAGGATAGCCGGAAGCAGTGCCGGCAGGGCATCAGATTAGGACTTAGAGCGTGGAGCTGCTGTCTCAGGCTAGCTGAGGGCTGTGGTTAAAGCGACCCAACCCCGTACCCCGGACAGACAGTTCTCAGGGTTCCCCGCTCGCTTGTCTAACTCGATGAGGGACAGCAAAGCAGTCCTGGCTTGGAGTGCCCTGAATGCCCACACTTGGCACATCACACCACTCAGCCATCAGCCCGGCTGCACTTGCCGCAGGCTGCCATCTGGGGGGGGTCAATCAGGGGGCTGCAGGAGAGCTTCCACCCCAAGGAGCCCGCAGAGCCACACCATCAGGGGCTCGTACCCCATTCCTCCCTCACCTCCTTCCACTTACCCCTCCCTAGCCCCCCTTCCTGATGTACAAAATAAAGGACACATGTGGTCAAAAATAGAAACTCTCTTTATTGAACAAAACTCGGGGAGACTGGGAAAAGGAGGTGGGAGAAGGGAAGAGAGAGGGTGGGAGAGGGGAGGGCAACTAAAATGATCAGGGGTTTGGAACAGGTCCCATATGAAGAGAGGCTAAAGAGACTGGGACTTTTCAGCTTAGAAAAGAGGAGACTGAGGGGGGATATGATAGAGGTCTATAAAATCATGAGTGGTGTGGAGAGGGTGCATAAAGAAAAGTTCTTCATTAGTTCCCATAATAGAAGGACTAGAGAACACCAAATGAAAGTAATGGGTAGCAGGCTTCAAACTAATAACAGAAAGTTCTTCTTCACAAAGCAAATAGTCAACCTATGGAACTCCTTGCTGTGAAGGCTAGAACTAGAACAGAGTTTAAAGATAAGTTAGATAAATTCATGGAGGCTGGGTCCATGGAGTGGTATTAGCCAGGGGATAGAAATGGTGTCCCTGGTCTCTGTTTTGGAAGGCTGGAGATGGATGGCAGGAGACAAATGGCTTGGTCATTGTCTTCGGTCCATCCCCTCCAGGGTAGCTGGTATTGGCCGCTGTCGGCAGATAGGCTACTGGGCTAGATGGACCTTTGGTTTGACCCAGTACGGCTGTTCTAAGCTCAGGGGTCAGGGTCAGGGGTCTCACTGGACCACCTTGATTTTCATGCAAACGTGCTCCTGGGTGGCCAGGCTGGCAGCTATCCTGCCCTAGACGGCCACATTCCTGTGCCAAGTGTGGAGGTTGTGGATGAGGTCCACGATGTCCGCACTAGACCAGGCGGGCTTCCGCCTCTTGTGGCTCCAGGCAGGCTCCTGGGAGTCACCAGCCTGGTCCTGGGAAGAGGCAGAGGGGTGGGTGGCAGCGGGTGGCTGGTTCGTGCCGTGCCAGGTGCAGGGTCTGCTGGCTGGGTGCTGGCAGGCTTGCACCTGGCACGGGCACCATAGCCACCCCGTGCCCCTTTAAGGGGTCCGGGGCCGGGAGAGGGGCAGACGAGTTTCCCTGGTGGTGCCCAGAGTGGCCACCAGGGCAAGCTGGGGAGGGCTAGCCTCCCACTAGTGGCTACACAGCCCTTAATTTGAACTACTTAATTTGAACTAGGCGTTAGTCCTCGTAGAATGAGGTTTACCTAGTTCGAATTAAGCGCTCCGCTAGTTCTGCCCCCCTCCCGGCCCCGGTCTGGCTACGGTGCTTGTGTCAGTTGCAAGCCTGCCAGCACCCAGCCAGCAGACTCTGCACCTGGCACAAGATGAGCCAGCCACCCGCTGCCACCCAGCCCTCCGCCTCTTCCCAGGACCAGGCTGGTGGCTCCCAGGAGCCTGTCCAGGGCCGCAAAAGGCGGGCGCCCGCCTGGTCTAGTGCGGAGATCATGGACCTCATCCACGACCTTATCAAGGTTTGGTGGGAGGCCTCCAACGTCCACGATCTCCGCACTAGCCACAGGAACACGGCCGTCTGCAGCTGCATGGCTGACAGCCTGGCCACCAGAGGCCACATGCGGACCTGGGAGCAGGTCCGCTGTAAGATTAAAGACCTGCGGCAGGCCTACTCCAGGGCCTCCCAGCCAAGGGCCAACCCAAAGGCATTCCCCCATTACGAGGCCCTGGACCGCATCCTGGGGGCTCACGCCGTCCGGGTGGTGATCGACCCCGGGGCAGAGGGCCCCATCCCTGACACGGAGAAGAAGGAGGAGGATGCCGAGAGCCAGGAGCCTGCAGGGAGCCTGCCCAGGGCCCAGGACTCAGGCTGTGTCGGCCAGGCTGTGACACAGCACATCGGCTGTGTCGTCCAAGGCCAGGGAGGGCTCCACATGTGAGTGCCATCATGCTCCCCTTATGTGTATGGAGAGTGTGGGGGGAGAGGGAGCCCGGGGACCATGTGCCATGGGGCAGCAGCTGGGTGTCAGGCAGGGGCCCTGGCCCATTCCCCACATGCCGACCTCACCTTGCAGATGGGGGCTGGGTTTCACCCACTGTGTCCCCAGGGAGAACTGCCCACTGGTCTTGTTTCACCACAGCCGCAGCACCTGGGACTGCAAGGCACATCACCCCGCCTGCAACAGCCACCCGCACCTGGGCCAGCATGTACACCTGCAACCTGGAGGACTACCACCAGTGGCCCCTGCGGCTACTGGAGCACCAGCTCCACATCCAGGAGCACTGGGTCCGGGAGGGCCTGCGGCTGCAGCAGCGGAGCTTGGAGGTGCTGGAGGAGCAGGGCCGTGCCCTCAGAGGTTACCTCCAGACCCTGGTGGACAGGTTCCTGCCTCCTCCTGCTCCAGCCCCTGTGGCGGCCCCAGCTCTTGCTCCTCCTCCCACTCCTTCTCCCCTTCCCACTTCCTCCGCACCCCCATCACTCCTGCCCCACTCTCCACACTCACTCCCCCCGATGCCCCTGCACCCGCAGTGCTGTGAGACGGGAGAGCCAGCAGGACCTACAACCCTGAGCTTTCCCTTCCTTTCCTCCCCTTCCTCCCCCTTCCAGCTCCCTCATCCCAGGTTTCCCCCTCCCCTCTCCTACCCTCACTCCTCATAGACTCATAGGGTATGTCTACACTACAAAGTTAGTTCAAACTAACTTTCATAGGCGCTACACTAGCGCTCCATTAGTTCGAATTTAATTGGAACTAACGGAGCGCTTAGTTCAAACTAGGTAATCCTCATTCCACGAGGATTAAGCCTAGTTCAAATTTACTAGTTCTAATTAAGGGCTGATGTGCCCTTAATTCGAACTAGTGGGAGGCTAGCCCTCCCCAGGTTTCCCTGGTGGCCACTCTGGCCAACACCAGGGAAACTCGTCTGCCCCCCTCCCGGCCTCGGACCTCTTAAAGGGGCACGGGCTGGCTACAGTGCCCGTGCCAGGTGCAAGCCTGCCAGCACCCAGCCAGCAGACCCTGCACCTGGCACGGCTCTCTTCATATGGGACCTGTTCCCAACCCCTGATCATTTTAGTTGTCCTCTCCTCTCCCAGCCTCTTTCTTCCCCTCTCCCACCTCCTTTTCCCAGTCTCCCCCAGTTTTGTTCAATAAAGACAGATTCCATTTTGGAATACACATTATCTTTATTTTGTACATCAAGAAAAGGGGCTAGGGAAGGGTAAGTGGAAGGAGGTGAGGGAGGAATGGGGCACGAACCCCCGATGGGAAGTACTGGCTGGCTCTGTGGGCTTCTGGGGGTGGATGCTCTCCTGCAGCCCCCCAATTACCCCTTGTCCCCAGATGGCAGCTTGCGGCAAGTGCAGCCGGTCTGATGGCTGAGTGGTGTGATGTGCCCAGTATGGGCACTCCGGGCAATCCAAGCCAGGACTACTTTGCAAGCAGGGCACCCTGAGAACTGTCTGTCCGGGGTGGGGGTCGGGACCCTTTAAGCACAGCCCTCGGCTAGCCTGAGACAGCATCTCCACGCTCTAAGTCCTCCTCTGATGCCCTGCCGGCACTGCTTCCGGCCATCCTTAAGCCTGGTTCATGGTCCACTTAATGTGGACGTGCTAGTTCGAATTAGCAAAACGCTAATTCGAACTAGTTTTTAGTTCTAGATGTGTTAGTTCGAATTAGCTTAGTTAATTCGAACTAAGCTAATTCGAACTAACGCATCTAGAACTAAAAACTAGTTCGAATTAGCGTTTTGCTAATTCGAACTAGTGCGTCCACACTAAGTTAGTTCGAATTAGCGCTGTAGTGTAGACGTACCCTCAGATACTCTTTTATGGTATGTCTATACTACCACCCTAGTTCGAACTAGGGTGGTTAATGTAGGCAACCAAAGTTGCAAATGAAGCCCGGGATTTAAATATCCTAGGCTTCATTTGCATCTTGCCGGGCGCCGCCATCTTTAAAGCCCCGGTAGTTTGGACTCCGTGCCCGCGGCTACACGCGGCACGGAGTAGGTAGTTCGGATTAGGCTCTCTCGGGATATTTAAATCCCGGGCTTCATTTGCAACTTCGGTTGCCTACATTAACCACCCTAGTTCGAACTAGGGTGGTAGTGTAGATATACCCTTAGATACTTGAAAGCTACTCTCATGTCCCTTTTTGGTCTTCTCTTTTCCAAAGTAAACAAGGCCAATTTCTTCAGCCTTGTTTCATGTTCTCTAGACCTTTCATCATTTGTGTCGATCTTCTCTGGACTTTCTCCAGTTTCTCCACGTTTCCTGAAATGTGGTGCCCAGAACTGGACATGATACTCCAGCTGGGGCCTAATGTAGATGGCTCATTCCCTGCCTAGGGGATGTGAGACTGGTCGGGTTAATTTCCAATCCTCCTGTTTATTCTTTTCCTAAGCCAGGAGGGTACTGTAGTTCTGATGGGGGTTGGAGAGGGGATGGAAGCCAGATCCAAAATCAATGAGCCCTGCGAAGTGGGCCCATTGAAAGGAGACTGGACCTGTGGATGCCTTGGGGATCAGCAGCAAGGGCCTGTTTTGGGAAGCCCCCTCTTTGGAGGTGAATGTGGCAGCATTGAGACACCACCCAGAAGCAGGCGCCACAGACACTAACTGCAGATTCATGGGATTGCTTTCACAGATCTTGTAGATGCATAAGAGGATCAGCAGGAGGGGGACAGTGGCGTAGTGAGTGGGCCGGAGGGGTCAGTTGCCCTTGGGAGAAAAATAATATAAAATTTAGTTACAAATAGATGTCACACGTTTTTAAAAGAAATACCATATCTCCTGCCTTTTGTCTATTTTTGTCTCTTTAGGCTCCCAGTTAAAATTTTCAAAAGCACTAGAGTGACTAAAGTCATTTTTGAAAATTGGACTTGGAAATCTAAGCTCAGATTTTTAAAGGTAATTAAACTCCTAAAGAGACAGTTGCCAGCTCGGATCTTCAAAGATATCTATCTGAGCTTTACACACCTTTGAAAATCTGGTCATAAGTGTCCTAGTCAGTTCTGAACATGAGATGTAGGAGTCCAGTCCTAATTCCTTCAGGCTTTTATTTATTTATTTTTAATTTGAACATTTATCAACACTAATTCCCTTCCTTTCTCTTTCACTATCCAATAAATGCGTGGATCAAAATTATAGGTGCTTTGTGAATATGCTGACTTGAGAGTGGAAAGATTTCATATTGTCATATATGATTCCTGGTAACCCATCTCAAATATGAAAAACTAGGTTGATACCTGTCTGAGGCTGCTGTCTGAGGCTATCTGAGGCTCGTGCTTAAAGGGACCCCCCCTGGACAGTTTGTAGTGTAGACATACCCATAAGGAGGAGGAAGTAAAATTGTTCTGCTTGGCCTCTGAGGTTAGGATGAGAAGCAATGGGCTTAAATTACAGATATTTAAGACCAGGTTAGACAGACACCTGTCAGGGATGAGCTAGGGCAAATCAACTTTGGAAGCCCCAGGGGCCACACTGATACTTACAGAACATGCTGAGAGACTCAACTTAAGTGTGGTTGCATATGCAAGCAAATATATACAAATAGCTTCTCTCACACTGACAGGCATGAATACAAAGATTAAGGCAAGACTACACAACACACAGGCCCCATTTAAGTCAGTTCTGCTGATATTAATAAAATGCAATAATTACCCGATTTCTACCCATGTGACAGCACTTTTAATGAGCAATGACAGTCCAAGAATTTAACTACTAAAACACATCAACAGAAGATCATTACACTGACTACTTTTTTGTTTTGGCTCCCACTCGCCAGCCACGTGTTGATCCCCACATAAACCCAAACTGCACCGCGGGGCACAAACAAACTGGCCGTGGGCAGCATACCAAGTTATTAATAAATATTTTTAAACCTTTACCTTTTCTCTCTGCTGCCATGTCTCCTCTCCTTGCTCCATCATCTCCCCTGGTGCCTGCTGCCCCCCAACTCCTCACCCTCTGCTGTCCTGACTCCTGCCCTTCTCACTGCCCTCAGCCCTCCTGAAACCTGCCCCCCTCCACCATCCCTTCTCTCCGTCCTGTGCCCACTCCTCCAGTAGCCCCACTCTGATCATGTGAGCTTACCCCTCCTCATCCCCTCTTCTAACACCTCCCTCTACATACCTGCCCTATCTCTTGTCTGCCCTTCTGCTTCATGCCCAGAATCCCCTGGCACCTGCACCTTCCCTTAGCCCTGCACTCCCCTCGTGCCTCCCCCTTCCCTCACTGTCCCTGCCTCCTTTTTCCCTGATGCCCATCCCCTCACCACTCTCTGTCCCCATTCCCCTCATGCCCCTGTGCCCTCACACATGCCTTGCTCCATCCCCACCTTTTGCATGCCCACCCCTTCTTTCAAGCCTTCTCCCAGCACCTCTCCCTCCAGGCCCCAATGCCCTTCCTCTCTCCTCTTCTCTCCCAGCATCACCCTGTTCCGCCTCCCACTGACACCTCCCCTCCTGCCCTTTCCCTCATTGTCTGCACTTGGCCCCCTGGCATTTGTCTCTCCTTCAGCTTCTCTCTTGCTACCTTCCCCTTTCTTTCCCCTCCACACAAGGTGTGGGAGAGGTCTCACACCTGCCCCTAGTTTCTCCCTCCCCTACCTTCTGCCTTCTGCAGGATCAGACTCCAAACCGTATGCGCCGCTGCCACCTTTTCAGTTTCAAACGAGGTGTACCGGTAGTTCGGAATAGGCACCCTAGTCCGAACTACCTAGTTCGAGCCCCGTGTAGCCGCGCTGCACGGGGTTCGAAGCAGCGGGGATTTAAAAATGGCGGCTCCCCGCTTATGCTAATGAAGCCCAGGAAATTCAAATCCCGGGCTTCATTAGCAAGTGCGGTATGCATACATTACCCCGCTAGTTCGAACTAGCGGGGTAGTGTAGACATACCCAAAGAGAGGAGGGGAGAGGGCAAACCATGTGACAGAGCAGACAAACAACCACATACAAAGGAATCCAATGCATCAGGGAAGGGCAGACAAATAAGCAGTGGCAAATTTTTAAAGTGCTTGTACAGAAACGCTAGGAGTCTGACTAATAAGATGGGTGAACTAGAGTACCTCGTATTAAATGAGGAGATTGACATAATAGGCGTCACTGAAACCTGGTGGAATGAGGAAAATCTGTGGGACACAATCATACCAGGATATAAAATATATAGAAAGGATAGAGCAGACCGGGTGGGTGGCGGAGTGGCACTGTATGTGAAAGATAATGTAGAATCAAATGAAATAAAAATATTAAGTGAATCAACATGTTCAATAGAATCACTATGGATAGTAATTCCATGCTCCAATAATAAGAAATTAGCAGTAGGGATATATTAACGACCACCTGACCAGGACAGCGATACTGACATTGAAAATGCTAAGGGAGATTAGAGAGGCTACCAAAATAAAGAACTCTATAATAATGGGGGATTTTAATTACCCCCATATTGACTGGATACATGTCACCTCAGGAAGAGAAGCGGAGATAAAATTTCTCAATGGCTTAAATGACTGCTTCTTAGAGCAGCTAGTGCAGGAACCCACAAGGGGAGAGGCAATTCTTGATTTAGTCCTGAGTGGAGCACAGGATCAGGTCCAAGATATAACGGTTACAGGACCACTTGGGAATAGTGACCATAATATAATAACATTCAACATTCCTGTGGTGGGAAGAACACCTCAGCAGTCCAGCACCCTGGCATTTAATTTCAAAAAGGGGAATTACACAAAAATGAGGAGGTTAGTTAAACAGAAATTGAAAGGCACAGTGACTAGAGCCAAATCCCTGAAAGCTGCATGGAAACTTTTTAAAGACACCATAATAGAGGCCCAACTTAAATGTATACCCCAAATTAAAAAAACATAGCAAGAGACCTAAAAAAGAGTCACCGTGGCTTACCCACCATGTAAAAGAAGCTGTGAGGGACAAAAAGTTATCTTTTAAGAAGTGGAAGTCCAATCCTAGTGAGATAAATAGAAAGGAACATAAGCACTGTCAAATCAAATGTAAACATGTAATAAGAAAAGCAAAAAAAGACTTTGAGGAACAGCTAGCCAAAAACTCAAAAAGAAATAACAATGTTTCTCGAGGTGTACCGGTAGTTCGGAATAGGAATCCTAGTCCGAACTACCTAGTTCGAGCCCCGTGTAGCCGCGCTGCACGGGGTTCGAACTAGCGGGGTTTTAAAAATGGCGGCTCCCCGCTTATGCAAATGAAGCCCGGGAAATTCAAATCCCGGGCTTCATTTGCAAGTGCGGTATGCCTACATTACCCCGCTAGTTCGAACTAGCGGGGTAGTGTAGACATACCCTGAGGGAAGTGAGGTGTGGGAGAATAAAACTGAGCTCTGGAGAAATGTTTGGCTAGAGTTTCCCCTACAATATGTACCAGTTCCGACTTACATTCAAATTCAACTTAAGAACAAACCTACAGTCCCTATCTTGTACGTAACCCTGGGACTGCCTGTACATTAGAAGCAGGAAGCCTGCTAAAAAACCTGTGGGTCCCCTAGATGATCGAGCTATAAAAGGAGCAATCAAGGACGATAAAGCCATTGTGGAGAAACTAAACGATTTCTTTGCTTCAGTCTTCATGGCTGAGGACATTGGGGAGATTCCTGAATCTGCACCGTCCTTTGTGGGTGATGAATCTGAGGAACTGTCCCGGATTGAAGTGTCATTAGAGGAGGTTTTGGAACAAATAGAAAAACTTAATGTTAACAAATCTCCGGGACCGGATGGCATTCATCCAAGGGTTCTAAAAGAACTTAAATGGGAAATTGCTGAGCTATTATCTGTGGTTTGTAACCTATCCTTTAAATAGGCTTCCGTACCCAATGACTGGAAGGTAGCCAACGTGATGCCAATATTTAAAAAGGGCTGTAGAGGCGATCCTGGCAATTACAGTCCGGTAAGCCTAACTTCAGTACCGGGCAAATTAGTCGAAACAATAGTAAAGAATAAAATTGTGAAGCATGTAGAAGAACATAATTTGTTGGACAAAAGTCAACATGGTTTCTGTAAAGGGAAATCCTGTCCTACTAATCTATTAGAGTTCTTTGAAGGGGTTAACAAACATGCGGACAAGGGGGATCCAGTAGATATAGTATACTTGGATTTTCAGAAAGCCTTTGACAAGGTCTCTCACCAAAGGCTCTTGTGTATCTTACATGGCCATGGGATAAGAGGGAAGGTCCTTTCTTGGATTGAGAACTGGTTAAAAGACAGGAAACAAAGGGTAGGAATAAATGGTAAATTTTCAGATTGGAGAGGGGTAACTAGTGGTGTACCTCAAAGGTCAGTCCTGGGACCAATCCTTTTCAACTTATTCATAAATGATCTGGAGAAAGGGGTAAGCAGTGAGGTGGTAAAGTTTGCAGATGATACCAAACTGTTTAGGATAGTCAAGACAGAAGCAGATTGTGAGGGGCTCCAAGAAGATCTCACCAAACTGAGTGATTGGGCAACAAAATGGCAAATGAAATTTAATGTGGATAAGTGTAAAGTAATGCACATTGGGAAAAATAACCCCAACTATACATACAGTATGATGGGGGCTAATTTGGCTACGACAAATCAGGAAAGAGATCTTGGAGTTATCGTGGACAGTCCTCTGAGAACTTCCACGCAGTGTGCAGCGGCGGTCAAAAAGGCAAATAGGATGCTAGGAATTATTAAGAAAGGGATAGAAAATAAGACCCAGAATATCTTACTGCCCCTGTATAAAACTATGGTATGCCCACATCTTGAATACTGTGTACAGATGTGGTTTCCTCACCTCAAAAAAGATATTTTGGCCTTGGAAAGGGTTCAGAAAAGGGCAACTGAAATGATTAGGGGTTTGGAACGGGTCCCATATGACGAGAGGTTAAAGCGACTGGGACTTTTCAGTTTAGAAAAGAGGAGACTGAGGGGGGATATGATAGAGGTCTATAAAATCATGAGTGGTGTGGAGAGGGCCGATAAAGAAAAGTTATTTATTAGTTCCCTAAATAGAAGAACTAGAGGACACCAAATGAAATTAATGGGTAGCAGATTTAAAACTAATAAAAGAAAGTTCTTCTTCACACAGCATGTAGTCAACCTGTGGAACTCCTTGCCAGAGGAGGCTGTGAAGGCTAGGACTATAATAGAGTTTAAAGAGAAGCTAGATAATTTCATGGAGGTTAGGTCCATAAAAGGCTTTTAGCCAGGGGATAGAAATGATGTCCCTGGCCTCTGTTTATCAGAGGCTGGAGAGAGATGGCAGAAGACAAATCGCTTGATCATTGTCTTCGGTCTACCCTCTCTGGGGCACCTGGTGCTGGCCACTGTCGGCAGACAGGATACTGGGCTAGATGGACCTTTGGTCTGACCCAGTACGGCTGTTCTTATGTTCTTCTGCCACAGGTTGAGCGAGCTGTCCAGCTCCTCCGAGGACCAGGATGGGGCCCTTCGTTTGTGGCCTCTTGGGGCCTCCTGCGCTGGGGGGGTGGGTGGTTGGTGCCCCCCTGGAACTGCCATCCTGCTGTGGGGTTGCTGCTGAGGACAGCAGGAGCCACGTGGCAGACCTCAGCCCTGAAGTCCAAATAAGGGTCCTGCCTGGGTCTCCTTTAAGGAGACTCGCATTAGCAGGAAGTCCGGGAAGCTGGTCCTGGCTACGGATCCTCAGAGCGCCCATAGGGCTTTTTTCTGTTTAGGCTTGTTTTGCGCAAAACGTCTTAGCTGCCTGTCTACACTGGCCCTTTTGCGCAAAAGCATTTCCGGAAAAGGGCTTTTGCCTGAACGGGAACATCAAAGCATTTGCTCAAGAAGCACTGATTTCAGACAGTAGATCGTCAGTGCTTTTGTGCAAAATCATGCAGCCAGTGTAGACAGCTGACAAGCTTTTCTGCAAAAGCAGGCGCTGTTGCGGAAAAACTTGCCAGTCTAGATGCAGCCCCTATGTTTTATATACTGTTTCCTTACATATATGGAGCTCTGCGGCCCCTTCAATAAGATGTACTGTGCTGTGCAATTTCAGCAGTTCTGATTTTAATCCGACTCAGAAAGTGAGACATATGTGAGTCATAGAGTTTAAAGCAGTGTGCTTAGGGGGAAGTGGATAGAGGCAATCACTCTCTGTACAACATGCTTCCAGACAGGAATGTCAATAGGAATGGAGGGATGATAGGAGTTACTATAGAGAGCTTTCTGGGTATCTGGCTGGTGAGTCTTGCTCACATGCTCAAGGTTTAGCTGATCGCCATATTTGGGGTCGGGAAGGAATTTTCCTCCAGGATAGATTGGCAGAGGCCCTGAAGGTTTTTCACCTTCCTCTGTATCATGGGGTACTGATCACAGCTGGAGGATTTTCTGCATCTTGGGGTCTTCAAACTATTTGAAGGCTTCAATATCTGAGATATAGGTGAGAGGATTATTCTAGAAGGGGGTGGGTGAGGTTCTGTGGCCTGCATTGTGCAGGGGGTCAGACTAGATGATCATAATGGTCCCTCATAGACTTTAAGGTCAGAAGTCTATGAACTGTCTAGTATCAAAGCTTTAAGCTCTCAATGTTTGGAAGTGTTTCTACAAACATTCAACCCTAAGTTCTCTTCTGTTCTGAAATGTGATTTGTCCTTTCCATATGTGTTCATTTTTTTTAATTGTATCCTTTGGTATATATGGTTGTGACTATTTTCTTCCACTATTTGATCTGAGGAAGTGGGTCTGGCCCACGAAAGCTCATCATCTAATAAACCATCTTGTTAGTCTTTAAAGTGCTACATAGTCCTGTATTTTGTTTCAGCTACACCAGACTAACATGGCTACATTTCTATCACTATTCTACAAAGAAAGTGCTTGTAGGATTGAGTCAATAATTTGGTAGAAGAACAGCTGAATTTTATTCTGGTATCACAGGAAATCCCTAGTCGGGTGATAATCTTAATTTAAATAGATTTGTAGCATTCCCAGGAGAAAAATGAAGATATATGCAGATCATACCCTACAGTAATGTGATCACTGTAAATGTATTAATTTCCCTCAAAGGTAAGTGGTTCTCTCTAATTAGATAACATTTTGTTATACCAGGCAGGAGAGATTCATGTTTATTTGATTAGCCTCAGCAAGTACTGAGGAAATTCAGTCCCCAATAAGTCAGGCCCTTCTTTTGACTTGCCCAACTCTGAAATTCTAGTAAAAGAAATTAGATCAGAAATTGCCCCTGGACTAAAGTAACTCTTTGTGTTTTCTCCAGATAGTCTCATTCCTCAGGGTAGCACCAATTGCTACTACACGGCTAATGACAAAACATATTTTGCAAATAACTTCTTGATATTCTTGCTGCTCCACATTTTTTGCATATACAGTAGGTAATGACTAAATAGGACTCAGGTGTTTTGTTTTTGAAAAAGCTTCATAATGTTGATATTTCTTACATTCCAGAAAAGAACAAAATGAGAAAAAAATCAAAATTTCCTGTGAATGCCAAATCCAATTATTTTGTTTTGGGTTGATCAAAATAATTTGTTATGATGAACTAAAAACATCCCTTTCCTAAACGCTCCAAGTTTTTTTTCCTAAACAAATGTTTGTCAAGGTGATAATTCTGCAAAATGTTTGCTTTTCTGCAAATCAGCATTTTCTAACAGAAAAATATCCACCCAACTTGAAAAATAATTAATGCCAACTACTCATGTGTCTGGGGCTTGTGTTAGGCAAGCCAGTTTCAGTAACCATAATGGGCTCATCTGGTTTTTAAAGCTATGTATCTATGAATCAGGGCTAATGTTGCGAGAAAGGAACATTAGCATGTGCCCCATGTCATCTTGGTAAGACAGAATGTCTGAAGGTAAGCATTATCTCTCGGGAGTACCCCATCCAATCTGCTACATAAATGCTTCCTTTACTGTAACTAAGACTAAAGTCTAATTTCCTCAAAATGATGACCAAAAGGCTACATCTAGACTACAAGCCTCTTTCGAAAGAGAGAATCTAGACTACAAGCAGATTTTTCAAAAAAGCGAGCTACTTTTTCGAAAGAGTCTAGACGTTCTCTTTCGAAAATGCACAGTTTGCATTCAATAGCGCCTTTTTTTGGAAGAGTACTTTAAAAAAAAGGCGTTATTCCTAGTAAAATGAGGTTTACCACGATCGAAAAAACTGCCTCATTCTTTCGATTTACTTTAGAAAGAACATGGCTGCAGTCTAGAAGCAGACGAAGTTTTTTTGAAAAAAGGCTACTTTAAAAAAAAAAAAAACCCGTGGTCTAGATACATCAACAGAGACAGAGTGCCCATGCTCTCAATCCTGTTCTCAGAGTCAGGATTGAAGAGAAGCAGATCTGGGAAATGTCATGCCTTGAACTAAATATTGAACGCTTAAATCTGAATTGCTTAAAACTATCAAGGTTGTTTGATGGGCATGATGCCAGATATGCCTGCTAGTCTCACCCTAGCGCTGCTGAAATAGTCTTATGTGGTATTTCTGTCTCAGAGTCCTTTGGTCTGTATTACTTACAGAACCCCATTACATTTTTTGAGTGAGGTCATGTCCACATTTTATGGTGTGAGGGAAAAATCTAGACTGGGTCCAGGTTGTTCATTGGAACACACCAATATTAAGTGACTTCTTCACATGGGGACTTTTCAGCTTAAGCTGCTGTTGTCACAGCATTCAATGTGAGGTAATACTGAATATAGTATTTTGTGTTTCTTAATCCCAAATACCAGCTAATCTGAAAATGTTATATTTCTCTATTTAAATATTTTCTCCACAAGATGGCACCAATATTACAGGGAATAAAACTGCTTGGGTGCTCTAGAGTGCCTTTTAGTCTTTAATACTCCTATTGTAGATATCATTTTAGGAGAAATTGTGATTGCCTGCAACAGAGATGGCATTTTCATGTTGTACCTTATCCTTATTCATTTAACAAAATACAATATAAATTTGGATAGCTCATGCTCGCTGTTATATTTTCATCCTTAGAAGCAAAAATAGCTTACCAGAGGATTATAATGCCTGATGTGAATTATAGACGCAAGACAATATTTTTTATGGGCCCAACTTCTGTTGGTAAAAGAGGCAAGCCTAGGTCTGGAAAAATTAGTCTGAGTGTAAAAGCTAAATACAAGTTGGAACAGATTGCTTAGCATAAGCAGTTAACACCTATGTCAAGGGACCATTGAAAGTGAAGCAGTCCATTAACACCTCTCCTGTCACTGAGGAGAGAGGAAGTGATTGGAGGAAAGCATCTGAGGGGGGAGTTGTTGTTATGATCCATAAATCCAGTATCTCTACTCAGTCCATGATTTTTAGTGTCTAACAATGTTGTGAATGTATACTCTCAATCTTGTTTTGGAGATGCTGTATAGATTTCTTTTATGAATGAGGATAGAGAGGTCAGATGTTGAGTGGTCATTTAAAACAAAAGGTTCACACAGGGGTGATAGTTTGTCTCTTATCTTTGTTCTGTATGAGTTCATTCAACAGCATACTGATTGTGGATGAAACCAGACTTTTTGTGATAAGTTGTGCAGGACCTACAGATGGTGAACGTTGTTTGTGGGAGGAGGGGTATTGAATTATATTAGTTCTGTGGCCATGTCAGTGACTTTGTAGTTACATCTTCATCCTAAGCTTGTAGCTTGAGAGTTTTAAATCACACCATGCAGCAATCTCTTCTACAAAGTCTCAAGCTGTGTTCCTTCTTTTTCTTTTAAATTATATTTTTAAGGCCTGATTCTACTCTGATTGGCATCAATGGAAAACTCCCTTATCTCCAAGGGTGAAGTGTCAGGCCCCTAAGCAGATATGAAAAGCAAATAAGAAAACTTAAATTAGGAAAAATTAAACCTTTCTTCCTAGGTGACCATAATCAGGAATGCTGACAAGGCACATGCTCACTTAATCTTTTGAAGGGAAGGACTCTTTGGTGTCACGTCACAGGAATGCCTCTTAGGCGTGGTATGTGGACTCCGAAGAGTCTGTGGACCACAAGTTGAAAAGCATCATTCTATCTGATTGCAAGGCAGCACTGATCAGCTCCTATACAAGTTAGATCTAGTTATTTCTGACCACAAAAGTAGTGACAGTGATATTAAATTGCATGGATGTAGTGGGGTTGAAAGCTGGAAAATATGAGAGATATTCACTGCTCAATCGTGGATGCTGAAGAGTGCCGTGAAGGGAAGGCAATATTGATTTTTGTGCTTTTCCTCTGGTCTGATTTCATAGCATAAATCACAAAACCATTAGCTGCAAGCTGAAGGATAACATTTTCTAATTCCTGTGGCCACTTAATACCTCTTTTCAGATTCTCCTCTTGGCAATAATCCTAATAAGATCATGGTGTATACGTGAAGCAAAGACACCATTTTCCAAGATTACCTAGAGAAATATGTCCCTTTTATACTTAGAGAACTGAGAAAAATTTACTTTAGAACGCTAAAGAGAAAAGACTATCATGTCTAGGAGGTATCAAATGCTCTAAATACTGTTTGCTAGAGTGGGTAGCAAGTTTTTTAGTGTTTCTGAGATCATCGCTCTTGTGTTTTTATTTTCTTTATGTCCCTGTTCTAAGAGCAGGCAACCATTTTTCTTCCCCTTCTATCTTTTAAAGTCATCATTTTCAGATACTGTTCTTTCATTTGGAAGCACAGACTATGTGACTTTTTCCAAGCTGAGATCAAGAAGTCTAGGGAACGGCCCTAGACAAGCTGCCGGCAACTGGCACCCTAGGTGAAACGCTCGATCGGCGCTCCCACCTCCAAAGCTCTCAACAGCCATTTATCTTGGTGCCCTAGGTGACTGCCTAGTTCGCCTGTATTGACAGGCTGCCACTGATTGGACCAGCAGTACTGGGGGGGGGGGAGAAAGGGGTGTTGCCTTAGGCCCCATGCCCTCGTTGGGACAGTTCTGGCTTCAGAGGCCTGTTCATGAGGTCAGACTAGTTGATTGTGAAGATCCCTTCTGAACTTAACAGTCTATGAGAATGAGGGCCTGAATGAGTATGCATATGAACTGCCCGGTCACCTTTCAAGTAGCCTTCCTAGGGCAAGAGACTTGTGGGAAAGCTTGAACAAAAGATAGCAGCTTATAGCAGATGCTTATCTCTGAACTATGGACAAATAGAGGATTTTTTTTTAATTCTTCAGGACTCTCAGCCCAGCATTTTTATGAACATTTACTTCATTTAAAAAAAAGAAAAATAGATGACTTTATCATCAAGAATTCTTCAAAGCATGTCACTAAAGGAAACATATAGCAAATGTGATATTCATCTCAGATTATTGAAGGGCTGCCAATTGGTTTTGTTCTCACTTTCACTATGGGTTATTTATTATAGAAGCAGAAAAAAAATCATCCAAGCTTAAATTATGATCCATTATATGAAATCTTCCCTGCACAGTTTTGTAACCGTTTGTACTCTTCAATTATATTGAAAGTCATGTTTCTTTGACTGGAAAATATTAAACATAAAATGGGAAGCAATGCAAGTGTTGTTGTCTTTCATGATTAAAATGAGATACTGAAGAAATTGGTGAAATGCCAGCTAGACTACCAAAAATACCTTTTCCCATGCAAAAGTATACACATTAAAATGCATTGCTTTATTTTTGCATCATGTTTTACTTCTCCATTATTAAAGGGTTTAAGATGGTATTACAAAGAAGTTTATTCTTCTATTTGCTGGAGAGATGAATACTTAAATGTAGATTGGTTTATACTCTGACAGAGGTGAGCTATTAGAAAATGAGTTCTGTGAAAGCATGCATTATGACCATAAGAGGTCAGCTAAGGTTAATGAAAAATGTATTTCCATAATTCAGTATAGCTGAAATTCCCTAGATGGATCTATATTTGGCTTTGTAGTGTAAAGAGCATGTAGTAAAGCCTAAAAAATCCATTTAATATTCTCAACTATTATAATATAAAATTGTTTCTTAAAAAGAAATCAAACCAGAAGTAGATAAACAAGAAAATGCTAAAATGTTGTTAAAATTTTAGATCAGTAACTAAATTAAAGAATATTGTTCTATGATACATAATTGTTTCCATTGCTCAAGAAGATGTAGCAGAGTCAGAAGTCATTCTGCTGTTCATTTTGCAGTACAAATCTGGATAATCCCAACCAAACAGAATAGTCATTGGTGTAACATCACAATTGATGCTACTTTATATAAAAACAACATTATGAGCATGTTATATACAACACATATTGCCCAGCTCTATGTATTGACTTCCTGTATATTTTGGCTGTGCTAATGCACTTACATAACAAATCATTTTTATGTTCACAATGGCATTATATGCAACTCTAGTCTGTTGGTGATCTTCCAACACAATGGAACAAATAAAATAAAATGTTCAAAGATGGAATGTTGAAATAGTGTTTATATTAATCATAAAGTAATGATTTCTGTTTTGTTAAAGCAAAAATGCTGCTTCGATTCTCCCAGATAATGAAACTGTAGTTATCTTCGCAACCAATCTGTTTAGAATTTGTTTGGGGTACAATCTAGTTTCAAATCCCTTTTCTCAAACAAGACAATTTAGAAGGAAAAACAAAACAAAACATACTTTGGGAAAGAGTATTGCTGCTTTAACTCAAGAGAGCCAATACAAAATATCTCTTTTCAAGAGATACTCAAATCTCTGGGATCTCAAGGTTCACAACAAAACAGGCAAAACAAAAGTACATAAAATGCATATGTGTTTGAGTTATTTTCTGCATAGAGCAGCAGTCATTCTTTCTAGCAGACTGGCATCTTTATTTCCATGTTCCAATTGTTTTAAGCTTGTGACTGGTTCCATTAACTTTAAAGAATGTAATCATGTTCTTAAAATCACCCACATGCTTAATTTTCATTGGCATCAGGGTATATCTGTCTATCTATGGAACTGGATAGAAGTCTTCTTCCCTTCAGCTCCTTAGGGAACTTCTCTGGATCCTAGCTTTCCATCTCCCAAGCATATGTTGCCTTCTTTTGTAGCAAGAATATGTAAGAACCATGGCAAGGGCTCACTTTATGGTCCTCTCCTCCCTGTCATACTGGCTGATGAGGGGTTTAGAAAATCCAGCTATGAGGTTGAAATGGGCATGGAACTATGTGGAATCTTGAAGTGTAAAAGACAAAAGGACAAAACTGAGCCATTGGGAAGTCTGAACAGAAGCAACATGAAAGAGCCCAGAAAAGAACTTGGAAAGTGTGTGAATGGGAAGGAAATTGCAAACTGTAGTGAATTTATGAGATGGGAGGGGCAGAGGCAGTGTGAAACCAGAGGTTTTGGATGGAAGAGAAGAGGCAGAAAGAGAGGAGAGACTCTTGGGGAGTCCATGAATGGAAATGTTTTTGAGGCATGAGAAAGCTGTCAGGGAACCCTAGCAGAGGAGATTAGTGACAGAGGGAGGGAGGAGATGTATGTTAACAGAAAGATACTTTATTTTAAAATCCTTTCAAATTCTTCAATCCTTTTCAAAATGTACACAGCTTTATCATGTGAGATCATGCTCATGCTGGAAACAACATGCATACTAATCCCTGAATCAGACATTTTCAGCAGAGTTGTTGTCCAGAAGGGATGCAAGTCATGGTTGAATTGATTATTACTGGAGTGGAAAGCCTTGAGTATATGAACATTTCAGACATTAAAAGATCAATTATCAGAAACTGACTACATTTTAAGAGTGATCATATTCTCACTAGTGGGTACATCTCTATGGGAGTAGGTTGAAAGGGGTGATGGGCTTGCCCTACATGCTGTACATTATGGGGGACAACAATGTTTTCCCTTCCACTCCCAAGTTCAGCCCCTGTGCCGGGTCAAGAACATCTGTGGCGAGAGGAGTGCAAGAGCTGAACACCACCTCCAGCAGGGCTCAGCCTCTTCCCCACTACCTCTGTGCTCATCATCTGCTAAATACTCTTCAGCTCTGCTCCACAGCCCTCATTCACCCCTCCATGGCTGGGAGTGATCTTTGCTTAGTCTGTGTAAAGGAGTCCTATGCTCTCTCCAAATGCATATCTGGAAGTCATTGAAGCAGCGCTCCCAGAAATCAAGAAAATATCAGTTGAGACTCTTTCTAATGGGGCAGGCCAGGAGATGTGAGTCTAACTCAGAAATAACTTATCTCCAGGGATCCTTTGACCTGGGGCCCAGCACTCATGTTGGGACTGCACTGTGAGCCAGGGAGGTTACTCGTTGCTTCATGCCCTGTGAAAGGTATCACTTCTCAAAGAGATTTAAGGCTCATCTGTGGAGTAGTCAATCAGTCCAGTGGCCCACAGTTAGAAGAGCTGACTCTCCTGCTGGCCCCTAAATGAGCTACCCCCAACCATCTATACTCCCCTGCAGCCCAAGGAATTTTGTCCACAATTACTCCATTGCACTTCCCCTCCCAGACTCCCACATGATTGCCCGGAGCTCCCCCCAATCACATAATCACTCTGGGCACCAAGTCATTCCTGCATGTGGAAAAACACTAAAAGTATCTGATGTACAGGCAGTCCCCAGGTTACATGGATCCGACTTACATTGGATCCCTACTTACAAACGGGGTGAGGCAACCCCACACTAGCTGCTTCCCCCCAGCAGACCAGGGAGACGCGGAGCGGCTTTTCTCAGCAGACACCTCAGCTTGAGAATAAAGGACAGAGGGAAGTGAGGTGTGGGAGAATAAAACTGAGCTCTGGAGAAATGTTTGGCTAGAGTTTCCCCTACAATATGTACCAGTTCCGACTTACATACAAATTCAACTTAAGAACAAACCTACAGTCCCTATCTTGTACGTAACCCGGGGACTGCCTGTATTTTGAAATTCTTGTATTGAAGCTCGGCAGCGAGAAATGCGGTAAGTTGCTCCGGGCCATTTCTCCAGCTACCATTGAGATAGATATACCTTTGGGCAGGCCTGAGAGCCACACCACTAAATATGCTACCCACCTTTCTCTGTAAGTTCAATAAAACCTGCATGTTTTATTGAAAGCAACTTTAGCATGGAAGGCTTCTGTGTCCTTCTATGAGAACTACAGGAGTTGACTCCAGTGGCAGAGAGCATTGCTATTTTAGCTACCAACCCAAAGGGGAGATATATTGCTGTATCTTATTAACGGTTATCAGAGCCCAATAACTTGGTATTATGCAATATAGGCAGCTAAATAGACTTGCTAACACAATCAGATTGGAAAAATGAGTTGGAAGCTGGCTCAGTGAGAAACAGCTGGATGTTCTCCAATGTTTGTCTTAAAGCTAGATGGAAACCTTTACAGTACTTTAAAATGACAAATCTCAACATCTATTACGTGAGCATAATTGTCAGAATGTTTTTTATGAAACATTTTGCTGATCTTTGCATTTTATTATATCATCTGCTGTCACTATTTATAAAGGAAGACTCAAATAGTAGCATTTATTATGAGATCAGAGCATCAGTACTTAAAGGCTGTGTCTAGACTGGCCAGTTTTTCTGGAAAATCAGCCGCTTTTCTGGAAAAACTTGCCAGCTGTCTACACTGGCCGCTTGAATTTCCGCAAAAGCACTGACTTCCTACTGTAAGAAATCAGTGCTTTTTGCGGAAATACTATGCTGCTCCCGTTCAGGCAAAAATCTCTTTTGAGCAAAACTTTTGCACAAAAGGCCCTGTGTAGACAGCTGAGATTTGTTTTACGCAAAAGCGCGTCTAGATTGGCGGAAAAGCATCTGTGCAAATCTAGATGCTCTTTTCTGAAAATGCTTTTAACGGAAAACTTTTCCGTTAAAAGCATTTCTGGAAAATCATGCCAGTCTAGACGTAGCCAAAGTGTGTCAGATAATTTAACTTGCACCTATAATTTAAAATTCACCCAAACTGTATAGTAGCTAAAATAACTTACATGGTATTATAATACCGGTTGGGTACATCTACCTTTCAGTTGCATGTTACTGATCCTACTATGTAGCTCTGTAGTAATGAAGGGAAACTGTACAACAGATGATCATATCAAGCAGTTTAACATACTGATCTCTCTTGTCACAGTAATTTGATGCTTGAGGAGAGAATTGAAGTATCTTTAAAAATATCTTTTTTTTAAAACAGTGACCTGGGGAAGTAAAAGAAACTTGACACACAGAGTAGGAAAGGATAGTTCTGATGCTTCTTGCAATGTTACTTGCATGGAGATATGCTGAATTTTTGTTTTAATGTTGACATTAACTGTTAAGAAGCTGACATCATAAACCTGGTATTTGTGTATGAAACTCTTATATATATATATAAAGTTTTTCCTGTGTCACTCTGTGTCCCACAGGAACAAGCCACACCCATACACAGCCTGGCACTTCCCAGGGCCCATGTGGTGGGCTGGGGCTCTTATGACCAGGCCCTCCTCTCCCCTTCCCTTCCCAGCAGCTGGGGTGTGGAGCGGGGAGAGCTAGGCGCCACCTTGCCACAGCCTATCTACCTAGCAGCTGGGCAGGGGGGAAAGCAAAGAGCAGTGTCAGGAGGGCAGGGGGAAGAGCCAGGACAGCCTTGGATCCTCCCCAGAGCGCGGAGGGGGAAGGTAAAGAACCTCAGCCTGGCCCCTCCCAGCAGTTTGGAGGGGTTAATAGGAGTATATAGAGTATTTTTTGTCACTGAAGTAAGCATATAAGACTCTGATTACACACTGGCCTGATTCTTGTCTCTACACTGGTGTAATTTAGGAGCAACTGTGTTGATGTCAGGGGAAAACCAGTGTGAGATTAGAATTGGGCTGCATTTAAGAGAAGCAAACACAGCTGCCTGTCAATTTAAACCTTTAAAGGAGTTAAATTGTATGCAAGTGAAGTAAAGATTAGTATGTTTAACAATTTGTTGTTATGCTCTGTACTAGACATGTTCCTCTTTGACATCAATCACAAGATTTCCATTAATATCACTGGGAACAAAATCAGTCCCTCCTTGCGCATCTAGTGAACTGCACACCATGTACTTTAGTGTGTCTGTTAGTCACAGGCAATAGTGCAGTTAGAAAAATAAAATTATTCATCCAATAATTTTTTTCAGAAGCCTATTAGAAAAAATCTATATTGCTCCTGTCAGACTGCCCCTCATGGATGGTTATGATGCATGATCTTGGGGTGGTACATATGGTCTAGTTATACCTTGGAAAGCTGCCAACTACTTTCTGTTTAAAGTCTGGCATTTCGTCCCACTCCCAGTAAAGGTAACAGACTGGCATTCGTGGGTTAGTTGTTCTTTTGTTCTAGTTTCTTGGCATATAATTCCTTTCTGTAACTACTTTGAGGGTTAGATTGTCCTTTGCTCAAGAAGCTTGTTAGATGCTGACACAAAAGTTTCTGTCTCTGAACTAGTTGTCTTAAAAAAGCAGCTTGTAGATGTGTAATGATAGTCTAGCAATGTTAAATAAGGCTCTCTTGAGATTTTTTTGAATATAGACTGATCTGAATTAAATGTGGAAGATCATTTTGTATTGATGGACTTCTGGTCATGAGCTACATCAAAATAACGTCTCAAGAATACGTAGTTTTGCTTTAACACTTACAAGTTTGATTTATGACTGCCTCAAAGAATACGTGTTTTGCTTTAACACAAGTTTGAGTTATGACTGTCTCAAAGAATTGATTTAAACTGAGATGTTTCTCACTTCACTAAGAAGCAAGATAATAGCGCTTAGTAAGTTAGGGTATGCCTACACTGCAGGCTAAAGTCAAATTAAGATATGCAATTTAGCTAAGTTAATTGTGTAGCTGAAGTCAAAACGGCTTAACTCGGCTTTAGGCGCCGTCTGCACAACAGGAAGTCAAAAGAAGAATGCTCTTCCTTTGATTTCCCTTACAGTTCATGAAACGAGGGTTACAGAAGTCAGAGTAAGTAGCCTGTTATTTCAAAATTACTTCAAAAGAACAGGCTTGCTGTGTAGATGCGCGCACTGTTATTTCAAAATAGCACTGCAGTGTAGACGTGCCCGTAGTCTGCTTACCACAGTAAGCAAGTTTTTTTTTTTTTTTTTTTTTTTAAAAAGCCTTCCATTCACAAGTAGCTTATTTATATATGTAACTGTAACAGATTTTAACCTGGGACTTCTGGAGTTTAGTATCGGAGCTAAAAAGCCAGCTGGCTCTCAGCCTATGCTGTAGATGTCTCATGCTCCTCTGTGTTGCTGTGACCTAGGTGCCACTGTATGGGACAGTGAACTACACTAGGGCTATATTCACACTGCATGCTTCTTGCTCAAGAACTTGTTGTGGAAGAGATTTTCTGCAAAAAGTTCTTGTGCAAGAGCGCAGGCACACTGCCATGGACTTTTTCCGACAGGGGGTCCTTGCACAAGAAACCCCTGTTGTCTATCCACACGTGCCTTTTTGTGCAATAGCTCTTGCGCAAAAAGGCTCATTCCTCGTTGAAAGAGGAATGACTCTTGCACAAAAATCTCTGTCTTCTGACGATCTACTGTACCTTTTCTTGCACAAAAACACACTTGTAGTATGGATGCTCTGCAAGTTTTTGCGCAAACATTCTGCAGTGTAGACGTAGCCAAGGTGTGTGAGTTACATATAAATATCTTTGTATCAATTCAGGCACTCAGTATCAAGCCCCTACTATGTCTTGTTACATGTAGTAACAATACAAATCGTAAAAAAAAACTTGATGAGGGGTGGTTTACAGACTGAGATAACAGGGCCAGGAAACAAAATTATACCATTCCTGTTTGTCAAACCACGGAGCAGATGAAGGGGACCTCTGAACATCCAGAATATGGGAGAGAGGGGGCTCTGTAGGGAAAATCAGGATCATTCCTGAGGCTGCCCTGTACCTCTTCAGTTGCTCTGGTCCCCAGCAGTGTAGCTCCATTGAATCCCACAGGCACATCTGTGCAACTGTGTTTTCAGTGGAGTACAGCCCAACTGAAAACAAAATTTGATCTGGAATTAGAATGACCTCAGTAACGATTATGATGCATGGTCTTCAACAGAATTCAGTTCCTTCTGCCATAACTCTATTCATAGAATCATAGAACCATAGGGTATGTCTAAACTACATGCCTCTGTCGTCAGAGGCATGTAGATTTGTTGTTTTGGCAAAGTCAAATGAAGCCGCGATTTAAATGATCGCAGCTTCATTTAAATTTACATGGCTGCCACGCTGAGCCAACAAACAGCTGATCAGCTGTTTGTCCACTCAGCGCGCTAGTCTGGACGTTCCCCCTGCCAACATCAAAGCCCTTTGTCGGCAGCCCTGGTAAACCTCATCCCATGAGGAATAGCCGACAAAGGGCTTTGATGTCGACAGGGGAGCGTCCAGACTAGCGTGCTGAGCGGACAAACAGCTGATCAGCTGTTTGTCGGCTCAGCGTAGCAGCCATGTAAATTTAAATGAAGCCGCGATCATTTAAATCGCGGCTTCATTTGACTTTGCCAAAACAACAAATCTACATGCCTCTGACGACAGAGGCATGTAGTCTAGACACAGCCATAGAGCTGGAAGAGACCTCAGAAGGTCATCAAGTCCAGCCCCCTTCCCAAGACAGGACCAATTACAATTAAATCAACCCAGCCAGGGTTTTGTCAAGCCGAGACTTAAACACCTCTAGCGATGGAGATTCCACCACATCCCTAGGTAACCCATTCCAGTACTTCACCACCCTCTAGTGAAATAGTTTTTCCTAATATCTAACCTGGACCTCTCCCACCGCAACTTGAGACCATTGTTCCTTGTTCTGCCATCCATCACTACTGTGAACAGCCTTTCTCCATCCTCTTTGGAACCTCCCTTCAGGAAGCTGAAGGCTGCTATCAAATCCCCCCTCATTCTTCGCTTCTGAAGACTAAATAGACCCAACTCCCTCAGCCTCTCCTCTTACGTCATATGCTCCAGCTCCCTAATCATTTTGGTTGCCCTCCACTGGACCCTCTCCAATGCGTCTACATCCTTCCTGTAATTGGAGGAGTAACGGTAGTTTGAATTAGAAAGCCTAATTCGAACTACCTACTCAGTGCGGCGTGTAGCTGCAGGCATGGAGTCCGAACTACCGGGGATATAAAAATGGCGGCGTCTGGCAAGATGCAAATGAAGCCCGGGATATTTAAATCCAGGGCTTCATTTGCAACTTTGATTGACTACATTAACCACCCTAGTTCGAACTAGGGTGGTAGTGTAGACATACCCAGGGTTCCCCACTTGCTTGTCTACCTTAATGAGAGACAGCAAAGCAGTCCTGTCTTGGAGTGCCTTGAGGGCCCACACTTAGGACACCACAGCACTTGGTGCATCTCGTGGGGTTGTTGCCATCAGCCCGGCTGCACTTGCTTCAGGCTGCCATCTGGGGGGTGTATTGGAGGGCTGTCAAGATCCAGGAGGCCCTGTGGGAGAGAGTCTACCCCTCAGAGCCACCTCAGTCCTCCCCACAGGGGGCTCGTGTCCCATTCCTCCCTTACGTCCTTCTACTTACCCTCTCTAGCTCCCCTTCCTGATGTCAAACAAAAGACACGTATGTTCAAAAATAGAAACTGGGTTTATTGAACAAAACTGTGGGGGACAGGGATGAACCTCTGGGGAGACTGAGAAAAGGAGGTGGGAAAGGGGAAGAGAGAGGATGGGAGAGGGGAGGGGGAAACCTGGGAGGAGGGAGCTGGAAGGGGGAAGCAAGGGGAAGAAGGAGGAGGGGAAGCTCAGGTCCCAGGGTTGGGGGTCTTGCTGGACCAACTTGATTTCCATGCAAACCTGCTCCAGGGTTCACATGTGGCTTTTGGTGGCCAGGCTGGCAGCTATCCTGCCATAGACGGCCACATTCCTCTGTCTAGTGCGGAGATCATGGACGTTGGGGGCATCCCCCCCCAAACCTGAATAAGGTCCATGATCTCCACCCTGAACCAGGAAGGCGCCCGCTGGCAGACTGCTCCTGGGCCACTGGGTCAGGGGCAGTGACTTCTGGCTCTGGGCTGGCAGGCTTGGAGCTGGCACAGGCACTATGGCCAGGAACTACCCCTTTAATGGCTCCAGGGCTGTGGGAGAGGAGAGTAAGTTTTCCTGCTTGTGCCCAGAGTGGCCACCAGGGCTCCCTGGGAAGGGCTGGAGGCCCCCTATTTCGAATTAAGTATCTACACAGCACTTAATTTGAAATAGCTATTTCGAATTTGGCGTTACTCCTCGTAGAATGAGGTTTACCAAATTCAAATTAAGCGCTCCGCTATTTCGATTTAATTTCGAAATTGAGGTTTGCAAGTATAGACGCATTTATTCATTTATTAAAGTTAATTCGAAATAACTGTTGTTATTTCGAATTAACTTTGCAGTGTAGACATACCCCAAGGATTTCCCCGGTAAGCCAATCTGGTCTCCTACCATGTTTGCTTCTCTTGCTACGCATTGGAATGGTTTCGTTCTGTGCCAATGGCTTCCTTTAAATACTGCCAGGTCTCCTGGACTCCTTTCCCCTTCATGTTAGCATCCCAGGGGATGCTGCCCATCAGGCCTCTGAGGGAGTCGAAATCTGCTTTCCTGAAGTCCAAGTGTGTATTTTACTAATCTCTTTTCTTCCTTTCAACAGGATCCTGAAATCTACCATCTCATGATCTCTGCTTCCCGGGTTGTCAACCACCTCCACTTCCCCTATTAGTTCCTCCCTGTTTATGAGCAGCAGGTCAAGCTCCGCATGGCCCCTGGTTGGATCCTTCAGCACTTGTATCAAGACGTTATCCCCAACATTCTCCAAAAACTTCCTGGATTGTCTGTTTACTGATGTTTTGGTCTCCCGACAGATGTCAGGGTGATTGAGGTCCCCCATGAGAACCCTGGCCTGCCATCTGGAAGCTTCTCTCAGTTGTATGAAGAAAGCCTCACCTACCTCATCCACCTGATCCATTAGCCTGTAGCAGACACCAACCACAACATCACTGCTGTTTATATCTCTAAACATGACCCATAGACTCTCAACAGGCTTTTCTCCCTCTATATACTGGAGTTCTGAGCAATCATACTGCTCTCTTACATACAAAGCAACTACTTCTCCTTTTCTCCCCTGCCTGCTTTTCCTGAACAGTTTATACCCTTCTATGACAGCGCTCCAGTCATGCGAGTCCTCCCACCAAGTCTCTGTTATCCCAATCAAATTGTAGTTCTTGGACTGGGCCAGGGCTACCAATTCTTCCTGTTTGTTTCCCAGGCTTCTCACATTGGTGTACAAATACCTTAGATAACCAGTTGATCGCCGTACCCTCTGCATTCAAATCAGGGGTCCTTCATTGGCTCTATGGTTCTTAATAGGAGTGAAAAAAAGAGAGAACTTGCTCTTGTCCTTAGAATACTCAGACAGGATTACAGAAAGGAGCAGATCTGTTGAGTGAGAAGGTACCATTTTACATAGCCACTTATCAGAGCAGAGCTGCACTTTAATTGTGTCTGCTCCTCTATTTTGTTCAAAGACGCAATGCACTGAAACACTCCAATGTATTTGATTCAGAGTGGTGCCTTTGTTTCCAGTTGTCTCTGCTCTGTGAAAATCTGTGTTCCTCAGGCTAAAATATTTAAAATATTATAAATAGCTTCTCAGGAATGCATGCACGTTTACATTAAAACTTAAGTGCCTGAGTTATGACAGTTGACTCAGAATTGCAGTCAATATGGTAATGAAATAAAGCCCCTCTAAATATAAGTAATTTGAAAGCTGAGGTTGTTTCCCATTAAATAATGATCTCCCTGGCTGATGTTAGGGAAGGGGTATGCCAGTCAATCAGGCAAGAAGAGAGACATTTCAACACAAGGCACATAAACTAGCATAAATGTTAAATAATAGATCCATCCATACATAGGGATGAATCCCCACTGGCAGGCAGTAATTATCCATTGCTGCTGAGACTGCCTGGAAATCTTTGAACTATAAACAATCCTTCTGTGACTAGGGTTCTTTTTTCTAGCTAGTTCCCCTATTTTTTGTTCCATTTATTTATTTGAAAACAGGATCTTTCTTCTGCTCTTCTTTCATTAGCTAGTGGGTTTTTAATACCTCTGTAGGGTTTCCAGATGGTTTCACCAAAAATACCGTCCCCCACCCACAGATTTAAGATTAGTGCTTAGGCACGAATTTCTCATCATAAGCTGACTTGTATTATAAACAAAACAATCACAGTTTTAGAGATGTTCTGAATTCCAAACCTGTGCTCTTCTAGGGTGCATCCACACTGCACCGTTATTTCGAGATAAATAGCGTTATTTCTAAATAACTATACAAGTGTCTACATAGCCATTCCGTTATTTTGAAATAACAAATGGCTTATTCCAAAATCTGTAAACCTCATTCTGTGCGGAATAACGCCTATTCTGAAATCGCTATTTCGAAATAAGGTGTGTGTAGACGCTACACTGCTGCTATTTCAGAATAGCCCCTCATCAGGGCCATTCTAAGTTATTCCTCCACAGTGCCTCCTGGCATTCTAAATCAAGATAGCATGTGTACATGAGGGAAGCCTGCAGTGTAGACATGATATTTCGAAATAAGCTATTTCAGAATAACTATTGCAGAATAGCTTATTTTGAAATAGCTGTGCAGTGTAAACGTACCCTTAGAGAATTGCTGGCCATAATTCTGGAGTGTCTTTTACTTTGTGGAGCAAGCCATGGGGAAGGAGGATGGAAAAAAAAACCAAATCAGAATTTTTCCTCTTCTTCACTCTGGTGAACCCACAGGTTTAAATGACTGCACAAGGCAATGGAGAAACATAGTCCCTATGTTTGTTTCAGTATGGCTTGCCTGTGGGATAGCCTATCGTGCATCATATGTTGGGGCTGGGAATGACTATTGAGGATTTTTCCTTTTTTCTCCTATATAGGATAATTCACATGAATTAAACTTTAGAGAAACAAACCACTTATATGTCTTTTATAAAGGTATTAAGATTAAGCAGGCAGTTATAAAACAAGCTTAAGGGAAATATATTTCTAGATGAACTGAGTTCTCCTGACTATATTTCCAAGAAATACATTATAGGAATCAAATTGCATTCCAACTATAATATCCAGCAATAAGTCAATGTTTTGATTTTTCTAGCTTGGCAATTACCACTGTTAGTGATCAAATCATGTTGAGTAAAACAATTCTTCTTAAGAATTTATAGAACTGTAGAAAAGTACTTGCAACATTGAATGGGGTGAGAAAAGCTGTTTGATTCAAATCTTACAGAATGTGATAAAGTTTAGGATTTAGAATGTGTGTTCATATTCACTTTTATTTCTTACGCAACTATCTCTAACTTTTATGCCTACCACTTAAAAATTGATCTTTCTGTAGTTAATAAAATTATTTTAATATTTTATCCTTACCATTTGTCAGAAGTTCTTGGGAAATCCTTTCGGATTACGAAGTATGCATTATGGTGTATGTATGTCCAATAACCTTTGACAAAGTGGTGAACTAATTAATGAGCTTGCATTGTTCAAGAGATGGTCTTGAGTGGCATAAGATGGTAACTTTCTGTGAAGTGTAAGGCTGCCGGCTGGAGGGATTTACTAGTGTCATTCATGCTACTTAGCAGGGTGTGTCCCTACATATTGTTAATTCAGTGACTGTAGAATCATAGAATCTTAGGGCTGGAAGAGCCCTCAGGAGGTCACCCAGTCCAGCCCTCTGCCCAAAGCAGAACCAATCCCAACTAAACCATCCCAGCCAGGGCTTTGTCAAGCCAAGACTTAAAAACCTCTAGGGATGGAGATTCCACCACATCCCTAAGGAACACATTCCAGTGTTTCACCAACCTCCTAGTGAAATAGTTTTTCCTAATATCCAACCTAAACCTCTCCCACTGCAACTTGAGACCATTTCTCCTTGTTCTGCCATCCGTCACCACTGAGAACAGCCTCTCTCCATGATCTTTGGAACCTCCCTTCAGGAAGTTGAAGGCTGCTATCAAATCCCCCTTCACTTTTTGCTTCTGCAGATTAAATAAAACCAAATCCCTCAGCCTTTCCTCATTGGTTATGACATCTCCAGCCCCCTAATAATTTTGCTTGCCCTCCGCTGGACCCTCTCCAATGCATCCACATCCTTTCTGTGATGATGGGGAGGGCCCAAAACTGAACGCAATACACCAGATGTGGCCTCATCAATGCTGAATAAAGGGGAATAATCACTGCTTTTGATCTGCTGGCAGTGCTCCTCCTAATGCAACCTAATATGCCATTCACCTTCTTGGCTACAAGGGCACAATGTTGACTCATCCAGCTTCTCATCCATTGTAATCCCCAGGTCCTTTTTGCAGAACTGCTACTTAGCCAGTCATTCACCAGCCTGTAACAATACTTGAGAATCTTCCCTCCTAAGTGCAGGACTCTGCACTTGTCCTTGTTGAACCTAATCAGATTTCTTTTGGCCGAATCCTCTACTCTTTCTAGGTCACGCTGGACCCTATCCCTGCCCTCCAGCATATCTACGGGTACGTCTACACTACAGCGCTAGTTCGAACTAACTTAGTTCGAATTAGTTAATTCGAACTAAGCTAGTTCGAACTAACGCATCTAGAACTAAAAACTAGTTCGAACTAGCGTTTTGCTAGTTCGAACTAGCGCGTCCACACTGATTGGACGCAGGGGGGCATTTAAGGGCAGCTGAAACCGGTTCTGGCAGGGCATCAGGTCAGTAGTTGCTTTGTGTGGCTGCTGTCTGAGGCTATCTGAGGCTCGTGCTTAAAGGGACCCCCCTGGACAGCCGGTTCTCAGCTTTTCCTGCTTGCTTGCCAACCTCGCCGAGGGACAGCAAAGCGTCGGTCTCTGTGCCCGTCTGTGTCGGTGCTTCCCTTCGGGGGGGCCACCGCAGGTGGCAACATGGAGCCACGGCTCGCCCTGCACCTTCTGGTGCACGTTCTGGACTTGCTGCTGCAAGCCTGCCAGCAATGGCTCGAGGCTGCCTGGCACCACCTGGTGCACGTCAGCCCCCTGCCTCTCTGCCTGGCCGCCCTGGGGGCCGTGGAGGAGCCGCGGCGGCGCCCTGGCACCGGCGTGCCCTGCCGCATCTGGCGTCTGGACACCAGCACCGACTGGTGGGACCGCATCGTCCTGGAGTGCTGGGACGACCGACAGTGGACCAAGAACTTTAGAATGAGGAGGGACACCTACCTGGAGCTCTGCGAGTGGCTCGCCCCTGCCCTGTAAAGAAGGGACACTCGCATGAGACCCGCCATCCCCCTCCAGAAGCGGGTGGCCATCGCCCTATGGAAGCTCTCCACGCCGGACAGCTACCGATCCGTTGGGAACCAGTTCGGCATGGGGAGATCCACCGTCAGAGCAGTGCTCATGCAGGTACGGCGCTCGTTGGCCACCGAGCTGGGGGGGAAGGGGGGCTGCGAGGAGGGGATGGGCCGCCCCAGGGACAAAGGGGGGGGGGCGGGAGGAGGCGAAAGCGCCCCGCACCGGAGGGGTCGGGTTGTCCCGGCCGTACTACACGCCGCCAGGGGGGTTGCTTCCAGGAGTGGGGCACGGGGCACTGCCAGGGCACGCACGCTCCCAGCCACCCGGGCGCCCCACTGATTGGCGCTTTGCTGTGTCTCTCTCCGCAGGTGGTCAAGGCCATCAACCGGGTGCTGCTCCGCAGGGTGGTCCGCCTCGCCGACCCGGACGCCATCATCCGGGGATTCGGCGCCCTCGGCTTCCCCAACTGCGGGGGGGCCATCGACGGGATGCACATCCCCATCCGTGCCCCGGAACACCAGGCGTCCCGGTACGTGAACCGCAAGGGGTACTTCTCCATCATCCTGCAGGCCGTGTGTGACCACCGGGGACAGTTCACGGACATAAATGTGGGCTGGTCCGGCAAAGCACACGACGCACGGGTGTACCGCAACTCCTCCGTGTGCCAGCGGCTGCAGGACGGGACCTTCTTCCCCGACCGCCACATCAGGGTCGGGGACGTGGACATGCCCGTGTGCCTGGTGGGGGATGCCGCTTACCCACTGCAGCCGTGGCTCATGAAGCCCTACACGGGGCACCTCAATCCCTCCCGCCAGGCCTTTAATGCCAGGCTGACCAGGGCCCGCATCGTGGTGGAGGGGGCCTTCGGGCGACTGAAAGCCCGCTTTCAATGCCTCCTCACCCGTCTGGACCTGGCCGAGCACAACATCCCTCCCGTGGTGGCGGCATGTTGTGTGCTCCACAATTTGTGTGAGCGGAAGGGGGAGGCTTTCCTGCCAGCCTGGATGGCTGAGGCTGACCGCATGGCTGGACACTACGGTCAGCCCCGCACCGCCGCCGTCCGGGAAGCCCAGCGGTGGGCCATCCGGATCCGGGAAGCCCTGCGGGAGAGCTTCCAGGTGGAGGAGGAGGAGGACTGACCTCTCCCTGCATGCCCCACCGGGGCCTTCTTCCACCCTACCCCCCCCTTCCCCTTCCCCCTCCCTACCTACTGTCAAATAAAGACACCTGTTTTTCAAACAAAAACATCCGTTTATTTCACAGAACTGGGGTGGAGGGAGGGAGGAATGAAGGTGGGAGAAGGGAGGGGGAAACCTGGGACGAGGGAGCTGGAAGGGGAGGGGAGGGAAGGGAGGAAGGGAAAGGAAAGCTCAGGGGTGGGAGTCCGGCTGCCTTTCCCGTCTCGCCACACTGCGGGTCCGGGGGCGTCGGTGGGGAATGGTTGTGGAGGGAGGGGCAGAGGGGACAGGGGGTGTGGAGGAAGCAGGAGTGGAAGCAGGAGGAGCAGGGGGAGCAGGGGGAGCAGGGGGAGCAAGAGGGGGAGCAAGAGGGGAAGCAAGAGGGGGAGCAGGGGGAGGAGGAAATGGGAAGCGGTCCAGCAGGCTCTGGAGGTGGCCTCGCAGGGCACAGCCCTGCTCCTCCAGGGCCTCCAGACTCCTCCCGCGCAGCCTGAGGTCCTCCTGGACCCAGTGGTCCTGGAGACGGAGCTGTCGGTCCAGGAACCGGAGATGCCGCCTCTGGTAGTCCTCCTGGTTCCTGGCTGTCCTGCTTGCCCAGGCGCGGGCGGCTGCTGCAGGCGGGGTGGTGCGCCCTGCAGGCCCAGGTGCTGCAGCTGTGGTGCAAGAAGACCAGCGGTCAATTTCCCCAGGGGCCCAGGTGTGTGAAACCCAGCTCCCCTCTGCAAGGCCAGGGCCCCTGCAGGATCCCCAGCTGCTGCTCCGTGGTGGGCAAGGCCCAGGCGCACGGTCCCGGGGCTCCCTCTCGCCCCAGCCCCCCGTACACATGAGGGGAACACGAGGGTACTCACAGGTGGACGCCTCCCCGGCCTCTGACGATGCAGGCGAGTGGGTCTGTGGCATGCCTCGGGGGTCCCGGGTCCTGGGCAGGCTGGCGGCAGGCTCCTGGCTCTCAGAGCCCTCTTCCTCCTCCTCCGTGTCCAGGAGCGGTCCCTCTGCCCCAGGGTCAATCACGTCCCGGGGGGCAGGGACGGCATGAGGCCCCAGGATGCGGTCCAGGGCATGGAAGTGGGGGCAGGCCTCCGGGTCGGCCCCTGGCAGGCAAGCCCGGGAGTAGGACTGCTGCAAGTCCTTAATTTTGCAGCGCACCTGCTCCCGGCTGCGCTAGTGGCCCCTGGCGGCCAGGCTGGCAGCCATGCGTCCGTAGACGGCCGCGTTCTGGTGGCTAGTGCGGAGATCGTGGACATTGGAGGCTTCCCCCCAAACGTCGATGAGGTCCACGATCTCCGCACTTGACCAGGCGGGCGCCCGCCTTTTGCGCCCCCGGGCAGGCTCCTGGGAGCCGCCAGGCTGGTCCTGGGGAGCACTGGAGGGCTGGGAGCCCTCGGATGGCTGGCTCATTGTGTGGCAGGTGCAGGCTGTGCAGGCACGGGTGCTTGCAGCCTTGCAACTGGCACAAAGTGAGTAGCCAGCCCGTGGCCCTTTAAGGGCTCCGGGGCCGGGAGGGGGGCAATAGAGTTTCCCTGGTGTTGGCCAGAGTGGCCACCAGGGAAACCTGGGAAGCCTTAGCCTCCCACTAGTTCGAACTAAAGGGCTACACAGCCCTTAGTTCGAACTAGCTAGTTCGAACTAGGCTTAATCCTCGTACAATGAGGTTTACCTAGTTCGAACTAAGCGCTCCGTTAGTTCGAATTAAGTTCGAACTAACAGAGCGCTAGTGTAGCGCCTAGGAAAGTTAGTTCGAACTAACGTCCGTTAGTTTGAACTAACTTTCTAGTGTAGACATACCCTACCTCTCCCCCTAGCTTAGTCATCTGCAAACTTGCTGAGGGTGCAATCCATCCCCCTATCCAGGTCATTAATAAAGATATTCAGAAAAGCTGGCCCTAGAACCAATCCTTGGGGCACTCCACTTCAAATTGATCGATCACATCAGCTGGAGAGCTTTGCTGCTGGTTACTAGGAAAGCAACAGGAGAGACAACTCAGGCTAGATTGTTAATGGGACATAGCAGTCCTACTGTTGCAGGTCTTACCCTAAGGGTCTGTTAAGCCCCCCAAGCACAGGTGTTTCATTGACTCCACCAGAGCTGCAAGTCAATGTGTGCAACAGCATTAGTCAATCAGGAACTTTCCTACTTTCTCAATGTTAGACTCATTAGGCTTTCAGCCTGCCCTTTATATAATTCCAGATCCGGACTCAGCCTTGCCTGAGCTTTGTTCATGCCTTGGTTCAGCACTGCATCTACCTTCTCTCTACCCCTGGGACTGACTCCAGCCTCACTTTGACCTTCAGCCTTTTCTCCAGTCCTGAAGGCTGGATCACGGGAGGGTGGAGGCGGGTTGAGGAGGTAGGGGGACCCAGGCCCTCCCACTCCACTGGGTCCCAGCCCAGGGCCCTATTGGCAGAGGTCCTTCCTCCGCCCGAGGCTGCTTCCTACCTCTATCCCGGCTGAGCCTATGTCCCAGGGCCTGTGGCTAAGGTTGCAGCTCCTAGGTGGCTGAATCAGCAGGCCTCGCTCTGGAGGTGTCGGGGATGGCAGGGCTGGCTCTGGGGATGGCTGGAACAGCTCCAGATCTCTTCCCAGTGCTTCTGCCCCTTTGGCTACCTCCCCTGACTGCTGGCTTCCCCTGGCTTTTATCTCAGGCCTCGCTCTTGAGCATGACCTGCAGGGTTGCGGGCCCAGATAGACTCCTGTAGCTTTAGCACAGGGTAGAGCTGCCTCATCACACATGCAATAGCGCCTTTTTTCAAAAGATGACTTTCGAAAAAAGGCATTCTTCCCTGTAGAATGAGGTTTACTGCCATCGATAAAACCGCTGCATTCTTTTGATTTACTGTTGACAGAACACAGCGGTAGTCTAGTTTTTCGAAAAAAACCCTGTAGTCTAGACACACCCTGGGTATGTCTACACTACAAAGTTAGTTCGAACTAACAGACGTTAGTTCGAACTAACTTTCCTAGGCGCTACACTAGCGCTCCGTTAGTTCTAACTTAATTCGAACTAACAGAGCGCTTAGTTCGAACTAGGTAATCCTCATTCCATGAGGATTAAGCCTAGTTCGAACTAGCTAGTTCAAATTAAGGGCTGTGTAGACCCTTAATTTGATCTAGTGGGAGGCTAGCCCTCCCCAGGTTTCCCTGGTGGCCACTCTGGCCAACACCAGGGAAACTCTATTGCCCCCCTCCCGGCCCCGGAGCCCTTAAAGAGCCATGGACTGGCTACACAGTTTGTGGCAGTTGCAAGGCTGCCAGCACCCGTGCCAGCACACCCTGCACCTGCCACACCATGAGCCAGCCACCTGAGGACACCCAGCCCTCCAGTGCTCCCCAGGACCAGCCTGGCGGCTCCCAGGAGCCTGCCCGGGGGTGCAAAAGGCGGGCGCCCGCTTGGTCAAGTGCGGAGATCGTGGACCTCATCGAGGTTTGGGGGGAAGCCTCTAATGTCCACGATCTCCGCACTAGCCACAGGAACGCGGCCGTCTACGGCCGCATAGCTGCCAGCCTGGCCGCCAGGGGCCACCAGCGCAGCTGGGAGCAGGCGCGCTGCAAGATCAAAGACCTGCGGCAGTCCTACTCCCGGGCCTGCCAGCCAGGGGCCGACCCGGAGGCCTGCCCCCACTTCCACGCCCTGGACCGCCTCCTGGGTGCTCATGCCGTCTCTGCCCCCCGGGATGTGATAGACCCAGGAGACGGAGGAGGAGGAGGAGGGCTCTGAAAGCCAGGAGCCTACCGCCAGCCTGCCCAGGACCCGGGACCCCAGAGGCACCCCACAGAGCCGCTCGCCTGTGTCGTCTGAGGCCGGGGAGGTGTCCACCTGTGAGTACCATCGTGCTCCCCTTATGTGTACGGAGGGCTGGGGTGAGAGGGAGCCCCGGGACCGTGCGCCTGGGCCTTGCCCACCATGGAGCAGCAGCTGGGGATCCTGCAGGGGCCCTGGCCTTGCAGAGGGGAGCTGGGTTTCACACACCTGGGCCCCTGGGGTAATTGACCGCTGGTCTTGTTGCACCACAGCTGAAGCACCTGGGCCTGCAGGGTGCACCACACCGCCTGCAGCAGCTGCCTGTGCCCAGGCAAGCAGGAGAGCCAGGAATGAGGAGGACTACAAGAGGCGGCACCTCCGGTTCCTGGATCACCAGCTCCGTCTCCAGGAGCACTGGGTCCAGGAGGACTTGAGGCTGCGCCGGAGGAGTTTGGAGGCCCTGGAGGAGCAAGGCCGTGCCCAGCGAGGCCACCTCCAGAGCCTGCTCGACCGCTTCCCATTTCCTCCTGCTCCTGCTCCCCCTGCTCCTCCTGCTGCTCCCCCTGCTCCTCCTGCTCCCCCTGCTCCCCCTCCTGCTCCCGCTCCTGCTTCCTCCACACCCCACGTCCCTCCTGCCCCCCCCCACAACCATTTCCCACCGATGCCCCCGGACCCGCAGTGTGGCGAGACGGGAGAGGCAGCCGGACTCCCACCCCTGAGCTTTCCTTTCCCTTCCTCCCTTCCCTCCCCTTCCAGCTCCCTCGTCCCAGGTTTCCCCCTCCCCTCTCCCACCCTCCTTCCTCCCTTCCCCCACCCCAGTTATGTGAAATAAACATACGTTTTTGTTTGAAAAACAGGTGTCTTTATTTGACAGTAGGTAGGGAGGGGAAAGGGGAATGGGGGGTAGGGTGGAAGAAGGCCCCAGTGGGGCATGCAAGAGAGTTCAGTCCTCCTCCTCCACCTGGACGCTCTCCCGCAGGGCTTCCCGGATCCGGACGGCCCCCCACTGGGCTTCCCGGATGGCGGCAGTGTGGGGCTGACCATAGTGTCCAGCCATGCGGTCAGCCTCAGCCATCCAGGCTGGCAGGAAAGCCTCCCCCTTTTGCTCACACAAATTGTGGAGCACACAACAAGCCGCCACCACGGGAGGGATGTTGTGCTTGGCCAGGTCCAGACGGGTGAGGAGGCATCGAAAGCGGGCTTTCAGTCGCCCGAAGGCCCCCTCCACCACGATGCGGGCCCTGGTCAGCCTGGCATTGAAGGCCTGGCGGGAGGGATTGAGGTGCCCCGTGTAGGGCTTCATCAGCCACGGCTGCAGTGGGTAAGCGGCATCCCCCACCAGGCACACGGGCATGTCCACGTCCCCGACCCTGATGTGGCGGTCGGGGAAGAAGGTCCCGTCCTGCAGCCGCTGGCACACGGAGGAGTTGCGGTACACACGGGTGTCGTGTGCTTTGCCGGACCAGCCCACATTAATGTCCGTGAACTGTCCCCGGTGGTCACACAGCCTGCAGGATCACGGAGAAGTACCCCTTGCAGTTGACGTACCGGGACGCCTGGTGTTCCGGGGCACGGATGGGGATGTGCGTCCCGTCGATGGCCCCCCCGCAGTTGGGGAAGCCGAGAGCGCCGAACCCCCGGATTATGGCATCTGGGTCGGCGAGGCGGACCACCCTGCGGAGCAGCACCCGGTTGATGGCCTTGACCACCTGCGGAGAGAGACACAGCAAAGCGCCAATCAGTGGGTCACCCGGGTGGCTGGGAGCGTTCGTGCCCTGGCAGTGCCCCGCACCCCACTCCCGGAAGCAACCCCCCTGGCAGTGTGTAGTACGGCCGGGACAGACTGACCCCTCCGGTGCGGGGCGCTTTCGCCTCCTCCTGCCCCCCCTTTGTCGCTGGGGCGGCCCATCCCCTCCTCGCAGCCCCCCTCCCTCCCGGCTCGGTGGCCGACGAGTGCCATACCTGCATGAGCACTGCTCCGATGGTGGATCTCCCCACGCCAAACTGGTTCCCGACGGATCGGTAGCTGTCCGGCGTGGAGAGCTTTCAGAGGGTGATGGCCACCCGCTTCTAGAGGGGGATGGCGGGCCTCATGCGAGCGTCCCTTCTGTGCAGGGCAGGGGCGAGCCACTCGCAGAGCTCCAGGAAGGTGTCCCTCCTCATCCTGAAGTTCTGGGTCCACTGTCGGTCCTCCCAGCGCTCCAGGACGATGCGGTCCCACCAGTCGGTGCTGGTGTCCAGAGGCCAGACGCGGCGGGGCACACCGGTGCCGGGGCGCCACCGCGGCTCCTCCACGGCCCCCAGGGCGGCCAGGCGGAGAGGCAGGGGGCTGACGTGCACCAGGAGGTGCCAGGCAGCCTCTAGCCATTGGTGGCAGGCTTGCAGCAGCAAGTCCAGAAAGTGCACCAGAAGGTGCAGGGCAAGCCGTGGCTCCATGTTGCCACCTGCGGTGGCGTCCCTGAAGGGCAGCACCGACACAGACGGGCACAGAGACCAACGCTTTGCTGTCCCTCGGCGAGGTTGGCAAGCAAGCAGGAAAAGCTGAGAACCGGCTGTCAAGGGGGGTCCTTTTAAGCTCGAGCCTCAGATAGCCTCAGACAGCAGCCACACAAAGCAACTACTGACCTGATGCCCTGCCAGAACCGGTTTCAGCTGCCCTTAAATGCCCCCCTGCGTCCAATCAGTGTGGACGCGCTAGTTCGAATTAGCAAAACGCTAATTCGAACTAGTTTTTAGTTCTAGACGCGTTAGTTCGAATTAGCTTAGTTCGAATTAACTATTTCGAACTTAGTTCGAATTAGCACTGTAGTGTAGACGTACCCCCTGTGTGTAAATCACTAAATACTGCTTTTTTTGTCTTTCCAAAATGTGTACTTAAATCAGATAGTAGTCTCTATATAGTAAAACTAGAGGTTTATCTGCAACTGTCTCATAGCTGGAATATGTCTCATGGCTATAACTTTCTCATGGCTGTACCTTTGAACTGAGGAGAGTGAGGGAAATTCAATTGGTCCTGTTAAAATAGGGAATTCTGCTGTGTATGTAGACATATTAATTCTAGGAATATATTATAAAAGATGGTGATGGCGGAAGGGTCTGGTGTAATCCCTCCTGGAACTTCCTGAATGCTATGAATCAGCTGTTCACAGTGCTCGGGGAGGGTTAGTGGGGCCACTAGTGGGTGAGAGGCTTGAGGAGGGAGGGAGCGTGGCTGCCAGTGGGTGCCCACCTTTGGCTCACAGTGATGGTAGGAAGAGGTATTTCCTTTTTGTTAAATATTTGTCTCTTGCTCCCTGCACTTTGTATCAGAACAACTGCTTAATGAAGCACTAGAAAATGTGCGACAGGGAACAAGCCATCCTGGGCAGCCAGATGAACTAGATGACCTAACTGGTCTTGTATCATGGTGCAGATCCAGACAGGAAGACAGAGGAGTTAGAATTATGATGGAGGATTCATGAGTTGGAAAAAAGGATAAATAACCCCAGACACACTTGGCCTTTGGCTTTCACATGGAGCATAATTTGCATAATTCTTCAGAATCTGTGCCAACATGCTTCAAAACACTGAATCTGACTTCAGAGCATTCTGTACTAATGCTAATAGGCTCTATAGATGATAAATCTAATGGATGTTTTATTGGGCTGAGGTAAAGGCTGTTGAAGTAAATGGGAATCTATTCACTGATTTCAGTGAGTAGAGTTGAGAAAGGACAACCTTGAACACTGATGCTATCCCAGTGTCTAAGGGGAACAAATCTTTTTCATATGTTTATCATTAGAACAAGAATCTCATATTCCAGCCTTAAGTATCTGGGTTCTCTAGATACGGACATTTAGGAAGCAGATTTTCATTTTTCCAAACACCATGGGCCTCATTCTTCTTTCATTGTGGTGTAAATGAGGAATTATTCCATTGATATCCGAGCATTTCTCATGTATAAGACAAATGTGGGCATGCTTGTTGGTTATTAATAATAGGAGTGGATATAGCCACAGGTCTGTAAGTAATAGAGCAAAGGGAAATAAGGAGGAGATCCTTTTTAATGCATTAAGAGCTAGAAAGACCATTTGAATAATTTAACTCGATTGATAGAGGATTTCTTATTCTTACTGTAGGAACATAGATTCTCCCCCTTACATCTGAATCAACTATAATTTTAAATTTGGCTTAGATTTTTGTATATGTAATAGGCCCAAAACATGTGATCAAAAAGATAAACTCATAAAAAGGACTGTGAAGCAAGCTTAAAGCTATATAGGTGCCTTGACCATCTGCTTTAGAGACATGTATAGATTAACTCACTTCATTTTTTTAACAATTAAAATGTTTTTCAGGAAGGCTGTGTCCAGACTCAGGGGTTTTTTCGAAAAAAGTAGCCTTTTTTCGAAAATACTTCCCCTGCGTCCAGACTCAAGCCGCGTTCTTTCGAAATTAATTCGAAAGAACGCGGCTTTTCTTTCGATGGCGGTAAACCTCAATTTACGAGGAAGAACGCCTTCTTTCGAAAGTTCCTCTTTCGAAAGAAGGCGTTCTTCAATGTAAATAGGGCGTCTTCGAAAGAGAGCATCCAGACTCACTGGATGCTTTCTTTCAAAAAAGCAAGCCGCTTTTTCGAAATTTCTCCGTGCAGTCTAGACGCTCTCTTTCGAAAGAGGCTCTTTCGAAAGATGGTTTCGAAAGAGCCTCTTTCGAAAGAAGCCTGCAGTCTAGACATAGCCGAAGAGCGTGTAATGTTAAATTGTAGGTGTATTGCTATCAGAGTGTAAGAGTCATAGCTATATATTAAAAACAAGCTAGCAAACCCAGTGAAAGCAAATAACATTTTCTTATGCTAAAGTGAGTTTTAACTGAACCCAAAAAGTCATACAACTGGTCAGAGGAAACTGCGTTCTGGGCGATTTCAGGAAGACTCCCTGATTATGGTTGTTTCTCGGGGTTAAAGGGCACCATTTTACTTTGAGGCAACTGGCCCTGTGCAGATGGATTTATGCACTGACATAGATGCCCATTTGTGCCTGGCATGGGCATGGAAATCTGCTCACACAGACAGCTATAGGACTGTGGCCATAATGTCTTTCTTTGTAGAGTTTCTCCACAAGCAATATACTGTGCTCTATTTCATTTTATTATTTTAGAAACTTGGTGCACTTAAAATGACAGATGGACATATTTGCTTTAAAAAACTAAGAAATCTTGCACATGCTTGAGTGGACCAAGATCCCTTCCTCTGAAGCAGAACATATCCTTGAGACCAAGAATCTAAAACAGGATACACTAACAAGTCCATAGCGGTTTATGGGGAAATGCTTATCACTGAAATATGTGTATTGCCTTTATTCCAATAATGCTCAGCGATCCAAATGCAGCTCTAAGTTATGTGGGGGGCTGTAGTGGGGCAGCTGCTCCATTCTGGCATGGAGGCGATTAAAGCAGATTGTTGAGGTTGCATAGAGTGCCAGCCAACCAGGAAAGGGCTTATTGAGAGCCAGTCAAGTGGAGGCTTAAAACCAGCCAATCAGGTTTAGGCTGGGTCCTATAAGAAGTCTTCATGGTAGAAAGGAGCCCCTTCCCAGAGAGGAAAGGGAGAAGAGCTAGCTCTGAGATAAGTCCTGGGCAAGGCTAGGGGAGGCTAGGAGAGCTGTAGGCTGCCAACTGCCAAACTGGAGTTTTGACGTAAGGGCCAGAGAAGGTGCTGGGCTGTGGGGAAATGGCCCAGGGAAAAAGGCAATAAGTGGCTGCCACTAAAGGATCCCTGGGTCAGGACCCAGATTAGAATGTGGGCCTGGGCCCTTCTTGAGAGGGGCAAAGCTAGTCTTCAGGTTGCCCATGGAGGAAGGGCTAACTGAAGGCTGCATTGAGCCACTGAGGTGAGTGATAGAAGCTGCCAGTCCCCTGGAAGTGGGGGAAAGCCAGTGGAGTGGGCACAGCTGGAGGCAGTGTCCAGAAACAGTTGACATAGTTCCAACTTTGAGAACAATGAAGACCAAGGGTACGTCTACACTACAGCGCTAATTCGAACTAACATAGTTCGAATTAGTTAATTTGAACTAAGCTAATTCGAACTAACGCGTCTAGAACTAAAAACTAGTTCAAATTAGCGTTTTGCTAATTCGAACTAGCGTGTCCACACTGATTGGACGCGGGGGGGCATTTAAGGGCAGCTGAAACCGGTTCTGGCAGGGCATCAGGTCAGTAGTTGCTTTCTGTGGCTGCTGTCTGAGGCTATCTGAGGCTCGAGCTTAAAGGGACCCCCCTGGACAGCCGGTTCTCAGCTTTTCCTGCTTGCTTGCCAACCTCGCCGAGGGACAGCAAAGCGTTGGTCTCTGTACCTGTCTGTGTCGGTGCTTCCCTTCGGGGGGGCCGCCGCAGGTGGCAACATGGAGCCACGGCTCGCCCTGCACCTTCTGGTGCACGTTCTGGACTTGCTGCTGCAAGCCTGCCACCAATGGCTCGAGGCTGCCTGGCACCACCTGGGGAACATCAGCCCCCTGCCTCTCCGCCTGGCCGCCCTGGGGGCCGTGGGGGAGCCGCGGCGGCGCCCCGGCACCGGCGTGCCCCGCCACGTCTGGCGTCTGGACACCAGCACCGACTGGTGGGACTGCATCGTCCTGGAGTGCTGGGAGGACCGACAGTGGACTCAGAACTTCAGGATGAGGAGGGACACCTTCCTGGAGCTCTGCGAGTGGCTCGCCCCTGCCCTGCACAGAAGGGACACTCGCATGAGACCCGCCATCCCCCTCCAGAAGCGGGTGGCCATTGCCCTATGGAAGCTCTCCACGCCGGACACCTACTGATCCGTCGGGAACCAGTTTGGCGTGGGGAGATCCACTGTCGGAGCGGTGCTCATGCAGATATGGCACTCGTCGGCCACCGAGCCGGGGGGGAGGGGGGATGCGAGGAGGGGATGGGCCGTCCCAGGGACAAAGGGGGGGCGGGAGGAGGCGAATGCGTGGGTAACTATCTTTGGGAAGGGAGGGAAAGAAACAAACTAAACCAGGCATGTCCAAAGTCCGGCCCGTGGGCCAATTGCGGCCCATGTTCTGGTTTAATATGGCCCCACAGGTAATTTGGCAATATCTATCTTTTATAGCCCCCAATGAATCCCCGAGTGCTGCTCAGTACTAAGGATGAGCTCGGGCGTGTTCGCAGCTCCACGTACCCAAACCCGCCGGGAAGCTGACAGCGTGCAGCGCTAATCACGGGTACTGAGACATTTTCCCGGTTCTCAGCTGCAGAGATCGGGAAATGTCTCAGAACCTGTGATTGGCGCTGCGCGCTGTCAGCTTCCTGGCGGGCTCGGGCACGTGGAGCTGCGAACACGCCTGAGCTCATCCTTAGACTCTTCACCACACACAGCCACAAAGGCAAGAGAATTCTTGTTGGGCAGTGTATTAGTGCTCGGACGAACACACTTAGACCAAAACCTCTGGCACTGCGCTCACATGATCCCTTCCCCTTCTGGTCAATTTCAAAAATGGCGACTGTAAATAAGAGAAGGAAAGTTGACAGTGAGGGCCGCCGCTTCCAGGACAGGTGGAAAGTGGAATATTTCTTCACTGAAATACGGAATCACTGTGTTTGTCTGATATGCCAAGAGACTGTGGCTGTTTATAAGGAATTTAATGTCAAGAGACACTACCAGTCGAGACATAGCACATACGACAAGCTAACAGGGCGCAACCGCAGTGAAAAGTTGAAGCATCTTGAAGCTGTTTTAATGTCACAACAGCGATTTTTCACAAGAGCCCGTGAGTCAAATGAAAATGCCACAAGGGCGAGCTATGAGGTGGCAACGTTAATTGCTAAAAATTGCAAATCTTTTGCTGAGGGTGACTTTATCAAAGAATGCGTTATGAAAATGGTTGAGAATATCTGTCCCGAGAAGAAGCAAGAGTTTGCCAACATTTGCCTAGCTCGTAACACTGTAGCATGGAAAATTGAAGAGATTTAATCAGATATTAAGAGACAGTTGACGTCCTAAGGAGTGGATTTTGACTTCTTTTCAATAGCCTGTGATGAAAGCACGAACCTATCTGACACAGCTCTGTTGATGATTTTTATGAGAGGGGTGGACGATGAAATGAATGTGACTGAAGAGCTACTTGATCTCCAGAGCCTTACGGACCAAACAAGAGGAAAAGATTTATTTGTTTCTGTTAGTTCCGCCATAGATGACATGAAACTGCCTTGGAACAAAATTACTGGGATTATTACTGATGGGGTACCTGCCATGGCTGGTGAACGAAGTGGATTATCAACCCTAATCTGTAACAAGGTGATCGAAGAAGGAGGCAAAGCTATTAAACTCCATTGTATCATTCATCAACAAGTTCTCTGTGCTAAACATCTCAAATATGATCATGTTATGAAACCGGTGCTAAAGATTATTAATTTTATTAGCTCTAAAGCCCTGTGCCACCACCAGTTTAAACAGTTTCTACTGGACATCCAGGCTGAATACGAAGATGTTTTATATCACAACGATGTAAGATGGCTCAGTCGGGGGTCTGCACTGCAGCGTTTCTACTCTCTCAGAAAGGAAATCGGAGAATTCTTGGAAACAAAGGGACAACCAATATGAGAACTATCTGATCCTATTTGGCTGGCTGATTTGGGGTTTCTAGTTGACATAACAAAGCATCTGAATGTACTGAACACAAGTCTTCAGGGGAAAAATGCAGCGGTGAACCAGGTTTATTCACACCTCAAAGCCTTTGGAACAAAGCTGCAACTTTTCATAAGGCAGTTGTCACAAACACAGCCCAATACCATACATTTTTCAGCGTTGCAGGAAATAATGAACAGTTTTCCACAGGACAATATCAGTGCACAAATGAGTAGGTATGCAGCAGACATCGCATCTCTGGCTGGGGAGTTTAAACGGCGCTTTCAGGATTTTGCAGCTATTGAAAAGGAGATCAGCCTTTTCTCCTCTCCATTCTCTGTTGACCCCGATGATGCTCCAGATCAGCTGCAGCTCGAGCTCATTGAGCTGCATTGTGACAGCGAGTTACGCAGTCGTCACCAACAGCTCTCTCTTGTGAACTTTTACCGCCAACTGGATAAGAGCCGGTTTCAAGAGATTCGAACATTGGCTAAGAAAATGCTGAGCTTGTTTGGCTCAACATATATGTGTGAGAAGACATTCTCTGCTATGAACTTTAACAAGAACCGCGTGAGGACAAGACTAAGTGACTCTCACCTGCGTGACATTTTGCGCATCAAAACCACTGCCTTTGAACCAGACCTAGCCTATGTGCTGCAGTCCAGATCTCAGTTTCACCCTTCACATTAGTGCAGGCATGTTTTTTTTTCAATTGAGATGAATACATTGTAAAATCTCAGTTAATGTCAGTTGGTCTAAATCAGTTATAAATATATTTGGACACAACATGTATACTTGGTGTTATGTTCCTGTTCATATTTTTTTTAACTTAAAAGTTGACAGACAACCTTTATTACCAATAATATGTAATGTACTTTACAATGTTCCTGACATATATTTCAGCTTTCTGGATTTTTTTTTTCATCTGGCCTTCAGATATGAAAGATTTAACACCTGTTTAGATTTGTAATCCATGTGACGAAATGAAAAGTATGCCGTTTGCAATAAACTTTGCATAAAATAGTTAATTTGCATTTAATTTTAATGGTTCAAAGACTGTCAGGCAAAAGGTCGGCCCTCACGCATGTTCACTTCATCAAATCTGGCCCTCTTTGAAAAAAGTTTGGACACCCCTGAACTAAACTAACAGGGAGGGGCAGGCAGTGGGGAAGAGAGCAAGCTGCTGGGGTAGGGTGGGTGACCAGGGGTGAGGGCGGCCCCCCAGCCAGATGTAGCTGAGGGAGGGGGGCCAAGTCCAAGGGGGAGGTGGGGAGGGAGCACACCCACGAGCGCTGTGGGGGCTCGACCTTGCCCACTGCTGCAGCAGAGTCCCAGGTGGAAGGCAGGGCAGCAAACCCCGCCAGGGGGAGAAGAGACAGTCCAGGTGGTAAGGGGCGGTGGAGGGGGCGTTGGGGGTGGTGGCTGCGGGGGGGGGGGGGCAGCTGGACTGGGGGAGGGCTCTCAGCCTCTCCCCCAGCCCTCCTTTCAACAGTTCAGTTCACCACCACCCCCGGAGCAGGTGAGAAAAAGCTCAGTCTGTAAACAAACCCCCTCCACAGTTCTCGATGATTTTCCTCTTCTCCCCCTCGGCGGGGCGCAGCAGCAGCAGCGGTGGGCGTGCAGGCAGCGATGGAAGGCCTCTGGGTAGTGGTGCAGGTGGGGTGGTCCTCCTTCTCTGGAGCAGTCGTGGAGGGGAGAGGAAGGGCAGCCGGCAGGCCCCCCCTCTTCCCTCAGGCAACAGCAGCAGCAGGTGGTGGTAGCAGTGGTGGTGGGGTGCAGCGGCTGGAGCAACGTCCGGGGAGCAGGCCTCAGCAGGCAGGCAGGCAGCTGGGTGGGGAGAGCTCCGGCTGGTGCAGGAGCAGGAGCAGGAACCAGGGTTGGGGAGAAGGAAGAGGGCAGCCCCTGCACCCTGCTGCCTCTCCTCCTTCTCAGGAGCAGAATGTATCGGGGGGAATAGCCACCCTCTGAGCTGGAGGCAGAGAAACCCCTCAGGGAGCCATTTTGGGCCCAGCCTAGCCCCACCCCCTCACCTGACCGGAAGTCAAAGGGCGGGGCTAGGAGTATAAGAGGGCCTCCAGGGAGCTCAGTCAGAGCCCAGCCTGTGAAGGAGACGGAGGCCTGTCCAGAATTCCTGTCCGGGGACGCTAAGACTGGGCCTAGACAGCCCTCAGCAGCCTCCCTGGAGGCTAGCCAAGGCTTCCCTGCCAGGGCTACGGAGGCCTGGCCAAGCCAGCCAGCCGAACCTCCCGTGGACCCAGAGGACTGGCCCGAGCCGCTGGACCAGCTGAAACCCCAATGGGTACTGGAACGCCGGGGCCAGGCGAGCCCGCGGGACGCTGCAGAGTTCCAACCCCTTGACCCCCTGGATTGGGCCAACTGCTGGGACGACAGCTCTTCGACTCCCTGACAGACCTGCTGGAGGTACAGGTACCAGCGAAGGGGGAGACAAGAAGTGGCCCAGGGGGTAGCATGGGCTGAGAACAGCCCTAGGCCAGCAAGTTGCGGGCTGGAGCCCCTGCTGAGCCTGTAGCAGCTGAAATGCTGCATCCAGGGCCTCTGGGCCGGGGCGCAGTGGAGTGGGTGGGCCTGCGCCCCCCCCTGCCACCCACTAACCGGGTGGCAGTCTCCCCCTTGCCACTGCTGCAGGTGCACTACCTGCCCAGCTCTTGAACTAGGAACTGCTACAAATCGGTGTGTTTGTTTGCGGCCACGCCTTGCGTCAGGGCCTGGCCGCCATTGGCTGCCCTGCCCTAAGTTAGGGCCGTCTCAGCTTACTGTGTTTTGCCGCCCCACCCTGCTTGAGGGCCTGGGCTTCCGTATGGGGTTTTTGGTACCTGGCCAGGATCCGGACCGGACCTTTTAAAGGGCCAGGACTAGGACTGTTGCACTGCCCATAACTGAGTTAAGAGACTTGAATAGACGGAGAATTTCTTCCCCCGTGGCCCGGGCTTGAAGCAAGGCCGGGTCCCTGAACTATTGTCTCTCACCCCGACCTGAAATAAGGCTGGAGATAGACTCACAGACTCGGACTATTTTAAGGCACGGTAGGGCCATCGGGCGGACTAGCCACCCATTGTACCAGGGCGGAGGAACGCCTCCTAAAGGCCTGCCGACCTACAACTAACCATCCCCTGGAAGGGGGGGGGGAAGCTCAGGCTATTGTGGACATTGCCGGAGGGCAGTGTCCTGAAAAGACCGTGCCACCTGCCGGCAGATCTAATTCCCCGAACAGACGGCAGGGGGCGCTGTGGTGGAGCGGGAACCCCGCTACAGATGCTAAAGCAATCTATGAGTCAACTGGAAACAGTCATGCTCTTCTTGCAAATATTAGTACGATATTTACTCAGACTGGAAAGGAGAGAAAAAGGCATGCACTCAAGCTTATACAGTTTCTTTGGGATGTTAGCTCTTCATTTGATTAATAGTGCACAAACAGAGAAGAGTAAAAACAAGTAAATAAAGCAACACAGAAAGCAAATAAAGCCACAAGTCTGAAAATAGGAAGGGAAGTAAAACAGGTGGTTGGTGATGAGTATTTTAAATGAATATTTAGGATCACTACACAAGTGAAAGAGAGACCTGTAAACAGATGCAAGTTATCCTTGATTGAAACTTTCACATTGTGTGTGTCAGCAACTCAAAGAGAAGAAGTTCCAGAGCAGCACTTTAGCACATGGCTTCAGAGTTTGTAGACAGATCCATTTTTTAGAGATTTTGCAAATACAGTCTTTATCCTACTATACACCTAGCATCACAACTAGTGGTCCAATGACTCATAAAAGCCTGAAGTAAACCATATTGAATAGATCTGGCCTTAATGTCTCTCCTCAAACAAATTCTACAATTGAATGGAAATCACCTGTCTGGAATCCAATTCTAATTGAGAGGCCAAACAAATAAACAGGTTCAATGGCAAAGTTATTCCAGTTTTAACACTTTACCACATTAATAACAGGGGATATTTTTTTAAAATAAAGGTCAGAGTCTTCAGATATCTATACCACTCCAAAAATCTGTTAAAAAATCCTTCTCTTTCCATACCTTAAACCATTAACACCTATGTAAACTTTCTTTGAAATCTAATCATGCAAATCTCAGGAGCTAGGCTTATGGACCTAAACCTTATCTACAAAAGCAGCTTAATTGCTTTAAAACAGAAAAACACCAATATAAGTGAAATCATATTTCACTACGCTCCCTCTGATGCATTAATAAGACAGGGTATGTCTACACTACCCTCCTAGTTCGAACTAGCGGGGTAATGTATGCATACCGCACTTGCTAATGAAGCCCGGGATTTGAATTTCCCGGGCTTCATTAGCATAAGCGGGGAGCCGCCATTTTTAAATCCCCGCTGCTTCGAACCCCGTGTAGCGCGGCTACACGGGGCTCGAACTAGGTAGTTCGGACTAGGGTGCCTATTCCGAACTACCGGTACACCTCGTTTCACGAGGAGTAATGGTAGTTCGGAATAGGACCCTAGTCCGAACTACCTAGTTCGAGCCCCGTGTAGCCGCGCTACACGGGGTTCGAAGCAGCGGGGATTTAAAAATGGCGGCTCCCCGCTTATGCTAATGAAGCCCGGGAAATTCAAATCCCGGGCTTCATTAGCAAGTGCGGTATGCATACATTACCCCGCTAGTTCGAACTAGCAGGGTAGTGTAGACATACCCACAATGAAGTTTCCCCAGCAGCATCCCCATCTCCCACATGCCCTCATTCCCCAGCATACCAATATACCAGCCCCCACCCATGCAGCCTGCTTCCCCAGCCCAGGAAAGAGTCCTATGTCTCTCCCTTGCACCAGCAGTTGCAGCCCAATCAGGACACCAAACAAACTCTCCATACTTCACCACACAGATGTCAGCACCTACCCATTCCCCCTCTTTTCCCTACCTACCCCATGCAATCATAGAAACATAGAACCATAGAGCTGGAAGACACCTCAGGAGGTCAAGTCCAGCCCCCTGCTCTAGGCAGGACCAATCCCAACTAAATCAACCAGGCCAGGGCTTTGCCAAGCTCAGACTTAAACACCTCTAGGGATGGAGACTCCACCACTTCCCTAGGTAACCCATTCCAGTGCTTCACCACCCTCCTAGTGAAATAGTTTTTCCTAATATCCAACCTGGAGCTGCCCACCACAACTTGAGACCATTGCTCCTTGTTCTGCCATCTGTCACTACTGAGAACAGCCTCTCTCCATCCTCTTTGGAACCTCCCTTAAGGAAGTTGAAGGCTGATATCCAATCCCCCCTCACTCTTCACTCCTGTAGACTAAACAGACCCAACTCCCTCAGCCTCTCCTCATAGGTCATATGCACATCCCCCTAATCATTTTGGTTCCTCTCCAATGTGGACCCTCTCCAATGTGTCCACATCCTTTTTGAAGTGGGGGGCCCAGAACTGGACACAATACTCCAGATGTGGCCTCACCAGAGCCGAATAAAGGGGAATAATGACATCTCTGGATCTGCTGGCAATGCTCCTCCTAATGCAACCTAATACGCCATTAGCCTTCTTGGCTACAAGGACACACTATTGACTCATATCCAGCTTCTCATCCACTGTAATCCCCAGGTCCTTTTCTGCAGAACTACTACTTAGCTGGTTGGTCCCCAGCCTGTAACAATGCTTGGGATTCTTCCATCCCAAGTGCAGGACTCTACACTTGTCCTTATTGAACCTCATCAGATTTCTTGTAGCCTGTGACGGGGCGCCAGACCCTGCCGTCCCAGAACCTCCGGCACCCCGCACTCTTGAGCCCACGGGGGGCAGGAGGGATGCCAGTGCGGCTGCGGTGGTGCAACCCGTGGCATCCGGCAGCCCTGGAGGCCGCGAGCGCAGATGCTCGCGGACGGCGCCCCGGCTCACATGCCCCATCTGCACGGGGATAGCTGGGGGTGTGGACGGCACCCGGAGGGGATTACCCTCCCCGGATGACATCATCAGTCCGCGCCTGGACGAGGGGGGCGGGGCCACCGAAGGTGGGTGTTTCAAAAGACACCCAGGGAGAACAGGAAGGGGGGAAGACGCTCTGGTCGGGGGAGAGGAGCCTGGCGCGGAGGTAGTGGCGAGTGGCGAGCAGCATCTGCAGGTGCACTGGGGACCATCACCGAAGCAGGCCGCACAGCAAGAAGGAGGAAGTGACCCAGGATGGGACGGCAAGCTGCGGCAGAGCCTTGACCAGCACCGGGAGGTTGGTGAGTTACGGGGGAACCCCCCCCCATCAGCCAGGAAGTGAGGTGGTGCCGCTGCCTTTAGGGTCCTGGGTCAGGACCCGGAGTGAGGGTGGGCTCGGGTCCCCCTCCTTCCTTGCAGGTGACCCATAGCGCCCCAGGAGACCGAGACTCAAGGAGCTCTTAACAAGCTCCGGACCTTGCGTCGTGGTACGGAACTGTGGGAATTTTGTTAAAGGGACATGGGTGGATGGCAGGTGTGCAGGCAGGTATTCCCCGATGATGACAGGGCTGTAAGCCTGAGGGGCGGCCTGACCCATGACAGATAGTGGAGAATGTGGGTATGTGACGGTCCCCGTCCCTAGGGTGTAGGTGGAAGGGGGGGGGGAACCCTCACCTTACTGGGATTATGGAGGCTAAAGAGGTGTGGGCGTGATTGACCGAACAGCAGCACCAGCAGCTGCAGACCGAATTACTACAGCAATTAGCGGCTCAACAGCAGGAGCAGCAGAGACAGTTGATTAGGGAATTAACAGAGCAGCAACAAGCTCAGAGGGAGACATGGCTCCTTCAGGGAGCTGCCCTAGCAAGGGCTGGTGGAGGCGGAGGGCAGGAGAACGTTCCTCAGTTGCCTATACGCTTGACAAAAATGGGGCCCCAGGATGACCCTGAGGCTTATCTTGAGACGTTTGAACGGGTGGCTACAGCGGCCCGGTGGCCTGAGGATCACTGGGCCACCTTATTGGCGCCGTATCTCTTAGGGGCTGCTCAGCAAGCTTACCGCAGCTTGGATCCCCGGGAGGCTCTTAACTACTATAAAGTAAAGGAAGCCATCCTAGATCAAATCGGGGTGACCCCCGAAACATTTAGGCAAAAATTTTGGCAAGAGCGGTACCCAGCTGGGGTGCGCCCGCGGGCGGTCGCTCAGAAGCTGCGGGAAGAATACCGTAGATGGTTGGAGACGGAGAAATGGACCAGCGCCCAGGTAGTCGATATGATAGTACTCGAGCAGTTCCTTCAGATTCTCCCTAGTGTCCCCCAGAAATGGGTGTGCCGTCAACAGCCCTCAACGTTGACAGACGCCATAACCTTAATGGAGGCGTGTATGGCCGCAGAGGGCGCCGGAGAGGGACCCCGGAACCCGGAGAGGGGACAGGGCCAACACCCTCTAGACGGGCGGGCCAGGACCCCATGAGGAGGCTGAGGGCGAGGCCTAGGGGGGCCCGAACGGGTAGGCTGAGAATACCTAGTGCCTCAGAGGGAGGGGCCCCTGGAAGAGGGGCCGAAAGGTGACAAGACTCCTGAGAAGGAAGAGTCGGGAGACCGGCCGGGGTGGGGCCAGTGGCAGAGGGGCCTGCTACGAGTGTGGCCAAGAAGGCCACTTTCGGCGAGACTGTCTGTTTATGGATTGCTCGTTTGGGCAGGTCGTTGCCCCACGCTCGAGGGCCCGGCCACGGGAAAATGGGAAGGTACTAGCAAAGTTGGATGTGGAAGGGCAGGTAGTATGGGCTCTGGTGGACTCTGGCTGTGGCCAAACCATGGTCCGGGCCTCGCTGGTGCCCCGGCCGGAGCCTGCCGGGGTGCCAGTATGGATGAAGTGTGTCCACGGGGACATCCGGCCCTACCCGACGGCGTGGGTAAGGCAGTCCGACGGACAGGAGGAGGCGATATGCCAGGTGGCCATAGCGGAGAATCTGGAGTACCCCGTGTTGTTGGGACAGGACTGGCCAGGTTTTCGCCGACTAATTGAATCCTGAGGCCGGCTAGAAAGTCATCAACCGGAGGGATAGAAAGCGTGCTGGCTAATCGTCGCCTCGAGCCGAACTGCAATCCAGACGGCGGAATCCCAGGAGGGGCACAAGGAGAGGAGAGAGGGGCCCCACGGGAACCAGAGCAGAGCCAAGGCATGGAGATGCCAGACGACTTCATGCGGGAACAACGCGAGGATACTGTGCTGAGTTGATCTTGGGAGCAGGCCGGGGAAGGCGGCGAAGAGATGGATGAGGAAGAGAAGGTGAGGCATGGACCCTATTTCACCGTGGGGGGGGGACCGTTTATATAGAGTAACAAGGGCCGGGGAGGGACACGGGGTGCTCTGGCAGCTATTGGTACCAACGCCGTTACGGCGAAGGGTCCTGGAGCTAGCACACTCCAACCCGTGGGCGGGTCATCTGGGGAGGGAGAAGACCCTGCAACGAATAACTCAGAGGTTTTTCTGGCCGGGGGTTCATAAGAAAGTAAGGGACTTTTGTAATTCCTGCCCCGAATGCCAGCTCGTGCGACCACGGGAGATAGCAAGAGCCCCACTGGTTCCTCTGCCAGTGATTGGGGTACCTTTTGACCGCGTGACCTTAGATCTAGTAGGCCCCCTCGAGCGAACGAAGGCCGGGTACCAGTACATAATGGTACTGGTGAATTACGTGACACGGTACCCCGAGGCAGTGCCCCTGAAAAACACCACAGCCCCAATGTTGGCGGGAGAGCTAGTGAAGATCTTTTCCCGCGTCGGGATTCCCCGAGAGATACTGACTGATCAAGGGACGAATGTTGCCTCAAAACTTATATCAGAGTTATGCCGCCTCCTACGAATTAAAACCTCGGTGTATCACCCGCAGACAGACGGCTCAGTGGAGCAGTTTAACCACACCCTAAAAGCTATGCTCCGTCGCTTTACGGAGAACGACCCCCAGGAATGGGACAAGCTATTACCCGCTCTTCTATTCGCTGTCCAGGAGGTACCGCAGGCATCCACCGGGTTCTCCCCGTTTGAGCTCCTATACGGGAGGCAGCCCTGAGGGATCTTAGACTTGTTGAGGGAAACCTGGGAGGAGCAGGAGACCCGGGTCCAAGGGACAGTGGCCTACGTCCTCCGCCTCCGAGAGAAACTACAAAAGCTCGGGGGGGGGGGGGGGGGTTGTGGAGGCCAATTTGAAACAGGCCCAGGACCGACAGGTCTTTTATTATAACCGTGACACCCAAAACCGGGAGTTTAAGCCCGGCGACCGGGTCCTTCTACTCCTACCTCTAGCGAGTCAAAGTTATTAGCTAAATGGCAAGGGCCCTTTGAGATTATTCGCAAGGTGGGACCCGTGGATTACGAAGTACGCCTGGTGGGAAAGAAAAGGGGCCGACAGGTTTATCATGTTAACTTGTTAAAAAAATGGAACCCCAGAGAAAATCTATTCCTAGACCCACAACCCCCACCCACCGAGTTAGGGCCTTGGGCCGGGGACCCGGAGGCACCCGCCGGCCCAGACATAGGGCCCGACCTGACCCCAACCCAAACACAGGCGGTGGTAGAGCTGCTCCGGGAGTTTGAGACAGTGGTCCGAAAGGAACCGGGGCGCATGACCTGGATGAGACACCATATAGCCACGAAGCCCGGGTGTAAAGTCCGTGAACCAGTATGACCCCTCCCCAGGAAGATGTGGGACACCGTGAAGGCCGAGGTATGAAAGATGTTACAATTAGGGGTGATAGAGGAATCGCGAAGTGATTGGTGAAGTTCTATCGTTCTGGTCCCGAAATCTGACGGGTCAGTAAGATTTTGCATAGATTTTTGAAAAGTGAATGGTATCTCCAGGTTTGATGCCTACCCCATGCCCAGGGTAGACGAGTTGTTGGAACGTTTAGGACAAGACCAATACATCTCGACCCTGGACCTCACAAAGGTGTATTGGCAAATCCCCCTGATCCCAGTCTCGAAAAAAAGAATGGCCTTTTCCACCCTGTTTGGGCTATACCAATTTAAGACTATGCCATTCAGGCTTCATGGGGCCGCAGCGACCTTCCAGAGACTTATGGATAAGGTGCTTAGAGGACACCAGCTGTACGCCGCGGCCTACATTGATGACATAATCGTGTATAGCAAGACCTAGGGGGAACATCTACAACATTTGCGGGCGGTCCTGGAGGCATTACGGCAGGCGGGGCTCACGGCAAACCCCGAGAAGTGTCACATAGGGCAGAATGAAATGACGTACCTAGGGTTTATAGTGGGGAAGGGCCAGCTGAGACCGCTGGCGAGTAAGGTACAGGCATTAGCGGAGTCCCAACTACCAAAGACGATAAACAGATTAGACAATTCCTGGGGTTAGCCGGGTATTACCGGCGGTTTATCCCAAACTTTGCATCAATAGCCGCACCCCTAACAGACTTGACCAAAAAGGAAGGCCCGAGGCAGATAGTTTGGTCGGAACAGGGGAGGCATGCTTTTCAGCAGCTCAGGCCCCGGTACTGAAGCAACCTGATTTTTCAAAAGAGTTTATCTTACAGACTGATGTGTCCGCCGTGGGGCTGGGAGCCGTGTTGGCCCAACAGGGAGATGAGCACAAACATCCCATATCTGAGCCGCAAGCTGTTCACCCGTGAACAACGATACGCCACTATCGAGAAAGAAGCGCTGGCGGCTAAATGGGCGATAGAGACTCTCCGATACTATTTGCTCGGAAACCCATTTAAATTAGTAACAGATCACGCCCCACTACGGTGGATACAGGCAATGAAGGAATCTAATCCTAGGGTGCTGAGATGGTATCTCGCGCTACAACCCTATAAGTTTGAGGTACAACACTGTGCTGGCGTGAGGCACAAGAATGCAGACTTCTTCTCGCAGATAATGGAGGAGGAGGGGCTGGTTACAGAGATGGTGAGTAACTTAAAGGGGGGGCTGTATGACGGGGCGCCGGTCCCTGCCGCCCCGGAACCTCCGGCACCCCACACTCTTGAGCCCGTGGCGGGCAGGAGGGATGCCGGTGCGGCTGCGGCGGCACAACCCGCGGCGTCCAGCAGCCCTGGAGGCCGCGAGCGTGGATGGTGCCCCGGCTCACGTGCCCTGTCTGCACGGGGATAGCTGGGGACGTGGATGGCACCCGGACGGGATTCCCCTCCCCGGGTGACGTCATCAGTCCGCGCCTGGACGAGGGGGGCGGGGCCACCGAAGGCAGGCGTTTCAAAAGACGCCCGGGGAGAACAGGAAGGGGGGAAGATGCTCCAGCCGGGGGAGAGGAGCCCTGTGCAGAGGTAGCGGCGAGCAGCGTCCGCAGGTGTGCTGGGGACCATCGCCGAAGCAGGCCGCACAGCAAGAAGGAGGAAGCGACCCAGGACGGGACGGCAAGCCGCGGCAGCACCTTGACCAGCACCGGGAGGTTGGTGAGTTACAGGGGAACCCCACCCCCCACCAGCCGGGCAGCGAGGCGGTGCTGCTGCCTTTAGGGTCCTGGGTCAGGACCCGGAGTGAGGGCGGGCCCGGGTCTCCCTCCTTCCTTGCGGGTGACCCATAGCGCCCCAGGAGACCGAGACTCAAGGAGCTCTTAAACAAGCTCTGGATCTCGCGTCATGGTACGGAACTGTGGGAATTTTGTTAAAGGGACATGGGTGGAGGGCAGGTGTGCAGGCAGGTATTCCCCGATGATGACAGGGCTGTAAGCCTGAGGGGCGGCCTGACCCATGACATAGCCCAAACCTCCAATTTGTCTAAATCACTCTGGACCCTATCTCTGCCCTAGAGTGTATCTACCTCTCCCCCTAGCTTAGTGTCATCTGTAAACTTGCTGAGGATTTGTGTATGTTTAGCTTTTCTAAATAGTTCCTAACCTGTTCTTTACCCACCAAGAGCTGTCCATGTTCATTCCATCTTGCATCACTTAGCGCATTAGTCTGGGAGCCGACTTTGTCCGTGAATACAGAGACAAAGGGTATGTCTACACTACCACCCTAGTTCGAACTAGGGTGGTTAATGTAGGAAACCGAAGTTGCAAATGAAGCCCGGGATTTGAATTTCCCGGGCTTCATTTGCATCTTGCCGGGCGCCTCCATTTTTAAATGTCCGCTAGTTCGGACTCTGTGCCCGTGGGTATACGCGGCACGGACTAGGTAGTTCGGATTAGGCTGTCTAGTCCAAACTACCGGTACACCTCGTTCCACGAGGAGTAACGGTAGTTCGGAATAGGAAGCCTAATCCGAACTACCTAGTCCGTGCCACGTGTAGCCGCGGGCACGGAGTCCGAACTAGCGGACATTTAAAAATGGCGGCGCCCGGCAAGATGCAAATGAAGCCCGGGAAATTCAAATCCCGGGCTTCATTTGCAACTTTGGTTGCCTACATTAACCACCCTAATTTGAACTAGGGTGGTAGTGTAGACATACCCAAAGAAAGCATTGAGTGCTTCAGCTTTTCCCACATCATCTGTCACTAGTTTACCTCCTTCATACAGTAGGGGCCCCACGCCCTCTCTGATCACCTTCTTCTTGTTAACATGCCTGTAGAAATCTTTCTTGTTATCCTTCTGTAGTGGGGTCTATTTGAAAACCATGGGAAAGTTCGCCCGCCCACGTTCTAAAAGCCCCTCCCCAGCCTTATGGGAGGGACACTGGACCCATGTCCAACTGATTACGGGGGACAAATAATGATGACAGGATCAAGGAGTGCGGGTCACAGGTTCAAAATAAGGGAACCAAATGGGAACACCGAGCAGAGAACCCTGGACAACACCCATTGCTCCTCAAAACTATCGATGTAGCCAGTGGACGCCGCCCAGAGGAACTATGCCCGGATACGTGACTCAAAGGAGGAACGGAAGTAGGCCCCACAGTCCCAGAGAACCCCGTCGTCCAGCATCCTCCTCCTGGTATTATAGATGGCAGCTTTCGCTAAGGCCAGGAGGAGGCTGACGAGGTCTCGTGACTTTGTGGGGCCACAGATTGGGTGTGCATAAATGAAAAGGTGAGGGGAAAAGTGCATCCAGAACCTCAATAAGAAGTTCTGGAGGAGCCAGAATAGAGGCTGCAACTTGGCGCACTCGAGGTATGCGTGCGCCAGGTTCTCCCTCATGCCGCAAAAGGGGCAGGCTTCTGGGATGGGGGTGAACCACGCCAGGTACATGCCCGTGCTCACGGCTCCATGAAGGAGCCGCCAACTAATGTCCCTGATTGACCGTGGAACTAAGGTGGAATACACACTGGCTCATCAGGTTCCCCCACCCTCAACGGATCTTAAATAGTCACTTAGTATCAGAGTGGGACACGAGGGTGGGGAAATGCAAGGTATGGAGCACGAGCGTGTACAGATGTTCCCTAGGCGCGGTTCGGAAACAAACCGGCTGCAGATTTTGCAGCTGGCTGGGAGTCCAGGGATGGGGAGGCCGGGGGGGCCAATAAAAAGGGACAGAGGCTTTGCAGGAAGGGAGGGATGGGGCGTACCCTCTTGCAGGGCTCTCTGTAGGAGGTTGAGAGCTGGCTGCGACAAAGCCGCCTCCACCTCCTGGAGTAGGCGCAGGGGGGTCCAGAGGTTGGAGAGCCCCATGCACCGAGCGAGCGCTCAGGGATCCACCCAGTCCCCACGGTCATAGTCCAGGAGGTCCTCGGTGGTTTCTGCTAGGATCAACCTCCGGCGCACCGCAGGTGACTGCCACCTGCACACACAAGGCTGGATTGTGGAGCACGGGCTCCGCAAGGAGGTCTGCTCCCTCAGTGGCCAAAACAGACCTGGTCGCCGAAAACAGCTTCCAGGTCCGGAGAAGTTCCTGGTAGAATTCCGGCAGCTCTGAGAGGTCTCGCGGAAAGCCCCTTGGGTGGATAAGAAAGCTGCCGGTCGTATCGGAGCCCTCGAAGATGGCGGAGGAAGGCGCACCCCAAAATGCTCAATTCTGGATTACTGCCAATAAAGAGGGTTCTCTGCAGGGCCTTGAGGCGGAAGGTCCGGACCTGGCTGCGCACACAGATCAGGCCCTGGATCCCCTCCTCCAGGGGGAGACAGGACCCCTGCAGAGACCCAGTGCAGTCCTGGCCAAAAGAACTCCAGAGCTGTCCTCTGGAGCTTGGCCAGGACCTCCGGGGCCGGGTGCAGGGTGTTGAGCCGGTGCCAGAGCATGGACAGGACCAGCTGATTGAGCACCAGTGCCCTCCCTTGAAGGGAGAGACACTGGAGCAGTCCTGTCCATCTCCTCAGCTGCTTAGCCACCCTGGCCTCCAAACCCTGCCAGTTCTCCAGTGGAGAAGGATGTGTGGCGCATAAATAGATGCCCAGATAGCGCAGCGGGCCCGCGCTGCACCTGATGGCCTGACCTCTTGACCCAGTTGACCACCAGGCCAGACCTCTTGACCCAGTTGACTCAGGCGGAGGAGGCCGACAAGTAGACTGCTTGGCAAGCCTCCACCTGCGCCAGGTAGCCGGGTCCTGGAACACGAGGAACATGTCATTGGTGTACACCAACAGGACCAGATGCAGCTCCAGCTCCCGAAGCACCAACCCCGTCAACCTCCTACGGAGGAGACAGAGGAAGGGCTCGATCGCCAGAGCGTACAGCTGGTCCGACAGCGGGCACCCCTGACGTACCCCCCGCCCGAAGCTGACCGGCTCGGTTAGGGTCCAGTTGAGCCTGACCAAACACTCTGTGAGGGCGTACAGCACCCGAAGAAAACCCACAAAATGGGGCCAGAAGCCAAAGGCCTGCAGGGTGCCCAGGAGATACCCATGATCCATCCTGTCAAATGCCTTCTCCTGGTCCAGGGGCAGGAGGGTGAATGACAAGCCATCCCTACACCCAAGCTCCAAGAGATCCTGGACCAAATACAGATGATCAAAAATGCTACGGCCTGGGATGGTGTAGGTCTGGTTGGGATGTATCATGTCCGCCAGCACGGACCGCCATCCTGGTCCTCGTGGGAGCTGGACAGCCTGCTCGACCTGTGGCAGGACGTCGCGCAGGCGGATCACTCTTGGGAGCAGGACATTACTGATGGTGTGGACGACCTGCAGAAGGGTGCAGAGAAACACAGGGGAACACATCACATAAGTCAGGGGTGAGTGTGCGCTCCCTTGGGCCCCCCCCCCCGTGATTCCCTCTGTCCTCACGCGCGCACACACACCAGGGCCCTCTCGCCCCATGCCGCCCCCCACCAGCAGGCCTGTGCAAGGGAGGGATGGCCCAAACTCCTGGGTGACCCAGCCTGGAGTCTTGGCTGCCCCTGGGCATGGAGTGCAGCACCCTCCCCACTACCCCTGGGACTTACCTCCATCACGACGACACCGACAGTAGATCTTCCCACTCCGAACTGGTGTGCCGCTGATCAGTAGCTGTCTGGGGTGGCCAGCTTCCATAGTGCAATGGCGACCCTCTTGTCGATGGGGATGGGTGCCCGCAGCCGGGTGGTGGCTCTCTGGAGTGCAGGGGCGAGCCAGGTACACAGCTCCAGGAACGTCCACTTTCGCATGCGGAAGTTCTGGAGCCATTGCTGGTCACCCCATTGCCCAAGGACCAGCTGGTCCCACCAGTCGGTGCTGGTGTCCTGTCTCCATAGTGGCCTCTCCACAGTGGGGTGGGGATGCCACAGGGATGCTATAGCCTCTCTGGTGAGTGAGTCCAAAGTGGTCTGCGCCTCCTGGTCCTGGAACAGAAGGGCACCAGCCTGGAGCAGCAGCTGCAGGCACTCCAAAATGGCCGGCAGTGGCCAGAGCAGGCACATGGACACCCCTGGCTCCATGGCAGACAAAAGAAAAAAAACAGGCAAAAGCACTAGGTGGCTAAAGGGTGGTGTCCAAAAGGCAGAGGGCAACCACCAAACCTACTATGGCTGTCAGTCCCTGCAAGAGGTCCTAGTTCACGGAGCAGGAGACAAACGGCTGTCCGGCGAGACCCCTTTAAGCAAGTGTCTGAAAGGAGCTCCAGCCCCCACCCCTGGAAAGGGCTAGTGCCCTTTTGCCCTCTTCAAAATGGTTCCAGGCTTCTGCTTTTGCACAAAAGCGTCCCGCCAATGAAGACGCACTTTTGCGCAAAAGCGCATTGTTATAACGATAACTCCGTGCAAGTCTAGATGCTCTTTTCCGCAAATACTTTTAATGGAAAAACTTTTCTGTTAAAAGCATTTGCAGAAAATCATGCCAGTCTAGACGTAGCCAATCTGTTTTGTATAACTGTTTCCTGCAGCCCAGTTGAACTGCATTTTCACCTGGATCATCTTCACACTTCCCATTCAGAAAGCCTAGGGCCAATTTGGACTACTATGTTTCTTTTCTATGGGATATATTTTATCTGAGCATATAAAGTTGTTACTCACACATGTTTACTACAGTTTTGAGTGTATACCCTGACATTAAAGGACTGAGCAAATTTTTGAGTACAACTGACTTTTTAAAAATGAGCATCCTTGAAGATTCTTTCAACAATGACAAAGAATTGCAATGGTTTTTTCTTAATAGTAATAATTCTAAAATAGAATCATAGAACACTAGCACTGGAAGGGACCTTGAGAGATCATCAAGTCCAGTCCCCTGCCCTCACGGCAGGACCAAACACCATCTAGATCAGAACTACTCAACTTCGGAAGCCCCGGCGGCCACAATGATATCCACAGCACATGCTGAGGGCCACAATTTAAGCGCGGCTGCATATATATGCAAATATTTATGCAAATATACCCAAATAGCATCTTTCATAGAATACTAGAATACTAGGACTGGAAGGGACCTTCAGAAGGGATTTTTCACACTGATGGGCATAAATACAAAGACTAAGGTAAGACTACACAACATGCAGGCTCCAATTAAGTCAGTCTCACTGATATTAATAAAATTCAATATTTACCCAATTTCTACCCATACAATAGCATTTGTGGGGAGGCTCTGCCACCTCTTGCCACTTCTTGCCGCCTCCCATCATCTGGCAGTTCCTGCTCCTATGCAGGCACAGATTTTATCAGAGCTGTCCTCTGCTTCTGAGGAGGCTCCTCTGCCTCTTGCCGTCCTCCCCCACCAGCTGGTAGCAATCAGGCACACAGGCAGGTGGGCTGGGAAGTGGCTCAATGCACTGCAGACCTCATGGAAAGGGGCTGCGTATTGCGTAGCCCTGGTCTAGACCATCCCCGATAGATGTTTGTCTAACCTGCTCTTAAATATCTCCAGAGATGGAGATTCCATAGCCTCCCTAGGCAACTTATTCCGGTGTCTACATTGCACGCTTCTTGTACAAGAACAGCCGTTCTTGTGCAAAAACTTGCCAGCTGTCTACACTGCACGTGTGTTCTTGTGCAAGTAAATTTACAGTATAGTGTCGGAAAACAGGGCTTCTTCCGGAAGAGTTATTCCTCTCCCCACAAGGAATAAGCCTTCTTGCGCAAGAGCTCTTCCACAAGAGGGCAGTGTAGACAGGCAACACGAATTTCTTCCTCAAGAAGCCTCTATGGTTAAAATGGCCATCAGAGCTTTCTTGCAGATGAGAGCGTCCACACTGCCATGGATGCTCTTGCGCAAAAGCACATCTCTTGCACAAAAGCACATGACAGTGTAGATGCGCTTTTGTGGAAGATTTTTTGCACAAGAACTCTTCCACAAACCAGTTCTTGTGCAAGAAGCCTGCAGTGTGGACGTAGCCTGACAGTTAGGAACTTTTTCCTAATGTCCAACCTCAACCTCCCTTGCTGCAGTTTAAGCCCATTGCCTCTTGTCCTATCAGAGGCCAGGAAGAACAATTGTTCTCCTTCCTCCTTGTGACACCCTTTTAGATACCTGAAAACCACTATGATGTTCCCTCTCAGTCTTCTCCTTTCCAAACTAAACAAGCCCAGTTCTTTCAGTCTTCCTTCATAGGTCATGTTCTCTAGAGCTTTCATCATTCTTGTTGCTCTTCCCTGGACCTTCTCCAATTTCTCCATCTTTCTTGAAATGTGATGCCCAGAACTGGACACAATTCTTCAATTGAGGCCTAATCTGCACAGAGTAGCGCATAAGGACTTCTCGTGTCTTGCTCACAACACTCCTGTCAATGCATCCCAGAATCATGTTTGCTTTTTTTTTTGCTACAACATCACACTGTTGTCTCATATTTAGGTTGCGATCCACTATGACCTCTAGATCCCTTTCTGCAGTACTGCTTCCTAGACAGTTGCTTCCCATTCTATATGTGTGAGATTGATTGTTCCTTCCTAAGAGGAGTAATTTGCATTTGTCCTTATTAAACTTCATCCTGTTTACCTCAGACCATTTCTCCAGTTTGTCCAGATCATTTTGAATTATGACCCTATCCTCCAAAGCACTTGCAACCCCTCCCAGCTTGGTATCATCTGCAAACTTAATGAGGGTACTCTTAATGCCAATATCTAAATCATTAATTAAGATATTGAGCAGAACCGGTCCCAGAACAGACCCTTGTGGAACCCCATCTGTTATACCCTTCCAGCATGTTTCTGAACCATTAGTAACTACTCTCTGAGAACAGTTTTCCAGCCAGTTATGCACCTACCTTATAGTAGCCCCATCTGGTTGTATTTGCCTAGTTTATTGATAAGAAAGTAATGCAAGACCATATGAAATGCTTTAGTAAAGTCTAGGTATACCACGTGCACCACTTCTCCCTTATACACAAGACTCGTTAGCCTATCAAAGAAAGCTATCAGACTGGTCTGACATGATTTGTTCTTTACAAATCCATGCTGGCCATTACCTATCACCTTATTTTCTTCCAGATGTTTGCAGGTTAATTCCTTATTTATTTGCGCCACTGTCTTCTCTGGCACAGAAGTTAAACTGACTGGTCTGTAGTTTCCTGGGTTGCTCTTATTTCCCTTTTTATAGATGGGCACTACATTTGCCCTTTTCCTGTCTTCTGGTATCTTTCCCGTCTTCCATGATTTTTCAAAGATGATGGCTAAAGGCTCCTCTATCAGTTCCTTGAGTATTCTAGGAGCTCCATAGTATTTAATTGGGCTCCATAGTATTGGTCTGTAGTTGTTCTCTCAGTGCTTTGGCTGCAGGTCTTCTATAAAAATTTTCCCTACCCCTTTCCCTGGCTTCCTGTTGAAACAATACACTTCCTCAAAGACCCACTTTTCTGTGTGTTTGTCTGCACTGCCATGTGAACCCTGGGTTAGTGAGACTTGTCAGCTGCCTCTGAGTTAGAGAATGCACTGCTTGAGCATCCATTCTGAGTATTAACCCTGTTTTAAGAATTTCCAAACCTACACTTGACCTTGAAGCTCTGGGAGCCTCAGGCTACATCTAGACTGCAGGCTTCTTTTAGAAGAAGCTTTTCTAGAAGAGATCTTCTAGAAAAGCTTATTTTGAAATAGAGCGTCCACATGCAAAAAGCTCAATGAAATAGCAATTTGCTTTTTTGAAAGATGGCACCCAACACTGATTGGACACTATCTTGCATTTAAGGCTACACAGAACCAGTTCAGGAAGGGCATTAGTTCAGCATTAGGTCACCTGTTGCTTTCGGATGCTGTTGCCTGAGGCTAGCTGAGACATGCACTTAAAGGGAGCCCCCCGGGATCCCATTTCTCAACTTCTGCTGCTTGCTTGCCTACCTCTCTGAGAGTATGTCTACACTAGCTCGTTAATTCGAGCTAGGTAGGCAAATCAGACAACCGGAGTTGCAAATGAAGCCTGGGATTTAAATATCCCGGGCTTTATTTACATGTTCTCATCCGGCCGCCATTTTTAAAACTCCCTTAGTCCAGACTAACTGCCCGTGGCTACACGCGGCAGTTTAAAGTTAATCTGAACTGAGTCCTTAATTCAGATTAACTGTTACTCCTCGTGGAATGACGTAAGGACTTAGTTTGGATTAAATTTAAACTGCCGCGTGTAGCTGCGGGCAGTTAGTTCGGACTAAGAGGGATTTAAAATGGCGGCCGGCCAGGAAGACGCAAATAAAGCCCGGGCTTTATTTAAATCCCGGGCTTCATTTGCAACTCCGGTTGCCTGATTTGCCTACCTAGCTCGAATTAACGAGCTAGTGTAGACATACCCTGAGGTACAGCAAAGCATTTGCACTGCGTGCTCTGATTGCCCAGCTTTTGGACACCACAGCCCTCTCCTTGCCATGGAGCCGGTGCTATCTCTGGGCATGCGATGGCCCCACACTACCATGCTGCAGTTTCTGCAGCACTTTGTGCAGGCTGCACTCATGGCCCTGCAGGAGCTCAACACAGAGCTCATCACTGAGACCCTCTCTCTGTGTGCAGGAGCAAGGCCCATGGTGGAGAGACAGTTTTGGAGGCTGGATACCAGTTCTGACTGCTGGGACCAGCTGGTAGTGGAGCATTGAGACGACAAGCAGTGGCTCCATAATTTCCGCATGAGGAAAGACACCTTCATGGAGCTGTGTGCCTCACTTGCCTGTGCCCTTACATGACAGGGCACTCAGATGTGACCCACTGTCCCTGCGTGAGGCTACTACCTCCGGTCAATGCTCACTCAGGCACCAGTGTATCTCATCATCATGAGCAGATATATGCCATTTCCAACCGCCGCTCTCCCTCCTTTCCCATCCCCAATGTTCCTATGTGCTCCCCACAAGTCCTGCACCCCACACAATTAAGTCTCATGCCCCTTGGACAAAGTCAATAGTCCTAAATGTTTACTTGGCCCATTCGTAGAGGGTAAGGGGGATTGGTCCCACCCCCACTCCAGTCTCCAACAAAGGACCCTAAAAGCAGGGATACCTGTCCACTGCTCAGTTGTTGGGGGCTCATCCCACAATACACCAACCCACGGGTTCCAATGAGGCCTTACCTGTGGCCTGATGTCTGTTTTCCGCCTGTCCTGAGTTACTTCCGACCCACTTCGTCACTGCCAGATGGGCCCTCGGTGGGTACCACACCTGTCTAAACTTCTGCCTATACATCTCCGGGGTCACCCCGACTTGATCAAGGATAACCTCTTTTACCTTAAAATAGTTTAGGGCCTCCCTAGCTGCTAGACTATGGTAAGCCAGTTGTGCAGGCCCTGATAGGGAGCCAGGAGAGTGGCCCAGTGGTCGTCGGGCCACCTTGCAGCTGTATCCACCCTCTCAAATGTTACAAAGTAAGCTTCTGGGTCATCTTGAGGCCCCATCTTCGACAGGTATATTGGCAGCTGGGAGACGCCCCCATATCCCTCTTCTATCCCCATAGCAGCCCCCATGCTGGCCGTCACATTGGTCCATGGCTATGCCCCATGCTCCCATCCAGCACCGTGAATTGGGCGCCCACCTTGAGGGTTGAGAAGCCTTCGCCCATCGTGAGGAAGTCACCGGTCCACTGCCCGTCTCTCCACCCCGTACTGCCCATGTCCTGCTGAGGCCAATGGTCTGCCATCCGCACTGATGGTCCGCCACCCCTTGTTGCAGGGGCCAAAGTCTTTTTAAGCTGGCGCCAGCCCTTTTAAGTGCTGGCACAGGCACCGTCCCACTGGCTGGCAAGCAGGCCCCAAGCATTCCTGTGCATGCGCTGCCGGTGGCCATTGAACAGCCCTGGCACCGTCATGCGGCAGCGGCTCCACAACTCAGAGCGCCTTCACTCCCCACTTGCTAGTGCAGGGTTCGAGGAGCTCTGCCACGTGGAGACCCAACACCCCGTCATACACCCCCGCCCTTAAGTTTCTCCTTCCTCTCCTTCCTTCCTGATAAAATTTGCGGATGATATAAAGTTGGGAGCTATTGCCAATTCAGAAAAGGATCGGGATATCATACAGGAAGATCTGGATGATCTTGTAAATTGGAGTGATAGCAATAGGATGAAATTTAATAGTGAGAAGTTTAAGGTTATGCATTTAGGGATTAATAACAAGAATTTTAGTTATAAGCTGGGGACACATCAGTTGGAAGTAACGGAGGAGGAGAAGGACCTTGGAGTCCTGGTTGATTATAGGATGACTGAGCCGCCATTGTGACATGGCCATGAAAAAGGCTAATACAGTCTTGGGATGTATTAGGCGAGGTATTTCCAGTAGAGATAAGGAGTTGTTAATGCCATTATATAAGGCATTGGTGAGACCCCATTTGGAATACTGTGTGCAGTTCTGGTCTCCCATGTTTAAGAAGGATGAATTCAAACTGGAACAGGTACAAAGAAGGGCCACTAGGATGATCCAAGGAATGGAAAACCTGTCTTATGAAAGGAGACTTAAGGAACTTGGCTTGTTTACCTTAACCAAAAGAAGGCTGAGGGGGGACATGATTGCACTCTTTAAATATATTAGAGGGATAAATACCCTAGAGGGAGGGAGAGGAATTTATTTAAGCTTAATACCAATGTGGACACAAGAACAAATGGATATAAGCTGGCTAGTAGGAAGCTTAGACGTGAGATTAGACAAAGGTTTCTAACCATTAGAGGAGTGAAGTTCTGGAACGGCCTTCCAAGGGAAGTAGTGGGGGCAAAAGATCTATCTGGTTTCAAGATTAAACTAGATGGGTTTATGAAGGGGATGGTTTGATGAGATAACATGATCTTGGCAACTAATTGACCATTCATTATCAGTGGGAAATAGGTCAATGGAGGGATGATAGGAGTTACTATAAAGAACTTTCTGGGTGTCTGGCTGGTGAGTCTTGCCCACATGCTCAGGGTTTAGCTGATCGCCATATTTGGGGTCGGGAAGGAATTTTTCTCCAGGGTAGATTGGCAGAGACCCTGGAGGTTTTTCATTTTCCTCTGTAGCATGGGGTACAGATCACAGCTGGAGGATTCTCTGCATCTTGTGGTCTTCAAAGTATTTGAAGGCTTCAGTATCTGAGATATAGGTGAGAGGATTATTCTAGGAGGGGTGGGTGAGATTCTGTGGCCTGTACTGTGCAGGGGGACAGACTAGATGATCATAATGGTCCCTTCTGACCTTAAAGTCTATGAGTCTTACACGTCCCCTGTTTCCCCCACCGATCTTAAGAAGAAGTCCGCATTGTTGTGCTAAAACTTCGAACTTGTATAGATGTAATGCCAAGTACCATCTCATCACCCTGGGGTTAGTGTCCTTCATTGACTGCAACCATTTCAGTGGGGCATGATCAGTGATGATCAGTGATGAGCTTAAAGGGATTCCCCAGGAGGTAGTATTTTAGGGACTCCACGGCCCACTTCACTGTCAGTGCTTCTTTTTCCACGGCTGAGTATGCCTGTTGGATGTTCTTCCCCATCAATCTTCTGTGCCAACACAGCCCCAAGTCCGACTGCCGATGCATTGATCTGTAAAATGAATTCTCTAGAAAAGTTGTGTTGTACCAACACCGGAGCCTGCGTTAGGTAGAACTTTAATCTCTGAAAGGCCCGCTCACATTGTTCTGACCAGTCTATCCTCTTGGTCTATGACCCCTTGGTCAAATCAATTACAGGCACTTCTATGGTTTCAAAAACAGTTATAAACCTACAGTAATAGCCTACTAGCCCTAAAAATTGGTGCACTTGTTTTTTGGTAGTAGGGGCCTGGTATTCCACTAGGGCCTGCACCTTGCTCACTAGAGGCTTCAACTTCCCGCCTCTCACTGTATAGCCCAAATACGTGACTTCTCGCTGACCTCTGTGGCATTTTTCAGTATTGGCCATCAACCCAGCATTTTTTAAAGCCTGGAGCACGGCTCGTAACTGTTGCAGGTGTTCCACCCACATTTGACTATACACAATAATATCATTGATATACGCTGCTGCATATCGGTGGTGCTCCCTAAGTACCTGGTCCATCAGCCTCTGTCAGTCCATGTTGCCACTGCCCCATGCAGTCTGAACGGTATTGTTTTAAACTGGAACAATACAAAGGGAGTTGAGAGTGCCATTTTTTCCTTAGAGGTAGGTGTTAACAGGATCTGCCAGTACCCTTTCTTCAAATGAAAGGTTGAGATAGAAAGACTGGACCAGGCTAAATTTAATAGCTCATCTATCTGGGGCATGGGATAAGCATCAAAGCGAGAGACTGCGTTAACTTTCTTAAAATCTATACAAAACTGGATAGTTCCATTGGGTTTTGGAACCAGAACTATCGAACTTCTCCAGTCGCTATGAACAGGTGAGTGCTAACAGGGAGCTTAGAGAGGGAGTTCTCCAGGTAAAGGAGAAGCAGATAAAGGACTCTTGAGGGAAGTGTGTGTTGTTATTGGGGCTTTCTTACTATGTGCTGAGCTTGTGTTTGTGAGTGAGAGTTGGTGTGTGTTCTTTTTTTGTTTTTGTTTGTTTGTTTTTCCCCTGTGTTTGTGAGTGAGGCTTTTTTTTTCCACTTCCCCTTTGCCCTCCCCCTCCCCTTGATGGAGTTTGTGCTGTGATTGGCTATAATTGGTAGGTGCTGTGATTGGCTGTGATTGGCAGGTGGTAACTGTTGGCTTCTAATTAAAGTTTGAATTCTAGAAGTCTCTGCTGATTGGCTGAGCCTTGGTAAGGGGAGGGACTTTCAGGCACTCCAGGGCTTTATAAGGCAGTGGGCAAGCAACCAAGGAGCTTGCGAACAGGTGAGTGCTAACAGGGAGTTTAGAGAGGGAGTTGGGAAGGGCATGAGGTTCTCTTGCCTTTCTTTTTAAATCCTTTCTCCAAGACAGCAGCAATGGATGGTGATGGGTCTGCTGCTGTTACCTGCACAGCGTGTGCCATGCTTGTCTTCCTCCCGGAAGAAAGAACGGATTTCATCTGCAGGAAGTGCAAGCTGGTCGACATTTTGGAAGAAAAAATTAGAGGACTGGAGGCCCAAGTGTCGACCCTACTCTCGATCAGAGAGGATGAAGACTTCCTCGATAGAAGGCAGCGTTTAATCCTTCAAGTACAGCAGGCAGAGGAGCCAGAGAGGGCAGTACATGACCAAGAAGAGAACTGGCAGCATGTAACTTCTAGAAGGGGAAAAAGACCAGCACAGGAATCCGACAATGCTATAGAGGTAAGTAATCGCTTTCAAGCTCTCTCCACAGGCTCTGCAGTGCTGAAAGCTTTGGAAGGGACCTCACAAGAAAGAAACCAGAAGGGAACACCATCTACTGGAAGGCATGGGATGCATAGTACTAGGGATGGGGGTTCCACGGCCACCACCCCCAAAAGAAAACGACGGGTGGTGGCGGTAGGGGACTCCCTCCTAAGAGGGACTGAGCCATCCCTCTGCCGTCCGGACCTGGAATCTCGAGAGGTGTGCTGCTTACTGGGATCTCTCATTCAGGATGTCACTGAGAGGCTTACCAAGCTGATCAAACCTTCAGATTGCTACCCCTTCCTTCTTCTCCACGTAGGAACTAATGATATGGCCAAGAATGACCTTGAGCGGGTTACTGAGGATTATGTAGCGCTGGGAAGAAGGATCCAAGAATTCGGAGCGCAAGTGGTGTTCTCGTCCATCCTCCCTGTTGAAGGGAAAGGACTGGGCAGGTGTTTGTACACTAATTCGAGAAGCCTGGGCAACAAACAGGAAGAACTGGAGGCCCTGGCCCAGTCCAAGAAATATGATTTAATTGGGATAACAGAGACTTGGTGGGATGACTCGCATGACTGGAGCGCTGTCATGGAAGGGTATAGACTGTTCAGGATGAACAGGCAGGGGAGAAAAGGAGGAGGAGTTGCACTGTATGTCAGAGAGAGTACTACGATTGCTCTGAACTCCAGTATAAAGAGGGAGAAAAACCTGTTGAGAGTCTATGGGTTAAGTTTAAAGGAGCAAACAACAGCAGTGATGTTGTGGTTGGTGTCTGCTACAGGCCACCGAATCAGGTGGATGAGGTAGATGACGCTTTCTTCGGACAACTGAGCGGATTGCAAGGCCCTGGTTCTTGTGGGGGACTTTAATCACCCTGACATCTGTTGGGAAACCAATATGGCACTACACAGGCAATCCAGGAAGTTTTTGGAGAATGTTGAGGATAACTTCTTGACACAAGTGCTGAAGGATCCAACCAGGGGCCGTGCGCAGCTTGACCTTCTACTCACAAACAGGGAGGAACTAATAGGGGAAGTGGAGGTGGGTGACAACCCAGGAAGCAGTGATCATGAGATGGTAGATTTCAGGATCCTGACCAAAGGAAGAAAAGAGAGTAGTAAAATACACACCTTGGACTTCAAAAAAACAGATTTTGACTCCCTCAGAGATCTGATGGGCAGAATCCCCTGGAATGCTAACATGAAGGGGAAAGGAGTTCAAGACAGCTGGCAGTAGTTTAAAGAAGCCTTATTGAAGGCACAGAAAGAAACCATCCCGACGCGTAGCAGGAGAGGCAAACATGGTAGGAGACCGGATTGGCTTACAGGGGAAATCGTTGGTGAACTTAAGCACAAAAAGGAAGCTTACAAAAAGTGGAAACTTGGACAAATGACAAGGAGGGGTTTAAATGTATAGCTCGAGAATGCCGGGTGGTTATCAGGAAGGCGAAAGCGCAAATGGAATTGCGACTGGCTAAGGATGTGAAGGATACCAAGAAAGGTTTCTACAGGCATGTTAACAAGAAGAAGGTGATCAGAGAGGGTGTGCGGCCCCTAATGGATGAAGGAGGTAACCTAGGGTACGTCTAAACTACATGGCTCCGTCGACGGAGCCATGTAGATTTGTTGTTTTGGCAAAGGCAAATGAAGCCACGATTTAAATGATCGCGGCTTCATTTAAATTTACATGGCTGCTGCGCTGAGCCGACAAACAGCTGATCAGCTGTTTGTCCGCTCAGCGCACTAGTCTGGACGCTCCCTGCCGACATCAAAGCCCTTTGTCGGCAGCCCTGGTAAACCTCATCCCACGAGGAATAACGGGGCTGCCGACAAAGGGCTTTGATGTCAGGAGGGGAGTGTTCAGACTAGCGCGCTGAGCAGACAAACAGCTGATCAGCTGTTTGTCGGCTCAGCGCGGCAACCATGTAAATTTAAATGAAGACGCAATCATTTAAATCGCGGCTTCATTTGCCTTTGCCTATGTGTCTAATCTACATACCTCTGACGACAGAGGCATGTAGTCTAGACACAGCCCTAGTGACAGATGATGTGGGGAAAGCTGAATTACTCAATGCTTTCTTTGCCTCTGTATTCACGGAGAAGGTCGGCTCTTGGACATCTGTGCTAAGTGATGCAAGATGGGATGAAGATGGACAGCCCGTGGTGGGTAAAGAACAGGTTAGGAACTAGTTAGAAAAACTAAACGTACACAAATCCATGGGTCCGGACTTAATGCATCCGAGGGTACTGAGGGAGTTGGTAAATGACATTGAGGAGCCTTTGGCTATTATCTTTGAAAAGTCGTGGAGATCTGGAGAAATCCTGGATGATTGGAAAAAGGCAAATGTAGTGCCCATCTTCAAAAAAGGGAAGAAAGACGATCCAGGGAACTATAGGCCGGTCAGTTTTACCTCGGTTCCTGGAAAAATCATGGAAGGGATCCTTAAGGAATCCATTTTGAGGCACTTGGATGAGAGGAAAGTGATTAGGAATAGTCAGCATGGATTCACAAAGGGCAAGTCATGCCTGACCAATCTGATTAGCTTCTATGATGAGGTAACTGGCTCGGTGGACATGGGAAAGTCAGTGGATGTTATATACCTTGACTTTAGCAAGGCTTTTGGTACGGTCTCCCACAATATTCTTGTCAGGATGTTAAGGAAATGTGGATTGGATAAATGGACGGTAAGATGGGTAGAAAGATGGCTAGAAGGCCGGGCCCAGCGGGTTGTGATCAATGGCTCAATGTCAGGATGGCGGTCGGTTTCTAGCGGAGTGCTCGAAGATTTGGTTCTAGGACCGGTTTTGTTCAATATCTTTATTAATGACCCTGATGAGGGTATGGATTGCACCCTCAGCAAGTTTGCGGATGACACTAAGCAGGGGGGAGAGGTAGATACACTTAAGGGCAGAGATAGGGTCCAGAGTGACTTAGACAAATTGGTGGATTGGGCCACAAGAAATCTGATGAGGTTCAACAAGCACAAATGTAGAGTACTGCACTTGGGACGGAAGAATCCCAAGCATAGTTACAAGTTAAGTAGTAGTTCTGCAGAAAAGGACTGGGGGGGGTTACAGTGGATGAGAAGCTGGATATGAGTCAACAGTGTGCCCTTGTAGCCAAAAAGGCTAATGGCATATTAGGTTGCATTAAGAGGAGCATTGCCAGCAGATCCAGAGATGTCATTATTCCCCTTTATTTGGCTTTGGTGAGGCCACATCTGGAGTATTGTGTCCAGTTCTGGGCCCCCCACTACAAAAAGGATGTGGACGCATTGGAGAGGGTCCAGTGGAGGGCAACCAAAATGATTAGGGGGCTGGAGCATATGACTTATGAGGGGAGGCTGAGGGACTTGGGTCTGTTTAGTCTGCAGAAGAGAAGAGTGAGGGGGGATTTGGTAGCAGCCTTAAACTTCCTGAAGGGAGGTTCCAAAGAGGATGGAGAGAGGCTGTTCTCAGTAGTGACAGATGGCAGAACAAGGAGCAATGGGCTCAAGTTGTGGTGGGAGAGGTCCAGGTTGGATATTAGGAAAAAATAAAGGACACGTGTGGTCAAAACTAGAAACTCTCTTTATTTAACAAAACTCGGGGAAACTGGCAAAAGGAGGTGGGAGAGGGGAAGAGAGAGGCTGGGAGAGGGGAGGGGGAAAACTGGGAGGAGGGAGCTGAAAGGGGGAAGCAAGGGAAAGGAGGGGGTGGGGAAACTGAAGGATCAGGGGTGGGGGTCTCGCCGGGCCAACCGCCTCCCAGCACGGCGAGGGAGGGGGCCTCGGTGTCCCCGGGGGGATGGGGTGGAGGGTGCGGAGGTTGAGGTGGGGGGTGTGGACATTGAGGAAGAGGTTGTGGGGGTTGAGGAGGGAGAGGTGGGAGGGGGAGCAGGAGTGGGAGGAGGGACAGCAGTTGGGGGGACAGCTGGTGCAGGATCAGCACGGGGCACCATGCTCTGCAGCAGGAGCTGCAGGTTGGTGCTCAGCCCTCGGAGCTCAGACAGCAGCTCGTGGCGGACCTGCAGATCTTCCTGCATCCAGGCCCGTAGTGTGCGGTGCACGGCTTGCAGGGTCCCAAGGAGCTGGTCCCGGTATTCCTGCTCCGTGCTGGTGGTCCGGAGCAGGCCACGGGTGCGGGAGCATGACCCGGGCGGGGTGGTGCGCCCTGCACGAGCAGCTGGTGCAGCTGTAGAGAAAGAAGAGAAGTGGTCAGTTCTCCCTGGGGACGCAGAGGATGATGCCCAGCCCCCTCCCCAACTCCGCAATGTGAGGGTGACCATGTCCTGCACCGTCACAGCCGCTGTGCTTGTACAGAGGCCATGGTCAGGATGTCTGGCTCTCCCCGGGACTGGGAGCTGCCCCAAGACCGCACCCATGTCCCTGTGCCGTGTATAGTGTGGCCGGGGCGGCGGGGGGGGGGGAGGGGGAGATGTCCCCTGCCTCCGTGTAGAGGAGACATGTGAAGGGAAAGTGTCCTGCTGGGTCCTGCCCCGGGGTCGGGAGCATGTCACGTCTCTTTGCACAAGCATGTGCCTATTGGGCAATGGCCCCTGGGTGTCACGCAGCTGGAGCCACCTGCCCAAGGGTGGCATGGCACGTGCTCGCACGTGCACAGGTGTCTGCGTGATCCGTGGAAGGCATGGCCCACGCGCGCGGTCCCTGGTCTCCCTCCCACCTCCCCCCCGAACTACTTAATTCAAACTACTTACCCGGTACGGTCTCCCTGGACGACCCTGCTGGCCCTCTGGTCCCGGCTCGCTGTCCCCCGGGCTGGCACGGACCGCCCCGCCCCGCAAGAGTTGGTGGAGGGCGGGGAAGTAGGGGCAGGTATCATCCCCTGCAGCGGCGCTGCCCCTTGTGGCTCTGGCGTACCCCTGTCGCAGCTGCTTCAGCTTGATTCGCACCTGCTCTTGGGTGCGCCTGTGTCCCCTGCTGGCCATGGCGGCTGCTATGCGGCCGTAGACGGCAGCGTTCCTCCTCCTAGTGCGGAGATCTTGGAGATTGGGGGCCTGCCCCCAAATCTCAATGAGGTCCATGACCTCCGCACTAGTCCAGGGGGCCGCGCGCCGTCTACGGTCCCTGGCTGGCCCCTGGGTGCTGGGGGACTGGGCAGGGGACGTCTCACTGCCACTGGCTGCCTGGCTCATGGTGGGGCCACTGGCTCAGGGGCAGAGACTGCTGGCAGGGCTGTCTGACTCAAGTGCCGTCTGGCCAGAGTCTACCCCTTTAAGGGCCCGGGGCTGGGGGAGAGGAGAAGAGTTTTCCTGGTTGTGCCCAGGAAGGCCACCAGGGAAACCTGGGAAGCATTAGCCTCCCACTAGTTCGAATTAAGGGGCTACACAGCCCTTAATTCGAACTAGTAAGTTCGAACTAGGCTTAATCCTCGTAAAATGAGGTTTACCTAGTTCGAACTAAGTGCTTCGTTAGTTCGAATTAAGTTCGAACTAACGGAGCGCTAGTGTAGCGCCTAGGAAAGTTAGTTCGAACTAACGTCCGTTAGTTCGAACTAACTTCATAGTGTAGATATACCCAGATACTGATATCCCATCTTGGATTGTTCTAAGGGACCCAGTACATCTATCACCATGTGGTCAAAGGGGACCCCCACCACCAGTAATGGGACCAATGGGGCCTTGGGTCCTGTCCGAGGCTGAGTCAGTTGATACTCAGGGCACGAACTACAAAAATCCTGGGTCTTCCTATGTACCCCTTGTCATGGCTCCTTCCCCACTCTGGCATGAAAAATGCAGAAGTGGGGGCCAGCAAGTGTACCCCAAAGCCTTATCTACCAGGCTTTGGTATAAAACTTCCCCCCAAGATCTTAAAAACCTAGATCTTGGGAATAAAACTTCCGCTGCCACCACCCAAATGTTGATAAAGAAATCAGGGGAAAGATCATTTGGGAAATCTTACCCCTAAGATAAAAATCAAGGCACACAATTAACCACTGCCAGGTTAATAAAAAGAAAAGAACTTTTATTATTACAACAATATTCCTGTTGCAACCATAATGACTAGACAGGGAGGTAACAAAATATACTCATGGAGAAACTCCATGGGCCTAGAACTTGGGGTACGTCTACACTACAGCGCTAATTCGAACTAACTTAGTTCGAATTAGTTAATTCGAACTAAGCTAATTCGAACTAACGCGTCTAGAACTAAAAACTAGTTCGAATTAGCGTTTTGCTAATTCGAACTAGCAAGTCCACATTGAGTGGACTCTGAACAGGGCTTAAGGATGGCCGGAAGCAGTGCCGGCAGGGCATAAAAGGAGGACTTAGAGCATGGAGATGCTGTCTCAGGCTAGCCGAGGGCTGCGCTTAAAGGGTCCCGACCCCCACCCCGGACACACAGTTCTAAGGGGTGCCCTGCTTGCAAAGAAGTTCTGGCTTAGAGTGCCCGGAGTACCCACACTGGGCACATCACACCACTCGGCCATCAGCCCGGCTGCACTTGCCGCAGGCTGCCATCTGGGGAGAAGGGGTAATCGGGGGCTCGTACCCCATTCCTCCCTCACCTCCTTCCACTTACCCTTCCCTAGCCCCCCTTCTTATTGATGTACAAAATAAAGATAACGTTTCTTCCAACATTGACTCTGTCTTTATTGAAAAAAACTGGGGGAGACTGGGAAAAGGAGGTGGGAGAGGGGAAGAGAAAGGCTGGGAGAAGGGAGGGCAACTAACATGATCAGGGGTTGGGAACAGGTCCCAGATGAAGAAAGGCTACAGAGACTGGGACTGTTCAGCTTAGAAAAGAGGAGACGGAGGGGGGACAGGATAGAGGTCTCTAAAAGCAGGGGTTGGGTGGAGAGGGTGCATTCAGAAAAGTTCTTCCTGAGTTCCCATAAAGAAGGACTAGAGGACACCAATGGAAAGGAATGGGTAGCAGGCTTCAAACTAGTAAGAGAAAGTTGTTCTTCTTCCCAAAGCAAATAGTTAACCTGCGGAACTCCTTGCTGCAGGAGGCTGTGAAGCCTAGAACTAGAACACAGTTGAAAGGGAAGTGAGATCAAGTCATGGAGGTTGGGTCCATGGAGTGGTATTAGCCAGGGGGTAGGAGTGGTGTCCCTGCCCAAGGTTTGTGGAAGGCTGGAGAGGGATGGCACGAGACAAATGGTCCATCCCCTCCAGGGTCCCTAGGGTTGGCCGCTGTCGGCAGACAGGCTACTGGGCTAGATGGACCTTTGGTCTGACCCAGGACGGCCATTGTAAGCTCAGGGCTCAGGGTCGGGGGTCTCAGTGGACCCCCTTGATTTTCATGCACACCTGCTCCTGGGTGGCCAGGCTGGCAGCTCTCCTGCCCTAGCCGGCCACTTTCCTGTGCCTAGTGCGGAGATCGTGGATGAGGTCCACGATGTCCGCACTAGCCCAGGAAGGTGCCCGCCTCTTGCGGTCCAGGGCAAGCTCCCGGGAGCTGCCAGCCTGGTCCCGGCAAGAGGGGGTGGGCTGGGGGGCATCGGGTGGGTGGCTCTGTGCCGTGCCAGGTGCAGGGTCTGCTAGCTGGGTGCTGGCAGGCTTGCACCTGGCACGGGCACTGTAGCCAGCCCGTGCCCCTTTAAGGGGTCCGGGGCCGGGAGGGGGGCATAGAGTTTCCCTGGTGTTGGCCAGAGTGGCCACCAGGGAAACCTGGGGAGGGCTAGCCTCCCACTAGTTCGAACTAAAGGGCTACACAGCCCTTGGTTCGAACTAGCTAGTTCGAACTAGGCGTTAGTCCTCCTAAAATGAGGTTTACCTAGTTCAAACTAAGCGCTCCGCTAGTTCGATTCAAATTCGAACTAGCGGAGCGCTAGTGTAGCACCTATTAAAGTTAGTTCGAACTAACGTCCGTTAGTTCGAACTAACTTTGTAGTGTAGACATACCCTTAGTTACAAAGAAAAGCCAAAACATCTTTTAAGCAGTGCCAGATCTCAGATCCTATACCCAATCCTTAAAACAATAAAACCTAACGAAACTACCTAAACTTTACCCTACTTACAGAAAACGAAGAATGGTGTCTTGGAGAGAGAGAGAGACATGCTTGTCCCTCTCTGTAGCTGCAGAGAGCTCACTCAGAGAGACAAAAAGGGAGAAAAGAGAGAAACCCAAATTCCTTTGTCCCAGTTTGAAAAATCCCACCTACATTCCTATTGGTCACTCCACCTGGCTAGGTGTAGTTAACCCCTTAATCCCCAGGCTGCTGTCTAACCCTCATAATCATGACACCCCTGGCCAGAAAAACCTTTGGGTAATTCGCTGAAGGGTTTTTTCTCTCCCTAGGTGCCTGGCCCAGGGGTTCGCATGGGCTAACTCTAAGATTTGCCTCCAGTAATGGGTTGGAACTAACAACTGCCGTACAGGCCCTCGCCCGCCTCCTGCCTCCATTATCCGGTATAATAGATCCCCCTCTACTTCAAAGTAGGGGCCATGAGCCCGTCACTCCTCAGGATCTTGATCTTCTCCAGTGGTCCCACTTTGTTCCCAGGCTCGCGTTAGGGAAGGGTCCCCTTTCTGTTCCTGGAGAAAGTCCTTCCTGACCATTCAGCTTGTAAGGTCTCACCCAGTCTGTCCGGTCTCTTCATGCGGGTTCCAGGTGGAGGCTTGGCCTGCCCCTTTTTGTCCTTCCTGCACCATCAAGGCATTCTCCTGCCTTACCGGGCTAGGTTCCATAGGGGGCTGCTGGCTCCAAGCTGATACTGCCCACTGAAACCCAGGCTAATCACGCCCCAGCAACACGGGGTAAGCTAGTTTTGGGGCTAAAACCACCTGGTAGATCACGTCCTCCTCTTCATCCGTGATTCGTACTCAGGCTGTGGGGTACTGCTGCACATCCCAGTGGACGCATTTCATCCAAAATGAAGTCCCTGCCATCTGGGGCTCACCACCAAATCAGCCCGGATGATGGTTTGTCCACAGCCCAAGTCCATCAAAGCCAATATGGGCGCTCCTTCCATCTTCAACCTCGCCACCATCTTGGCGTTATCATGAGGGTGGGCCCTCTGGTCTCTGGGTACTACTTGTCCAAAAGAACATCCATAAAAGGGCAGTTTCTACAAAAATGTCCCTCTTGCCCTCACTCGTAGCAGCGGCTTCGAGAGGGTCCCTCCTCTCTCAATGGCCGGTCTATCTCTTCTTGTTTACCTACTCTTCCCTTTTGTCCCACACCCGGAACCTCCTGTCCAGGGGTTACGGGTTTAGGTCCTTCAGTCCTCCCCAAGGTTCCCCATAGCTCCCAGCCTCTACCTCCTCAAGGGCACCGAGCTCTCCCCAGGACTAGTCATTATGCTACCGCCTCTGAAGGTTCCTTACTCTCCCCCCTGGGTGCCTCAGCTGCTGAGTAATCTTCCATTAAGGTGACAGCATCGGCTAGGGCTGTGGGGTGGTGTCTTTGCACCCACTTCTGTGCCTTTGCCTGCAAAATCTGGATGAATTGCTCCAGTACTATGAGGTCGGCCACCTGTGTACTAGTGCGCCGCTCAGATTCTAACCATCTCCAGAAAACTTCATGCAACTTCTGGGCCACCACCTGGGGCTGGGCCTTCGGGGGGGTACCATTTCTGTCTAAACTTCTGCCTATATGTCTCTGGGGTCACCCCGACTTGATCAAGGATAACCTCTTTTACCTTAAAATAGTTTAGGGCCTTCCTGGCTGCTAGACTATGGTTAAGCCAGTTTTGCAGGCCCTGATAAATAGGGGGCCAGGAGGGTGGCCCAGTGCTCCTCAGGTCACCTGGTGGCTGTATCCACCCTCTCAAATGTTACAAGGTAAGCTTCTGGGTCATCTTGAGGCCCCATCTTAGACAGGTGTATTGGCAACTGGGGAATGCCCCTGGGTCCCTCTTCTACCCCCATAGCGGCCCCCCATGCTGGCCCACCCCATGGCTGCTCCCTGCTGGAGCCATCTCTCCTGATGTTCTTGCTGCTGGTCCACTAGTTCCCGCAACAACTGTCTTTGCTGCTCTTGTTGCTGAGCTGACAATTACTGCAGCAACTGAGTCTGTTGCTGTTGCTGCTGGTGTTCAGCCAACCACTCAAACATCTTAGCCGGGTCCATTTTGACCTCAGCCCCTCTACGCTCACTTTACTCTCTCTTTCTCTTTTTTTTTTCTTTTTCTTTTTTTCCATTTTCTTCCCTTAGTTACAGGGTTTGGGGTCACTTACCCACATTCTCCACCACCTGTTCCTGTGCGGGGCTACTCCCTCCAGTCAATGCTCACTCAGGCACCAGTGTACCTCATAATCATGAGCGGAGATATGCCATTTTCAGCAGCCGCCCTCCCTTCTTTCCCATCGCCAATGTCCCTGTATGCTCCCCACAAGTCCTGCACCCACGCAATTAAGTCTCATGCCCCTTGGATGAAGTCAATAGTCCTAAATGTTTACTTGGCCCACTTGTAGAGGGTAAGGGGGACTGGTCCCACCCCCACTCCAGTTCCCAACCCAAGACCCTAAGAGCAGGGATACCGGTCCACTGCTTGGTTGGTGGGGACTCGTCCTGCAACACGCCAACCCACGGGCTCCAACGAGGCCTTACCCGTGGCATGATGTCCATTTTCCTCCCGTCCTGAGTTACTCCTACCAATTTTGTCACGTTGGTCTGTGGTTATGCCGCTGGCTGCATCTCATCCCGTGCTCCCATCCGGTGCCGTCAATTCTCCTGTTTCGGGGCCCACCCTGAGGGTTAAGAAACCTTCACCCATTGTGATGGAGTCACCCGTATACTGCCCAATTCTCCACCTCATACAGCCTGCGTCCTGCCGAGGCTGACGGTCTGCTGCTCTTGGCTCCAGGGGGCCGACACCTTTTCAAAGTCAGCACCATCTCTTTGGGACACCGGTGCAGGCGCTGTCCTGCTGGCTGGCAAGCCAGCCCCAAGCATTCCTGTGCATGCACCGATGGTGGCCATTGAACATCCCTGGCACCGCCATGTGGGAGCAGCTGTGTGAGACCAGAATGCCTCCACTTCCCGCTTGCTAGTGAGAGATTCAGAGAGCTCTGTCAAGTGGGGATCTGACACCCCATCACACCCACCATGTCCCTGGAAAAGCGGGTTGCCATCACCATCTGGAAACTTGCCACTCAAGACACCTACTGGTCTGTGGGCAGCTAGTTTGGTGTGGGCAAGTCCACTCACGGAAATAAAGAATTCTTGGGCTGCAGTCCCTGGAGGTGGGGGGGGGGGGGGAAGTACTGGAAAGGGGGGCCCTAGGGAAAGGAGGTGTGGGGTTGTGGGGTGTGGGCCAGGAGTGGGGAAGAAGCCCAATCCCCGGCATGTTCTGAAGTCCTGCCCTCACGCAACCCTGCAGGGTGTGTGTGGCCTCATAGGGGGTGGCTCCTGAGGTGTTTGAGTGTGGGGGTGGGGGACAGGAGACGTGGACCTCCCAAGGGCTCAGGCACCCCTTTGATTCTCTGTTTGTTTGTCTCCTTCTGCAGGTGATAAGGGCCATAAACTCCATCCTGCTGCACAGGGTCATCCTCCTGGGAGACCTGGACCCCATCGTGTCTGGCTTTGCTGCTCTGGGCTTCCCCAGCTGTGTGAGGGGGAGCCATAGATGGAATCCACATCCCTGTGTGAGCCCCAGAACATTGAACCTCTCAGTACATTAATGGCAAGGGCTATTTTTCAATTTTCCTGCAGGCCCTGGTCGACCACCATAGAAAGTTTAAGGCATTTTTGTCGTGTGGTTGGGGAAGGCACACAACCCCCATGTGTTTAGAAACTCCAGCCTCTACCACAAGCTGGAGGCTGACCCATTCTTCCCCCAGCATGACTTCAGGGCCGGGGACATTGAGATGACACTGTGCATTGTGGGGGACGCGGCCTACCCCCTCATGCTGCGGCTGATGAAGCGTAGACCATCCATGTGGACCCGTGCACTGACTGTCTCAATGCCCTCATCCAGGCCAAATGCACTGTCAGCCACTTGAAGGCACATTCAGGTGCCCCCTGACCTGCCTGGATGTGGGGGAGCACAACATCCGCCAGGTGATCTTGGTCTGTTGTTTTCTCCATAACATTGTGGAGAGCAAGGGGGAGGCCTTTCTACCAAGATGTGGGGCAGAGGACAGCTGGGAGGGATGGGCCCTTTCCAATGTGTCTACATCCTTTCTGGCTTGCGTAAATCTGCAGATGAAAACAGACAAGGAAAGACTTAAACTTAAAAAACAACAAATAAATGTGTAGATGGTATCATGAGCTTTCGTGGGCACGGCCCACTTCTTCACATGACTGAAGTTTTGAGTTTAGGATGTGCAGACCCAATATAAAATACAATGGACATGCAAGGAAAGACATGTTTAAGGAGCAAATGAAGTAGAGGAATATGCTTCTCGAGGAATAGAGAGTGGAGTGACAGGAATGGTGAGCGTGCAGGAAACTCCAGGTGAAGCCGCAGAATAATGTCTTGTTGTCCCTGAGATGAAGTGCATAGTGACTTTCCAAGACACGTACTGGGACAGGCTCCTCTCCTCTTGCAGAACAACTTTCCCTCCTCACTCAGTTCCATAGCCTCCCCCGTCGGGAGACTAGGACGTGGGAGTGGGGAGGAGAGGGACTCAATCAGCTTCACTCTCAACCTCCAGGGCATCCCGAAGCAAAAGACTGTTCTTTCACATTTCTGATTTTCCCTCCCCCTGAGGGTCCCACCGTGGACTCCTTTTCTGCCCCTGCTGTGTTCCCTAAATAAAAACACATGATTTCTGAACATCACTCTATTTATTGCTTGTACTGCAGGAGTTGGGGGGTGGGGATTACAGGCAAACACACTGCATGCAGGACCATCTTGTTGAGAGCAAGTGCATGACTCTCAAAACTGGCTATTTATAACACTTTATTTCAAAGCCTCTCTGATTTGCACTGTCCCGCGCTGCGCTCTCCTTGTCATCCTGGTGTCTGACTGCTCAAAATCTCTGGTTCAGCTCTCTGCCTCAGCCCCCCACCCTGCCAGATAGCTTCCCCCTTGCTCTTGTACACATTATGGGGCACATACCAGGCTGCCACCACAAAGGGAATGTTGCATTTTCTGAGGTCCAACCTAGTCAGTAGACTCCTAAACCTTCCCTTTCAATGCCCAAAAGCACATTCAACTGCCATTCCACACCTTCTTGGCCGGTAGTCGAACTGTTCCCTACTGCAGGCCAGGTGGCCTGTGTACAATTTCACAAGCCACAGGAGCACAGGGTAGGCTGGATCACCAAGGATCCCTATTGGCAGTTCCACCTCTCCAATTCTAATTTTCTGTTTGAGGAAAAAAGTTCCAGCTCACATCTTTCTGAAGAGGCAGGAGTTCCTAAAGATGTATGCATCATGCACCTTTCCTGACCATCCTACATTGATGTCAGTGAAAGGGCCCTTGTGATCCACCAGCACCTGCAGCACCACGGAGAAGTCCCCCTTGCAGTTTATGTCCTCCTTGGCAAGGTATTTGGGTGCCAAGATAGGGATGTGTATTCCATCTATTGCCCCACTGCAGTTAGGGAAACCCATCAGAGCAAAACCACCTACTATGGTTTCCATCACCCATGTTTCCCAGAGTCACTACCCTCTGTAGCAGAATAATATTGGTTGCTTTGGCTACTTGTATAACAGCAGCCCCCACCATAGATTTCCTGACTCCAGACTGATTCCCAGTTGACTGGTAGCTGCCTGGCGTTGCGAGCTCCTTGAGGACAATGACCTCTCCACTGTCAGAGCAGGTTTCATTCATGTGTCTCTGTGCTTCAGGGTGGGGAAAAGACATTTGGAAGCTTTGCAGCCACTGCTGATCATCCCATACTTGCAGCACTATGCGGTCCCATCAGTCTGGGCTTGTCTCATGGCATCAGAACTGGTGTTCCATTGTTTACAGAGGATTGAATGCCAGTGCTGGTTCCAATTTGCTCAGTGCACAGGCTTTTCTGAACAGTATGTCCATGGGATCCTGAGATTCATCCCCATCCTCTTCCTGTAGTGCCTTGCTTATGCTCTTGACATATTCCACCTTTATACACACCAAATGCTTTATACACACCAAATACATGGTGCACAACAGGATCCATGAGGGGATCCATGCTCATGGTGCTATGGCATCTGTGCAGATAACTATGGACAAAAAAGGTACAAAAAGACTGTGTTGATCTCAAGTGCATTATGGGACATGGATGACATGAACCCAGAACCACTCATAGTTTTGGTCCCAATGGGCACCAGGAGCATAACCCAAAATGCAAAGCAATGCAGGCACTGTGGGATACCTACCCACAGTATATTGCTCTCAGAGTCAATGGCAGTCTCCCTACTGGGGACATGCTACTTTGAACTAAGTTGAATTCTTGCACAAAGTGGGGACATAGAGTTTCAACTTTACAAAATCAGGTGGCAAGAAATTGACCATTATAAATCTGATCTCCTGTCATAGTATAGACATGGTCTTAGCAATGCTATCAATGGAACTGGATGTTTGTGACTGTTCAGACATGTCCAAATTACTTTATAAAGATATTGGAAGGGATACTAAACTCATGCCCTGAGGGCTTAAGCCAGTCTCTCTCTACTACAGATCCAGAAGAGACATAGTGTGTGTGTGTGGAGGAGGGTGGGCAGGCATATTGCCCCTCCTCCTTCCCCCACACACACATCTGCCTATTGTGCTGTTCTTACCACTTTCTATGAAGCATCTGCCGTTGGCTGGTGTCAGGTGACTAAACTAGACAGAGCTCAGATATGATCCAATAAGGTAAGTTTTTAAGTTCTGATGTTCAAACTAATTCTACTAACACTATTGACCCTTCCATGATGTACCAAGAGGACTGGCATGGATGGTAACTCTTGTTTGAGTCTCAGCTCTGAGGGGTGGGTTAGTGGTGTCTAGTTTTTAACTTTCACTAACCACTCTGTAGGCTGGCTTAACTTTCCTTTATAAAGATTCTTTCAAAAAATCTTTAAAACACCTTGGAACTGAAAACTTTGTTGATCATGAGAACTGCATTTTTATTCTGGCTTCTCACATATTTAAAGACCATCTCTTATCTGTCAGTGATGCAGATTGTGTTCTGTTTCCATAGCTATTAAATAAAATCATTCAGAGTTCTATTCTGGGACCAACTTTGTTCTGATTCTGGATGGCTCTCTAATTTTTCTGTATGACAGATTTCCATTTGTATGCCAGGGCTGTAAGATATATTTTAAACTGCTTGTCAGAAACCCAAGGGATTTATCTCAATTGTCATGCTGATTATCTAGCATTATGATTGGGTGTGTGATAATTACATCTCATAGTTAAAAAACTGAACTGCTTTCATCAGGCTCTTGCCATTTCTACATTTTTTTGTCAATAATATTTTGCTCTTGTAGGGTATGTCTACACTAGCCCCCTAGTTCGAACTAGGGAGGCTAATGTAGGCATTCGAAGTTGCAAATGAAGCCCAGGATTTAAATATTCCGGGCTTTATTTGCATCTTAACGTCCGGGCACCATTTTTAAATCCCCTTAGTCCGAATTAACTGCCTGAGGCTACACGCGGCAGTCAGACGTTAACTCGAACTAAGTCCTTAGTTTGAGTTAACTGTTACACCTCATGGAATGTTACACCTCATCGAACTAGGGGGCTAGTGTAGACATACCCTTACTGTATTAGGTATCTTGTCTTACAAGAACATATTCTGGTTTTTCCCAAATATCTCAGGTACCAATGAGAGTCATATAATTTTGATGACAATATGCTGAAATTTGATTATATTCATTTTTACCTTGCCTCAGGATTATTTGTATTTAATAGTTTCTATATCAGCTTGTCTGTAGATAAGTTTTCAAATGGTCTGGAACTCTTCAGTAATCTACGCTAGGTTGAACAGTCAGCACACATTACTCCATCTTATAACAATTGTACAGCCTGCCAGAGAAGCAGCATAATCCATTTCTTGGGTGGTAGCTTTTGTATTCCAGAATTTACTCTTTTCTTGGTTTCATTCAGCTTCTTTTACTCTACTGATCCTCGCCCTCACTGTGCTCTTATAGTACAGTGCTCCTCTGTGTTGTTCTACCAGTATAAAAGAAATAGAAGCATTTTGAGATTCCTTGATCTTCTGAGTGAAGCCACTGCCTCAATTTTCCTCTTGTAGGCTGGATAAATTAAGTCTCAAATGCAACCTTTTCTAGAGTAGCCAAAACCCAAAGTAAAGGGAATGTCTGAAATTTCCACCTAGTGTCTTTCTCTGGGCACGGCTCTCCTTGGGTAATCTGTCCAATTTCTCCTACTGGAGTAAAATAATGCCCTCTGATGGCCCCTCAGCTATAGGGGAATTCACTTCCTTTCCCTTCGGTGAATCCAGACTCCCAAACAATACAGCAGGTTTTTGATCCATCCCCAAACTCCCTGCTTAATTTCCTACCCCCCCCCCCCCACAGCCCTCCAAAAAATGATTCTTTGTTTTGCTGGAGTTCCTTAATCCCCCTTTTTGTAGGTTTGGCTTTCTCTGGCTTCCTAGCAAAACTATTACAGGTTGAACCTCCCTAGTCTGGCACCCTAGGGACCAGACCAGTGCCAAACCAGAGAATTAGCTGCACGTCAGGCCTAGAATGCTCTGGGTTATGGTGTAAGTAGACGCCATTATTTTCAGTTATGTCATACTAAGTCTGGTGTAACCTAATGTCTTTTTTCCGAAATATGAAATTGTAAAAGATTCTTTAAAAAATGGTTGTGTGAATGTGTGTAAGTTTTTAATAATTAGGGTTTAAAACTTCTTTTATATGCTATTTTTAATTGGGAGCACACTTTAATGACTGAGCTCTGATGCTAAGAAACTTTTTATTTGTAAGTAAAACATAGTAATAATTGCAGAGCTAGAAAAACGTATGGCTGTGGCTTTGAGTTACTGGTCAGTTTTAGGAAACTTCTAAAATTGGTAGCTTTCATTTTTAATAAAATTGCTTTGTTTTTCTCTATGCATAACAAATTAGCACAGTTTTCTGTTGGATCTCAGAGCTCAGTCAGACAATGGCTCTGTGAAAGGATGAGATCTAGAGGAGCATTCTGGTGTACTAGTTAACTGCTGGATGTTTGGGATTTCAGCCACCTTTTCCTAGATGATCAAAGAAGACCCATCAGAACAGGTAAAGGAAGGACATGGAATGCATCTAATGAAGTAGGCTATGGGTACGTTTGCTTCAATATGCTTCACAGTTCTTTACTAGGTAATATATTTTATATAATATATAATGCATGTATTTATATAATATAGAATATTTCAATAAATAGCAATTCCAGGACATATTGCATATCCTGTGAAATCATCACCATGGATGTGTAGCAACTGAGTTCCAAAAATGGTTTCATTTTATACCACATACAGACAGTGAGCACTTAAATGTTACGATGACAAGTGCTGTGCATATGATAAGATATAGTGTTTTTTAGCCCTGTTTAAAATATTGCAAAGAGGCTAGTTGCATGGAGGGATGCTCTGATAACAACATCCATAAACACGATATAAATGCGTTCATATGGTAGAGTTTTCAGAATTGGGCCTTCAGAGCCACACTGAATATCTCTAGGATGGAAAAAGCTCTGCATTAGTTAGAGGAAAGGCAAAAAAATTGTCTCTTCTTACAGAAAAATAGTATGACTGTGGGATGAATGAAGAGTATAATGCTGAAGAAGTGAAGGTTTTAGTGCATTTCCAGACACTTGTGTATTTGTTCTTGGCTTTTCTTTTATACTTTGCTGAGTAAACAAATCTATTATGGTACGTCCACACTGCCACCCTAGTTCGAACCAGGGTGGCAGTATAGACATACCCTTAGTAACAATAGACTTTATCTCAAGCCTCATTTATGGCACATTTATAAATATCTGAGTATCTGAAAAAAGCTGTTTTGTTAGATCTACAACAAATAACAGTGCATCTTATTGTATGGTAATAAAATATTGCTGAATATTTTATGTCTTTGTTAATATGTTTCTGACAAGATAAAGACAAACCCCAAAGCTACAGAAGAAAGGGATATTTATTGCAGACTTTTTTCATATGTTGCATTCATCAGACTGGCTGAGCCGGAAAATCAGAAGCATGTTGTGCTTATGACGCAGTTTTCAGTGGGTCTTGCCATCTGCACCTCCCAAAGAATTATGTACTTTTAAAGGTCAAAACTGCCATGAACCACTGATATACTGCAGTTTCCTTGGCATCAGTAGAAGAGATACAAATCATGCATTTCAAAATTTAGGTATTGCGTTAGCGGCCTCCTGTTGGTGTCTGAGTCTTTTCTGTGAGTCATTCCTGTTCTGTTAATCTTTATCCACTGGAGAAAAAAGTGTATACACTTATGCAAAATGGAGGCTAAACTTGTATTATGTTCCCTGTAAGATTTAGCAGAAGGCATTGACTTTGAGAAGGGGTTACTCTATTTTAGTTCACTGGTTAGGGGAGTGGCAGTTGTGTAAACACCCTTTGATTGTCAGTTTTATATTCCTCTTCCATATGGAAGTTGAGTTGTTTGGGTCTAACTGTAAGTTGACATCAGTGATTAAGCTCATGTCCCGCTCAATGACGAGCAAAAGATTTTAATTGCAAAGTGGCTGAAACACTGTGCAGAAGGAACAGCAACTATGCATAGTAGAATCAAGAATGTTTCAATTTTTGTATACCTGAATCTCTTTCTAGAGACAGGTGAATTTAATATACTCACAGGGTCATGTTCTATTAACCATACTCGGCAGGAACAGCCCCCACCAAAATCCATGGAACTTCTCACATGCAGACGATTAATTTACCCCAAAGGTAGTGGTTTAGGAGAGATCACTTGAATCACCATTCCCATTTGCATTATGCATTGCATGTCTGAATGCTGTATGAAAGGGTAGTCTGTTGTTCTGAGTAGGCAGTTATTAAGTTAATGGACTCTCTGAGTTTGTCTGCAGAGCAAAAGACAGACTCTGAACTGAGAAGAACTGACTCTAGTTTGTGCAGAGGGGCTAAAAGTAGCAGTATAGACATTTGGGTTTGGGCAGGAGCCTGGCTCCAAAACCTGGGAAGAGCTCTAACCCAAATCCAAATGTCTACACTGTTATTTTTAGCCTCACAGCTCAGAGCACAAGATCAGTGACTTGCACCTTGCTGCCTTGGGTCTTTATTTGCTGAGTAGTTGTGTCCAAAGGGATTTTCCAATGAGCTCTATGCTGGCTTCTCTTAGTCAACAGTAAATTCTTTCAGAAGGAGTCGAGCTAGACTTATGATGAGAGCATTTGCAAATCCCAGCCTGCCTTTTTAACATGGCTGACTATGACTTTCAGCACCATCCCTAGAGTTCATAAATGTCTAGGGCTAGGTTTTGCCCTCAGAGGCTATGTCTACATTGCAGCGTTACTTCAGAATAACTGACGTTATTCCAAAATAACATAGACCTCAACTATACAGCAAGCAGTTGTTTCAACATACTGTAAAGTCAAAATAATGTCAAGTAATAATGAGGAGTAAGGGCAGTTGGAGGAAGAGTGCTCTTTCTCAGACTTCCTGCTGAATAGACAGTGCCAAACACCGAAATAAGCTCTTTCAACTTAAGCTACGCCATTGAGGTAGCTCCATGCGTAGCTTATTTCCTGCCTGCTGTGGAGATGTGCCTCGATAATTGCACTTGTTTATCCAAGTGCAAATGGAATCCCTCTGTCTCAGTCCTGCTCTTGACTATCTAGTGTGGAGGCAGGAAAAGGGAATAAGGGAATTTGTGTGCAGCCATCTTGGTCTTGTTAACAAGAGAGCAAGAGTCAGGCTAAGTCTGTGGCCTGACAACGCGAGATCTGTAATTAGACTCTGCCTTCGCCTCTCGCCTCCATACGGAGATAAGGATAGAATGCTGACTCTGGTAGGGACCTTGAGATAAGGAGCATCTGGGTGGAACTAAATAACTGTTAGCCATTGGTGTTTGTAATGGGAAGGAGACTAATTGTTATTGTTATTATATTTAATAGACAGTATATAAACTGCTTCATAATTGCTTGTATTCGAAGATCTGCCTCGGTGAGGGGGGGGGGCTCCCCCCTGTCCAAACCAGTTTTTCCCTTGCTGCAGCTCATAATAAAACTGCCTCTGGCTACTTGTTGCTTACAAACTCAGAGTGAGGACAATGTTTTCTTCCACACTAGTAAGTTATGCATCACTCTGTATCTTATGAAAACATCCATTCATGGTCCATGATGGTGGCCCCCACACACAGCTCTTGATACACATACCTACAAACAAAGATTGATAATGGTTCCTTATAAAAAATCTGATAATTAAAATGGAGAAGGCACATGTAATAAGAGAGCCTGAGGCATAAATCCTTGTATCTGAGGCCTGTTACAAAGCAGAAGCTATTCACAAACTAAGGAGTGATGGTCATAGAGCTCTTACAAAAACACTTCCTGATACCTAGCGGTACCAAAACATTCTGATATCAAGAATGGTACAAAAACATCTCCCGAAGATAACAGGAACACTCTGAGCTCTCCTGTGAGATACGGTCAGGATAACAGTATGCAATAAAGAAGTTATGGTCATTGGGCATTTTCTCTCAAGGTGTGTTATGATAGCTGTCTACACAGGGCTGTAGCAGCACAAAGAGGGAACACACACTGCACCTATTCTACATATTTTCATGCACATACTTAGTGCAACAAACTATAAAAATCGAATTAAGTAGTGATATAAAACTCCAAAACAATCATGGGTAGAGCTTTGGGACATCCTCATTGCTCTAGAGGACATAAAGGGAATATGTGGGGAGTGTTCACATTGGTATTATTTTAGAGTGGATTGTAATTAGTCTAGTCGACTGATACTGTATTTAAGCCAAAATTGTATGACTTATAATGATGTGGGAGCATCATTAGAGTTAAGGTTAAGGCATAATTGTTGAAAGATAGATATTTCTATGTCTTGTAGGATACATATGCTTAGTTGAATTGCTTTGAAACCTGGGCTATGTCTAGACTGCAGGCTTCTTTCGAAAGAGGTTCTTTCGAAAGCATCTTTCGAAAGAGCCTCTTTCGAAAGATCGCGTCTAGACTGCAGGCGGATCTTTCGAAAGAGCAATCCGCTTTTTCGAAAGAGAGCACCCAGCGAGTCTGGATGCTCTCTTTTGAAGAAGCCCTATTTACATTGAAGAACGCCTTCTTTCGAAAGAGGAACTTTCGAAAGAAGGCGTTCTTCCTCATGAAATAATTTCGAAATAACGCGACTTGAGTCTGGATGCAGGGGAAGTTTTTTCGGGAAAAGGCTACTTTTCCCGAAAAAAACCCTGAGTCTGCACACGGCCCTGGTGTTTCTCAGTAGAGTGTAGGGTAGGCATAATGACCCAAATTCTAAGTTAGTCATTTGGGCCTCATGAAAAAAGAGCATTTTAATTAGATGTGCAGGTTATTGCTTATTCAGAACTAGAGAGCAAACTATTGATGAGATACGGGTCAAAATTCAATCTGTTAGGGTTTTTACTTAAACTAGTTTATGAAATTCACTCACAAGGGAGTGTGTGGACCATAAACTGAGATGTATATTTAAGAAAATGGACAGTGTTAGACTGTATACATGATAATACAGAACAGGTGGGCTGCGTCTAGACTGGCATAATTTTGTTCCCCTCATGAGCTGGGATATTGGAGGGCCTTCCGCCTCTGGTGTGTTTGAGTCTCCTGCTATCCCCTGTGCATGCCTGGATCTAGAGGGCCCATGCCAGTTTACTAAAGTTGAAACATCTTTTCCACTCTCATGTGAGCTAGATTCTGGGGAGGAGGGGTTTTCTCTTTTGGGGAGTGTCTGAGGCCTCCTCCTGCCCCCCTCATGAGACAGGGCCTGAAACAGTTATGCCCCTCTTGATGGGGAGCTGGAACTGGTATACTTTATGCATATCAAGGCTCTAAAGCACTTAGCAGCAAGATGGTGAGATGAATGGAGCAGTTCGCACTTCTCAGCTATTGCTTCAGATTGTATTATAGCCATAGGATATTGGGAGGCAGTCCCCCAACTGAGACAAATACTCACTGTGATGGACCCCTCCCCATGTTTCAGAATATGGACATATGGACACAAAGGCACATAACTTAAAAATGCTTTGGACAAATTTCTTCATGTAACCTATCAATCTTCATGTCATAATCTGCTGGATCTATTTATCTCATTTTGGTGTGTGTATCATTCTTGTGTGTAAAATTAGACATATGGCATGTGGAATGATTTATGGTTTTTAAATGTGTAAATGAAAAGCACTAAAGGTGTTACCCTCAATGCCTTGATGACCAACTGTTAAACAATCACTTTTGTCCTTTAAGTCTTAGCCGTGGTTGGTCTGGGGAAGTCACATGGCCACCCCAACTGGCCAGGTGACTTCCCATGCAAGTAGGGAATCTTTAAAAACACCAGGAAAGTAGGAGTGTGGGTCTTTGGCTGGCACATCCAGGCGAGGGAACCAGAGATCCCAGGGAAAAGGAGACCCCCTGGTTTGGAAAGCCTGGCTGGGAAAGAAACAGCTTTAGGGTGAGTTTGTAGTAAGCATGTAATAAGTTTGTATTGATGTTTTAGTGGAGAAGTAGCGAAGCGTTTTCTGTTATTTTGAGTTTGTAATCTACTTTGCTCTGCCTGTTCTCACTTGTTACCACTTAAATCCCACTGCTCATACTTCATAAAATCACTTTTATTTCCTATCATACCTAGTCTAAATAAATATTACCTGGGGGAGCAGCCAGTGTGCACATTCCCCTTTCATTGTCAAAGGGGGCTTGCCTAAATAATTCATCGGGGGGTTCTGATCCCATTTGGGGAGTGCTATCCCAGGAAACTGGGCCCCAAACTGCATTTTCCTTGGCTGGGAGAGACCAGGGAGCTGGCCCTGCAGGATGGCGCAGCAAGAAGCCCCAGAGAGCAAAAAGGAGGAGGGCAGTGGCCTTGTCAGCACCCTGGAAATCACTCCAAAGGAGTCGTCTGTGACCGCACCCCATCACACTCACCAACAACTTCACATCCTACAACAGAAACACTAACCCAGGAACTAATCCCTACAACAAACCCCATTGCCAACTCTGTCCGCATGTCTCCCCTAGTGACACCATGACAGGACCTAACCACATCAGTTCTAGATCAAAGGCTCATGCATGTGCACATCTACTATATAATATGTGCCACGATGTGCCAGCAAACTCCCTCTGTCATGTTCATTGGACAAACTGGACTGTCTCTATGCAAATCTCCATCCCTAGAGGTTTTTAAGTCTCAGCTTGACAAAGCCCTGGCTGGGATGATTTAGTTGGGATTGGTCCTGCCTTGGGCAGGGGGCTGGACTCGGTGACCTCCTGAGGTCTCTTCCAGCTCTATGATTCTATGATTCTAAAAGAATAAGTGGACACAAGTCTGACATTGAGAATAGCAATATAGGTAAACCAGTGGGGGAGCATGTTTCTGACTTGCAAGTTGCTATTTTTAGCCAAAAAAACTTCAAAACCAGACTGCTTAACTGGAATTCATATGCAAATTTGACACGGTGAAAAGAAGTTTAAATAGAAGCTGGGAATGGCTGTCTCATTACAACAGTAATTTCTTCTCCTTCGGGTACTCTCACCTTCCCATCACTGGTGGAGAGGAGCCACATCCACTTTGATTTAATTAGCACTCAAGTTACACTCCCATGTCTGTATCCCTTCCTTTTTCTTCTTCACACGTCTAAAGAAGTGAGATATATCTCATGAAAGTTTATAAGAACATAACATAAGGACATAAGAACATAAGAACGGCCATACTAGGTCGGACCAAAGGTCCATCTAGCCCAGTAGCCTGTCTGCCAACAGTGGCCAGCACCAGGTGCCCCAGAGAGGGTGGACCGAAGACAATGATCAAGCAATTTGTCTCCTGCCATCCTTCTCCAGCCTCTGACAAACAGAGGCCAGGGACATCATTTCTATCCCCTGGCTAATAGCCTTTTATGGACCTAACCTCCATGAAATTATCTAGCTTCTCTTTAAACTCTATTATAGTCCTAGCCTTCACAGCCTCCTCTGGCAAGGAGTTCCACAGGTTGACTACACACTGTGTGAAGAAGAACTTTCTTTTATTAGTTTTAAACCTGCTACCCATTAATTTTATTTTGGTGTTCTCTAGTTCTTCTATTTAGGGAACTAATAAATAACTTTTCTTTATCGGGCCTCTCCACACCACTCATGATTTTATAGACCTCTATCATATCCCCCCTCAGTCTCCTCTTTTCTAAACTGAAAAGTCCCAGTTGCTTTAACCTCTTGTCATATGGGACCCGTTCCAAACCCCTAATCATTTTAGTTTCCCTTTTCTGAACCCTTTCCAAGTCCAAAATATCTTTTTTGAGGCGAGGAAACCACATCTGTATACAGTATTCAAGATGTGGGCGTACCATAGTTTTATACAGGGGCACTAAGATATTCTGTGTCTTATTTTCTATCCCTTTCTTAATTATTCCCAGCATCCTATTTGCCTTTTTGACTGTCGCTGCACACTGTGTGGAAGTTTTCAGAGAACTATCCACGATAACTCTAAGATCTCTTTCCTGATTTGTCGTAGCCAAATTAGCCCCAATCATACTGTACATATATTTGGGGTTATTTTTCCCAATGTGCATTACTTTACACTTATCCACATTAAATTTCATTTGCCATTTTGATGTCCAATCACTCAGTTTGGTGAGATCTTTTTGGAGTCCCTCACAGTCTGCTTCTGTCTTGACTATCCTAAACAGTTTAGTATCATCTGCAAACTTTACCACCTCACTGCTTACCCCTTTCTCCAGATCATTTATGAATAAGTTGAAAAGGATTGGTCCCAGGACTGACCCTTGAGGGACACTACTAGTTACCCCTCTCCATTCTGAAAATTTACCATTTATTCCTACCCTTTGTTTCCTGTCTTTTAACCAGTTCTCAATCCAAGAAAGGACCTTCCCTCTTATCCCATGGCAATGTAATTTACACAAGAGCCTTTGGTGAGGGACCTTGGCAAAGGCTTTCTGAAAATCTAAGTATACTATATCTACTGGATCCCCCTTGTCTACATGTTTGTTAACCCCTTCAAAGAACTCTAAGACTCTTTAAAAAAGGAATAAGGGATCTTTCGGAAAAGGCTTTATTTTCCGAAAGATCCCTGTCTAGACTGGCGCTTTTTTCCGGCAAAGCTCCGAGCTGGAAAAAAGCGGCAGCCATATTTATGCAAATGAAGTGGGGGGATTTAAATTCCCGCTTCATTTGCAATTGCGATGTGTCTAATTTGCATCTCTTTTCCGTAAAAGGGATGCAGTCTAGACACAGCCTAATAGATTAGTAAGACATGATTTCCCTTTACAGAAACCATGTTGACTTTTGTCCAACAAATTGTGTTCTTCTACATGCCTCACAAGTTTATTCTTTACTATTGTTTCGACTAATTTGCCCGGTACTGAAGTTAGGCTTACCGGACTGTAATTGCCAGGATCGCCTCTAGAGCCCTTTTTAAATATTGGCATCACGTTGGCTACCTTCCAGTCATTAGGTACGGAAGCCTATTTAAAGGATAGGTTACAAACCCTCAGCCATGAAGACTGAAGCAAAGAAATCATTTAATTTATCTGCAACGGCTTTATCGTGCTTGATTGCTCCTTTTATTTCTCAATCGTCTAGGCGACCCACAGGTTTTTTAGCAGGCTTCTTGCTTCTAATGTATTTAAAATACATTTTGTTATTTCTTTTTGACTTTTTGGCTAGCTGTTCCTCAAAGTCTTTTTTTGCTTTTCTTATTTCATGTTTACATTTGATTTGACAGTGTTTATGTTCCTTTCTATTTATCTCACTAGGATTGGACTTCCACATCCTAAAAGATACCTTTTTGTCCCTCGCAGCTTCTTTTACATGGTGGTTAAGCCACGGTGACTCTTTTTTAGGTCTCTTGCTATGTTTTTTAATTTGGGGTATACATTTAAGTTGGGCTTCTATTATGGTGTCTTTAAAAAGTTTCCATGCAGCTTGCAGGGATTTGGCTCTAGTCACTGTGCCTTTTAATTTCTGTTTAACTAACCTCCTCATTTTTGTGTAATTCCCTTTTTTGAAATTAAATGCCAGGGTGGACTTCTGAGGTGTTCTTCCCACCACAGGAATGTTAAATGTTATTATATTATGGTCATTATTCCCAAGCGGTCCTGTAACAGTTATCTCCTGGACCTGATCCTGCGCTCCACTCAGGACTAAATCGAGAATTGCCTCTTCCCTTGTGGGTTCCTGCAGCAGCTGCTCCGAGAAGCAGTCATTTAAGCAATTGAGAAATTTTCTCTCTGCTTCTCTTCCTGAGGTGATATGTATCCAGTCAATATGGGGATAATTAAAATCCCCCATTATTATATAGTTGTTTATTTTGGTAGCCTCTCTAATCTCCCTCAGCATTTCAATGTCAGTATCGCTGTCCTGGTCAGGTGGTCGGTAATATATTCCTACTGCTAACTTCTTATTATTGGAGCATGGAATTACTATCCATAGTGATTCTATTGAACATGTTGATTCATTTAATATTTTTATTTCATTTGATTATACATTATCTTTCACATACCGTGCCACTCCGCCACCCACACAGCCTGCTCTATCCTTCCGATATATTTTATATCCCAGTATGATTGTGTCCCACAGATTTTCATTCTACCAGGTTTCAGTGATGCTTACTATGTAAATCTCCTCCTTTAATACGAGGTACTCTAGTTCACCAATCTTATTAGGCAGACTCCTAGCATTTGTGTAGAAGCACTTTAAAAATTTGCCACTGCTTATTTGTCTGCCCTTCCCTGATGCATTGGATTCCTTTATATGCGGTTGTTTGTCTGCTCTGGCCCATGGTTTGTCCTTTCCCCTCCTCTCTTTGGGTATGTCTACACTACCCTCCTAGTTCGAACTAGGAGGGTAATGTAGGCATACCGCACTTGCAAATGAAGCCCGGGATTTGAATTTCCCGGGCTTCATTTGCATAAGCGGGGAGCCGCCATTTTTAAATCCCCGCTTGGATTAGGCTTCCTAATCCGAACTAGCTGTACTCCTCGTGGAATGAAGAGTACAGCTAGTTCGGATTAGGAAGCCTAATCCGAACTAGCTACTCCGTGCCGCGTGTAGTCGCGCGGCACGGGGTTCGAACTAGCCGGGATTTAAAAATGGCGGCGCCCGGCTAATGCAAATGAAGCCCGGGAAATTCAAATCCCGGGCTTCATTTGCAAGTGCGGTATGCCTACATTACCCTCCTTGTTCGAATTAGGAGGGTAGTGTAGACATACCCCATCCGATTTACGTGCATCTCCGCACCAATCAGCTTTCCCCCATCTCTTAGTTTAAAAACTGCTGTACGGACTTTTTAATTTTTAGTGGCAGCAGTCTGGTTCCATCCTGGTTTAGGTGGAGCCCATCCTTCTTGTATAGGCTCCCCCTCTCCCAAAAGTGTCCCCAGTTCCTAATAAAGCCAAACCCCTCTTCCCTACACCATCGTCTCATCCACGCATTGAGACTCTGAAGCGCTGCCTGCCTACCTGGCCCTGAGCGTGGAACTGGAAGCATTTCCGAGAATGCCACTATAGAGGTCCTGGATTTCAGTCTCTTTCCTAACAACCTAAATTTGGCCTCCAGGACATCTCTCCTACCCTTCCCTATGTCATTGGTACCTACATGTACCACGACCACTGGCTCCTCCCCAGCATTACACATAAGCCTGTCTAGATGCCTCGAGAGATCCGCAACCTTCGCACCAGGCAGGCAAGTGACTATACGGTTCTCCCGGTCATCACAAACCCATCTATGTTTCTAACGATCGAATCACCCACTACTAACACCTGCCTCTTCCTAACAACTGGCGTTCCCTCCCTCTCAGATGTATCCTCAGTGTGAGAGGATACAGCAACATCCTCTGGAAGGAGGGTCCCAACTACGGGATGGTTTCCCTTTGTTCCCATTTAATGCTCTGTTCCCTTGAGACTTTCATCCTCTTTAAGAGCACTGGGGCTCTTGGACTGGAGGTGGGACAGTACTACAGTGTCCTGGAAAGTCTCATCAACATAACGCTCTACCTCCCTTAGCTCCTACAGTTCAGCCACCTGGCCTCCAAAGCCCGAACTCGGTCTCTGAGGGTCAGGATCTCCTTGCAACAGGTGCACACATACACCACCCGCCCACAGGGCAAGTAATCATACATGTTACACTCGACACAATAAACAGGATAGCCCCCACTCTGCTGCTGGGCTTCTGTCTCCATTTTTCTATGAATAAGTTTAAGTATAAACTGGGCTTCTGATTAAATGTCTGGAATATAGATTATTATAAAAGTTATGTTTAAGGAAGGTCAGAAGTCACTAGCACCCTCTAACCTCCCCCTCTAAACTCCCTCTTCATACTCCCTGTTAGCTGATCCTATTCACAAGCTCCCTGGTCGCTGACTCACAGGCTTTTAAAGCCCTGGTAGCCCCTCCCCTTGAGAGGCTCAGCCAATTAAGAGAGGCTTCTAGATTTCAAACCTTATGCACTAATAAATGTGTTAGTCTTTAAGGTACCATCAAACACCTTTTTTTAAGAACATCCAGTGAAGTTGAATGAGTCTCTTCATACTTTTTTAGCACTCCTATGTTGCAGATGATATGAAGAGGACCACTTTCTCTCCCCTTTTCTTGCTTAAAAGACACCACTTCATATTGCTCTGAAATGTGCATGCTTGCCCAGGTTTTCTTAATATTTGCTGCGCTTTGTGGAAACTGAAAAAATAGCCATTCTCCAAAAAGTGTATAGGAGTGTATGTGGTGGTTTGTTTTTTTCATCTCATGGCTCGCTAGCTATTTGGTATCTTGTTGAACTGTATTATAGATCTGTAATGAAGGGAACCGCCTGGCAGGGAGCGAGGCTGGCCCGAAGAGGGTTGAGGAGAGCAGGGCTGGCCGGGGGGAACTGGTCGGCGGGGAGCGGGGCTGGCCAGGAGGAGGGTGGGGGCAGTGGGGCTGGCCGCAGGAGATCAGGGTGGGGAGGAACAAGCTGACGGGAAGCAGGGCTGGCCAGGAGGGGGTTGGGGGAAGCAGAGCTGGTCGGTGGGGGTAGTGGGGGGGAACTGGCCGGTGGGGAGCAGAGCTGGCCCGGGTGCACACAGATCCTGAGGTGCTGCCTGTCCCACGCATGGTCCCAGCGGGGCGCATGGGTGAGTCCAGCCCCGGGGATTCCATCCTGCCCCAGCTCTGCCCCCTCCTCTCTACTGTGTAGTTGCTGACTGCCTGGCTGGTAGACACACTCACGCAGTGTGAGCATGTCTACCAGCCAGGCAGTACGCAATTACATACTGATACTCATGATAATAAAATGTACTTAATTAGAAAATACCGGACATTTATATGTTCGGTATTTTCTCAATTTGTTTCCAGAACAGAAAGCTCAAATACTGGATAGTCCAGTTCAAAATCAGACACCTGGCAATCCTAACCATTAGTATATGCATCAAGTTATATTCCTAAAATAAATAACTGCTCGCAATAAATACAAATTTACAAGTCACATATTTTCAGAAGTGTTCTCTCTTTTTTATTTCCCGAAAGCCATGCCTATTCAATAATTCATGTTCCAAAACCAGGTATTTAAAAAACCCATGCTTTTGTTTTTGCTGCAACCTAGGAGTGTAAACGATATCTGGGATCAGTAAAGTTGTGAAGGAGAGGGATTTTTTGGAACACCCTTAGTCTCCAAATGGCTAAACAAATATTTTTCGGGGGGGGAGGAAATAAAAATTACTCCTTGGTTAAGACTTTTTCATGCCAAGTGTTATCTTGGAGCTCTTTTTCTTAAATAGCAGAGTTATGAAACAATGTTTCTTGCAAAGCAGAGCCAATGACGTACAATCATTGCAGGAAGACTTATAGTCTGAAACACCCTAAAATTGGTTTGTATTGCTTAATACATATGTTAAGTGCACAAATCTTAGAGTTCTGTTAAGTTTTTCTGACTGCTTGGTCCTTCAGAGAAGATATTTTGGGTGACTGATGGCTACTTGCTAAATTCAGCAAAAATTAATTCCGCTCATAAGAGATTTATTTTTTGCTGGGCACTCAGAAATCATCTTCCACATAGAATTATTTTTTACAGCAAAAAGCAAGAGTACTTTTGTTTTTAAAAGTCTTTGTGTAACTAGCAAGTTTGATAGCATCAAATCATAGAAAAGAGAGATGAAGAGGACCTTGTTAGTAATTTGTATGTGGAATCTCTGAAGCAACTTGAGCTCCTAATTTTTATTTAGGCTCCACTGATTTGAGTGGAAGTGAGGAGTTTCTAAGGCCATACCTAAGCCACAAACTTTGACTTGCGCAAATGATATTGGCTTTTTGGTCGGCACTGTGCAGTGACTGGGAATACTTGTGTCAGTGCATGGTGCAGTGCGTCATGGGCAGTGCAAGTTACCACTGTTCAGCATGCTGACTTCTGGAAAGGTTTTGGCAATGCATATTAGTACAAAAATAAGCCTCTCAGGAGTGACTAGGAATAGCCAATTTCCCAGCTTGTGCACTTTTCTCCATCCCCTCTTATCATGCATACCCCATGATTTTGTGCTTAAAAAAAAAATCCCACAGACCTGTGCAGCCCTCCTCATTGTTCACAGGGTCAAGTCTTCTGTCAGAGACAGCATAGCTCTGCACTGTGATAGGCACTGCAAGCACAGGACATACAATCCTGTGATATTTGCAGAATTGCAAGAAGAATCTCATCATCAGGGAACATAGCTATTTCATGGAGCCCAGGTTGCTGTGGGACATAGTGAAAACCCATTCAGTGTTGTTGGTGGCATTCACAGAGCAGCTGCGGGGGCAAAGAGCACTGCTCCTGGGCCTGAGCAATGTGCTCGGACTGGTGGAATTACATAGTAACATGCAGGTGTGGGACAACAGACTGTGACTGCGGAGCCTTTGGATGCAAAAGGTCCCGTTCCTGAATCTGTGTGCTGAGCTTGTCCCAGACTGCCGTCACAGAGCTGCACCAACAGTGAAGAAGCAAGCAGTGACTGAACTGTGTTAACTTGCACTGCCAGATTACTATTGGCAAATCATTCTGTACCTGCAAAATCCACTGTGCTGCTGGCATTGCCATAGTGGTCCATGGGACATTAATTGTATCCTGCTGTGCGCAACCATGACTCTTAGCAATGTGTAGGATGGGGTGCATACACTTGTAGCAGACTGGGGTCCAAACTGCTAGGGAACAATAGACTGCACTGACATTCCTGTTTTGGGTCACTTGCTCAGAATATATCCTGTGAAATCATCATCCTGGCAGTCTACAGATGCATAGCAACTGATTTCCAAAGATGGTCTCAGGCTATTCCCCTGAGTTCTTGGGTTCTTTGATGATGTACAAAAGCACAAGATAGAAAGATGATGATGATATGTAGTTAGTCCCTATTCATCCAAGTATCCCAGTTCGCAGTGTTGCAAGGAGGCTACTTGCATGGGGAGAAGCTCTGATACTATCACTCATAAATTCAATGCAATACAAATGATTGCATTCGGAGGTCAGTTTTCAGAAATGGACCAACAGTAAGGGCTACATTTCTATGGTTATAGAAACATTAGGGACTCACCATGGACACCTCACTACCATCAGTATGGGCTGATCAGTGAAAGGGCACGTTGCTTACATTTTTAAGAACATAAAACTGTCCAGAGAGCTACAAGCAGAGACTCCCTCCCCCCAAAGATGTTAAAATTCTAGTTATGATGTTGGGGGACCCCCGCCCTCCCTTTGTTCCCTTCACCCCTGAAGTCATACACTGACCACCTTAGCAGTAGCAAGGAAGATTCAACTGAGCTGGCACATAGTGAGAGTCAAATATGCTTTTGGTAGATAGAAGGGATGATGGCAGCCACCAGTCACCAGACTGGATTTCAGTGAGAAAAATACCCTAATAGTTACAGCTGTCTGCCAGGGAGGAGGGCAGAACACTTGTCTGCTGAGTTTGAACAGTCAGACACACTCCATGATTCAGGGAGGCCTTGAAAGATCCCTTGAACAGCAAGTGACAGTAATGTGTTGTGTATTTTCACTCTACCTGGTTTTACAGTTGTGGGGCTGTTACGAATTGTGTGGTGCTTGCAGTACCTCTATGATTACATTGTGTTTGTCACTGATCCTGTGGGGGTGTCGGACTGTGTAATACCCAGTGGGTGCTTACAGTCCTGCTAGGTATTCTGCAGTATTTGTTTGGAAATTAATCCCTCTGTACTAGTTCCCAAGAATAGAATTTTATTGAGAAACAAAAGGGGGATTGGAAAGCATGGCATGCAGTTCTTTGCAAAAGTGACAGGTCTTCAGCTTGGCACCAGATGGACTGTTGGCTTCCTCTGACTGTCACAGTTCCTTGGCTTTCATGCAGCATTGCTGCTGATCCTGTCCAAGCCCTTCTCTTGCATCCCCTGTGCAATTTGACCACAGTCATTTGCTTTTCTATGTCTGATCCCTATCTGTGTCTGCAAAGCCATTTTTCTCCCCCAGAGACCCAATATCTAGACCAGTGTGCATCTTCCAGAGCTTGTCACTGGCCTGGTCAACTGGGCAGATCCACACAACAGTCAGGAAAGGGCATTTCAAATGTCTGCAGGATTTTAAAGGAAGGTGGGGGAAGAACTTCTGTCTCTGTGGTTCCTGGGCAGTGGAGTTCACAATTTGACCCAGAGTGGTGAGTGTCAGGCATTGTGACACAACTCCCGGAGGACTGGTAGGGCTGCGCTAGGTCATTCAGTATCTATACTCATTTTGCATCAACTTGGCTCAATGCCACTTGGGGAAGTGGTGTTGCCACAGTGCCATGTGGGCTGTATACAGTGGGTGTTGTAGCTGTTTGGTCTCAGGATATTACAGAAGCAAGGAGAGCTACAGGTAAGCTTCTCGGCTTGTCTTTACTAACAAAAGTCGGTGCAAGAAAGATATCATCTCTCCTACCTTGTCTCTAATCTCTTGGGACTGGCATGGCTGCCACAACACAACACAGTGCTTTGTACAGTTGGTTTGTAACCTGAACTCAACATACGGACCACTGTGTCCTATACAGAGATTAACAAGGCCTAGGGCTCTGGGTTGCCTTGACCCCCGGCCTTCTAAAGCACTGCTGGAACACCTCACAGTGCAGTCCTGGTGGTGCTTAGGACTGCCTGGGGAAGGCTGGCTGCCCCCAATCCCACCCCTTCCACCTGAGGCCCCTCCCTTCTGTTGGCCCCAGAACCGAGTCCCCTTCATATTGCCCAGGACCTGGAGAAGTCTGTTGCCAGTTCTGTTCAAAGGGTTTTGATACCAGGGGTGAATATTGCCTCAGATGTTTCCATGACTTATTGTCACACTCAGCAAGTCCTCAGAGCATTCTCCAGTTGTTACCTCCCATTCTAGTTTGTAACCCTGTAATGAAGGTAGAGGCAGTCGCTGCTTGTGTGCTTACAAAAAAGCAGTTTGGCCTCTAATCTGCCTGAAGACAAAGATTGCCTAGTATGGGAAATGCAAGCTATGAACACAGAGAGGCAAATCCTGCCCTGGCCAGCATGCTGAGGCTCAGAAGCAGTGTTATAGGACTCCTGCCCATCAAGGCATGGTTCCTCAAGCAGAGCTGGGAGAGGATGGAAACATGATGTGAAAAATATGTTACTGTTCCTGTAAAGCAAATGCACACTATCCCATGTACCGGTAGTCAGCAATCGCTGGGCGTGGCATGTGTATGCAACTGAGCTAGGGAAAGTTCAGTGAGAATGGAAGACCTAGATGTTCATATGGACATCAGGCATTGACAGAGTTATACAAGTTGTTTTGCTTTCTCGGGGAATGAGGAGAAGTTTGAGAAAAGCTATCATCCCTCACGTGTGAGATCATAGAGCAACGCCCACCTGTTTGGGGAATTGGAGGAGACTTTTTCTTGAGGTAGGTGATCCCATAGCTGTTCACTGCAGGATTTCTGACACCACCTTCCTTTTGAAAGAAATGGTGCTGATTGCTCCCAGAGATGAGGCATTAGACTAGCTGTTCTGCTGGTCTGATCCAGAATTAAATTTCTGTAGAACAATAGAAGGAGAAAGAGTCACTAGACTCCTTTTAGGACTCGGGTTCTCTTTGAAGATTTGGTGAGCCTACCAACTGCTGAGTGGCATTCTTTGACCACTTTCAGTGTTATGAAGAGAGTTTTGCCTTTTGTATCTTCTGCTGCACAGATCATAGGGAACAATTTTGCCTCCAGCCACTTACTATAGAAATGTTGAAGTGTCTCAGCTGGAGCATCCAAAAATGGAGGCACTCCAAATTGGTGGAACTGTTTCAAAATGTAGGCTGGCTTTGGGGACACAATCCTACTTTGGGTTAAATGGTACACAGGGGTCCAGTAGTAGAATATGTACACTCCTGAGCAATTACCCCAGCAACCTGCTGACAGATTAAAGATCTACAGAAAAGCAGCATGCTGATTTCAACAGCTCTGCAAGGCAAACTTTCAAACAAGGGGTAGTGCTTGGGTGAATGGGATGCAAAATTTTCAAAGTAAAAGACGAATGTGTAGTGCTGTATAAAGAATAATTGGTAGGCTAGAGTGTTAATAATCTCTGGTCTCTATAATATGTTTTCATGTGTGCCCCTTGGCTAGTTTCTTGGCTTTCTTCCTGCTCCAGCTTATTGCAGTCACTGGAATCCACAAACAAAATGAGGGAGAATGAATGTGTCTGTCATAACATAACATGATAAGCCCATGACAGCTGTGTTTTGAACACTGTTCTCCAGAAACGAGAAACAGTGCATTTTAAAGACTTATTCATGTGGTGTACCAATCATTCCTGACAGCTGCCTTTTCAGTTCATAAAGAAACTATTAGGGATGATGATAAACCATGATAGTCCATTTACTAGCATAACATAAATTATTAACTCTAATAAATGAAACATTATGTAGCCATTAGGTAACGGTAATATGGAAGCAGAATGTCTGTATGATGAGTTGTAAATGGATTTGGAAGGCACCCGTGTTGGTTATTTATTAACTATATGAAACAGAGTTATTTATTGATTTGGCCCAATGAGTTGGGGTTTCCACCTGCAATTTGGTTTTGAAAATGCTTATGGCCTATTCAATATGTGTGTTGAAGGGAAGCAGACTCTCTTTTTATTTAAGAACTGATACATTTACAATAGCAATGATTCTAGAACAAATGAAGTTTCTTTTCCCCTCCAAATCAGTTAGTTACACTATTTTTAAAATGTGCCTCTAAATTAAAACAACAAACCTGATAAATTAATCATGAGAGAGATGATGCTATTGGTGATACTGAAATACTGATCCCAAATAACACATTTGCCTTCTATTCCAGATGAAGTTGAGGCATCAAGCTTATGAAGAATGACATTGTTAAAACTAGGAGAAACATGGCATTTTTCTGGTCTTGGTTTTCCTGATAAATTGTGTTTTCTCTCTCAAGCTGCTAGAATTCTTTACAAGACTAGAGCAAGTGAACAAGTTGAATTTCAAGTTTTCACATTGAAATTGATTACATTTGTATTCACTGCATCAGATTTAATGTTAAGCCTTGTTTCCCTCTGCTCCCCCCAGAAAGGAAATACTGCGGCTACAAATTTGATTCCAAAATATAGAGAAGGGAAAATACTAAACCAAACAATCTTCTGTCATATTGTGGAGTTCAGTTATTCCTTTCACGATCTCTGTGTTAGTATTTCGTGTGTGTCTGTGTATTCTACATATTTACACATGTGATGCAGAGTTCCGAGGAGAATATTGGAGCTGGGATGTCAATGCCATTTCTGTAATCTCTACAACAGCAACATATTGCTCCTATTAAATAAAAAAGACAGCTGTCTTTCTTGGATAGAAGAAGGTTTTTGGAAAGCTCCTGAAGTGTTTCAGGAGGAGAAAAGGAAAACTAAGCACTTTCTGACTGAGCAGCATGTTTGGCCTTTTGAGACAGACCTTGTGGATCTAGTTAGGGACAGTGTAAAAACCAAACCATTTTAAAAACCCCAAACAAACACCATGGCTAGGAGAGATGGTGGAGGGGCACAGTACAGGAAAGATATGGAGGAAAAGATCCTTCCTTAATGGGTCTTAATGGAAGAGCCTTAATGGAAGGATATTGTACCAAGATGTCATGAAGACTTGATGAAAGTCATAAGAGCTATCAAGGTGTGACTTCTGTTTTTCTCTCTCTCAGAAAAGCTAAGTAGGGATGAGTCCCGAAAGATTCTGCAGAATATAAACAAGCTCTCAGGTGTGATATGCAGGCAAAGCAAAACTAATTTTCCCTGCTTTTCTTGTTCTCTCCTGTACTCTGTTAAGCTGCTGTTGCCTCACAGTGAGAGAGAGCAAAGGAGCAAAAGGCTCTTCTGTGATGTGCGCTTGAGTATTAAATCAGCTCTAGGATTGCTGTTTTCTTCTTTTTTTAAAGACTTTATACAGTTTTTGTGATTTTATAAGGCTTCTTATATGTGACTGGTCTCTTGGAAATGTCTGTTCTGGGAATAAGGTCTTGGAACACGTAACTGATTTATTCCTACCGCCTACTCTTCTGTGAGAGGAGAGAGGAGCACAAGAAATTTCAGCTTGTGACTGGAGCACCTCTGTCCCCAAGCTTTCTGAATATTTGGTCTTTTCCTTGTTGCATGTGTTGGTGTTCAATTTGAAATTTTTTTGACACTTTGAAGATGTTGAAATAAAACAATTTCATAACAAAAAAAATCAGTTCCATAGTTGGAAATATATAAAGTTTGTTTAGAGTTTTAAGTTAGTTTATAGAAAATAAAAAACAAAGGGGGAAGAGGGAAAAGGTTGAAAATTGAAACAATGCTTTGAAATAATCAAAATCAAGATCCTCAGTTCATGGGAATTTTAGACTAATTTTTTGGCCCAAATTTGATTTGGAAAGTGGTTTTTAGGTTTTTTGTTTTTTTTTTTTAAAATCTCAACTTTTCATTTTTGTCCCAGCTTTGACAACACCAAGGGCTTGTATACACTATCCAGTTGTTCAGATTACAGGGATGTGAATTACTATGCTCAGGGTACTGTCGTTAACTATCCTGTGTGGACTCTGCTAGTGCACACTGAAGGGTGTCTAGTTTGCATTCACACAGTCTTTTCAAAGCATCCGCACAGGGGATTTACAGCAACTTTATTGTGTACGACAATTCATGCTTCTGTAGTCTGAACAGCAGGGTATGAAAGCCTTAAGACTGACGACTTCACACTTTTTTATCCTCTGGATAGCTTCCAGGTTTTACATGGAAATATCTTTTGCTGTTCACAGAACCAGGGCCAAGTTTCAACCACAAAATTACTGCTCCATGTGAACAAGTGGATCAGAATTCGGCCTTGGAAATTGCACTTACAACCAGATGTGTTTTTTCCTTCCCAGACTTATATACACTGGGAAATCTTTGACAACTTTTCTTTGTCCTCTGGATCCAGTTTCTCTACTCCCAAGCACAGAAGAGACATTTGGGATATTCTCCCCTGTTACAGCCATAGGGATGGGAAGATGATAGGAGAGAGACTAGGGAGAGAAGGCAGAACAAACAGGTAACATAGGCCCGTACTCAGGAATTTCTGGGGGGGGGGCGTGAGCCATGGGAGGGGCTGGTGGCTGCCCCACCCTGCCATGGTGGCCCAGCCCCACCTCCAGCTCCAGCCTTCCCCTGCCAGCTGGAGCACATGGGGGAGGGAGGCTGGGGCAATGTGCCACCCCAGCCTCAGGTTTACTTAGGGAACCATGAGGGGGAGGGGTGCATTCACACCATTCACACCCCCTGTGTATGGGCCTATAACAAGAGGAACTTGCAAAATGGAGCAAGACAGCAATATGAGAGAGTATGGAAGAATTCGGTGTTGGAGGGGAAGAGGATGCCAGACAGTTGTCAAGTGCTGCTTGAGTCTTTGGGAAGTGTGGAGGAACTAAACATAGTTACAGCAGTTGATATATCATACAAAGCACCATAGACACTCTTTTCCCAAAAGCAAGCCCTTCCTTTCCAAGGACCAGAGTAGTACCAAGAAATCAGCTAGGTTCTCCAGCTGGTTCAAGGAGCTTTTTTTTTTTTACTAAAAGCTCCACTAGTCAATGGCTCCACTAGTCAATGTCGTAGTATCCTTTCCAGCTCCCTTTAATGTGCTTTCTCTTCAGGGTAAACTGAGCGAGTATAATCACAGCTATCTTAGTTGGCACAGGGGTTTGACCCAGGGACATCTAAAGCTTAATGAACCTCTATAGCTAGAGCAAAGGAGCAGTGCCCCATAGCAGGGAGCTAGAGCAGGACTCTCTTCTCTCTGGATTGATCGCAGAAAGAAATGCATAACATACTGAGTTACACAATTTGTCAGATTGCCTTGCTCATTGTTCTGTCATTTTTCTCATAGCTCATGCTGATGCCTTAGGGAATAGTTTCCTCTCCTGCTTAGACTTACTGCTTTTAAAAAATGATTTATCAATTGCTTACTGTCTGCTTTGCCAACCCACTGCCTCCTTGCTCAGTGGTTCTGAAATATCCTCAGAAAAACTGTAAAACCAACTGAACACAGGTCTTTTAGGGTATGTCTACATTGCAGCACTAATTTGAACTAACTTATTTCAAATTAGTTAATTCAAAATAACGCATCTAGACCCAAAAACTAATTTGAATTAACATTTTGCTAACTCGAAATAGCATGTCCACACTGAGTGGACCCTGAACCAAAGCTAAGGCTGGCCGGAACCAGTGCCAGCAGGGCATCAGTTTAGTGTGGAGCTGCTGCCTGAGGCTAACTGAGCTCTGTGCTTAAAGGGAACCTGCCCCCACCCCGGACAGACAGTTCGCAGGGTTTCCCGCTTGCTTATCTACCTTGATGAGGGACAGCAAAGTAGTCCTGTCTTGGAGTGCCCACACTCAGCACATCACAGCACTTAGCCATCAGCCTGGCTGCACTTGCTGCAGGCTGCCATCCAGTGGGGTCATTGGGGGGCTGTCAGGATCCAGGAGGCCCTGCAGGAGAGCTTCCACCCCGAGGAGCCCGCAGAGCCACCCCAGACCTCCCTATCAGGGGCTCGTGCCCCATTCCTCCCTCACCTCCTTCCACTTACCCCTTCCTAGCCCCCCTTCCTGATGTAAAAAATAAAGGCCATGTGTGTTCAAAATAGAAACTCTATTTATTTAACAAAAGGGGGGGGATTAACCTCTGGGGAGACTGGGAGAAGGAGGTGGGAGAGGGGAAAGGGAAACCTGGGAGGAGGGAGCTGGAAGGGGAAAGCCAGGGGAAGGAGGAAGAGGGGAAATATAAAACTATGATATGCCCACATCTTGAGTACTGTGTACAGATGTGGTCTCCTCGCCTCAAAAAAGATATTTTGGCCTTGGAAAGGGTTAAGAAAAGGGCAACTAAAATGATTAGGGTTTTGGAACGGGTCCCATATGAAGAGAGGCTAAAGCGACTGGGACTTTTCAGTTTGGAAAAGAGGAGACTGAGGAGGGATATGATAGAGGTCTATAAAATCATGAGTGGTGTGGAGAGGGTGAATAAAGAAAAGTTCTTCATTAGTTCCCATATTATAAGGACTAGAGGAAACCAAATGAAATTAGTGGGGAGCAGGTTTAAAACTAACAAAAGAAAGTTCTTCTTCACACAGCACATAGTCAACCTGTGGAACTCCTTGTCACAGGAGGCTGTGAAGGCTAGAACTATAACAGAGTTTAAAGAGAAGTTAGATAAATTCATGGAGGTTGGGTCCATGGAGTGCTATTAGCCAGGGGGTAGGAATGGTGTCCCTGGCCTCTGTTTGTGGGAGGCTGGAGATGGATGGCACGAGACAAATCACTTGATCATTGTCTTCGGTCCACCCACTCTAGGGTACCTGGTGTTGGCCGCTGTCGGTAGACAGGCTACTGGGCTAGATGGATCTTTGGTCTTACCGAGTACGGCCGTTCTTATGTTCTTATGTTCTAAGCACAGGGCTCAGGGTCGGGGGTCTGACTGGACCAACTTGATTTTCATGCAAATCTGCTCCTGGGTCCACGTGTGGCCTCTGGTGGCCAGGCTGGGAGCCATGCGGCTGTAGATGGCCGCGTTCCTGTGCCTAGTGTGGAGATCGTGGATGCTGGAGGCCTCCTCGATGAGGTCCGTGATCTCCGCACTAGACCAGGCGGGTGCCCGCCTTTTGCGGCCCCAGGCAGGCTCCTATGAGCCGCCAGCCTGGTCTTGGGAAGAGGTGGAGGGCTGGGTGGCAGTGGGTGGCTGGCTCATCCCGTGCCAGGTGGGTGGATGCTGGCAGGCTTGCAACTGGCATGGGCACCGTGGGTACACCGTGCCCCCTTTAAGGGTTCCGGGGCCGGGAGGGGGGCAGAAAAGTTTCCTTGGTTTGGCCCAACTAGTTCGAATTAAATGGCTACACAGCCCTTAATTCGAACTACTTAATTCGAACTAGGCATTACTCCTCATAGAATGAGGTTTACCTAGTTCGAATTAAGCGCTCTGCTATTTCAAATTTAATTTGCATGTGTAGCCCCTATTAAAGTTAATTCGAACTAACGACTGTTAGTTCAAATTAACTTTGTAGTGTAGACATACCCTTACTTAGAGCAGTAATTTTTAAAAACTTTTTGCTTCCAACTGCTGAGGAAAAGGGCAGTTTAAAAACAAGATCAGATTTAGATTGATGTATCTCTTAAACACCAATGGTGCATCTACCTAGCACCTTTACCTTAAAATAAGCTATGCAATTTGCATTACACAAATTACATAGCTTAGTTTGAAAAAAATGGGCGTGTTTAAAGGCAGAGAATTGTTATTTTGGGCTACTTCCACTATCCCAAAATAGCCCCGCTGTTTAGATGTAACCCAAGAGTTGAAGGAAAAAAAATCAAACATATTTCAAAAACTTCCAGAATATTTTTGCCATAGTTGTTAAGGAATCCTTGGGTTGCACTTAAAGAGTCTGATGCCTGTCCTTTTGATGTACATGCAGAATTCTAAACAAAAAGTGACAATCTGATTCTTTTAATTAGTGTCTCTCAGATTTCCTGGCTGATATGGTGCTTGAATTGCAGGAACAGTGAAGTTGCTCTTTTTAGCCCATGAGTTAAGTACTGGATGAGGGTATTCTTGCAGCCAGCAAGTAGCCAGGAAGTCTGAATGAAGATCAGGCAGTGGTTATTTAGCCATATCACACTGACACTGGTATATTTCCACTAACGTCAGGTGAGCTACTCCTGATTTACATTTGTAACCCCCAAGGAGATTACTTAGATTCCCTGGGCTCTATCTGCTGGCAGCTCAGGGAGAGGCACACTGAGTTTGCCTTGGCTCCCCCTCCCTACCAGGGGCAGAGTCTGCCCAGCAACCCATAGGGAGTTCAGGAGGGGCCATTGTTGGGGAGTCTGGAGCCAGCCAGGGCAAGGGGAGGACTGGCTGTGTGGGAGCTAGTAAGCCCCAGGCCTGCATGCAGGGTTCCCCCTGAGAACTAGCCTCTAGGGACCTGAAGGCAGGATCCCTCAGCTGGGTTTTATTTCTCCACTATTGATTCCCAGTTTGTGGAGTTTGCTGGGAGGCTTCCCCAGCCAGGCTGAGTTGGCTCTCCAGCTCCCTGGGTGAGACCACTCACTGCATGGTCAGCTCTGCTCTGTCTGCTGGTTCAGAGCTGCTGTGTGTGTGTCTGAATGCTGGGGTAGGAGATTACAGTTTGAATTTTAGTGCGGCCTGCACCTTGAGCCTTGCACCCCTTTGTGGTGAGGGGAAATCCTGGGACCAAAGCAGCCTGATTCCTGCCTAAGGAGGATCCCTGCCAGAAGAGACCAGCCCCTCTGCAGTGACTGTGTCATCTCTGAACCTGAGCCTCATTCATGGAGGATACATCTAGACTGGCATGATTTTCCACAAATGATTTTAACAGAAAAAGTAGGAATAAGGGATCTTCCGGAAAAGGGCTTATTTTCCGCAAGATCCCGTCTAGACTGGCGCTTTTCTCCGGCAAAACCCCGAGCCGGAAAAAAGCGGCAGCCATGTTCATGCAAATGCCGCGGGGGATATTTAAATCCCCCGCGGAATTTGCAATTCCGAAGTGTCTCATTAGCATCCCTTTTACGGAAAAGGGTGCCAGTGTAGACACAGCCTATGTGTTTGTGTTATTTTCTGGGAGTCTCCAACTATCTGGCAAGTACGTGGGGATTCCCCTGGGTTAGAATTTTCCTCCCAAGCTACCCTGGTGACCCTACCAGGTGGAGGCACCGCCAAATAAATCCATCAGAAAAAATAAAGTTGAGCAGGTGGCGGGATCCAGAAGAACCCAGACCTATCCATCAAAACCTGTAATCAGATTGGCATTAAAGAAGGTAACCAGGTGGAGAGGGGGCGCTACATTGGAGGCACCGCTGGGATCCCGTCTTTTAAACTCAGACCTTATATACACTCCTGCTGTCTTCTTGGGAAATTAAGTAAATTCCCAGTATGGATTACCAGAAGAGGCTTGTAGCTTGGTGTGAGCTGGAGGGAGCTGACCTGAACGCCACTTCCTGCTCACTAATGTACCCACTGAATGGGAAATTAGACAAATTGAAGATGAGATTGCTAATGTCAGAGAATGGGGAACCTGTGTGGTTCGGAGTCAGATGAAAGCAAAAGGGGAAGCTACTTTATCCCTTCTCGTAGAGAGCAAGATTATGCTGTCTACTGTAGTGATTCCCCATGTAATTCTGCCAGATGGAGAGAAGGACGGATGGAAGGTGACTATACAAGCACAGTCACGTTTTCCCTCCTCATCTGCCCCTCCGTCTGAAACTATTGGTTTTCAGTCCAAATTTCAGCCCTTACAGAAAGCTGAAGTTCTTTTCAGGCATTAAACCTGTGCCTGTAGGGGAAGATGACTATGTCACTTGGTGGCATCAACTAAATCAGGTGATGCAGGAATGGCAATGTAGTAAGGCTGAAAAGAAGAAAAGTGTGGCAGAAAGCTTGCGAGGACCTACAGGGAATGTAATCTGTGCATTAAAAGCCAGCAAGCCTGCTGCCACTGTTGATGACTATCTCTCGGTGATGGAGGATGCCTTTGGGAGCCTAGAGATTGGGGAAGACCTCTACTTTCAGTTTCGGTTCTGTTACCAACATCCAGGTGAAAAACTATCCTCCTATCTTCACAGATTGTAACCATCCCTTCAACTGTGCATCCACCGTAAAGGTACTGAGAGGAGCAAGGAACACTGAGTATGACTAGAACAGGTCATACGAGGTGCCATTTATGATGATTTTCTAATTATAAAATTGAAACTTGCAGACCGATTGGACAGTCCTCTAGAATTCCACCAACTGCTGTGAGAAGTCCGGGAGGAGGAGGAAAAAAGAACTGTTAGAGAGAGGAATAAGATCTCAATGAGCAGGACCATTGGTCTTAACAAACTGAAGGATGACCTTTGTCTGTCTACCACTGAGGACCTCCATCAATAGCTCAAAACCCTGACAGCACAGCTCACTGAATTTATGACGAGTAAGATGCCTCGGGGTCACTTAGTGCTATTCTTCCACCAACTTTGTCAGACAGAAAGGACCCTCCTTTTTGCCCAGGGAGAAGGGACCTCAACAGAGAACCTGTAAAGAAAACCTTGGTGACCATCCCAAGGAACGAGATTCTGCTTCCAATGTGGCAAGGATGGGCACATTTCCACCCAGTGTGACAACCTAAGGAATGAAGAGAAGGTAGCACAACGAAAAAGGGAGCATACTGGGAGCCATTACAGTCAGAGCTCCTCTTAGTTGTGTTATGAGCAGCCTTCCTGGAGCCCATTCCCAGAAAGATTGATAGGCCCAGCAGCGGTAGTTAAAGTGATGGTAGAAGGAATTCCCTGTAGGGCCCTGCTGAACAGTGGATCTAAGGTCACCATCATTACTAGAGAATTCCATCGGCAATTCCTCCCTCAAGTGAAGATCTATCCTCTAGAAGGATTGGCAATATGAGGCCTTAGCAATGCTAGTTACCCATATGATGGATATGTACTAGTGACTCTCCGTATTCCTGCAGAAAACTGGCTGGATGTCTTCAGGATTGTCATAGAATCATAGAGCCATAGAGCTGAAAGAGATCTCAGAAGGTCATCAAGTCCAGCCCCCTGCTCTAGGCAGGACCAATCCCAACTAAATCAACCTGGCCAGGGCTTTGTCAAGCCAAGACTTAAACACCTCTAGTGATGGAGATTCCACTACTTCCCCAGGTAACCCATTCCAGTACTTCACTACCCTCCTAGTGAAATAGTTTTTCCTAATATCCAACCTGGACCTCTCCCACCACAACTTGAGATCATTGGTCCTCATTCTGCCATCTGTCACTACTGAGAACAGCCTTTCTCCATCCTCTTTGGAACCTCCCTTCAGGAAGCTGAAGGCTGCTATCAAATCCCCCCTCATTCTTCTCTTCTGTAGACTAAACAGACCCAACTCCCTCAGTCTCTCCTCATAAGTCATATGCTCTAGCCCCCTAATCATTTTGGTTGCCCTCCACTGGACCCTCTCCACTGCGTCCACATCCTTTTTGTAGTGGGGGGCCCAGAACTGGACACAATACTCCAGATGTGGCCTCACCAAAGCCGAATAGAGGGGAATAATGACATCTCTGGATCTGCTGGCAGCGCTCCTCTTAATGCAACCTAATATGCCATTAGCATTCTTGTCTACAAGGTCACACTGTTGACTCATATCCAGCTTCTCTTCCACTGTAACCACAGGTCCTTTTCTGTAGAACTACTACTTAACTGGTTGGTCCCCAGCTTGTAACTATGCTTGGGATTCTTCCATCCCAAGTGCAGGACTTTGCACTTGTCCTTGTTGAACCGCATTAGATTTCTTGTGGCCCAATGCTCCAATTTGTCTAAGTCACTCTTGACCCTAACTTTGCCCTCAAGCGTATCTACCTCTCCCCCCAGCTTAGTGTCATCCGCAAACTTGCTGAGGGTGCAATCCATCCCCTCATCCATGTCATTAATAAAGATATTGAACAAAACTGGTCCTAGAACCGAACCTTGGGGCACTCCGCTAGAAACTGACCACCATCCTGACATTGAGCCATTGATCACTACCCGCTGGGCCCAGCCTTCTAGCCAGCTTTCTATCCATCTTACTCTCCATTTATCCAATCCACGTTTCCTTAACTTGCTGGCAAGAATATTGTGGGAGACTGTATCAAAAGCCTTGCTAAAGTTAAGGTATATCACATCCACTGACTTCCCCATGTCCACCGAGCCAGTTACCTCATCATAGAAGCTAATCAGATTGGTCAGGCATGACTTGCCCTTTGTGAATCCATGCTGACTATTCCTAATCACTTTCCTCTCATCCAAGTGCCTCAAAATGGATTCCTAAAGGATCCCTTCCATGTTTTTTCCAGGAACCGAGGTAAGACTGACCGGCCTATAGTTCCCTTTTTCCCTTTTTTGAAGATGGGCACTACATTTGCCTTTTTCCAATCATCCAGGATTTCTCCCGCTCTTCACGACTTTTCAAAGATAATAGCCAAAGACTCCTCAATGACATTTGCCAACTCCCTCAGTACCATCGGATGCATTAAGTCCGGACCCATGGATTTGTGTATGTTTAGCTTTTCTAAATAGTTCCTAACCTGTTCTTTACTCACCACGGGTTATCCATCTTCATCCCAACTTGCGTCACTTAGCGCACAAGTCCAGGAGCCAACCTTGTCCATGACTACTGAGGCAAAGAAAGCATTGAGTACTTCAGCTTTCCCCACATCATCTGTCACTAGGTTACCTCCTTCATCCATTAGGGGCCGCACATCCTCTCTGATCACCTTCTTCTTGTTAACATGCCTGTAGAAACCTTTCTTGTTATCCTTCACATCCTTAGCCAGTCTCAATTCCATCTGCACTTTCACCTTCCTGATAACCACCCGGCATTCTTGAGCTATACATTTAAACCCCTCCCTGGTCATTTGTCCAAGTTTCCACTTTTTGTAAGCTTCCTTTTTGTGCTTATGTTCATCAAGGATTTCCCCTGTAAGCCAGTCTGGTCTCCTACCATGTTTGCCTTTCTTGCTACACATCGGTTTCTTTCTATGCCTTCAATAAGGCCTCTTTAAAATACTGCCAGCTCTCCTGGACTCCGTTCCCCTTCATGTTAGCATCCCAGGAGATTCTGACCATCAGATCTCTGAGGGAGTCAAAATCTGATTTTTTGAAGTCCAAGGTGTGTATTTTACTACTCTCTTTTCTTCCTTTGGTCAGGATTCTGAATGATCTCATGATCTCTGCTTCCCAGGTTGTCACCCACCTCCACTTCCCCTATTAGTTCCTCCCTGTTTGTGAGCAGATGGTTAAGCTGTGCACGGCCCCTGGTCAGATCCTTCAGCACTTTTGTCAAGAAATTATCCTCAACATTCTCCAAAAACTTCCTGGATTGCCTGTGTACTGCCGTATTGGTTTCCCAACAGATGTCTGTGATACTGTGGCTTTGATTTGTCCTGAGACACAAAATTCTGATGGCATTCCCATATTGATTGGAAGCAATAGCAACATGTTCTAGTCTTTGGCCACAATTTGTGGTCATTTGGGCCAGAAGATCCAAAGCGGTTCACCCTCCATGGAGAGAGCCGACCCTGGGCTCGTCCATGACGTCTTCTGACCATGATAGCTCTATCAATGAGTCACTAGGGAAAGTTGTAAGAGTATCCAAAGCTGTTTTGTCCATACTCCCACATGGTGAGATTGACTTGAGAGGAAAACTTGAGAAGCACCGTAATGTTGGAGTCCTCTGATGGAGATAACCTCCCTAGTGGTCTGATGATTCTAAGAGGTTTATTGTCCTTACTACAGCTGGAGGAAGCTGGCATTATGGTCAGAATAAGAAATGAAACCAACCATCCCATAACCATCAGGAAAGAAATGGTATTGGCACGATTGTATAGGGTAGAGAGTGTTATGAGCCCTGCAGCTGCATCCAGAAAGCCTGTAAGGCATTGGATCCTGATCTTTTAAATTTTGGTGATTCTCCTGTATCTCCCAGTTGGAAAGACCGGTTTAAAAAGCAGCTAAGCGAGAGAACACTGAGGAATGGGATGTGGGGTGTGCCCTTAATGGGGAACACTCCATTTGTTTGGAAGATGACAAGCCTTTCAGGGAGAGGTCCCGAAGACTGGCACCTGCAGACATTGAGGATGTGAGAAAGCATATCCAGGAACTATTGGAAGCAGGAATAATTTCTGAATTCCGTAGCCCCTATGCATCCCCCATTGTGGTGGTGTGGAAGAAAAATGGGACTGTGTGCATGTATGTGGACTATCGCACACTGAATAAAAGGACCATCCCAGATCAATACACTGTACCCAGAATGGATGATGCCTTAGCTTGCCTAGCAGGAAGCAGATGGTTCTCTGTCTTAGATTTACGAAGTAGCTACTACCAGATCCCGATGAGCTCTGAAGACAAAGAGAAAACAGCTTTCATTTGCCCTTTGGGATTCTACCAGTTTGAGAAGATGCCCCAAGGTATCTCAGGAGCTCCTGCTACATTCCAGTGTTTGATGGAGAAGACAGTGGGGGATATGAATTTGTTAGAAGTGCTGGTGTATTTGGATGACTTAATTGTTTTTGGAAAAACTCTGGAAGAGCATAAAACTCGACTAATGAAAGTGTTAGACTGCCTGGAAGCTAGTGGGTTGAAACTGTCACTTGATAAATGTCAATTTTGTCAGACCCGAGCCATATGTAGGCCATATTGTGTCAGCAGAAGCTGTGGTGACTGATCCCGAGAAGATCGAGGCATTAGCCACCTGGCCTATACCCAAAGACCTGAAAGCTTTACAATCTTTCCTAGGCTTCTGTGGATATTATCGCCGATTTGTAAAAAATTACTCCTCCATTTTGAGACCGCTCACCAATTTGACAAGGGGATACCCCCCCAGCGTGGAAGAGATCACCCTAAGATAAGCTTGCACGTCCTAATGAGAGGTATTTCAAGGTGAATGAACCCTTTGGAGACCGTTGGACCGAGGAATGCAACAGCGCTTTCCATGCCTTTATTGAGAAACTCACCACTCAGTGTTAACCTTTGCAGACCCTACCAAGCCCTATGAACTGCACATAGATGCCAGTCTTGATGGATTAGGAGCAGTTCTCTATCAGAATTATGAGAATCAATGGAAACCTGTGGCCTTTGTCAGTCGAGGGCTAACTGCCTCTGAAAGGCACTATCCCGTGCACAAACTTGAGTTTTTAGCTCTCAAATGGGCTGATGTGGATAAACTTCATGATTATTTATACGGAGCGACGTTTGTAGTAAAAACAGATAATAACCCACTTACTTATGTGCAGACCACGGCTAAACTAGATTCTACTGGTCAGCGATGGATGGCTGCCTTGGCTGCTTATGACTTTAAGCACCAATACCATTCGGGTCAAACCAATGCATTGTCCCGTCGCCCTCATAACCCGCTTGAGGAAGAGTCTGAGTGGATGGAGATACCGTCTCCTGCTATTCATGCCACCTGCAAGGCCGTAATACAGTGCTCATTGCAGGAGGAGTAATAGTAGTCCAAATTAGGGGCTTTAGTTCGAACTACCTAGCCCGTGCTGTGTGTAGACGCGGGCAGGGAGTTCGAACTACCAGGCATTTAAAAATGGCGGCGCCCGGGAACATGCAAATAAAGCCCAGGATATCTTAATCCGGGGCTTCATTTGCAAGTTCGAATGACTACATTAGCCACTCTAATTCGAACTATGGTGGCTAGTGTAGACATACCCTAAGTGTGCATCTACATTGCACCGTTATTTTGAGATAACTAGCATTATTTTGAAATAACAGAGTTATACATGATGGGGGTTAAAAAAATTATTGTAGAAGAATTGAATCCCTCATTAAAGCAGGCAGCTCCTGGCACTTTTGAAATCTCTAGCTTCATACATCACATCACTATATATATGAATTCTAGAAAGTGTTCTGCTTCTTTCCATTTTGCTGTGTTTGGAGATAGTGACATATCTTTGTGCTTTGAAAAATTAAATCAAATTAGGTACATAAAGACAACTACTCCACAGAGCTCATGTCTGAAGATTGTAGGACTGAGTGACCTTGTGGCATGGCTGGGCATTTGAAAGTTGTACATGCTCTGTCCTCTGCCCATGATATGTCCCAGGATCACACATTGCCTATCACCTCCTCCCAACTCAGTGTGCCATGACTAGAAGGAAGAGTGCTCAAACTGAACTCTGTAGATAGCTGAATTGAATTTATATTGACTGAAAGCTGTTACTATGGTGATCAAGCTGTTTATGGGTACTGTATCTTTAAGACCACTGCCCTTGCATGCTGAGTGTGGCCTTCACAACTCCGCACTTAGCCAGAGTTTGTAAGGGGAGCCCAGCTGAGGAGAGAGCTCAGAGCAAATCTGCTGTGCTCCTTACAAGGAGCCCGTTCTCCACTCTTTCCGCCTGTTCATGGTAAAGTTGCTGCTATGTCGATTACATGGAGCTGCCTTTTATGCTACAGTGTTGGATCAGGGATAACTCCCTGTGAGCTGCAGCTCGCTGACAAGTGACTGGTGCTTCATTGGATAGGTGTCTGGACCATGTGACAGGAGCTTGCTGCCAAGTCTCATTATTCCCCAAAAAGGTCCATCACAATTGTTTGCCCCCGCAGCAGACAGAGCTTCCCCCTCATCCCTACAGAGGAGACTGTTCAGGCAAGGGTGGAGCAATAGGGGAAGAGAGTGGCCTCCTGTTTTGCTGTGAATGGGAAAAGTTCTGAAGTGGAGAAGCACGCTTTAGATTCTCCAGTCCCTTACACTTCAGGCACAGCAGGCAGCTTAAGGAGGCTGTTAGACACACACACCTTGTGCCTACTGTCTGCGCTGAACTGGGAACCTATGCAAGGATGTTGACGAGCAAAAGGGAAGGTAGTTTTGTGTTTTAAAGTGTGTTCGAGGGCATAGTGAGGAGTTTGAGATGGGGAGGTAGTGCTTGGGTTTATGAGGGGGTAAGAAGAGGGAGTGATGGGTAGTGGATGGGGAGGGATAAAAGGTGGAGAGAACAGTAATTTCCAACTTACACAAGCTACAATGCTTGCAGTCTTTCCATTGAGCTGCCTCCACTGCCTCAGCTCTCTCATTTCCAAACCCCAGCTGGGGCCCGCACTGCTTGTTTTGCACTGGACGCATCCTGTTAAATCTATTCCTGCTCTTATTTTCTGCAGGAGGATTGAAAGATAGGTCAAGGTGATGGGAGACAAAAAGCAGAGAACTAAGATCACTCCGATGTATAGGCAGTGGCGATCTGTGCCCTGAGGCCAAGCATTTTTCCTCTTGTCCATTCACAAGTAATCCATCACAACTTGAAGCCGTTTTCTCTAGATAGACTATTACTACGTATGTGATAGACTCTATCTTAACGCAACATACCAGGGGGTCAAAAGGTCTAATGATTTTGGCTATAGATGTCAGTGAAGTGTATTGGATAAAAAGCAAAGTTTATATGCTTTTGAACAAGCAAAACAAAACACTAATTTTACTATACTATGGAAAAATCAAGGCTAAGCTCTCTGGTATTCTAAGAAATACTCCTTAAATAGCACATTGTGTCATTAAGAAAAAATATTTCCCAGGGCAGAGTGAAACAATGAATTAATTTGCCGCTAGTGTCCTGAACCCATCAGGGAAGCTTATGTGTTTTTCAATTGTCTGAATTACCATTCTTATCTAAACTGATCTATTGATCAGTAACGATCTAAAAACCCTCAGGGCATGACTGATGAGTGAGAAAATCCAATAAGCTCTCTTCCATACTAGAATACAAAGAAGTTAAAATGCTATTGTTGTACCCTTCTAGAACCTGGAAGACATTAAATGAATTTGTAAACAGGATGTTCTGGATGCCACAGGCTGACCTTGAGATCTGTTAGCAATTTCTGAGATTTGTTGATAAACGTTTTTCACTTAAAAGAATACATGTTTGTAGACAATATATTATTAATCAAAGTGATATTTGCAGACCTACCTCTGGATTGTGTAATGCAGACACTGGTGCCCATTAAACTTTTACAAATGTCTTTATAATTAATGTTACTGCAGCTTTCTCTGTGCTTCATGACTATCATGGTGACTTTAGTTGTTGAAAAAACAAACGTGTACAATTTTGATTATATTCATGTAAATCAATGTGTGTATATATGCACACAAAATAATACAGATATTTGTCACATATATGACTGAGTGGCACAGCTAATGTCTGTGCCTCAGTAAGCTTTAAATCTTTACATGTTTGGTCCATATTATGGCCACACTTAATCAAAGTGAGGGAAAAAAACAAAACAAAACAATTTCCTCTTTCAATTTCTATTCTATTTCTCTGTTCCTGAGAGCACCAAAAGAGAATCATGCTAGTAGCATCACTTATACATAGGAGTTCCTGATATTTTCCACTGTTAGACCCTGCTTTCAGTTGCTTATAACTTTGCTAGACTTTAAGACAGAATTTTTCCACTCTGGGTTCCTGTCTCTCACAGACTGTTTTGTGTTTTGAGGAAAACTTTAGCAAAATGATTCAGCTGAACAAAATGGTCAGAGAACTGGATCATGGGAAAATACATTGTTTTACCCATGTTAAAATAGCCTTCCAGCACACAGAAGAGGTTCACAAGGAGGCTTTCTTGCAACTTTGTGGGGTCACAGATGAGGTGTGCATAAATCAGGAGCTGTGGGGGAAGTACAGGCAGAATTTTACTGAGAGCCTCTGGAAGACCTAGAAGAGGGGCAGCATCATGGAGCACCTCAGGAAGGGCAGGTGTCAGGAGAGTTTGAACTGCACCAGGCACACACTCATGCTAATGGCTCTATGGTAGTAAAGGAGGCAGAAGATTTCAGGAGGAGAAAAGATGGTCTCATGGTTCAGGCCATTAAATGCTGTCCTGAAGCTGAATTCATTCCTTATCTCCACCACAGTATTCCTATGTGATGCCGGAAAAACCACTTAAACCAAACTTCACTGCAGCGTTCATGCACCTCATTTTTGGGTGCCTAATTTGAGGCCCTTGGAAGCTCAGGTTTCAAAGCACTTAGCATTATATAACACTTTTATGTTTTGAAGCACATCTTCCTGTGGTGTCAGTTGTGACTGTGAGCACTTGACAGTTACAACTGCAGTCAATGGCAGCTGTCCTTTCAATAGATAAAGTGTTATGTAATTCTAAGTATGCTGAGAAATCATGCCCTAGATTACAATTTGGGAGACTTATAATTAATTTCCCTTAATTTCTCTATGCCACTGATTTTTCCATCTATAAAATGGAAATAATATTTCTCCCCCATATAAGAACAGCCATACTGGGTCAAACTAAAGTTCCCGCTATCCCAGTTCCCTGTCTGTCAACAGTGGCCAATGGCAGATGCCCCAGAGGGAGTGAACAGAACAGGTAATCATCTAATGAGCCATCCTTTGTCGCCCATTCCTATCTTCCGACAAACAGAGGCTAGGGACACCATTCCTGCCCATCCTGGCCAATAGCCATTGATGGACCTAACCTCCATGAATTTATCTAGTTCCTCTTTGAACCCTGTTGTAGTCTTGGACTGCACAACATCCTCTAGCAAGGATTTCTACTGTTATGCTTATAAGAAGCACACAGGATCTTTTTAGGGGAAAAAGCAAGACACATTTATTAAGAATATCAAAGCAGCTAGCATATGCTTCATAAAGACATGTGCACGCGTGCACACACACACTCACACACACAGAGATCCTGCAGATGGTATATAATTACCAGTCTGTCATGGCTGAAGTCAGACTGACTGAGTGAGGAATGGGGGATCTTTTGACTGCGATTTGAGGTTTGGCTTGTAAGACTGGACCCAGAATCCCAGGTCAAGAACACCTCATTTTATGCTTGTGAGATCGCATTGGAGTCTATGGGTTTTGCAGTGTCATGTTACAATCTTTGATTAATCTTGGTATTTACCCACAGTTCTCCTTTAATGTCCATGGTCAGGCTTCCCATCCTTGTCTTTTGTTTGTGTCTCACTCTTGGGGGTGTCTGCCTGTCTCCAGGGTTCCTCAGTTCTGCTCATTTAATTCAGCCTGAGACACGATGAATGTTTCCTCGTTATCTTCAAGGTTGCCACTCCTTCTTGAGCACCTGGGCATTTGTGATGGTTTCACACTTACACATCCCCCACTCACACCACACAATTGTGCAGAGTTTCAGACAAGATTAATAGTCAGTAAAGGAATAACACAAAGAAAGGAATCTTGCACAGCTTAGCTTGTGATGCAGACAAGGGATACAGCTTAATTTGTAGTGCTAACAGCAAGCGAGACCTTACAGTAAACATGCTCTAATCACGAAAGACAGGATGAACTAGAAGTATACAGAACTCATAAGAAAATCATTATACATCAAACGTCTAGTCTTCTACCAGTATGAAATTATTACATTTTGGCTATACCACAGGTTCACTGTGTGTTGTGTGAAGAAATATTTCCTTTTGTTTGTTTTAAACCTGCTACCTATTAATTTCATTTGGGGTGCCCCTCACAGCAGGGCTTAACTCAAAATAAGCTACACAAATTGAGCTACATCAATTGCATAGCTCATTTTGAAATAGCTTATCTTGAAATTGGGAGCACTTACTTCGAAATAGAGCATTCTTCCTCTGACTTCCCTTGCTCCTCGTTAGGGATGTAAGTGACCAGTCAACTACCTGGAAGCCCTCTGTGGAGTGTTCTCGAGGGGTTGTACCAAATAATATGGAATAAAGCGTCGTGGACCAACATACCTAGGAGAAGGGAAACTCTGATTTCAAACCTGTGCTCTCTCCCCTCAGTGTATGTGTTGCAGTTCTTGTGCCTGTGCACGATGGTCAGTGTGAGAAGAGAGAGCGGGGTTCGAATTCACAAGCCAGCCTCACTTAAATCCATTCATATGTGATAGTATCTCTCTTGATGCTAAAGATTTACATCTTGATGAAAGTCCTATGGCGATGAGCAAGTGTTGTCGGATGCAGGTGGAGGATACCACTGAAAGCATTTAGTCACAAACCTGCATGTAGGCGGTCCAGGTGTGATGGTCATCTGTCTGCTGAACTGGAACAACAGCAGCTCCCGTGTCCTGCTTGGGTGTTAAAGCAGCCCTATTTAGGGACAGCGCTACTTTCTTTGCAAGAAGAGGGGGAGAGAAAACAATCCGTAAACACAACTTGTTCCAACTGCGCCATGTCGACTAACCACGACTTACTGGATATCCAATTTTTGCAGTCACAAGGGAAAATCAAAGACTAAACAGAAACTACACTTTGCATCTTGGAACATATGCACACTTCTTGATCATGATGATCACCCTGAACGCAGGATAGCAATCATTGGTAGAGAACTTGAACATTATAAAATTGATGTTGCAGCTTTAAGTGAAACACGTATTTCTGGTTCCAGCCCATTTACAGAGGTTGGAGCAGGTTACTCATACTAGTGTGTGGGCTACCCTGACAGTCATCCAAGGCAAACAGGAGTTGGCCTTGTCATCAGGACACCATTAGCCCCCACCTTGAATCCGAGCCACATGCCATCAGTCCTCGCCTTATGACCGCAAAGCTTAGTCTGAGACAGGAACAATGCCTTGTACTTGTTAATGCATATGCACCCACTTTGACTGCTGCAGATGATGAAAGGGAGGCTTTCTACGCTAGCCTGAATTCAGTGATCCCTCCAGTACCTTTTAAATCCAAGCTTTAAATACTTGGTGATTTTAATGCTAGAGTTGGTCAGGACTACATCACGTGGCCAAAGATACTTGGATATCATGATCTTGGAAATGAGAATGCAAATGACACTCTTCATCAAACTTGTGCACACCATGAGCTTGCTATTGCAAGCACATTCTTCTAACAGGCAAACAAATACAAAGTAACTTGGATACACCCTCAGTCTAAGCATTGCCACATGATTGACTACTTCATCACCGAACAAAGGGATCTTTCTGATGTCAAGTTGACTCGTGAAATGCGTGGTACTGGCTCCTGGTCTGACCACTACATGGTTCGCAGTGTTGTCTCCTCAAACCTTTGTTCATCAAAACATCATTCTGCTGTATGCTGAAAAAAGTTGGATGTAGGTAAACTTGAAAAACCCGAGACACAAGCACTGTTTCAATGCAGTCTTGATGCTTCCTTGGTCATCAGCAATGAAGGTCCAGAATGGTCATCCACTATTGGGGATGATTGGATTAACATCAAAGAAACCACCTACAGAACTGCTGTTGAGATTCTCGGTTTCCAAAAATGCAGCACAAGGACTGGTTTGACAACAAGGACAGAGATGTCCATACTCTTCTTGTTAAGATGCATGTGACACACCTAGCTTGGATCAACGATAAAAAGAATGCCTCCAGGAAATTGACATATATTCAAGCTAAGCAGGAGGCACAAGTCAAATTACAGCAAATGAAAGAGGACTGGTAGAAATATCAAGCAGTTAAACTCCAAGATGTGGCTGATAGACATGACTTTAAAGCATTCTATGATGGGCTGAAGGCAGTCTATGAGCCACGCATTGCTGGCTGTACACCAGTGCGCTCTGCTGATAGCCTCACTTTGATCACAGATAGTGCTAAAATCCTTGACCTCTGGGCTGAACTTTTGCACAAAGTATTGAACCAGACCTCAACTTTTGACAGCAGCGTTCTTGAAGAGATTCCTCAGTGAGCTAATGATTTACAGCTGGACATACCACCAACTCTTGATGAGGTACAAAAAGCTGTTAAACAAATGAAATCTGGAAAGGCATCTGGCAATGATACAATTCCATCAGAAATTCATAAAGCTGCTGGTGGCCAGCTGATGTACCGTCTCACCCATTTATTTAGCACTATTTGTGAGAGGGGGCTAATGTCCAGGACTTCAAAGGTGCCCTGATTATACATATATATAAGAGGAAAGGTGACTGTGTGTGTTGCAATGACCATCGGGGCATCTCTCTGCTCTCTATAGCTGGTAAGATCCTGGCCCGCATCCTTTACAACCAGCTTTCACTACATGTGTTCAAAAATGGCATTATTCCTGAAAGCCAGTGTGGATTTCGTGCCAGTCAAGGCACTGCTGATATGTACAGCCAGACAGATACAAGAGAAACATAGAGAGCAGCATCAGGACCTCTATGAGATTTTCATTGACTTGACCAAGGTGTTTGACATGGTCCACAGAAATGGGCTCTGGAAAATACTTGGGCGAATTGCTGTCCTGAAAAATTTATCAACATTGTTCGGTCCTTTCATGATGGCATGTTTGGTCACATCCTTAACAATGGAGAGATATCAGCACCTTTTGAAATATCAAATGGTACAAAGCAAAGATGTGTCCTTGCTCCTCTCCTGTTCAACATCTACTTCTCAATGATGCTGTTAGTCGCTTTTAAGGACTGCACGTTGGACATACTGTGATGGGGAGGCCCCGCCCTGCACTCAAACCCAGGGAAACCACCTGGCACAGGGGGCAGAGAGGGCCCCACCCATGCAGCCCTATGGGGCATGCTCCCACAGGAGCCAAGGTACAAAAGCCTGCAGGCCTGCTCAGAAGGGGCAGAACGCCACCAGAGCCGGAGCTAGCACCCAACCTTCCAAGTCGCAGACCGGACCGCCAGAGAGGGAGTTGCCAGGCCCGCTGAATGCGCCGCTGCCAGGCTTAAGCCAGGCTCGACTTCAACGACGGAGCCGCCAGCCAGCCCCCTGTGACCCAGGCACTGGACCAGCCACTGTAAACCCCAACACTGACTTGGGAAGTGCCACTACAGCCACCCGACTCGTGCCAACAGGTGGGACCGCTACGGGCCAGGGGTAGGGGGTAGGAAGTGACCCAGGGCAGGGAGCTGGAAAAGCCCCTGAGGGCTCAGCGTGTTGCGGGGAGGAACCCCCGCCGTGTCAGTGGTGGCAGCTGCCGACCACTGAGAGGGGCCTGGCAGTGGCGGATATAGGGCAGGGCGAGTGGGGCGGCCGCCCCGGGCCCCGCGCTTCAAGAAGCCCCGCGCCTGCGCTGTGGCACCACGGCACATGCGCCATGTCAAAACGGGGGGCCCCGCAAAATTGTGCTGCCCTGGGCCCCGCAAAATCCTCATCCGACCCTGGGCCCTGGGTCATGGCCCGGTGGAGAGGGAGGGCCTGGGCCTACCCATCCTGCCCTGAACCCCGGTGTGTGGGGGCTCGGCTGAAGGACTAGGCCTCAGAGCCTGCGTACTGAGGACTAGGCTGGGAGGCCATATTTCCCCTAATACAGGGGCAGTGTACTTTAATACTAGGCCAGTGGGCTGTATTTCCCCTAATAAAGGGGCATCGTACATTGAGACTAGGCCCGAGCGGTCTGAACTATGCCCTGGACTAGGGCGGCAACCCTACAGCAACTGGGCAACTGGGGAGGTGGGCAGCCCCCCAACACATACCTATTCAGTTCCAAACAGATGGCAGTATTTTCAGTCTCTGGAGACTTCAGGCTTGCACCAAAGTAATTACTACAACTATCCGTGACTTTCTGTTTGCTGATGACTGTGCACTCTTGGCTCATTCAGTGAAGGATGCACAGGAGCTTTTTGATCACTTTGTTACGTCTGCTCATCGCTTTGGACTCACAGTGAACCTCAAGATGTCAGAAGTTATGCCTCAGCCTGTTTGGAATTCCAGTGATTATTGCTGCTGGTACAGTCCTTAAGGATGTTGACAAGTTCTGCTAGTTGGGAAGTGTACTGTCCTCTAGCATAAACATGGATCATGATGTATCTGCTTGATTAGCCAAAGCCAGTGCTGCCTTTGGAAAATTGATCAAATGCCTATGGAATGACCATGGTATCAAACTCCATACCAAGGTAGCAGTTTATCAGGCAGTTGTCCTGAATATCCTGCTGTATGGCTCGGAATCATGGATGATATATCATCACCATGTTTTGAAGCTTGATCAGTTCCATATGCATTGTCTGAGGAAGATTGCCCATGTGAATTGGTGGGACAAAATTCCTAACATGTTGGTTTTTAAGCTATATGGTGTCATGGGCATGGAAGCAATGCTTATGAACAAACAGTTAAGCTATATGGTGTCATATTCTGAGGATGGATGACACACAGATACCAAAGATGGTCTTCTATGGCCAGCTTGCTCATGGAAAGCACTCTGTCGATGGTCAGTATAAGCTCTATAAAGACATTTTAAAGGCTAACGTGAGTCATGCGGCATATCTCCCAATGATCTGGAAATTCTAGTTCAGGACAGATTGTCCTGGCGGCAAACCACTGTACAGGCTCTTAATTGTTTTGAGAGTCAGCATATCCAGGCATTAAAGGAAAAGTGTAGGATCTGAAAGAACGTACAATGCCTGCAGCTGATGGTTTTTATGTGACATCTATAATCGGCTTTGCTGTTCAAGGATTAGCTTAGTCGCTCATCAACAGCGTCATAGAAGATGAGATCTGTCAATTGACGGCTCAGTCCAAGACCTGATAAGCAAATGCTTATCAGAGAGCGGCACCAAAGAGGAAGCATGAGTCGAAGCTCGGGGGAGCTGTCTTAAAAACCAGTTCCTGCCCTCCTCCTAGCCCCATCTCCATGGGGGTATTAATAATTGTCTTCAGTATTGGTTTTGAATAATATGCAGTTAACAAGGCCTAGGCCCACACAATGAACACTGAGGAAAAAAATAAAGCACTGAATAGGTGCTAATTCATCCAATACACTGAATTAGGCTGGTGATCTGTAGAAAAATACAGTATGGTATGGGTGTAACATAGCAGGGTAAAATCCAGATTAATGAGTAGCTGTGTCAATCCTGCCCTCCAGCCTCAAGCACCCTTTAAAATGCTCTGCTCTGCTCACAACCTGCAACATGCACGGCATTCGCAGCTATATCTGTGTCCTGCAGCCAGCCAGCCACACCTTGGCGCTTACTAGCCTTGGTTATGCCTCAGAGTGACCACAACACACCCCAGTCTTAGATTATTCCCCATCCCCCCAGAATTGTGTCTGTTGTGCTGCCCGTTAGTCTCTTGGACAAAGCAAGTTTATATAAAGCCAGTTATCTCTTTAGTAGAAATATTATTCATATCATTGCCACCATTCATTTATAATGGAGGCTTTTGAATTGGAGAACTGAAATGCTTTGGGGGAATATTGTGGGGGGAAATAACATGAAGAGCATTGTGGTCTGGTTTCACTGGCTACATTGTAGCCATTAGCTGTAAGGTCTTGATGAACACAATTCTGTGCATTACCCCAACCTCTTCACTACTGTGACAGTGCATAGGAGCAGCATAAAATGGATGCCTAGAGATTCAGGAGCCTCAATATTAGGTGTTATAAAGTCAAAATCAGTGGCTTTTAAACTTATTTCTCATTTACAGACCCCCCTAGATATGTCAAGCGGAGAAGTGAACCCATTTGAAAATCTTAGATGTAGTCTGCGGAAACATAGGGGCAGTATTTTAAAGAAGCCTTATTAAAGGCACAGGAAGACATCATCCCAATGCGCAGTAAGAAAAGCAAATATGGTAGGCGACCAGTTCGGCTTACTGGGGAAATCATTGGTGAGTTTAAACACAAAAGTATGCTTACAAGAAGTAGAAACGTGGACAGATGACCAGGGAGAAGTATAAATATATTGCTCAAGAATGCAGGGGAGTTATCAGGAAGGCGAAAGTGCAATTGGAATTGCAGCTAGCAAGGGATGTGAGGGGTAACAAGAAAGGTTTCTACAGGCATGTTAGCAATAAGAGGGTGATCAGAGAGGGTGTGGGGCCCTGACTGGATGAGGGAGGTAACCTAGTGACAGATGAAGTGGGAAAAGCTGAAGTACTCAATGCTTTCTTAGCCTCTATTGTCACAGACAAGGTCAGCTCCCAGACTAATGCATTAGGCAACACAGTATGGGAAGGAGGTGGACAGACCTTGGTAGGGAAAGAACACATTAGGCACTATTTAGAAAAGGTAAACATACACAAATCCATGGGTCTGGATTTAATGCATCCGAAAGTCCTGAGGGATTTGGCAAATGTCATTGCAGAGCCTTTGGCCATTATCTTTTTAAACTTGTGGAGATCGGGAAAGATCCTGGATGATTGGAAAAAGGCTAATATAGTGCCCATCTTTAAAAAAGGGAAGAAGGACAATCCAGGGAACTACAGGCCAGTCAGCCTTACCTCAGTCCCCGGAAAAATCAAGGAATCCATTTTGAAGCACTTGGAAGAGGGGAAAGTGATCAGAAATAGTCAACATGGATTCACAAAGGGTAAGTCATGCCTGACCAATCTGATTAGCTTCTATGATGAGGTAACTGGCTCTGTGGATATGGGAAAGTCAGTGGATTTGACTTTAGCAAAGCTTTTGGTATGGTCTCCCACAATATTCTTGCCAGCAAGTTAAGGGAGTATGGATTGGATAAATGGACTGTAAGATGGATAGAAAGCTGGCTAGACTGTCAGGCCCAACAGATACTGATCAATGGCTAGATGTCAGGATGGTGGTCGGTTTCTAACGGAGTGCCCCATGGATCAGTTCTGGGACCGGTTTTGTTCAACATCTTTAAGAATGACCTGGATGAAGGGATAGATTGCACCCTCAGCAAGTATGCAGATGACACTAAGCTAGGCAGAGAGGTAAATACGCTGGAGGGCAGGGATAGGGTCCAGAATGACCTAGACAGATTAGAGGATTGGGCCAAAAGAAATCTGATGGGGTTCAATAAAGACAAGTGTAGAGTCCTGCACTTGGGACGGAAGAATCCCAAGCATTGTTACAGCCTGGGAACCAACTGGCTAAGTAGCAGTACTGCAGAAAAGGACCTGGGGATTACAGTGGATGAGAAGTTGGATATGAGTCAACAGTGTGCTCTTGTAGCCAAGAAGGCAAATGGCATATTAGGTTGCATTAGGAGGAGCATTGCCAGCAGATGTAGAGAAGTGATTACTTCCCTTTATTTGGCTTTGGTGAGGCCACATCTGGAGTATTATGTCCAGTTCTGGGGCCCCCACTATAGAAAGGATGTGGATGCATTGGAGAGGGTCTAACAGAGGGCGATCAAAATGATTAGGGGGCTGGAGCACATGACCTATGAGGAGAATCTGAGGAATTTGGGTTTGTTTAGTCTACAGAAGAGAAGAGTGAGGGGGGATTTGATAGCAGTCTTCAGCTTCCTGAAAGGAGGTTCCAAAGAGGATGGAGAGAGGCTGTTCTCTGTAGTGACGGATGACAGAACAAGGAATGATGGTCTCAAATTACCGTGAGGGAGGTCTAGGTTGGATCTTAGGGAAACCTATTTCACTAGGAGGATGATTAAGTACTAGAATGAGTTATGTAGGGAGGGGGTGGAATCTCCTTCCCTAGAGGTGACAAATCCCTGGCTGGGTTGATTTAGTTGGGATTGGTCCTGCTTTGGGCAGGGGGCTGGACTTGATGACCTTCTGAGGTCTCTTCCAGCTCTATGGTTCTATGATTCTAAGTCTTTTCTACCATTTCATTACATCAGGGTGGGTGTGAGGGAGGCGAAGAGCGTGGGAGGGGCAGGAGGAGATTAATTAAAGAAATTTTGCAGAGTACAGGCAGTCCCCGGGTTACATGGATCCGACTTACATCGGATCCCTACTTACAAACGGGGTGAGGCAACCCCGCACTAGCTGCTTCCCCCCAGCAGACCAGGGAAATGCGAAGCTAGGCCCCCCCCCCCAGCAGACCAGGGAGACGCGGAGCGGCTTTTCTCAGCAGACACCTCAGCTTGAGAATAAAGGACTGAGGGAAGTGAGGCGTGGGAGAATAAAACTGAGCTCTGGAGAAATGTTTGGCTAGAGTTTCCCCTACAATATGTACCAGTTCCGACTTACATACAAATTCAACTTAAGAACAAACCTACAGTCCCTATCTTGTACGTAATCCAGGGACTGCCTGTAAATGCATTCACTCACTGTTTATATAGGCAAAAGCCTAATCCTATTCCCAGTCACACTTATAAAAATCCATATTTGCTCCACTGCAGTTACTGTGGAATGAAGCTGGTCTAACTGAGAGCAAAATGTGGGCAATAGTGTAAGTAGGATTGGTGGTAAAACCCGTGTAATAATAAACACCAGATATGTGAACGCTACTGATAGCGAAAAGGCAAGTAACAAATAAGTCTTACAGTATCCTAGAACAGAGGAGGGGAACCTTTTTTGGGTCGGGAGTGTCTATGACCCACAGAAAAATCAGTCAGGGACTGCACACAAGTGAGAAGCAAAAAAACCCCAAACAAACTCTCACTGACATGGCACCCCAATTGAGGGAAAACACACTCCCCACACATCCTCCAAGAGGAAAGGGGGAAAACGTATCACCTGAGATATTTAAACTAGACGGTACAATGCTCTAGTAGAGATACTGTAGAAACCAACATTCTCTGGGGAGAATGGTGGAGCAATTGATCCAGTAGATCTTTTCTAGTTCTTATTTCCATGGTTCTCTGACCATTTCCAAATGCCTTGTGTTGGTAGTCCATTGGCAACAATGACATTATTGTCATAATACTCACATATGGCTATGCATGTGATTCCGCAGTTTGATTCCTATAGGCCTATGCATAGAGTTGGCCACAATGTGGGCATGGGAGCTCTGTCTCTGACACTGACAGCCTGGAGCTAATTTTGTTGATCCTGCTCAAACTTGTCACATGTTGTCCGAGAACATGGGTGTGTCTGGTTCTGAGCCATTTGCTCAAGTGCTTTGGGATGAATGCCAGCCCACTGCAGACAATCTGTGAAACTCTTATCTGGACAACACTTCTGTCTTTTGCCCTAACTCAGGCCCGTACAATGTCTGTGTTTGGAGACAGCAGTCTTTCATCCCGACAACATGCTCGGTCCGACTAAGTTATGCTCTCGATAACACTTGAGGCACTTGGATGAGAGGAAAGTGATTAGGAATAGTCAGCATGGATTCACAAAGGGCAAGTCGTGCCTGACCAATCTGATTAGCTTCTATGATGAGGTAACTGGCTCTGTGGATGTGGGAAAGTCAGTGGATATTATATACCTTGACTTTAGCAAGGCTTTTGATACGGTCTCCCACAATATTCTTGCCAGCAAGTTAAGGGAATGTGGGTACGTCTACACTAGAGCGCTAATTCGAACTAACTTAGTTCGAATTAGTTAATTCGAACTAAGCTAATTCGAACTAACGCGTCTAGAACTAAAAACTAGTTCGAATTAGCGTTTTGCTAACTCGAACGAGCAAGTCCACATTGAGTGGACTCTGAACAGGGCTTAAGGATGGCTGGAAGCAGTGCTGGCAGGGCATCAGAGGAGGACTTAGAGCGTGGAGATGCTGTCTCAGGCTAGCCGAGGGCTGCGCTTAAAGGGTCCCGATCCCCACCCTGGACAGACAGTTCTAAGGGGTGCCCCGCTTGCAAAGCAGTCCTGGCTTGGATTGCCCGGACTACCCACACTGGGCACATCACACCACTCGGCCATCAGCCCGGCTGCACTTGCCGCAGGCTGCCATCTGGGGAGAGGGGGCAATCGGGGGGCTGCAGGAGAGCTTCCACCCCCAGAAGCCCGCAGAGCCAGCCCAGTCCTCCCCATCGGGGGCTCGTACCCCATTCCTCCCTCACCTCCTTCCACTTACCCTTCCCTAGCCCCCCTTCTTATTGATGTACAAAATAAAGATAACGTTTCTTCCAACATTGACTCTGTCTTTATTGAACAAAACTGGGGGAGACTGGGAAAAGGAGGTGGGAGAGGGGAAGAGAGAGGGTGGGAGAAGGGAGGGCAACTAACATGATCAGGGGTTGGGAACAGGTCCCAGATGAAGAAAGGCTACAGAGACTGGGACTGTTCAGCTTAGACAAGAGGAGACGGAGGGGGGACAGGATAGAGGTCTCTAAAAGCAGGGCTTTGGTGGAGAGGGTGCACTCAGAAAAGTTCTTCCTGAGTTCCCATAAAGAAGGACTAGAGGACATCAAAGGAAAGGAATGGGTAGCAGGCTTCAAACTAGTAAGAGAAAGTTGTTCTTCTTCCCAAAGCAAATAGTTAACCTGTGGAACTCCTTGCTGCAGGAGGCTGTGAAGGCTGGAACTAGAACAGAGTTTAAAGGGAAGTGAGATCAAGTCATGGAGGTTGGGTCCATGGAGTAGTCTTAGCCAGGGGGTAGGAGTGGTGTCCCTGCCCAAAGTTTGTGGAAGGCTGGAGAGGGATGGCACGAGACAAATGGCTTGGTCACTGTCTTCGGTCCATCCCCTCCAGGGTCCCTAGGGTTGGCCGCTGTCGGCAGACAGGCGACTGGGCTAGATGGACCTTTGGTCTGACCCAGGACAGCCATTGTAAGCTCAGGGCTCAGGGTCGTGGGTCTCAGTGGACCCCCTTGATTTTCATGCACACCTGCTCTTGGGTGGCCAGGCTGGCAGCTCTCCTGCCCTAGACGGCCACTTTCCTGTGCCTAGTGCGGAGATCGTGGACGAGGTCCACGATGTCCGCACTAGCCCAGGAAGGTGCCCACCTGTTGCGGTCCAGAGCAAGCTCCCGGGAGCCGCCAGCCTGGTCCCGGGAAGAGGGGGTGGGCTGGGAGACATTGGGTGGGTGGCTCTGTGCCGTGCCAGGTGCAGGGTCTGCTGGCTGGGTGCTGGCAGGCTTGCACCAGGCACAGGCACCGTAGCCAGCCCGTGCCCCTTTAAGAGGTCCGGGGCCGGGAGGGGGGCATAGAGTTTCCCTGGTGTTGGCCAGAGTGGCCACCAGGGAAACCTGGGGAGGGCTAGCCTCCCACTAGTTCAAATTAAGGGGCTACACACCCCTTAATTTGAACTAGCTAGTTCGAACTAGGCTTAATCCTCGTAAAATGAGGTTTACCTAGTTCGAACTAAGCGCTCCGCTAGTTCGATTCAAATTCGAACTAGCGGAGCGCTAGTGTAGCGCCTTTTAAAGTTAGTTCGAACTAACGTCCGTTAGTTCGAACTAACTTTGTAGTGTAGACATACCCACAGGATTGGATAAATGGACGGTAAGATGGATAGAAAGATGTCTAGAAGGCCGGGCCCAGCGGGTAGTGATCAACGGTTCGATGTCAGGATGGCGGTCGGTTTCTAGCGGAGTGCCCCAAGGTTCGGTTCTAGGACCGGTTTTGTTCAATATCTTTATTAATGACCTGGATGAGGGGATGGATTGCACCCTCAGCAAGTTTGTGGATGACACTAAGCAGGGGGGAGAGGTAGATACGCTTAAGGGCAGAGATAGGGTCCAGAGTGACTTAGACAAATTGGAGCATTGGGCCACTAGAAATCTGATGAGGTTCAACAAGGACAAGTGTAGAGTCCTGCACTTGGGATGGAAGAATCCCAAGCATAGTTACAAGCTGTGGGCCAACCAGTTAAGTAGTAATTCTGCAGAAAAGGACCTGGGGGTTACAGTGGATGAGAAGCTGGATATGAGTCAACAGTGTGCCCTTGTAGCCAAGAAGGCTAATGGCATATTAGGTTCCTTTAAGAGGAGCATTGCCAGCAGATCCAGAGATGTCATTATTCGCCTCTATTCGGCTTTGGTGAGGCCACATCTGGAGTATTGTGTCCAGTTCTGGGCCCCCCACTACAAAAGGATGTGGACGCAGTGGAGTGGGTCCAGCGGAGGGAAACCAAAATGATTAGGGGGCTGGAGCATATGACTTATGAGGAGAGGCTGAGGGACTTGGGTCTGTTTAATCTGCAGAAAAGAAGAGTGAGGGGGGATTTGATAGCAGCCTTCAACTTCCTTAAGGGAGGTTCCAAAGAGGATGGGAAAGGTCCAGGTTGGATATTAGGAAAAACTATTTCCCTAGGAGGATGGTGAAGCACTGGAATGGGTTACCTAGGGAGGTGGTGGAGTCTCCATCCCTAGAGGTGTTTAAGTCTCGGCTTGACAAAGCCCTGGCCGGGTTGATTTTGCTGGAATTGGTTCTGCCTAGAGCAGGGGGCTGGACTTGATGACCTTCTGAGGTCTCTTCCAGTTCTATGATTCTATGAACACTTTCTGCGGATGCCTTAATTTACATGCAATGTCCTGTCTGTGGGTGATCAGGGTAAGGTGTTTGTATGTTTGTTGGGGCTCCCGGAAGGGATGGGGCCTCAGGTGGAAGGGGATGGGGCAAGGCAATCCGTGGCACTGCCTGGAAAGTGCCACTCCTCCCCCAGGCAGCCCTCAGTGGTGCCTGCAGCACACTGCACAGCATTCTGGCAGTGATTTAGAGGGCCAGAAGCATCGGGCCCTTTTGTATCACCAGGCCCCGGGGCATTTGCTCCCTTTGCACTCTTATGCTCCTCACCATCAATGTGCCTGGATGAGGGTGGGGGAGTACAGCTGATAAATGGGACAAGTTGTTACAGCACAACAAATGGACTTGCAGGACTCCGTGTTTTCTTCCTTAGAGTCCAAGAGGATTGAAAACATGAAGAAATTGCCTGTTAACTGAAATCTGAATGCAAAGGTTGACATTTAGTTCCAAAATGTCATTAATTTCTCCAGCTCTTTGAAGAAAAGGGAGCAGTAAACATTGACAGACAGAGAGAAAGACATGAAACTAGAGGAGCAGCTTGCTTAACTCCGCTAAATCACACATCCCAGCAAGATGAGGGTTGCAGATTGTGCCCTTGCTGAAACTGTTTTGAAAGAAGCCAACATTCTGGAGCACAAGTGCTTACAGTCAAGGCAAGATTTGCAGTGCCAGACTCCTATCAAAGTGATGGGGGGAAAAGCAGGGCTATTTATGTCTCTACTTTCGAATACCTTGCTGCCTTTGAGTCTCAGCCTTGCAAACTGCTGAGTATTCACAACTATCACTGAAGTCACTAGAAGTTGAAGACAGCATATGCTTCACAATTAATGCGAAGAACCCTACAGGATTAGCCCTACCCTGATAGCACAGAGGGGCTTTTACTGCAGCACAGTAGCATTGTTTTCCTTCTCATTTCCTCCCTTATTTGCAAACAAATATGTTACCATCCAATCGGGAGAAAACTATCTGGATAGAATGACCCAGCAGGAATGTAGCCCACCATTAGACAGAGGTGAAAGTTCATGTTTGTTATGGACACCATTATCGATTGGCCTAGCACAACCATGCTTGTGATTAATGGGCCAGATCAAATTCAGAAACACTACAAAAACTTGTACAAAGCAACACACACACACACACACACCGTATGTGTACCTATAGTAAACATTTATTATATATTTATAAAGTACATAATATACAAAAGAGCATTAACATAACCTCAGGGGCCTCTCTGCCAAGGGATACAGCAGAACTTCCCAAGGAAAACTGCAATCACCCCAAACAATGCAGAAACTATTAAAAACATGCAAGTTATTGGGGTTGGAAACCTTTTTCACTTTAAAATGAGTATCAGTTTTTTATTGGCCTCTTTGTACAGTAGATGGTGCCTGCTAATTTGGAATTGGCTTGCTTTTCTTTCAATGACAGCTACTGAAAATGCCTTGTCTATGTAACAAGCCTGTGGCAGTGCAGAGACGCCCCATTCTGGCAGGAAGATGGTGAGGGAGGCTGACAGCCTCTCCCCTGGCAATAAAAGGATTATAGGATGCTATGGACTGCCCTGGTCCTATTTCACTCTAGCTGCAGCCAGCCTCAGCTGTGGAGAAGGAAGAGAAGAGGAGGGGGTGTTGCCCCATTCAGAGCTGATCAGGAAGTGGCCAGAGCTCTGATCATTTTGATACAGAAGTCTGGTTGCAGTCCTGAGATACCATGCTCTTTCCAGCCAGGATCAGCCCCAGAAAGCAGAATGGGGCCTGACCAAAGGCTTGCAGGATGAACCAGGTTTTGAATTATCTTTATTATTTCTAAAATGTAAATGCTGCAAAAGAAACTGCACTGAGGGATGCTTTGGCCAGAGCACCACTATACTGGACCTGGTTGGAGGACAGAGAGGGTATGTCTAGATTACATGCCTCTGCCAACAGAGGCATGTAAAATAGGCTACTCGACATAGTCAATGAAGCTGGGATTTAAATATCCCTGGCTTCATTAAAATAAAAATGGTCACCGCGCTGTGCCAGCTCAACTGATCATTGGCACAGTGCGCGAGTCAAGACGCAGATCAGTCGACAAGGGAAGCCTCTGTCGACCGCTCCTGTAAACCACGTTTCATGAGGCATAAGGGAGCGGTCGACAAAGGCTTCTCTTGCCAACCAATCTGTGTCTTGACTCGCGCTCTGTGCTGATGATCAGCTGAGCCGGCACAGCGCGGTGGCAATTTTTATTTTAATAAAGCCAGGGATATTTAAATCCTGGCTTCATTGACTATGTCGAGTAGCCTATTTTACATGCCTCTGTCTGCAGAGGCATGTAATCTAGACATACCCAGACAGACCAGTGGGATCTTTCACCTGGGTGAATTGTGCAACAAAAGGCCACAAGTGGGCACCACCCAGCAACCGAGTTATGTCTCCATTACACAGTGTTTCACTCTCTTTTTTCTGCTCCAGACACTAATGGTAGCCTAGGAGCCTGGCACAAGTCTGGGAGCCAGAAGCAACTGAGTCCTCACACTGTCTCTGATGCTGACTCCCTCTGTATATTTGAAGGTAACAATTTCTTCAGTTTCTCCATCAGACACATGCGCAAGAGTAATACTTCCTGGACCAGCTCCAGAGAAGGGTTATAAGGGTTAGTTATATTTTTGCAATCCAGAGTTCAGAGCAAATTTTAGTTAACATGGGTGTAACCCATCGGGGCTTACAGAAGGGCTCCTCCCCCTCTTGGTCAGTGGGCAGCCACTCCGCCTTAGAGCACTGGGTCCCTGTGGCCTGGGGTCTTGGGCCTGTGATCAGACCACGTCATTGCACAATAAGCCAGTTTATGTAATTAGAGGCTCAGGCCCTGGTGAAGGGCAGAGGAATAAATAAACAGTTACAGTATATGCAGTGAGAGGCTCAGGCCCTGGTGCAGGGTGAGGCAGCAAACAAACAGTGGAAGGCCTGGGGCCTGGTCCAGGGTGGGGCAGCAACCACAAACAGTTCAGGATATACAATTAGTAGCTCAGGCCTGGTTCAGGACGGGGCCGCACACACACAGTTCAATGGCCCAGGCCCTGGTTCAACATGGAGCCACACACACACAGTCCATACCATTAGCAGTTCACAATAACAAACAGTCTGGTCTCCTTGTTCAGGCAGAGATCCAGCAAACAGGTGGGCAGCCCAAAGTGGCAGAGGGGGGAGACTGCTACCCAGAGGTTGAGTGGTAGGGGGGGGACACAGGTCCAGTCTACCATGTCCCATCCCAGGGCCCTAACAGCAGCAGAGTGGTCCGCTGCGGGGTCAGCGGGGATCCTCACGGCAACACACTGACCTGGCTCTGGCTCAGCCAAACTGTGGTCAGCTATCCCTGGGCTACTTCCGTTCTCCTACTCTGTGCATACCTGGGCCTCCAGCAGGTCCACTGGATTGTTGGGGCCCAACAACTCTGGCAGGGGTCCCGGTGGTCCAGGCCAGTGCTCAACTTCCTGCAGGCACAGTGATCCAGGTCGGTCCTCAGCCTCCCAGCCTGGGAGCACAGGGCAGACGTCTGATTCCTCTGGTGGCTAGCCCCTGACTGAGCTCCTGAGCAGGCTTTGTATACTCCTAGCCACACCTCCTGACTTCTGGTCAGGTGTGCGGGGGCAGGCTTAGCCCAAGAGGGCTCATGGAGGGACCTTGTGGGTGCTGTTGGCAGAGTCTCTCTCAGTGCCTCAGAGGTTGGTCCTGACAGAAACCACTAGGGTTGGAGCCCTCCTGGACTATGACGGGGGACTGATTGCAGTTGCTCAGTGCATGGGGCTCTCCATTCTCTGAACCCCCCTGTATGTACTCCAGGAGGTGAAAGCAGCTTTGTCACAGCCCACTCTCGATTTCCTGTAGTGATCCCTACGAGAGGGTATACCTCGCCCCCCCTCACTGCAAACCTTCTGGTCCTCTCTCTCAAGCCCCTGTTCAATGCTCCCCCACAGCCTCTCCATCTCTGGACCCCTATCCAGCTGCAGGATTTGCAGCCAGCATGTTTTTGAAACATGAGACCACCTGTACATGCTCATACTCTACATGTTGTATTTCCTCACCCTTGTCTCCCGCCCTGACACCAAGTGGTGGGACTATCTAAGACCTGTCAAGGAACCCTGTTGGGCCAGTGTTTAATTCACCTTAATCCCATGGCCCATTGGGGACATAAGTTGGTGGCTCCTCCACAGAGCCATCAGCATAGATGTGTACCTGGCACAGTTCACCCCATCCCCGATGCCTGCCCCTTCTGCAGCGTGAAGGAAAACCTGTCACATGTGCCAGGTTGTAGCCCCTCTTATGGCTCCTCCAGAACCTCCTGCTGAGGTTCTGACTGCGACATCCAGGCAGAGTTCCTCTGGATGGCATCCACTGGCTTTCTGGACAACTTCGAGGAGCAGTTGGAGCTATCCGAGGGTCTCTGCTTGGTGTCCCCATCCGGTTCCCTTGTTTTAAACCTTTGACTCACACCCTTGATCGTATTTTTCATTATTTGTCCCCAGTAATAAATTGAACCCTAGGTTCAGTTGTCCCTGCTGCAATGCATGTAGGAATTACAAACTGGAAGAGAGGGGTTTTTCTCTCTTCTTTGTGTGAGAGCAGAGCAGTTTCTCCCAGCTATTGAGGGATATAGAAGATGCTTCTCTCTCCAAGAACAGACTTCTTACAATGTGTAAATAGGGAAAAGTTAACATAGTCCATCAGGGTTTATTGTTTTCCTTGTTTGGGGGTTTGGAAATCATGTCTGGGCTGGCTAATTGTTTTTCTCTTTTGTAACTAAGCCTTACAGCCCAGAGATTTTCCCTGAGTATCAATATCAATGGTGGCTCTTTCCATCTAGCCAATTTACTATGCTTGCAACTGTAGTTTTGTTTTGATAATAAATGATTTTTTTATTCTAATTAACTGGTATTGGTTGATTGTTGTGTCCTTAGGACTAAGTGCCTAGTTACAAGGGCAGAGTCCATTGTTGGCTGTGCATTCCCTCTTTTACCTTAGGGAGGGAATTTCCAAGTGATCTCTTCCCCGATTTTCTTGGAATCACTTGGGGTATGTCTACACTACCCCGCTAGTTCGAACTAGTGGGGTAATGTATGCATACCGCACTTGCTAATGAAGCCCGGGATTTGAATTTCCCGGGCTTCATTAGCATAAGCGGGGAGCCGCCATTTTTAAATCCCCGCTGCTTCGAACCCCGTGTAGCGCGGCTACACGGGGCTCGAACTAGGTAGTTCGGACTAGGTTCCTATTCCGAACTACCGTTACTCCTCGTGAAACGAGGTGTACCGGTAGTTCGGAATAGGCACCCTAGTCTGAACTACCTAGTTCGAGCCCCGTGTAGCCGCGCTACATGGGGTTCGAAGCAGCGGGGATTTAAAAATGGCGGCTCCCCGCTTATGCTAATGAAGCCCGGGAAATTCAAATCCCGGGCTTCATTAGCAAGTGCGGTATGCATACATTACCCTCCTAGTTCGAACTAGGAGGGTAGTGTAGACATACCCTTGGGTAGTGGCAGCGAGGAACCAGTCTTGTTCTTTTTGAATCTCAGAGGGACTGAGAATGAGTAAGTTTGTCTCTGGGAATCACAGAGACAAGTTTTACAGAGATTATTCTGCTAGCTGCCCCCCCAACTCTGCATGCATAGTGTCAGGTTGGGGAATTGAAACGTGACAGGTTCAAATCGTGTCTCAATACAGTGTGGTTCTGAAAATGGGGGTGGGGGGAGAAGCCTGCTTCCACTGCCATTCATTCCTCCTTAAGATGCTGCCTGGAATAGGAGCTGGCATTTGCTAAGTCACGAGGCAGGGGGGTTGATATTTTTCCTGATGAAATGTTGCCTGTTTTATTATGGTTGAGCAAACCATTTTGAACAATTTTGTTGTCCATTATCCTGATTACTAATGACATTTTAAGTCTTTGGTGGTAGATATATTTCTCCTCGCTCTAATGGATGTGAGAACTCTTCCTTCTTGGTGTGCACAATACTCTTTCTCAGTGAGCATCTTGGCAGGCATGAACTAAGGAGCCAACATGAGACCATTGGGGGACGGAAGCAGGATAATCCAGGGAAACAAACTGGGAGAAACGGAGATAAAGTATAAGGAAAATATACCAGTCCTGACACACAGAAAATGAGACACTCTTGTACTGTGCTTTATTTATATAGGCAAATGTTCTTTCCTTTAGCCCAGTTCTCTGAAGAGTGTAGCATCTGCTACCACTTATTTGCTCCGTACCAAGAGCAGAACATTCTCACACCTCAGCATGCATGTTTGACTGGTGTCTTGTTGTCACAGATCCAAAAGCTCGGTGATTCTCTTGACTGCAATGTGTACCTACAATAAAAATTGAATAGTGATGGATCTTTTAAAATTTCCTCTAGTGTGAATTCAGTAATGCAAAACCGATCAATGTAATTGTCGACAGCATAACAGAGTAAGTAATTGTGAAATCTTGAGGAATATATGCAACTTTTTTTCCCTGAGAATTATAAATATTGTTCTTGAAGCACAGCCAATGAACTCCATTAGGGATGAGCTAATTATGTCAGAGTTGCAATTTAGCAACCTTGTCAAATAATTACTCTTTATTTTTTTGCTCGTAGTTGACCTAAAAGAAGTTTGAGTCTTTTGTCTGTCTTTCTTGTTTTTGCAGCAGGGACTGACCCACAGAGTTTTAAATATTTCAAATAAAAGTTTTTTTCTCTTGCCAGTTAAAAAGGTTTCACTGCTTTTGGTATCCTAAACCTGCTAGTTCTTTTCTGAGGCCCTCATGAAAATGAAGATAGACAAGACCTGGAGTTTTACAACAAAAAGGAAGTGTGAGTGACTAAAATCTCTTTCAGATTTCCTTTGTATATCATAAACAGCCAAAAAAGAGGATTTAAATCCCATTTTTCAATTTCGCTCATCATTTTTAAAACTCCTGATACAATAATGTCCTAGTAAGCAAATGGGCCACAGGCCAGCTGGGGTGGGAGGCGGGGAGCAACCACACCTGGGCCTGGTGATACGAAAGGGCCTGGAGTTTCTGGCTGTGGCTGCCATGGCTGGAGCCCTGCACCCTTTAAATGACTGCCAGAGCACAGCTGGGCACACTCGAGGCAGTGCCCAGGGCTGCCTGGGGCAAAGGGTGGGGGAGGGGAAGCGAGGGTGCTCTCCGGCCTAGCCCCTGTCCCGCCCCTTCTGCCTAAGGTTCTGCTCCTTCCAGGGAAATGGAGCAGCCCCCTCTCCCCACCTTTCTCAGGGGCCCAACAAGGGTGTTGGGACAAGATGGATGGTAAGAGGGTTGTCCAAGGCAGTAGCTTTAGAGTGCCACCAGACTAAATGTCAGCGTGCAGAAGGAAACACTGCGTATTGTTTGGAACAGGGGGAGGAGACTTGTGCTCTGAGGCACTGGTTTAAATGCATCTTGCATTAAAGTCCTAGCTTCCATTTCCAGTTCTTCTAAACACTTCCTATGTGACCTTGGGCCCAGCTATAAAGTAAGGCTAATACCTGGCAGTGCCGAGTAGCTTGTTTGCAGTGTGCTTTGTGACCATACAGTAGAAACGTATTACTTAGTGTGGTTATTATTATAGACTAGCAGAAATACCTGGCATTGCCCGGGGAAAATATAATAAAAGGTGTGATGAATGAACTACGTCAATGACATTAACATAGCATATTTTATTGGAAATACTTTTCTCATATATTACTTTAAGAAATGAACATAGCTAGTGATGTGCTTACAAAACGACAAATCCCATAAGGTCTCTTTTCTCAATCCCCACAAAACAGGAAGGCCCATCTTCCCTTAAAGACTCTATGCAAACCAGTGCCTGCAGCCTCCTTGCCAGAAGCCCTGAGAAATGGAGGGGATGTCTCCTGGGCTCTGCAGCAGCAGCAAATCACTGCTCCCCAAGTAGCCACTCCCTGAGTGACTTCAGTACATGCTCCATGGGGCAACCTGAATGGACTTCCTAGCGGCAGCTGGACCGGTTGCATTGATCAGACAAAGCGAAAGACCTTCAGACCAGGTGCAACGAATGATATCTAGATGATCAGAACATGTAGCACCTGAACGTACTTATTCTAATGAGAATAGGCTGTTCTGAGTGTACCTCAGGCTGTTCTGAGGAGTGTCCGCCTCAGGCTCCACAGTGCTCAAAACCTTGTCCTCCTACCCACCACCTCTTTGTACTGTGAGCTGAATCCTGCAAAGTGCATAATGCCCGTGGCACTTGCTGATAACGCACACAGCCCTGCCAGGAGAACACACGCAGCCCAAAGGAGGGCAAGTGGTAGGACGGCTCGTTTGGGTGTCGGGGGAGGGAAGCAACTTTAATTTCCAGAAGGGGTTCAGTCGGAGCCCAGCTGTGTGAAGATGTTGAGAGGCTGTGATAGCTGGAGGCTTCTCCCAGCCACAATTAGCAAGGCTAGACCCCAGCCAGCATCACCCACATTTGGGTCCGTCCTGGAGACCTGCTGGTGCCCTAGTATAGGGCAGGTTGCTGATTCTCTACCCCACTGCAGCCTCTTCCCCATGGGCTTTCCCTTGATGGTGCTGCAGGTGCCCATGTGCTTTATCCTCTAGGATCTCGTAGTTGTAGTTTATGTGACACGCTTAACAGAAGAGTCCAGCAAATGCCTATGATCAGGCACTACTAAAAGCTAATTATCAGTGGGCTCAGTTGGGGCTCAGGGGGAATCGGGGGAACTGATTTCAAGATCTAACCAATCCAGTTATTTAGGTTAGGAAATCAATAGTATCCATGCCAAATTTGGTGTTATTTCTAGCTATTACCGTTTTGGAGATCTTTTGGAATAATTAGTGGCTCCCCAATTAGGGCTCTGGGGAAACCAAGGAAACCGATTTTGAGATATAACCAATCCAGTTATTTAAGTTAGGAAATCAGTAGTATCCATGCAAAATGTGGTGTTTTTAGCTCTTACTGGTTTGTAGATCTTTGGGGACAAACAAACAAACAAACAAACTTTCAGAAATATTTATAAGAAAGAAGAAGATTAGGTTTGAAGCTAAGTATGGAGTTTGGGAGCCTAAGAGGTTCTACTAGTCTGAGTAACTTTATAGGAGATTTATTTTTTCAGATCAATAAAATTATCAATATGATCGTATAGTGCACAATAAAACTACACTTTGCTGGTAACAGCTTAGAAAGTATCTTTTCTGTCTTCTAAGGCACATTACTATACCTTTTTTAATCACTTTTCATATTTAAATGGATTATAACTATAGGTAAATTGAGGCAGCCCATGGTATCTTGCTGAGAACTGACAAACTCAAATCTGAAAGTATCAGACCAAGCCTGAGAAGCATAAAGTACAGCAGTTACTGTGACCCTGGTTCCCCTGGCAACCACATTCCAAAAGGGCCTCACTTTGATAAGGCCGGTACCAAACAACCAAACAACCATGCGGGATTGTTTTTCATTGTCTGCTTTGTTCCTAGAAAATAAGCTTGGATCCCAAAGATCACGCCAAGGCAATACCACCCCCACAGGAGACGCATTATATTTCCGGCCAACAAAATGACCATCAACATGCCTTTGTTTATGTTGGCTTATTTAGCTTGTTAGAAATAACTATTTGTATTAGTGATAACTTGTTAAATTGGTAATGGGCGGAGTAACTGTTGTAGACCATTGGCTTATGTGCATATCTCACTTCCGCTGCTAGACCTATCAAATTACTTCCCCTCCGTCCATCTGCTACCTATATAATCTAATGTATGTTTTGGTTAAGTTAGTGCTCACTGGGTTAACCCCTGATGAGTACTCCACCAGCTGTGTGAACCAATAAATCCTCTGCTTGTTTTCACCTGCACCCAGTGTGTCCAAGAATTATTCCCAACAATAACCAAAATACTGAACATGCAGCAAAACCTATTGGGAGCTGTTGGTTGTTCATCAAACTACTTATTTAGGTGTCTAGCTATGGATTTAAGAGCCTAACTTTATGTAATCCTACTGGAGTTACGTTACGCAGAAAACATCATACGTTGTATGTTAATTCTGCGTTTGAACTTTTCAATGGCGTTTGAATTTTTGGATAGCTTTTTAAGTATTTCATTTTCATCCAAGATGAATAAGCTTATGTTCCTCACTGTGAGTAACTTCTGTGCCTTCTCTTCCACTTTTTGTCTATTATGTTTCATTTTTACCGTTAGGGTGCGTGGCTCCAAAGATTACTTACTTTAGTAGGTAATTTCATACAGCATTGGGACACTAAGCACCCCTCTCTTCACATCTGACACTCTGTTCTACAAAATATGTCTTACAAGGTATCATTTGAAAATGTATACAGGTTGAACCTCCCAAGTCCGAGACAATCTGGTCCAGCAACATCTGTGGTCTGGTAGGGCCATCAAAGACCAAAGAACACTGAAGAACACCGAAGGTAGCAGTGGGAGATAACATTGTGTCTGGGAAATTCAGGCTGCACCAGCAGTGTCTTGGCCATACAGCAGCTGGGGAGCCCCTGACCTGGCCAGAGAACACTCACAGTGACGTCAACAGGGCCAGGTATGGCTGGGGAGGCCCACACCAGCAGAGGAATCCTCAACATCAGCTGGGCCAGGTGGCTGGGGAGTCCCGGCCCCAGCCAAGGAACCCTTAGCTTCAAAGGGGCTGCTGGCAGTGATAGGTTTGCTCAGGGAACCTCTGGCAGCAAAAGGGGTGGCAGTGGCCAGGCGGCCTCAGCCGAAACCCCCCAGTGGCTGCAGGGCTGGTGTGATTGAGCAGCACTGGCTGAGAACACCCCAGCTAAAGTGGGGCTGGTGGAGGTGGGCGGCCTCACTGGGGAACCCCAGAGAATTTCTGGCTGCAGTGGGGCTGGCCCTAGCAGAGGGGTGAGGTAGCTGGGCAACCCGTTCTGAGGAACCCCAGGGAACACGCTGCAGCTGCAGGGCCTCAGCAGCCAGAAAGCCCCAGCTACGAGCCCTAAGGGAAACCAAGGTAGCCTGCGGTCAGCAGCGTGAGGTGCCCCTGCTGGGCCAGCATTCGAGGGACCAGGGCAGGTCAGGGAGTGCTAGGGAGAGGAACCCAGGAACAGGCAGCCAGCAGAAGAGCACTGACCTCCCCTGCTCTGGCAATCTCCTTATTTTGGGACAGCTTATGTCCCGAGGGTACCAGCTCAGGGAGGTCCAACCTGTAACTCACTGATCATTAATCTTGCATTATGTATGTGAGGAGTGAGTATGAAGAGTTATAGATATATTCTGAAATTATAACTAAAATAAGTTCAATGAAGGCATGCCAGGGGGAGTTAGTAAACAGGGCTATTTAGACAAAGGAAACTGTAATTGATTCTCTGACCAGCCCAATTTTTAGGCAAAACCAATGAAGGTCCATTTTTACATAGCTTTGTATTTTTGTTTACCTACTAACAAGTGGAGAGAGAAAGAGCATGGAGCTTTTTTTCCCAACCTATTCCACATCCTCTTCCTTGCAATTTGAATAAACTTTTCATTGAGGGGTACCACTCAGAAGAATCCAGAGCAGACAGTGACAGAGCCCTTCACTGATCTCAGCTGCCCCTTGGAATATGAGAAACCTATTTTCTCTTACCAGTTAGTTTGCTTTATTGCGGGGGAGGGAGAATCTTTATCTGTAGTGTTACAACATTAGATAATGGCAGCATTTCAAATAGCACAAATACCTAAACTGGCCACAATCCAGAATTATGTCTGGCAAACTCTTAATTACAGGAGAGATCCTTGCATAGACATGGGGCTACTTTTATGTGAGTGATGCTTTTCAGAATCAGGTTTCTCCATATTACTGCCAAGCCAGCAGGCAGCAGACTTTGAGAGGCTGCATGCTAGCATCATGCTCCTGCCAGTGAAGGTGGAAATAATGTCCTAAATTCAAAATCTGTTCATCCTTAATGCACTTGACACCTTTAAATCCTTGCTGGTTGGGAGTTATTAAACTCCAACTGGCTACTGCCAAGTGCCAAGAAAGCTGAAGCATATGTGCTCCAGCCAATAAGTCCAGTGTACCGGGAAACAGGGAGATGACCTTATGGGAATGGGGTAGCTATTAACTAGCAAAGAAAATGGAATAGAAGTATGTTCAGGGATTTATTGGGAAATACCAGAATTAATACCTGGAAAGAAAATACATTCAGGAGGGCTGACCAAATTGGGGGGCTCCTGAGCAAAGTGTGCACTCCTCGATGGGGCAGAGCCTCAGGTGGAAGGAGTGGGGCTAGCACCTAGGCTCCCCATGCCAGCCTTTCAGGGGTGCCTGGAGCACATCGCCTGGTGGTGGTTTAAAAGGCCTGGGATTCCAGATGTTGCTGCTGCTGCCACCATAGCAGTGCCTGGGAGCCCCAACCCTTTTGAATCGCTGGACCTGGGGGGCAGTTGCCTCCTTTGCTCCTCCTTGTCAGTGGGCCTGTACACATGCAGGGCTAGAAACACCCACTAGGTAAAGTGACTGCAGAAGATGAACTATGTAAGAACCAGGAGAGAGTCTCCATATCTATCACCCTGAAAGTAAACAAATCATATGAGAACTGATGGGTTAGTAACATCACAACTGAAAGAAAACTTACCAGGGGAATGAAACATGGAATTAAGGTACTCTCCTTTAAATTGGGCTGGGTTGCCCCTAGATTTAGTGTAGATCTACATTTCAAACTGGGGGTGTAATTTCCAGCTGGAGGAGACATACTTGTATTAGTTCTGATTGAGCTAGCACACTAAATATAATGTTGCCACAGAGGCACAAGCAGTATGTACTTGTCTAAGATGCTAGGAAAGGCAGTGTACACATTCAAACAGTGAAGAAGGATGCTTCAATGCCATCTTGTGGAACAGAGGCCTAAGAGAGGGTATGTCTACACTACCCTCCTAGTTCGAACTAGGAGGGTAATGTAGGCATACCGCACTTGCAAATGAAGCCCGGGATTTGAATTTCCTGGGTTTCATTTGCATAAGCGGGGAGCCGCCATTTTTAAAACCCCGCTGGTTCGAACCCCGTGCAGCGCAGCTACACGGGGCACGAACTAGGTAGTTCGAACTAGGCTTCCTAGTTCGAACTACCGTTACTCCTCATTTCACGAGGGGTTCGAACAAGCGGGGTTTTAAAAATGGCGGCTCCCCGCTTATGCAAATGAAGCCCGGGAAATTCAAATCCCGGGCTTCATTTGCAAGTGCGGTATGCCTACATTACCCCGCTAGTTCGAACTAGCGGGGTAGTGTAGACATACCCAGAGTGATCTACCAGTGATATTCAAAGGAGGGGCTCTCTCAAGCAGATTATGTGCCCTTCTCTCAAATTCCCTCTCCCTCTTGTCAGTGAATGGCCAAGCCTGGCAGAATTAAACCATGCAGGATTTGGAGGAGGCTCTAGCGCTCCGTAGCTGCTGTCTTTGGAGAGAGTTCCAGAGAGGATACAGCATCTGTCATGTTAACAGCATGGTCAAAGTGAAGGCTAATGCTGAAGCTGTTGTAGAAGAGTTTGGTTGGTTGGTTTATTTCAAAGAATGAAGTGAGAGGCTATCACTTTGCTTTTAAACAAATGCAATTATGCCTTTTAATTATCTGCCGCTGAATGAAGTCTTGTGAAAATTACTAATAGAAAGGGATTTTGCCTTGGTCCACATGAGACTTCCCAGCATGTTGTGACTAGCCTGGAGGAAGTAGAACTGCTTTACTGTGTGTATCTTGAGAAACATAAACAAACACAATAAATAACAAACTTCATTGTGGATTAAAGATGAGCTTGTCGCACACACAAATAGGAGTATGTGGAATTCAGGATCACTTTTGTTGCCAAAGATTAGCCTTCAGCTCAATTTTTTTTGTAGGAAACAACTGTGCCATCCAGTTAGGGTTGCCAAATGCAATTATTTTGCTGAGAGGATCCAAATTTGGCTGAAATTGTCTTTTACTGTGACATGAACAGCTTTGCATGGCCGCAATGAATCATGAGAAGTATCAAAAGGAAAATACCAGAATTGAGAGACAAACTTCCCCTTTCGTAGGACATAAGAGTAGACCACATAAAGCCTTTTAGCGTTTGTCTACGCAGCAGCATTATTTTGAAATAACGAGCATTATTTCAAAATAACAGTCCACTTCTACACAGCCTGCAGTTATTTTGAATAATGTCGAAATACGGTCAAGATGGAGATCTTCTTACTCTGACTCCTCTAACCCTCATTGTACAAGGAGTAAGGGAAGTCAGAGGAAGGGTATGTCTACACTACAATGTTATTTTGAAATAGCTTATTTAGAAATAACGTGTCTACACACAAAATGCATTTCGAAATAGTGTAGTCCCCTTACTAAAGGGGCCTCTGTTTTATTCTGAAAAGACCCTGTGTGCTACACTCCAGACTACAATTCCCATGAGCCCTTGGGAAAAAAACAGGAAGGAAGGACTCTGGTGGGAGAGAGGAGGCTCTCTCCATGTGCTTGAAGAAAGAGGCCGAGCAGTCTGGGACTCTGCCTTGGAGTTTGGCACTAAAGGGGGAGCCAGGCTGCTGCCAAGGGCATTGATCCAGTGCAGGGGCTGTTGGAGTGCAACTACAGACCGGGACTAGATGTCTATTGGAACTGGGATTTAGCAGGCTGCTTGCACTAGGCACTGCATGAGACAGTAAGTTTCTGGGCCTTGTTGAAAAAGTGCTGCCTGGGACAGAGCTGCTGTGTAGCCTGGACTGAATCTCCACTACAGCTGCAACATCAGCGCGCCAACGCAAGCAAGCGTCTGGGACTGTGAGTCCAGGGGTGTGCACACTCTGGGGTGGGGTCACTGTTAGTACAAATGTTAGCTATATAAGCTTCAATTATTGTTATGTGTTTTGCGAATGCTATTCATTGCTAAATCTGTTAATCCCTGTTTATTTAAGTTAAGTAAAGATTGTTTATTTTAAAGTATTCTATTAGATGTACAGTAAACTTCCGATAATCCAGCACCTTTAGGACCCAGGGGGTGCCGGATTATCAGTTTTGCCGGACTATCGGAAGGGAGGGCTATGAGGGGTCTGGAAGGGGTTGCCACCCCAGACCCGTCATAGCCCCCCCTTCTGATAGTCCGGCTCTGCCCCAGGCATCCCTGATTCAGCCGCTGCTGGTCAGTTTCAGCAGTGGCTGAATTGGGGACACCTGCAGCAGAGCAGCTGGAGTGCTGCCGGGTTGGTCAGGTAGCGCCGATCCTTGGCGCGGCAAGACCAACCCGGCAGCACCCCAGCTGCTCAGCCGCTGCTGATACTGATCAGCGGCTGACTCCAGGAAGCCCGAGGCAGAGCTGCCCTGCCCCGGGCTTCCTGGAGTCAGCCGCTGGTCAGTTTCAGCAGCGGCTGAATCAGGACGCCTGGGGCAGAGCAGCTGGGGGGCTACTGGATTGGTGGCGCCGAGGAGTGGCGCTACTGGACCAACCCGGCAGCTCCCCAGCTGCTCTGCCCCAGGCGTCCTGAATCAGCCGCTGCTGATACTAATCAGCGGATGACTCCAGGAAACACGAGCCAGAGTTGCTCTGCCCCGGGCTTCCTGGAGTCAGCCGCTGGTCAGTTTCAACAGCAGCTGAATCCAAATGCCTGGGACAGAGCTGCTGGGGCGCTGCCGGGTTGGTCTGGTAGCACCAACCCTTGGTGCTGCGAGACCAACCCAGCAGCACCCCAGCTGCTCTGTACCCAAGTCAGCCGCTGCTGAAACTGATTAGGGGCTGATTCCAGGGTAAATTTTCTTTACTGGAACTGCCATCTATCAAAAAATCTCACTTTTTAATCTGATGTTATGGATAGATGAGGTATTTCAAAGGCCTTTTCTATTAAAAAAGAATTACAAACAAACACCAAATCTTTCCTAAAGCCTTAATGACTTCAGAACACACAGCAGGCAAAGAAATCCTTTATAACTTGTTTTAATGAGGGTTCAGCTGACAATGAATAAACATTCCAGACCCTGTTTGAACTCATTTAGCACTACTACTGAGAAACTTGATATTAATTCTGGTTAAACTACAAATACTTTTCCTAAATTTAATATATATTAAAACCAAGTTTATAAGACGTTAGTAGTCTGACAAATCCCCCACACACTTTCATCCCCACACAAAACCAAATGTTGGTCACTCAGTGAAAACCTTGGGGTTTGGATAGCTTATGCCATAATTTAAGATAACCACAGAAAGTAGAGAGAAGATATCTGATAGGTTTGCCTTGGAAGGATTTCAAAATACAGTTAGAGCTGCTGATTTTAAGTAGCTTATTATGTCAGGTATTTCAATCATTAAAAACTTCATTCCAAATAGCTTGGAATTCAACTTTAGGTACTAGCTGAGGGTACGTCTACACTACAGCGCTAGTTAGAACTAACTTAGTTCGAATTAGTTCATTCGAACTAAGCTAATTCGAACTAATGCGTCTAGAACTAAAAACTAGTTCGAATTAGCGTCCACACTGATTGGACGCAGGGGGGCATTTAAGGGCAGCTGAAACCAGTTCTGGCAGGGCATCAGGTCAGTAGTTGCTTTGTATGGCTGCTGTCTGAGGATATCTGAGTCTTGAGCTTAAAGGGATCCCCCCCCGGACAGCCGGTTCTCAGCTTTTCCTGCTTGCTTGCCAACCTCGCCGAGGGACAGCAAAGCGTTGGTCTCTGTGCCCGTCTGTGTCGGTGCTTCCCTTCGGGGGGGCCACCGCAGATGGCAACATGGAGCCACGGCTCGCCCTGCACCTTCTGGTGCACGTTCTGGACTTGCTGCTGCAGGCCTGCCAGCAATGGCTCGAGGCTGCCTGGCACCACCTGGTGCATGTCAGCCCCCTGCCTCTCCGCCTGGCCACACTGGGGGCCGTGGAGGAGCCGCGGCGGCGCCCCGGCACCGGCGTGCCCTGCCGCGTCTGGTGTCTGGACACCAGCACCGACTGGTGGGACCGCATCGTCCTGGAGTGCTGGGAGGACCGACAGTGGACCCAGAACTTCAGGATGAGCAGGGACACCTTCCTGGAGCTCTGCGAGTGGCTCGCCCCTGCCCTGCAAAGAAGGGACACTCGCATGAGGCCCGCCATCCCCCTCCAGAAGTGGGTGCCCATCGCCCTCTGGAAGCTCTCCACGCCGGACAGCTACCGATCTGTCGGGAACCAGTTCGGCGTGGGGAGATCCACCGTCGGAGCGGTGCTCATGCAGGTATGGCGCTCGTCGGCCACCGAGCCGGAGGGGAGGGAGGCTGCGAGGAGGGGATGGGCCGCCCCAGGGACAAAGGGGGGGGCGGGAGGAGGCGAAAGCGCCCCGCACCGGAGGGGTCGGGCAGTCCCGGCCGTACTACACGCTGCCAGGGGGGTTGCTTCCGGGAGTGTTGCGCGGGGCACTGCCAGGGCACGCACGCTCCCAGCCACCCGGGCGCCCCACTGATTGGCACTTTGCTGTGTCTCTCTCCGCAGATGGTCAAGGCCATCAACCGGGTGCTGCTTCGCAGGGTGGTCCGCCTCGCCGACCTGGACGACGTCATCCGGGGCTTCGGCGCCCTCGGCTTCCCCAACTGCGGGGGGGCCATCGACGGGACGCACATCCCCATCCGTGCCCCGGAACACCAGGTGTCCCGGTACGTCAACCACAAGGGGTACTTCTCCGTGATCCTGCAGGCCGTGTGTGACCACCGGGGACAGTTCACGGACATTAATGTGGGCTGGTCCGGCAAAGCACACGACGCCCGGGTGTACCGCAACTCCTCCATGTGCCAGCGGCTGCAGGACGGGACCTTCTTCCCCGACCGCCACATCAGGGTCGGGGACGTGGACATGCCCGTGTGCCTGGTGGGGGATGCCGCCTACCCACTGCAGCCGTGGCTCATGAAGCCCTACACGGGGCACCTCAATCCCTCCCGCCAGGCCTTCAATGCCAGGCTGACCAGGGGCCGCATCGTGGTGGAGGGGGCCTTCGGGTGACTGAAAGCCCGCTTTCAATGCCTCCTCACCTGTCTGGACCTGGCCGAGCTCAACATCCCTCCCGTGGTGGGGGCATGTTGTGTGCTCCACAATTTCTGTGAGCGGAAAGGGGAGGCTTTCCTGCCAGCCTGGATGGCTGAGGCTGAGCGCATGGCTGGACACTACGGTCAGCCCCGCATCGCCGCCATCCGGGAAGCCCAGCGGGGGGCCGTCCGGATCCGGGAAGCCCTGCGGGAGAGCTTCCTGGTGGAGGAGGAGGAGGACTGACCTCTCCCTGCATGCCCCACTGGGGCCTTCTTCCACCCTACCCCCCTTCCCCTTTCCCCTCCCTATCTACTGTACAATAAAGACACCTGTTTTTGAAACGTCCGTTTATTGAACATAACTGGGTGCGGGAAGGGAGGAATGAGGGTGGGAGAGGGGAGGGGGAAACCTGGGACGAGGGAGCTGGAAGGGAAGGGAAGGGGAGGGGAGGGGAGGGGAGGGGAGGGAGGAAGAGAAAGGAAAGCTCAGGGGTGGGAGTCCAGCTGCCTCTCCCGTCTCGCCACACTGCGGGTCCGGGGGCGTCGGTGGGAAATGGTTGTGGAGAGGGGGGCTCCTGCAGGAGCGGAAGCAGGAGCGGGAGCAGGGGGAGGAGGAAATGGGAAGCGGTCCAGCAGGCTCTGGAGGTGGCTTCGCAGAGCACGGCCCTGCTCCTCCAGGGCCTCCAGACTCCTCCGGCACAGCCTGAGGTCCTCCTGGACCCAGTGGTCCTGGAGACGGAGCTGTCGATCCAGGAACCGGAGGTGCCGCCTCTGGTAGTCCTCCTGGTTCCTGGCTGTTCTGCTTGCCCGGGCGCAGGCGGCTGCTGCAGGCGGGGTGGTGCACCCTGCAGGCCCAGGTGCTGCGGCTGTGGTGCAAGAAGACCAGCGGTCAATTACCCCAGGGGCCCAGGTGTGTGAAACCCAGCTCCCCTCTGCAAGGCCAGGGCCCCTGCAGGATCCCCAGCTGCTGCTCCGTGGTGGGCAAGGCCCAGGCGCACGGTCCCGGGGCTCCCTCTGGCCCAGCCCCCCGTACACATAAGGGGAACACGAGGGTACTCACAGGTGGACGCCTTCCCAGCCTCAGACGACGCAGGCGAGCGGCTCTGTGGCGTGCCTCGGGGGTCCCGGGTCCTGAGCAGGCTGGCGGCAGGCTCCTGGCTCTCAGAGCCCTCTTCCTCCTCCTCCGTGTCCAGGAGCGGTCCTTCTGTCCCAGGGTCAATCACGTCCCGGGGGGCAGGGACGGCATGAGCCCCCAGGATGTGGTCCAGGGCATGGAAGTGGGGGCAGGCCTCCGGTTCGGCCCCTGGCAGGCACGCCCGGGAGTAGGACTTCTGCAAGTCCTTTATTTTGCAGCACACCTGCTCCCGGCTGCGCTGGTGGCCCCTGGCGGCCAGGCTGGCAGCCATGCGTCCATAGACGGCCGCGTTCCGGTGGCTAGTGCGGAGATCGTGGACATTGGAGGCTTCCCCCCAAACCTCGATGAGGTCCACGATCTCCACACTTGACCAGGTAGGCGCCCGCCTTTTGCCCCCCCCCCCCCCGGGCAGGCTCCTGGGAGCCGCCAGGCTGGTCCTGGGGAGCAGTGGAGGGCTGGGAGCCCTCGGATGGCTGGCTCATGGTGTGGCAGGTGCAGGCTGTGCAGGCACGGGTGCTTGCAGCCTTGCAACTGGCACAAAGTGTGTAGCCAGCCCGTGGCCCTTTAAGGGCTCTGGGGCCGGGAGGGGGGCAATAGAGTTTCCCTGGTGTTGGCCAGAGTGGCCACCAGGGGAACCTGGGAAGCATTAGCCTCCCACTAGTTCGAATTAAGGGTCTACACAGCCCTTAATTCGAACTAGCTAGTTCGAACTAGGCGTTAGTCCTCGTAAAATGAGGTTTATCTAGTTCGAACTAAGCGCTCCGCTAGTTCGAATTAAGTTCAAACTAACGGAGCGCTAGTGTAGCGCCTAGGAAAGTTAGTTCGAACTAACTTTGCAGTGTAGACATACCCTGAATGTTTTTGCCTGATGCTCAGAATGGTCCATCCCACTCTATTTGTATCCTTTAGTATGTGAATTTTATTAATTGGCTCAAGTTGTTTTGTCTTATCTTTTCCTTGTATAGATCTGTGTATTATACTCTATGTCCCACCCATACAGAACTGGAGGAGCCCAAGGCAGAAAGGTTGGACTCTTCATAGAGTCCACTTTGTGGAAACCTGTTTCAACAGTACCATATCAGTAAACAGAGTAATCAACAAATCATTGAAATGTCACTTTTTCTTACTGCTCAGTGAAGACCTCTTCCATATTGCTCCTCTAATGAAACAATCTTTAGCACTCATATTATAATTTCCACTGAAGGGTAGAAAAGAGCAGCACAAACTGCGCCATAGTGAATTTGAGATTAAGATGTTCCCCGTTCAAGTCTCGCTATCTCTCAAACCAGAATTGTAATTTTAAATTTGTCGATTAGCAAAATCTGGCTGAATGGCAAAGCCATAGGAATTCTGGACTTTGTTTTAACATGAATAGAAAAGCCAGAACTTTGTATCCTGTAAATCAGCATAGCTCAGTGAAGCTATTCTGATTTGCACCAGGCCCATTGTGGCTGTGTCCAGACTCCATGCCTCCGTCGACGGAGGCATGTAGATTAGCCAGATCGGAAGAGGGAAATGAAGCCGCGATTAAAATAATCGCGGCTTCATTTAAATTTAAATGGCTGCCCCGATCTGCCGATCAGCTGTTTGTCGGCAGATCGGGAGAGTCTGGACGCGATGCCCCGACAAAGAAGCCTTTCTTCATCGACACAGGTAAACCTGGTTTCACGAGGCTTACCTGTGTCGATGAAGAAAGGCTTCTTTGTCGGGGCATCGCGTCCAGACTCTCCCGATCTGCCGACAAACAGCTGATCGGCAGATCGGGGCAGCCATTTAAATTTAAATGAAGCCGCGATTATTTTAATCGCGGCTTCATTTCCCTCTTCCAATCTGGCTAATCTACATGCCTCCGTCGACGGAGGCATGGAGTCTGGACACACCCCATGTGATTAAGTTTAATATGGAGAAGTTAAGAGTGCCCATCCTTGGAACATCGCAGGCTTGTTGCCCTGTACAATGGACAATGAGAGATGAAACTCAAATATTCTTCACATAAAAAAGAAGAAATAATTGCCAAAAAGTGACCTACATTTTTTTTTGGATGCAGAGAAAATCAAATATACTAAAAACATGTGGTGAGCTTCTTTTAATTTTATCAATAAATTTGCTGCAGTTTTTGTTGCTATCCTTTCCTTTGCTTCCTGTCATGTTTTGTAAATCCACATTTATGTTTCTCAAGAGGGGGCAATCACCACAGGAGGCATATTGTTACCTTTTGTGATATTATAAAAAAGAAAAAAAGAGCAATGGTTTCAATTTATAATGCTGCACACTTGTTCGGAAAGAGGTCATTCTGTTAAAATAGCATCATGGTTCTCTTGCAGAATCTCAAGTTTAACAATACTACATGCTATAATTGTCAGACAACCCTATGAGTCAGGAAAAAGGAAGGGTAGTATTTTTAGCTAGCAAAAGAATAGAAAAGAAGCTGAATTACACGCAGAGAACATGGACTTACTTTTTATAGTTTGTTAGTGGATACTGACCTACAGGAAAGATAGTAATGTAAGTTTCAGATTTTTCTTGTAACCAAGCAAGGAAAAACACATGACTGTCAAGACTAACACCCTGGCTCCCTGAAAGGGGCAAAGACACTACCTATCTCTGACAGGCTCCAAAAGGGCACTGAAGTAATTCAGGTTCACTTGGACCTAAATAACACACTGATAAATTGGGAGGCAGTTAATTAGGTAAGCAAGTGCAAGAATGGCAAGATTAGAAGGGCAGAATTAGAAAGGCAAAGGCACAAATGAGAACAAACTAGCTACCGGAATAAAGAGAAACAAGAAGACTTTTTATAAATAAAAATAGAAGCAAGAGGAAGACCAAGGACAGGGTAGGCCCACTGGTCAGTGAGGAGGGAGAAACAGTAACAGGAAACTTGGAAATGGCAGAGATGCTTGATGACTTCTTTGTTTCGGTCTTCACCAAGAAGTCTGAAGGAATGCCTAACATAGGGAATGCTAGTGGGAAAGGGGTAGGTTTAGAAGATAAAATAGGGTACGTCTACACTACAGCGCTAATTCGAACTAACTTAGTTCGAATTAGTTAATTCGAACTAAGCTAATTCGAACTAACGCGTCTAGAACTAAACACTAGTTCGAATTAGCGTTTTGCTAATTCGAACTAGCAAGTCCACATTGAGTGGACTCTGAACAGAGCTTAAGGATGGCCGGAAGCAGTGCCGGCAGGGCATCAGAGGAGGACTTAGAGCGTGGAGATGCTGTCTCAGGCTAGCCGAGGGCTGCGCTTAAAGGGTCCCGACCCCCACCCCGGACACACAGTTCTAAGGGGTGCCCCGCTTGCAAAGAAGTTCTGGCTTGGAGTGCCCGGAGTACCCACACTGGGCACATCACACCACTCGGCCATCAGCCCGGCTGCACTTGCTGCAGGCTGCCATCTGGGGAAAGGGGGCAATCGGGGGGCTGCAGGAGAGCTTCCACCCCCAGAAGCCTGTAGAGCCAGCCCAGTCCTCCCCATCAGGGGCTCGTATCCCATTCCTCCCTCACCTCCTTCCACTTACCCTTCCCTAGCCCCCCTTCTTATTGATGTACAAAATAAAGATAACGTTTCTTCCAACATTGACTCTGTCTTTATTGAACAAAACTGGGGGAGACTGGGAAAAGGAGGTGGGAGAGGGGAAGAGAAAGGCTGGGAGAGGGGAGGGCAACTAACATGATCGGGGTTGGGAACAGGTCCCAGATGAAGAAAGGCTACAGAGACTGGGACTGTTCAGCTTAGAAAAGAGGAGACGGAGGGGGGACAGGATAGAGGTCTCTAAAAGCAGGGGTTGGGTGGAGAGGGTGCATTCAGAAAAGTTCTTCATGAGTTCCCATAAAGAAGGACTAGAGGACACCAAAGGAAACGAATGGGTAGCAGGTTTCAAACTAGTAAGAGAAAGTTGTTCTTCACAAAGCAAATAGTTAACTTGCGGAACTCATTGCTACAGGAGGCTGTGAAGGCTACAACTAGAACAGAGTTTAAAGTGAAGTGAGATCAAGTCATGGAGGTTGGGTCCATGGTGTGGTATTAGCCAGGGGGTAGGAGTGGTGTCCCTTCCCAAAGTTTGTGGAAGGCTGGAGAAGGATGGCACGAGACAAATGGCTTGGTCACTGTCTTCGGTCCATCCCCTCCAGGGTCCCTAGGGTTGGCCGCTGTCGGCAGACAGGCTACTGGGCTAGATGGACCTTTGGTCTGACCCAGGACGGCCATTGTAAGCTCAGGGCTCAGGGTCGGGGGTCTCAGTGGACCCCCTTGATTTTCATGAACACCTGTTCCTGGGTGGCCAGGCTGGCAGCTCTCCTGCCCTAGACGGCCACTTTCCTGTGCCTAGTGTGGAGATCGTGGACAAGGTCCACGATGTCCGCACTAGCCCAGGAAGGTGCCCGCCTCTTGCGGTCCAGGGCAAGCTCCCAGGAGCCGCCAGCCTGGTCCCGGGAAGAGGGGGTGGGCTGGGGGACATCGGGTGGGTGGCTCTGTGCCGTGCCAGGTGCAGGGTCTGCTGGCTGTGTGCTGGCAGGCTTGCACCTGGCACGGGCACCGTAGCCAGCCCGTGCCCCTTTAAGGGATCCGGGGCCGGGAATGGGGTATAGAGTTTCCCTGGTGTTGGCCAGAGTGGCCACCAGGGAAACCTGGGGAGGGCTAGCCTCCCACTAGTTCGAATTAAGGGGCTACACACCCCTTAAATCGAACTAGCTAGTTCGAACTAGGCTTAATCCTCGTAAAATGAGGTTTACCTAGTTCGAACTAAGCGCTCCGCTAGTTCGATTCAAATTCAAACTAGTGGAGCGCTAGTGTAGCGCCTATTAAAGTTAGTTCGAACTAACGTCCGTTAGTTCGAACTAACTTTGTAGTGTAGACATACCCATAAAGAAAGAACAAGTTAAAAATCACCTAGAAAAGTTAGATGCCTGCACGTCACCAGGGCCTGACGAAATGCATCCTAGAATACTCAAGGAGCTGATAGAGGAGGTATCTGAGCCTCTGGCTATCATCTTTGGAAAATCATGGGAGACAGGAGACATTCCAGAAGACTGGAAAAGGGCAAATATAGTGACCATTTATAAAAAGGGAAATAAGAACAACCCAGGAAACTACAGACCAGTTAGTTTAACTTCTGTGCCAGGGAAGATAATGGAGCAGGTAATTAAGGAAATCATCTGTAAACATTTGGAAGGTGGCAAGATGATAGGGAACAGCCAGCATGGATTTGTAAAGAACAAATCATGTCAAACCAATCTGATAGCTTTATTTGATATTTGACAACAAGTCTTGTGGATAAGGGAAAAGTGGTGGATGTGGTATACCTAGACTTTAGTAAGGTTTTTTATATGGTCTCACATGATATTCTTATCAATAAACTAGTCAAATACAACTTAGATGGGGCTACTATAAGGTAAGTGCATAACTGGCTGGATAACCATACTCAGAGAGTAGTTATTACTGGTTCACAATCCTGCTGGAAAGGTATAACAAGTGGGATTCTGCAGGGGTCTGTTTTGGGACCAGCTCTGTTCAATATCTTCATCAACAATTTAGATATTGGCACAGAAAGTACGCTTATTAAGTTTGCGACTAATCTGGAGGATAGGGTCATAATTCAAAATGATCTGGACAAATTGGAGAAATGGTCTGAGGTAAACAGGATGAAGTTTAATAAAGACAAATGCAAAGTGCTCCACTTAGGAAGGAACAATCAATTTCACACATACAGAATGGGAAGCAACTATCTAGCAAGGAGTACGGCAGAAAGGGATCTAGGGGTTATAGTGGACCACAAGCTGAATATGAGTCAGCAGTGTGATGCTGTTGCAAAAAAAGCAAACATGATTCTGGGACTCATTAACAGGTGTGTTGTGAGCAAGACATGAGAAGTCATTCTTCCAATCTACTCTGCGCTGGTTAGGCCTCAGTTGGAGTATTGTGTCCAGTTCTGGGAACCGCATTTCAAGAAGGATGTGGAGAAATTGGAGAGAGTCCAGAGAAGAGCAACAAGAATGATTAAAGGTCTAGAGAACATGACCTGTGAAGGAAGGCTGAAAGACTTGGGTTTGTTTAGTTTAGATAAGAGAAGATTGAGGAGGTACATGATAACAGTTTTCAGATATCTAAAAGGGTGTCATAAGGAGGAGGGAGAAAACTTGTTCATCTTGGCTTCTGAGGATAGAACAAGAAGCAATGGGCTTAAATTGCAGCAAGGGAGGTTTAGGTTGGACATGAGGAAAAAGTTCCTAACTGTCAGGGTAGTCAAACACTGGAATAAATTGCCCAGGGAGGTTGTGGAATCTCCATCACTGGAGATATTTAAGAGTAGGTTAGATAAATGTCTATCAGGGATGGTCTAGACGGTATTTGGTCCTGCCATGAGGGTAGGGGACTGGACTCGATGACCTCTCGAGGTCCCTTCCAGTCCTAGTATTCTATGATAAGTGCTTTGCTGTGATAAAAGATAGCTAGCCTCATCCTTAGTGGGTTAGTTCTCAGAGTTCTCCGCTTGCTTGTCTACCTTAATGTGGGACAACAAAGCAGTCCTGTCTCGGAGTGCCCTGACTGCCCACACTTGGGACACCACAATACTCGGCCACATGGAGCCAGAACTGCCCCTGTGCACGCCAGTGCGTCTCGTGGGGTCGTTGCCATCATCCCAACTGCATTTGCTGTAGGCTGCCATCCGGGGGGTCCATTGGATGGTTGTCAGGATCCAGGAGGCCCTGAAGGAGAGCGTCCACCCCGAGGTGTCCTCGGGACCTCCCCAGTCCTCCCTACCGGGGGCTCGTGACCCATTACTCCCTCATGTTCTTCCACTTACCCCTTCCTTCCTGATGTCAAATAAAAGACAAATATGTTCAAAAACAGAAACTGGGTTTATTTAACAAAACTGGTGGGGAGGGAATGAAACTCTGGTGAGACTGGGAAAAGGAGTGGGGAGAGGGGAAGAGAAAGGGTGGGAGAAGGGTGGGGGAACCCTGGGAGGAGGGAGCTGGAAGGGGGAAGCAAGGGGAAAAAGGGGGAGGGGAAGCTCAGGGCTCAGGGGTAGATGGTCTCGCCGGACCAACTTGATTTTCATGTGAACCTGCTTCTGGGTTCGCATGTGGCTTTTGGTAGCCAGGCTGGCAGCTATCCTGCCATAGACGGCCGCATTCCTCCATCTAGTGCAGACATCATGGACGTTGGGGACATCCCCCCCAAACCCAAATAAGGTCCATTATCTCCACTCTGGACCAGGAAGGTGCCCACCTTCTCCGGGCCCTGGCAGGCTCCTGGGAGCTGGCAGACTGCTCCTGGGGAGTGGTGGAAGGCTGGCTGCCGGTGGCTTGCTGGCTCATGTTTTGGGGCCACTGGGTCAGGTGCAGTGACTGCTGGCTCTGGGCTGGCAGGCTTGGAGCTGTCACAGGCACTGCAACCAGAGCCTACCCCTTTAAGGGCTCCAGGGAGTGGAGGAGGGCGAGGAGTGTTCTTGGTTGTGCCCAGAGTGGCCACCAGGGCTCCCTACGAAGGGCTGGAGGCCCCCTATTTCAAAATAAGTGTCTACACAGCACTTACTTTGAAATAATAGCTATTTCGAATTTGGTATTATTCCTCGTAGAATGAGGTTTACCAAATTCGAAATAAGTGCTCCGCTATTTTGAATTTATTTCAAAATAGCGGTTTGCCTGTGTAGACATTATTAAAGTTAATTCAAAATAACTGCTTTTATTTCAAATTAACTTTGTAGTATAGACATACCCTAAGAGAACAGAGGCTTCTGGGGAAGGGATAGGACTCCCCACTCCTGGACCCAGAAAGAGAAACATCTTAAGAGAAGAGCTGAGGGGAACCTGGGCTACGTCTACACTGCAGAGCTTTTCCGGGATACTAGAGGTCCAAGGAATGCCTCTGCTTTTCTGGAAAAAAATTCAGAAAAGGAGACACATTTTTTCAGTGTCCCTGTAAACCTCATTCTCCAAGGAAGTAGAGATGTTCTGAAAGAGGGTTTTTTCTGACATTTGGCCCTGTGTAGACAGGCCAAATGTCAGAAAAGCTTCTTTCAGAAGGAAAGCAGAAAAAAATACACAAATTTGTGTATTTTCTTATGACTTTCCCCTTGAGTGTAGACATAGCCCTGGTGATGGAGCTTATAAGGAAAAGGAAACAAGGAAGAATGCTCCTATGTGGCGGAAGCTCTGCATGGGAGGAGCTATCAATGCCAAGTCACTGCATAACCTGGCCCCTATAGAAGGACTTCACTGAGTAGTAGTGGAAACTTCAGAGCAGGGGAAGGGTTGTTGTAGTTGGACCTTTGTGGGGCCCTTGACCTGAGAGAAGAGACTCTTCTCCAGCTGATTACAAGAGGTTCTGGCTCCAGAAGAAGGACATAAGTGGATTTGATGGATTAGGGTTGACTCTGTCCTTCACCACTGCTGCTGGAAGTGCTGAGGGAGAAGCCTATTTGGGTGATGTTCTGCATTTGGGGTTCAATAAATTAGACCCCGAAGGAGCACCATTCACTATAGAAGCCTTGCTGGACTTATTAAAACCCTTATTTGGGGAAAACTGAGGCAGGGACATAGTTTGTAATGTTGCACTGGAATATGTGGGTGCTCAGAGTAAGATCCCCCATTGCAATAACTTTATGGATTCCTGAATACTGCTTGTGCTAATGTATCTTTGGAAAAAAACCTGATTTGACACTCACGAAAATCTTTTAAATTGTTCAGATATTTAGGGAAATACTTTAGTATTTTCATAGTTTTTTTGTAGATTTAGTAAAATTGATCATCCGATAAATTTTTGACCATAAAAGACCTCTGCTTGAGCTAGCATTATAAAAAATTGTATGAATATACATCCACTAATCCCATGAATTGACATCCTCTTTTGCTTTACAATCCAACCAGCTTCAAGCAGTTAATGAAATTATTGGTCTCTGATGCAAAATTCATTGTTAGCCCAGTGGAAAGAAAGCAGCCTAATGAAATGCTCTGCAAAGACCAAAGGCAGTGATACATGAATTAGTGGTATTAAGCCTTCTTTGCCCTCCATATGTGTGTTTTTACAGCTGTGCTGGGTATTTTACTAGCAAGAAGAAAATGACCCTGATCTTGGCAATGACCGTGAACGTGGTTTCACTAGGACCTCTAGACTTTACCTGCTATTCATACTACTTTATGATTCAGAAGGAAGAATTCACAAAGACTTCAATAGTCTCCATATTTGATTAGTAAATGACTAAATTAGCATGACTAATCAAGTGGTGTTATTTTTTACTGTGCCATAGTAATTGCTAGGCAGGTATTATCTCATCAGCTGCTCAACCAGTACAATGATAAATGCAGCTTCCCTTCCAGCTACTTATAGCATTGATAATACTTTTTTTTTAAAGCAAGATCAAGGATAATAAGAGAAACCTTCTGCTTCTGAAGGGCTATATGACAAGGTTCAAAGTAGAACACCCCCTTTTTTATTTTGCCAATGGTAAGTTTTATTAAGAGATGTTTCCGTAGACACACTGCATCCTGACAAAATTCACAGCCAGACGGGGTCAGATGAAAGGTCCATCTAGCTCAGTATCCTGTCTTCTGACAGTGGCCAATGCCAGGTGCCCCAGAGGGAGTGAACAGACCAGGTCATCATCATGTGTTCTACCCCCATCACCTATTCCCAGCTTCTGGAAAACAGAGGTTAGGGACACCATCTTGGCTAATAGCCATTGATGGATTTATTCCTCATGAACTTAGCTAATTCTTTTTTGAACTAAGTTATAGTCTTGCCCTTCACAACATCCTCTGGCAAGGACTTCCATATGTGACTTTGCATTATGTGAAGAAACGCTTTTTTGTTTGTTTTTAAACCTGCTGCCTATTTATTTAATTTGGTGACCCTTGTACTTATGCTATGAGGAGTAAATAACATTTTGTTATACTTTTTCCACACCAGTCATGATTTATAGACTTCTATCGTATCCCCCCTTAGTCTTTGCTTTTCCAAGCTGAACAGTCTCTGTGTTATTAATTTATCCTCATATGGCAGCTATTGCATACCCCTAATCATTCAATATATTCTGAGATGGGGCAAGCACATTGCATGAAGTAATCAAGTTTTCGATGTACCATGGATTTATACAGAAGCAATATGATATTTTCTGTCTTATTATCTATTCCTTTCTTAATGATTCCCAACATTTTGTTTGCTACTATTGGTAAACATTGAGTGGATGTAACATTCAATTTTATAGTGTGCAAAATGTTATGCTCCATATATCATTACTGTAATATTCTGGGTATGTTACAAGACATTTTTCTCTGTTTTAATGTACCCAGTTCATCATTTATAACGTTATCAAACATCATGCGAAGGAAAATAACATGATCTCCAAACTAAATTCAAATCCAGAATTATTATCTGATCATTCATTTTGCTCTTTTGGTGATTGTATGTTAAAGGAGTGGCACCAGTTTATACAGCACATCTTTGGTGCACCTCAATAATTGAGTGTGCTCTTATTCTGCAGCCTGATCATGTGACCCATTTTGGCCAGGACAGCCCCCCTTTTCAGCTCTGTCCCAGCAGTCCCTACTCTTCCACTGTAACAGGATATTTGTACTGGCTGCCAGGTAAAGCTGAGAACAGCAGCTGCTGCACACCACCACCAGCAGAAAAATTTGCTCACCACCAGCAGAAAAATTTGCCACAGCATCACTGGCTTTAGATCTGATGGCCCTGTTCCCTGAGGGCAGTGTGGGGGTTGGTGGGTCAGCTCCAGTTCCAGGAAGGGTGGTGGGTGTCTCAGGCAAGCGGTAAACCACCTGGCTCAGTCCTGGGCCATAGAGGCCCATAAATAGGTGTCCAGTGATGGCCTTCAGGCCCAGGTCCTGAGTAGAAGGCGGGGCAGTAAACAAACAAAAAAACCACCATAGTCCCAGTGGTTGGGTGAGCCCAGGCCATAGTGCCAGGTAGGGCAGGTGAACAAACACACTTCAACAGTTCAGCAGCCCAGGCCCTGGTGCAGGGTGGGACAGGTAAACAAATGCAGTAGCTCTATGGTGAGAGGGGGAGACTATCACCCATAGATTGGAGTGCAGGGGGGATGTGGGCCCTCCCTACTGCACCATGTCCCGGCCCAGAGCCCCAGCAGTGGCAGGGCTGACACCACTGAGATCAGCAGGGACCTGGCCCACAACATGCTGACTCACTCCGAGGAGGGAGGGATAGATGCTGCTCCTGTTCCTTCTCCCAGTCCTGTTCCTGCCGCCACTGCCACCCCGCACCAGCTGGAGCTCTCCCTACCCTGTTCTCCCCTGCAGCCAACTGCCTGATTGCTTTTCCCCACCTCGGCTACTGCTACTGGCCTCTCCACTGAGGACAACTGCTGCTACTGCTGCTCACCACCCCCGCTGCTGTTGCTGCCGAGGACAGGCCTGCTGGCCTGCCCCCCTTCAGAGGGAGAGGTGAAGAAGACCCCACTACCATCACCACCAGCACCCATTGTTTAGGAGTCTTCCTGCACATCCCCAGTTGGCTCTTGCCTGCCCACTGCTGCTGCTAGACCAGCTCCAGGAGGAGGAGGAGAAGCCCATCACATGGACTTGTGGGATTGCTTGTAAGACTGAGACTTTACCACCTGCTTCTGGGGTGGTGGTAATTTGCATTCCTGTTAGGGAAGCCAGGGGAGAGGTGTGGAGCCCTGCCCCCAGTCCAGCTGCTCCCTTCTACTGCCACCATCCCACCACCCCCTCCACCAACCAACCCCCACTTACCACCCGGACCTCCTCTTTGCCCCTCGGCAGGGCTAGCTGTGCTGCCCACATCTCCACCTGGGACTGTGCACAGTGGTGGGCGAGAGACTGAGTCCCACGAGCACTTGCGGGCACATTCCCTTCCCTCCCTGGGCATGGCCCTCCTCTCTCAGCTGTGTTTGGCTGAGAGACCTCCCCGTCCTTCCTCTGCCCCCTTTTTTTCCTCACCTCAGCAGCTTACCTTCTTCCTGCTGCCTGCCCCACCCCTCCCTGAGAGTTTGTTTGTTCACTGCCCTGCCCAGCCCCTGAAAGCTTGTTTGTTTGCCTGCCCCATCCGTCTTCTACACAGCTCCTGTCCCCGCCCTACCCTACCCCAAGTCAGTTTGCTGGGGTGCCTGTCCCACCCTCTCAGCAGTTGCCTTCCCCTGCCCCACCTCCTACCTACTCAGAGCTTGTTCCTCTTCCCCCACCCAGCCTCCCATTAGCCCCCTGCCTACTGTCCAGTGCGTTCTGATCCCCTCCCCGAGCGCTCATGCCCCTTCCCTCCCTTTTTAGTTAGTGAATCCCCCATTCACTGCATCCCCGCCGATGTTTCCATAGTTTTTCCCCAACCCAGTGCAGTTGGAGGAGCTGGCACCCCCGCCATGCACCTATAACTTCACCCCTGTCCTGTCCCACTAACACCCTCCTTCTCTGCCTCCAGCCTTGCAGAGAGGAGTGGTTGCTGCCCCCTTCCCCTTGGTTGCCCCATTTGTACCCTTCCCCCACTGGCGCCCTGCGTACAATCCAGCAGGAGGGAGTGGTTGCTTTCCCCATCTGCCCAGATGTGTCTCCACCATGCCTTCACCTTTTCCTGGGCACTCTCCTCCTTGGCCTCCAGCTTGCAGGGAGGAATGATTGCCACCCCCCTTTTTTCCTGATTCCCCCTCCACTCAGTGCCCTCCTCCCCAGCATCCAGTCTAGCGGGGAGGAGTGGCTGCTATCCCCCTCCTTGATTCCCCACAACTCAGCACCCTCCTTCTGTGTCTCTGTTTCAGCGGGGAGGAGTGGTTAGCCCGGCCCATTCTTCCTCCTTCCCCTTCCCCTCCATTGATGCCCTCCTCCCTTGCCTGCTGCTTGGGGGGAGGAATGGTTGACCCTTACCCACTTCCTCATTGTTTGTGCCTCCTCCAACCCCTCCCCCCGTGATGGAGGAGGTCCCAGCCCCATCCCCCAGCCCTGTTGACCACAAGATGCCGATGTTGCCATTGGCCCCAAACACCCGCATGGCTGACCTCCCAAAGCCCAGATCGGACTCTGACACTGCCATGGCTGACACTCCTCCCAACTCTGGAGGAACCTCCACCTACACTGACAAAAAAGGGCAGGAGAAGAAGAAGGCAAAGGCCCAGCCCAGAACGCCAAACCTCCCATAGCTGAGGCTGCACAGCCCACTATTGCCCTGACACACGCCACAACCTCTCCTTCCCCTGCCATTCCCCCCATCAGCTCTGGACGTGTTCCATCTGCAGCCCCCAGATAGTACACCCAGGGGGTTGCTGCCACTCCCGCATGATGCTGCATCCTCTGGCCCGACCACCACCTCCAGAAACATCCCTGGTGGCTGAGGTCCCTTCCCCACCTTGACCAGGAAGCATGGCATCTGCTGCCTCCTGGTCCCCCCCTCATAGAATCATAGAGCTGGAAGAGACCTCAGGAGGTCATCAAGTCCAGCCCCCTATAAAAGGCAGGACCAATCCCAACTAAACCAACACAGCCAGGGCTTTGTCAAGCTGAGACTTAAAAAACTCTAAGGATGGAGTTTCCACCACCTCCCCAGGTAACCCATTCCAGTGCTTCACCACCCTCCTAGGGAAATAGTTTTTCCTAATATCCAACCTAGACCTCTCCCCCTGTAACTTGAGACCATTGCTCCTTATTCTGCCAACCGCCACTACTGTGAACAGCCTTTCTCCAGGCTCTTTGGAACGTCTCTTCAGGAAGTTGAAGGCTGCTATCAAATCCCCCCTCACTCTTTTCTTCTGCAGACTAAACAAACCCAAATTCCTCAGTCTCTCATAGGTCATGTGCTCCAGCCCCCTAATCATTTTGGTCACCCTCGGCTGGACCTTCTCCAATGCGTCCACATCCTTCCTGTAGTTGGGGACCCAGAATTTGGCACAATACTCTAGATGTGGCCTCACCAGAACTGAATAAAGGGGAATAATCACATCTCTGGATCTGCTGGCAATACTCCACTTAATGCAACCTAGTATGTCATTAGCCTTCTTGGCTACAAGGGCACACTGTTGACACATATCCAGCATCTCGTCCACTGTAACCCCCAGGTCCTTTTCTGCAGAACTGCTACTTTTAGACAGTGGGTCTCTAGCCTGTAACAAAGCTTGGGATTCTTCTGTCCCAAGTGCAGGACTCTACACTTGTCCTTGTTGAACCTCATCAGATTTCTTGTGGCCCAGTCCTCCAATGTGTCTAAGTCACTCTGGACCCTATCTCTGCCCTCCAGCGTATCTACCTCGCCCCCTAGCTTAGTGTCATTTGCAAACTTGCAGAGGGTGCAACCCATCCCCTCATCCAGGTCATTAATAAAGATGTTGAAGAAAACTGGCCCTAGAATCAATCCTTGGTGCACTCTGCTAGAAACCGACTGCTAACCTGATGTGGAGCCATTGATCACTATCTGCTGGGCCCAACCCTCTAGCCAGCTTTCTATCCATCTTACAGTCCATTTATCCAATCCATACTCCCTTATCTTGCTGGCAAGAATATGGTGGGAGATCGTATCAAAAGCCTTGCTAAAGTCAAGATATATCACATCCACTGACTTTCCATATCCACAGAGCCAGTTACCTCATCATAGAAGCTAGTCAGTTTGGTCAGGCATGACTTGCTCTTCATGTATCCATGCTGACTATTCCTGATCACTTTCCCCACTTCCAAGTGCCTCAAAATGGATTCCTTGAGGATCCCTTCCATGATTTTTCCAGGGACTGAGGTAAGACTGACCGGCCTATAGTTCCCTCTATTGTTCTTCTTCCCTTTTTTAAAGATGGGCTTGACATTTGCACCATTTGAAACATACATGCAGATGAGGGTTGGCGAAGGTGGTGGGGTCCTCGGTCGTGGTGGTGGCTTCCAAAATATACAGCAAGGTGATATTCTTTCTTGTCTCGGAGGCCACCACCCAGGCGGTGGTGGAGAGGGGCCTGATGGTAGGAAGCATGCATGTGCCTCTTGAGCCACTAGAGGACCTGGATGTATGGGTGGTCCTTATCTCCATCCCACCCTTCCTGCCTAATGCTACCCTATTGCCTGCCATCCCTGGGGAAACCCATTTTGACCATCTGCCCTCTGCAAGGACCCCACCCTCCATCACCTCCTGTCCTTCTGCTGGCAGGCGCAGCTGCAAATGCCACCACTGGCATGTGACAGGGTGGTGCTCACGGGGTCCTTCCTGGTGCCCTACCAGGGGGCCCTTTACCAGTTTCACTATTCCTTGGGGGAGACCTGGTGCTTTCTCTGCTAGGCAACAGGGCAGCCCTCCACTTCTGCCCTGGAGGGCTGTATTCTCATTCAGGGGAAGTGCAGGATCCACAATCCATGAGCCCAATCTCCCCCCTCTGATAAGGCGAGAGGGAAGGCCCCCCAGAAGATATTGAACGGGGCTACTGCTGCTGATATCCTCCCCAACAAGCATCAGCAGGAGGCACCAGCCACAGGCACCTTGGCAGCAGAGGGGATGGTGCCATTCCCTTGGTGGAGTCCATTTCCAAGGATGCCTCAGATGGAGCTCCCCTGGCCCATTTACCATCTGTGTCCTCTGTCATCACTGAGGCTCGGTTGCTGACAGGTCGGAATCTGGGGCCATGGGGTTGGATATTCTAGGAGATCGAGGCCCTGTGTTAAGATTGAAAGTTTCATCCTTTTTATATTTGTATTTTTAGGTTTAATAATGTAGCAATGTAAAATAACATATTACCACATTTAAACTAAGCCCTTTAGTAAACCCCTTTTTTTTTAAAGTTTAGTGAGTTTAGTAAGTGAGGGTATGTCTACACTACAAAGTTAGTTCGAACTAACGGACGTTAGTTCGAACTAACTTTAATAGGTGCTACACTAGTGCTCCGCTAGTTCGAATTTGAATCGAACTAGCGGAGCGCTTAGTTCGAACTAGGTAAACCTCATTTTACGAGGACTAACGCCTAGTTCGAACTAGCTAGTTCGAACTAAGGGCTGTGTAGCCCTTTAGTTCGAACTAGTGGGAGGCTAGCCCTCCCCAGGTTTCCCTGGTGGCCACTCTGGCCAACACCAGGGAAACTCTATGCCCCCCTCCCGGCCCCGGACCCCTTAAAGGGGCACGGGCTGGCTACGGTGCCCGTGCCAGGTGCAAGCCTGCCAGTACCCAGCTAGCAGACCCTGCACCTGGCACGGCACAGAGCCACCCACCCGATGCCCCCCAGCCCACCCCCTCTTGCCGGGACCAGGCTGGCGGCTCCCGGGAGTTTGCCCTGGACCGCAAGAGGCGGGCACCTTCCTGGGCTAGTGCGGACATCGTGGACCTCGTCCACGATCTCCGCACTAGGCACAGGAAAGTGGCCGGCTAGGGCAGGAGAGCTGCCAGCCTGGCCACCCAGGAGCAGGTGTGCATGAAAATCAAGGGGGTCCACTGAGACCCCCGACACTGAGCCCTGAGCTTACAATGGCCGTCCTGGGTCAGACCAAAGGTCCATCTAGCCCAGTAGCCTGTCTGCCGACAGCGGCCAACCCTAGGGACCCTGGAGGGGATGGACCGAAGACAATGACCAAGCCATTTGTCTCGTGCCATCCCTCTCCAGCCTTCCACAAACTTTGGGCAGGGACACCACTCCTACCCTCTGGCTAATAGGACTCCATGGCCCCAACCTCCATGACTTGATCTCACTTCCCTTTAAACTCTGTTCTAGTTCCAGCCTTCACAGCCTCCTGCAGCAAGGAGTTCCACAGGTTAACTATTTGCTTTGTCAAGAACAACAACTTTCTCTTACTAGTTTGAAGCCTGCTACCCATTCCTTTCCTTTGGTGTCCTCTAGTCCTTCTTTATGGGAACTCAGGAAGAACTTTTCTGAATGCACCCTCTCCACCCAACCCCTGCTTTTAGAGACCTCTATCCTGTCCCCCCTCCGTCTCCTCTTTTCTAAGCTGAACAGTCCCAGTCTCTGTAGCCTCTCTTCATCTGGGACCTGTTCCCAACCCCTGATCATGTTAGTTGCCCTCCCCTCTCCCAGCCTTTCTCTTCCCCTCTCCCACCTCCTTTTCCCAGTCTCCCCCAGTTTTTTTTCAATAAAGACAGAGTCAATGTTGGAAGAAACGTTATCTTTATTTTGTACATCAATAAGAAGGGGGGCTAAGGAAGGGTAAGTGGAAGGAGGTGAGGTAGGAATGGGGTACGAGCCCCCGATGGGGAGGACTGGGCTGGCTCTGCGGGCTTCTGGGGGTGGAAGCTCTCCTGCAGCCCCCCAATTACTCCCTCTCCCCAGATGGCAGCCTGCGGCAAGTGCAGCTTTGCTGATGGCCGAGTGGTGTGATGTGCCCAGTGTGGGCACTCAGGGCACTCCAAGCCAGAACTTCTTTGCAAGCGGGGCACCCCTTAGAACTGTGTGTCCAGGGTGGGGGTCGGGACCCTTTAAGCGCAGCCCTCGGCTAGCCTGAGACAGCATCTCCATGCTCTAAGTCCTCCTTTTATGCCCTGCCGGCACTGCTACCGGCCATCCTTAAGCCCTGTTCAGAGTCCACTCAATGTGGACATGCTAGTTCGAACTAGCAAAACGCTAGTTCGAACTAGTTTTTAGTTCTAGACGCGTTAGTTCGAACTAGCTTAGTTCGAATTAACTAATTCGAACTAAGTTAGTTCGAACTAGCGCTGTAGTGTAGACGTACCCTAAGGAAATAGAGTTTTGGTATTGTGTCTGTGTTAATGAGATTAGAGGGATGTTGAAGACTGAAGTTTTAATTGTTTGATTTACAATGCCTCTTGCTTTGCCCAATATGAGATACTAATGTTATGCTTTTCTTTGAAAGGGCTTGTAAAAGGTTGTTTATATGTGGAAGTGGTATGTATGTGTCGAGATAAAGGTGCGAAGGCTATTGCTCAGGACCAGATGGCCAAAGAAGGAGGGATGAGCGTGGGTGAAAACAGACTGATCAGCGTCAGAAGAACCATCAGTTACCACCAGTGCATACCCATAGCCAAGGAGTGATCGGGTTGGCAGATTGATGGCTTTAAAGTGAAGCAAGCACCCCTAAAAACGATTGATTACAGGATGAGCTTTGGAAATGTTCTGGGAATGATTGACATCAACAAGATAACACGCCAGTAACAGACTGACACAGCAGAATCCATAGACTTCAACAGAGAAAGGCATTATAAAAGCAGGGTGTCTTGCTATGGAACTTTGGGTTCGTCTTGCCACCAACTCCAGAAGAGAATCAGATTGCAACCGACGAAAGGCCCTGCTTTCCCTTTGTGATTGATCTAGCTGGACACTAGATTGATCCAGACTCTGGACTGGAAACTATAACATCGTCTGGCAGGACTGTGTGTGTGTATGGTGTTTGTGTGTGTGAATGACTGAAAATCATATGCAACTGTCGTATAAATAAATGTGGCATACTGCCTTTTCCCTTATAAAAGGTCTTGTTTGCTTCGATTAAGCATAACACCTGGGTCTGACCACAATAGTTCAGTGGGAAGACGACTCACTGCAAGCGGGCCTCAGTCTGGGCAGTGACTCAGTTGCGCTGTTCCCTTCTCCTCCTTCCTTCCCCTCACCCAGGTGGCCACCTCTGGTTTCACAGTAGGACCACCCCAGTATTGTCAAAGGCATTTCACCTGAGGCCACTGAGCCCCTAGGGTGACAGCCGGTGCTGAGAAGCCAGGTTTTGGGTCTGCGGATGCTCCCTCCACCTCTGAGGCAGAGTGGTCACCTTCCATTCCCATTGGAGGCCCACCTGCTGTTGCTATCCTCACCACCACCGTGGCTTTGGACACCCAGCCATCTGAGCCTGGTGTCAGTGCATGCCTCCTCCCCATCTCCGTCCCCTCAGTCCTGGATCCCATTTGGGAGTCACCACAACCCGGTGACCTAGGCCCTGGGGACTGTACTCTCACCTTGTTCCCAAGCCCTGGCCCTGCTCCCTGTCTTGCCCCTCCCCTGTTCCTGCCCTTACTCCCAGTCCTGATCTCATCTCTATTCCCAGTCCCACCTTCGTACTCATCCCCACTCCCATTCTTGGTCCTAACCCCACTCCAGATCCTGACCTGACTGCCCCTCCTGTGCCAAACGCGATGCCTGCTCCCCATCTGACTGCTCCCCCAACCCACTGTTATTCCCAGCCCCATGGGGGCCATCTCAATCCCATTAACTTTGAGCAGCCCTCAAGAGGTGGTTTTCTTGTCCTTCATTTCCAGTTCCTTAGGGGCTGCTCTGTTCCCTCCACCACCCACTCCCTTGCCGGGGATGGAGATGGGCAGCAGAGCACCACCGCTTTTGGAGCTGCACTAGGGATCCTGTTTGCCCATCTCTGTGGCCTGTGAGGTCCATCTGGGTGCCTAGATGGAGGAAGACCCTGCTGCCCTGACCCCCTCGGTGCTGAAGGCTTATCTGTACCAGTTCCTTGCAGATACCTGCGGGGCCAAAGACAAGGTGCAGCTTTCCCTTAGGCACTGGGGGGACTTTAACAACATCCTCCAGGCCATTAGGGCCCTTTTGCAGGAGGGGAGAGGGACCAAGAGGCAGGACATCGTGGCCTACCACCGGGTCCATTAGTTCTACTATGCCCTCCTGGCCTTCGGGTCAGGGAGCAGCCGGCTGTGGGATCTGCAGGAGGCCAACAATCACCCTGCCCACAAGGATCCACCCCAGCCCTCACTAAGAAGTACACAGACTTTGCGACATTAAATGTCTGGGGCTATAAGCTGGGTCTCCACAGGAGCTGGGTGCTCTCCTTCCTTGGGGGGGGTGGGGAGTATGTGGTGGTCTTCCTGCAGGAGATCCACACAACTCGAAGCTGGCTGGAAGCTGGCATGTGGGAATGAGGGGTATACGTAAGCCACCTTAGCACCCACTCAGCACTCACTGTTCTCCCCTGACCTACAGCCCAAGGTGCTGGGGCCCAAGCTTGTCCTGGGACACCTGCTGCACATCTGGGCCTGCGTGGAGGGACTGAAGTTGAAATTGGTGAACATCTATGCCCTGGGCTCTGACTGGGTGACCTTTTATGGTTTGGCGGCCACCTTCTTTGGCACTTTGGATCCTCGTGAGTGCCTAGTCCTGAGTGGGGACTTCAACACCCCCCTTAAGGACCGGGATTGCTCAGGAGTTGAGTACTGCCAGGCTGTGGCAGGCATCCTCAGGGAGATCATAGACTACCACTCCCTAGTAGATGTCTGGTGTGACCACTACCTGGACAATACCACCACATTCATCTACATCTGTGTGGGGGCATTCAGTTGCATCACTCCTGGTTGGATCACATATACCTATCTCATTTCCACCTAGAACAGGCCCACTCCTTCAGTGACCGACCAGCCACATTCATTGACCACCACCTCTCTTAGCGCGAAAATGCTGGGGCCACTCTATTGGCACTTTAACTATAGCTTGTTGGAGGACATGAGCTTCATGACATCCTTCTGGGAGTTCTGGCTGGTGTGGCGGAGGCAGCAGCCTACATTTCCCTTGATTTGGCAGGTGTGCACCTGGCTCTTCTGCTGTGACTACTTCCAGGGCACCAATCGGTGGAGGGATGTGGTGACAGAGCAGCTGAAGTGGGAGGATTTGAAGCTTGAGAAGTGCCTTGAGAGGAGCCACACCTCTGCAAAGCATACCAGTAAAAGTGGGAGGAGCTCCGGGTCCTCAAGGACCACCAGGCCCGTGGTGACTTTGTTCAATCTCCTTGGGGAGATCGAACACAGCTCCTGCTCCTTCTGTGCCATGGAGAAACAGAGGGAGGGGAGGCAAAAAGCATGTCACCTGCTTCCTGACGGAGGACAGCACCCTCCTCACAGATCCAGAGGAGATGTGTGGAAGGGCCAGGACCTTTTATGCCAGCTTATTCTCTCCAGATGCGACTGATGCCAACACCTGCAGGGTGCTCTGGACTGAACTTCCGATGGTCAGCGCAGGCAACCAGGACTGGATGAACCTGCCTCTCATTCTGGCTGAGTTCTCAGAAGCCCACCATTTCATGCTCACCAACAAAACCCCGGGCATGGAAAGGCTGACCATGGACTTCTACCACATGTTCTGGGACATCCTTGGCCAAGACCTTGTCACCACCTGGGCCAAATTCTTGGAGAGTGGGGTCCTACCTCTGTTGTGCAGGGAAGCAGTGATCGCCTTGTTACAGAAGAAGGGAGACCTCTGGCACCTTTGGAATTGGCGTCCCATCTCACTCCTCAGGACGGACTACAAAGTCATAGCAAAAGCTATCTTGCTGCGACTATGGTCCATGCTGGCAGATGTGGTTCATTCCGACCAGACCTACACCATCCAGGGCCACAGCATCTTTGAAAATCTGTGTCTGGGCCGGGATCCCTTAGAGCTTGAGCGTATGGATGGTCTGTCGTTTGTCCTCCTGCTCCTGGACCAAGAGAAGGCATTCGACAGGGTGGACCACAGGTATCTCTTAGGAACTCTGCAGGCCTTTCACTTTGGCATCCATTTTGCGGATTTTTTCTGGGTGCTGTAAGCCTCTTCAGAGTGCTTGATCAGGCTCCACTGGACCCTGACTGAGCCAGTCAGCTTTGGATGGAGAGTACATCAGAGGTGTCTACTGTCAGGCCAGCAGAATGCTTTGGTGATCGAGCCCTTCCTCTGTCTCCTCCACTGGAGGTTGGCAGGGTCAGTGCTCAGAAAGACGAAGGGTATGTCTACACTACCCTGCTAGTTCGAACTAGCGGGGTAATGTAGGCATACCGCACTTGCAAATGAAGCCCGGGATTTGAATTTCCCGGGCTTCATTTGCATAAGCGGGGCTCCACCATTTTTAAATCCCCGCTCGTTCGAACCCTGTGCCGCGCGGCTACACGCGGCACGAACTAGGTAGTTCGAACTAGGCTTCCTAGTTCGAACTACCGTTACTCCTCGTGGAATGGTGAGGGCCTGGTCTGCACATGAAGCCAGGTCTGTACCTTCTGCCTCCAGGCCCTGCAGAGACTCCTCTATAGTGCAGGTAGTCTAGTGTGGAGCACTTTGGCGCACGCTTCCTCCGCCTCCTCCGAGGGCTCTAATACAACCGGCAGCTCTTTATTCTCCACCCAAGGGGTCTTCTGTGAGACCTCTCAGAGCTGCTGGAGTTCTACCAGGAACTCCTCCAGACCTGGAAGCAGTTCTCAGTTACCAGGTCTGTTCTGGCCATCAAGGGAGCAGACCTCCTTGTGTTGCCCCAGTCTACAATCCAGACTTACGTTTGCAGGTGGCAGTCTCCCTCGGTGTGTCGGAGGTTGATCCTGGCAGAAACCACCAGGGTCGGTGGATCTCTGGGCCCTCACTCAGTGCATGGGGCTCTCCACCACCCGAAATCCCCTGCACATATTCTAGGAGGTGAAGGCGGCTTTGCCACAGCCCGCTCTCGATTTCTCGCAGTAAGCCCTGTGAGAGGGTATGCAAGCCATCTGGCCCTCTTTCTCGGACCCCTGTCCTGCAAGCCCCCATGACCTCCCCATTCCTGGACCTGCAGCTGGCTGCTGAATTTGCAGCCGATCTCTTTCCGAGCCATGCCCAGAGACCATCTGCACACACTTGTGCTCTACGTGTTGTATTTCCTCACACTCGTGTCCCGCCCCAATACTAAGTAGGGTGAGGAACCCTGGTGGGTCAGTGTTTACTCCACCATAACCCCACAGACCATTTAGGACATAAGTTGTTCACTCCTTCACGGAGCCCTGAGCTCAGGCGTGTACCTGGAGCAGTTCACCCCTATTCCTGATGCCTGCCCTTTCTGCAGTGTGAGGGAAAACTTGGTGCACATCTACCTTGAATGCGCCTAGTTGCAGCCCCTTTTCTGGCTCCTCCCAAACCTCTTGGTGAGGTTCTGGCTGCACTTTCCCCCACAGATGTTCATTTATGCATACCTCATCCATGGCCCCACAAAGTCAAAGGTCCTCTTCATCAACCTCCTCCTGGCCCTGGCGAAAGCTGCCATCTCTCACACCAAGAGAAGGATGCTGGACGAGGGGGGGCTCTGCATTTGTGGGGCCTACTTCAGCTCCTCCCTAGTCTCATGCATCCAGGCAGTGTGAAACTAGGGAGGAGCAGAAGTAGACCCCACAGTCTACCTGGGCAGCATCCAATGGCTCACTGGACAGCTTCAAAGAGCAGTGGGCACTGTCTGAGGTTCTCTGATCAGTTTTCCTGTCTGATTCCCTTGTTTTAAACCTTTGACCCACACTCCTGACCCTGTTTGTCATCATTTACCCCCGTAATCTTTTGAATCCTGGGTCCAGTTGTCCCTCCCTCAAAGCTGGGGGAGGAGCCGTTAGAAGTCGGTGGATTTGTACCCACCCACCTCCCGTGATTCAAATAGTGCTCACTACACAAGCCCTTAGTCATCTTGTTTTTACTTTAAGAAATATAGTCTCCCTTTATATATCGACTCTGCCATTGTAGGTATCTCAGGGTACGTCTACACTACAGCGCTAGTTCGAACTAACTTAGTTCGAATTAGTTCGAATTAGCTTAGTTCGAACTAACGCGTCTAGAACTAAAAACTAGTTCGAATTAGCGTTTTGCTAATTCGAACTAGCAAGTCCACATTGAGTGGACTCTGAACCGGGCTTAAGGATGGCCGGAAGCAGTGCCGGCAGGGCATAAGAGGAGGACTTAGAGCGTGGAGATGCTGTCTCAGGCTAGCCGAGGGCTGCGCTTAAAGGGTCCCGACCCCCACCCCGGACAGACAGTTCTAAGGGGTCCCCCACTTGCAAAGAAGTTCTGGCTTGGAGTGCCCGGAGTACCCACACTGGGCACATCACACCACTCGGCCATCAGCCCGGCTGCACTTGCCGCAGGCTGCCATCTGGGGAGAGGGGGCAATTGGGGGGCTGCAGGAGAGCTTCCACCCCCAGAAGCCCGTAGAGCCAGCCCAGTCCTCCCCATCGGGGGCTCGTACCCCATTCCTCCCTCACCTCCTTCCACTTACCCTTCCCTAGCCCCCCTTCTTATTGATGTACAAAATAAAGATAACGTTTCTTCCAACATTGACTCTGTCTTTATTGAACAAAACTGGGGGAGACTGGGAAAAGGAGGTGGGAGAGGGGAAGAGAGAGGGTGGGAGAAGGGAGGGCAACTAACATGATCAGGGGTTGGGAACAGGTCCCAGATGAAGAAAGGCTACAGAGACTGGGACTGTTCAGCTTAGACAAGAGGAGACGGAGGGGGGACAGGATAGAGGTCTCTAAAAGCAGGGCTTTGGTGGAGAGGGTGCACTCAGAAAAGTTCTTCCTGAGTTCCCATAAAGAAGGACTAGAGGACATCAAAGGAAAGGAATGGGTAGCAGGCTTCAAACTAGTAAGAGAAAATTGTTCTTCTTCCCAAAGCAAATAGTTAACCTGCGGAACTCCTTGCTGCAGGAGGCTGTGAAGGCTGGAACTAGAACAGAGTTTAAAGGGAAGTGAGATCAAGTCATGGACGTTGGGTCCATGGAGTGGTCTTAGCCAGGGGGTAGGAGTGGTGTCCCTGCCCAAAGTTTGTGGAAGGCTGGAGAGGGATGGCACGAGACAAATGGCTTGGTCACTGTCTTCGGTCCATCCCCTCCAGGGTCCCTAGGGTTGGCCGCTGTCAGCAGACAGGCTACTGGGCTAGATGGACCTTTGGTCTGACCCAGGACGGCCATTGTAAGCTCAGGGCTCAGGGTCGGGGGTCTCAGTGGACCCCCTTGATTTTCATGCACACCTGCTCCTGGGTGGCCAGGCTGGCAGCTCTCCTGCCCTAGCCAGCCACTTTCCTGTGCCTAGTGCGGAGATCGTGGACAAGGTCCACGATGTCCGCACTAGCCCAGGAAGGTGCCTGCCTCTTGCGGTCCAGGGCAAGCTCCCGGGAGCCGCCAGCCTGGTCCCGGGAAGAGAGGGTGGGCTGGGGGGCATCGGGTGGGTGGCTCTGTGCTGTGCCAGGTGCAGGGTCTGCTGGCTGGGTGCTGGCAGGCTTGCACCTGGCACGGGCACCGTAGCCAGCCCGTGCCCCTTTAAGGGCTCCGGGGCCGGGAGGGGGGCATAGAGTTTCCCTGGTGTTGGCCAGAGTGGCCACCAGGGAAACCTGGGGAGGGCTAGCCTCCCACTAGTTCGAATTAAGGGGCTACACACCCCTTAATTCGAACTAGCTAGTTCGAAGTAGGCTTAATCCTCGTAAAATGAGGTTTACCTAGTTCGAACTAAGCATTCCGCTAGTTCGATTCAAATTTGAACTAGTGGAGCGCTAGTGTAGCGCCTATTAAAGTTAGTTCGAACTAACGTCCGTTAGTTCGAACTAACTTTGTAGTGTAGACATACCCTCAGTTTTTCATCTTTGCATAATAAGGGATCCACCTGCCCTTTTAGGGCCAGATGTTTAGCTAGTGCAGATCAGTGTGACCTGTACCTTAATGAAGCTATGGTGATTGACTCCTTGCCCTCTCTATCTTAAATCCTATATCTCTTCCTGTAACTTTCTTCACTGGTGCCAATCAAAGAGCCTACAACAGAGTCTTCTATGCTACGCTGAACGTATTGGCTTCTCAAGCTTGGCCCATAAGCCTGCACTGCCTGAGCTAAATCACCTCTTGCCTGGTAGTTAAGCCTGTAACAGGCTCCTCATACTCTACATGTGGCTGAGCCACCTCCCACCCAGGACAGAGGGTTATGTGGAGTGGGTGTGGGTTACAACTGATCAGCTAAGCCAAATACACTGACCATAACTTCCTTTACAGGGCTGAAGCACTCTGTGACAGAGCCCCATTGTCTTTAACTGATGCAGACTGGATCTTTTATCAGGGTAAGTGAGGTCAAAATTTGGTCCCAACAAAGCAATTGGAGAAAAAAACTTTACATAGCTGGAGTTCACTCAAATTAAATAAAGAGATGTAATATGGTTTGAAATGTTCTCCAGTGCACATGCTGTCTGAGGTTTTTTGGTTTTGACCTCTATATCGGACTGAGGGGGAAGATGTCCAATTCCCAATTTACAAAGGTAAATATGAATCATGTAGTATTTTGTATTAGAATGTGAAATCGTCATCCAAGACTGTTTTAAAAATTGAAAAAATGTGTGATCTCATTTTCTCTCATTATTCTAAAAAATAATATAATTCAAAAATTTGCAGTATGCCTGGTAGGGGTGCTGAAGTTTCAGAAAGTCTTTTATCATGTAAGCACTGATGAATCAGTTCCAGAATGAAATATTCTCCCAATTCTTTACATTCGAAGGACAAATCTTTGTTCGTAATAAACCAATACAAAGTTCTTTTTGTTTCATGTAGAGAATGCTAAGCAGTTTAGAAGCAATACTATATCATGCCTCTAAGCATTAAAAGTACCACTAAATGAGCAATGAACTATGCATTACTATTATTCCAAAACAGTTGGCAGAGAGATGATTGATGTGGCAGAATATGGACTGCTGAGGGATGAAAGGATTTTGGCTGAGGAAAAAAATAGCAAATGGTTTACAATGCACTGAAAAGATACTGGTCTCACCTCTTTTCTGCCTAAAGGGTAAGTTGTGCCTGACCAATCTGATTAGCTTCTATGATGAGGCAACCGGCTCTGTGGACATGGAGAAGTCAGTGGATGTGATATATCTTGACTTTAGCAAAGCTTTTGATATGGTCTCCCACAATATTCTTTCCAGCAAGTTAAGAGAGAATGGATTGGATAAACGGACTGTGGCTGGAAAGCTGGCTAGATTGTTGGGCCCAACGGGTAACGATTAATGGCTCGACGTCTGGTTGGCAGTCTATTTCAGGTGGAGTGCTCCAAGGATTGGGTCTAGGGATGGTTTTGTTCAACGTCTTTATTAATGACCTGGATGAGGGGATGAATTGCACCCTCAGCAAGTTTGCGGATGACACTAAGCTAGGGGGAGAGGTAGGTATGTTGGAGGGCAGGGATAGGGTCCAGAGTGACCTGGACAAATTGGATGATTGCGTGAAAAGAAATCTGATGTGGTTCAACAAGAACAAGTGTAGAGTCCTCCACTTGGGACGGAAGAATCCCAAATATTGTTACAGGCTGGGAATCGACTGGCTAAGTAGCAGTTTGGCAGAAAAGGACCTGGGGATTACAGTGGTTGAGAAGCTGAATATGAGTCCATAGAACAACCTTGTAGCCGAGAAGGCTAATGGCTTATCAGTGTGTATTAGGAAGCACATCTAGGAGATCTAGAAAAGTTATGATTTCTCTTTTTTCGGCACTGGTGAGGCCACATCTGGAGTATTGCATCCTGTTTCTGCCCCCCACCCCACTATAAAAAGGATGTGGACGCATTGGAGAGGTTACAGCGGAGGGCAGTCAAACTGATTAGTGGGCTGGAGCACATGACCTATGTGGAGAGGCTGAGGGATTTGGGCTTATTTAGTCTGTAGAAGAGACGAGTGAGGGGGGATTTGATAGCAGTCTTCAACTTCCTGAAGGTTCTAAAGAGGATGGAGAAAGACTGTTCCCAGTAGTGTTGGATGGCAGAACAAGGAGCAATGGGCTCAAGTTGCAATGGGGGAGGTCTAGGTTGGATATTAGGAAAAACATTTTCCCTAGGAGGGTGGTGAAGCACTGGAATGGGTTATCTAGGGAGGGGGAGGAATCTCCATCTCTAGAGGTTTTTAAATCCCGGCTTGATTTAGTTGAGGTTTGTCCTGCTTTGGGCAGGGGACTGGACTCGATGACTGCTGAGGGCTTTTCCAGCCCTAGGATTCTAGGATTCTATAACTTCAGCATGTTCATGTTGCTGGGATTCTGAAAGAGGATGTGTTCTACGTTATAAGGGGGCCAGAAGCATGAGCATTGGTCTCTGGGCTTAGGCAATTGGATCCTAGAGGTTTCAGGTCTACGGATGGTTCTAGACAGGGCACTTGTACCTTGAGAGCAGGTTTTAGTTAGACTGTGGCGCCGTAATGCACATGGGGATCTCTGCTCAGCAGTCTGGTGACTTGAGCAAGGCTTCTGATACGATCTCCCACAGTATTCTTGCCAGCAAGTTAAGGAAGTAGGGATTGGATAATATGGCTGTACAAATTCATTGGTGTTATGAAGTTACTAGGAAAATTACTTAATCCTTGATAAGTATGTGGATCCCACCCTTGCTGATAAGGTCTGCATCATGTCCCTACCAGACTAGATTGAACAGGTGGAGTCACTAGAATGTAATTCAGGTAGAAACACACTGGGATAATGGGTTAGTTGGAGCCCAGAAGAACCATTTTGACCCTACCTTTGTGCAGGGGGCTGATGAAATAGAAAGAGTAGGAAATCCCCAATCAGAATAAAAGAACAGAGGAGACAAGCCAGTTTAAAAAGGAATCACAGGGAAAAGACTGAGCCACACACTGGAAGATTTGGATAGCAGAGGGAAGACATGGATTTGCTTTTGTACTGGGAGCAGGTGGGGATTTAGGTGTGAGTCCAACCAAGGTCAGCAAAAGCAAGTTGAGAGGGAGAGAGGCTCCCTAGTTCAGAAGCCACACCTTGAACTTCTGCTACAGAAGGTCCTGGACATCCCCAAGAGATCTTCAGCTCAGCACAAATAATGCTCCAAAATGATGAGGAAACTGAGGCAAGGAAATACATGTAGCATTTATTATTTTTATCTAGAACTGCGTATTTCTTATGCTACTGAGTAAAGAGTAAATATATTTTAGAGTCCTATGCAAAGGCAGTGTGGATATATTATGTTACTTATGTGACCTTTGAAAAGTTATTTAGTGATAATTCTGGGGCTCTGTCATGGCTCCTGGGCAGACCCCCCTCTCCAGTGTGGCAACCATCTCTCGAGGTGCCCACTCCTCCCCAGTGGCAGTGAGACAGCCCGTTCTCAGGGTATGTCTACACTACCCTCCTAGTTCGAACTAGGAGGGTAATGTAGGCATACCGCACTTGCAAATGAAGCCCGGGATTTGAATTTCCTGGGCTTCATTTGCATAAGCGGGGAGCCGCCATTTTTAAAACCCCGCTGGTTCGAACCCCATTTCACAAGGAGTAATGGTAGTTCGAACTAGGAAGCCTAGTTCGAACTACCTAGATCGTGCCCCGTGTAGCTGCGCTGCACGGGGTTCGAACCAGCGGGGTTTTAAAAATGGCAGCTCCCCACTTATGCAAATGAAGCCCAGGAAATTCAAATCCCGGGCTTCATTTGCAAGTGCGGTATGCCTACATTACCCTCCTAGTTCGAACTAGGAGGGTAGTGTAGACATACCCTCAGGGAGTCCACTCCAGTGCAGAGACCCTCTCTTGGGGTGCTCACTCTCGCCTGGGGGGTCTGCCCCTCCACCGCCAGGACAGCGCCTATCAGGGCCTTCAGCCACTGGCCTCTGCCATGAGCCCCTTCAGGGGGTCCACTCTCTCTGGACCCCCAGGGCCTCCTCTCCCAGAAGGAATAGTTAGTTCGAATTAACTTTGATAGGCGCTACATTAGCGATACGCTAGTTTGAACTTAATTCGAACTAGCGGAGCGCTTAATTCGAACTAGGTAAACCTCATTCTACGAGGACTAACACCTAGTTCGAATTAACTAGTTCGAATTAAGGGCTGTGTAGCCACTTAATTCAAACTAGTGGGAGGCTAGCCCTCCCCAGATTCCCCTGGTGGCCACTCTGGCCAACACCAGGGAAACTCTACTGCCCCCTCCTGGCCTCGGAGCCCTTAAAGGGCCACGGGCTGGCTACACAGTTTGTGCCAGTTGCAAGCCTGCCAGCAGACCCTGCACCTGCCACAACATGAGCCAGCCACACGATGCCACCCAGACCTCCCCCTCTTCCCGGGACCAGGCTGGCAGCTCCCAGGAGCCTGCCCGGGGCCGCAAGAGGCGGGCGCCCGCTTGGTCAGGTGCGGAGATCGTGGACCTCATCGAGGTTTGGGGGGAAGCCTCCAATGTCCACGATCTCCGCACTAGCCACAGGAACGCAGCCGTGTACAGCCGCATGGCTGCCAGGCTGGCCGCCAGAGGCCACCAGCAGAGCCGGGAGCAGGTCCGCTGTAAAATCAAGGACCTGCAGCAGTCCTACTCCCAGGCCTGCCAGCCAGGGGCCGACCTGGAGGCCTGCCTCCACTTTCAGGCCCTGGACCGCATCCTGGGGGCTCACGCCGTCCCTGCCCTCGGGTGGGATCGACCCCAGGGCAGAGGGACCCGTTCCTGACACTGAGGAGGAGGAGCCGGAGGACACCGAGAGCCAGGAGCCTGCCAGGAGCCTGCCCAGGACCCAGGACCCCCAAGGAACCCCACAGAGCACATCGCCTGTGTCGTCCGAGGCCGGGGAGGCCTCCACATGTGAGTACTATCATGCTCCCCTTATGTGTATGGGGGTGGTGGGGGGGAGAGGGAGTCCAGGGACCGTGTGCCTGGGCCTTGCCCACCATGGAGCAGCAGCTGGGTGTCATGCAGGGGCCCTGGCCTTGCAGAGGGGGGCTGGGTTTCACCCACCTTGTCCCCAGGGAGAACTGACCGCTGCTCTTGTTTCACCACAGCCGCAGCACCTGGGACTGCAGGACGCACCACCCCGCCTGTAACAGCCACCCGCGCCCGGGCCAGCAGGCGTGCCAGGAACCAGGAGGAGTACCAGCGGTGGCACCTGCGGTTCCTGGAGCAGCTGCTCCGCAACCAGGAGCACTGGGTCCGGGAGGACCTTCGGCTGCGCCAGTGGAGTTTGGAGGCACTGGAGGAGCCGTGCCATGCCCTCAGAGGCCACCTCCAGATCCTGGTCAACTGGTTCCTGCCTCCTCCTGCTCCAGCTCCTGTGGCTGCCCCACCTGTCGCTCCTTCTCCCACCCCTGCTGCCCCTGCTCCCCGTTCCCCTGCTCCCCCTCCTGCTCCACCCTACACACTCATTACCACCCAACGCCCGAAGGCCCCCTCTATCACGATGAGGGCCCTGGTCAGCCTCGCATTGAAGGCCTGGAGGGAGGGGTTGAGGTGCCTCTCAGCCACCCTTAAGTGCTCCCCAGCGTCCAATCAGTGTGGACGCGCTAGTTCGAATTACCAAAACGCTAATTCGAACTAGTTTTTAAGTCTAGATGCGCTAATTCGAATTATCTTAGTTCGAATTAACTAATTCGAACTAAGTTAGTTAGAATTAGCACTGTAGAGTAGACATACCCTAAGAGAGCATTAGATCGCTCAGAGCTCCTGTATAAACCAGGAGAAAAGCACATTGAGAGTCTTTGGGTTAATCATAGAATCATAAAATAATAGAATCATAGAACACTGGAACTGGAAGGTCATTGAGTCCAGTCCAGTCCTCTGTCCTCATGGCAGATCTTAAATATCTCCAGTGATGAAGATTCCACAACCTCCCTAGGTAATTTATTCCAGTGTTTAACTATCCTGACAGTTAGAAAGTTTTTCCTAATGTCCAATATAAACCTCCCTTGCTGCAATTTAAGACAATTGCTTCGTGTCCTATCCTCAGAGGCCAAGGAAAACAATTTTTCTCCCTCCTCTTTGTGATACTCTTTGAGGGTATGTCTACACTACCCTCCTAGTTCGAACTAGGAGGGTAATGTAGGCATACCACACTTGCAAATGAAGCCCGGGATTTGAATTTCCTGGGCTTCATTTGCATAAACTGGGCGCCGCCATTTTTAAATCCCTGCTCGTTCGAACCCCGTGCCGCGTGGCTACACGCGGCATGAACTAGGTAGTTCGGACTAGGCTTCCTAGTCCGAACTACCTAGTTCGTGCCGCGTGTAGCCGCGCGGCACGGGGTTCGAACGAGCAGGGATTTAAAAATGGCGGCGCCCAGTTTATGCAAATGAAGCCCAGGAAATTCAAATCCCGGGCTTCATTTGCAAGTGCGGTATGCCTACATTACCCTCCTAGTTCGAACTAGCGGGGTAGTGTAGACATACCCTTAGAGACTTGAAAACTGTTATCATGTCCCCTCTCAGTCTTCTCCTTTCCAAACTAAAGAAGCCCAGTTCTTTCAGTCTTCCCTCATAGCTCATGTTCTCTAGACCTTTAATCATTCTTGTTGCTCTTCTCTGGACTTTCTCCAATTTCTCCACATCTTTCTTGAAATGCGATGCCCAGAACTGGACACTATATTCCAAATGAGGCATAATCAGTGCAGAATAGAGTTGAAAGAACAACTTCTTGTGTCTTGCTCACAGCACTCCTATTGATGCATCCCAGAATTATATTTGCTTTTTTCACAACAGTGTCACACTGTTGACTCATATTTAGCTTATGGTCCACTTTGTATTTGTCCGTATTAAACTTCATCATATTTACCTCAGACCATTTCTCTAGTTTGACCAGATCATTTTGAATTATGACCCTATCCTCCAAAGTACTTGCAACCCCTCCCAGCTTAGTATAATCTGGAAATTTAATGTGTGTATTCTCTATGCCATCATCTAAATCGTTGATGAAGATATTGAACAGAACTGGTCCCAAAACAGACCCCTGTGGAACCCCACTTGTTATGCCCTTCAAGCGGGATTATGAACTGTTAATAACTACTCTCTGAGAACAGTTATGCACCCACCTTATAGTAGCCCTACCAAGGTTGTATTTCCTTAGTTTATTGATTAGAAAATCATGCAAGACTATATCAAATGCCTTCCGAAAGTCTAGCTATACCATGTCTACCACTTCTGCATTATCCACAAGACTTGTTTTCCTATCAAAGAAAGCTGTTGGACCAGTTTGACATGATTTGTTCTTTACAAATCCATGCTGGCTGTTACCTATCACCTTATTTTCATCCATTTGTTTGCAGATGAATTCCTTACTTACTTGCTCCATTAGCTTCCCTGGCACAGAAGTTAAACTGACTGGTCTGTAGTTCCCTGTGTTGTTCTTATCTCCCTTTCTATGGGAACTAAATTTGGGCACTATATTTGCCTTTTTCTAGTCTTCTAGAATCTCTCCCGTCTTCCATGATTTTCCAAAGATGATAGCTAGAGGCTCAGACACGTCCTCTGTCAGCTCCTTGAGTATTCTAGGGTGCATTTCAGCAGGCCCTTAAATTTAGAGGTGGGAGCAACAGGGGAGATGCTGTGGTCGGTGTCTACTATGGAGCACCAGAACAGGTGGATGAGGTAAAGAGGCTTTCTTCAGACAACTAACAGAAGCTTCCAGATCACAGACCCTGGTTCTCATGGGGGACTTTAATCACCCTGACATCTGTTCGGAGACCAATACAGCAGTACACAGATAATCCAGGAAATTTTTGGAGAATGTAGCGGACAACTTCCTGATACAAGTGCTGAAGGAACCAACCAGAGGCCATACGCAGCTTACTGGGTGAGGGAGGTAACCTAGTGACAGAAGATGTGGGAAAAGCTGAAATACTCAGTGTAACAAAGCAGGATTTTTCTTTTGAGCTGCAAAGTTATGTTTTATGGCAGTGAGGGATGAGAATGAGAATAATGATGATCTCCTCTACACGGAACAGACTGCAAACTATTTGGTTGTGTTTATCCACACATTATTGCAGGGTTGCTCTGCAGTGACATGTATTGCATCTCTTCCATGCTGTCTCATAAAACTGACTCATTTTGTTAGCATGAATGAAGGCTTGTGCTAGGCCTTTCACTATGCTGGGAAGACTAAAATATGTAGTGCTGGGGATTTGCAGCACTACACATACTATCCCAGCTCATTGCATTATTTCATTTCAAAATAGCCACCTACCTCATCTAGTCTCTTTTGTACAAAAGTTCTGGCTCATTTTGGCTCATTCTGTGAGGTATGAAGCACCACAACAGACTTCAGTGGGAATTGAGGGTGTTCAGTAATTTCCAGGATCAGGCCCGCGTACATATATCCAAGTACTTGATAGCCGTCATACACAGTTTCCAAAACTCCAGAATCAATACAGGATGGATATTGATTTTTGCTGAGTTTACTAAGAATTGGAGTCATTCACTGGCCAGTAAAAGAAACATTATGATTTATTTCATTTCTCCTCTTTGCCACTTATCTGATTTTAAAACATAAATACTACTCATAGCCATGCCTGTACAGAGTAGCATGGTTGCCTCATCACTGTCTGCTAAATGTTTTATTTGCCATGTAACTAGTAGAATGGAATAATCCCCACTTAGAAACTGCTGCTGCCACTGGAAGCAATGCTAAAGGGACTGTTTCTGATTGAGATTAGCAAATGGCAAATCTAGATTATTTAAAATAAAAATTCCAAAGTCCCAGCCACTTGTTTGTAAGTTTTTGATTGGAGGACAACTCAAATATTTTCTGCTACTATTAATAGGGACCAGTGTGCCCTGCATCATGCCAGAGGAATTCTGCAGCAAGGCATGGCAGAGCCCTGCAGGAACAGTGATTGATTGCAGAGTCATCCCAGAACACATAGTTGTCATAAATAGTTCTAGACCTGCCGCACATAAATACTTGTGTGAACTGGTGAGAGTGGCGTGAAGAAGAGGGGGTGGGGTGGGAAATCACCTTCAGCTATGTCTTTTCTTCAATGCTCAGTATTACACCAAATAAAATAAATGTAAAATAAGTCATCAAATAAACTATAAAAATCTCCTCAGCTGTGGGTTCAGCTTACCCCTCAGACTACAGGCAACACAGTTTAGAGCAGGGTAGAGAACCTAAGGCCTCAGGGGTCTGATCCAGACCCCAGCTTGACTGAATCCGGCTCCCGAGGCTCGGGGTTCCCTTCCCCTCAAGCCTTGGGGAGCCAGCACTGGTGCTCCAGCCTTGCAACACCCTCTCTGCTGTTGCAGGGAGGGTATGTGTGTGTGGGGGGGGGGAACCCTGAGCTTCACAGGCCAGAGTCAGGCCATACACTGTCACTGCCCCTCCTCCTCTCCCTGGCTGGGGAAATGGCTGAGAAGCAAAGCACTGCTTGAAGGCTTTCCCCCCACTGCTCTGATTTGCTGGATTCAAGGCCAATAGCAGCAGCAGGGAGAGGTGGGGGACACAGAGCCGAGTCTCTGGAGAGCTGCACCAAGTAAGCACCCCCATTACTCAAACCCTGTACTCCTAGTAATTTCCTGCACCCACTTCCCAGCAGCCCCCCCACAATGAACCCCATATTTTTGACCCACCCCAAAGCCCAGGAGGACCACAAAACCTACTAGCCCTGCTCCCCACCCCCGAGCTCTGGTGTGTGAGGGATATGTGGGAAGTGTCTTTTTGTTTCTCACTTTGTGTGGCCCCTGACTGATTTTTCTGCATGTCAGCGGCCCCAGACCCAAAAAAGTTTTTCCAGCCCTGGTTTAGACACACATGCAGCATGCCATTATAAAGATCTAACACCAAAGTAGCCAAAAACTATTATCCCACACACACTGTGCTTGTGGTATAACAATTCACTCATCCCTGTGCCTCCAGTGGTGGAGATTCCACAACCTCCCAAGGCAATTTATTCCAGTGTTGAACCAGACACAGGTAGGAAGTTCTTCCTAATGTCCAATCTAATCCTCCCTTGCAGCTATTTAAGCCCATTGCTTCTTGTCCTATCATCAGAGGAGAAGGAGAACAATTTTTCTCCCGCCTCCTTTTAACACCCGTTTAGATACTTGAAAACTGCTGTCATATCCCCTCTCAGTCTTCTCTTTCCCAAACTAAACAAGCCCAGTTCTTTAAGTCTTTCCTCATAGTTCGTGTTTTCTAAACCTTTAATAATTTTTGTTGGTCTGCTCTGGACCTTCTCCAATTTCAACACATCTTTCTTGAAATGCGGTGCCCAGAACTGGACACAATACTCCAACTGAGTATTGTCAGACACGTGGATGAATATAATTTGTTGGGGGAAAGTCAACATGGTTTCTGTAAAGGGAAATCATGTCTTACTAATCTGCTAGGGTATGTCTACACTACAAAGTTAATTCAAACTAACAGCCGTTAGTTCGAATTAACTTTGATTGGCACTACACATGCAAACCGCTAGTTCGAACTTAATTCGAACTAGCGGAGCGCTTAATTAAAACTAAGTAAACCTCATTCTACGAGGACTAACGCCTAGTTCGAATTAACTAGTTCGAATTAAGGGCTGTGTAGCCACTTAATTCGAACTAGTGGGAGGCTAGCCCTCCCCAGCTTGCCCTGGTGGCCACTCTGGCCAACACCAGGGAAACTCTTCTGCCCCCCTCCCGGCCCCGGAGCCCTTAAAGGGGCACGGTCTGGCTACGGTGCCCGTGCCAGTTGCAAGCCTGCCAGCACCCAGCCAGCAGACCCTGCACCTGGCATGGGATGAGCCAGCCACCCGCTGCTGCCCAGCCCTCTGCCTCTTCCCAGGACCAGGCTGGCGGTTCCCAGGAGCCTGCCCGGGGCTGCAAGAGGCGGGCGCCCGCCTGGTCAGGTGCAGAGATCGTGGACCTCATCGAGGTTTGGGGGGAACCCTCCAATGTCCACGATCTCCACACTAGCCACAGGAATGTGGCAGTGTACAGCCGCATAGCTGCCAGGCTGGCTGCCAGAGGCCACATGCGGACCCGGGAACAGGTCCGCTGTAAGATCAAGGACCTGCAGCAGACCTACTCCCGGGCCTCCCAGCCAGGGGCCGACCCGGAGGCCTGCCCCACTTTGAGGCCCTGGACCGCATCCTGGGGGCTCATGCCGTCCATGCCCCCCGGCTGGTGATTGATCCCGGGGCAGAGGGCCTCGTCTCGGACACCGAGGAGGAGGAGCAGGAGGACGCCGAGAGCCAGGAGCCTGCCAGGAGCCTGCCCAGGACCCAGTACCCCTGAGGCACCCCACAGAGCACATCGCCTGTGTCGTCCGAGGCCGGGGAGGCCTCCACATGTGAGTACCGTCATGCTCCCCTCATGTGTATGGGGGGGTGGAGGGGAGAGGGAGCCCAGGGACCGTGCGCCTGGGCCTTGCCCGCCATGGAGCAGCAGCTGGGTGTTATGCAGGGGCCCTGGCCTTGCAGAGGGGGGCTGAGTTTCACCCACCTTGTCCCCATGGAGAATTGACCACTGCTCTTGTTTCACCACAGCCGCAGCACCTGGGACTGCAGGACGCACCACCCCACCTGCAACAGCCACCCACACCCGGGGCAGCAGGCGTGCCAGGAACCAGGAGGAGTACCAGCGGCAGCACCTGCGGTTCCTGGATCACCAGCTCTGCACCCAGGACCACTGGGTCTGGGAGGACCTACAGCTGCAGCAGCGGAATGTGGAGGCGCTGGAGGAGCAGGGCTGTGCCCTCAGAGGCCACCTCCAGACCCCGGTGGATAGGTTCCTGCCTCCTCCTGCACCGACCCCTGCGGCCACCCCAGCTCTCGCTCCTCCTCCAACCCCTCCTCCTCCTCCCACTTCCTCTGCACCCCCGTCCCTCCTGCCCTACCCTCCACATCCGCTCTCCCCCAATACCCCCGCACCCGCAGTGCTGCGAGATGGGAGAGCCAGCAGGACCCCCAAGTCTGAGCTTTCCCTTCCCTTCCTCCCCTTCCTCCCCCTTCTAGCTCCCTCCTCCCAGGTTTCCCCTCCCCTCTCCCACCCTCACTCCTCCCTCCCCCCACCCCAGTTATGTAAAATAAAAAAATGAGATTTTTGTTGGCAAAACAGGTGTCTTTATTTGACATTAGGAAGGGGCGTTAGGAAGGGGAAGGTGGGGAGTGTGGAAGAAGGCCCCAGTGGGGCATGCAGGGAGAGGTCAGTCCTCCTCCTCCTCCACCAGGAAGCTCTCCCGCAGGGCTTCCCGGATCCAGACGGCCCCCCGCTGGGCTTCCCGGATGGTGGCGGTACGGGGCTGAGCGTAGTGGCCAGCCATGCGCTCAGCCTCAGCCATCCAGGCTGGCAGGAAAGCCTCCCCCTTTCTCTCACACAAATTGTGCAGCACGCAACATGCTGCCACCATGGGAGGGATATTGTGCTCGGCGAGGTCGAGGTGGGTGAGGAGGCTCCTAAATCTGGCTTTCAGTCGTCCGAAGGCCCCCTGCCGTGGGCCCTGGTGAGCCTGGCATTGAAGGCCTGGCGGGAGAGGTTGAGGTGCCCCATGTAGGGCTTCATGAGCCAGGGCTGTAGGGGGTAGGCCGCATCCCCCACCAGGCACATGGGCATGTCCATGTCCCTGACCCTGACTTGATGGTCGGGGAAGAAGGTCCCGGCCTGCAGCCTTTGGCACACGGAGGAGTTCCGGTACACCCGTGCGTCGTGTGCCTTGCCAGCCCACATTAATGTCCGTGAACTGGCCCCGGTGGTCACACACGGCCTGCAGGAGCACGGAGAAGTACCCCTTTCTGTTGACGTACTGGGAGGCCTGGTGTTCTGGGGCATGGATGGGGATGTGCGGCCCGTCGATGGCTCCCCCACAGTTGGGGAAGCCGAGGGCGCCGAACTCTGCGGACCACCCTGTGGAGCAGCACCCGGTTGATGGCCTTGACAACCTGCAGAGAGACACAGCAAACTGCGAATCACTGGGGCGCCCAGGTGGCTGGGAGTGTTTGTGCCCTGGCACTGGCCCGTGCCCCACTCCCAGAAGCAACCCCCCCGGGTGGCATGTAGTACGGCCGGGACAGACCGAACCATCCAGTGCGGGGCACTTTCGCCTCCTTCCCCCCCCCATTTTCCTTGGGGCGGCCCATCCCCTCCTTGAAGCCCCTCTCCCCCCCAGCCCAGTGGCCGGTGAGTGCCATACCTGCATGAGCACTGCTCCGATGTTGGATCTCCTCTCGTCGAACTGGTTCCCGATGGATCGGTAGCTGTCCGGCGTGGAGAGGTTCCAGAGGGCAATGGCCACACGCTTCTGGAGGGGGATGGCAGGCCTCATGCGAGTGTCCCGTCACCGCAGAGTAGGGGCGAGCCACTCGTAGAGCTCCAGGAAGGTGTCTCTCTTCATCCTGAAATTCTGGGTCCACTGTCTGTCTCCCCAGCGCTCCAGGACGATGCAGTCCCACCAGTCGCTGCTGGTGTCCAGACGCCAGATGCAGCGGGGCACGCTGGCATCCAGGCTCTGCTGCAGCTCATCCACGGCCCCCAGAGAGGCCAGGCGGAGAGGTAGGGGGCTGACGTGTACCAGGTGGTGCCAGGCAGCCTCCACCCATTGCTGGCAGGCTTGCAGCAGCAAGTCCAAAAACAGCACCAGAAAGCCTAGGGCGAGCTCTGGCTCCATGTTGCCAACTGCGGCGGCTTCCCCAAAGGGAAGCACCGACACAGACAGGCACAGAGACCAACGCTTTGCTGTCCCTCTGAAAGGTAGGCAAGCAAGCGGAAAAGCTGAGAACCGGCTGTCCAGGGGGGTCCCTTTAAGCACGAGCCTCAGATAGCCTCAGACAGCAGCCACACAAAGCAACTACTGACCTGATGCCCTGCCGGAACCGGTTTCAGCTGCCCTTAAGTGCGCCCCAGCGTCCAATCAGTGTGGACACGCTAGTTCGAATTGCCAAAACGCTAATTCGAACTAGTTTTTAAGTCTAGCTGTGCTAATTCGAATTAGCTTAGTTCGAATTAACTAATTCGAACTAAGTTAGTTCAAATTAGCACTGTAGTGTAGACATACCCCTAGAGTTCTTTGAGGGGGTCAACAAATATGTGGACAAGGGCAGATTCAGTGGATATAGTATACTTAGATTTCCAGAAAGCCTTTGACAAGGTCCCTCACCAAAGGCTTTTAAGTAAAGTAAATTCTGATGGATAAGAGAGAATGCCCTCTCATGGATTGATAACTGGTTAAAAGACAGGAAACAAAGGGTAGGAATGGTCAGTTTTCTGAGTGGAGAGAGGTAACTAGTCGGGTCCCCCAAGGGTCTGTCCTGGAACCCATCCTATTCAACTTATTTATAAATGATCTAAAGAAAGGGGTAAACAGTGAGGTGGCAAAATTTGCAGATGATACCAAACTGCTCAAGATAGTTAAGACCAAAGCAGAATGGAGAGCTTCAAAAAGATCTCACCAAACTAAGTGATTGGGCAACAAAATGGCAAATGAAATTTATTATTGATAAATGTAAAATAATGTACATTGGAAAAATAATCCCAACTATATATACAACATGATGGGGTATGTCTACACTACCACCCTAGTTTGAACTAGGGTGGTAATGTAGGCAACCGGAGTTGCAAATGAAGCCCGGGATTTGAATTTCCCGGGCTTCAGTTGCATAAAGCCGGGCACCGCCATTTTTAAATGCCCGCTAGTGCGGACTCTGTGCCGCGCGGCTACATCCGGCACAGACTAGGTAATTCGGACTAGGCTTCCTAGTCCGAACTACCGTTACTCTTCGTTCACTCCGCTGCATGGAGTCCGCAGTAGCGGACATTAAAAAATGGCAGCGCCCGGCTTTATGCAAATGAAGCCCGGGAAATTCAAATCCCAGGTTTCATTTGCAACTCTGGTTGCCTACATTACTACCCTAGTTTGAACTAGGGTGGTAGTGTAGACATACCCATGGGGACTAATTTGGCTACAACTACTCAAGAGAAAGATCTTGGAGTCATTGTGAATAGTTCTCTGAAAACATCCACTCAGTGTGCAGCGGCAGTCACAAAAGCAAATAGAATGTCAGGTGTCATTAACAAAGGGATAGAGAATAAGACAGAAAATATCTTAATGCCTCTATATAAAACCATGGTACGCCCACATCTTGAATACTGTGTAAAGATGTGGTTGCCACATCTCAAAAAAAGATATATTGGCATTGGAAAAGGTTCAGAAAAGGGCAAGAAAAATGATGAGGGGTTTGGAACGGGTCCCATATGAAGAGAAATTAAAAAGACTTGGACTTTTCAGTTTAAAAAAGAGGAAACTAAGGTGTGATATGATAGAGACCTATAAAATCATGACTGGTATGGAAAGAGTGAATAAGGAAAAGTTATTTACTTATTCCCACAATGTATTAACTAGGGATCACCAAATGAAATTAATAGGTAGCAGGTTTAAAACAATGCCTAGTCTACCTGTGGAACTCCTTGCCAGAGGATGTGGTGAAGGCTAGAACTTTAACAGGGTTCATAAAAGAGCTAGATAGATTCATGGACGTTAGGTCCATCAATGGCTATTAGCCAGGATGGGTAGGAATAGTGTCTCTGGCCTCTTTTTCTCTGGAGGTGAATTACAGGGGAGGGATCATGTGAGGATTACCTCTGGGGAATCTGGTATTGGCCATTGTTGGCATACAGAATGCTGGGCTAGATGGACTCTTGGTCTGACCCCGTATGGCCGTTCTTATGTTCTTATGTATTGTTGGCTATTGCTTTCATATGCAGTGATTGAGTTAACATTTGCATCTTGCTGTTTTTTAGAGGAAGTGTTGTCAGAACAATGCCTTCTCTGCCAGACCAACCTTTGATTTCTCAGACATTGGAAGGTGGAATTGCTATATCTTCTTCATACAATGGACATATGAGGATTGTTTTAAAACCAAGTTGGAATAAAACTTACTTACTATGCCTTACCTCATCCTGGAGGCAATTTTGTTTATAAAGGGCATCAGTCAGTTAAGGTTCCATGATGTTGCCTGTCAACATGGTATAGACTTTAGGTTTGACCACCCTTAACAATAACACAAATTATCTTTTTCATCAGCTGATTTTTAATCTGGACCAAGTATTATATATTTTCTTGTTTTATTTCTTATTTAAATTTGTGTAAGTGATGGTCAATGTGTCTGAGGCAATGATGTAGTATTTTAGAAAGGACTCACCAACCCCCCAACAATGTAAACTCCCCAAAGTTCCATAGAACTGTACATTGTAATGCTGCCATTGATGACAACAGATCTGTCAAACCTCCAGAGTGAATGCTGTGCATAGAGGACACAGAGCTTTCCCAGGAGCTGGTCTATGACCCTGGAACTCACACCTGGAAGACTGGGGTATAGCCATGAATCTCAGCACCTTCAGAGCAAAATACAAAACATGCTTGTTCAGTAGAGTCCTCCTGATCAGTCAGTGATCAGTCAGCAAAGTCTAAACATCCTCAGTCCAATCCCTGGCAGGAAGGAACAGAAAGCAAGGCAAAGACAAAGATATTTTTAGGTGTATGCTTTATAATTTTGTGAGGCATTAAAGTTCCATAGTCACAGGCACTGCATAAGGACCTAGGCAGAGAGGGTATGTCTACACTACAAAGTTAGTTCGAACTAACGGACGTTAGTTCGAACTAACTTTCATAGGCACTACACTAGCGCTCCGTTAGTTCGAATTTAATTCGAACTAACGGAGCGCTTAGTTCGAACTAGGTAAACCTCATTCCACGAGGATTAAGCCTAGTTCGAACTTACTAGTTCGAATTAAGGGCTGTGTAGCCCCTTAATTCGAACTAGTGGGAGGCTAGCCCTCCCCAGCTTTCCCTGGTGGCCACTCTGGCCAACACCAGGGAAACTCTATGCCCCCCTCCCGGCCCCGGAGCCCTTAAAGGGGCACGGGCTGGCTACGGTGCCCGTGCCAGGTGCAAGCCTGCCAGCACCCAGCTAGCAGACCCTGCACCTGGCACGGCTCGAGCCACCCACCCGATGCCCTCCAGCCCTCCCCCTCTTCCCGGGACCAGGCTGGCGGCTCCCGGGAGCTTGCCCGGGACCGCAAGAGGCGGGCACCCGCCTGGGCTAGTGCAGACATCGTGTACCTCGTCCACGACCTCCGCACTAGGCACAGGAAGGTGGCCGGCTAGGGCAGGAGAGCTGCCAGCCTGGCCACCCAGGAGCAGGTGTGCATGAAAATCAAGAGGGTCCAGTGAGACCCCCGACCCTGAGCCCTGAGCTTACAATAGCCGTCCTGGGTCAGAACAAAGGTCCATCTAGCCCAGTAGCCTGTCTGCCGACAGCGGCCAACCCTAGGGACCCTGGAGGGGATGGACCAAAGACAGTGACCAAGCCATTTGTCTCGTGCCATCCCTCTCCAGCCTTCCACAAACCTTGGCCAGGGACACCACTCCTACCCCCTGGCTAATACCACTCCATGGACCCAACGTCCATGACTTGATCTCACTTCCCTTTAAACTCTGTTCTAGTTCCAGCCTTCACAGCCTCCTGCAGCAAGGAGTTCCACAGGTTGACTCTTTGCTTTGTGAAGAACAACTTTCTGTTATTAGTTTGAAGCCTGCTACCCATTCCTTTCCTTTGGTGTCCTCTAGTCCTTCTTTATGGGAACTAATGAAGAACTTTTCTGTATGCACCCTCTCCACCCAACTCCTGCTTTTAGAGACCTCTATCCTGTCCCCCCTCCGTCTCCTCTTTTCTAAGCTGAGAAGTCCCGGTCTCTTTAGCCTCTCTTCATATGGGACCTGTTCCCAACCCCTGATCATTGTAGTTGCCCTCCCCTCTCCCAGCCTCTCTCTTCCCCTCTCCCACCTCCTTTTCCCAGTCTCCCCCAGTTTTGTTCAATAAAGACAGATTCCATTTTTTAACACAATTGTTCTTTATTTTGTACATCAAGAAAAGGGGCTAGGGAAGGGTAAGTGGAAGGAGTTGAGGGAGGAATTGGGTACGAGCCCCCGATGGGGAGGACTGAGCTGGCTCTGCGGGCTTTTGGGGTGGAACCTCTCCTGCAGCCCCCCGATTGTCCCCTCTCCCCAGATGGCAGCCTGCGGCAAGTGCAGCCAGTCTGATGTCCGAGTGCTGTGATGTGCCCAGTGTGGGTACTCCGGGCACTCCAAGACAGGACTGCTTTGTTAGCGGGGCACCCCTGAGAACTGTCTGTCCGGGGTGGGGGTCGGGACCCTTTAAGCGCAGCCCTCAGCTAGCCTGAGACAGCATCTCCATGCTCTAAGTCCTCCTCTGATGCCCTGCCGGCACTGCTTCCGGCCATCCTTAAGCCCGGTTCAGGGTCCACTTAATGTGGACATGCTAGTTCGAATTAGCAAAACGCTAATTCAAACTGGTTTTTAGTTCTAGACGCGTTAGTTCGAATTAGCTTAGTTCGAATTAACTAATGGTGAAATAACGTGTCCATTATTTTGAAAAATATTTCCCGTAAAAGGGATGCAAATTAGACACATCGCAATTGCAAATGAAGCAGGGATTTAAATCCCCCCCGCTTCATTTGCATAAAAATGGCTGACACTTTTTTCCAGCTCGAAGCTTTGCTGGAAAAAAGCGCCAGTCTAGACGCGGATCTTTCGGAAAATAAAGCCTTTTCCGAAAGATCCCTTATTCCTCTTTAAATAATTTCACGAGGAGTAACGGTAGTTTGAACTAGGAAGCCTAGTTTGAACTACCTAGTTCGTGCCCCGTGTAGCCGCGCTGCACGGAGTTTGAACCAGCGGGGTTTTAAAAATGGCAGCTCCCCGCTTATGCAAATGAAGCCCGGGAAATTCAAATCCCGGGCTTCATTTGCAAGTGCGGTATGCCTACATTACCCCGTTAGTTCGAACTAGCGGGGTAGTGTAGACATACCCATAGTCTCATTTCACTGAGCTTAGGCTATGATAAATGGAAGATAGTGTTTCACGCTACAGCTTTTCTCACTTATTTTCTCTCTCAGTTTGGTCCTATCGCACCAGAATATAAATACAATGTTTCGTACCGCGTGCCTTTGGAAATTTGTATCATTTTTTTGAAACAAAGCGACTGATGGTGGTTCTTGGGAGGAGAATGGGAAAAAATGTATTTGAACTTAATAAAGTTCAAAGCTCTACATCTGTAAAATTGTTGGTATTCTAAAATCCTGAATAGAACAGAAGTAATGGTAAAATAACTATCAAGTTTTTTATTGAAATTTAGTCAGATAGAGGGCAGAATGGATGCAGTTGTTGACAGACACACTTTTCAGTACTGGTTGCTTGAAGGTCTGCATTGCCACTAATAAAATCAATCATTCATCAAAGTACACCATTAAAAAAATAACAGTCTGGTGGAAACTCTTCTAAAATCCTGTACTTTGTTTACTCCCAACCCCATCACTTCAGTCTTGAATTTGTGCTGACGGATGTTAATGGAATTCCTTTCCTTCACAACACACAGTCAACCATGCCAGAGAATATTGTGAAGGCTAAGATTATAACAGAATGTAAAAAAAATAACTAGATAAATTCATGGAGGAAAGATGCATTAATGCCTCTTTGATAAGATGGGCAGAGATGGTGTCCCTAGCCTCTGTTTGCCAGAAGCTAGGAATAGGTGACAGGGGTAGATCACATGATGATTACCAATTCTGTTCACTCCTTTTGGGGCACCTGGCATTGGCCACTGTCAGCCACTGACAGGATAATGGGTGAGATGGACCTTTGGTCTGATCCACTATGGCCGTTCTCATGTTCTGAACGCTTTTATCTATACTGTTATACAAGGAGAGGTGTCTGTCATGGCATCTGTCACAGAGAACATTGGAGAATATGCAGGAATACACTGGAAGACTTCCTCTTCCCCCCTCCCCACAACAAAATGGGATGTGAGGCTTGAAAAGTAGCACAATGGGGCATGCAGGAGACAAATGCAAGTGGTGGGGCTCAGCGCTTCCACAGCAAGTGGCCAGCAGATGTGCTGGGGAGCTGGCAGCGGCTGTACCATGCAGGCCTGTGGACTTGTGCTTGTAAATGACTATGGCACTTTCAAATAATACTACCTTTCAATTGTATCAGTCTGTTTATGGCTCTGCTCCCTTTCTCTGAAATGAGGCTGATAATATTTCTTTTCTTCCACCGCTCCCACCTTTTCTGTGTTCTGCACATAGGCGAGAAGCTCTTTGGGGCAAGTATTTGGGGCTTGTCTATATGACAAGGGTAATAGCAGCACTACAGCTGCTTCACTCTTAACACTTAACAATTGTAAACACCCAATTTACAGTGACAGTGACAGAAGGGGTTTTTCCATTGATACAGGAGTTCTACTTCCCCAAGCAATGGTAACTAGGTTGAAGGAAGCATTCTTCCACTGGTCTAGCTATAAAGGAGTTTAGGTCACCATAATTTCTTCCATCTAAGGTATGTCTACACTTGAAGGCTATTTTGGGATACTAAAGGTATCCCCAAGATACCCCACGTCCGAGGAATGCGTCCATTATTTCGAAATAGTTTTTGAAATAACAGATGCAATATTTTGCCATCCCTATAAACCTTGTTGCAGGAAGTACAAGGGATGGCTCAAAATAGCACTTTATTTTGAAATTTGACACTGGGTAGATGTGAAAATTTCAAAATAGCCTATTTCGAAATAAAATCAAAATAAGATACACAATTTGCATAGTGCAAATTGTGTATTTTATTTTAATTTTAGAGTGCAGTGTAGACATACCCTAAATGTTTAGTGTAAACCAAGCCTTATTACATGTTTTGTACACAGTGTTAGCCAAAATGGGGACCCAAACTTAGTGCTCCTGTACTATAAATAAAGAATAGTAGTAACAATCACTACCAACTGCAGAAAGTTGTACACTTTGAAATCTGTAGCTTTATATCATATCACCAAAACAAAAAGGTGCTTTGGGAAAGAGACTTTAAAAAACACTGCCAGAGAGTTTAGACATGAACATTGAATGTATCTGTGTAATACACAATGAGCCGCATATATAAAACCCACTCCTGGACCATCAAGGCTATTGGGAGCTTTAACACTGACTTCCATGAGAGCAGGACTGGGCATGAGAGCAGGTCTAGGACCCAGGCGACCTGGTTTCTATTCCCAGCTATGCTACTGACCTGCTGTGTGGCAACGGGGAAGACACTTAACCATTTTGTGTCTCTATTTTATTTCTTTTGTGGCAAGGACTTCCTCTTACTATGTGTTTGTATGAGGGGCACTGATACAGATTAGGAGTCTCTAGACAGTTTGCCATTAATAATAATAATGCTTTTTTTTGCCTTTGTCTTCACAGACAAGGGCAGCCCCCAGACTAGGCAACACAGTATGAGAAGGAGGTGGACAGCCCTCGGTGGAGAAAGAACAGGTTAAGAACTATTTAGGAAAGCTAAACATACACAAATCCCTGGGGCCAGTTTTAATGCATCCGAGGATCCTGAGGGAGTTGGCAAATGTCATTGCAGAGCTCTGGTGAGGCCACATCTGGAGTACTGTGTCCAGTTCTGCCCCTCCCCCCCGACTATAGAAAGGATGTGTATGCATTGAAGAGGGTCCAGCAGAGGGCAACCAAAATGATTAGGATGCCTATGAGGAGAGACTGAGGGATTTCGGTTTGTTTAGTCTGCCAAAAAAAAGAGTGAGGGGGGATTTGATAGCAGCCTTCAACTTCCTGAAGGGAGGAAGGTTCTAAAGAGGATGGAGAGAGGCTGTTCTCAGTAGTGACAGATTGCAGAACAAGGAGCAATGGTCTCAAGTTACAGTGGGAGAGGTCTAGGTTGGATATTAGGAAAAGCTATTTCACTAGAGAATGGAGAAGTACTGGAATGGTAGTGGAATCTCCATCCCTAGAGATTTTTAAGTATCAGCTTGACAAAGCCCTGGCTGGGATGATTTAGTTGGGGTTTGTCCTGCTTTGGGCAGGGGGTTGGAATCAGTGTCCTTCTGATGTCTCCTCCAGCCCTATGATTCTATGATTCTAGTGGTTTTTATCTGACAAGTTTAGTTTTGTCAGCAAGAGAGGTTTATTTGTCACAGTTTATACTAAAAATCCATAAGTAGCTTATAAAAAGTTAATAAATGATTAAATTAATAAATGATTAATGGATGTTTTATTACATGGTTAAAAATTTGTTATAGTGCCCAACATGTGACTAGGTTGCTTATAGCTATGGGTTATAACCACCTACACCACTTTCTATATGCTCATCACTATCAGTGACAAATATTCATGTCTGTAATATGCTTGTAAAGCCTATTGTGTGTTTACTAATGCTCTATACATCTTTTAAAAATAGAACTTTAATTATTTCTTTATATATGTTTCTCATCCCCTTTGTAGTATGTTCTGAAGAAGTGGGTTGTGCCCATGAAAGTTCATGATGCCATCTACATATTAGTCTCTAAGGTGCTGTTAGACTATTTGTTGTTTTTTAAGCTTATTTACTTTGTAGGATGGTTTCAGATCAGTTTTACTTTGGTTTGTTAAGTTATTGAACTTAGAAGTCGAGTCCAGATTGTGGGGTTCAGCTAAAATGCATGGAATGCAGGCTGGGGTGTGTGTCATATTCACGTATGTGTATGTACATGCAAAGGTCAGCACAAGTCTAGTTGACATGGTGGTTAAAACATTAGTGGCACATTCGCACAGGTTCTCTCAGAATTGTTACCATAGGAGGAGTTGAAATAGTGGGGAATATGAAGAACAATGCTGGTGTAGGTAGAGTCTACAGCTGTGGACATAGTGCAATAGATTTACCCAGCAATCTCTTGGGTTAATGATCTGCATTAAAAAAGGTTGCAAATGTGCATTGACTAGATAGGTTGGTCTGTTCTACAAAGTTTCATGAATTACTGTGATGCGATTTCTTTCTAAAAAGAGAGAGAGAAAGAGAAATGGAAACAGTATAGTTTTGTAATCTTCACCTCCAAGTAGCTGGGCTCAAATTCTATTTTATTTCCTAATGATGGTCACATTCCCACAGAAGCAATTTTGGTGGAGGGGGTAATTTTGTCCCAAATGACAGGCAGGCTTTGCTCTAGAAGCTTAAATCACCCTGGATAATACTTTTCAGTAGTGAGCTGGATTGGCAGAATTCAGCTCAACACCTATTCACACTGAGAAATAAGCTTAGCTACTAGTAGGCTCTACTGAGCATTAGGCATACTGACTAATAAGGAGAGAGATACTTGTGTTTGGCTGCGATAGCTGTTGTCTCTTTTTATAAGCACCATAAAATTATCACAGCTAAAAAAAGACAGTTAAGATAAAACCATCTGCATTTAACTGTGTTGCAGATTTGGAACACACACTGACCCAAGCCAGATCTTTCAAAATTCAAAGCTTACTCATGGGGCTTTGAATAGAAAATGTTGTTACCCATTGGGCTTTCTGCAATAGTCAAGCTCAAACAGAATAACCCTATTCTCAGATGTGCGGTGCATGAATAAAAAGCACAATAGCAGATTTATTTTATGTATACTGCTTGCCGAATACTTGAGATTATAGTATGATGCAGAATATATATAACTTCTTGCTTTTGTTGGTTGAAAATCTTAATAGCATTGAAATCTTTTTAGCATGTTAACAATTACCTGGCTATTCTGAACCTGTCACACTAAGGTTTAATTTTTCACTTGAGTATCAAAGAAAATGACCCAGCAGAAATCAATTCTTATCTGTCCTTATGTAATATGAATGGGGCAAATGCATTCCTGAAGTAGCTCCTTTAAAACTAATGGAATTGCATTTAGTGAACTATGCCTATTACATATATCTGATCTAGAAGTGGTTTTGAGATGGGGAAAAGAGAAGGGGAGTCATATGAAGAGCTTGACATTGTGACTGAGCTAAAGACTGAGATTTCTACATAAGTCCCAATTCTGAATTTCTTATGCTTGTATGCAGTCCCATTTCACTAGTCAATGGTGCTCTGCATGGATGTGGAGTCTGGTTGCATGAATCCAGGTGTAGCATCTCACCCCATGCTTAGCAAATGATAATGTAGTTCCCTCTCTCCATCTCTCTCAGGAACACAGAGCTACACTGCAGCTTTATTTTGGAATTACTGATGTTATTCCTAAATAACAATGAGTGTGTCATTAATTTGAAATAATGGCAAGTTGGAGGACTTCTTACTCTGACTCCTGTAACCCTCATTTCACGGGGAGCCAGGGAAGTCAGAGGAACAGTGTTCTTCCTTTGACTTTCTGCTCTGCAGACAGCGCCAAAAGCTGAATTAAGCTATTTTGACTTCAGCTACACAATTGATGTAGCTGAAGTTGCCTAGCTTAATTCGACGTTAGCCCTGCTATGTAGACGTGCCCACAGACACACTCTAGCACACACACAAACCAAAGAAAAACAGACAAGGGGAAAGATGCTCAGGATGGAAAATTGACTATCTGGAGTCAACAGTTCACAGGCACAAGCGGAATTTCTGTGTCTTCACCCCAGAAAACAAATCAACGTGTTTCTCTGGGTAGAGGTGACAAGAGTATAGTGGACCCCAGGTTTGTTTTTACAACTTACTGGCCCCAGCACAAGAGTGGCAGAAAAAATGCAGCTGGCTCCCGAGACAAATCAGAAAGTTGTTCTAGGTTAAAAGCTAGGACTTGGGTGGGCTCAGTGTCGGGGGCAAGCTCAGGAAAAACCCTGCTCGCATTTCTCCAGCTAACAAACGCTGAGACCGTGGGAAGGAGAAATTGCCCTTTCCGCCCTCCAGCTGTAGCACTCGTGGGCCCCAAGCACCCTGTGCACGACGGTGGGTGCCTGACATAGCTCGCGAGCAAGTGGGCCCTGCTAGAACTCCGCCCCTGCTAGGTCCCCGTTGGTCGTAAGGTAATATGAAGACTCGCCTCCATAGCTGGTTCTTTATTGGAGGGACGCTCTGTCGATCTGAGGCCGTAAGAGCCCGCCCCCTTGCAAGCGCTGTGCAAGCTCGGATTCTGGAGCCGTGGCTGCGTGCAATGGGCAGCAGCGCCGAGGAGAACAAAGTTTGCAACACTTGGGCACTGGACTGCGCGCCTGCTTCATGCTTATGGCAGAGGCTGATTCCTAAACTGATCAGCCAGGCGGGCAAGTGACACTCCTGATGGCTGGCTTCTGGGGCAAAGTTTCAGCTGTTGTAATGTATTAAATCCAGGCGAATATTGCCAACCCGCTCTCCCCCTTCCTCTCTGCTAGGTAGGCGAGAGAGGTTTTTATTCTTTGGACTAGAGAACTTCCTGCATGGAAATTTACTGACTTGAGCAGTCTCCGTTTCGGGGGAAAGGGGAAGGGAAGGATTTCTTTCATCGCACTTTCATTTTATTTTCCTGCATTTGTGGAGCTCTATGGAGGGATCTCAGGATGGCTTGCACCAGGAAAACCAAAACTTTGGTGTCCACTTGCGTGATCTTGAGTGGAATGACTAACATCATCTGCCTGCTCTACGTGGGCTGGGTCACCAACTACATTGCCAGTGTCTATGTGAAAGTGCAGGAGCCGATCTCAGAGAAAAAGTTAGAGGAAGACAAAGGGGACACGCTGAGGATTATAGAAAGGCTGGATCACTTGGAGAATGTCATCAAGCAGCACATACAAGGTACCACCTTCCTCCCCGCTTGCCTTCCCTCACCCCACCCGTCCTTCCTTTGCAGCCTTCCCGGTCCCCTCCTCTCGCATTGGTTTGCTGTGCGTGTGGCCGAGGCCGCTGCTAGCGCAGGAGAGAGGCGGGCGGCGGGCGGGAGCCCTGAAGAATCGGGGGCTTTGTTCAGACTCGTACGGGCAGAAGTTGCTCGCAGCCTCCGCTGGCTGCCTGGTGAGTGAGCGCCGGGAGTGCAGCGCCCTGGCTGGCGGCGGCGCGGGGCGGCTGGGCTTGGTGCTTGCTGGTTGCGCGGCCCTAGTTGCAGAGCTTGCTGAACGGGGGAGGGGAGAGCTTGGGGGCGATTTCAAGCTGGACCCGCGAGGCTGGGCGAGCCCGCTGCTGTCTGCCCCCTGCCTGGGGAAGGCACCTGCCATAGCCTCCCGAGCCCGGGCTCCTGCTGTGGCAAGGCTGGGAGGCGCCGAGCAGGGCAGACGGCGGCTGGGGAGCTCTGCGGCCCTCTAGCATCTGCGGTGTCAGCGGCTACATCTGGCGCGGGGCGCGCGGCGCTGGCAGCGATACCCGCCCCAGCCCGGCGCGTTACAGAGCCTCGCTGGGCGCACCCTGCCCGCCTGCGAGCTTGTGCCGCGGTAGCCAGCCTGGGGGCTGGGCCGGGTTCGCCTCTGGCTGACGCCTTGTGCTTCGGCCTCCTCCTCCTCTGCGGGGGGTGTGGCATGGTTCCTGCGCAATTCGCCAGGCAGTGCCCGGGGGCTTGCGTTGCTTGGCTGCGGCGCCCCCTTTAGGAGTTTGTGCAGTTTCAGCTCCCGGCGGAGGGAGGGGAAATAAGATATTGGGCAAGGGGCTGCCGGGGAGTCCTTTTGTGCTCTTCGGGCCCCCGGCATAAGCCCCCGCAGTCTGCCTGCATGCGCACAGAGCAAATCACCTGGTGAATACATGGTCTCTGCTGCCCTGCCCGCCGCCAGCGCACAGATCAACTTGTCTCCCCAGTAGTTTTGACCTATCGAACTTGCATCTTGGCAATGTAAACAGACAGCAGAGGGAAGAGAATTAGCCGCATGTGTTCAAAATGAGCGGAGGATGGGGCTTTAACGCCCGGGTATTTCATGCTGACTTCTGGCTGTACATGTCTTCCAATGGGTTTGAAGAGACGGTATTTTTTAAACTACTCAATTTGCTTTTCTGAGCATTGTCTGGAATCTGGATTAGTTTCCTGTCGGAAGGGTGAGTGAGGTCAGTTCCTGCTAGTTCCGACTTTGATGCAGCCCTCAGATTTACCTGGATCCCTCAGATTAATTTTGGAAGAGGAATATATTCTTGCCTGAGTGGCAATGGAGTGCATTACAAGAGCTTTCTGTATCAAGGCAGGGGTTTTCAAAAGCTCTCGTGAGAATTAGGTACCGGAGTCATTGAATGTCATGATGTTCCATGTGAGTTAGATGGATGCCTAGCTCCCCTGGACTTCTTTGAAAATACTAGTCTAATGCCTAATGATCTGTAGTGGTGGTGCTCTTTTACATCTCTGTCTGCTTGCTAAGGCCATAACTTGTTCTTGGTCTTTGATAGTGAAAGATGCAATAAACTGATCTTTTTCAAGGAAGACTGAGGGTAATTATTGGATCTAATAATGTTGCTTTGGGTTTTCAGTTCCTTAAACTCCTTTTTAAGAACATGGGTGTCTGCTTCTCTTATCAGCTACATAGTGTAATAAGTTATAACAGCTATTAAAAACAGTTAAAATCAAATTTATGGGGGTTTGTAATATTCTTCTTAATGATACTACATGTTCATTGAGCAAATCAACAGAACATTGCTTTCCTGGATTGGGAATTCAAGGCCAAACCATAGTGATTCACAAAGGTGGATGCTACTGAAGATACATAATACTTTTTAATAATATTGTTTTGCTGAGTTTTGTGACAGTTGAGGATATATCTTTTGGGGCCTGATCCAAACCCCATGGAAGTCAATGGAAAGACTCCCAATGACTTCACTGGGCTTTGGATCAGCATCAGCAAATGATCGATTTGGAATTCATTTCTATATATATAACTGATCTTCCTTCATAATGGCTATGGACTGATTTCTTAAAGTTATTTGTAGTTTGGCATTGAGCTTTTTTCTCTAGGTTTTTTTTTATTGGAGAATACTCTTTTGGAAGCTCTGAGTGCCTCAGCTGCTTTGACAAATGTTGACAAGACATGAAACTAGCAAGGGCAATGGAATACTGTTCTTTAGGGTTGTCTCTGCTTGCCAGGAAAGTGATAACCGAAATATATTTTCCACAAGAGAGTTTCCCTGATACTTTATTTTAATTTGTTTCCAGATTGAATGATTTAATTCGATGGTGCCTAGGAATTCCTTGGGAATATAAATTGCAGCCTTGTAATATTTACTAACTACAGTAGATTGGAAATTATAGGGTGGGTGTTTTCAAAGAAAAAAGTCTTTAAATTAAAGGTACTGTAATAAGCAAATCCTTAGTCTGGAGACATTTGGCTTCAGTGAGAAAGAAAGTGGGGGTTAAAGATAATAGCACGAGAAAGTAAATACTGGGTGAGATTGTGCACTGGTCAAAAATTGAAGTGAATGGATCAAATGTGGAAAACACAGATATTCACTTTTCATGTTGTGAACCTGTTCACCATCCTGTTCACCATCAGCCTCCACAGCTGTGTATCTGTAGTTCTCCAGCAAATGTTTCCGAGCAATTGCTTGTCATCAGAATGTTGTTTGTGTACTTTTTTGTTTAGGCTCTAGGAGGTGGCATAAGAATGTCTACCTTGAGTTACTTCTGCTCTGCCCACACCTCAGGCACCTTTTTTTGGCCCATTATGCAATGATATAAACTCAGGGCACCCAGCAAGCTCACAGCTGACCTGATTCTCATGGAACGTTGCACAGAGTCATACTGCCATTTCTGCCCCAGTACTGTCTTGTGCACCTGCTGTGATGTGCAAAGCTGTTTTGCTGCTGTTTTCATAAAGGGCAGTCTGATGGAGGATTGGCCATGTTGTAGTTTAGCTAGGGAGACAGACCCATGACAAATGATACTTTGAGAGGCAGCATAATGGGGTAGGGATTTGAGCTTGAAGCTGGAGGCCATTCACTTCTGGTCTGTATTCCCAATCCTGCCACTGACTTGTTGACTATCCTTGGGGAAGTCTCTTTACCTTTCAGTTGTCTCTGTGAAGTGAGATGTACTCACCTACTTTTCTCTAAAGCAGCAGGTCATAAAGGTAAAGGAGCTGATAATTTTGTTTCTTTTTTCAAAATGCAAAGTACTAAGTATTGCTATTGGCATTATTTCTGCAGAAGAAGGCATTTATTGTACACTATCTCTATTTCCTTTACAGTTTGCTAACAAAATAGCATTTTGATTTTTGAGAAGATTTGTGTGTATGTGAAAATGAGGATATGGTCAGATGGATAGTTTTGTGCAAAATGCAATCTTTCTTATTGTTAGGAAATGAATGCGATAGAGGTATTTTTTGTGTCTGAAGCTTATTACCAGGCAATATACTGTAAAGGGCTAAGGTTGATGAGTGTTGTAATGAATGAGTATTCAAAAAAATGTTAGTGGTTTAAGTCTAGAGTTTGCAATTAAAATAAAATCTCAATTTGCATGAAGAAAGGTTCATTCTCCTAACTGTACAAGGAACTTATTGCTTTAAAAAACCAAAACCCAAATTCCCTCATTTTATTATACTTGGTACAAGAGTACTTCTTCACAGCACATAGTTCATCTTAATAATTTTTCATTCATTTACCCTGGTACTAAAAAAGAACTTGCCTAAATTTCGTGCAAACTCAGAAAATATGAAAGCTGATCTGTTGTTACAATGTAAAATTAGACAGGCTGTGATGACAAGAGAAACAGCGCTAACAGTAATATGCAAGCAATTTAGAGTTTTCTTCAGCCTACTTTTAAATGTCTTAGGAGATGGAGAGACTAACGTTTCCTTTGGAAAGATATTCTACAGTCGCACAGCTCTCACTGAAAACTCTCTTGTGCTTTTTTGGTTTTCTGCCCTGACCTGTTTATGCTGTGCCATTTTGTGCTGTTCAATGCTTCTGTCCCAGAGGTGGCTGCATTTCTGTGTCACATGAAGAGATCCGGAGTGTATGAAATTAACTCACTTCTAGTTGCTCTGCCAACATGATATATAAGCAAATTCAAACAGAAAAGAAAATGGGCAGTGGCATCTGTGGAGTGTGATTCTGGTTTAAAATCCACTTACCAGTAGGTAAGTACTCAGCCACCTACATGTTACTAGTAGTTTAATCCGTGGTGCATGCGTGCTTCTGCATCCAGTGTTGTTTCCAACTGCCTCATTTCTTCTGGAGGTGCCATGTTGTGAAGCTGAAGTCATTGCTGTAGATATAACTCTGATAGAAGTAAGCTGAGAACAAAGTGGATATGGGAGTTTCTGACATGTTTTCTGGAAAGAATTATTTCCATTATCTCTCTCTCTCTCTCTTTCCCCCTCCTGCCCCCGCAGTGCCCTCTTTGGGAAGTGTGCTTGTACCTGTCATCTAGTAAAGCTCACTATCCATTGCAATACATTGTAGCTGAATGGAAACCTCTGTATGAGTCTATCAATCCAGGGCCACAGGATCTGAAATAACGCTTGCCACCATCACCTCTTAGTTCATTTCCTCAAGCAAAAAAGCAACTAAATATATGTATCACTAAATAACATGTGTTTATTCCAATGACAGTAAAATCAAGGAAAAATCTGGGCCAGCAAGTACATATTCCATTACAAAAGGTCCTGCATGTGTAGTCTATATTCCAGCAATGTGTCAAAGGGACTTTGAAGTCAAAGGGACTAGTTGTGTGAGGAAGGTGTCATAAGGTTTTGCAGGATAAGTCCCATTGGTTTTATCATTATTTTTTCCCCTTATGCTATGACTGTCTTGTTCGTTCTAAGTTAGTGCCTGGCAGTGGAGATTTGTGTGAGTTTAGCTGTCATGTCTTCTCATGCTTTGAGGTGAAAAAAGTGAGTGGAATAAAAAAGAAACTTTATTCAAGTGGCTTGAGCTAGAGGAGTGCATCTCACTAGGATCTGTATTCTTACCAGAATCACCATTAGCCCAATATATTCATGGTACAATATGCAGAAAAGTTAAGAAAAAGAAAATTCACCAGAGCTAGAAATGCGGCTTAATATTTATTCATCTAAATTTCCTTTATGCTTGTAACATCTGTCACCTATTTATATTCCTGCCATGGATTTATTTTGCAGATACTGGAATGTATTGACCAAAACTGGACATTTCCTTTTTAAACTTTATTAAAGTCATTATCTTGGATCAAATATTATTACTGCAGATATAATATTTCCTTTATTATTATTATTATTATTATTATTATTATTATATTTGCTTTTGAAGAATGTGATTCTCTGAGATTTTAGTTGAACTAGGATAGTTCACTTGGAAGGAATTCACAATGGAAATGACAATGCTAGAAGTAATTTACTGAATTTTCTAAACGTTTTGATGGTAATGACTTCTTCAATGCTGTATGTGTGGAAGGGTGTTATTAGTATACAGCAGGCATGTCCAAAGTCCGGCCCGCGGGCCAATTGCGGCCCATGTTCTGGTTTAATATGGCCCCACAGGTAATTTGGCAATATCTATCTTTTATAGCCCCCAATGAATCCCCGAGTGCTGCTCAGGACTAAGGATGAGCTCGGGCGTGTTCGCAGCTCCACGTACCCAAACCCGCCGGGAAGCTGACAGCGTGCAGCGCTAATCACGGGTACTGAGACATTTTCCCGGTTCTCAGCTGCAGAGATCGGGAAATGTCTCAGTACCTGTGATTGGCGCTGCGCGCTGTCAGCTTCCTGGTGGGCTCGGGCACGTGGAGCTGCGAACACGCCTGAGCTCATCCTTAGACTCTTCACCACACACAGCCACAAAGGCAAGAGAATTCTTGTTGGGCAGTGTATTAGTGCTCGGACGAACACACTTAGACCAAAACCTCTGGCACTGCGCTCACATGATCCCTTCCCCTTCTGGTCAATTTCAAAAATGGCGACTGTAAATAAGAGAAGGAAAGTTGACAGTGAGGGCCGCCGCTTCCAGGACAGGTGGAAAGTGGAATATTTCTTCACTGAAATACGGAATCACTGTGTTTGTCTGATATGCCAAGAGACTGTGGCTGTTTATAAGGAATTTAATGTCAAGAGACACTACCAGTCGAGACATAGCACATACGACAAGCTAACAGGGCTCAACCGCAGTGAAAAGTTGAAGCATCTTGAAGCTGTTTTAATGTCACAACAGCGATTTTTCACAAGAGCCCGTGAGTCAAATGAAAATGCCACTAGGGCGAGCTATGAGGTGGCAACGTTAATTGCTAAAAATTGCAAATCTTTTGCTGAGGGTGACTTTATCAAAGAATGCGTTATGAAAATGGTTGAGAATATCTGTCCCGAGAAGAAGCAAGAGTTTGCCAACATTTGCCTAGCTCGTAACACTGTAGCATGGAAAATTGAAGAGATTTAATCAGATATTAAGAGACAGTTGACGTCCAAAGGAGTGGATTTTGACTTCTTTTCAATAGCCTGTGATGAAAGCACGAACCTATCTGACACAGCTCTGTTGATGATTTTTATGAGAGGGGTGGACGATGAAATGAATGTGACTGAAGAGCTACTTGATCTCCAGAGCCTTACGGACCAAACTAGAGGAAAAGATTTATTTGTTTCTGTTAGTTCCGCCATAGATGACATGAAACTGCCTTGGAACAAAATTACTGGGATTATTACTGATGGGGCACCTGCCATGGCTGGTGAACGAAGTGGATTATCAACCCTAATCTGTAACAAGGTGATCGAAGAAGGAGGCAAAGCTATTAAACTCCATTGTATCATTCATCAACAAGTTCTCTGTGCTAAACATCTCAAATATGATCATGTTATGAAACCGGTGCTAAAGATTATTAATTTTATTAGCTCTAAAGCCCTGTGCCACCACCAGTTTAAACAGTTTCTACTGGACATCCAGGCTGAATACGAAGATGTTTTATATCACAACGATGTAAGATGGCTCAGTCGGGGGTCTGCACTGCAGCGTTTCTACTCTCTCAGAAAGGAAATCGGAGAATTCTTGGAAACAAAGGGACAACCAATGTGAGAACTATCTGATCCTATTTGGCTGGCTGATTTGGGGTTTCTAGTTGACATAACAAAGCATCTGAATGTACTGAACACAAGTCTTCAGGGGAAAGATGCAGCGGTGAACCAGGTTTATTCACACCTCAAAGCCTTTGGAACAAAGCTGCAACTTTTCATAAGGCAGTTGTCACAAACACAGCCCAATACCATACATTTTTCAGCGTTGCAGGAAATAATGAACAGTTTTCCACAGGACAATATCAGTGCACAAACGAGCAGGTATGCAGCAGACATCGCATCTCTGGCTGGGGAGTTTAAACAGCGCTTTCAGGATTTTGCAGCTATTGAAAAGGAGATCAGCCTTTTCTCCTCTCCATTCTCTGTTGACCCCGATGATGCTCCAGATCAGCTGCAGCTCGAGCTCATTGAGCTGCATTGTGACAGCGAGTTACGCAGTCGTCACCAACAGCTCTCTCTTGTGAACTTTTACCGCCAACTGGATAAGAGCCGGTTTCAAGAGATTCGAAAATTGGCTAAGAAAATGCTGAGCTTGTTTGGCTCAACATATATGTGTGAGAAGACATTCTCTGCTATGAACTTTAACAAGAACCACAAGAGGACAAGACTAAGTGACTCTCACCTGCGTGACATTTTGCGCATCAAAACCACTGCCTTTGAACCAGACCTAGCCTATGTGCTGCAGTCCAGATCTCAGTTTCACCCTTCACATTAGTGCAGGCATGTTTTTTTTTCAATTGAGATGAATACATTGTAAAATCTCAGTTAATGTCAGTTGGTCTAAATCAGTTATAAATATATTTGGACACAACATGTATACTTGGTGTGATGTTCCTGTTCATATTTTTTTAACTTAAAAGTTGACAGACAACCTTTATTACCAATAATATGTAATGTACTTTACAATGTTCCTGACATATATCAGCTTTCTGGATTTTTTTTTCATCTGGCCTTCAGATATGAAAGGCAGAGTGATTTAACACCTGTTTAGATTTGTAATCCATGTGACGAAATGAAAAGTATGCCGTTTGCAATAAACTTTGCATAAAATAGTTAATTTGCATTTAATTTTAATGGTTCAAAGAATGTCAGGCAAAATGGTCGGCCCTCACGCATGTTCACTTCATCAAATCTGGCCCTCTTTGAAAAAAGTTTGGACACCCCTGGTATACAGCATCCCTTCAGTAGCTGGAAAGGCCACTGATGTTCAGTGATGGGGAAATGAGATAGACCAAGAATTTGTTGAGTTTTTCGTTCAACAACTTTATACCTGTTACTGAGAGTTGCAGTATTTGTTTCATTCTTTTGCTTTATAGGCCACAGTGTTCAAATCTTGAGACTTCATTGATTTGTTTTGCAGTTTATTGGATTGTGCTAGAAAGTGCATTATTTTTTGAGTGAATCCGATGGTGAGTGATGCTGTTGGAAAGACATCAAAATGAACATAAAATAACTTATTAAGATAATAAACATAAGCATACTACTCTTGAAGAAAACAATGGTAAACACAACAGCATTATTAAATATTTTGCTAACTGCTTTTCAGTTTCATACTAATCTTCTTTACAGGCATGATCAATTACAAAATGAAATCAATAACAGTCTTTAAAAGGATCATTTAACTGTTTTCCTGGATGCATCAAGTGTTTAGGCGCAATCAAACTGTATTTTGTTTTCTCCAGAACTCTTTTCAAAGGTCTTTGTGTATACAATGAACACAAGATAGCTGGATGATGCCTGCTGAATGTTTAGACTGGAGTAAAAAAATGGGCACAAAAGTTTGTGATAGTAGTTAAACAAGAAATTTGAAATCAGATTAGGTTACTCTGTCAAATAAAACTATTACCGTTCATGAAGCAGATTAGAAAAAATAACCAAAGTTGGAGTTAATTTAAAACAACCCCCCTTATTTTAGCAGTAACATTAAGGTGAGTGCTTTGGAATGCAGGCACTCTTTGTAATGAGACAGGAAAACTCCTAGGCAAAAGACCACCTTGGCTTCACCAGGAGATCTTGCATGATCTACAAATAAAAAAGGAGTCATATAAAAAGTGGAAACGGTCAAATTACAAAGGATGAATATAAGGAAACAATACAGTAATGCAGGGGCAAGATAAGAAAGGCAAAGGCACAAAACGAGTTCAAACTAGCTACAGACATAAAGGGTAATAAGAAGATATTATATAAATACATTAGAAGCAAGAGGAAGACCAAGGACAAGGCAGGTCCATTCTTCAGTGAGGAGGGAGAAACAATAATAGGAAAGTTGGAAATGGCAGAGATGCTTAATGACTTTTTTGTTTTGGTCTTCACCAAGAATTCTGATGATGAAGGAATGCCTAACATGACACATGCTAGGGAAAATGGGGTAGGTTTAGAAGATAAAATAAAAAAAGAAAAAGTTAAAAATTACTTGGGAAATTTAGATGTCTGCAGGTCACCAGGGCCTGATGAAATGCATCCTAGAATATTCAAGGAGCTGATAGAGGAGGTATCTGAGCCTTTAGCTATCATCTTTGAAAAGTCATAGAAGACAGGAGAAATTTCAGAAGACTGGAAAAGGCAAATATAGTGCCCATTTATAAAAAGGGAGATAAGAGCAACCCAGGAAACTACAGCCAGTCAGTAGAATTTCTGTGCCAGGGAAGATAATGGAGCAAGTAATTAAGAAATTCATCTGCAAACATCTGGAAGAAAATAAGATGATAGGTAACAGTCAGAATGGATTTGTAACTAACAAATCATGTCAAACCAGTCTGACAACTTTCTTTGATAGGATAATGAGTCTCATGGATAAGGGAGAAGTGGTGGATGTGGTATACCTAGACTTTAGTAAGGCATTTGATATACAGGCAGTCCCCGACTTACGTGGATCCGACTTACGCCGGATCCCTAGATACGAACGGGGTGAGGCAATTGCCGCACATGCGCAGCAGCATCCCCGGGGCTCGCTCACCTGGATCCTGGGATCCATCTCCTCCTCCGGCCGGCTCTGACTGGCCTCCGCCTGCAGCAGCAGCTGGCCGCAGGGAAAGGGGTCCCGCAGAGCTGCTGGGCAAAGGAAAAGTGTCTCCCCATGTCTGCTGCTCACCGCGGTCTCGCAGCCTGCCCCCCAGTCGCCGGCCAGCCTCAGCCCGTCTTCCCCCTCCACCCCCCCTCTATACATGCCGGGCTCGCTCACACATGGAGCCTAGGTGCAGCAGCAGCTGGCCGCAGGGAAAGGGGTCCTGCAGAGCTGCTGGGCGGAGGAAAAGTGCCTCCCCATGTCTGCTGCCAGCCGCGGTCTCGCAGCCTGCCCCCCGGTCGCCGGCCAGCCTCAGCCCATCTTCCCCCTCCACCCCCCCTCTATACTTCCCCGGGACTCACTCACCTGGATCCTAGGATCCACCTCCTCCTCCTCCTCGGGCTGGCTCCTCCGGCTCCAACTGGCCTCTGCCTGCAGCAGCAGCTGGCCGCAGGGAAAGGGGTCCCACAGAGCTACCGGCGGAGGAAAAGTGCCTCCCCACGCCTGCTGCGGCCTCGCAGCCTGCATTCCCTCCTTCCCCCGGCAACAAGGTGCCCCCCTCCCCCAACTAACAAGCTGCCTCCCTCCCCCCAGCAACCTGGCTGCCCCCGGCAACAGGCTGCCAAATCAGCGGACAAAAGCAGCCTCTCCGCCCCCTATTATTCCCACCTTTCCCCTCCTCCCCCTATACATGCCGGGCTCCCTGGGAATGTAGCAAAAACAAACAAACAGACTCCACCAAAACAAACAAAGTGCTGGCCTCATTGTGTCAGCAAAAAAAGGACCCTCCTCCTAGAACCCTGGGTGGTGTGTGGAAATAAAGCTATTAGCTCAAAGCATGGTACAGAGCTGTTTGGTATTTGATGAGTTACTCCCTTAGTCCTGAGTTTGTTGCAGGATTAGCATCTCAACAGGAATGAGAAGACAGTAAAGTTTACCATTCTCATATAGCCCCCTAGGCTGGAAGGAGGACACAGAGGGTGAGTGGAGACAGCTGGGGCGGAGAGGGTGGAGCCACAGGGGAACGCCTGCGCAGGTGTTCCGGAGGAGAGGACAAGGCCTCGCTGCTGCTCTGTGACCCAGGCAAAGGCCAGGGCCGGACCGAGGTGCCAGGACGCCCCGTAGCTCCTGGCTAGACCTCCTGCTGCTTCCCACCTTCAGCATCCTGTCCCCAGTGCCTGTATGTCTGCCCTGCTTTGCAGTGGCTGTGGCTCCGGCTCCTAGAGGACGTGGAGCCTGGCTGGACACGCGAGGTGGCTCAGATGAGCGCAAGCAATCAGTCACAAGGGCAGCCGTGGGCCGGGGAGCGACCTGGAATAACTGGGCAGCACAGAGTCAAGCCCCGGGTTCTCTGTGTAGTAATGACATGGCAGGGGGCTCAGGGTTGGACAAGGCGGAGATGGGGAGGAAGCAAGAATGAGCTGAGCGAATGCCAGAGCGGGGGCTCTGGGGACTCTGTGGGTGACCAGCTGTGGTCCTGACAGCTCTTCCTCCCTGTCACCATGCAGCACAGTGGACGATTTGGATGGACACAGGTGGGCTGCTGAAAAAGCTTCCTGAGAGATAAGGGGCTGTAACAGCAGTGTACCCCACTGAAGATAGCTAAAAGGCCTGCGTCCCGCTGACCAGAACCTGTGTACATACTGTACAGTGTTTTTTGCACCCTGCAACAATGCCTCCAAAACACAAATCTGATGCAAGTGCTGGTGAGACAGCAAAGAAAAGAAAAACCATCACCATGGAAGAAAAAGTAGAAATAATAAAGAGATCAGAGAGAGGTGAAAAACCATCATCCATTGGCAGAGCATGTGGTTACAGTCGGTCAACAATCGCAACAATTTTAAAAGATAAAGATAGAGTAATGGAGCATGTGACAGGCCATACCCCAATGAATGCTACAATTATTACCAAGCAACGCAGTGGTTTAATTATCTAGATGGAAAGGCTGCTGACAATTTGGATAGAAGACCAAAATCAGCGTAATCTACCTATCAGTCTTTCTTTAGTGCAGGAAAAGGCTCGAAGCCTTTTCAATGATTTAAAAGCTATTCGTACAGCAAGTGAAGGTGATTTCAATGAAGAATTTGTTGCAAGTAAGGGTTGGTTCAATCGCTTTAAAAAAAGAGCAAATTTGCATAATATTAAAGTTCAAGGTGAAGCAGCGAGTGCCGATGTCAGTGCTGCAAGTTCTTTTCCCAAGATATTGGAAGATATTATTGACGATGGAGGCTATTTGCCAGAACAAATCTTTAATGTAGATGAAACTGGCTTGTTTTGGAAAAAAATGCCTGAGAGGACATACATTTCGAAAGAGGAAAAAAGTGCACCAGGACATAAGGCATCAAAGGACAGGCTGACTTTATTACTTGGGGGTAATGCATCTGGGGATTTAAAGCTGAAACCTTTGCTAGTGCATCGCTCCCTAAATCCGAGGGCACTACGCAATGTCACTAAGGCATCTCTTCCTGTTATTTGGGGGGCAAATTCAAAGGCTTGGATTACACTTGCTATGTTTGAAGAGTGGTTTTCGAACCATTTTGTCCCTGATGTTGAACGTTATTGCTTGGGCAGAAACATTCCTTTCAAAATTCTCCTTCTCCTTGACAATGCCCCTGGACATCCAAACACTTTAGATGACATGCACCCCAATGTAAAGGTGGTATTTCTACCCCCCAACACCACATCACTAATTCAGCCAATGGATCAGGGAGTCATAGCCTCCTTTAAGGCCTATTATTTAAGGAGGACATTCTCACAAGCTGTCAGGGCTACCCAAAAGGATGAGATGACCTTAAGGGATTTCTGGAAAAGTTACAACATTTATGATGCCATCAACAATATTGCTGATGCTTGGGATGAAGTGAAAGAGACAAATATGAGAGGAGTTTGGAACAAATTGTGCCCCCAATTCACAGAAGAATTTCTGGGGTTTACAGATGAGGAAATCGCCGAAACCAGGCAAGCTGTGGTTGCTATTGGTAATGAACTGCAGTTGGACATCACTGAAAATGATATTATAGAGTTACTCGACTCCCATGGCAAAGAACTAACCAATGAAGACCTTATGGAACTAGAGCAGCAGATAGAATCTAGGGAAGAAAACCAGGACCTAGAAACTCCACAATTGAAAAAATTTTCTACAAAAGAGTTAGCTGATGCTTTTCAACTTATTGAAGCAGGAATGGCAAAGTTAGAGGAGCAAGATCCTGATACAGAGAGGTTCGAAAAAGTTTACCGCACAGTTAACGAAGGTCTGAGATGCTACAGGGCTATTTATGATGAGAGAAAAAAAATCTCTAAACAAACCTCCCTTAATGCCTACTTCAAGAAATTGACTCCAGCAGCAGAATCTGACTCTGACTCTCTAATACCAGTCCCATCCTCTCCAACAAGTCCATCATCCTCTACCAAGATTGTTTAAGGTTGCACAGTAACAGTTAAGGTTGCACTGTAACAGTTGTTTAAGGTTGCACTGTAACAGTTGTTTAAGGTTGCACTGTAACAATTCTTTAAGGTTGCACTCTAACAGTATTTGAAACATTTAAGCATTTATATGCACAGTCAAAAATAAAGAATATGTTAAGACAAACATCTGTCCAAGTTGCATTTAAAGTAGAACACCATGCAATTTTTTTTTTTTTAATTTTGGTTAGTTTGGTGTGGGGTTAGAGACACTTGAGGTTTTACTACTGTCTGTATCCTCATTAGAAAGATTTATTCTCATTTCCTGTCCTTGAGACAACAGGAAGTGAGGGGAAATCTACCCCAGGAAGGGAAATTCACTCCTGTAAGAGTTATCATGGGAAAAAGGTGTCTCCACTGAAGCTTTATCGCCAATCATTCTTTCCAAGACAACCCAAAATATTCAAAATCCAATTGTCACAGGGACAGAAAGAGATGTGAAATCTTCTGAACAGGGGAACAGACAGCAAAACAAACATTAGAGGGGAGTTAACTTTTCCCTATGCTATCCAAAACTAAAAAAAAATGTTTGGCTAGAGTTTCCCCTATGTATCAGTTCCGACTTACATACAAATTCAACTTAAGAACAAACCTACAGTCCCTATCTTGTACGTAACCCGGGGACTGCTTGTACTCTTATAGTAGCCCAATCAAGGTTGTATCAAGGAAATACAACCTTGATTGGGCTACTATAAGGTGGGTGCATAACTGGCTGGATAACAGTTCTTAGGGTATGTCTACACTACCCTCCTAATTCGAAATAGGAGGGTAATGTAGGCATACCGCACTTGCAAATGAAGCCCAGGATTTGAATTTCCTGGGCTTCATTTGCATAAGTGGGGCTCCGCCATTTTTAAATCCCCGCTTGTTTGAACCCTATGCCGCGCGGCTACACGCGGCACGAACTAGGTAGTTCAAACTAGGCTTCCTAGTTTGAACTACCGTTACTCCTCGTGGAATGTGGAGTAACGGTAGTTCGAACTAGGAAGCCTAGTTCGAACTACCTAGTTCGTGCCGTGTGTAGCCGCGCGGCACAGGGTTCGAACGAGCGGGGATTTAAAAATGGTGGAGCCCCGCTTATGCAAATGAAGCCCGGGAAATTCAAATCCCGGGCTTTATTTGCAATTGCGGTATGCCTACATTACCCTCCTATTTCGAATTAGGAGGGTAGTGTAGACATACCCTTAGAGAATAGTGATAGAAATGTAGCCGTGTTAGTCTGGTGTAGCTGAAACAAAAACCAGGACTATGTAGCACTTTAAAGACTAACAAGATGATTTATTAGGTGATGAGCTTTTGTGGGCCAGACCCACTTCCTCAGATCAAATAGTGAAAGAAAATTGTCACAACCATATATACCAAAGGATACAATCAAAAAAATTAACACACATGAAAAGGACAAATCAAATTTCAGAACAGAACGGGTATGGGGGGGAAGTAAATGTCTGTGAGCTAATGATATTAGAGGTGATAATTGGGGAAGCTATTTTTGTAATGGGTAAGATAATTAGAGTCTTTATTCAGACTTAAGTTTGAATTTAAGCATGAATGACAATTCAGAGGATTCTCTTTCAAGTGTAGTCTTAAAAGGCCTTTGAAGCAGCTAGGGGTGTTAGTTGCGTAGGGTTTGAGAAGAGAGTCTACATAGCTGGATAAACCAGTTGTGAGTGTGCCGATACCAGAGATGATGGGACGTCCGGGGTGTCCAGGTTTATGGATTTTTGGGAAGCAGATAGAACAATCCTGGTCGGGGGTCAGAAGGAGTTTCTGTGTGGATTTGTTCCTGAGTAGCTGTAGGGAGGCTTTTAAGGAGACAGTGTAGTTTCTTTTGGTATTCCGAGGTATTTATCCAGCTATGTAGACTCTCTTCTCAAACCCTATGCAACCAACACCCCCAGTATCTCCATGATACTACTGACTTCCTAAGGAAACTACAAAACATCGATAACCTCTCCGATAACACCATCCTTGCCACCATGGATGTAGAAGCTCTATACACCAACATCCCACATGAAGATGGATTACAAGCAATTAGAAACACTATCCTAGAGGACACCACTGCCAGTCTGATAGCAGACCTATGTAACTTTGTTCTCACCCACAATTATTTCCAGTTTGAGAACAACTTATACCTCCAGATCAGCGGCACAGCCATGGGTACACTCATGGCCCCACAGTATGCTAATATCTTCATGGCCGACCTAGAACAACGTTTCCTCAAATCTCGTCCCCTTTTACCCCTTCTCTACTTACGCTACATTGATGACATCTTTATGATCTGGACGCATGGCCAAGAAACACTGGAGACATTCCAAAGAGATTTTAACAACCTACACCCCACCATCAATCTCAGCCTGGGCCATTCTACACGAGAGATCCATTTCCTGGACACCACAGTACAAATCAGCAATGAAAAATTAGACACCACTCTCTACAGAAAACCCACTGACTCATACAGTTACCTTCATGCTTCCAGCTCCCATCCAGAACACACCATACGATCCATCATCTATAGCCAAGCCCTTCGATACAACCGCATCTGCTCTAATCCCAGTGACAGAGACCAGAAACTTCAGGATCTCTACCAAGCATTTAAAAACCTCAACTACCCACCCAGAGAAATAAAAAAGCAAATGGAAAGAGCCAGACAAATACCTAGAAACCATCTACTTCAAGACAGGCCCAAGAAAACCAACAGTAGAACACCACTTGTCACCACCTACAGCCCCCAATTTAAACCTGTCCAACACATTATCAATAAACTACAGCCTATACTGGCACAGGATACTAAACTCCAAGAGGCTCTGGGAGACAGACCCATAGTCTCCTGTAGACAACCACCTAACCTCAAGATGATTCTTACCAACAACCACAGGACATACTACACTAATACCAATCCTGGTACCTTCCTTTGCAACAAACCCCGTTGCCAGCTTTGTCCACATATTCACTCTGCTGATACCATTATTGGACCTAACCAAGTGAGTTATAAGATCAAGAACACATATTCCTGCGCATCCAGAAATATAATTTATGCTATCATGTGCCGAGAGTGTCCGTCTGCTATGTAGATTGGACAAACGTCTCAGACACTTTGCCAAAGGATCAATGCCTACAAAACAGATATTAGACAGGATCACAAAGCAAGGACACAACCTCATGGAATGAGGTGTACCGGTAGTTCGAATTAGAAAGCCTAATTCGAACTACCTACTCCATGCTGCGTGTAGCTGCGGGCATGGAGTCCACACTAATCAGGATTTAAATACGGCGGTGCCTGGCAAGATGCAAATGAAGCCCGGGATATTTAAATCCCGGGCTTCATTTGCAACTTTGAATGACTACATTAACCACCCTAGTTCGAACTAGAGTGGTAGTGTAGACATAGCCTCATTCTGAAAGAAGCATGCAGTGTAGATGTAACCTAGGAAGGAGTACTGCAGAAAGGGATCTGGGGGTCACAGTGGAACAGAAGCTAAATATGAGCCAACAGTGACACTGTTGCAAAAAAAGCAAACATGATTCTGGGATGCATTAACTGGAGTGTTGTGAGCAAGACGCAAGAAGTCATCTTCTGCTCTACTGTGTGCTGATCAGGCCTCAATTGGAGTATTGTGTCCAGTTCTGGGCATGACATTTCAAGAAAGATGTGGAGAAATTGAAAAAGGTTCCAGAGAAGAGCAACAAGAATGATTAAAGGTCTAGAAAACATGAGTTATGAGAGAAGACTGAAAGACTTGGGCTTGTTTAGTTTGGAAAGGAGAGGGGACATAATAGCGGTTTTCAAATATCTAAAAGGGTATCTCTGAGGATAGGACAAGAAGCAATGGGCTTACATTGCAGCAAGGGAGGTTTAGGTTGGAAATTAGGAAAAACTTCCTAACTGTCTGGGGGTATGTCTACACTACAGCACTAATTTGAAATAACTTAATTCAAATTAGTTAATTCGAACTAAGCTAATTTGAACTAGTGCATCTAGACCTAAAAGGTAGTTCAAATTAGCGTTTTGCTAATTCGAACTAGCATGTCCACATTGAGTGGACCCTGAACCGAGGTTAAGGATGGCCAGAAGCAGTGCCGACAGGGCATCAGATTAGGACTTAGAGCGTGCAGCTGTTGTCTCAGGCTAGCCGAGGGCTGTGCTTAAAGGGACCCGGCCCCCACCCCGGACAGACAGTTCTCAGGGGTTCCCCGCTCGCTTGTCTAACTTGATGAGGGACAGCAAAGCAGTCCTTGCTTGGAGTGCCCTGAATGCTCACACTCAGCACATCACAGCACTCGGCCATCAGCCCGGCTGAACTTGCCACAGGCTTCCATCCGGGGAGAGGGGCGGGTTAGTCGGGGGTCTGAGGGAGAGCTTCCACCCCGAGGAGCCCTCAGAGCCACCCCAGTCCTCCCCATTGGGGGCTCGTACCCCATTCCTCCCTCACCTCCTTCCACTTACCCCTCCCTAGCCCCCCCTTCCTGATGTACAAAATAAAGGACACGTGTGTTCAAAAATAGAAACTCTCTTTATTGAACAAAACTCGGGGAGACTGGGAAAAGGAGGTGGGAGAGGGGAAGAGAGAAGCTGGGAGAGGGGAGGGCAACTAAAATGATCAGGGGTTTGGAACAGGTCCCAAGAGAGGCTAAAGAGACTGGGACTTCTCAACTTAGAAAATAGGAGACTGAGGGGGGATATGATAGAGGTCTGTAAAAGCACAAGTGGTGTGGATAGGGTGCATAAAGAAAAGTTCTTCATTAGCTCCCATAATAGAAGGACTAAAGGACACTAAATGAAATGAATGGGTAGCAGGATTCAAACTAGTAACAGAAAGTTCTTCTTCACAAAGCAAATAGTCAACCTTTGGAACTCCTTGCTGCAGGAGGCTGTGAAGGCTAGAACTATAAGGGTATGTCTACACTACAGCGCTAATTCGAACTAACTTAGTACGAATTAGTTAATTTGAACTAAGCTAATTCGAATTAGCGCAGCTAGACTTAAAGTCTAGTTCGAATTAGCGCTTTGCTAATTTGAACTAGCATGTCCACACAGAGTGGACCCTGAACAGAGGTTAAGGATGGCCGGAAGCAGTGCTGGCAGGGCATCAGATGAGGACTTATAGCGTGGAGCTGCTGTCTCAGGCTAGCCGAGGGCTGTGCTTAAAGGAACCCAACCCCCACCCCGGACAGACAGTTCTCAGGGTTCCCCGCTTGCAAAGCAGTCCTGGCTTGGAGTGCCCTGAGTGCCCACACGCGGAACATCACAGCACTCGGCCATCACCCCGGCTGCACTTGCTGCAGGCTGCCATCCGGGGGGAGGGGATTATCGAGGGGCTGCAGGAGAACTTCCACCCCGAGAAGTCCGTAGAGCCAGCCCAGTCCTCCCCATCGGGGGTGCGTACCCCATTCCTCCTTCACCTCCTTCCACTTACCCTTCCCTAGCCCCCCTTCCTGATGTACAAAATAAAGAAAACTTGTGTTCAAAAATAGAATCTCTCTTTATTGAACAAAACTGGGGGAGACTGGGAAAAAGAGGTGGGAGAGGGGAAGAGAGAGGCTGGGAGAGGGGAGGGCAACTAAAATGATCAGGGGGTTTGGAACAGGTCCCATATGAAGAGAGGCTAAAGAGACTGGGACTTTTCAGCTTAGAGAAGAGGAGACGGAGGGGGGATATGATAGAGGTCTATAAAAGCAAGAGTGGTGTGGAGAGGGTGCATAAAGAAAAGTTCTCCATTAGTACCTATAATAGAAGGACTAGAGGACACGAAAGGAAAGGAATGGGTAGCAGGCTTCAAACTAGTAACAGAAAGTTGTTCTTCACAAAGCAAAGAGTCCACCTGTGGAACTCCTTGCTGCAGGAGGCTGTGATGGCTAGAACTGTAACAGAGTTTAAAGAGAAGTGAGATAAAGTGATGGAGGTTGGGTCCATGGAGTGGTATTAGCCAGGGGGTAGAAATGGTGTCCCTGCCCAAAGTTTGTGGAAGTCTGGAGATGGATGGCACGAGACAAATGGCTTGGTCACTGTCTTTGGTCCATCCCCTCCAGGGCACCTAGTGCTGGCCGCTGTTGGCAGACAGGCTACTGGAGTAGATAGACCTTTGGTCTGACCCAGTACGGCCATTCTAAGCTCAGGGCTCAGGGTCGGGGGTCTCAGTGGACCACCTTGATTTTCATGCCAACCTGCTCCTGGATGGCCAGGCTGGCAGCTCTCCTGCCCTAGACGGCCACTTTCCTGTGCCTAGCGTGGAGGTCATGGACGAGGTCCACGATGTCTGCACTAGACCAGGCGGGTGCCCGCCACTTGCGGTCCTGGGCAAGCTCCCGAGAGCCGCCAGCCTGGTCCCGGGAAGAGGCGGAGGGCTGGGGGGCATCGGGTGGCTGGCTCGAGCCGTGCCAAGTTCAGGGTCTGCTGGCTGGGTGCTGGCAGGCTTGTACCTGGCACGGGCACCGTAGCCAGCCCGTGCGCCTTTAAGGGCTCCGGGGCCGGATGGGGAGCAGAAGAGTTTCCCTGGTGGTGCCCAGAGTGGCCACCAGGGAAAGGTGGGGAGGGCTAGCCTCCCACTAGTTCGAATTAAGTGTCTACACAGCCCTTAATTCGAACTACTTAATTCGAACTAGGCATTAGTCCTCGTAGAATGAGGTTTACCTAGTTCGAATTAAGTGCTCCGCTAGTTTGAATTAAGTTCGAACTAGCAGTTTGTATGTGTAGTGCCTATGAAAGTTAATTCGAACTAACGTCTGTTAGTTCGAATTAACTTTGTAGTGTAAACATACTGGCTACGTCTACACTGGCCCCTTTTCCGGAAGGGGCATGTAAATTTCAGCAGTCGTCGTAGGGAAATCCGCGGGGGATTTAAATATCCCCCGCGGCATTTAAATAAAAATGTCCGCCGCTTTTTTCCGGCTTTTAAAAAAGCCGGAAAAGAGCGTCTACACTGGCCCCGATCCTCCGGAAAAAGTGCCCTTTTCCGGAGGGTCTTATTCCTACTTCAAAGTAGGAATAAGACCCTCCGGAAAAGGGCACTTTTTCCGGAGGATCGGGGCCAGTGTAGACGCTCTTTTCCGGCTTTTTTAAAAGCCGGAAAAAAGCGGCGGACATTTTTATTTAAATGCCGCGGGGGATATTTAAATCCCCCGCGGATTTCCCTACGACGACTGCTGAAATTTACATGCCCCTTCCGGAAAAGGGGCCAGTGTAGACGTAGCCACTCAGGGTGGCTAAGCACTGGAATAAGTTGCCCAGGGAGGTTGTGGAATCTCCACCACTGGCAATATTTAAGAGGTAGCAGGTTAGACAGACATCTATCAGGTATTGTCTAGAGACAGTCCTGGGTCCTCCCGTGAGGGCAGGGGACTGGACTTGATGACCTCTCAAGGTCCCTTCCAGTTCTGGTGTTCTGTGATTCTACTGTCTCAGAATACTACTCTTTTCATCTTGATGCTATTTAAATGGTGGCACCCATGGGAGGTAAGTACATGACAACGTCAGGAATATTTTTCAGTTAGGGAAGGAAAGGATGGTGGTGTGATTACTGCCTGCAAAAAGAAATCTGATTCATTCTAGAAAATTTCTCCCATGATAACCCAAAGATCCAACAGTAGTATTCTCTAGCTCAAACAGGGTAGAGAATCATGGTATGAATACACAGACTGTGGCAGCAAGTCTCAGAACCCTACTTGACAAATTCTGGCTGAAGGTCCTTGCTATACTTTGCCAAAATAGCTTTTGCAGCTCAGACTGGATCTTGGGCCCTGAAGCTTAGGGATAGAAGTGGATTTTAGAGCAATATCATTTACACAGCCATTTTTAACTGAGTGGTGGAAGCCAGAAGTTGTCAACCTGATTCTGAGAAGTGGGTTAATTAAGTAACCATTTAAATGTTACATTTAACTGGTTACCTACTTAAACTGGAGTGGTGGTAGACAGAAGGGGCTGGAATGCCTGCCCACGGTGTGCCAGGCAAGGCCTGCTGCAGGCAGGGGCTGCTCTGGCTGGATTGCAGTGCTCCCCATCCATGGTGGCCCCTCTTGGCTGGAGCAGCTTTCTACCCATGGCAGGTGTGCAGCTGACCCAGGCTCCACTGGTTAACCATAAGGGTGATGTTTACTGGTTAACCATTCACATCCCTAGTAGCCATACCCTCTGTGGGGTTTACACAGTGCCTAGGGAAGTTAGACACTGCTCCTATTGAAAATCAATGGTAATTAGATGCCTAATTCACATCTGTAAATCTCATAAAGTGCATTAGGCACATGAATGCCTCTGTAAATTTGGCCCAAAGTACCTCAGTCATTTATGAAAATTTTTTGGCCCAAGGTTCCCAAGTTCAGGGAATTGTATCCAGATCTTACAAGTACCAGGCTCATGCCCTAATCATTGTACCTTCTTTCAAATTTCAGAGTTAGTGGAGTAATGTTATGTCAGTATAACAGGTAAAAAAAGAAGCATAAAATAGTATACCCAGTACAGTCATCCCTCAACCAATATCACAGCATTATTGCAAACTCTACAGAGCGAGTCATTTACCTTAGAGATGATGGTTCCTGCAGGCTACGCTTGTTGAGGACAGTTATTCTTGCGTAGTAGTGTTGGGGGAGTAAGAACACTCCCAAAGAACATTCCGTTTCCTAGTTAGCCATGGCTGAAGGAGTTTATTCTCTCTTTTACATGAATTCAGTGCTCACCCAAGTAAAGAATATTCACCACCTCTGCAATAGATTCAGCCCTACAAGTACTCATTCCCACAGCATTTTACTACACCAGAAGTGTGGAGGCTTAAGACTATCTGCAGGATGAGTCCAGCATGCACAGGGGCAGAGCAGGTTTCTTCATCCCCTCGAGGTCTGAAAAGATAATTTTATTGCCTACCCATTGCATCCTTAGCCTCTCTGCTGTGACTGCTAACAGGAGGGATACATTTTCTGCTATGGATACATTTTCTGCTGTGGTTCAGCAGCAGGGTCTGTCAGGAAGGTATTAAGAAAATTTACACAAACAGCATAATGAGGGGATTAATCCGGCATTGCCCATGACAGTACTGAGAGGAAAATAGCAAGAGTCCCCAAAGCAGAGGCTCTCAAACTTTCCAGTTGCAGGAGTCTGATTTGTCTTGTGCACTCCAAGATTCATCTAATTCAAAAACAAAAATATCACTGAAAAATTGCTAACTTTCTATTTTTTACCATATAATTATCCAAAATCAATGGAAATGTAAGCATTGTACTTATGTTTCAGTGTTTAGCATATAGAGCAGTATAAACAAGTCCATTGTCTGTATGAAATTTTAGTTTTCACTGACTCTGCTAGGGTATGTCTACACTACCCCACTAGTTCGAACTAGCGGGGTAATGTAGGCATACCGCACTTGCAAATGAAGCCCGGGATTTGAATTTCCCGGGCTTCATTTGCATAAGCGGGGCTCTGCCATTTTTAAAACCCCGCTGGTTCGAACCCCGTGCAGCGCGGCTACACGGGGCTCGAACTAGGTAGTTCGGACTAGGCTTCCAAGGTGTACCGGTAGTTCGGAACGAGGTGTACCAGTAGTTCGGAATAGGAAGCCTAGTCCGAACTACCTAGTTCGAGCCCCGTGTAGCCGCGCTGCACGGGGTTTGAACCAGTGGGGTTTTAAAAATGGCGGCTCCCCGCTTATGCAAATGAAGCCCGGGAAATTCAAATCCTGGGCTTCATTTGCAAGTGCGGTATGCCTACATTACCCTCCTAGTTCGAACTAGCGGGGTAGTGTAGACATACCCCTAGTGTTTTTATGTGGCCTGTTGTAAAACTAGATGGGTTGATGAATCCCTGGATGGGTTGATGAATCCCTGGAAAACTGCTGCATACTCCCCAGGGCTATGAAAATCACTGCCCCACGGTTCTGTACTGAGATCAAAGCAGATGGCAAATAGTTACAAAGGGATCTCACAAAACTGAGTGACTGGCAACAAAATGACAGATGAAGTTCAGTGATAAGTATAAAACAATGCACATTGGAAAATATAATGCACACTATAGATACAAAAAGAGAAAGTCTTACTTAACTTTGATAGAGATGTAGCCGTGTTAGTCTGGTCAAGCTGAAACAAAATACAGGACTATGTAGCACTTTAAAGACTAACAAGATGGTTTATTAGGCAATGAGCTTTCATGGGCCAGACCTACTTCCTCAGATCAAATAGTGGAAGAAAATTGGCACAACCATATATACCAAAGGATACAATCAAAAAATGAACACATATGAAAAGGACAAATCAAATTTCAGAACAGAAGGAGGATGGGGGGGGGGGGAGGTAAATGTCTGTGAGCTAATGATATTAGAGGTGATAATTGGGGAAGCTATTTTTGTAATGGGTAAGGTAATTAGTGTCGGTGTTAAGACCTAGGTGTAAAGTGTCAAATTTAAGCATGAGTGACAGTTCAGAGGATTCTCTTTCAAGTCTGGTGTTAAAATAAAATACAGGACTATGTAGCACTTTAAAGACTAACAAGATGGTTTATTAGATGATGAGCTTTCGTGGGCCAGACCCACTTCCTCAGATCAAAAACATGTGAACATATGGTGTTAAAATGTGAACATATGGTGTTAAAATGTCTTTGAAGCAGGATGCAGGTAATCAAGTCATTGAGACAATGCCCTTTCTGGCTGAAATGTCAAGAAACTGTTTTTTCTCTGTGATCCTGTCTAATATCTGTTTTGTGGGCATTGATCCTTTGGCAAAGTGTCTGAGACGTTTGTCCAATGTACATAGCAGACGGAGACTTTTGGCACATGATAGCATAAATTATATTTCTGAATGAGCAGGAAACAGCATGTTACCAACAAGGAGATAAGCCAACGCATTGGCATCAACAATGTTGTGGACGAGATCAAGCAGAGACGCTGGAGATGGCTGGGGCATGTCCTTCGGATGAGCGAAAAAAGACTCCCTCATATGGCACTTAGATGGACTCCACCTGGAAAGCGTAAATGAGGGAGGCTGTTGGGCACCTGGAGGAGGACTGTGGAGGCGGACATGAAAAGGAAGGGTACGACCTGGGAAGAAGTCAGACGGCTTTCTCAGGACTGTGAAGGCTGGAGAAAATTCGTTGGCGCTTTATGCTCCATTAGGAGTGAAGAGGATTAATAATAATAATAATAATAATTATCACTTGAGATATCTTGGAGTCATTGCAGATAGTTCTTTGAAAACATCTACTCAGGTTGCAGCACTAGTCAAAAAAGCTTATGGACTATTAGGAACCATTAAGAAAGGAACCATTAAGAAAACTAATAAGACAAAAATCATGCCATTATGTAAATCCATGGTGCGCCTATCCCTTGAATATCTGCATGCAATTCTGGTTGCCCTGTTTCCAAATAATAGGTATTAGAATTAGAAAAAGTATGTGAGGAGAGATTAAAAAACTGGACTGTTCCTCTTAGCAAAGTGATGACTGGGGAGGATACAATAGAGGACTATAAAATAACGACTGTAATGGAGAAGTAACTAAATTCTTGTTTGCCCCTTCATGAAACACGAGAACCAGAGATAACCTAATGAAATTAATGGGCATCAGGTTTTAAACAAACTTAAGGAAGAATTTTATCACACAATGCATAGTCAGCTTGTGGAACTCATTGCCAAGGGATGTTGAGAACCCCAAAACTATAACTGGATTCAAAACAATTAGATAAATTTATTGAGGATAGGCTCATCAATGCTTTTAGCCAAGAGGGTCAGAGGTGCAACCTCATGCTTTTAGGTGTCCCTAAACCTCTGAATGCCCGATGTTGGGCCTAGCCGACAGGGGAGGGATTGCCTGATAATTGCCCTTGTCTGGCTGTTCCCACTGAAGCTTTTGCCATTGGCCACTGTTGGCAAAGAGGCTACTGGGCTAGATAGACCACTGTCTGACTCAAAAGGCTGTTGTTATGAATGCCAATGAGAGGACGGCTGAAGAAAACACGCTGATAAACAAGAGCATGGGCCAGATCCTTAACCTCATGTGGCAGTCACACAGACAACTTAATGGGCATCCCAACCATTCTCCCATCATGGCTGACATTGGGCCAGTGGAATGGCTATTTTACCAGCCTTTGAAATGGCAGCTGTGGTTGAGAGAAAGAGGCTTGACCAGGAAGCTGCTGTTAGTAGCTGGTACAATTTAGAGTACCGTGGAGGCTGTGTTTAAATCTGCCTTTAAACTAGCCTGGGGTATGTCTACACTAGCACCCTAGTTCGAACTAGGGTGGTAATGTAGGCAACCGGAGTTGCAAATGAAGCCCGGGATTTGAATTTCCCGGGCTTCATTTGTATAAAGCTGGGCACCGCCATTTTTAAATGTCCGCTAGTGCGGACTCCGTGCCGCGTGTAGGTAGTTCGGACTAGACTACCGTTACTCCTTGATTCCGAACTACCTAGTCCGTACCGTGTGTAGCCGTGCGGCACGGAGTCCGCACTAGCGGACATTTAAAAATGGTGGCGCCCGGCAAGATGCAAATGAAGCCCGGGAAATTCAAATCCCGGGCTTCATTTGCAACTCCGGTTGCCTACATTACCACCCTAGTTCGAACTAGGGTGGTAGTATAGACATACCCCTAGAGATTGAGGAATAGTTGCATAAAGGTCATTTACACCTGCGTTATGTGCAGCATGGGAATCCAGGAAACTGCATTATGTACAACCCAGGAAACTACAGACCAGTCAGTTTAACTTCTGTGCCAGGAAAGATAATGAAGCAAGTAATTAAGGAAATCATCTGCAAACAATTGGAAGATAATAAGGTGATAGGGAACAGCCAGCATGGATTTGTAAAGAACAAATCATGTCAAACCAATCTGATAGCTTTCTTTGATAGGATAATGAGTCTTGTGGATAAGCGAGAAGCAGTGGATGTGGTATACCTAGAGTTTAGTAAAGCATTTGATATGGTCTCACATGATATTCTTATCAATAAACTAGGCAAATACAACTTAGATGGGGCTACTATAAGATGGGTGCATAACTGGCTGGATACCCATTTCCAGAGGGTAGTTATTAATAGCTCACAGTCCTGCTGGGATGGTATTACAAGTGGGGTTCCGCAGGGGTCTGTTCTGAGACCAGTTCTGTTCAATATCTTCATCAACTATTTAGATATCAGCATAGAGAGTATGCTTATTAACTTTGCAGATGATACCAAGCTAGGAGGGGTTGCAAGTGCTTTGAAGGATAGGGCCATAATTCAAAATGATCTGGACAAATTGGAGAAATGGTCTGAAGTAAACCGGATGAAGTTTAGTAAGGACAAATGCAAAGTGCTCCACTTAGGAAGGAACAATCAGTTTCACACATACAGAATGGGAAGCAACTGTCTAGGAAAGAGTGTGGCAGAAAGGGATCTAGGGGTTATAGTGGACCACAAGCTAAATATGAGTCAACAGTGTGATGCTGTTGCAAAAAAAGCAAACATGATTCTAGGATGCATTCACAGGTCTGTTGTGAGCAAGACACGAGGTCATTCTTCTGCTCTACTCTGCGCTGATTAGGCCTCAGTTGGATTATTGTGTCCAGTTCTGGGCGCCACATTTCAAGAAAGATGTGGAGAAACTGGAAAAGGTCCAGAGAAGAGCAACAAGAATGATTAAAGGTCTAGGGAACGTAACCTATGAAGGAAGACTGAAAGAATTGGGCTTGGTTGGACATTAGGAAAAAGGTTTTAACTGTCAGGGGGTATGTCTACACTACAGCACTAATTCGAACTAACTTAATTCGAATTAGTTAATTCGAACTAAGCTAATTCGAACCAGTGCATCTAGACCTAAAAACTAGTTCGAATTAGCATTTTGCTAATTCAAACTAGCATGTCCACATTGAGTGGACCCTGAACCGGGGTTAAGGAAGGCCGGAAGCAGTGCTGGCAGGGCATCGGATTAGGACTTAGAGCGTGGAGCTGCTGTCTCAGGCTAGCCGAGGGATGTGCTTAAAGGGACCCGAGCCCCACCCCTGACAGACAGTTCTCAGGGGTTTCTCGTTCGCTTGTCTAACTCGATGAGGGACAGCAAAGCAGTCCTGGCTTGGAGTGCCCTGAGTGCCCACACTGGGCACGTCACAGCACTCAGCCATCAGCCCGGCTGCACTTGCCGCAGGCTGCCATTCGGGGAGGGGTGTCAATCGGGGGGCTGCAGGAGAGCTTCCACCCTGAGGAGCCCGCAGAGCCACCCCAGTCCTCCCCATCAGGGGCTCATACCCCATTCCTCCCTCACCTCCTTCCACTTACTCCTCCTTAGCCCCCCTTCCTAATGTACAAAATAAAGGACACGTGTTCAAAAATAGAAACTCTCTTTATTGAACAAAACTGGGGGAGACTGGGAAAAGGAGGTGGGAGAGGGGAAGAGAGAGGGTGGCAGAGGGGAGGGCAACTAAAATGATCAGGGGTTTGGAACATGTCCCATATGAAGAGAGGCTAAAGAGACTGGGACTTTTCAGCTTAGAAAAGAGGAAACTGAGGGGGGATAGGATAGAGGTCTATAAAAGTACGAGCGGTGTGGAAAGGGTGCATAAAGAAAAGTTCTTCATTAGTTCCCATAATAGAAGGACTAGAGGACACCAAATGAAATGAATGTGTAGCAGGCTTCAAACTAGTAACAGAAAGTTGTTCTTCACAAAGCAAATAGTCAACCTGTGGATCTCCTTGCTGCAGGAGGCTGTGAAGGCTAGAACTAGAACAGAGTTTAAAGAGAAGTGAGATCAAGTCATGGAGGTTGGGTCCATGGAGTGCTATTAGCCAGGGGGTAGAAATGGTGTCCCTGGCCTCTGTTTGTGGAAGACTGGAGAGGGATGGCACGAGACAAATGGCTTGGTCATTATCTTCAGTCCATCCCCTCCAGGGTCCCTAGTGTTGGCTGCTGTCAGCAGACAGGCTACTGGAGTAGATGGACCTTTGGTCTGACCTAGTACGGCCATTCTAAGCTCAGGGCTCAGTGTCGGGGGTCTCACTGGACCACCTTGATTTTCATGCAAACCTGCTCCTGGGTGGCCAGGCTGGCAGCTCTCCTGCCCTAGATGGCCACTTTCTTGTGCTTAGTGCGGAGGTCGTGGACAAGGTCCACGATGTCTGCACTAGACCAGGCGGGTGCCCGCCTCTTGCGGACCCGGGCAGGCTCCCGGGAGCCGCCAGTCTGGTCCCGTGAAGAGGCGGAGGGCTGGGTGGCAGTGGGTGGCTGACTCGAGCCGTGCCATGTGCAGGGTCTGCTGGCTGGGTGCTGGAGGCTTGCACCTGGCACGGGCACCGTAGCCAGCCCATGCCCCTTTAAGGGCTCCGGGGCCGGGAGGGGGGCAGAAGAGTTTCTGTAGCGGTGCCCAGAGTGGCCACCAGGGAAAGCTGGGGAGGGCTAGCCTCCCACTAGTTCGAATTAAGTGGCTACACAGCCCTTAATTCGAACTACTTAATTCGAAGTACGTGTTAGTCCTCCTAGAATGAGGTTTACTTAGTTCGAATTAAGCGCTCCGCTAGTTCGAATTAAGTTCAAACTAGCGGTTTGCCTGTGTAGTGCCTATCAAAGTTCATTCGAACTAACGTCTGTTAGTTCGAATTACCTTTGTAGTGTAGACATACCCAGGGTGGTTAAAAACTGGAATGAATTGCCTAGGGAGGTTGTGGAAACTCCATCACTGGAAATATTTAAGAGTAGGTTAGATAAATGTCTATCAGGGATGGTCTAGACAGTACTGGGTCCTGCCATGAAGGCAAAGGACTGGACTTGATGACCTCTCGAGGTCCCATCTAGTCCTAGTATTCTATGGTTCTATGGCTAGAGCCTGGGATTTTGCTTTAGTTCTAGAATAGAAGCCCTAGAGATATTGTTAGTTGGTGAACTATTTTGCTGAACTTGTAATTCAAACTTAATTAGTTAATTTACCTTTTAAAGACATTAAAATCTCAAACTGATCTTAAATGGTGTTTGACCTATACAAAATGCTGACTTTCTGGGAGTTTTGGGGTGTATATTTCTGCATCCTTTAATGCACTACCCCTAATTTCCATTGCCTTCATTTGCCCCTTAAACTGTCTAACTTAAACTTGAGCTCCCCTTCACCTACTTGTATCAAAATCCTCATCTTTCCTCCTTTCAGCGCTTTATATAAAGCATATAGTGGGTTTATACTGAGTAGTGGTAGACAACCTGCTGCCCGAGGGCCACATACGGCCCATTAGGGTCCTATGTGTGGCCCACAAGACATCTTGCTTCCCATTGCCCATGCACGGGTTTTCCAAATTCCATTGGTTTTCACCTGTGTCATTTTTTCCCTACTGGCTTTACTAACATGACCCGCACATAAAGCAAGGGGACATGAAGTGAGGTGTGTGCTGATTACAACATTCTGTTGAAGAGCTGCTGTGGTTCAATGGGCACACAGTCCGAGGGCTGCAAGTACAGTTAGTAAAACTGCTGTATCCTGGGACATCATCTTGTTACGACAATCTTGTGATCCACTGAGATGAGAGAGGGCCACCCACACGGCCCACTCACTAGCCTAGGTTGCCCCTCACTGTACTGAGGTCAACAGTTTACTCGTCTGACTGGTCCAAGGAGAAGTTTGTCATTTTGCCTGTGTTCTGTTTGGCATTCTTAGGCCAAGTCTATGCTGCTGGAGAAAATCAATGCAAGATATGCAACTCCAGCTACGTGAATTGCATAGCTGGAATCAACATACCTTGCATCAATTTTCCTGGGGCAAGGGTTTACAATTTAATTATGAGACAAGAGATGGGGTGTACAGGAAAACGTGGCAGTGTTTGTGAGTATGATGGGCGGTGGTGTGTATGCTACTTTCCATATTATTTATTATTCATTCTCTATGCACCTCTGATCTCATGCCTTTCTGTGCATCCCCTGAGAGAATCACAGAAGTGTAGGATTGGAAGAGACCTCGAGAGGCCATCTAGTCAAGTCCCTTGCATTCAAGGCAGGAATGCGTAATAACTAGAACATTCCTGACAGATGTGGCCTCGCCTGTTGGTAGTTACCTTTAGTGATGGTGATTCCACATCATCCCTGGGCAACATGTCCCATTGTGTAACTACACTGACCGTAGGAATGCGAATGGTTAACCGGTAAGCATCATTCTGACCGGGTTACCCAACGGCCTAGCCAGACTGAAGCAGCACCCCTCCTGCTGAGGGCAGCCTGGCCAGTACCAGAGTGCCACGCTGCAGGCAGGGTCTGCTCCAGCCCACCCGGGGGCTTCCCCACCCGCCCACCCTATTTGAAGTTAACTGCTTAAACATAACGTTTAACCAGTTAATTGATTAATTGATTAAATGGGATGTGACATCCCTAACAGGAGCAGACCTGCAGGTCCCCTTGCCCATAGGAGACTTGTCGAGTCTACCCCCAGACAAGGGGTGGGAAAATGAAGGGCTAGCCCAGGGGTGGGCAGTAAGTGCCCTGCAAGCCATACACAGTTTGCCAGGCAGGCTACCAGATGCTTTATTTACCTGCACGTCTGCCAGGTACAGCCGCTCGCTACTCCCATTGGTTGCGTTCATCATTTCCGGGGAAGGGGAGCTGCTCTTCAGACAACGGGAGCTGCAGGAGGCTGTACCTTGTGGACGTGCTGGCAGCCATGCAAGGACTGACCCTGGTCATCTACATCTGGCCTGAAGGCCGCTTATTCCACCCCATCCCCCCCCGCTACCCAGGCTAACCACTCCCCTTCCTGCTGGAGCTTACTAGCAACCTGTCCTCCCAGGCAAGCTTCTATGTTCCCACCTGCTCCAGGCGGAGCACATGCTGTAGTTGCAGCTAACTAACCAGTACTGTCTGAATGCAGGAATGTCTGTCAGCCTTTCTGTCAGTGGAATGAGGGCGGGTCCATCACAGGGCTCTGTCTGGCTGTTGTCTTCTGTAGTTTCTGGCCCTACCAGCCTTTTCCCCTGTAATGAGGCCTGAAGATCTTCTTTCTCTCCTCATCTGGCACCAAATGAGGTGAGCTCTCTTTCCTCAAAGCTGGGGACCTGTTTTCAGGACTGGGTTGTTTGGGCTCCAGCAACCCATTAACCCTTTCCTGACTCGTATTAGGCTACGGCTGTCATGGAGTGTACAAATCCTGCATTGTTTGTTTTTTGACTAGTGCTGTACATTGAGCAGAAGTCTTCCCTGAGCTCACAAAAGTGACATCCAGGTCCTTTTCCTGAGCTGACACAACTAGTTGAGGTCTTGCGTGACTTCGTTGCTGGACGCTACTACCTGTCTCTTTGAGATGGACCCTGGATTTCTATAGCTGTAAGCAGCTCTCAAGAGGGAGAAGAGTCTTTAGGTTCCAGATGTGCAGCCGGGGCCAGAATAGGTAGGACCAGATGTTGGGTGGGGGAATTGCTTTGCCATTCCGTTTATATTCCACCCTAACTACATTGGTCTCATTAGTGCAGCCACACTCCTGGCCATTCCCACAACCCACCAATGCCACACCTCTCTGTCATGAACACAGTTGCATCCCTTGGGCTTTCCTCTTCCAGAAGCTGTGGCTGGGGATTACAAAAGAAAAGAAAGGAGAAGTGCGATGGGCAGGCTTTGCAATTATTTTCTGTAGCTTCATGATCATTGATCGATTAACAGTCATTGCAAGTTGGACGTTATGGGAGATAAGTGTATGTTTGTTCTGAGAGCACAGCTACTGTACTAGTCCACTGCACTGTAATCCTATTTCAGCTAGAGGTCTGCTTTATGAGTCATCAGACTAAAGGAGTGCATTACCTGAGCCCGGCTTCATGGTGGATTCACACTTCATTGAAGCTTTTCATCCATGCACCGAGTTATGACTTGCCATAGGCTTTGAGAAAATGCTTGGAACGCCCTGCATAAAAAACCCAGTGTTAGATAAGCTCCTGCAGCACAGAGGACTCTGTGTGTCAGTACCCATACATTATGGAGTGACATGGCTATAAAATTCAAGTTTTGAGAACTACTCTTTTCAGGATGATTGGTACTCAGAATTAATAGGTCTCACAGGTGAAAGCACAGTTCAGCAGTAGCCAAAATCATCCCTGCTTTGTTTTCAAGGATTCTTATAATTTTACTATCTAGGCTTCATAAGATCACATAGAGAAAAAAATATTTCTTCCTCTTCTTACGCTAAGAGCCATACTTTTAGCTTTTCATGTGAAGTACGAATAGCTAAACCCATTATTATATTGTAATTCATATAGTATTTCTGATATGAAAGCGTGAACACTTAAGCAACTATGGGGAAGAAAGGTGGGTGTGAGCTAGAGAAATAAACTGAGGTCTCCCTGAAAATGATATGCTACATGAATATTTTATGTCCTTTTAATGAATATGAAACTATTGTTATCACTAAGGAGTGAAAAGAGGCACTAAACTGCCTCTGATTTCCATTCTGGAAGCCTTTCTTTTGCCTATGCTTTCAAAAGAAGCTCTATATTTTTAATGGATTTGACAAAATATTTACTTGCATTAATTAGAACAACATCTTACTACTGTATCTATCAAGCATGCAAGACTCGAATTCAGTTGATCAAATTTAATATACACATGTTTTAAAGAACAGAGCAGGAAAGATATCAAAACAGAGTATCTGTTCTGAAATGTGCATAGCCTGTAATGAAATCATAAATATTCAGCGTGGGCATAGTCAGAAATGATTACAGAGATATGAGTATTCACACCAAAGCTGTCTCCCGCTCTGTCCTCTCCAGCTGCTGTCATCCTGTCATCTTCCCAACTCCGCCTCGTTGTGGAACTTTGCGGCATGGTGCCAGCAGTAAAGCATTATGACGTCAGTAACCTGAAAGGTAATGGAATGAGACAGGGAATTTTTTAAGATCATGTTTGAAAAATACTATTTTCTCCTGGCCTAGAAGCCATATAAATTTAGAACAAAGTTTGAAACACATGGGACCAACCTCAGTGTGAAGTGGTGTATGTTCTGTGTCAATAAGGGTGAGTCTAGACTGTAGCACTATTTCGGGATACAGACAGTATCCTGAAATAGCATTTTCTGCATCTTTATAGCACACTCAGGCTATGTCTAGACTGCAAGCCTCTTTCGAAAGAGAGCGTCTAGACTGCACGTTGAACTTTCGAAAAAGCGGCTTGCTTTTTCGAAAGAAAGCATCCAGTGAGTCTGGATGCTCTCTTTCGAAGAAGCACTATTTACATTGAAGAACGCCTTCTTTCAAAAGAGGAACTTTCGAAAGAAGGCATTCTTCCTCGTGAAATGAGGTTTACCGCCATCGAAAGAAAAGCCGCGTTCTTTCGATTTAATTTCGAAAGAACGTGGCTGCAGTCTAGACACAGGTGAGGTTTTTTCGAAAAAAGGCTACTTTTTTCAAAAAAAACCCTGAGTCTGGACACAGCCTCATTATTTCAAAATGCAGTTGAAATAATGGGCGTGCTAGTCTGATGTCTTGGCAAACCTTGTTCCACGAGGATTAAGGGACTTGTCAGAATAGTGCTCTATTTAAATTTCAAAATAAGCTGAGCTGTCCAGGACCAGGGAATTAGCTGGACCAGGGAAGGTCAAGGCTCCCCACTGACGGCTCCTTTCTCTGGGGCTCCCAAGGCTGGGGCTTCCTGCCCTGCTGCTGCCCCACTAAAACTGGCCCAGTTGAGGCTCACCCACTCTGCTGCCCGCCAGCTACCTTGGGTGTTCCCAGGGGTTCCCCAGCCAGGGCTGCCTGCTTGCTGCCAGATCCACTACCTCCAGCAGCTCCTCAGGGTTTCCCAGCACAGGGCTGCCTGGTTGTCACCAGCCCTGCTGCTGCAGCCCAGTGTGGCAGCTGCCGAGGGTTTCCCGGGGTTCTCCTGCTATTGCTGGTCCCACTGCCAGGGGCTCTCCAGCTGCCTGACCCCATGGACACTGGGAGTTCCTCACCTAGGGAAGAGGCTCCCCGATGCTGGCTGGCCCCACTGATGCTGGGGTTCCCCTGCTGAGCCAGGAATCCCCGGCTGCCGCCTTGGCACACTGCCAGGGTTCCCCAGCCGGAGCTCCTGAGCCGCTGCCTGGGCCCGCTGCTGCTGGTAGTTTTCTGATCATGGCTGCCTGACCATCCCAGCCCTCTGTTGCCAGGGGGTTTCCCGGCTGTCACTGGCCCTGCCTTTCCAGCTGCCTGACCCACTGAAGCTGGGGTTCCCCTGCCTAGCCACCGCTGGCCCAGTAGGGACTCTTCAAACCCCATGTTCTCTCATCTGGCTCCTGCTCCTGGGCTCTTTGGTCCAGGAATATCCGTGCTGGACCACAGATGTTGCCGGACAAGAGAGTCCCAGATTTGGGAGGTGCAACCTGTAGTCCAGTTTGGCTTTCAAATTACATGAAGAGCTGTTAACAACAACTTCTAATGAGAGACTGGTTCAAAGTGACTATTTATACAGTACCCCCACAATGGTAGCAACAAGAAAGGAATCTCATGGCCTGGGAATTCAGATGATAACAAATTGCCACTGTCTTAGAATAAGGTCTTCAAACATCTGGGAGAATTGTTACTGCCATCTGTAGAGACTGAGTAACTAGCTGAAGACTAGAGTGGTCCCTGCCTGCTTTCAAATTTCTGCAACATGTGCAAACCTGCTTCTGAGTGAATGACTGTGGTGAAAGTAAGAAAGGGTATGTCTACACTACAGCGCTAATTCGAACTAAGGGTATGTCTACACTACCCCGCTAGTTCGAATTAGGTAGTTCGGACTAGGGTCCTATTCCGAACTACCGGTACTCCTCGTGAAACGAGGTGTACCGGTAGTTCGGAATAGGCACCCTAGTCCGAACTACCTAGTTCGAGCCCCGTGTAGCCGCGCTACACGGGGTTCGAAGCAGCGGGGATTTAAAAATGGCGGCTCCCCGCTTATGCTAATGAAGCCCGGGAAATTCAAATCCCGGGCTTCATTAGCAAGTGCGGTATGCATACATTACCCTCCTAGTTCGAACTAGGAGGGTAGTGTAGACATACCCTAACTTAGTTCGAATTAGTTAATTCGAACTAAGCTAATTCGAACTAACGGACCTAGACTAAAAAACTAGTTCGAATTAGTGTTTTGCTAATTCGAACTAGCATGTCCACATTAAGTGGACCCTGAACCGGGCTCAAGGATGGCCGGAAGCAGTGCCGGCAGGGCATCAGAGGAGGACTTAGAGCGTGGAGATGCTGTCTCAGGCTAGCCGAGGGCTGCGCTTAAAGGGTCCCGACCCCCACCCTGGACAGACAGTTCTCAGGGGTGCCCCGTTTGCAAAGCAGTCCTGGCTTGGAGTGCCCGAAGTACCCACACTGGGCACATCACAGCACTCGGCCATCAGACCGGCTGCACTTGCCGCAGGCTGCCATCTGGGGAGAGGGGGCAATTGGGGGGCTGCAGGAGAGGTTCCACCCCAAAAGCGTGCAGAGCCAGCCCAGTCCTCCCCATTGGGGGCTCGTGCCCCATTCCTCCCTCACCTCCTTCCACTTACCCTTCCCTAGACCCTTTTCTTGATGTACAAAATAAAGGACAATTGTGTTCAAGAATGGAATATGTCTTTATTGAACAAAACTGGGGGAGACTGGGAAAAGGAGGTGGGAGAGGGGAAGAGAAAGGATGGGAGAGGGGAGGGCAACTAAAATGATCAGGGGTTGGGAACAGGTCCCATATGAAGAGAGGCTAAAGAGACTGGGACTTTTCAACTTAGAAAAGAGGAGACGGGGGGGGGGGGGAAACAGGATAGAGGTCTCTAAAAGCAGGAGTTGGGTGGAGACAGTGCATACAGAAAAGTTCTTCATTAGTTCCCATAAAGAAGGACTAGAGGACACCAAAGGAAAGGAATGGGTAGCAGGCTTCAAACTAGTAACAGAAAGTTGTTCTTCACAAAGCAAAGAGTCAACCTGTGGAACTCCTTGCTGCAGGAGGCTGTGAAGGCTAGAACTAGAACAGAGTTTAAAGGAAGTGAGATCAAGTCATGGAGGTTGGGTCCATGGAGTGCTATTACCCAGGGGGTAGGAGTGTTGTCCCTGGCCTCTGTTTGTGGAAGACTGGAGAGGGATGGCACGAGACAAATGGCTTGGTCACTGTCTTCGGTCCATCCCCTCCAGGGTCCCTAGGGTTGGCCGCTGTCGGCAGACAGGCTACTGGGCTAGATGGACCTTTGGTCTGACCCAGGACGGCCATTCTAAGCTCAGGGCTCAGGGTCGGGGGTCTCAGTGGAGCCCCTTGATTCTCTTGCACACCTGCTCCTGGGTGGCCAGGCTGGCAGCTCTCCTGCCCTAGCCGGCCACTTTCCTGTGCCTAGTGCGGAGGTCGTGGACGAGGTCCACGATGTCCGCACTAGCCCAGGCGGGTGCCCGCCTCTTGCGGTCCCGGGCAAGCTCCCGGGAGCCGCCAGCCTGGTACCGGGAAGAGGGGGAGGGCTGGGGGGTATTGGGTGGGTGGCTCGATCCGTGCCAGGTGCAGGGTCTGCTGGCTGGGTGCTGGCAGGCTTGCACCTGGCACGGGCACCGTAGCCAGCCCGTGCCCCTTTAAGGGGTCCGGGGCCGGGAGGAGGGCAGACGAGTTTCCCTGGTGTTGGCCAGAGTGGCCACCAGGGAAACTTGGGGAGGGCTAGCCTCCCACTAGTTCGAACTAAGGGTCTACACAGCCCTTAATTCGAACTAGTAAGTTTGAACTAGGCTTAATCCTCGTGGAATGAGGATTACCTTGTTCGAACTTAGCGCTCCGTTAGTTCGAATTAAATTCGAACTAACGGAGCGCTAATGTAGCGCCTATGAAAGTTAGTTCAAACTAGCGTCCGTTAGTTCGAACTAACTTTGTAGTGTAGACATACCCAAACATACCAAACCAGAGGAGGGAATTTGAAGGTCACATTCTCCATGCTTGATTCTGGAAATTAAGCAGGGATAAAGCTCTTTGTGGTACAGATCTTAGTAGTAAAATGCTTATTATCCAGCACTAGTCCTTTTTCATAATTAACGTTACTGTTTAGGGATGGTAATTGTTAAACTTGTGAAAGAGCAAAAATCTTGCTTGTTACCATGATGCCTGAGAAATCAAAAAATGGAAAGGTTAATGCATCAAACAATTTCCTGGGCCTTTGCAATAACAGTGTGTCAATATGTTTTAGTTTGCTTGACAATACGTAGGAAACACCTTTGATTTTTGTAAAATTGCATATAATTTCTCAACATTTTTCTTCATTGTATTGATTAAAGCTTTTTCTGTCTCACCCAGAGTCATTAAATCTCAAACCATCTGCTAAAAACAGATTGCCAACATTTCTAGCAATTAACATTTTAAAAGAATCCCACATTTGAGTCTAAATATATTCCAAAGATTTTTCTTATTTGTGTTCAAAGATGAAGAGGGGAACAAAAGCTTCTTAGTCATTCCTGCAAAAACTGGCACTGTGGATTCTCAGTAGTTCGTAAAATAGCAGTATTTCTCTCGTACCCTAGAAAAGAATGACTAGGGGAAAACCAGGTAGGAAACATAAGACACAGTCTAGGAGCTTCATTGCAAATTCTACCACACATTGCCAGAGATTTACCATTTGTATTGGTTACCCAGCTGGTTAGACATTCAGCCAGAGAACTCTCTATATGGCTGCCAGCGGTGAAATGCACATTCATCAAAATTTAAGCTGCGTGGACTTAAAGTGAAGCTATGAAGCACTCCTGTCCTCTGAGACTGTATTACTTAAGGAAGGCAGTACATGTAGAACTGACGAGGAGAGTGTTTCTCTGACGTAAGACCTGATACACCAGCTGTTAGGAAGAGGCAGGTGTTAGTAGTGGCTGATTCGATTGTTAGAAACAGAGAGTATGTCTACACTACAGCACTAATTCGAACTAACGCATCTAGAACTAAAAACTAGTTCGAATTAGCGTTTTGCTAATTCGAACTAGCATGTCCACATTAAGTGGACCCTGAACCGGGGTTAAGGATGGCCAGAAGCAGTGCCGGCAGGGCATCAGAGGAGGACTCAGAGCATGGAGCTGCTGTCTCAGGCTAGCCGAGGGATGTGCTTAAAGGGACCCGACCCCCACCCCGGACAGACAGTTCTCAGGGGTGCCCCGCTTGCAAAGCAGTCCTGGCTTGGAGTGCCCTGAGTACCCACACTGGGCACATCACACCACTCGGCCATCAGACTGGCTGCACTTGCCGCAGGCTGCCATCTGGGGAGAGGGGGCAATTGGGGGGCTGCAGGAGAGCTTCCACCCCCAGAAGCCCGCAGAGCCAGCCCAGTCCTCCCCATCGGGGGCTCGTACCCCATTCCTCCCTCACCTCCTTCCACTTACCCTTCCCTAGACCCTTTTCTTGATGTACAAAATAAAGGACAATTGTGTTCAAAAATGGAATCTGTCTTTATTGAACAAAACTTGGGGAGACTGGGAAAAGGAGGTGGGAGAGGGAAAGAGAGAGGCTGGGAGAGGGGAGGGCAACTAAAATGATCAGGGGTTGGGAACAGGTCCCATATGAAGAGAGGCTAAAGAGACTGGGACTTTTCAGTTTAGAAAATAGGAGACTGAGGGGGGATAGGATAGAGGTCTATAAAAGCATGAGTGGGGTGGAGAGGGTGCATAAAGAAAAGTTCTTCATTAGTTCCCATAAAGAAGGACTAGAGGACACCAAAGGAAAGGAATGGGTAGCAGGCTTCAAACTAGTAACAGAAAGTTGTTCTTCACAAAGCAAAGAGTCAACCTGTGGAACTCCTTGCTGCAGGAGGCTGTGAAGGCTAGAACTAGAACAGAGTTTAAAGAGAAGTGAGATAAAGTGATGGAGGTTGGGTCCATGGAGTGGTATTAGCCAGGGGGTAGGAGTGGTGTCCCTGCCCAAAGTTTGTGGAAGGCTGGAGAGGGATGGCACGAGATAAATGGCTTGGTCACTGTCTTTGGTCCATCCCCTCCAGGGTCCCTAGGGTTGGCCGCTGTTGGCAGACAGGCTACTGGGCTATATGGACCTTTGGTCTGACCCAGTACAGCCATTGTAAGTTCAGGGCTCAGGGTCGGGGGTCTCAATGGACCACCTTGATTTTCATGCACACCTGCTCCTGGATGGCCAGGCTGGCAGCTCTCCTGCCCTAACCGGCCACTTTCCTGTGTTTAGTGCGGAGGTCGTGGACGAGGTCCACGATGTCCGCACTGACCAGGCGGGTGGTCCTGGGAAGAGGGGGAGGGCTGGTGGGGATCGGGTGGCTGGCTCGAGCCGTGCCAGGTGCAGGGTCTGCTGGCTGGGTGCTGGCAGGCTTGCACCTGGCACGGGCACCGTAGCCAGCCCGTGCCCCTTTAAGGGGTCCGGGGCCGGGAGGGGGGCAGACGAGTTTTCCTGGTGGTGCCCAGAGTGGCCACCAGGGAAAGCTGGAGAGGGCTAGCCTCCCACTAGTTCGAATTAAGGGGCTACACAGCCCTTAATTCGAACTAGTAAGTTTGAACTAGGCTTAATCCTCGTGGAATGAGGTTTACCTAGTTCGAACTAAGCACTCCGCTAGTTCGAATTAAGTTCGAACTAATGGAGCGCTAGTGTAGCGCCTATCAAAGTTAATTCGAACTAACGTCCATTAGTTCGAATTAACTTTGTAGTGTAGACATACTCATAGATAGTTGGGTTTGCGATGACCAGAAGAACAGTATGGTCACTTGCTTGCCTGGTGCAAAGGTTGTGGATCTCTCGAGGCATCTAGATAGGCTTATGTGTCGTGCTGGGGAGGAGCCGATGGTTGTGGTACATGTACGTACCAATGATGTAGGAAAGTGTAGGAGAAACATCCTGGAGGCCGAATTTAGCTTACTAGGAAAGAGACTGAAATCCAAGACCTCTATGTTGACATTCTCAGAAATGCTTCCAGTTCCACACGCAGGACCAGGTAGGCAGGCAGAGCTTCAGAGTCTCAATGCGTGGATGAGACGATGGTGTAGGGAAGAGGGGTTTAGATTTATTAGGAACTGGGGACACTTTTGGGAGAGAGGGAGCCTATACTGGAAGTTCAATAGTTCGAGCTAGGTAGGGTAATGAGGGCAAGTGGAGTTGCAAATGAAGCCCAGGATTTAAATATCCCGAGCTTCATTTGCATGTTCCCGGGCGCCACCATTTTTAAATCCTCCTTTGTCCGAACTCCGTGCCCATGGCTACACGCGGCACGGACTAGGTAGTTCAAATTAAAGATCCTAATTCGAACTACCATTACTCCTCGTGGAATGAAGAGTAACGGTAGTTTGAATTAGGATCTTTAATTCGAACTACCTAGTCCATGCCACATGTTGCCACGGGCACGGAGTTTGTACTAAGGGGGATTTAAAAATGGCGGCGCCTGGGAACATGCAAATGAAACCCGGGATATTTAAATCCTGGGCTTCATTTGTAACTCTGCTTGCTCTCATTACCCTACCTAGCTCCAACTAATGAGCTAATGTAGACATACCCCCGGGGTGGAACCAGACTGCTGGCACTGAACATTAAAAAGGCTGTAAAGCAGTTTTTAAACTAGGAGATGGGGGAAAGCTGATTGGTGCAGAGAAGCATGTAAATCGGACGGAGACTTCTCTTTGAGGAGAATCCATTGATAGTGATTCTCTAGGCTGTAGTGAGAAAGAGAGGAGGGGAGAAGACAAACAATGGGCCAGAGCACACAAACAGCCACATGTAAAGAAATCTGATACATTAGGAAAGGGCAGACAAATAAACAGTGGCAAATTTTTAAGGTGCTTCTACACAAATGCTAGAAGTTTGACTAATAAGATAGGTGAACTAGAGTATTTTGTATTAAAGGAGAAGATTGACATAATAGGCATTACAGAAACCTGGTGGAATGAGGAAAATCTATGGGACACAATCATACTGGGATATAAAATATATCGGAAGGATAGAATAGGCCATGTGGGTGGAGGAGTGGCACTATATGTGAAAGACAACGTAGAATCAAATGAAATAAAAATCTTTTAATGAAACAACGTGTTCTGTAGGATTACTATGGATAGTAATTCCATGCTCCAATAATAAGAATATAGCAATAGGGATATATTATCGACCACCTGACCAGGACAGTGATAGTGACATTGAAATGCTAAGGGAGATTAGAGAGGCTACCAAAATAAAAAACTCTATAATAATGGGGGATTTCAATTACCCCCATATTGACTGGGTACATGTCACCTCAGGAAGAGATGCAGAAATAAAATGTCTCAATAGCTTAAATGACTGCTTCTTGGAGCAGCTGGTACAGGAACCCACAAGGGGAGAGGCAATTCTCGATTTAGTCCTGAGTGGAGCGCAGGATAAGGTCCAGGAGGTAACTATTACAGGACTGCTTGGGACTAGTGACCATAATATAATAACCTTTAATGTTCCTGTGGTGGGAAGAACACCTCAGCAGTCCAGCACTCTGGCATTTAATTTCAAAAAGAGAAATTACACAAAAATGAGGAGGTTAGTTAAACAGAAATTAAACGGCACAATGACAAGAGCCAAATCCCTGCAAGATGCATGGAAACGTTTTAAAGACACCATAATAGAGGCCCAACTTAAATGTATACCCCGAATTAAAAAACATAGTAAGAGACCTAAAAAAGAGTCACTGTGGCTTAACCTCCATGTAAAAGAAGCAGTGAGGGACAAAAAGGCATCTTTCAAGAAATGGAAGTCCAATCCCAGTGATTGTAGGGAGGTACCTGGAACCCAAAGTACTAAACGGGCCTAGGCTCTCCTCCCAGCTCCCAGGGAAGTGGAGCACTGAACAGTTGAATGGAAGACTGCCTGAGGCAGATGGTCTGGTGGGACTTTGTTAGCCTGGAAGGGGAAAACAATAGTGATGTGGCCATAGGGCCAAGCCACAAAGAGAGACCGTCAGTTGTGGAGAGGAAGCAGTGTGACTCTGGGAGCACAAGAGGGGCCACAAGGTGAACAAGAGGAAGTAAAGTGCATTGGACCCAGCAGAGCTATTTCCCAGATGCAGCCACAAGGAGGTGCCCAGTGGTGAGTAGAAAATCCTGTTACAGCCCTAACTGAGCAGTTACTGTCTTGTCAAAACTTCCTGTTGCTCCCTGAGCATTGGTGCAGCTCTCCAGCTTAGCCAAGAGAGTTCCTTGAGCACAGCGCTCCAGTTCTGCCTGGCCATGGAGACACGGGGAGTGGTGATTAACCTCCTTTCAAAGGTATATGTGCTGTGCGTGGCCTCATGCATGCAGACTTATTTTCTTTGGGTACGTCTATAATGCAGTTAATAACCCCTGGGTTGCCGGTGCCAGCTAATGTGGGCTAGCAGGGTGTAGGCTGCCAGGCTGTTTAATTGCAGTGTGGATCTCTAGGCTTAGTCTGGAGCTGGACTCTAGGACCCTGTGACTGCCAGGAGCCGGATTCAGCTGGCACCGGCCAGCCTGGGGTGTCTTACAGCAGTGTAAACGTAGCCTGTGTGTGGGAGGGCAGAGGCAACATGCAAGAGAAATAATGCTCTGTCTGATCTGCCCACTTGTCCGCCTTGCACTTTTAGAGAGACAAGGTAGGTGAGGCAATATATTTTGAGTCAACTTTTCTTGGCCAAAGAGACAAGCTTTGAACTTACACAGAGATCTTCTCCCTAGAAATGACATTCTTGCCCTTTATTGCAGTAAAATACAGAGTGGGTTTCAGTTAAATGTATTCATTTCAGAAGGAGCAATAGAGTACACCAATTTACAGAGACCCTGCCTCATTAAAATATCTCAAAATGAGGGAAAACGTCCCCAGCTTTCCCGTGAGCTGAAATGCATTCTGTTAAAAGCCAGCAGCTGCATCCAGACCTCAGTAAGGAGTTACTGGTTTTAGGGTTGGGCCTGTCAGATGCTTTGTCAGGAGCATTCAGCCAATTGCAGGATCAGGCCATTGAGTTCTGGAATCTTTTTGTTAAATAAAGCGATCTGCGTTCTGAGATGTAATAAGTACCTCCAACCCTACTGCAACCACAGGGCACTGCAGATGCAAGCATCTCAAGATTTGGCCCAATGAGGTGACAACATTTGAGGTGCTGTTGTAATGCTCCTCTAGTTCATAATATATGGCCTCTTCAGAGAGTCAGAAAACTGCCTCGGCCTTCTATGCTGATTACAGTCTATGCAGAGGAGGATTAACTATACCAGTGATGGACAAGACAACATCTGTGATCCAGCCCGCCAAGATCTAGCACCAGATCCAGCCCACCAAGACATTTGATCCAGCCCACAGCTGCCCTGCTGCTTCACTGCACCCTGGGCAATTGAGACCTGTGGACAGGGAGCGTGCAAAGTCTCCTCCCCCCGCTGTTCAAAACACCCTGGCAGGGTGGGGTGGGGGACGAGAGACTTTGCGTGCTCTCCCACCCCTCAGACCCTGATTGGCCTGAGTGCAGGGAGACTCTGCAAAGTCTCCTCCTGCCACCAGGGCAATTCAAAACATCTGACAATTCTCTCTAGGCACCATGCACCCTTGGCAGGGCAGAGGCCAAAGACTTCATACACTCTCACCCTACCACACACAGGCTATGTTTACACTGCTTTTAGACATCCCTGGCTGGCTGGTGCCAGCTGACTCCTGCTCCTGGAGGTCACAGGGCCCTAGAATCCAGCTCCAGCCTAAGCCTAGAGGTCCACACTGCAATTAAACAGGCCAGTCAGGGTCTTTGGATGGGGGAGTGCGCAAAGTCCCCTAGTCCCACCTCTTCAGCCTAAGGCCCCGCCCCTTCTGGGGCAGCCTGCGACCACTTCCAAAATTTGTGAAGTGAACCCCCCCTTCAAAAATCATTGCCCACTCCTGAACTACACCAATGGGAGAACATAGGAACGGCCATACTGAGTCAGAACAATGGTCCACCCAGCCCAGTATCCTGTCTGCCAACAGTGGCTAATACCAGATGTCCCAGAGGGAGGGATCTGTGACGGCGCGTCATGGTCCCCCACTTCCTGCACCCCCGTAGTGGCACGAACAGACTCCACCAGCCAGTAGAATAGAGGGAGTTTATTGCTTCTCCAGGATACAACACAGCACAGATGTAATCTGGTTACAGGAACTGGGGCTAGGATGCCTCAGAGCCACCCCCTTGAGATGGGGGGTGGCTGGGCCCTACAATCCCAGCCCCCTCCCTAGCTCCTTCTCCCCTGCTTCCCAGACCGAAACTAAAAGCTGTCCCTTCCATCCCTGTCCCCCAGCCAGGGGCGGCATTCTACCTTCCTTTGTTCCTCTCCCTGGGGGTAACTGGTAGAACAGTGGTACAGACAGCAGCCAGTGGGGGTCACCCACAGCCCAAGCCTAGCAACCAGCAAGGTACCCACACTACATCACAGGATCACAACAGATAATCCCCACGTCATCCCTCCCGTCACCTACCTCCAGAGAAACAGAGGCTAGAGACACCATTCCTACTCATCCTGGGTAATAGCCATTGATGGACCTAACGTCCATGAATCTATCTAGCTCTTTTTTGAACCCTGTTAAAGTCCTAGCCTTCACCACATCCTCTGGCACGGAATTCCATAGGTTGAATGTGCACTGAGTGAAGAAAAACTTCCTTTAGTTTGTTTTAAACCTGCTGCTTATTAACTTCATTTGGTGACCCCCTAGTTTTTATATTGTGGGAACAAGGAAATAACTTTTCCTTATTCACTTTTTCCACACCAGTCATGATTTAATAGACCCCACTATCATATCCCCCCTTAATCTCCTCTTTTCTGAACTGAAAAGTCCAAGTCTTTTTAATCTTGCTTCATATGGGATCCGTTCCAAACCATTTTTGTTGCCCTTTTCTGAACCTTTCCCAATGCCAATATATCTTTTTTGAGATGAGGTGACCACAGCTGTACGTAGTATTCAAGATGTGGGTGTACCATTGTTTTATATAGAGGCATTAAGATATTTTTTGTCTTATTTTCTATTCCTTTTTTAATGATTCCTGACATTGTTTGCTTTTTTGACTGCCACTGCACACTGAGAGGAAGTTTTCAGAGAACTATCCACAATGACTCCAAGATCTCTCTCTTGAGTAGTTGTAGCCAAATTAGTCCCCATCATATTTTATATATAGTTGGGATTATTTTTTCCAACGTGCGTTACTTTACATTTATCAACATTAAATTTCATTTGCCATTTTGTTGCCCAAACACTTAGCTGTGTGAGATCTTTTTGAAGCTCTTCACAGTCTGCTTTGGTCTTAACTATCTTGAGCAGTTTGGTATCATCTACAAATTTTGCCACTTCAATCTTTACCCCTTTCTCTGAATCATTTATAAATAAGTTAAATAGGATGGATCACAGGGCAGACCCTTGGGGAACCCCACTAGTTACCTCTCTCCACACGGAAAACTTACCATTTATTCCTACCCTTTGTTTCCTGTCTTTTAACCAGTTATCAAACCACAAAAGGACCTTCCCTCTTGTCCCATGACAGCTTAGTTTATTTAAGAGCCTTTGGTGAGGAATCTTATCATAGGCTTTCTGGGAATCTAAGTGTAGTAGTGTCTTGACTAAAGTACTGCAGCAGCCAGTGTGGAATAGGATGTAAAATCCTGGTTAGAAAGTTAACTGGTTAACCGTGTACCATGGCAGTGGGCTGCTCCAGCCAGGTTGGACTGTGTGTGCTGTACCACGCAGGTGCAGGGGACTGCTTCAGATAGATCAGCCCCCCGCCAGTTAACCAATTACCCTGGCAAGCCTTCTGTCAAGGAGTGTTTCTCCAAGTAGACCGTGGACCCGCTGTGGGAAAGCCACTAAAGGGCCGCTCTGCTTTGTTTATCTAGAGGTTCCCATTGGCTCTGGTTTGTTGTTTTCAGCCAAGGTGAGCCATGGGTTGGTAAGTGTTGGTAACGCTGCTAGACAATATTGACCATGGTTTGGCAAATTTTCTGGTTCGACACCAGTCGGGTGCAAAAGTAGCAGGCGAGAGAGGTTCAACCTGCACTTCCGTGTGTCGCTGCATGCAGGAATTGCTGGTGCTGTAGCCATTGATTGTGCAAATTAGCTGTTTGGTTTTATATTGTATTTGTTGAATGCCCATGTCAGTTAGTACTATGGGCCTAATTCCCCTCATCTTTGTGCTGTATTCTTCTCTGGTGTAAATCAGGAATAACTCAGCTGAAGCCATTGGATTTACATAGAAGTGAAAGTGGGATGAGAGAAAAAGCATACCCCTTTGGTGGGGGGATTTCTGTTTGCATATCTTCCTCAGCTGGAAACAAAAAATACTGGTTCAGTGCTTTCAAATCTGAGTCTTGAGAGCCATTAGACTCTATAATTTCCTTTTCTTCTGAAAGATGATCATTATTCATTTTGAGAAGGGAAATGGTATTATTGACTTTATAAACTTGCTTTTAAAAATATCCCAAAGTTCTCATGTATTGGATCAAATTTGGCTACAGTTTATTTCAAAATTGATGAAATTGATCTTTGCTTCTTCCACCTTTGGCTAAATTGGCCCTTGTAGGTAAATTCCTTGAATGAGTCTTGTCTGTTGGAGAATAATTAAGTGGGCTTGGGGAATTTTGCCAGTTACAGGTGTCTGGGAGTTAGGAGAAAATAACATCTGTGTTCATCAAATGGCAGAGTGGCAAATTAGAAATTATAAGTCACTCTTAATAAATTCTGGAGCAGAATTGTTAAATTTAGAGTAATACAGCCATGTCAAAAATGAAACTTGTGCTGCAAAAGGTGCTTATTTTACCAGTTTAAATACAATGCAGCTGAACTACTAGGTCCTGACTCATTATTCATGACTGCTTAGTTTGATATGCAGTCATGTTCACACAATTTCTTTGTGGCCAAATCTCTTTTGGTTTGCAGTGTTCATCGTAGCTACATACAACATTGGAGAGGGGCTTGGCCAGCCACATGCCTACGCCTAGGTTTCAGGCAAAGGGCAGGCGCACACTGCCTTGAAATCCATCTCTTAATACTGCTTTTCATGGTGTCTTTGTCTCTGTTATTTTGTGTGTATGAGGGTATGCTATTTCTTCCCTGATATCTTGAATCCTGCTTTACTACATGTAAAAACATTACAATAGAGAATATTCTATAGAGAAGTGTGGTGAAGAATTTTCTTCTTGTGAGCTTGTGCTAGTTTCGTACTGCTTTACATCCTGCACACGCTATTCATCAGCAGACATCCTCCTTCAGGGGCAGCACACAAGGGCAGGCTGAATCCTAATAGCATAGGGATGAATAGTGCTTCTAGATTGTCTGTCTCTGTTGGTACTCCTGTTGCTGTCTTAAAAGATGCTACCTCTACCTCATATTGCGCAATCTGGATCTTAGCCCAAAATAGTTGCCGTTCATGGAAACAACTACTTGACTCAGCAGGCATAGTCCCTAAACAATTTCTCCTGTGGGAAAAGAAGCAGGAGGCTGTTCAGTTAAACACCAAAACACATGCAGTACTGGTGGTCTTGGAAGCAACAGTTTCTGTGTGTACAGTGCTAGTGATACTAAGTCTACATAAAGCCTTGGGAGAAAAGCCTATTCTCGCTTACAGAGCACCCACACCTGAAACAAATTCTTTCTGGTAACGATGCCACACAACCACATCATAAGCATCCAGGAACCTAGCCCTGCAACCAGCCAACTCTGCCCGCACATCTATACAAGCAAATACTTCACTGGAGCCAACAACATAAGCTACCAAATCTAAAGGTCAATTTGACTACACATCCAATAGTTTGATCTATGCCATCAAATGTCAGCAATGCCCCACTGCTATATATATTGGACAAACTGGACAGTCCCTACGGGAAAGAATCAATGGACACAAATTAGATATACAGGGAACATACAGAAACCTGTTGGGGAACACTTTAATCTTCCTAATCACTGCTTAAAAGATCTTCAAGTGGCTGTCTTGTCACAAACCAGTTCTACTAGCCAAATACTCAGAGAGGCATTGGAATTACAATTCATCTGCAAGTTCAATTCTTATGCTAATGGCCTCAGTCGTGATGAGGAATGGTTGGGACACTATCAACCTAACATTCAATGAAGGTGCAAACAGCTCTTTGTGTAGGTTCCTGTGTTATTGACTTTTATTCTTATCTGCTTCATTTTAAACTACCCTATCTTCAGGTGCTTACTGATTCCCAGTTCTGCCTTCCTGTTTTTCCCTTTGATATTTCTATACCCGTTGCTCCTTGTTTCTTGTCTCCCCTCCTTTCCCCCCTTCCCCCCATTTATTTTGGGTCTGCACATCCTAAACTCAAAAACTCTGGTCATCTACATGTCATCTACAAGCTCACGATACCATCTACTTGTTTTGTTAGTCTATAAAGTGCTACCATACCATTTGTTGTTTTTAAAGTTTATCCTGTACAGACTAACTTGGCTACCCCCTGAAGCTTCTGTACATAAAGCTAGTTAGTTAGTTAAGTCCACATACATCTAGATCAGCTAACTAACTTTGGAGAAGTTATTTCACATTTATGCCAGGGTATAACTTGACATCAGAATCAGTTCCGATGACTCAAACTGATTGCATGAAACAGGTCATCAACTAGTGTAAATCAGCATAGCTCTTTCACTCCAGTAGGCCTATGCCCATTTGCACTGCCTGATGAGCTGGCCCATAACTCACACCCTTCTCATCAAGAATGCTGGCTAACAGAGGTTACTTAAACGTTTTGGCCTCAACAGTAAGAATAAGATCAACCGCCCTGTTCATTTTTTTGGATGACAAATATTACAAAAACCTGAGAATAGTCTTATTGCCCAATGTGCTCACATTCCTTCCAGGAGAAAGTCACTCGTAAGCAGAATACCAGCATGACAGCTCTGCACTGATTAGACCTCAATTGGAGTGTTGTGTCCAGTTCTGGATGCCACATTTCAGGAAAAATGTAAAGAAAGTGCACAGGGTCTAGAGAAGAGCAACAAAAATTATTAAAAATCTAGAAAACATGAGCTATAAGGGAAGACCGAAAGAAGTGGGCTTGTTTAGTTTAGAAAAGAGAAGACTGAGAGGGGACATGATAGCAATTTTCAAGTACCTAAAAGGGTGTTACAAGGAAGAAGGAGAAAAAATATTCTCCTTAACATCTGATGATAGGACAAGAAGCAATCGGCTTGAATTGCAGCCAGGCAGATATTTAAGAGCAGGTTGGATAAACATCTATCAGGGATGATCTAGACAGTGCTTGGTGCTGCTGTGAGGGCATGGTACTGGACTTGATGATCTCTCAAGGTGTCTTCCAATTCTATGATACTATGATATGTATATACCAATAAGTTTCATTTCAACTCTGTTTTGAGCCCTGAAGTGGGACTTAATTGGTACATAGAATTTGTGCTGGCACTTGCACAATGAGGATAGTCATCCTCTCTGCAGAGATGAAACTGTAACAAGTGCCTGGGATTTTAGCAATATAAGTATTAGTATCTTTATTTCATGCTACTTCTTTTGACTTTCATTTGAGTCAATGTCTCTCTGATGTCCTTCATTATTAAATTATCCTTCTTTGTTTAAAAAAATCATTCCATTCTGATCAATTAAAGAAGCACTCTCATCAAGTGATAAGGATAGTATGAATGTCTAGCTGGATAATTTTATCTAATCTGTCCTCTGTCTGATCTTGCTATCTAACACATTAATAGGGTGCCCATCACTGTGATGTCCAGTCTAAAAAAATCTACAGTACATTCTAGATCTAGTTTTTAGCTTGCTGATATATAAAAGCTTTCCATTCCTTGCATATTTTTTCCACATTCCCTCCCTCCCAAAACTTGCTATACTTTATTTTCCTTGTTCAGATACTTGTTTATACAAAGGTAACAATTTCCCTGAATCAGGTTGTATATTTATTATTTTCTCTACCTCTAATTATGATACAGCTTTGGGTAAGATGATTCATTGTTCTGCCCCTTAAAGAGTCCTAATGCTAGTGCAAAGGAGTTTCAAAGTATGACTTAGGCTCCAGAGTCACTTAGGCATGTTTCATGTGTTGTGGCCATTCCCATTCAAACAGGACAGATGCCAAAGTTTTACACAATTCACCACTATCTTCTCTCTTTAAAACTGCTCTGTTCTTCTAAAGATCGTTTTTAATTCTAGAATGGATAAAGGAGCAGTCAGCAAAAATAGCAGATGTAATCATGTGGGTGCTTCTCCCAAGTCTTTAGAGTATCTTTTTAGGTTCAGAGTTCTCCCGTAACAGGTACTAGCACCCTACTTGTGGCAATTGGTTTGGCTTGGACTGCTTGGCAGTAGAAAGTATCACTCTGCTAGACCAGGAAAATCTTCCCCCATACACAAGATGGGGATTTTTTTTCTGTCTACAGTACAGTTAGTATCTACACCCGTGGTCCCCAACATGGTGCCCGCGGGCGCCATGGCACCCGCAGGGGCATTTCCGTGCGCCCGCCAGGTGCTCGGGGCTGGCCTGGCACCGGGCGCATGGCAGGGGGAGCGCCGGCCCCGGGCGCGTGGCGCTGGGCGGGGGGAGCGCCGGCTCCGGGCGCGCAGCGCATGGCGGGGAGAGCGCCGGCCCCGGGCATGCAGCTATGGGGGAGGGGGGGCGCCCCGGGCATGCGGCTATGGGGGGGCTACCCCCAGGGCGCAAATGTCCCCGCCCCCTGGCACCCGGCAGGCGAACGGCCACGCCCCCTGGCGCCCGGCGGGCGAACGGCCACGCCCCCTGGCGCTCGACAACCTCGAAAGGTTGGGGACCACTGATCTACACAGTCATACTGTGTACCTCTTCACACTGCCTCAGCAGCTACCTGAGCTGTGCGTCAGATGCAAGTGATTCAGTCTCCATGGCAGCTCAGTCCTGTTCCTCTGGAGCAGTGAGTGACAGTGATACTAAATATAACCTGTTGCTCTTCTGGGTCCAAATTCAGGCCTAATGCCTGCAGAATGTCAGACTTCAATGGAATTGACATTGATTTAATTGGAGTTAAACCTAGCCTACATTCAGCCCAGAATGCAAAAACCACAAAACTGTGATTCTCTCCCATCTAGATATTTGTCTCAGAACTGAAAGTTGTGCCACAGAAGTATTGCTTTTATACACAGTGCTGGGTGCTCAGCCGGTGTAAACTCCACCAGCTGCAGCTCTGAAGTCAGTGGAGTCAGGATCAGGCCCTGATACACTCCCCTAGAATGGGTTAGTTATCTAATTGTCCCTAGCGTTTCTGGGATTTTATTGTACTTATCCAGGAATAGCACTGAGTGTATGAGTAGGCTATGTCTACACCACCAGGTTATTGCAAAATAACTCCCCAAATAACTATTTCAAAAGAAGCTTACTCCTCTTCACAAGCAGGAGTTATTCTTTCAAAATAACAAGCCCATGATTTCAAAATAACAGCCTTGGCAGTGTGGATGCTCGCCTTATTTCAAAATAAAGGCTCTTATTTTGAAATAACTCCCTAGTGTAGGGATACCCATAGTCTCGCTGCTTAACACTTACCAGTGTGAAAATAGTCTGATGCAGATTCCCATGAATGTGTGAGATGCTGGTGTACTTTACAAGCAATCTTGGAGAACTCATATTTGTAACAAGTAGCTACTGCTGCTCTGTAATTCTGATGCAATGTTTAGGAAGAACAAATATTCCTGAGCAGAACTTACTCTGTTTAGGACAAAACAAAATACAGGACTATGTAGCACTTTAAAGACTAACAAGATGGTTTATTAGATGATGAGCTTTCATGGGTCAGACCCACTTCCTCAGATCAAATAGTGGAAGAAAATAGTCACAACCATATATACCAAAGGATACAATTAAAAAAAATGAACACATATGAAAAAGACAAATCACATTTCAGAACAGAAGGGGGATGCAGGGGAAGGTAAATGCCTGTGAGTTAATGATATTAGAGGTGGGGAAGGGTAGATGTCTGTGAGTTAATAGTATTAGAGGTGATAATTTGGGAAGCTATCTTTGTAATGGTTAAGGTAGTTGAGGTCTTTGTTCAGCCCCCTGCGGAGAGTGTCGAATTTTAGCATGAATGCCAGTTCAGAGGATTCCCTTTCAAGTGCAGATTTGAAAGTCTTCTGAAGTAGGATGCATGTGATTAGGTCATTGAAACAGTGTCCTTTCTGGTTGAAATGGCAAGAAACTGTTTTTTCTTTGTGATCCTGTCTAATGTCTGTTTTGTGGGCATTGATTCTTTGGCGAAGTGTCTGAGACGTTTGTCCAATGTACATAGCAGACGGACACTTTCGGCACATGATAGCATAGATTATATTTCTGGATGCGCAGGAATATGTATTCTTGATCTTATAACTCACTTGGGGTATGTCTACACTACCACCCTAGTTCGAACTAAGGTGGTAATGTAGGCAACCGGAGTTGCAAATGAAGCCCGGGATTTGAATTTCCCGGGCTTCATTTGCATCTTGCTGGGGGCCGCCATTTTTAAATGTCTGCTAGTGCGGACTCCGTGCCGCGCGCCTACACGCGGCATGGACTAGATAGTTCGGACTAGGCTTCCTAGTCCGAACTACTGTTACTCCTCGTGAAACGCGGGCAGTTAGTCCGGACTTGTAAATTTCAAAAATGGCAACCAGCCAGGAAGATGCAAATCAAGCGTGGGATATTTAAATCCCGGGCTTGATTTGCAACTTCAAATGCCTACATTAGCCTCCCTGATTCGAAGTAGGGGGCTAGTGTAGATATACCCTGAGAGAATATGGTGCTAAGGGCTATTATTCTGTTGCATGCTGTGTCCACATTCCACACACAGGCTACCTCCAGACTGCATCCCTCTGTTGGCAGAGGGATGCAAATCAAGCACCTCATTAACTGTACACAACCAGATTATCTTTCTGCAGGAAGCAAGGGAAGAATGTTAGGGTCTAAGTATTTTGGGGTATGTCTACACTACAAAGTTAGTTCGAACTAACGGACGTTAGTTCGAACTAACTTTCCTAGGCGCTACACTAGCGCTCCGTTAGTTCGAACTTAATTCGAACTAACGGAGCGCTTAGTTCGAACTAGGTAAACCTCATTTTACGAGGACTAACGCCTAGTTCGAACTAGCTAGTTCGAACTAAGGGCTGTGTAGCCCTTTAGTTCGAACTAGTGGGAGGCTAGCCCTCCCCAGGTTTCCCTGGTGGCCACTCTGGCCAACACCAGGGAAACTCTGTGCCCCCCTCCCGGCCCCGGACCCCTTAAAGGGGCACGGGCTGGCTACGGTGCCCGTGCCAGGTGCAAGCCTGCCAGCACCCAGCCAGCAGACCCTGCACCTGGCACGGCACAGAGCCACCCACCCGATGCCCCCCAGCCCACCCCCTCTTGCCGGGACCAGGCTGGCGGCTCCCGGGAGCTTGCCCTTGACCGCAAGAGGCGGGCACCTTCCTGGGCTAGTGTGGACATCGTGGACCTCGTCCACGATCTCCGCACTAGGCACAGGAAAGTGGCCGGCTAGGGCAGGAGAGCTGCCAGCCTGGCCACCCAGGAGCAGGTGTGCATGAAAATCAAGGGGGTCCACTGAGACCCCCGACCCTGAGCCCTGAGCTTACAATGGCCGTCCTGGGTCAGACCAAAGGTCCATCTAGCCCAGTAGCCTGTCTGCCGACAGCGGCCAACCCTAGGGACCCTGGAGGGGATGGACCGAAGACAGTGACCAAGCCATTTGTTTCGTGCCATCCCTCTCCAGCCTTCCACAAACCTTGGGCAGGGACACCACTCCTACCCCCTGGCTAAGACCACTCCATGGACCCAACCTCCATGACTTGATCTCACTTCCCTTTCAACTCTGTTCTAGTTGTAGCCTTCACAGCCTCCTGCAGCAAGGAGTTCCGCAGGTTAACTATTTGCTTTGGGAAGAAGAACAACTTTCTCTTACTAGTTTCAAGCCTGCTACCCATTCCTTTCCTTTGGTGTCCTCTAGTCCTTCTTTATGGGAACTCAGGAAGAACTTTTCTGAATGCACCCTCTCCACCCAACCCCTGCTTTTAGAGACCTCTATCCTGTCCCCCCTCCGTCTCCTCTTTTCTAAGCTGAACAGTCCCAGTCTCTGTAGCCTTTCTTCATCTGGGACCTGTTCCCAACCCCTGATCATGTTAGTTGCCCTCCCTTCTCCCAGCCTTTCTCTTCCCCTCTCCCACCTCCTTTTCCCAGTCTATCCCCAGTTTTGTTCAATAAAGACAGAGTCAATGTTGGAAGAAACGTTATCTTTATTTTGTACATCAATAAGAAGGGGGGCTAGGGAAGGGTAAGTGGAAGGAGGTGAGGGAGGAATGGGGTACGAGCCCCTGATGGGGAGGACTGGGCTGGCTCTGCGGGCTTCTGGGGGTGGAAGCTCTCCTGCAGCCCCCCGATTGCCCCCTCTCCCCAGATGGCAGTCTGCGGCAAGTGCAGCTGGGCTGATGTCCGAGTGGTGTGATGTGCCCGGTGTGGGTACTCCGGGCACTCCAAGCCAGAACTTCTTTGCAAGCGGGGCACCCCTTAGAACTGTCTGTCCGGGGTGGGGGGTCGGGACCCTTTAAGCGCAGCCCTCGGCTAGCCTGAGACAGCATCTCCACGCTCTCAGTCCTCCTCTTATGCCCTGCCGGCACTGCTTCCGGCCATCCTTAAGCCCTGTTCAGGGTCCACTCAATGTGGACTTGCTAGTTCGAATTAGCAAAACGCTAATTCGAACTAGTTTTTAGTTCTAGACGCGTTAGTTCGAATTAGCTTAGTTCGAATTAACTAATTCGAACTAAGTTAGTTCGAACTAGCGCTGTAGTGTAGACGTACCCTTGGAGAGTAAACTATGCACACCAGTGTGCTGCTTTTTCTGCAGTGTCTGGGTTCAGACATGTCCAGGTTTTAATTAGGGCTAAGTGAAAACTGGAAATTTAGTTCTGGGACTCTTAATCAAAATGAAATATTTTGAGATTTTCTAACTGAAATTTTGAATTTTGGCATGTTGAACTTACACCAAACATTTCATTCTGAGTCTGCTCAAGATTAAATTGCATCTCTCTATGGAGCTGTGTTGCCACAGAAGAGATGTAGTTCTGGTGCCTCATACTTATATTCTTGGGTATGTCTACACTACCACCCTAGTTCGAACTAGGGTGGTTAATTTAGTCAATCGAAGTTGCAAATGAAGCCCGGGATTTAAATATCCCGGGCTTCATTTGCATCTTGCCGGGCGCCGCCATTTTTAAATCCACAGTAGTTCGGACTCCGTGCCCACGGCTACACGTGGCACGGAGTAGGTAGTTCAAATAAGGCTTTCTAATTCGAACTACCATTACACCTCATTCCCGGGATTCATTTGCAACTTCGATTGACTACATTAACCACCCTAGTTCGAACTAGGGTGGTAGTGTAGACATACCCCTTCTCTGTAGGCTGGACTACACCTCCCATGCTATAGTCTCCTTCTTACCTCAACCATAGGACACACCATGGGGGAGAGACCACTACAGAGAGGTGGTTCTGGCCAGGGGGCCCAGCCCAATGAGGGTATTAAGCATCTGAAATGCATCATGTGATCCACCTGTAATCATGTGTGCCTAGAATGTACGCCATGGTTCAGATTAAAGAGAGACTTCCTCATGGGAGACGAAGTTTGGTCAGAGAGCCTAGTGTGTTGGAGAGAACAGGGCAGTGGGGGGAGGGGATGAGGTACCCACACTGTAGTTTTTGTGAGGCAATGTGCCAAAATAGGGAAATGTGCCAGCAGAGTCTACCATACTCATTCACTCCCTCCTCCCTTGGCACTCTTCTGTGACGTTTCCAACTTCTCCTGCTCTGTGAGACAAAAGAACAGGCTTTGGAATGTCACCTGGGCCTTCTGCATGCCAAGACCTTGTGTTGCCATTTCAACTTGTGGCTTCTCAGCGAGTATTATGATTCCTAACTTTAAGGCCAATTTTGTGGGATGCAGAAATACAGTAAAACTCTGATGGTCCGGCACTCCTGATGGTCTGGCACCATCAGGAACCTGGAAGTGCTCCGGGCAGCGGGACCATTGGAGCTGCTCTGCCCCCAGCTGCCCCGATTCAGCCGCTGCTAAAACTGACCAGCGGCTGAATCGGGGAAGCCGGGGGCAGAGCAGCTGGAGTGCTGCTGGGTTGGTCCTGTAGCGCTGCCCCTCGGGGCTGCGGGACCAACCCGGCAGCACCCCAGCTGTCCCTGATTCAGCCGCTGCTGAAACTGACCAGTGGCTGACTCTGAGAAGCTCGAGGCAGAGCTGCTCTTCCCCGGCTTCCTAGAATCAGCTGCTGGCCAGTTTCAGCAGCAGCTGACTTGGGTACACCTGGGACCAACCTGGCAGCGCCCCAGCTGCTCTGTCCCAGGCGTCCTGATTCAGCTGCTGTTGAAACTGACCAGCAGCTGACTCCAGGAAGCCCGGGCCAGAGCAGCTCTGGCTCGGGCTTCCTGGAATCAGCCGCTGATCAGTATCAGCAGCGGCTGAATCAGGGACACCTGGGGTAGAGCAGCTGGGGTGCTGCCACGTTGGTCCAGTAACGCCGAGGAGCGGCGCTGCGGGACCAACCCGGCAGCACTCCAGCTGCTCTGCCCCAGGCATCCCCAAGAGCAGCTGGGGTGCTGCCGGGTTGGTCTTGCAGCACGAAGGGTCGGCGCTACCGGACCAACTCGGCAGCACTCCAGCTGCTCTGCTGCAGGAGTCCCCGATTCAGCCGCTGCTGAAACTGACCAGCAGCGGCTGAATCAGGGACACCTGGGGCAGAGCCGGACCATTGGAAGGAGGGGCTATGAGAGGTCTGGGGTTGCATCCACCGCACCCCAGACTCCTCAAAGCCCCCCATTCCAATAGTCCGGCATATCTGATAATCCAGCAGCCCCTGGGTCCTAAAGGTGCTGGATTATCGGAAGTTTACTGTAGATTGATATATGCACCTTACAATTCATCTGGTTTTACAACTCTGCCTAGCTAAAAATGAAATTCCAGATGTTGAAGCAAAGATTTCAGGCGGCATCTTAATGGCATTTAGAACAGGAATATTACTGATAGGAGAGCTGCCAGTTATAGGAAAGGTGAGTGTCTGTCAATGTCTTCAGGTAGCTGAGATCTGCTACCTTTCAGCTATTAGGAATACGTGGTTAACCACCTCCATTACAGATTCCAAACATTCAAAGGCCAGAAGGACCCATTGTGATCAATGTTCCCTCTATTTGTTTCCATTCATGTGGGAAATATATTTGTTTCATGCACTGAAGTATGTATGGATGTGCATCACCAGTAGAAACACATGCTGCCAGCTATGGGCACTTTGCTTATTAGCTGGGCAGCATTTGAATGTCTCCTGGGCAGCCTTTAAACTGATGAGCCAAAAACTCATCTTACAGGTAACATTGATTGTAGTAATCTAGTATGACCTTCTGAACTTCCCCAAAATAATTCCTAGAGCAGATCATTTAGAAAAAAATAATTGAATTAGGGATGTTAAGGGGCGATTAATTTGCTAGTTGAGTAGTGGATGGAATTTTCATTGACTATTCGACTAGTCGATAAGCACTTCTGCATTCCTCCTTTGAAATGTACAAGAGCCCCACTGGGGGCTCTTGTGCATTTCAAAGTTGGAACGCTGTGTGGAGCCCAGGGCCAGCGGGGAGTCCCAAGCGGGGTCTCTTATGCATTCAAAGCAGTAGCACCGCATGGAGCCTGGGGTTACTGGGGAACTCAGAGTCCCATGCTGGCCACAGGCTCCAGGCTGTACTTCCTCTTTGAAATGCACAAGAGCTCCTGCTGTGGGGACTCTTGTACATTTCAAAGCGGAAGTGCCCGTGTGGAGCCTGGAGTCAGTGGGGGACTCCCCGTTGGCCCTGTGCTCCACGTGGTGTACCAGCCTGACACAGGCTCCCCGTGGCATTCAAAGTGGCAGTACCACATGGAGCAGCTGACCCCGCTTTTAAGTACCCTCCTCTTTTCTCTGTTCCTTGCTGTCTCTATATCCTAGAGGCAGCAAGAGGAGGGAGAGTGACTGGTCGACTATCCTGTTGACTATCTGATAAGCATTCGTAGTTCTTTACATCCCTACATTGAATCTTGATTTTAAAATAGTGATGAAAAATCCATCACAACCCTTGGTAAATTGTTCTGATGTCTAGTTACTCTCACAAATAGATAATCATGGAGTGGTTCTACCAGTGGATGGGAGTGATTTTTTTATCATGTTGGCACAGGTGACACATTTTGGCTTAGAGAGCTCATTAACAGCCTTAAGCAAATGCTTCAGTGTTTACTGTTCCAGAAAGAGTCCTGTCAGATCCAATTAGTCCATTAAATTTATATAGTAAATTGTATACTCTGCAATCAGAATATGCCTATTCCAAATGCAATCTTAGTGCAAAACAAAGCTCAGGAATTCCATTGAGTTTGAGAACCTTTTGCACAGAGCATGAAGTATAAACAGGGCTGTGACATTGCTGAAAGAGCATTAGTGGGGGTGGTTGATGGTAGGGGGCTTCTTGTGGTTTTTAATGTAATGTGTTGGGTTTTTTATTTTGCTTTTCTCTTTGCTGTGATAATGAAAGCTCTGTTATTTTTCATTAGGAGCCTAGTCCTCAGTAATCCACATTTAGGCCCTTCTCATTTTGCATCAAAACATGAAGTCCTTAGGCAGGCAAATACTTATTGAGCTCAGGGAGCTGCTTGCATATGGACTGAGAATTTGGGCCCTGAGCAGTTTCTTTTCGCCATACAGGGTTGGGTGAAAGGGGAATCTGTTTCTCTCACTCTGCTCTGAGGGTATGTCTACACTACCCCGCTAGTTCGAACTAGCGGGGTAATGTAGGCATACCGCACTTGCAAATTAAGCCCGGGATTTGAATTTCCCGGGCTTCATTTGCATAAACTGGGCGCCGCCATTTTTAAATCCCTGCTCGTTCGAACCCCGTGCCGCGCGACTACACGCGGCACGAACTAGGTAGTTCGGACTAGGCTTCCTAGTCCGAACTACCGTTACTCCTCGTGGAATGAGGAGTAACGGTAGTTCGGACTAGGAAGCCTAATCTGAACTACCTAGTTCGTGCCGCGTGTAGCCGCGCGGCACGGGGTTCGAACGAGCAGGGATTTAAAAATGGCGGCCCCCAGTTTATGCAAATGAAGCCCGGGAAATTCAAATCCCGGGCTTCATTTGCAAGTGCGGTATGCCTACATTACCCTCCTAGTTCGAACTAGGAGGGTAGTGTAGACATACCCTGAGTGACAAGTGCTTCCTTCCACTGTTTAAATAGTAGATCAGTCAGGATTTGCTGGCATGGTGGGATAATCTGCTGCTGCAAATGGCATCATGCACAAAATGTCTTTTTTAAATGATGAATCTTGGCTATATTTAGACTGCAGGCTTCTTTCAGACGAACCTTTTTTCGGAAGAGATCCACCGCAAAACCTTCTTGCACAAGAGCGCGTCCACACACAAAAGCACATTGAAAAGGCGATGCACTTGTGGGAAAGACAGAGACCAGACTGTTTGGACGCTCTCTCACATAAAAGGCCACCTGAAACCACTTCAGCCAGGGCTTTAGGTCACCAGTTGCTTCCAAGCCTAGCAGAGAGACCTGCTCAAAGGAACCCCCCGGACAGCCATTTCTCTGCTTCTGCTGCCTGCTTGCTACCTCTTCGAGGGACAGTGCTTGCTGTGGTTGCCCTGCTTTTGTGGATGCCACAGCATTTTTTCTTTGTGCCATGGAGCTGGAGCTGCCTCTGGGCATGCAGTGGTCCCACACGGCCATGCTGCAGCTTGTGCAGCACTTTGTGCCAGCTGCCATCCTGGTCCTGACCAAGCTCGACCCCTAGCTCATTCTGGAGACCCTCTCCCTGGGTGCGGGAGTTACATTCTGGCAACTGAAACCCATTGTGGAGAGACGTTTCTGGAGGCGGGACTTGATGGTCATGGAGCGGTGGGACGATCAGCAGTGGCTCCAAAACTTCTGCATGTGGAAGGCCGCCTTCCTTGAGCTCTGTGCCTGGCTCGCCCCTGCCCTCTGGAGATGCGACACCCACCTGTGGCCCGCTACCCCCCTGGGAAGCGCATTGTAATAGCCCTCTGGAAGCTTGCCATCCCCGACAGCTATTGGTGTGTGGGCAACCAGTTTGGCATAGGGAAGTCCACCATCGGGGCCCTTCTCGTGGAGGTAAGGTGCTCTGGGGCTGCAGTCTTTGCACGAGGGGTGGAGGTCCTGGAAAAGAGAGACCCTTGGGAAAATGGGGTTGGGCACTGTGGGGGGTGGAGTGGAGGTTGAGGGGAAGCCCCATCCCCAGTGAGTTGTGCCGCCCCACCCTCACACACCCCTTTGCTAATTCAAACTAGCAAGTCCACATTAAGTGGACCCTGAACCGGGCTTAAGGGTGGCCGGAAGCAGTGTCGGCAGGGCATCAGAGGAGGACTTAGAGCATGGAGATGCTGTCTCAGGCTAGCCGAGGGCTGCGCTTAAAGGGTCCCGACCCCCATCCCGGACAGACAGTTCTCAGGGGTGCCCCGCTTGCAAAGCAGTCCTGGCTTGGAGTGCCCGGACTACCCACACTGGGCACATCACACCACTCAGCCATCAGCCCGGCTGCACTTGCCGCAGGCTGCCATCTGGGGAGAGGGGGCAATTGGGGTGCTGCAGGAGAGCTTCCACCCCCAGAAGTCCGCAGAGCCAGCTCAGTCCTCCCCATCGGGGGCTCGTGCCCCATTCCTCCCTCACCTCCTTCCACTTACCCTTCCTTGGCCCCTCTTCTTGATGTACAAAATAAAGATAACGTGTCTTCCAAAATGGAATCTGTCTTTATTGAACAAAACTGGGGGAGACTGGGAAAAGGAGGTGGGAGAGGGGAAGAGAGAAGCTGGGAGAGGGGAGGGCAACTACAATGATCAGGGGTTGGGAACAGGTCCCAAATGAAGAGAGGCTAAAGAGACTGGGACTTTTCAGCTTAGAAAAGAGGAGACGGAGGGGGGACAGGATAGAGGTCTCTCAAAGCAGGAGTTGGGTGGAGACGGTGCATACAGAAAAGTTCTTCATTAGTTCCCATAAAGAAGGACTAGAGGACACCAAAGGAAAGGAATGGGTAGCAGGCTTCAAACTGGTAACAGAAAGTTCTTCTTCACAAAGCAAAGAGTCAACCTGTGGAACTCCTTGCTGCAGGAGGCTGTGAAGGCTAGAACTAGAACAGAGTTTAAAGGGAAGTGAGATCAAGTCATGGAGGTTGGGTCCATGGAGTGCTATTATCCAGGGGGTAGGAGTGGTGTCTCTGCCCAAGGTTTGTGGAAGGCTGGAGAGGGATGGCACGAGACAAATGGCTTGTTCACTGTCTTCGGTCCATCCCCTCCAGGGTCCCTAGGGTTGGCCGCTGTCGGCAGACAGGCTACTGGGCTAGATGGACCTTTGGTCTGACCCAGGACGGCCATTGTAAGCTCAGGGCTCAGGGTCGGGGGTCTCAGTGGAGCCCCTTGATTCTCTTGCACACCTGCTCCTGGGTGGCCAGGCTGGCAGCTTTCCTGCCCTAGACGGCCACTTTCCTGTGCCTAGTATGGAGATCGTGGACAAGGTCCACGATGTCTGCACTAGCCCAGGCGGGTGCCCACCTCTTGCGGTCCCGGGCAAGCTCCCGGGAGCCGCCAGCCTGGTCCCGGGAAGAGGGGGAGGGCTGGGGGGCATCGGGTGGCTGGCTCATGGCGTGCCAGGTGCAGGGTCTGCTGGCTGGGTGCTGGCAGGCTTGCACCTGGCACGCGCACCGTAGCCAGCCCGTGCCCCTTTAAGGGATCCGGGGCCTGGAGGGAGGCAGACGAGTTTCCCTGGTGTTGGCCAGAGTGGCCACCAGGGAAACCTGGGGAGGGCTAGCCTCCCACTAGTTCTAATTAAAGAGCTACACAGCCCTTAATTCGAACTAGCTAGTTCGAACTAGGCTTAATCCTCGTAAAATGAGGTTTTCCTAGTTCGAACTAAGCGCTCCGCTAGGTCGAATTAAATTCGAACTAACGGAGTGCTAGTGTAGCGCCTATTAAAGTTAATTCGAACTAACATCCGTTAGTTCGAATTAACTTTGTAGTGTAGGCATACCCGGAGAGATTCTCTCAAGCACCCCAAAAACTCTCCCCAGGGCCTCCCCAGGACTCTGGCTTGCTGCACTTTCCCTTCCCTACCACAACCCCTCCCTTTACCCCTTCCCTGACCTCTCAATAAAAACACCTGTTTGCTTTGTAACAAAATGAAGTCTGTATTTATCTTACTTTAAAAAAAAGTGGGCAAGGTGAGGGGGTCTTGTAACCTGGAGGGGGAGGGGAGCTCATTATCTGGAGGGGAAGAGGGTGGCTAGATGTGCCACCTCGGGTGTGAGGACCTTGTCAGAGTTGGGGTCGGGTGGGTCTGGGGACCACTGAGGGGTGCGAAAGGGTGGGGGGCTGGAGCAGGATCAGGGATGGCAGAGGAGCAGGGGGAGGGGGCATGGGCATTACCTTGGGAGGGTGATGCCTCTGGTCTTTCAATTTACTTTCGGAAGAAGGCGATTGCAGTGTGGACCTACTCCTTGTGACACCGAAGTAGTTTTTATTCTACTCTCTTGGGGTATGTCTACACTACCCCGCTAGTTCGAACTAGGAGGGTAATGTAGGCATACCGCACTTGCAAATGAAGCCTGGGATTTGAATTTCCCGGGCTTCATTTGCATAAGCGGGGAGCCGCCATTTTTAAAACCCCGCTGGTTCGAACCCCGTGCAGCGCGGCTACACGGGGCTCGAACTAGGTAGTTTGGACTAGGCTTCCTATTCCGAACTACCGGTACGCCTCGTGGAACTACCTAGTTCGAGCCCCATGTAGCCGCGCTGCACGGGGTTTGAACCAGCGGGGTTTTAAAAATGGCGGCTCCCCGCTTATGCTAATGAAGCCCGGGAAATTCAAATCCCGGGCTTCATTTTGCAAGTGCGGTATGCCTACATTATCCCGCTAGTTCGAACTAGCGGGGTAGTGTAGACATACCCTAGGATGTGCATGGTACTTCAGCCTTGCCAGGACAAGCAAGCAGATCTGGAGCTAGCGCTAGCATGTCCCACTTAGAAAGAAATGTGGAAAGTCTGACTTTGTCAATGAGGAAACTCTGACAGTCTCACAGTTACTTATATTGAAAATGCAGATACTTTCCATGGCATCTGCATGATCTCAGCTGAACAAAATCAGGATGCTATTTATGGAGTTGGTCATCATTACTGACAACTACCAGCTGTTATAAATGTGATTGCTACTTGGACAGTTATGCTGTTTTGAAAAAATATATATAACCTTTGTAATTTGAGAACATTGGCTGTGTTTTAGCTCTGTGCAGTATGTTAGATAAATTGTTACGAGTATTTGTTAACATAAGCTGCAACCTCAGTGTAAAGACAACACCGTTAATTGAGAGTTCTGAAAGCATTGTAAATGGAGAAGAATTGTTGTTCTTTAGTGTAATAAATGGCAACTTATCCTAAAGTCCATTTGTTAAGATTTCCTCACAAATTGTCAGCTGAAAAAGCAACCTCTTTCCTTTAAAATAACCCATAGATCACTCAAAACGATATGATGGTATTAGGGAGCAAGGTAGGAAATGATGATAATAGCTAAGAAGAGTATTTTGTTAAGGGGTGTGAATGAAAGTTATTAATTTTGATCAGCTAGTCACTGACACTGCTTACTCAGGGTTGCATGTACATCTTGTTGCACATCAGTGTTACCATTGGTGTCTTGATTTAGCAAAGCACGTAGGCATGTGGTTAATGTGCTATGTTCCTGAAGAACATTTCCCTTCTAAGGGGATGATTCAAACTAGTGACTCTATTACACACATTATAGCGTGCCATGAGCAACAAGCCACATTCAATGGTCTCAGCTTTTTTCTCCTATAGCTTTATATCAGAATTGCTTCTGTACAGTTCTGAGCAAATGCACCAAATGAAAGCAGTCTAGCCCGAGTCCTAGGCTGCATCTAGACTATGTCCCTCTGTTGGCAGAGGATGTAAATGAAGCACTTCGAAAGTGCAAATGAAGCCGGGATTTAAATATCCCATGCTTCATTTGCATAACCACATAATGGCGCTCTTTCGAAAAAGCGCTATTTCGAAATTGAAACTGCAGTCTAGATGCGGTTCTTTCAAAAACAGGGCGCTTTTTTGAAAGATCCTGTAAACCCCCAAAAATGGTTTACAGGATCTCTCGAAAAAGCACCCTGTTTTCAAAAGAACCGCGTCTAGACTGCGGTTTCAATTTTGAAATAGTGCTTTTTCGAAAGAGCGCCATTATGTGATTATGCAAATGAAGCTGGGATATTTAAATCCCAGCTTCATTTGTACTTTCGAAGTGCTTCATTTACATCCCTCTGCAGACAGAGGGACGTAGTCTATACCCACCCCTAGTGTGTATGGGCACTATCGCTACGTCGACACTGCAACAGGGGGAGTATCCCGGAATAGCTATCCTGCATCTTCCAGCAAGCTCGATATTTTGGGCCTGCTATTCCGACGTCCCTGTAAACCTCATTCCAGGAGGAGTAAGGGATGTTTCGAAATAGTGGGTTATTTTGAAATTTGGCACTGTGTAGACAGTGCCAGATTATGAAATAAGCTATTCTGAAACAAGATTGAAATAAGATACACAATTTGTGTAGCTCACCTTGCATATCTTATTTCAACCTAAGATGCAGTGTAGAGGCACCCTCAGGGTATGTCTACATAGCAAAGTTATTTCGAAATAACAGCTGTTATTTCGAAATAACTTTACTAGCTTCTACACAACCAAACTGCTATTTCAAAATTAAATTGAAATAGTGGAACGCTTATTTTGAAATTGGTAAACCTCATTCCATGAAGAATAACACCAATTTCGAAAGTGCTATTTCGAAATGAGTGCTGTGTAGACACTTATTTCAAAATAGGGGGCCTCCAGCCCTTCCCAGGGTGCCCTGCTGGCCACTCTGGCCGCAACGAAGAGCACTCCTTTCCCTCCTTCCCCTGCCCCGGAGCCATTAAAGGGGTAGAATCTGGCCAAAGTGCCTGTGCCAGCTCCAAGCCTGCCAGCCCAGGAAACAGTATTTCCTGCCCTGACCCAGTGGCCCCAAAACATGAGCCAGCAAGCCACTGGCAGCCAGCCTTCCACCACTCCCCAGGAGCAGTCTGCCAGCTCCCAGGAGCCTGCCAGGGACCGCAAAATGCAGGTGCCTGCGTAGTCTAGTGCGGAGATCATGGACTGCATTGAGGTTTGGGGGGAATCCTCCAATGTCCATGATCTCCGCACTAGATGGACGAACGTGGCCATCTACAGCTGGATGGCTGCCAGCCTGGCCACCAAGGGCCACATGCGCAGCCAGGAGCAGGTACGGATGAAAATCAGGGAGCGGCGGCAGGCCTATGCCAGGGCCTTGGGATGCAGACACCTCCCCCTATTTCAGTGCTCTGGCCCGCATCCTGGGGGGCATTGAAATAGGGCTGTGCCCCCCAGGTGATCGTCAACCCTGCAGCAGAGGGCCCTGACCAGGGCATCGAGGAGGAGGAGGAAGAGAGCCAAGAGCCGCAGCAGACCAGATGGAGGGTGCTAAACAGCCAGGTCCCCCGAGCCACCCCAGTGGGTCTGTCGCTGGTGTCATCCAAGACCAGGAAAGCAACAACAGGTGAGTGCTATCACTGTCCCCTTATGTGGGGGGGAGGGGCGGGGGACGGAAACTGCGCGTGTCGACCTTGCTGTCCATGGATCACGCAGCAACCCGTGCATGTGCGAGCATGTGCCGCACCACCCCTGGGCATGTGGCCCCAGCTGGCTGCCACACAGACCTTTGCCTGTTAGCCACACGTATGTGTGAAGAGACATGACATTCTCCTGACTCCGAAGTGGGACACAGCAGAATGCCCTCCCTCCACAAGGCCACTCTACACAGAGGCAGGGGACATCTCCCTTCCCACACATACACTATATATAGCACAGGGGCATGGGTGTGATCTCGAGCTAGCTCCCACTCCTGGGGTTAGCAGGACATTCTGAACATGGTCTCTGTGCTAGAACATCGGCTCTGATGGTGCAGGGCACGGTCATCCTCACCTTGCAGAGGGGGGCTGGGCTTCACCCACTTTGTCCCCAGGGATAACTGACCCTTCTCTTCTTTCTCCACAGCCCCACCAGCTGCGCATGCAGGGTGCACCACCCTGCCCGGGACATGCTCATGCACCCGAGGGCTCCGCAGGACCACCTGTGCAGTGGAGGGGTACTAGCTGCAGCACCTGGGGGCACTGCAAGCCCTGCACTGCACCCTTCAGCACTGGGTGCAAGAAGACCTGCAGCTCCAGCAGGAGCAGCTTGCCCAGGGCTGTGCCATCTGCCAGCACCTGCAGACTCTGGTGCAGAGTGTGCTGCCTCCAGCCGCTCCAGCACCTGCTGCCTCCCCAGCTACCACTCCTCCTCCCACTCCTTCTCCACCTCCCGCTTCTCCCTCCACTTCCTCCACACCCTCTCCCTCCTCCACACTCTCCACCCCCTCCCTACCCTCTACCCCCTTCCCGTCCCCCCCGGCGATGCTGAGGCCCCCACACCTGCGGTGCTGGGAGAGAGTTGACCCGACGAGACCCCCAACCCTGAGCCCTGAGCTTCCCCTTGCTTCCCCCTTCCAGTTCCCTCCTCCCAGGTTTCCCCCTTCCCTCTCCCACCCTCTCTCTCCCTTCTCCTGCCACCTTTCCCCAGTCTCACCAGAGTTTCATTCCCCCCATCTCGTTTTATTAAATAAAGAGAGTTTGTATTTATGAAAATATGTGTATTTTATTTTACACCAGGAAGGGAGTTAGGGAGGGGTAAGTGGAAGGACGTGAGGGAGGAATGAGGCACAAGCCCCCAGTGGGGCACACCAGGGAGACTGTTAGTGCTCCTCAGGGTGGAAGCTGTCCCGCAGGGCCTCCTGGATACTGACAGCCCCTTGATGGACCTCTCGGATAGCAGCCTGCAGAAAGTGCAGCCAGGCTCGCAGCAATGTGTCCAAGAGAAGCACCAGTGTGCCCGGGGCAGCTCCAGCTGTGATGTCCCGAGTGAGGGCAACCAGAGCACGCAGAGACAAAATGCTTTGCTGTCCCTCATCAAGGTAGACAAGCAGGGAAACCTGAGAACCAGCTGTCTGGGGGGGGGGGGGGGGAGTTCCTTTAAGCACAGACCTTAGATAGCCTCAGGCAGCAGCCCCACACAGTAAGTCCTGACCTGGTGCCCTGCCGGAACTGGTTCCGGCCAGCCTTAAATGCGATTCAGAGTCCACTCAGTGTGGACGCGCTATTTCTAAATAGCAAAATGCTATTTCGAAATGCATTTTGTATGTAGACGCGTTATTTTGAAATATCTTATTTGGAATTAACTATTTTGAAATTAGATATTTCGAAATAATGATGTAGTGTAGATGTACCCTCAGAGAATTAATTGCAAGCACTGCTCATCCTGTGCACCCATGTACCCCTCTCCGTACTTTCTTTTGCTTTTTTTTTCTGTGCCTCACTAGACTAACCTCCTGTCACTCTCAGTTCCTGCTGACAATGAAAAGGAAGGTTATAAACAAACAAATGCAGCTTCACTTCTAACAATGTAGGAAGCAGTAAAAAGTCTGTGGCCTGGAAGGAAGGGCCTTTGGAATAATAGCCAGAGATCTTGACTCAACAAGTGTTGTAAATGGATTCTGGTAAAATCTTCAGGCAGAGGTTTTCTGTCAGAACACCGCGGGAAAAAAAGTGACAGGGAAGCATGACAACGACATTCTTTCCTTTGGCCATCTTTGCAGTCATGCCAGAAACTTTCTGTGCTCATCGCCTAATATGGCAGCAGGGCATCAACATCTGCTTCACTGTTCTCTATTTGAACCCTCAACATGTGAAAAACACAATTTCACAGGCTGGCGATTCCATGGGTGCCAACAACTTTAGTCACCATTCCAGATGATGGTTTTCAGCCACAGAGGACACTACGGCTTTGTTTTCATGCAGCTAAGTGTGCGCTGTGCATGTCAAATCTTATACCAAATATAGAAGGGTCTGCTGCCTTTGGGAGTTGATTTGATTATGTTTCCAGGCTCTCTGAACTGTTGATTTCTCTTGAATACCATGGACTGTTCTCATCAGAGAATGCCTCTGCAGGTCTACTAGCTCCAGAGGAAGTATATATGTGGCCACAGACTGGGAAGGGCCTATAACTTTTTAAGAAAAATAAGAGACTCCTGTGTTCAAACTCAACAGCTGCATTCCTTTCCTTTCTTTCATGCAATCCCCAAACTTGGCAGCATAGCCTAATTTCTGTAGACTTCCTCTGAATGAACTGGTTTTGGAGCATCTCTGGAGATTATCAGTCTTATAGCTCCTTTCTATCTCACAGCTTGTCAGAAGTATTTGCCCTATCACAATAGAGAGGGCCAAATTAAATAGACAAGTCTTAGAGGGGTAGCTGTATTAGTTTGTATCTGCAGAAAGAATGAAGAGTTGTGTGGCACTTAGGGTGTGTCTAGACTACATGCCTCCGTCGACGGAGGCATGTAGATTAGCCAGATCAGAAGAGGGAAATGAAGCCGCGATTAAAATAATCGCGGCTTCATTTAAATTTAAATGGCTGCCCCGATCTGCCGATCAGCTGTTTGTCGGCAGATCGGGGCAGTCTGGACGCGATGCGCCGACAAAGAAGCCTTTCTTGATCGACACAGGTATGCCTCGTGAAACCAGGTTTACCTGTGTCGATCAAGAAAGGCTTCTTTGTCGGCGCATCGCGTCCAGACTGCCCCAATCTGCCGACAAACAGCTGATCGGCAGATCGGGGCAGCCATTTAAATTTAAATGAAGCCGCGATTATTTTAATCGCGGCTTCATTTCCCTCTTCCGATCTGGCTAATCTACATGCCTCCGTCAACGGAGGCATGTAGTCTAGACACACCCCTAGAGACTAACAGATTTTATTTGGGCATAAACTTTCATGGGTAAAACCCATTGAAGTGGAAATGCATTGGAGTGGAAATTCCAAAGGTAAGTGTAGAACCAGTGTTAATGAGGCCAATTTATTCAGTCTGGACATTGCTCATTTCTAGATGTTCAAAATGGATTAGATTCTGCCACCTTTTTTCACATTGAATAGTTACCTTACTCTGCAGGTAATCCTAATTAAATCAGTAGAGCCACTTGCTCAGCAAGGGTATATCTAGACTACATGCTTCTTCCAACAGAGGCATGTAAATTAGACATACCGACATAGTCAATGAAGCAGGGATTTAAATATCCCCCGCTTCATTAGAATAAAAATGGCCACCGCCTTGTGCCGGCCCAGCAGTTTGTCGGCACAAAGCGGCAGTCAAGATGGGGATCGGTCGCTAAGGAAAGCCTTTGTCGACTGATCTTGGAAACCTTGTTTCACGAGGCATAAGGGATGTTCTACTCCGCACTTCATTTGCATAAGGTTTTGCGGAAGAAGGCTGCAGCATAGACGTAGCCCAATTGTGGCTACCCACTATGGATTTGTTCGCAACCCAGTCGAATACCCAGTGTCGCAGCTACTGCTCCAGGGCGGGGATAGGCCTTCACTTTCTAGGGAATGTGTTCAGCATAAATGGGACGCTCCCCTGCTTTATGTATTCTCTCCGTTTCCACTCCTGCGGTGAGTAATTCTCAAAATAAAGCAGGACAAGGCCAGGGTCATTCTCATACCCCTAGGTGGCCCAGACAAACCTGGTATTCAAGCTTGCTACAGATCAGCATAGCTCCTCCATGGCCCTTCCCGTCGGTGTCGTCTCTGCTCACGCAGTGGAACAGGCAGCTACATCATCCCAAGGTACAGACACTCCATCTCCAGGCGTGGCTTCTGGCTGGGGACTTGTCGCAAAGCTGCATGCCCTGTGTCTATACAGGGGGTCATAATGAACTGCTGTAGACCCGCTACAAGAAAGACATATAACCGTTAGAGGGCACCATTTCATGGTATGCTGCTCTGGGCAGAACTGCGCACCAGAATCACCAAGACCTACTGTGCCTAAAGCATTCTGGTCTCTGCCTTAGCTCTATCAGGGTGCACCTGGCCGCAATTGCAGAGTTTTATCCCCCTATAGATGGTCGCTCCGTCTTCGCATACTCATCGGTCAAGCACATTCTCAAGGGCCTACATAATATATTTCCACCACTGAGAGACTCAGTTCCAGCATGGGATTTAAATCTAGTGCTGAGAGCAATAACAGGCAAACCCTTCGAGGCTCTGGCCACCTGCTTGCTGCTTCATCTCTTGATGAAGGTTTCCTTTCTTGTGCAATTACATCAGCATGTAGAGCAGGCGAGTTAGGAGCCCTCATGATGGACCCTCCTTGCACTATTTTTCATAAGGATAAGGGAGTCCTCTGTGCACACCCAAAATTCCTCCTGAAAGTACTTACCTCGTTCCATTGTAATGAACCGATCTACTTACCCGTCTTCTTTCCTAAACCTCATAAGGACAGCAGGGAAGCAACCCTGCATACCTTAGATGTCCACAGGGCAATTGCCTTTTACCTACAATGAACAAAACCCTTCACAAATCTTCAAGGCTCTTCATTTCAACCACAGACAGATCTCAGGGTTTACCTATTTCCAAGCAGAGACTGTTCAGATGAATCTCAGGATGCACACATCTTGTGCACAGCATATCCCAACAAGAGCCCCCAGTGGCTATTCTGGCTCATTCCACAAGAGCAATGGTGGCATCCATGGCCTTCCTCCAGGGCGTACCAACTGAGGAAATCTGCAGAGCTGCCACCTGGGCTTTGGCACATACCACTATGCCATCCAGACCTAGTCCCCCTTCAGTACTAAGTGTGGCAAGAAAAAAACAGTGCACCCTGTAACCAGTTCAGGTCTCCTGAAGCTCCCTCCACCAAGCATGATTAGTGCTTTGTAATTATCTAAGATGGAGCACTCCTCGAAGAAGACGGGACGGTTACTTACCTGATGCAGTAGTGGAGGTTCTTCAAGATGGTTGTCCCTGTGGGCACTCCACCACCTGCCCTTCTCCCCTCTGCTTCAGAATCTCCCATGTCTGTGGCAGGGAAGGAGCTGAAGGGAGAGTTAGCTGTGAATGTGGAGTAGCTGTTTCAAACGTTGCATGCCGGCGGCTTCACATATGCAGCTGAGTGTGGGCACTGCTACCTAAATTCTCCGATTAGAAGCATAGCAGCATTCAGACACCTAAGATAGAGGACCTACAGGAGCAACCATCTCGACGAATCTGCACCATTTCCTTTCTTTCTCTATTTTTCTTGGTGTGGTCTCTGGCCTTTTAATCTTGAAAAATTCAGAAAATTTGAAAAAGAATGAGAGAATTAGGTGGCTTTCTTAGAATTAATGAACATATCAGCCATGCACTATGTTTCTCTCTCTTTTGCAAGGTTTCAAGTCAATGAGAGCTATAAAATAACTCATTTTGAGAGAACTGCATTAATTCTGTCATCAAACGGTTTAAGGTAAATTATAAAACCACTTTTTGTGAAACTGCTGTTATGGAAAAGTTTGAGATGGAATATTTTATTTCTTTGGTGTATTTGCTTATGCAGAAAACCTACATCTCTTCCAAGAAGGATGGGAAGGCAGTGTGACAACAGCATTTATTTGTATACCATGCAGCAATACACTATGGCTTTTCGACACTGGAAGCTTGCTTTCTTCGCAGTGAAAACACCCAACGCTTTTGGGGCAATAAAAGAAGACAACTTCCCAGTTTTTGTTTGCAAGTTTTATAAATCCATCACATCATTGCAAAGTTCACAGCACATATTATTATGTGCAGTCAAGTTGCAATTTACTTTTTAATGAAAATTTCCCTTTTTGACAGTAAGCTGAGAGTTAGTCCAGTTGTTTTTAGCCTGGGAGATGTTTGATAAAATAGGCAAGATGACATGCACATATTTTGTAGTTTCAAAGCTTGCCTGTCTTAGCTTCATTATTACTTGAAGTTGTCAGAGGCAGCTGTTGACTAAGACCACCTATCAAGCCAAAGGATATGTGTTTGCATTCCCCTGTCATATTGTCAGGGACATGAGTGAGTGAGATTCTGTGCAGGAGATCGATTTTCCTAAAAAGTCCCTGTCCAAGCAGTTACTGCTCATTCTGCAGTATAAGGCTTCAGATGAAATTAAGTGATGCACAGGTCTTTTGCTGGTCCTCTGCGTAGGGGCGAATGTCAGCCAGAATGAATAAACTATGCAGTTTGATTTGTCAGTCCTCCCTTGAATGCTGGAGGGTGTAAAAGGTAATAATGAAAATGATGGTTTCTTTTTGCAAATACATATCACTTTTTAGAGGCTTAATTTTTGAAGGATATGCATACTAAAATGGCACATGCTAACAATCAATTTAACATGGTTTGGCCATTGGTTAAAATTAGTTTGCATCTCACAAATCTTTTAGCTGTTCTACTTTGGTTAAAATAACTGACCTTCCTGCACAATAATGTTGGCATTCTTTGATTCTAAAAGTAATACTTTGGACTAGTCTTTCTTTTGTAAGACTGAAACCAGCTGATCAGTGTTTGAAGTGGGTATTTCTTAAGTGAGCCTTCCAAAGACAGCCGGTGAATTCTTTGTGAGCTCTATTACTCAATTATTTGCTCTCCTTTCTTTTCTTGCTGCCCAGATGTGTTGAGAGTGCCCATTCTTTATTCATTGTAGCATCTGGAAAGGCAAAGAATGCACATCTGTTTATGTATTTTGCCAGTAAGTCCTGATCAGCATAATTTACATCCATTTTTCTGCTTCATTCCCTTCCATGTGACCGCGATGGACAGTAAATGCCTATAGGGTCTAATCCACTGAAGTAAATGGAGACAGTTTACATGATATTTTACATGACCAGAGCCCTCAATCCAAATCCTTGATTTTAATTATAAAAAGTGCCTAAGTTAGGCACCCAGATTCCCATAAATTTCAAAAACTCAGCAAAGTCCTCAGGTTCAGGTTGTAAATTGTGTATCTGTTACGACTTCACTACCAGGATCTATTACAAATTAGACAGGAATTACTTATGGGATTTCTTTGCAAATTACTTTTATCAATTCTTCCATATAACTGTACATGAATTTGTGTTTATTATGTGTATAGAGAGCAGTTGTCCACTGGAAACACAGGGAACTCTTATCCTTTATTGAAATTATAGGGGAAAACATCTTTTGAATGTCACACACATCCTTGCTTGAAATAGTAACTTGCACGGAGGTGCATTTTGATATATTCTTTTTGCAGAATCTAAACATATATTAACATAATGGCTCTGGTGCTTTAGTTACATCTCCTCTAAGCCACTATTTTACCAGTAATTAATTATACTATTGTAATAAGCTTTGGACTTGGGGATACCTATACTACTTAAATAAACCCTTCTTAAACATTAGATTTATGATGTTTTAGGCCCATTTGTACTAATTCACAGGACAAGACAATAATACATAAGACAGTATGATCCAAGTAAGGCAGCAAAATGCTTTCCTAATGATTGGAGTTATTAACTTGTATATTATAGAACTAAAGCAAATGATTCTTTTGCCATTTGGGAATGTTGAGCAACAAGCCATTATGAGCACAAAAAAGCAATTTATACTAATGCTTTAGTCCTAGCCTTTCCTGCAGGCTGCTGGCTCCATCGGGTATTGGAATATTAAATTGGCTTCATTTATTTTGTACAGATTTCAGGGTAGTCTCACAGAAAGGATGCATGCTATACATACCACTGGTCCTTGCCTGCATTTATATTTGAATCTAGGAAGCGTCTGGGTACAGCGTGGGGTGTGGAATATAGGTTGTGTTTTGCTCTTGGGGTTGTGGTTCGAAATCTATACAGCTTTTATGTGAAGCAATAACATCTTGACTTTCCACAGCATAATATCAGAGGGAAGATTGAAAGCAGTTCAGTGGCAGAGTATCCAAAGTACCACAACAAAAGGTTTGGGTCAGTGTCATGCTAGAGAGATACAAGCCTGGGGTCAAGTTACTGGTGTACTTAAAAAGAGTAATTAATGCTATGGGGAATTAATAAGTGACTAGGAGATTTTGTGTTCTTGGAAGGAAATATGGAGCATGTACCAGATTCTGGGTGACCAGCTGAAGACATTGCAGTTCTCCATTTATGCACAGCTGAGATGCAAAGTGGAGAGCAGCACTGTACTTTGCTATACTCCATATCATGCACTCTGTGCTTTGCTACAGTTTAGGATCCATTCCTATTCACCCCATTATGCTTGTAATTTCACTTAGCCTGATTCTCCCTGCACCTTGTGTAGTGACTTTCAGCTGTGCAGAACAAGTACAGAGAAGAGAGACCTTTTACAGCCACACAAGTGGCTTCACACAGTACAAGGCATTGTGGAATCAGGTTCCTTGACTTCAGTGGGAATGTTCAGGAGAGGATGACGAGCAGACTTTGGCCATTAGAGGCACCATGATGCAATATGAGCAGTTGCCATTGCTAGTGTTCTGTTTTGGATGGAGAACAGGAACATTGTACCGATCCAGTGCTTTTCACCAGCACTAATTACTCACTTTTGAAAAGGAAAAGGAAAAGGAAAAGCATTCAATTGTTGCTGGTCAGAAGGAACTTGTAATGCAAAGATTAGAGAATTTAAGGATCTTGACGGTTTTATTGTAATTTCGAAAACATCTGTTAAGACAGTATCTGGAACAAAGAGCTTGAAGTATGAATTGTTTCTCCTGTAAGAGGCAGCAAGGCAGGGCAGGAGGGTTCGCGGAGCCAACACGCATGGGGATCCTGCTTGAAAGCCGACTTTCCACCTGTATCTGCTCCAGCCTGTCCCCCTCACCCTCTACGCTGCTGCCTCTCTATCAGTATGGGTGGGGAGGCAGATGGATCCGATGCTCATGAGGAACCTGCTTAAAGTCATCATGGGGACCAGCTCTCCACTCCTCCACACCTTGCTGCCTCTGATATGGGAGTGAGTGAGTGAGTATAGTTGACAAGATTAACCGATAAGCCAAGACTTATTGGTTAATCGTGTAGTCAACTACACATTGACATCCTTAATCAAATGGGCAAATGCTGTTTGAGCCAATACAATATGCTAATATTTTCATTTTTAAAGAGGGGGGAAACAGATGAAAAGGTTAATGGGCAAGAAAGACAGGCTAAAAATAGGCAATAGGCTCCCAATAAAATATCTGAAAATGTCTTTGTCTGCAGCACTCTTTGAGATCAAGTGAAAAATGAGATGGCTATGCTGCTGGGGAGACTTTATGCCAGAATAGGTACGTAAGTATGTAAGAAGGACTGTGCATCTGCCTGCCTAATCATCTGTATTTTTATATTGCACTCTTGCATATCGGAGCTCACCTGGGCCTCAAATGGGTCACAGCCCCATTGTGCCAGTGAGTGGAGAAACCTAGAAAATGGCAGTCCTGCCCTCAAGGAATGTACGGTTTGAGAGACAAGAGGAAGGGTGGTCCCATAGGTAGGCGCTAACCTTAGGACTCAGGATATGGGGGTTTGGTTTCCTGCTTTGCCATTTACTTGGAAAGACTTTCTGTGCCTCATTTTCCCCTTCTACAAGGTGGGAATAATAACACTGCCCTCCCTCAGCATGGTATTGCAAGGATAAATGCACTCAAGAGTGAGGTGCTTATATACTATGGCATCACTCCTGCAGCTGTACAGGTTGCACCTTTCTCGTCTGGCATGATTTTAGTTAGCCAGATGTTCATTTATCATGGGCGTGGCCAAGTTTCCTGTAGTTCCATAAAGCTTGTTTACAGCCTCTCAGGGTTCCCTACTGTTATTTAGCTCTAATTTACCTCCACATGTTTTCTAAGAGCCCAGTAAGCAGTGGAAGTGCCATTATAGTACTTGGAGTGTAGACATATGCTATGTACCTTCTATGTAAGATATTTATAAAATATAACAATCTTGCATTCCTTTACCCCTACTGTCCCTACAGGCCCTCCCCTTCCATTTTTTCAGTGTCAGCTAATTTGGATTTAATTTTTTTTACTACTTACCTTGTGCACAGACCTGGGTTAGGTGGGCATCTACTTGGAAACTTTTGAGCAAGTGGGCACTGGAGAGTTGCATGCACTTAATTATGCTTCTGGACTTACAAAGCTTTATGCATCTCTTTAAACACTGTGAATCCTATTGACTTCATGGGGGCAACTCACAGTGTGTAAATCTTTGCAGAGTCAGGAGTTGTTTGTTCCAACGAACCCCAGCTTGAATGTGTGCCTGCACAATGACGCCTTAGGTATAGAATGGAGACTTTGAATATTTCCATTAAAGTTTAGTTATCTTCTACAAAATACGAAAAGCTATGAGCATCTCTTCTGTTTTGTTAGCCTGGTTAGTATGCAATTTATGTACCTTTTTCTGCTTTTTTTTCTGGAAGAGGCTTTTCCGACATTTGGCCCATCTAGACAGTGCCAAATGTGGGAAAAACCTCCTCTTTCGGAAGAGCCCTTATTCCTCATAAAGTGAGGAATACAGGGCTTCCAAAAGAGTGCACCCGCTTTTTCAGAAACTGTTCCAAAAAAGTGGACACATTCCCTGAACGCAGCAGAGTTTTTCTGGGATACCCGAGGTAGTGTAGAGATAGCCTCAGGAATGGTTGATTTGTGATTGATACTGAAAGTTTAATGTGCTGTTAAACTAGGTTTTTGGAGGTTTTTTTGGATATTATGAACAGTGAAAGTGAATTCAAACTGAATTCAAAGTCCTTTAAATATTGTGCCTTGATCAAATACAACTAATTGATGAGAGCTTGTCAATATGAAGCTAAAGGCCTTGTGAACACGTAATCTTTGACACGATTAATAAGCTCTGAATAACCCTTTCCACGCAGTACTAAAACACAATGCTAACTACTGCTACAAGTTTGTGTTGTCCCAGTAAGATAGATACTCTACTACAACATATGAATTTGATATAAAGAATTTACTTGGTGACCTTTGTGGATGGGGTGGTGGAAGATATTAAAGTAAAACATTAACCTGATCTGTAGAATAAGGGTGATCTATTTGTCTTCCAGAGCCCACCTAATTTTAACTAATCACATGGATTTGTTCAATTTCAAAAGGAACCCAGAATGCACCAAAATAATGAATTGTTGCTTTTTTTCCGGATACATGAAATCAGAAGGACACATAGAGGTATACACCAGGGCTATGTCTAGACTGCAGGCTTCTTTCGAAAGAAGCTCTTTCGAAAGCATCTTTCGAAAGAGCCTCTTTCGAAAGATCGCGTCTAGACTGCAGGCGGGTCTTTTGAAAGAGAAATCCGATTTTTCGAAAGAGAGCACTCAGCGAGTCTGGATTCTTTCTTTCGAAGATGGCCTCTTTACATTGAAGAACGCCTTCTTTCGAAAGAGGAACTTTCGAAAGAAGGCGTTCTTCCTCGTGAAATGAGGTTTACCGCCATCGAAAGAAAAGCCGCGTTCTTTCGAAATTATTTCGAAAGAATGCGGCTTGAGTCTGGACGCAGGGGAAGTTTTTTCGGGAAAAGGCTACTTTTCCCGAAAAAACCCCTGAGTCTGGACACGGCCCAGCTGAGGATCATAAGCCAGTTAGTTTGAAATATGATGACTAAAGCCAAAATTTGCCTACCCAGTACCCACTGGAGCCTGGTTTCATCTGCTTGGCTTAAAACACAGGAGAGCTAAGAGATACTTTAAAAGGTCAATTCTGTTGTTTTTTAAAAAGGAATGGACAGATGGACCCATTTAAAAGAAAATTCTTGGCCTGATTGAGCAGAACAAATGCAGATTCTTCTGAACTACTGCTTGGGAAGAATGACCTTAATGATCTGGGTGGAAATGACTTAGTCTCTTTCCAAGGAGCAGGGGTAGATATAGGGCAGGGCGAGCGGGGCAGCCGCCCTGGGCCCGCGCTTCAAGAAGCCCCACGCATGCACATGCGCCGTGGCAAAGGAGGGCCCCGCGAAATTGTGCTGCACTGGGCCCCGCAAAATGGTCATCTGCCTCTGCCAAGAAGTATCTAAGTCAGTGTTTCTCAAAGCGGGTGCGGAACCACTGTGAGAAACCTGCTAACTGGCCGCACCAGTGTCTTTATTTACCGGCTCCTTAGCTGTTTGCAGCCAAGGTGAGCCACGGGAAGCAATGGCCTAGCCCACAACGATTCTTGCGGCTCCCCTCACTCATACAAGTAGAAACTGCATTCATCTGTGTACACCATTAGCCCCAGTCATGACAGGAGCCTTTGGGGCTGGGTGTGATGTAAATAATTAGCAGGAGGAGATCTGTTTCCCAGTCACAGTTGGTGCTTCCCTGTGTAAATCCTGTGGCACTGCCATGCTTTGATGCCCTGAAATATAAAATCACAAACAACTGCTGTTTGTTTCCAGGAGCTTACTGTGACAGCAAGTTTTTTACCTAGTCCAAGTCCTTAAAGTTGATAAGTGAAAGAAAGGACCAAGATTCACTGGAAGGTTTACAAAAATCTTCCCCTCCGACCTTATTGTATCTCTCTCCTCAGACAGACAATGGCCAACATACTGAACTTATTGCAGGAGATTTTCAGTTTATTAGTGTCTCCACCTTGTCACGTTTCTCCCTTCTTCTCTTCCTATCCCTCAGCATCCCCTTCAGTCTCCTTTCCTAACAGCCAGTGCATAAAGACAGTCACAAGTGATAAGCCCTTAAAATTTTCATCCCAGTGAGGTCCAATCAATTACATGATGAGGGTCTCAAGCCTCCAGAAAATATAATAAATGCCACTTATGGATAAAGGAGAGAAACAGCTGTGGGGCTATATCTACACTGCCGTGCTATTTCACGATACCGGCTATTTTGAAATTGACTCAGAATAAGCCACGCACTTTGTGCAGCTCAAATCACGTAGCTTATTGCGAGCTGCGGGTGCAGTGTAGATGCACCCTGGGGGAATTAATAGTGCCATTCGTTTGCCATCCCCCTAATTTCTGGGTGTTGACAGTCATCTCAACATTGCAGCCTTTGGCTTAGGTAATTGTAAAATGGGAACTTGTCACACTTGCCATTTCCAGGCCCCTGATTTAATTAAACAGCTAGCATTCATCCACAGGAGGTGCTGAGTCCCTAAAGAGATGTGCTTTATTTTCATGTTGTAGCTCTGACAGACTGTAAAATCAAAATCCAGGCCAAATAAAGTGGTCCCTGGCAGGAAGCTGCTTCTCAGAGGAAATCAGTCCAGGCCTGGTGTAATGGAGGTGTTAATATTTTTATGGCATTGATTATTAATAAGTCAGGGGAAGTAAAAAGATAATTACATTTTGTTTTCATTGGCCATTTAGATGGTTTGCAAAATGCCATCCCTACCCTTATTAGCGTAGATAGTACTATCCCTCTGACAGCTAAGAATGTTCCTTCACAAGAATAAAACTTGGGATTTCAATCATGCTCATGATGAAATAAATGCTGTCTGCCTGTCTGTCTATCTTTGGTGTTTATAGAGAGCCAATCGCTGATGTGTCTAGGATTAATGTCTAACCCTTAGGCTATATCTAATAATTGCAAAGGGTATGTCTACACTACCCTCCTAATTCGAAATAGGAGGGTAATGTAGTCATACCGCAATTGCAAATGAAGCCCGGGATTTGAAATTCCCGGGCTTCATTTGCATAAAGCCAGCCGGCGCCATTTTTAAATGCCGGCAGTTCGAACGGCTACACGCGGCACGGAGTAGCTAGTTCGGATTAGGCTTCCTAATCCGAACTAGCTGTACTCCTCATTCCACGAGGAGTACAGCTAGTTCGGATTAGGAAGCCTAATCCGAACTAGCTACTCCGTGCCGTGGGTAGCCGCGCGGCACGGGGCTCGAACTGCCAGCATTTAAAAATGGCGCCGGCCGGCTTTATGCAAATGAAGCCCGGGAAATTCAAATCCCAGGCTTCATTTGCAATTGTGGTATGACTACATTACCCTCCTATTTCGAATTAGGAGGGTAGTGTAGACATACCCTAAGAGAGTTTTGTAATGGACATATGAAACTGCTGTCCACTGAACCCCTTCCTTTGTTGGAGCATAGTCTGTTAAGAGCTTGGCCTGATGAATTTTCTGAGTAGGGAACTGCTGTTGTCCTTGGTAGGCGTTTGCACTCGTGCAGATTGCAGGATTGGCTTCTTGTAAGATCTTAGGTCAAAGAACTTGCCTTTCATCCTTCTTGTATAGAGTCTCTGAAGCCAAAAGAAAACCTGAGTGCAAAGCATCTACTATATCCTATATTAAAAATGAATAACCCTGGTGCTGTTTGAGGAAAAGATAAAACTTCAGTGATTTCCCACCATGAGCTCTTCCTGACAAGTTTGGGATTATCTTTTTATTTTTTGTACATGGCCTAACTCAATTGGGCCTGAATCCTGATTGGGGCTGCTAAGAATTATCATAATACCAATAATTAGAATAATGTTAACAAGCAAGTGCTCCAGTGAGGTGCCATAAGGCAGTTACTGTATGTTATTCTGTGGTCTCCTGGCTAATGGATAGGACTGGGAGTTAGGAAATTTGGGTTCTGTGTTTCTCTGCAATAGGTTTGTTCTGTGACTTGCTGTGAGTGACTTAGGCTACGTCTATACAGCAGCGTTATTTTGGAATAACTGACGTTATTTCAAAATAACAAAGTGTGCGTCCACACAGCAAGCTGTCATTTCAAAATAATTTCACAATGGCAGACTTCTTACTCTAATTCTGTAACTTCATTTCATGCGGCGCCAGGGCAGTCAGAGGAAGAGTGCTCTTTCTTCAATGTCCTCCTGTGTAGACAGCGCCGAATAACAAAATAAGCTATTTTGACTTCAGCTCCTCAATTGACATAGCTGAAATTGCCTAGCTTAATTCGACTTTTGCCCTGCAGTGTAGATGTGCCCTTAATCTTTATGTGTCAGTTTTCCATTTATAAAATGGAGACTATAGTCGTTACCTACATGAGAAGCCTAATTTGTTTGTGAAGGTCCTCAGATGGCCAACAAGCTCTGTCGAACTGTAAAGAATGATTGAGTTAGAAGGAAAGTTTTGAATTCTCACAGAACAACTATTGAAATCGGGGCTGGTGACAGACTTTGCTGAACCCTGGGCAATATGGTGGTGGTGAGGAGGCTTGGCTCTGCCCCCCACTCCCTCCTCCCGGAAGCAGAATGCAGGACTAGTGCCAGCTGGTTCTCAGCACTCGCCATCCACGGCTCCAACTGTGATTTAAAAGCACCCAGGGCTCTGGTTGCAACCGCTGCTGTGGTTTTTAAGTTGTGAGGCCCAGGGCTTCTGTCTAGGGATGTAAGAGAGCAGTCGATTAGTCAACTACCTGACAAGCCTAGGTTCCCCCCAGCCTAGGAAGGAGCTGGTTCCCCTTGCTGGCTCCCCCCAGCACCATCTCTGCCCCCACCACTGCAGCCTCTAACAGAAACAGCAACAGCAGGTGGTGAGGCATGGGAGACTTTTCCGGCAGCAGCCCCTATCTGCATGAGGTCCCGGCTGAACCCCCGGAGACAGGGGCTGTTGTCAGCAAGGCAGGCAGCCTGGCTCAGTCCCAGCTCACGCCGGGACCAAACCCCAGTGCAACAATTTAAAAGGCAGAGCCACAGGAGGGGTTTGGTCCCCGGCGCAAGCTGGAAGTGAGCCGGGCTACTTATCGAGTAATCTAGTTGTCGATACCCGTTCTATTGACTACTTGATTACTTAAATAACCTAAGTTTTTAACATCCTTACTTCTGTCCCCTTTGCCTTTCCTCCTCCCTTCGTCCCGTCATTGGCCCTGATTGAAATTGGACGAGAGCTTTCATTCAACATCAGGACAAATCAGGAAATAACTTTAGTGGTGAAGACAGAGAAAGCATCCTCCTTCTTATCCATGTGCATTACCCACTGCTGTAAGGGATACCCAACTGACCAGTGAACAATAGATCAGAAGGTACAGGAAAACGTAGGTTCTGTGCAGATTTAATCTTGGTAATGTAGCATTTTACAGGAAGACTCGTGAATAGATAATGTTGAAACAGCGAAAAGTGATGGACAGCAAAGTCTAGCTACTTAAGCAATTTGATTGTAACAGAAGCAGGGATTTTATAACCCTTTTAAAAACAAAGAGAAAAACTGTCTACTGACTGTATGCAGCTGTGAAATAGGAACATTATTAGACTTGTGTATAGTTCTGGGCGCCCCACTATAGAGAAGTTGTGGACGCATTGGAGAGGGTCTAGCGGAGGGTGACCGAAATGATTTGTGGGCTGGAGCCCATGACCTATGAGGAGAGACTGAGGGATTTGAGTTTGTTTAGTCTGCAGAAGAAAAGAGTGAGGGGGGGATTTGATAGCAGCCTTCAGTTTCCTAAAGGGGGGTTCCAAAGAGGATGGAGAAAGGCTGTTCACAGTAGTGACGGATGGCAGGACAAGAAGCAATGATCTCAAGTTACAGTGGGAGAAGTCTAGGTTGGACATTAGGAAAAACTATTTCCCTAGGAGGATGGTGAAGCACTGGAATGGGTTTCCAAGGGAGGTGGTGGAATCTGCATCCCTAGAGGTTTTTAAGTCTCGGCTTCACAAATCCCTGGCTGGGTTGATTTAGTTGGGATTGGTCCTGCTTTGGCCAGGGGGCTGGACTTGATGACCTCCTGAAGTTTCTTCCAGCCCTAGGATTCTATGATCAGAGACCCAGCTGCAAGCACACAGATGGGGAATTTGTAGTTATTCAAGAGCAGCAGGGGTGTGGAATCTAAGGCCAGGGGGCTGGATGCGGCCCCTGGCTTGCCTGGATCCAGCTCTGAGGCTCAGCATCGGGGAGCCTTCACTGGTGTTTCGCCCCTCCCTCCTGCCATCCTCCCATGGGGCTAAAGCCACAAAATCTACCAGTCTGGGCTCCATAGTCTCTGGTGTGTACAGAGAATGTGGGGAGTACTACACTATGGTTTGTGCCAGAAGAGGCAATGCAAATGAAGCGCTGATTAGCATTTTCTCATGCTTCATTTGCATAATCTCTTCCAATCCATTTTTGCACAAAAACAAACAGTGTGAATGTTTCCTTTTTGCGCAAAATGCCCTTTTTGCACAAGATCCCTATGCCTCCCCGGGGATTCTTATGCTGGGAGAGACATAAGGATCTTGCACAAAAAGGGGATTTTGCACACAAAGGAAACAGCTACATTGCATGTTATTGCGCAAAAACCTCATGCAAAAACGGATCAGAAGAGATTATGCAAATGAAGTACGGCGGTATGCTAATCCGTGCTTCATTTGCATTACCTCTTCTGGCAAAAGCCGTAGTGTAGCCATAACCTGAGAGTTTGGTTGTGGTTTTATTTTCCTTCTCGCTTTTGTGTGGCCTCCAGCTGATTTTTCTGTGGGTCCGTGTCCTCCAACCAAAAATGGTTCTCTACCACTGTGTAACTGTGCTGCACCTATCAATCAGTAACTGGTGTGCTGTAGTTCTGTCTCCCAGTGTGCTGCAAGCCTACCTGGTTCCATATGTTCAGGTTAGGGTCTTCATCTCCTTATGCTTTTTGTGACATGTGAGACTCACATTCATTTATGTTGGCAAACAAAGGGCTTTGAAATCTGCAAATGTGTAGCACTTCAGAAGTGCTCAGCACGATTATTTTCTGTTTAGAGTATGTTGGGAATGAGCATTGCTGGGTGCTTGGATGTGATTTTGTAAAGCAAACTATCCTTCCTACTCCTATATAAGATATTGTAGTTGCACTCCCTGACTTGGCTGGCATCTGTGAATAATTATTAGAGATGATTAAAGAGAAGTGCACAACAGAACTTCCCTTGATGGCCTCTCTCTCTACTCCTGAACCTCCCACTCCAGTGCATCCAGCTCCATTTCAGAGTCCCTCTTTCATCTCTCCCTACCTCTTCTGATCAACATTATCGGTGCATTTCCCTCCGCCACAGTCAGTGAAACACTCAAACAAAATGTTTAGGGAATAACTTTGTTAAATCTGTGAAGGATATGGTAAAACGAAGTGAACACTGAACAAGTAAAGCTGTAGTCTATGCTGTGCAGCTTTTGTGCGTGAAATTTCTCTTTAATTTGTACTGGTTGGGGTTGAAAGCTTTAAATCCTTTTTGAGGCATTCATGGTTTAAGCATGTGTGGGTGGAAAGTCAGGATGCTAAACCTTGTAGCTTTCCACAAGGACAAAAGCAGCCCTTAAAGTTGCAGTCTCTAAAACACTGCAACCTAAAAACATCACACTGTTATTATACTTTTAATAAATGCTGGCTGCAGCTGCCAATGCTGTCATGACCTCAGCAAATTTAATTGGGGTTTGGACCTACTGGGGGAGGTATTAGTCCTAGCAGTCTGTTTCTGTACTTCTGTGTGCTGAAGGTTTGAGGAGAAAGTTAATCATATGAATGATATTGGCATAGGCTTTTGAAACGGTTTCTGTTGTTCCAGCAGGAGGAAAGGTGCCAGATTCTTCAGGAAAGGAAAAGAAAACAAGGACAAAAGAAACAATATAGATAAAAATACTTTCATAGCTAGGATCTTCCTGATAGAGCCCGACACAATACTTGGGTGAAAGCCAAGAATGCTGCTTTTTCAGACTCACATTATCTAGAAAAACACCCCTTAATTCCACTTCAAATAAAAAAAGAAAATTGTGTAACTGTTAATAACATCTAGTTTTAAAAACCCCACAACACAAGTTTCTTGCCTTTCCTCATTGCAATACCGTAATGCATGCATACAGTTTACTTTTGAACAGGTTTAACTTCTCTAGTTTGGCTCCCTCAGAACCAGTGCTTGATCAGTGCCAAGCCAGAGAATTTGCCAAATCATAGGAGGTCAGTATTGTCTTAGCGTTGGTAACACTTCCACTGCTACTGAGTTCTTAGAAGAGATTTAGGGGTAAATTATAGCTAAAAGGCAGCACAGAACAGAGAGCCAGGAAAGGTGGCTATAAAAAAATGTTGTGGGACTGCAGAAAACTTGGCCACACCCGTGGTAAGTGGCCATCCAGCTACAATGCAGAACAGTGGATGTTGCCAGACCAGAGAGTGCTGAACTAGAGAGGTTCAACCTGCACTTATTTCAGATTGGAGAATGGGAGGGTAAAAACTGATTCAATTTCCCTTTCAAGTAGTTTTTAATCTGTGTGCCTTTTCTGGGCCTTTTCTGGTTCTCAGGAACTAACACAATGTTGCTGTATTGTGGTTACACAGCATTTCCAAAATTGCTCAACAGAGCCATGTAGATTTGTTGTTTTGGCAAAGTCAAATGAAGACGCGATTTAAATGATCGCGGCTTCATTTAAATTTACATGGCTGCCACACTGAGCGGACAAACAGCTGATCAGCTGTTTGTCCGCTCAGCGCGCTAGTCTGGACGCTCCCCTGCCGACATCAAAGCCCTTTGTCGGCAGCCCCGGTAAACCTCATCCCACGAGGAATAACGGGGCTGCCGACAAAGGGCTTTGATGTCGGCAGGGGAGCGTCCAGACTAGCACGCTGAGCGGACAAACAGCTGATCAGCTGTTTGTCGGCTCAGCGCGGCAGCCATGTAAATTTAAATGAAGCCGCGATCATTTAAATCGCAGCTTCATTTGACTTTGCCTATGTGTCTAATCTACATGCCTCTGCCGACAGAGGCATGTAGTCTAGACACTGCCCTACTGACCTAATTTGGGAGTTGCATGAATTAGGGCAAGATTGTGACCTGGCTGGCAGGGCCACTTGGGGTTAAAGTGTCCTGTTTTTCTGCAGCCGCTAATCAGATCTCTGGGAGGAGCTCCAGCCCCAACCCCGAGCTTGCACTGGACACCTTGCAACCTTAACCTGGCTGAATCCAGGACAATTTAGATTTGCTGATGTTACCTGGTTTTTATTTTGGGGAGGAGGCAGTGAAGAATTCAAAGGAAATATTTTTGATTTCCTGAGCTGCTATGGTGATTTATGGGAGTTGTGGTATGGGTACCTCATTCCTCCTTTGTCCTCCATGGGCTGGACTGCTTCTTTGGAGCACAATACCCATAATGCACCACAGATTTCAGCTGATTAAACTGCTGCAGTGCAGTATGGGAATTCCATAATTATGATGTAAACATTTCAGCATTTCTAATTTAATTTTATGCGTGCAGTTTTCTGATTGGTGAAATATTTTGATATTTTTATCTCAATTTGTTATGAAAACAAATGTTGAAATATCAGAACTTCCCATGTGATGGACATTTGTGACCCTCCCTGTCCATACTTACCTACTTGCCCTACATCTTCAGAGCACTTTACAAGCCTAACTGAGCCTTGGGCTCTGGGGGAATTCTGCACCAAAAATATTAAAGTTCTGCATATTTTATTTGCCAGAAAAATGCAGTGTAATTACACCAGTTTCAAATATTATGGCAACTTATTTAAAGTACAATACAACCTCCTCCACCAATACTTGTTCAACTTTTCCTAAGCATATGAAAGCTAAGCTTCAAACACTTGGGCTGCGTCTACACTGGCATGATTTTGTGCAAATACTTTTAACGGAAAAGATTATCCATTAAAAGTATTTGCGCAAGAGATCGTCTATACTGGCATGTGCCTTTGCGCAAAAGATTTGCTTTTGGCAAAAGCATCCGTGCCAGTGTAGACGCTCTCTTGCACAAGAAAGCGCCGATGGCCATTTTAGTCATTGGGCTTTCTTGTGCAAGAAATTAACATTGCTGTCTACACTGGCCCTCTTGTGCAAGAATACTTGTGCAAGAGGGCTTATGCCTGAGTGGGAGTGTCAGAGTATTTGCTCAAGAACCACTGATTTTGTACATTACAAAGTAAGTGTTCTTGCACAAATACTCACGGCCAGTGTAGACAGGTGGCAAGATTTTGCGCAAAAGCAGTTGCTTTTGTGCAAAATCTTGCCAATGTAGACACAGCCTTGGTAACTACAGGCAGTCCCCGACTTACGTGGATCCGACTTACGTCAGATCTGCAGTTACGAACGGGGCTCGCCCCGGAGGACACGGACTGCGGGACCTCGCGGTCCTGCCGCCCGTTTACTCCAGGGCTTTCTCCGCGTCTCCCTGGTCTGCAGACCAGGAAGACGCGGAGCAAAGCCACGGAGGGGCTCGGGCAGCGGGGCAGCCCAGGTGTGCCTGGGCTGCCCCGCTGCCCGAGCCCCCCCCCCCCCCGCGGCTTTGCAAAGCCTCGGGGAAGCCGGCAGCAGAGCAGCCGCGGGGCGTCTGGGTCCGCCGCCCGTGTCTTCCTGGTCAGCTGGGGTGGTGGGGGCGCAGCTAGTACGCCCCCCCAGCAGACTAGGCTTTTCTCAGGGCGCCTGTGGCAGAGCAGCTGGGGCGCTGCTGGTTGGTCCCGCAGCGCCGCTCTGGGCGCTACTGGACCAACCTGGCAGCACCCCAGCTGCTCTGCCCCAGGCGTCCTGATTCAGCCGCTGCTGATCAGTTTCAGCAGCAGCTGACTTGGGGACGCTTGGGGTTCTTAAGTTGATTCTGTATGTAAGTCGGAACTGGCGGTCAGTTTCAGCAGCGGCTGAATCTGGATGCCAGTTCCGACTTACATACAGATTCAACTTAAGAACAAACCTACAGTCCCTATCTTGTACGTAACCCGGGGACTGCCTGTAATATCCCACATTTCAGTTATAATTCTGGCTGACTACTTTGGGGGTGCTTGGTTCTGATTGTCCTGGTGTTTTATTGACTGATAAATATTTTATTTGCCCCAAAGTCATTATATTTTTAAATGTGTAAGTAAAATAGATCCTGAGCTGTAATCAAACGCCTTTGTGCCATTCTGGCATGAGGGGAGGGAGGAAGCAAGAAATCACATAGAACTTCCTAGCTGAGGACTCCCCTGCTGTCATTTATAATAAGGCTGCACCACTTTGGCACTGGAAATGTTTTACTTGCGTTTGATGCACCCTGGGGAATTGACTAATGTTAAGTCTACATTGGCGCTTTTTTGCGCTGTGACTTTCTGGCTCAGGGGCTGTGAAGAAACCACTCCCCTGGGCACAGCAAGTCACAGCGCTGCAAAGCGCCAATAGAAGTGGTTTGCATAGAGCACTGGGAAAGCTCTCTCCCAGCACTCCTACTGGGCCACGCTTTCAGTCTGAAGTGCAAATGTGGCAGCGCTTTAAATGGTTAAGTATATAGAGCTTAAGAATGGGAACAATTAACTAATGAGAGAAACATCACAACTATGTGGGCAAGTTGCTACAGTTCTGCCTTGCTTCAGGAGAAGTCTCACACCCATCTTCAATTCCCTCCATTCCCTCCCCGTGAGAGGGACAGAGTTTCTCTTGCTTGTGTGCTGTTGTGCTTACCTATCCCACTCCCTGTGATGATTCATGCCCTCCCTCCATGGTGATTTACATCTCTGCGGGCTGTGCCAAGTGCTTGAACAGATGCCCCTAGGTGCCAGGGAAAGGAGGTGATTCTCTCTGATGATTTCTTTCCAGACCCATTTTTCTGCAGGGGAACAAAGAAATCTGTGAATGATTTGTATTCTGTTTATTCCCCCATGAGAAAACCATACACTTCTGGGAGCCATGTAGGTGGGGATATCAATTCCATTTCTAGAAGTGGTTAGGAAACCAGCTCAAGGTTCTGGAAGGAGTTGGAGCCAGAGTAGTGCTCCCAAGTATAGCTGGCTGATACTAGGAATTTCATATTAACACAAAATTTGTTACTTAAAGTTCTGGTTTGCTCTGATTTGGAACAAAACCAGAATTCCAAAAATTTCATTTTGGAAACACCAGCAAATGATGTCTGTGAAACACCTTGATTTGATAAATTGGAGTGTCACCAGAAATTTTCTTGCCAGGTCTCAATAAATCCTTGCTTCCAAATATGTTCATTTCACTGAGCTCTCACTGACAATCCGTAGTTTTTGCTGCGAGACGGTTACAAGGAGCTCTTAGATAATAACAGAGGTCAGGAGTAAAACTTTAAAATGTTGTTTGATTGGATCAACAGAGATGATATCTTGCCATACTCATTAGTTATGAACTGCATGCAGTAAAATCTGCAAAAATTGAAAAGACTTAATTGGCTTTCATGTATGTCGGTTCACAGATTCAAATGGTTTTTTAAAAAGTTATGTTAATATCATTTGGTGAATTATTGTAGAATTAGCATCGTCAATTCCCTTGTAAGGGCAGAGGTTGTTAGAAAAGTCCCCGTTAAATTAGCAAAAATTCTGCCATTTGCAAATGAGCACATTTATGAGCTAATGAGAGATGGACTTGGTCCTGAACTGCTGAGAGTTGACTGCTCTGATTCTTGATCTATGTACTCTCCCAAATCCTTTTTTGGGGGTATTTTTGGACTCAAATGTGAATTTCAATCATTATGAAACATTTTCTCAACTCTCAGTCATGGCACTCATGAGGATGACTAGGAAATAAAACCTTCAGCATTAAAGAAGATAGCTACTCTTGAAATTAAATATTAAAACCAGCATTAATAAAACAATAAAATAATATTGTAAGTAGAAACTTAATTAAATCTATGGGAAGAGTAGTTTAAGAATTAACAACCATTGTACAGTTTGTGATGAGCTCAAATAATTGAAGGTAAAGAAAAATTATATAAATTCCACTTGTTAAATATAAGGTAGTGATTGTAACATTAATGAAATAGGAGATGAATTCATGCTTGGTTATAAGTAATTTATCATTCATTTATGCAGAAGTGAATCATAACATCATTCTCCAAAATAAACTGAAGTACTGAGCTCATTAGTATAAGAAGAGCTTGTTAGGTTTTAATCTGAAGCTTTCCTGTTGTACTGCTGATCTGTTTACAGTTTACCGTTCCATGCTGTTGGCAGGGGGAGATAAAAGCAAGATTAGCATACAAGATACAGCCAGTTGGACCTGTCTTGCAAATCTATCTTTTTCCACCTAGTAAAACACTCAAGTTCATGCTGTGTTATTCCGGTGAAGACAGTGAAGTCAGTTTGCCTTTGTTTTAGTTTGATCTCTGCCTAAAGGGTGTTGAGCGCTTGGTGTCTTTTTGAAAGAGGTATTTATAATTACCATCACCAAATAATGGTGGTATAGGGTCTGCTCTCCTGCCATAGCAGGTTTATCCCAAAAGAGTAAGGCAGATGTGAGAAATTCATGGAAAATGTAGGATTTGTTTATATGCCAGAACTCTTGACAGTTAAACTCGTTGGCTGTGTCTACATTGGCCCCTATTCCGTAATAGGGATGCAAATGTAGCACTTTGGAATAGGCAAATCCGCGGGGGATTTAATTATCCCCGCGGCATTTGCATTAACATGGCTGCCGCTTTTTTCCGGCTTTTTTCTGTAAGGCTGGCTTCTGTAGAAGTTCATACATTTCATGTGAAGGGTCAGTGCAGGCACCCGGCAGCTTTCTTTTACACAACTACAGACCCACAAAAACACCCCAGAAAGAGTCATCAAAGCAGGATTGCTTGACTGGTTGTCTCAGTTGGCAACAGAGGTGTTTCTATCCGTGTTCCTGGTAAGTAACTGTTTAACACTCAGATATTTAATATGTAACCCCAGGAGCAGTCAGCTTGACTGAAGGGACTTCTTGGAAAGCTTGGGCTACCTAGTTCACTTCTGGGGTGGCTTTTGGCTGCACCGTGAATGCACTTTGAGTTTGGAAACTGATAAATTAATAAACACACAGCTCTGTAAGGGCAATGTTGAAAATTCAGACAATGTGAAACTGTGTTGTTTCTTAGGGGGCACCCATAACTTAAAATCTAGGCAGTGATTTAAAAAAAGAAATTATAAGTAAATTCAGGTAAGACACTTCCCCTTTGATGTGTTTTAGGGACTAATATCAGGGGTTCTCAAACTGGGGGTTATATTACATGGGATTGTGAGCTATCAGCATGTACCCAAACCCCACTTCACTGCCATCATTTATAATAGTGTTAAATATTAGTGTTTTAATGTATAAGGAGGGAGGTTCCATTCAGAAACTTCTTGTATGAAGGGATTACCAGTACAAAAGTTTGAGAACCACTGACTTCTATGGTCCTCATAACTACAGTATTGAAGTGCCTCACAGGCATTCTTAAAACTTAAATACCCACCCGGGAAAGTAAGGAAATAGATTGACAGAGTCAGACAAGTCAACTTCTTCAAGACAGGCCCAACAAGGAAAAATAGAGAACATTTACAGCCTCCTAGTTAAAACCCTATAATGCATAAAGAGTACACTTACTAAGTTTGCAGATGATACCAAGCTGGGAGGGGTTGCAAGTGCTGTAGAGGATAGGGTCATAATTCAAAATGATCTGGACAAACTGGAGAAATGGTCTGAGGTAAACAGGATGAAGTTTAATAAGGACTGTCTAGTTTGCCCAATATCCGTGGCAGAGGGGCATTGCTGGCACTTGATGGCATAGATCACATTAGAGGATTTGTAGTTATATAAGCTCTGATGTTGTGGCTTATGTGGTTAGGTCCTGTGATGGTTCGCTTGTAGAGATACATGGACAGAGTTGGCAGTGTGGTTTGTTGCAGGGTAAGTTCCTGGATGAGTGTATCTGAGGTACGGGGTGTGGCTGCTGGTAAGTATTTGCTTCAGATACACTCATCCAGGAACCTTGCCCCGCAATAAACCCCATTACCAACTCTGTCCATGTATCTCTACAAGTGAACAGGACCTAACCACATAAGCCACGATATCAGGGCTTATATAACTGCACATCCTATAATGTGATCAAGTACCAGCAATGCCCCTCTGCCATGGATATTGGGCAAACTAGACAGTCTATATGAGAAAGGATAAATGGCACAAATCAGACATCAGAAATGGTATCACACACAAACCTGTAGGGGAACATTTTAACTTGCCTGATCACTCAATCATGGATTTAAGAGTAGCTATTCTTCTACAAAGGAATTTCACTAAGCAATTACGAAGAGAGTTTGCAAAAGTGGAATTCATCTTCAGATTTGACAGGGTTACTCTGGGCTTGAACTGGTTGACACATTACAAAGCTAATGTATCCTGCCTTTAACATCTGCATTTCCACGTCAAAAACTATCCATGGGACACATCTAGCCCACTTAATTAGCCACAATAATGTAGGTCCTACAATTGAGAGGTATTTTTTCTGCACAAGATTACTTGCTTTTAAAGTTACAGACTAACACAGCTATCCCTCTGAGTCCTTTAATATTTATTATTACTTCACCCCTTTGAGGAGGGATCTGCTATTATCCCTATTTTGCAGATGGTGGTGGTGGGTTGACGTAACTTGCCCATTGTCACATAGGAAGTCTTATGCTAGAGTTGGGAATTAAAGCCAGGCTTTCTGATTTTGAGGCTAGCACCCTAATCAGGGAACCATTCTTCTTTTAAATGGTGTGGTTTCCTTATCCGACTAAAGTGTGCCTTTCTGTCTGTCTGTCGACCTTTCTGTCTGTTTGGAAAGCATCCTGCCTTTTTCCGAGCACAGTTGAAGTTGTTACATTTCACACAGTCCCAGGAAATGATTAAAAGTGGAGCATCTTTGAAGGAAAGACAATAGAAACTCTTTTCTTCAAACACATATCTCCCAAACATTGTAATGATATACTAATTTGCAGCAATTTCTGTAAAGCACACATTTCTACCTGGGCTACAAATGGTCAGCAATGAAGTTAACTGTGCAAGTTCTTCTGAGCTGCAATGTTGTGGAATGATTAAAAAATAATTTTCTCTTGTGGAATATAGGTCACTTCTGTCTTTGGTTTTCTAATTAATTATTTAGTTATTTATTTGCAATATGTGGCAGTGAATCTCCACTAATCCAGTACATGGGTCTATTATCATCTTGTAATGTGACTCTGTAAGTGAGAAAACAACCTGAAAGTAAAGCAAATTAATAACGGAATGACCAATATTCTGCTTAGGCAAGCAAAACTGCCTCCATATTATGTAAATACTTCTAGAGCAATCTATTGTATATTAGGCCTGGCATTGGAAAGTGTGTTTTGGACCTGTTTTAATGTCATGTCTTAATAGTGCAATCATTTGACTGCTATGATTGAGCTATGGAAAGCAGTTTTAGCAATAGCACAGTGACATTTGCACATATATGCATCTGGTTAGAAGATTATACAATATGTTTTAAACTACCGTAAAATCATGAGTATAATACGCACCTATGCATAATGCGCACCTACCTTTTAAACGTCAGAATCCCAGAATAAACTAACTCTTATCTATAATGCACACCCCGACTTTGACGTATTTTGTCTTGTTTTTTATTATTGCCGGGTAATCACGTGTGAGCGCACGAGTATATAGTGCACGGCGTTTCCATGTTCTCTTTGGGATGCCATGAGTTGTTGGTGATCTTACACGACCACTGAAAAATTTAAAGTTGTTAGCTATGCTGAGGCTTATGGCAACAGAGCTGCCAGCCGTGAATTTGATGACATAGCAGAGTCTAACATTCAGCTTTGGAGACAGCAGAAAGAGCACCTGCAAGCGCTGCCTCGGATGAAGTTGGCTGAGCGAGGTAAAAGTGCTGAATATCCTGAGTTGGAGGCCAAGCTGGTGAATGGATTGCTGAGCGTAGACAGCAAGGCAGTGGTATTAGCATTGCGGAGCTTAGAATGAAGGCTTTGACCTTTGCCAGAATGTGCGCTAACACAGCCGGGTTTAAAGCTTCGTATGGCTGGGGCGATCGGTTCATGAATCGTCATGGCCTATCGGTCTGACGCCGAACAACAATTACACAGAAGCTACCCACGGACTCAGATACCAAGTTACTACAGTTCCAAAAGTTTATCATAAAACTATGCAAGCAGCACTGCTATGACCTTTCATTAATTGGTCACGCAGATCAGACACCACTAAATTTCGATCATCCCTATGAGAGAATGCTTGAAGTGAAAGGTAACAAGACTGTCTCCATTGCTACCACAGGCCATGAAAAGTCTAGGTTTACTGTAATGCTTGCTTCCATGGCTGACGGAACGAAGCTGCCTCCTTATATTGTGTTCAAGTGCAAGACAATGCCAAAGAATGTTATATTCCCGAACACCATTCACGTGAGTGTTCACCCTAAAGGATGGATGCATTTTGGTGTCATTGTATGCCATCCATCAAGAAAAGGCGTCAGCAGGACAAAACAGACTTGGCAATTATTCCCGGTGGAATGACCAAAATGTTGCAGCCGCTTGGCATGACAGTTAAGAAGCCAATGAAAGATGCACTACGCAGGAAATGGAACACCTGGTTGTTGGAAGGTGAACATACATTTACTGCAGGTGGACATATGCGAACACCGATGCTGCAAGATGTTATCCGGTGGAGAGCGGATGTCTGTCTTGAACTTGATCCCGCTAGCATAAGGAAGGGGTTTCTGAAATGCAGCATCTCTAGTGCTATGGATGGCAGCGAGGATGATGCCCTGTGGATGGATCCGAGCGACGATGAATCGGCCGAGGGCGAATTACAGGTATGCAAAGATGACAATGATTTGCATTACCTGGATGAAGATGTCGAGGGCTATACCCCAGAAGATATTGCTCATCTGTTCAAGGAAGATTCTAACAAAAGTGAATTCGAGGTCTTCAAAGATGAATAGAAGATCAATTAACATATTTGCTTGTTTGCGCTGCAGCGTTGATTTCATTTGTTTAACTTACCTTTTTGAAACTGTGTATATAGTTGCTTGTCGATGCTAATAAAAATCAACTTAACCTCTGGTGTCCAGCGATTAATTAACTGCTGTGGAACCGCCAAATGAAAACTTAAAAAAAAATCCTCCTATGGATAATGCGCACCCCGACTTTGACGCTAAAAAAAATGGGAAAAAAGTGCGCATTATACTCGTGATTTTACGGTAACTGTAATAAATCAAATTAACACTGTCTTCTAAACAATTAAATAGATCTTAAAATATATATATAAAAACATTTTTACCACCATCCAACTTTTTTTCTGATATTATGATGTGCCAGTGTTTTAAGATCCAATTAACAGAAGTTATGTCTATGCTGCAATTAGAAACTCACAGCTGGCCTACGTCAGCTGACTCGGACTTGAGGGGCTTGGACTAAGGGGCTGTTTAATTGCTGTGTGGATGCTCTGGCTTGGGCTGCATCTGAGCTCTGGGACAGGACCCTCCCACGCTCTGAAACCCTCCCACCCCTCAGGGTGCTCAGGACTAAGCACACTGGAGCCTGAATGTCTACAACGCAATTAAATAGCCTGAGCTCTATGACCCAGAGGCAGGAGGCACAGGCCAGTCCCTGGCGACAGATTAGTTTGAGGAAGGACAGGGGATATAGGAACAATGCCAGAGGGGGTCTGTGGAATGGCATGTGGAGCAATTACTGACTGAGTGAGAGATAATTTTATGTATTTATTGATTTGCCTTTTTATGAGTGTCAGAAGAAATGAGGCTCAGCTCCCTGAACAGAACCAGAGAGCTCCTACCACCTTGTCATGTGGGGTGCTCACCGTACTGGATTGTTGCACAAGACCCATGTGTTTGAAATTGATATGGGATTGAATATGTGTTTATGTGCATCCTTCTTATTGCTCCTTTGACATCAGGGATACACTTGGTGCTACTTGGCCTATGAAAGCCCCTTGTACCTGTACTGCGCACATTTTTGTACCACGTATGGTTGGCTAGCATTTTCTTATCAGTATGATTGCTAAACCAGAACAGACGCGCTGTTCATTTCTAGATGCTCATTGTGCCATTCATGCAGTTCAGTAACTTAACTGATTACTGGAGACCGCTCTGTATATGATTTGGGTTGCCTGATTTTGCTGGGAGTCAACTGAGACTCGGGAAGGCAGTAGTTTGTTCATGTCAGATGCTTCATGTGGCTGGTCCGAAACCTCCAGTTCAAGTCAGCTACTCTTAGCACTCTTGGGAATTGAAGTCTAGGGCATCTTTGAAGAGATGTCAGGTTAACTGGCAGATGTTTATGCTGCTGGGCCATTACTTGTGTGAAATGCAGAATTCCAGTTGAAATAGCTATGACATCAACAAAGCCTTGGGCTAAATAGTCTGTGAGTAAATTAAAATAGCACGTTCATTCAAGGCTGCATGCTCACAAGCAAACAGCCTCTGGAAAGTAGCAGGAGGTTCGGTTTCTCAAGCTGTTACCAACCAAGAAGCACTTACTGGGGACTCCTTTGAGTTACAGTTAACCCTCACTTGGTGGTCATTTAGCATTTTTATTCAGGAAAGCTTCTGCCACAGAGATCTTGAGATCCTGTTAGAGGTCAAGGTTCTTTGACTTCCATTCACATCACAGGGAATCAAAGGAGCTCAGTACTTCAGAGGACTGAGCCTTATCAAAGTTGCTGAAGTTGGTCTTAGGTAAGAAAAATCAGGTTTTTCTAGTCTGGAGGGAAAAAGTCTTTATCTAGTTCTCATTGCCCTGAGGCACTGGGAAATAGGTGGGTGTCTTGAAGGGTCTGCTTGGATTTATTCAGTAGCAGAGGAAGCTTGCCTTAATAAATATGTTTGATATCTTTAAATCAGGGTCCATGACAGCCAAAGCTAGATTGTACACAATGCTTATTGTACCCACTTTACTTTATGGTTGCAAAACAGGTGGATGGACAATGCAGCTTTTGCTCCAGATGCAATTATATGAAATGAGGTGCCTGCATGGTAGCCTAGGTGTTGCGAGGCAAGATATAGACTAAGAAAAATATGACATCTGTAGAAGATTGCAGTGTGTGATCTACAATAACCAAAAGGCGCCAGCTGCGTAGTTTGCTCATGATGCTAGAATGCTAGAACCCCGTACAGACTTCCTAAAATTGGGTTCTGCTTCTGTGGAAGAATGCATGGTAGCGGCCATTGACACCCAGGGAGCCAGTAGTATAACACATTATAAAAAACTATGCAGGCAACCCAGGAGCTGAAATGGCATCTCTAAACAGACATGGATAGAATCTTTGACTCTGTTTAACCTTGGCATTGGCTAAAGGATGAAAGGTGATGAATTTGTTTCCGATGTTCAGTGTCCTCTACAGTATGAAGTTGTGTCTGCCTGAAATTCTAAACTGTGTGAATTTTTTAATAGAGAATTAATTGGATCAGTTGAAAACAAATACAAACATCTTTAAAATGTAAACCCAGAACTGTGGGCAATTTTATTCATAGTGTTTTAACTTTCAGCACATTATTTATCATGTAGGCACTATGCTCATCTGCATGGTTTGAAGCTGGTTTGTGTGCTTTAGATTGCAGTTTCCAACACAGGGACAATGTTTCTGGTGTGGACACAATATCAGATAATAATCTTGCTTGCTTTGTAGATTACGCAGTTGAATTTGATCCCCTTCTAGAAGACCACTAAGCCTTGGCATGTCTTTGTACTGAGCCACTCTAAAGACCAAAGCTTTGATGTACATTAGCATAATAATTTTACGCCATTACTCATCCTGAACATCAGGCCTTTCACTGAACTCAACCCAACTGTTTTTTAAGATTCAAAAAACTGTGAGAGCATATTGTATGAATGTGAGACATGGGTGATAACGAAAAATTCAAACAGAAGAATATTGGCTTTTCAGAGGAGATATTATAGAAAGATCCTGAGAATAGGATGGATGCAGAAGGTCACCAATGAGGAATTATATAGGAAGATACAGCTGAAAGAGAAGGTTATACAATGAAAGTTACCTACTGCAGAAGGTTATACAATGAAAGTTACAGCTATTCAGGCATATCTGCAGAATGAATAATGAGTGAAAAGTTAAGACCAGGGTATTCGGTATAATGGATGGTTCGAATAGGAGAGGCAGACCCCACAGAGAATGGGTAGATGATATAGTAGATTGGTGTGGAGCTAGTCTACAGAAACCAAGCCACTCCACATTGGACGATGAAAGATGGACGGAAATAGTGAGGGAGGCATCAGATACCAATGGTTCAAGATGGATGGTCCATTGGATAGAGTGCTAGACATGGAGAAATCCAGGTTCAATTCTGTGCTGTGCTATGGATTTCTTGGGTGACTTTTTGGACTAGTCCCTTGGTTTCTCTTTGTCTCAACAGTAAATAAATAGTAGTTCCCCTACTCACAGGAGTGTTCTGAGGGTAAATACCCCATGATTGTAAAGTGCTTAGATACTCTTGTAAAGTGGCTCACAGAAGTACCCAAGATAGATATCTGCTGTCTCCTAAAATGGTAATGGGCGCAAATAGTGCCCTTTGGGCTGTCAGCTGCACCTTCTGGAGCAGATTGCTTCTGACCATGAAGTCTTAATACAGCAAAAGACTGTGAATTCTTTGGCTCCCTCTTCTGGCAGTCTGAGTGTTCGTCTACACTGCACACTTATTTTGCAATAAGCTATTCCGGAATGGTTATTTTGAAATAGCTTATTTTTAAATAGCATGTCTGCACTGCAGGGAAGCCTCAAAATGAGTCCGAGGCAGGCTTCCCTAATGTAGCTATCTAGATTTAGAGCCCCAGGAAGCACTGGGGAGGAATAACTTAGAATGGCCCTGGGGAGGGGCTATTTCGAAATAGCAGCAGTGGAGCATCTACACACACCTTATTTCAAAATAGCTATTTTGGAGTAGGCGTTATTCCTTGAAGAATGAGGTTTACAGATTTCAGAATAGGCCATCCATTATTTTGAAGTATCAGAGGGGTAGCCATGTTAGTCTGAATCTGCTAAAGCGGCGAGGAGTCCTGTGGCACCTTATAGACTAACTGAAGTGTAGGAGCATAAGCTTTTATGGGCAAAGACCCACTGCATCTAACGAAGTGGGTCTTTGCCCACGAAAGCTTATGCTCCTACATTATTTTGAAATTACAGTAAAACTCCGATAGTCCGGCATCCAACTGTTCGGCACTCCTGATACTCTGGTATCAAAATGCCAAACGCTCCTGACCAGCTGATTAAAAAGCCTGCCGCTCAGCACAGGTGCTGGCTGTAACCAGATGGAGCATAAGGTTGGGGGAGGAGTGGGACACATGCTGGCTGTAACCAGATGGAGCATGGCGGAGAGGAGTAGGATCATGTTACAGTATGGAGAGAATGTTTTGCTTCAGCGAAGGAGAAAGGGGAGGGCAGAGGGAGAAGGATCAGGTTACAGCAAGGAGGAGACCCAAGAGGAAAGGGGAGGGGAGGAGGAGGGAGATTGTGTCCTGGCCAGCTGTTCAGCCATTCAGCTGTACTGGATCTCCCGATTCTCCGGCAAATCTGATAATCCGGCACCACCTAGGTCCAAAAGGTGCCGGATTATTAGAAGTGTACTGTATTTTGAAATAACAGAATGGCTGTGTAGACGCTCGCATTGTTATTTAGAAATAATGCTAGTTATCTCGAGGTAACGGTGCAGTGTAGATGCTCCCTGAGATTTATCTAGCAACCGAGTGCTAGAAACTGTGGATTTTTAATCCTGCATGTGCTTGAGTGATGCTGGGCAAATTACTTAACTGCTTGGTGATTCAGTTTCCCTTATTCCCCAAGAGTATGTCGACACTACAAAGTTAGTTCGAACTAACGGATATTAGTTCAAACTAACTTTCATAGGCGCTACGCTAGCGCTCCGTTAGTTCGAATTTAATTCGAACTAACAGAGCGCTTAGTTCGAACTAGGTAATCCCCATTCCACGAGGAGTAAGCCTAGTTCGAATTTACTAATTCGAATTAAGGGCTGTGTAGACCCTTAATTCGAACTAGTGGGAGGCTAGCCCTCCCCAGCTTTCCCTGATGGCCACTCTGGCCAACACCAGGGAAACTCGTCTGCCCCCCTCCCGGCCCCGGAGCCCTTAAAGGGGCACGGGCTGGCTACGGTGCCTGTGCCAGGTGCAAGCCTGCCACCACCCAGCCAGCAGACCCTGCACCTGACACGGATCAAGCCACCCACCCGATGCCCTCCAGCCCTCCCCCCCTTCCCGGGACCAGGCTGGTGGCTCCCGGGAGCTTGCCTGGGACCGCAAGAGGCGGGCACCCGCCTGGGCTAGTGCGGACATCGTGGACCTCGTCCACGATCTCCACACTAGGCACAGGAACATGGCTGGCTAGGGCAGGAGAGCTGCCAGCCTGGCCACCCAGGAGCAGGAGTGCATGAAAATCAAGGTGGTCCCCTGAGACCCCCGACCCTGAGCCCTGAGCTTACAATGGCCGTCCTGGGTCAGACCAAAGGTCCATCTAGCCCAGTAGCCTGTCTGCCGACGGCAGCCAACACTAGGGATCCTGGAGGGGATGGACCGAAGACAGTGACCAAGCCATTTGTCTTGTGCGATCCCTCTCCAGCCTTCCACAAACTTTAGGCAGGGACACCACTCCTACCCCCTGGCTAATAGCACTCCATGGATCCAACCTCCATGACTTGATCTCACTTCCCTTTAAACTCTGTTCTAGTTGTAGCCTTCACAGCCTCCTGCAGCAAGGAGTTCCACAGGTTGACTCTGTGCTTTGTGAAGAACAACTTTCTGTCACTAGTTTGAAGCCTGTTACCCATTCCTTTCCTTTGGTGTCCTCTAGTCCTTCTTTATGAGAACTAATGAAGAACTTTTCTGTATGCGCCCTCTTCACCCAACTCCTGCTTTTAGAGATCTCTATCCTGTCCCCCCTCTGTCTCCTCTTTTCTAAGCTGAAAAGTCCCAGTCTCTTTAGCCTCTCTTCATATGGGACCTGGTCCCAACCCCTGATCATTTTAGTTACCCTCCTCTCTCCCGCCCTCTCTCTTCCCCTCTCCGACCTCCTTTTCCCAGTCTCCCCCAGTTTTGTTCAATAAAGACAGATTCCATTTTTGAAGACAATTGTCCTTTATTTTGTACATCAAGAAAAGGGGCTAGGGAAGGGTAAGTGGAAGGAGGTGAGGGAGGAATGGGGTACACACCCCCGATGGGGAGGACTGGGATGGCTCTGCAGGCTTTTGGGGTGGAACCTCTCCTGAAGCCCCTTGATTGACCCCCCCCTCCGGATGGCAGCCTGCGGCAAGTGCAGCCGGGCTGATGGCCGAGTGCTGTGATGTGCCCAGTGTGGGTACTCCGGACACTCCAAGCCAGGACTGCTTTGCAAGTGGGGAACCCTGAGAACTGTCTGTCTGGGGTGGGGGTCGGGACCCTTTAAGCACAGCCCTTGGCTAGCCTGAGACAGCAGCTCCACGCTCTAAGTCCTAATCTGATGCCCTGCCGGCACTGCTTCCAGCCATCCTTAACCCCGGTTCAGGGTCCACTCTGTGTGGACATACTAGTTCGAATTAGCAAAATGCTAATTTGAACTAGTTTTTAAGTCTAGATGCGCTAATTCGAATTAGCTTAGTTCGAATTAACTAATTCGAACTAAGTTAGTTCGAATTAGTGCTGTAGTGTAGACATACCCTTAGTTACTATCTGTTTTACTGGTAGATAGGTGAATATGTGTAGACAACCTCTGGCTTATGAAAATGCTGTTTAGAAATTGGGGTTAGTGCGGCCACCAAACTTCAGTATAGATTTTAAATGACCTGAAGTTTGGAGAAGTTTTAGTTTATCCCACTGTAACTGATATTCGGATTCTGCAGCAATAGATGTTGCCACAGAACCCACATTTTGTGTGCCAGAATATCACTTAAAAAATAACAGCAACCTGTCAAACAAATAAACCTACATCTAGGTCCTGTGGCTTGTAGAAACAAATGCAATGAATCCGATATTGTTCCCAGAGAGCACTGTGAGGTGTCTACTGCTGCTTTGATCTCAGCTGGCTTACAAGTGTATATGCGGGAACAACATAATTGACTTTGCAATCAGTTATTACGCAGAGGCAGCTGTGCTAGTTTGTATAATTTAATTTGCTATTTAACCTTTCCTCCTCCATTTTAGGAATTTTATAACTCAAGCTGCAGCATAATTCCCTATTCTGGCAGCCATATCTCCATGAGTCTCCTGGATTCTGTGGCAGAATTTAGATGCAGTTTACCACAGAACACAGAGAACCTTGAGTAGAGGACAGTGCAAGATCTCAGTTTCATGCTGTCTTGGACAGTAAATAGTTAATAGGGAAACTAGCTACCCATGCAACTAGGGCTGACTGGTAGCCTCACAATCGCTACAAGGGCTGCTGAGCAAAAGGCTCAGGTGGTTCTAGGGAGTCTGAGGAGCTACTGAGAACAAGAGTCATCAGCAAAAAAGTTTAGAGAAACCACCCAGCCAGATTTAAAGACCAGCCTGCAAGAGATGCATGAGAGGAAGCAAGCCAGAGAAAGAGCAAGGAGTTGATGTCAGTACTCTTAACCACTTTATGCAAAGTTATTGGCCTGGAACCCAGAGGAGAGCATGTGAGCTTGGGTTTCCCTACCAAACTCACCAAGGAGGTTATTGAGGCCTCGAACAAGTGTAGTCAACCTGTGGAACTCCTTGCCAGAGGAGGCTGTGAAGGCTAGGACTATAATAGAGTTTAAAGAGAAGCTAGATAATTTCATGGAGGTTAGGTCCATAAAAGGCTATTAGCCAGGGGATAAAATGGTGTCCTTGGCCTCTGTTTGTCAGAGGCTGGAGAGAGATGGCAGGAGACAAATCGCTTGATCATTGTCTTCGGTCTACCCTCTCTGGGGCACCTGGTGTTGGCCACTGTCAGCAGACAGGATACTGGGCTAGAAGGACCTTTGGTCTGACCCAGTACTGCCGTTCTTATGTTCTTATGTTCAAGTGAGCCTTGCCTGAAGAGGCCTGAAACTGTATGTCCTCGTAAGCTGGCTGGCCTCTTGAGGTATTGGATCAGTAACACTCTGAAAAAGGGAAAGGACTATTGATGACCCAGCCAGAGGACTGCAATTGTAACAAAGAACCAACAAGCTGACTAGATTGTTATTGGTCCATCAAAGAAGGAGAGAAACAAGTTGAGTTGCTGTGTTGCTTGGTTTTTCCTCAAGCAGGGGGGGAGAGATCTCAAAGGCTGAAGACAACACTGATACTCAGTCAAGACCTAAGTTTGCATTTCAGAAACTAGCAAACTAGACCTTGTTTAGATCAGCCTATCATTATGCAGGGAGGGACAGATCTTTGGGAGATTCATTATAGTCTCAACTGTAGGCAGAACTGTGGGTGTTAAGGGTCACAAAAGAAAACATTTGTTTAGTTGCTCTCCTCCAGAGGCATTCAAATGGCTTAAGCTTGAAAACACTACCTGTCCACCTATCATGCTGTCTGGAGTGACTCTCAAAGGCCATATCTACACTAGGAAATTATTTTGAAATAACTCTCAAAATAACTATTTCAGAATAGCGTGTCCATACTACAGGGAAGCCTCAAAATTAGTCTGAGGCAGGCTCCCCTAAGGTGGACGTGCTAACTTGACTTAGAACCCCAGGAAGCACTGGGGAGTAATTATGTTGAATGACTCTGCAGAGTAGTTATTTTGAAATAGCTGCAGTAGAGCGTTCATGCTACCTCTACTTTGAAATAACTATTTTGAAATAAGCGTTATTCCTCATGGAAAGCAGGAGTTATTATTACAAAATAACCAGCCCCTTATTTTGAAATAAGGGGCTTGGTAGCATTAACGCTCTGCTTTTTATTTTGAAATAAGGGGAGTTATTTTGAAATAACTCGCTAGTGTATAGACCAGGGCCAACAAGGGTGCCAGCCTGTGGGCAGACTGACAAACAGCAGAGCACAGACCCCAAACTGGTTTTATATTCTATACTGAGATTTCACCAACCCAAGTAAAAAGTATGAACTCCACAAGTCCTGTAACAGCTTTTCCATGCAATCACAGACAGTAGTCCCTTTGCACTCTCATCTGCTTTCCCACCCAAGCACTATACCAGTCATTAGTCACTTGCTCCAAAAATCACAATAATATTCAGGTTGCTCCAAGTTCCAAAGAGCTAGTCACTCACCCCAGATCTCATTAACTAAGAAAAAGAAACAAGAAAGTTGTTCACAAGATTAAAGCAGGTAAATGTACACACATGAATTAATATTAGTTTTCAAAAGATAATAGAAATTGCTATAATAAGCAAACTTTATATGTCCTTTTATGACTGATCCAAGCTAAGCAGCTTGCGGATCTCCCTTGCTTGTACTTTGAAATATTGCTCTCTCTGAATTCTCAATACCATTGTGATGAGAATTTCTCCTTAACAGGAATTTTTATTTCCTTCCTTTGGCGTTCAAGATGTGATGGAATGATGGCTTCTCCATCTATACCTTTTGATCAACAGTCTTTTCTTCACTGATGTTCTGCAGTGCTTTGAGTGGTGTCTTTGGGCCTTCTTTTCTTGGGGAGGAGAAAACACTGGTTGTGATAAACTAGTATTTTATACTTGTTCATGATTCTCCGCTGTCTCTGGGAGTTTATAATCTTAGCAGACATGGGAAATTATCTTAGTACAAAGTAAGGTACATCTACAATTTGTGCTAAGGCTGTGATTCCCAGCTCAAAAGACATCCTTATGCTAGTATTGCATCCGGCTAACACACTAAAACTAGAGTGTAGCAGGGGCCATTTGTGCAGCTAGCTGCCTCTGCCTATGTACCTGTCTAAGATTCTAGGTGCACATTTGGAGTGGCTACACCATAGCAGCTACTATCTCTTTTTTTTAGTGAGCTAGTTTTTGCTCAGAATCACACTGTGTGAATGAAGGGCAGATGTTCGCGTAGGGAACATTATACTCAGGATTGGTCGCCTTTTTCTAATAGAGGAAGACAAAGAAGAACATAACTTTTAATCTTTTTCAAGTTAAAAACAACTAGTCTCTCTTCTTAATACTAATAAAGACGAGATGAAGCTGAGATTTCATTGAGAGATCCTTTATTAAAAAGGGAATAGAGGACAAACATGTTGCAAGGCAATCTGAGCTATTGCCAAATATAAGAACTGAGAAGTGTGAAATAAACTAAGGAAATATTGTGAATTTAATCCAGATTTCTTTAGCTATAGAAGGCAGTAGTATGGGCAGTTATAAAATGCTGTCTTTTACAAGAGAGGGGCACAGGTAGAGATATTTGGGGAAGTGTAGGCTACTGTGTGGATAAAATATCTAACTCTCAGGGTGGGAGTGGGTAGGAAGAGGTATGGGACCTTATACAATGTTGATATATCTAGTACATTGCACTGGTATTTGGAAAGGATCCATAATGAATAATAAAGCACTGGGATGGTTTACAATTTGTATGCACCTTTTTTTTGTCCCTTTCTATGGGTATGCCTACACTCCCCCGCTAGTTCGAACTAGCGGGGTAATGTATGCATACCGAACTTGCTAATGAAGCCCGGGATTTGAATTTCCCGGGCTTCATTAGCATAAAGCCGGCGCCGCCATTTTTAAAAGCCGGCTAGTGCGAACCCCGTGCTGCGCGGCTACACGCGGCACGGGCTAGATAGTTCAAACTACGTAGCCATTCCGAACTATCTGTACACCTCGTTCCACGAGGCGTACAGATAGTTCGGAATGGCTACGTAGTTTGAACTATCTAGCCCGTGCCGCGTGTAGCCGCGCAGCACGGGGTTCGCACTAGCCGGCTTTTAAAAATGGCGGCGCCGGCTTTATGCTAATGAAGCCCGGGAAATTCAAATCCCGGGCTTCATTAGCAAGTTCGGTATGCATACATTACCCCGCTAGTTCGAACTAGCGGGGTAGTGTAGACATACCCTATTATACAAGAGTGAGGGGACATATTAAGTTATAAAACTTAAAAGACATAAAAAGAATTAATTGTATTGTCCATTTTCAGAACTTTCTGAGACTTCCTTGAGCACAGGTCTGATAGCCCTTCATTGAACTTCAAACTCAGAGCTGTATTTCAGTGCACTGGAAACTCTGCTTCCGCTCCAAAAGTGCTAGCTTAATACCATGTTTCCAGGCAGCCCAAATTATTTGAGTGCTAATGAGGTCACTTGTAGACTGAGTCAGTCAGATACCTGAGGGTATGTCTACACAATGGTGTAATTTCGGGATAATGTCCGTTAACCTGAAATAGTATTCTGCACTATCTACACAAGAAGCCCGTTATTTTGAAATACATTTGAAATAACGGGCTTCTTATTCTGGCTTCCTGTAAACCTTGTTGAATGAGGATTAAGGAAGATGCTGGAATAGCAATTTCTTTCAAAATTTAGCCTTGTGTATACAACAGTGCCAAATTTAGAAATAAGCTATTTTGAAATAAGTTACGCAATTTGCATAGCTCAAACTTCATAGTTTATTTCAAGGTACGTGCTACTGTGTAGATGTACCTTAACAGTAGAGACTAAGGAAGAGTTGTTCCTTTTTTTCTCAGACCAGTCCAACTGCTACAGACATCTCCTGGTGAGCAAAAACAAATTGCACTTTGTGTGCTGGACTTATATCAATGCATGCATTGGTTGGTTGGTTGGTTGGTTGGTTGAAAGGGAAAAACAGTTCCATGAAAAAAATGGAAATCAAGAAGTTGCTTGTTTCACATCAGAATGGAGCCATTTTCATATTTTTTTTTTACAAAATATTTTAACTTGCATTGGGCATGGTGGTGTGCACTTGTAATCGCAGCTGCTGGGGAAACTTAGGCTGACAGGGTTCACTTAGGGTTCTAGGCTGTTGTGTACTATGATGTTTGGGTGTCCGGCCACTGACAGCCTTGCCAGCTGATGGCTGAGGGATTGGCTAGAACAACACTAATGATCAGCCCTCCCTCTCTGAGGCTAGGTCTACACTACAGAGTTTTTGCGCAAAAAACTTGTCCACACCTCAAGTGCGTTTTTGCACAAGTAAAACAAAAGAGCAGAGGAGTTTTTCTGGTGTAGGCATTCCTCCTTCTATAACGAATAACTCCTTTTTGCAAGAGTTCTTTAGCAAAAAGGCATGTGGACAGGCAAGAGGAGGTTTTTGCGCAAGACGAGGGAAGAAGAAAAAGCACAGGTGCCCTGGTGGCCACTCTGTCCATAGTAATCACTGCTTACTTGCAAGAGAGCATCCAGGCAGTCTTCACGCTCTCTTGAGCAAAAGCACATCACTTTTTCGATGTACTTTTGCAGTGTGGAAGCTCTCTTGCAAAAGAAGTTTTTGCAGAACATCTTTTCCAATAAAAGCTTCTTGTGCAAGAAGCCTGCAGTCTAGATGTAGCATGAGAGCTGAAGGGCCGCTTGCTCATGGTGATGTATTTTTAAAAACTGGAATTTTTGAAATTTTGTTTTTCCTCCATTTCCTTTTTTTCCCCTTGTTGCCAATGAGTGCAATAAGATGTCTGATTTGTTTTTCCTCCACTACTTTTTTGAAATTTACTCAATCTTTCAAAAATGAGAGTGAACAGAGGCCAAATGAATAAATGGCTACCCCTTCCAAACTCTTAGACGTTATTGTATTGCTGTTAGGAGCCAAAAAGAAAGGGAATAGAAATAAAAATCCAAAATTTTGCCATTTCAAACTTTTGATTTATAAAAGCAAAATGAATACTTCAATATGAAAAACAAATGTTAATGTTTTTTTCCAAATTTTCCATGGCAGGGGGAAGGAAAGTTTGATAAAAGGTGATATTTTAGTTTGAAGCTTTTTGTTTTAGACAAAATGCCAAATTTTGGCAGGAAAAATTTCAGTGAAAAATTTCTTCTGGCTCTACTAGCTAGCAGTGGAAGGCATCAGGCGTAGACTTTAAATTAAACAATGTTTTGCCTAAGTGCTGACTTGAAGCTTCTGTTCTAAGTTCATGATATCCAGTTCATACAGAATATCCTGCAGTAATGTCCAACCATAGTAATGAAAGTTATGAAAATGTCTAAGTAGATATCAGTAGCTACAACTGACTGTGTGTAATAAAAGTTGCTGTTAAGTTTACTAAGTAAAATTGATACAACCAGTAAAATTTATTAACAGCTTTTTAAATCTTTCATAATCTATCTTTGTAAACTAGTAATGAACTCATACGTAGCTATATTTGGTTTTCTTCAGTTGTTGAGGGTAGGAAAGGTTAATTGGAAATGTCAAGCTGTTTTTTTCCCTTTTACAGATTGTGATGAAAATGTTTAGAGATGTGACAAGTGGGAGCCTGTGATTTTTTTTAGTTCAGTGTCTGTAGTGTACATACCATACCACATGATGATTCTCCTAGAATTTTTATCATAAATTGTAATGTCACATTGTTTTTGAGTAAAATTCATGTTGGGTGTTCTAGGTAAGAATCAGTGTCAAGATATTACCTATAGAAACTAAGATGATAAAAATACTCACTATGCACTTCGAATAGGTTACTGTTTAGTTATGATTTGAGGATGCTGACTTTTCTAGTGTTTGTAAAACGATGGCATTAGTAATATACTTGGAATTCATAGACTAATCTGTAATGAAGAACAAATAGTCTTTATTACAACACACAATGCTCCATTCAGAAGTTTTCTGTAGGGTTATTTTTTTTTCATTTATGCTAACATGATGATCTACCTTGGATTCTGAGCTATGAAAAAGATGCTTTGTGCATAACTCCGAGAACTTCACAGTGAAAACCTAGTCTGAGATTAAATCCAGCCAGACTTTGACAGCCCGGTCAGTCATTGGACACTGATGGCAACATGTTTGAATCATAATACAAGCCTGCTACTGAACTGCATGAACTTGATAGTCTCTCCCCATTATGAGCCCGAGGGTAGAGAAGCTTAGATGTGGAAATAACTTTGCATTTGTTCACACCAGTGGTCTAATTATGCCAGTGCAGAGACCTTCCTGGGGTTTGCTTTGTCTTAGTCATTGGAATTAAAGTCTGTTTTCCCTCTACCTTGGATCTGGGAAGTGTCATCTTGTGCTGTGATTGGCACCATTGAAGGAGCTATGGAAAATCTTGTGAATACAAGGAATCCTAGCTGAGTGAATGTGTTTCAGTGGCATTCCTCAGAGACCAGTTCTTCACCCCATATTATTTAACATTTTAATTAATGACCAGGAAAGAAACATAAATGCTACCTGATAAAATTTGCAGATTACCCAAAAATAACCCTGCTCCTCCACAGGGGCCCCTCTGAGTCCTTTCCTCCCCCCTCTTTCCCATGCCCTCCTTTCCTCCACTCCCCCTCCTCTGCAGAGCAAATTAAAAAGCCTTTTGTTAAAATCAGGACTGTTTTGGGGGGCTATACAACAGGGGAGGGACTGGGGAAAGAACATGGATGGGGCTGGGACTGACGCCTGCCTCTGGTTGTTCAGGAGGCTATGGCTGCCCGAGAGGTCTCACTGTCTCATGTTTGTGATCCCTGGTGGTCCCTGGGGAGACTTGGAGGGGAAATCATGGGAGGGCGGGGAGGTAGCCCTGTTCCATGCACAAGGCCATGCCAAAGTGAGAGAAGAGCACATGGCCTCGTGCTGGCATGCCAGCTGGTCCCAGGTAGCCTTCCTCTGCTTCCAGTCAGTGGCCCACTCCTGGCATTCTCCCTTAAGCCCCCGAACAAGGGACTGCAGGCAGGCCATCTGCTCCCACATGAGGTCCTTACGGGATCTCTTTCACCTGAGGATCCCACGGAGTCATGCAAATGGTGTGGTAGCTGGGGGAGGTACCAAGCTCTCAGGTGGCCCAGCTGTGAAGAAAAGTGACAAGAGCAGTCATCCCAGGAGACACTGAATATGAAGCCCAACTCTAATCCCTGAGCCAGCACCAAACGTCTCAGTTCAGACGATGGCGATGTGCTTTGAGGAAGGCTATCTGTTGCCTAGACAGTGGGCACTTCCCTGCAGAAGCACAGACATCCCAGGGGAGCCTCACTACCCCCACGGCAGGTTCCCATGCAGGCGATCAGTCTCCTCTTCATTGCCTTGCTTCACCGGGAGTGAATGCTTCCTGAGCGCCTGGGCTGGGTGCAGCATTGCTGTTTGATTCCATGGCCCCTAGGTGGTGGCTTGGTGCTGGAAGGTGGCTGGAATTAGGCAGGCCTTAGTCCACATATTCCACAGAGGCTGGAATTATGCAGGCCTCTGGAGAACAGTTATTTCTCTAGAAGATATGACTTAGAAATTAATTTGGAGAAATGTCTATGGTCTGTAAAATACAGCAGCTTCGTCTATATGGTTACAATGATTACAATGATCTTTACTGGACTGGGAATCTGTGAAGGTTTGGATGTCTAGCCCCTTAGAAGAAGGTATGAAATCATCTTAAGTTTTACTGTTCTGTCTCCATCTTCTGACTGGCAGAAGCTATAATGTAGATGTACAAAAAATCTCAAAGCAAATGGAGAGGTAAGGAAAGTGGTACAATTCATCCCACTTGCCCTCCTGGCTAAGATTGCCAGGTGTCTGGTTTTGAACTGGACAGTCCAGTATTCGACCTTTCTGTTCGGGAAACAAATTGAGAAAATATAAATGAGAAAATAGAAATGTCTGGTATTTTCTAACTAAGATGTAATGTAGATTGTGATGTAAAGTCAAGCGTGTCCGGTATTTTTGTTGAAAACATCTGGCAACCCTACTTCCTGGCCCAGTCAATATTTTTGAATAACTAAAGTAGATACTTAAGGACAGACTGTGTGGACACGAGTGAAATCTCAAAGATTTTAACATTGTTAAATATATGAAAGAAGTATAGTTAATGTTTTGTTTCTGGCTCTCATGTTGGGGCTTATATTAGGGCCAAGACAAATATTCCACATTGCTTAGAGCATGCAGTGAGAATTAGAATTTATGGGTACTGTTCTTAGCAGTCACTGATTTGGCCTGTGATTCTCAACAGATTCCCCATTGTCTATCACAAGAATATAACAAATGAAAATGTTTGTAAAGTGATTTTTGCTGCTCCATGTTCTACATTCAGTGCCAACTATCTTATTTATTATAACTCTGGATATATTTCTGTCAATAGTTTAACATGACTGGATCACTGGAATTTTGTGAACACCAACAAACAGGAGCTGCTCATACACATTACAGGGAAATACAACTTCGTTATTAGATGTTCCATTGTGTATCATTGTGTTGCAACCTAACACATTGTAGCATGCGGGAGGTGGAAATCATGGAACCAAAACATGACCAAGCTGAGAAAAAAAAGTAATAGTTGAAGGCCTACATGTGGTGAACCATACTACATTGCTAACCAGTATGGATTCAGCTCCCTGCTGCAATGGTTTTCTGGTATGCTGACTGGATCCTTTGTTGCTGGGATGTGTGCACTATTGAATGAGACAGTGGACAGATGGTGCCTATTGTTTTCCCCCTTGGCAGACAAGACAAGCTGTACTGTCAGCTAAGCTTCCCTAGACATTTTAGGCAAGTTACTGCTCAGTAAACATGAAAGCGCAAATTTTGTAGCTGTTCACCAGTCCTGGCATGCTACACTCACTGCAGGCATTCGTCCTAAACTTCCACCACCATCACTTGAGCACTCTTGAGAATGTTTTCCTGAAGGCTTCTGAAATAAATTTCAGACACTGCTTTTGCTCATGTCTCTCCCTATGTACAAATACAAACAAGTAAGAAAAAGCACCTGTACGAATTTTTCTTTGGTCACCTACTTTGATCATGGGTGACATTTTAAAAATAGGCAGGGGATGATTTTATTCCAGAAATACTATAGGACTCCAAGATTTGAATGTTTATATTAAAGAAGAAAATTCAAACAAAGGTTCCATTGTGCCTGGGAGGTACAGCCCTAAGAAGGTCAGACCTTTGGAAGGCACATTGTCACTCTGACCTTCACAGGAGTGCAGGAGAGCATGCTACTTTCTACTACAGTTCCTCAGGGATGCTTTCTCTTGCTCCCTGAAGGGAGCAGGCCTTGTCTTTGGCATGCAACTGTGTCCTGCTTTTGCATGGGCTGCAAGAGGATGCAAGAGGATGTGGGTCAGGATGAGCATAGCCTGATACAAAATGTTTTACTGATGTGCAGGAGAGGGCTGTGCCTCTCACAGGCTACCTCTACACTGCACCATAGTTTGAAATATGATATTCTATTTGAGTTATGCAAATTGCATATCTTATTTCAATCTTGTCTCGAATGAGCTTATTTAAAAATTTGGCACTGTCTGCACAGTGCCAATTTCAAAATAACCCACTGTTCTGAAACGTCCCTTACTCCTCGTGAAATGAGGTTTACTGGGACATCAGAATAGTGAGCCTGTTATATTTCAAAATAATGCTCTTGCTGTGAAGACGCGGGATAGCTATTTTGTGATACTCCCGCTTCCCAAAGGAGTGCTGCAGTGTAGACCTAGCCAGGGACATGTCTACACAGCAGGGTAAAAGCCGAATTAAGCTATGCAACTTAAGCTACATTGATTACGTAGCTGAAGTCAAAATAGCTCAGGCTCGGCATTAGGCGCTGTCTACACAGCAGGAAGTCGAAGGCAGAACACTCTTCCTCCAACTTCCCTTACTCCTCATAAAACAAAGGTTACAGGAATCAGAATAAGGAGTCCTCCAGGTCGCCCCTATTCCAGAATAATGCTGCTGTGTAGACATATTCTAAAAGTGTATTGAGTCCATTATTCCTTTAGGGGCCAAATGTGCATGTAACTTGTTACCCCAAATGGAGTAACCCCCCATTTCAACCTGAACACATTGGAGTAGATAAAACAAACTTGTTAACTACAATAACAGATGTTAAGTGAAAGCGACAAGGAGTCCTGTGGCACCTTGTAGACTAACTGAAGTGTAGGAGCATAAGCTTTCATGGGCAAAGACCCACTTCGTCAGATGCATGTAGTGGAAATTTCCAGAGGCAGGAATAAATATGCAGGCCAGGATCAGGCTGGAGATGACCAGGTGGATCCAATCAAGGAGGATGAGGCCCACTTCTAGCAGCTGATCTGGAGGTGTGAATTCCAAGAGAGCAGAAGCTGCTTTTGTAGTTAGCAAGCCATTCACAGTCTTTGTTTAATCCAGAGTTGATTGTGTCAAACTTAAAGATGAACTGTAGCTCAGCAGTTTCTCTTCGAAGTCTGGTCCTGAAGTTTTTTTGCTGCAGGATGGCTACTTTTAGATCTGCAATTGTGTGTCCAGGAAGATTGAAGTGTTCCCCTACAGGTTTTTGTATGTTGCCATTCCTAATATCAGATTTGTGTCCATTGATTCTTTTACGTAGGGACTGTCCTGTTTGGCCGATGTATATAGCAGTGGGGCATTGTTGGCACATGATGGCATATATTACGTTGGTGGATGTGCAGGAGAATGTACCAGTGACAGTATGGCTGATCTGGTTAGGTCCTGTGATGGTGTTGCTGGTGTATATATGTGGGCAGAGTTGGCACTGAGGTTTGTTGCAAGGATTGGTTCCTGAGTTCGAGTTATTATGGTGCAGTGTGTAGTTGCTGGTGAGAATATGCTTCAGGTTGGCGGGTTGTCTGTGGGCAAGGACCGGCCTACCTCCCAAGACCTGTGAAAGCGAGGGATCATTGTCCAGGATGGGTTGTAGATCACTAATGATGCGTTGGAGAGGTTTTAGCTGGGGACTGTAGGTGATGGCCAGTGGTGTTCTGTTGGTTTCTTTCTTGGGCTTATCCCGTAGCAGGAGGCTTCTGGGTACACGTCTGACTCTGTCAATCTGTCTCCTCACTTCCTCGTGTGGGTATCGCAGTTTACAGAATGCTTGTTGAAGATCTTGTAGGTGTAGGTCTCTGTCTGAGGGGTTGGAGCATATGCGGTTGTGCCTCAGTGCTTGGCTGTAAACAATGGATCGTGTGGTGTGTCTGGGATGGAAACTGGAGGCATGCAGGTAAGTATAGCGGTCGGTAGGTTTTCGGTATAGGGTGGTATTGATATGACCGTCACTTATTTGTATCGTGGTGTCCAGGAAATGGACCTCCCGTGTAGATTGGTCCATGCTGAGGTTGATGGTGGGGTGGAAGCTGTTGAAATCATGGTGAAATTCTTCCAGAGTCTCCTTCCCATGGGTCCAGATGATGAAGATGTCATCGATGTAGCGTAGGTAGAGAAGGGGTGTAAGTGGACGAGAGCTGAGGAAGCGTTGTTCCAGGTCAGCCATAAAAATGTTGGCGTATTGTGGGGCCATGCGGATGCCCATAGCAGTGCCACTGGTCTGGAGGTATATGTTGTCACCAAATCTGAAATAGTTGTGTGTGAGGATAAATTCACAGAGTTCAGCCACCAGTTGTGCTGTGGCATCATCAGGAATACTGTTCCTGACAGCTGGTACTCCATCTGCATGTGGGATGTTTGTGTAGAGAGCCTCTACATCCATCGTGGCTAGGATGGTGTTTTCTGGAAGATCACCTATGCATTGTAGTTTTCTCAGGAAATCCGTAGTGTCACAAAGGTAACTGGGAGTGCTGGTGGCGTAGGGTCTGAGCAGAGAGTCCACATAGCCAGACAGTCCTTCAGTAAGAGTGCCAATGCCTGAGATGATGGGGCGTCCGGGATTTCCAGGTTTGTGGATCTTGGGTAATAGATAGAACAACCCTGGTCGGGGCTCTAAAGGTGTGTTGATTTGTTCCTGTGTTTGTTTAGGGAGTGTCCTGAGCAGATGGTGCAGTTTCTTAGTGTATTCCTTAGTGGGATCTGAGGAAAGTGGCCTGTAGAATTTGGTATTGGAGAGTTGTCTGGCAGCCTCCTTTAGGTAGTCAGGCCTGTTCATGATGACAACAGCACCTCCTTTGTCAGCCTCTTTGATTATAATGTCAGAGTTGTTCCGGAGGCTGTGGATGGCATTGCGTTCTGCACGACTGAGGTTACCAGGCATGCGATGCTGTTTTTCCACAATTTCTGCCTGTGCACGTCGGCGGAAGCATTCTATGTAGAGGTCCAGACTGCCATTTCGGCCCTCAGGAGGAGTCCATGTGGAGTTCTTCTTCTTGTGCTGTTGGTGGGAAGGTATCTGTGTGTCAGTGCACTGTTCAGTGTCGTGTTGGAAGTATTCCTTGAGACGGAGACGGCGAAAGTAGGCTTCCAGATCACCGCAGAACTGAATCATGTTAGTGGCGGTGGCGGGGCAAAAAGAGAGTCCCCGAGATAGAACATATTCTTCTGCCAAGCTGAGTGTGTAGCTGGAGAGATTGACGATATTGCTGGGTGAGTTAGGGGTACCATTGTTGTGGCCCCATGTGGCAGGTAGGATTTTAGACAGCTTACAGTCCTTTTTCCTCTGTAGAGAAGTGAAGTGTGTAATGTAGATCTCCTGTCTTATTTTAGTAAAGTCCACTTGTGCAGAAGGTTGGTGTTTTATGAGAGACTCCAGATTGGAGAGCTCTTTTTTGATGTTTTCCTGTTTGCTGTACAGGATGCTGATCAGGTGGTTCCTCAGTTTTTTGGATAGTATATGGCATAATCTCTCACTGTAGTCTGTGCAGTATGTAGATAGCAATGGATTTTTTACCTTCAGTCCATTTGGTATAATGTCCATCCGTTTGCATTTGGAGAGAAAGATGATATCTGTTTGTACTTGTGCAAGTTTCTTCATGAGGTTGATAGATTTCCACTCCATACGGCTAAATGCAGTGCCTTGCATGGTGTCAAGTATCAGAGGGGTAGCCGTGTTAGTCTGAATCTGCAAAAGCGACGAGGAGTCCTGTGGCACCTTGTAGACTAACTGAAGTGTAGGAGCATAAGCTTTCGTGGGCAAAGACCCACTTCGTCAGATGCATGTAGTGGAAATTTCCAGAGGCAGGAATAAATATGCAGGCCAGGATCAGGCTGGAGATGACGAGGTGGATCCAATCAAGGAGGAGGAGGCCCACTTCTAGATGTTAAGTGAGTACAAGTAATGAAGGATAAAAGTCAGAAAGAGTAAAGATAAATCAAGCACCAATAACTTACTGGTGCTTGATTTTACACATTGTATTAGATCTCATCTGCAGTCTCATTGACCAATCTATTTAGGTGAGGGCCCTTCCCCAAAGGCCAGTAACTCCTTCCTCTAGTCAGGTGCAGTGACTGCAATGGACAGGGAGTTTGTGCGAGAGGGCTGCTATGGGGGTTTTGTCCCTCCTTTTTACAGTTTCTGTCCCAACCTGGAAAAACATCATCTCCCAGGTCTCAGCTAGGAAAGAGTCTACGTGGATGGATATTCCCTGCTGCATTTTTTTCTACCTGTATGAACTTCCTTTATTGTCCCTCCTTGCTTGATGACTCTTTACAGCCTAAATGCAAATTAAGGATCCATTCCTTCTTTTGTTTAGAACTGACCTGACTTCTGCTTGGGCAAGTCAGTTGAGTATGAAACGTGTTAATAACATCACACAGGGGAATTTTATAATGTCACATACAACATTGCCCTGCATTTTATTACTGACCAGCAAATTACTAGTTTTCAAATGATACCTTACAAGACATACTTTGACAAAAATTGTTGCAATTGTGATGAGGAATGAATACAGGAGGTATTCTATCACGAATGCACAGGGAGATTTGAGGTTATTCCCTAGAGGGAAAAACAAAACTAAACAAGACTCTTTCAGCTTTGGTTCCAAATATGGATGGGGAGGAAGATGACTTGTGTTAAGTCACTGATCTGGGGCTCAGGGATTGTGGGTTAAATTCCCTGTTATGTCACAGACTTTTCAGTGAATTTGTCTTTTAATTCCCTATCTGTAAAATGGGGATAAAAGCCCTTCCCTGCCTCACAAAAGTTTTGTGAGGGTAAATCTATTAAGGTTTGTGAAGGTGTAAGGATTTGAGCGGTGCCTCCTGCTGGCCTATTGCGAATTAGTGCTTGCAGTCCTGAGCGGTCCCTGTTGGCCGATGTCTTGCCCTCAGCTACCAGTTTTCTTCCTCACTACTTCAGGCCTGTATCCTTGCCTGACCATGGTGCCCTTTCTCTCGTGGTGCTTTCCTGCGGTGGTGCTCCCACACTGTGGGGACCTCACCTCCCAGGAACCCCGATCTCCTATACCCACCTTGCCTTAGAGACCCACTGCAAGTCGTCATCTAGGCTATGCCTCATCATTGGCATGGGGGTGTGGACCTGCTGCCTTCTCTGTGTTAGCTACCTCCAGCAGCCCCTATTTCAGGCCTTCAGCCTGGGAGTTGGGTCAAGCTCTCCAGCTCTGCCTGCTTTTCCTCAGCACTGCTCTGTCTCACGTACCGTCTGTAACTGCCCAGGCAACCAGGTCTGTATGCTCTTCCTCTCAGGAGCCCTTCTTAGAGTACTTGGTCAGGTCCTCCTTTGACATCACTGAACTGGACTCCGGGACTGTGGGTTTAATTCCCTGCTACATCATAGACTTTTTTGTAACTTTGTCTCTTAATTCCCTATCTGTAAAATGGGGACAAAAGTCCTTCCCTACCTCACAAAGGTTTACGAAGGTGTAAGGGTTTGAGCACTCACCACTACAGCACCTCCTGCTGGCCTGTTAGGGAACTAGCTCTTCCAGACCTGGAGCATCCCCTGTTGGTGGTGTCTCTAGCCCTCTTCTGATTGGCCCACAGACTCAGCCTTCCCCCAGGGCTGGTTTTAACCCTTCAACCTCCCCCAGAGTGAGGTGACTGCCCTGCTACAGAGAGGCTCATATTTCTCTGGTAAGAAAGATATACATATCTAGAGAGAATTTATAGCACAAATCAGGGACTTGGAAACTAATGAAAATCCAGGAACTTTATAAAACGTCAATAACATACAGCTGTTCCCCTGTGATTAAGGGAACTTTTTTAGGACCAAATTCAGAGTTATTGCACATAGGTGTAAATATGCTCAATCTAATGGAATTGCATCAATATATATCAGGACTTAATTACCCCACAATTTTGGAGGATTTGAGTAGATTATGAAAGTCAGATTTGGTCTCAAATTAGGTTTCTTCCACCATCTTAAATGTAAGAAAGGAGAGATATTTTTTCCACTGTAATTGCCAGAGAACAGTCATTGTTTCTTTATCAAGTCTCAGAAGAGCAGCAAAAATAATTTTAAAAAATATTTTATTCATCATTGTTATCTAAGGGTATGTCTACACTACCCCCCTAGTTCGAACTAGGGGGGTAATGTATGCATACCGCACTTGCTAATGAAGCCCGGGCTTTGAATTTCCCGGGCTTCATTAGCATAAAGCCGGCTCCGCCATTTTTAAAAGCCGGCTAGTGTGAACCCCGTGCAGCGCGGCTACACGCGGCATGGGCTAGATAGTTCGAACTATGTAGTTATTCCGAACTATCTGTACGCCTCGATGTCTCAAGGTGAGGTTTAGGTGCCTCTTGACCCACCCGGATGTGGGGGAGCAGAACATCCCGTAGGTGGTATCAGCATGTGGTGTGCTACACAACATCGTGGCGAGGAAGGGGGAGGGGGACTTCCGGTAGGCCTGCTGGGAGGGAAGAGTCTTTGATCAGCTGCACACAGCTCCCAGCCAGCAGGCCCATCAGGTGGGGGTTCACATCCAGGAGGCCCTGAGGGAGAGTTTCTCCCAAGGACCCCAGTGACACTTTCCCCAGGGCCTTCCCACTAGGAGCCTATGCCTTGATCCTCTGCCATTCCCACCACAACCCCTCCCTTCCCTGTTCCTCCTCCCCTCCCCTGCAGAGACAATAAAAAAAACCTGTTTGGTTGATAAAAACAGAACAGTGTCGTGATTTATTTGGGGTAGAAGTAACTGGAGAGGAGGGGGGCTGTGAACCTGGAAATGGGGAGAGGGGTGTGAACCTTGGAGGGATGAAGAAAGGCTCAGGGCTGGGGCTGGGAGTGGTGTGTGGCTCGGGTGCGAGTGGTGTGTGGCTCGGGTGCTTCCTTCGCCTTGTGTGTGGGAACCTCGGTGACCTCAGGAGTGGCGGGGTATAGGGAAGGTAGGAGGATAAGTAGGAAGGGGACTCGATCAGGGTCAGGCATGAGAGGGGGAGCAGAGGCTGGCATGGGAGGGGGAACAGGGGATGGCATGGGAGGGTGGCAGAATCGGGAACTGGGACAGGGGCAGGAGCAGGAGCTGGCTCCGGGTAGGTGAGCAGAGTCTGGACGATCATACACATGTTGTGTGCCTGAGGCAGCAGCTCCGTTCATGTCTCTCTCTGCCACTGTGCATTGTCCCGGACCTTCTGGGCCAGCGTCTGCTGCATGTCCCAGAGGATGGAGACATGCTCCCTCATCAGGTCCTCCTGGGCCCTCTTGCACCTGTGACTCCCCTGGGGTTGGGTGGCTGGCTCGGCTGGTGTCGATCACCCCACAGTCACGACTGGTGTGGCTGGGGAGAATAAAGAGAGATGGTCAGTCATCCCTGGAGACACTGTCCCTGAGGCCTTGCCCTCATCTGTGAGCTGGGCCAGAGGAAGGAGATGTGCTGGGATCAAGGCCATGTGTGGCCTCGACAGCAGGCCCTGCCTCACAGGGGCCCAGACATCCCCAGGGGACCATGCTTCCCATCCCCACGTCCCATGGACAATCAGGCCTGGGAAGTTGCTGGTCACACTGGGGTCCAATGGCCAGGAGGGGGGCCTAGAGTGGCGGGGGCTTCCATCAGTGCTGCGCACACACTGGCTCTGGAAGTGGTGGTATCCCAAGGGGAGAGACCCTGTATCCCTGGCCACTGGGAGAAAGGGGGTGAAGTTGTAGGGTGTGTGAGAGCAGACACATCTGCACCTGGCAGCGCTACTCCTGGAGTGAGTGCTGCCTCGAGCAGGCAGGCATGCCTGTGTGTCGTGTGTGGCACTCCAGAGTGTGTATGTGGGTGTTCCCTTGTCCCCAGCCTTCTTCCAGTGATGGCTCCTGGTGGGAGGGTGTTCCTCCTCTCTCCCCCCCGGGTGTTAGAAGTGTGGGCAGCCTCCTCAGAGCCTGTGAGCAGGAACCCAGGGTGCTCCAGTGCTGCCTCCTGGGGCTGCATGGCTCAGACTGGTGCTGCATGGGCATCCGCGTCACAGACTGCAGCACAAGGGCCAGGCCGAGCAACAATCGCACCACAGCCCCTCAGCGCCCACCACCCCACCCTATGTATGTGAAAAACTAAGAGCACTCATCTGATGATCCCTCCCTGGCCTCAGAGGATGCCTGGGACACTTCCAGGCCCTGGGGTATCGGCTCCACAGTGATGGTGCTCATGGTGCTGGCCACCTGGTGTTAGAAGTGTGGGCAGCCTCCCCAGAGCCTGTGAGCAGGAGCCCAGGGTGCCCAGAACCTTCTCCTCCTCCTTCACGGCTGGAACCCGTGGGCATGTTTCCAGCCCCGAGTGCACCACCAGGGGTCAGAAAGGGGCTGCACCTCCCCCCCCCACAGTATGTGGTGCAGTCCTTCAAAATAGGGGCAGGAGTGGGGATCTGCCCTGGAGTATAGCTGCGCTCCCTCGCCCTGGTGTAGGCCTGGCACAGCTCTTTAACTTTACTCCATACCTGCTCCTGGGTCCGGATATGGCCCTTTGTGGCCAGGCTATCAGCCATCTGGCCGTATATGTCCACATTCTTGTGTCTGTAGTGGAGATCCTGCAGGTTCTCCTCCTCACCCCACACTTCCATGAGGGCCAGGATCTCTGCCCCAGGCAACGATGGCATGTGCCTTTTGTGCCTGACAAACTCCTGGGAGCCCTGTGAGTGCTTCTTGGAACAGACAGAGGGTTCTTGGGGGACTAGGGAGTCCGCCATGGTGGCCAGACATCAGGCACTGGCACCTGTACTGTGGCTGGAGTCTGTGAGGGCTGACTTCCTGCCACAAGCCCTATTCCCTGTGGCTGCAGCTTTAAGAGCTGCAGGGGAACAGAAACTATAGAGTCCTGAGGAGTGTGGGCGGAGCAGCCAGCAGGGTGCCTGGGGGATTTCATGGAGGCCTCTTCTTTTTGAAAAAACTCCCTGTTCCACATCTACACACACCCTCTTCTGAAATAGGTCTTTCAGAAGTGACCTTATTCCTTGTGTAATGAAGTTTATAAATGTTGGAAAAAGCCCTCCATTATTTTGATTTTCTTTCAAAATAACGCAATTGCTGTATGCATGCCAGTAGTGTTTTTCAGGAATGACGGCCATTGTGACGTGTAGATGCACCCTTAGGGTATGTCTACACTACAGCACTAATTCGAACTAACTTAATTCGAATTAGTTAATTCGAACTAAGCTAATTCAAATTAGCTCATCTAGACCCAAAAACTAATTCGAATTAGCATTTTGCTAATTAGAACTAGCGCATCCACACTGATGGGATGCTGGGTCACATTTAAGGGCAGCTGAAACCGGTTCCGGCAGGGCATCAGGTCAGTAGTTGCTTTGTGTGGCTGCTGTCTGAGGCTATCTGAGGCTCGTGCTTAAAGGGACCCCCCTGGACAGCCGGTTCTCAGCTTTTCCGCTTGCTTGCAGACCTCGCCGAGGGACAGCAAAGTGTTTTTCTCTCTACCTGCCTGTGTCGGTGCTTCCTATTGGGGACACCGCCGCAGTTGGCACCATGGAGCCAGAGGTCACCCTGGACACGCTGCTCCAGTTTTTGGGCTTGCTGCTGCAAGCCTGCCAGCAATGGGTGGAGACTGCCTTGCACCATCTGGTGCATGTCAGCCCCCTGCCTCTCCCTCTTGCCTCCCCGGTGGTTGTGGAGGAGCGGCAGTAGCGCCTGGACGCCAGCGTGCCCTGCCGCATCTGGCGTCTGGACACCAGCAGCAACAGGTGGGACCGCATCGTCCTGGAGCGCTGGGGAGACCAACAGTGGACCCAGAACTTCAGGATGAAGAAGGACACCTTCCTGGAGCTCTGCGAGTGGCTTGTTCCTGCTCTGTGGTGACGGGACACTCACCATCCCCCTCCAGAAGCGTGTGGCCATCACCTTGTGGAAGCTCTCCACGCCGGACAGCTACTGATCTGTCGGGAACCAGTTTGGTGTGGGGAGATCCATCGTCGGAGCAGTGCTCATGCAGGTACGGCACCCACCAGCCACTGGGCCGGGGGGGAAGGATGTGCAAGGAGGGGATGGGCCGCCCCAGGGAAAACGGGGAGCTGGGGAGGAGGCGAAAGTGCCCTGCACCGGAGAGTTTGGTCTATCCTGGCCGTACTACATGCCGCCCGCGGGGGTTGCTTCTGGGAGTGGGTTGCAGGGCAGTGCCAGGGCATGAACACTCCCAGCCACCTGGGCGCCCCAGTGATTCGCGGTTTGCTGTGTCTCTCTACAAGTAGTCAAGGCCATCAATTGGGTGCTGCTCCGCAGGGTGGTCCAGCTTGCCGACCTGGACGCGGTCATCCGGGGGTTTGGCACCCTCGGCTTCCCCAACTGCAGGGGGCTATCGACAGGATGCACATCCCCATCCGCGCCCCAGAACACCAAGCCTCCCAGTACATCAACTGCAAGGGATACTTCTCTGTCCTCCTGCAGGCCGTGTCTGACCACCAGGGCCAGTTCACAGACATTAATGTCACCTGGTCCGGCAAGACACACGATGCACAGGTGTTCCGCAACTCCTTCGTGTGCCAGAGGCTGCGGGCCGGGACCTTCTTCCCCGACCGCCACATCAGGGTGGGGGACGCGGACATGCCTGTCTACCTGGTGGGGGATGCAGCCTACCCCCTACAGCCCTGGCTCATGAAGCCATACACGGGGAACCTCAACCCCTCCCGGCAGGCCTTCAATGCCAGGCTCACCAGGGCCTGCATCGTGGTTGAGGGGGCCTTCGGACGGAAAGCCCGATTTCAATGCCTCCTCACACACCTCGACCTCGCCGAACACAATATCCCTCCAGGGATGGCAGCATGTTGTGTGCTGCACAATTTACGTGAGTGGAAGGGGGGAGGCTTTCCTGCCAGCCTGGATGGCTGAGGCTGACCGCATGGCTGGCCAGTATGTGCAGCCCCGCACCGCTGCCGTCCGGGAGGCCCAGCGGGGGGCCGTCTGGATCCGGAAAGCCCTGCAGGAGAGCTTCCAGGTGGAGGAGGACTGAACTCTCCCTGCATGCCCCATTGGGGCCGTCTTCCACCCTCCCCTCCTTCTCCTTTCCCCTCCCTAACCCCCCTTCCTAATGTAAAATAAACACACCTGTTTTGCCAAAAAAATCTCTCTTTATTGTACATAACTGGGGTGGGGGAGGTAGGAGTGAGAGGGGAGGGGGAAACCTGGGAGAAGGGACCTGGAAGGGAGTAGAAGGGGAGGAAGGGAAGGGAAAGCTCAGGGTTGGAGGTCCTGCTGGCTCTCCCTTCTCACAGCACTGCGGGTGCGGGGGCGTCGGGGAGGAGTGGGTGTGGAGGGGGGGCAGGAGGGACTGGGGGTGTGGAGGAAGCGGGAGGGGGAGCAGGGGTGGGAGGAGGAGCGAGAGCTGGGGTGGCCGCAGGGGCTGGAGCAGGGGGAGGCAGGAACCTGTCCACCAGGGTCTGGAGGTGACTTCTGAAGGCACGGATCTGCTCCTCCAGCACCTCCAAGCTCAGCTGCCGCAGCCGCAGGTCCTCCCAGACCCAGTGCTCCTGGATGTGGAGCTGCTGCTCCAGTAGCAGCAAGTGCCGCCGCTGGTACTCCTCCAGGTTGCGGGTGCTCCTGCTGGCCCGGGCGTGGGTGGCTGTTGCAGGCGGGGTGGTGTACCCTGCAGTCCTAGGTGCTGTGGCTGTGGTGAAACAAGAGCAGTGGTCAGTTCTCCCTGGGGACACGGTGGGTGAAACCCAGCCTCCCCCCCCCCCCCCCGCAAGGCGAGGTCAGCATATTGGGAACGGGCCAGGACCGCTGCATGACACCCAGCTGCTGCTCCATGGTGGGCAAGGCCCAGGCGCACGGTCCCTGGGTTCCCTCTCCTACCACGCCCCCCATACACATAAGGGGAGCATGATGGCACTCATGTGGAGCCCTCCCTGGCCTCGGACGACACAGCCGATGTGCTCTGTGGGGTGCCTTGGGGGGTCCTGGGTCCTGGGCAGGCTCCATGCAGGTTCCTGACTCTTGGCGTCCTTCTCCTCTGTGTCCAGGACAGGTCCCTCTGCCCTGGGGTCGATCACCACCCAGGGGGCATGCACTGCGTGAGCCCCCAGGATGCGTTCCAGGGCTTCAAAGTGAGGGCATGCCTCTGGGTTGGCTCCTGGCTGGGAGGCCCTGGAGTAGGCCTGCCGCAGGTCCTTAATTTTGCAGCAGATCTGCTCCCGGGTTCACATGTGGCCTCTGGTGGCCAGGCTGGCAGCCATACGGCTGTAGATGGCCGCGTTCCTGTGGCTAGTGCAAAGATCATGGACATTGGAGACCTCCCCCCAAATCCCGATGAGGTCCACGATCTCCGCACTAGACCAGGTGGGCGCCCTCCTCTTGCGGCCCCGGGCAGGCTCCTGTGAGCTGCCAGCCTGGTCCTGGGAAGAGGCGGAGGGCTGGGTGACAGCGGGTGGCTGGCTCATCTTGTGCCAGGTGCAGGGTCTGCTGGCTGGGTGTTGGCAGGCTTGCAACTGGCACAAGCACCGTAGCCAGACCGTGTCCCTTTAAGTGCTCCGGGGCTGGGAGGGGGGCAGAAGAGTTTTCCTGGTTGTGCCCAGAGTGGCCACCAAGGCAAGCTGGAAAGGGCTAGCCTCCAACTAGTTCAAATTAAGTGTCTACACAGCCCTTAATTTGAACTACTTAATTTGAACTAGGCATTAGTCCTCCTAGAATGAGGTTTACCTAGTTCGAATTAAGTGCGCCGCTAGTTCGAATTAAGTTCGAACTAGCGGTTTGCATGTATAGATGCTATGAAAGTTAATTCGAACTAACGGCTGTTAGTTCGAATTAACTTTGTAGTGTAGACATACCCTTAGAGTGTAAAATTTCCTCTGCAAGGCTTTTTAATCAAAGCAGCCAACATTTTATTCAGATTCAGTAGTGTGAATATACATCACTTACTTATTTTGACTCCAGAAACTGGTGAACGTCATTGCTGTTTAGTTCTTCAACTTAATCAGCCTTGCCTCACAGGAACTCCAATCTCCCTCTTCTACAGATCTGACCTTTGACTTTTCTCTGTCTCATTTCCAGAGACTCTCTTGATTGGAATGTACTTTTTAATATTAGATCTTTCATCCTGCAGCTATTGCCAGCAGTGACAGCTGAGGACAGCATGCAAACAAGGTGACTCATCTCTCAGTGTGGCTTTCTTGATGTTCATTCATGTTAAATAAATAAACTCTCTCTCCCAGTATTGGCTGCAGAATACACATCACTAGGATTTATTTTCACCAATGTCTGGAATATTCTATAAAGACTTATAGGAGTCAAGAATGAAGTAAGTAGAACTGATGTAGGCAATGGCTACATAGAATGTGTTAGAAAATATATTCTAAATAATTTCATTTTTACCTTCTGCTGTTTCTACGTATTACATTTATTCCCTGCTTTTCATATCAGTCTTTTTCTGGAAGAAATAATGAAAATGCATCTGCCAGGAAGAAGCCCAGCTAGAAATCTAACCAGTCTCTTTACTTCCCTTGTGAGTTTCACTGCAATGAGATTTCACTGCAAGTGAGGAGATAACCTTGTATATGCCTAAAAAATTTCCTGTGAGAGAGCATGAGCACTTACATAGGCATGCAGACGGAATCGGACTGAGATTTGTTTTCTTAATGCACTTTTATATATTTCATATAAGTGTAAATTAAATTGGACAAGGGATAGCAAGGCTGCAAAATTCAGAAACCACGTGATTAAGAAGAAAACACTGTCTGGAGGAAAATGCTGGTGACATCTTTAGTTTGCTGTAGGCTGTTAAAAACAGGTGCCATCATATCTTCCAAGAGGAAATGTGAAAGCCTCATAGTACTGAATGTTTAATGTTGTGGCTGGTAGGTTATAGTGCAGGCTTTGGAATTCAGAGATTCTGCCTTGCAGTATTTTCCTCTGATCCCAGGTGTTGGGAAGCTGATTGTTAATTACAAGGAGAAGGTGAGGGGAGAATCATAGAATCCCAGGGTTGGAAGAGACCTCAGGAGTCACCAAGTCCAGATCCCAGCCCAAAGCAAGACCAGCTCCAACTAAATCATCCGAGTCAGGGGTTGGTCAAGCCAGGACTTAAAACCTCTAGCGATGGAGATTCCACCACCTCCCTAGGTAACCCATTCTAGTGCTTCACCTCCCTCCTAAGAAAATAGTTTTTCCTAATATCCAACCTAGACCTCCCCACCACCGCAACTTGAGCCCATTGCTCCTTGTTCTTCCATCCGTCACAACTGAGAATAGCCTCCCTACAGCCTCTTTGGAATCTCCCTTCAGGAAATTGAAGGCTGCTATCAAATCCCCCCTCATTCTTCTCCTCTGCAGACTAAATGAGGCCAAATCCCCCAGCCTCTCCTCATAGGTCATGGGAGACAGCACTAACTTTCATTCTGGGTTTTGAAACAGTAGGAATCCGTTTCAAAATGCTCTTTCCATCTTGAGAAAAACAAGACATTGCTAGGGTCATAATGACCAGCGTAAATGGAGAACTGAATATGGAGACATTGGTCATAGTCATGTAAGACTCATTTTGGGCATTGCCTCCACAGTTTCTTCATCTCCTGCATTAAAAAAAAATCTAGTTTTTATTCGTTCCTTAGAAAGTCCTTTATATTTCTTGACACGAGTAATTTCGGTTGGACTGGGAATGCTTTGCAAGATTGAATGAAGCACAAGCCAATCCTGTTTGCTGAGAAATTGTTTGTCTTTTCAGTATATTTTTCTCATTGTGAGTAGATAGAACTGATATATATTACAGGAAAAACTTAAACAAAAATGAATACTCTAGCAACACCTAGACTTCTCTAACCCAGCACCTACAGGACCTGACCTGTGCCAAACCAGAGAATTTGCAGAACCACAGGAATTCAGTATTGTCTAGCGGCATTACTGATACTTCCGCTGCTTACTGGGCTCCAAGAAGACATTTGGGGTAAATTGGAGCTAAATAACAGCACAGAACACTGAGACCAGGACTGGTGGCTGTAAACAAACTTCATGGGACTGTGGAAAATCTGGTCACATCCATGATCAGTGGACATCCGACTAACTAAAATCATGCCAGACCATGCATGTTGCCAGACCAGCGAGCCCTGGATTAGAGAGGTTCAACCTGTATATGGTTATGTGCAAGTGGCTATATAAAGCCATCCCAGGGTTAGTGGATATGGTAAAAATCAGCATTCAAGAAAGTCTGTGATGACTCTTTGAGTGCAACTGTCATTATGCATATGTTTTAAGAAAAATGTTACTCATTGTTTGATTCTCTGTGATTGTTTCCTTCTTTTGGGAGTGTCCCAAACCACTACGATATTTGAATAAAACAAAACAACAAACAGTCTGGTAGCACTTTATAGACTAACAACCTACATGTTTTGTTAGTTTATAAAGTGCTACCAGACCATTTGTTGTTTTTTCCTGTACAGACTAATTCGGTTACCCCCTGAAGCTTCTGAATAAAATAAGTATGTTTGGTTTTGTTATATGGCCTGAGATTGCACTGTATGGCACACCTAATGCCACATATTGTATATCATTCAGGATATGTCTACACTACAGTGCTATTTCGAATTAACTTATTTCAAATTAGTTAATTCGAAATAAGATAATTTGAAATAATGCATCTAGACACAAAAACTAATTTGAAATAGCGTTTTTCTAATTGGAAATATCGTGTCTACATTGAGTGAACCCTGAATCGAAGGTAAGGCTGGCTGGAACCAGTGCCAAAAGGGCATCAGGGTCGGACTTAGTGTGTGGGGCTGCTGCCTCAGGCTAGCCGAGATCTGTGCTTAAAGGAACCCGACCCCCCATCCTGGATGGACAGTTCTCAGGTTTCTCTGCTTGCTGGTCTACCCTGCTGAGGGACAGCAAAGCATTTGTGTCTCAGAGTGCTCTGCTTGCCCTCATTCGGGACACCACGGCACTGTGCAACATGAAACCAGACCTGCCCCCCGGGGACTCTGCTGTGTCTCGTGGACATGTTGCCAGCAGCCTGGCTACACTGTCTGCAGGCTGCCATCCAGGAGGACCATTGAGGGACTGTCAGGATCCAGAGGGCCCTTCGGGAGAGCTTCCACCCTGAGGAGCACTAACAATCTCCCCGGTCTGCCCCACTGGGGGCTTGTGCCCCATTCCTCCCTCTCGTCCTTCCACTTACCCTTCCCTAGCCCCCCTTCCTGATGTCAAATAAAATATGCATATTTTCAAGAATAGAAAATGTCTTTATTTAACACAACTGGGGGCGGGGGAGGATGAACCTCCGGGGAGATGGGAGAAAGTAGGCGGGAGAGGGAAGGAGAGAGAGTGGTAGAGGGGAGGGGGAAAACTGGGAGGAGGGAGCTGGAAAGGGGAAGCAAGGGGAAGAGGGGGGAGGGGAAGCTTAGCGCTCAGGGCTGGTGGTCTTGCCGGACCAACCGCCTCCCAGCACAGCGGGGGAACGAGCCTCGGTGTGCCCGGGGGGATGGGAAGGAGGGTGTGGAGGTTGAGATGGGGGAGGGGGTGGAGATTGAGGAGGAAGAGGTGGGGGGGGCAGGAATGGGAGGAGGAACAGTAGCTGTGGAGGCAGTAGGCACAGGACCGGCATGGGGCAGCACATGGCACGGTCCTGAGCAAGCTGCTCCCAGTGGAGCTGCAGGTCATCCTGCATCCAGGCCTGGATGGTGCAGTGCAGGGCTCGCAGGGCCCCCAGGTGCTGGTCCCGGTACCCCTGCCGCGTACTGATGGTCCGGAGGAGCCCTCGGGTGCGGGAACATGTCCCAGGCAGGGTGGTGCACCCTGCACGTGCAGCTGGTGCAGCTGTGGAGAAAGAATGGGGGTGGTAAGTTCTCCCTGGGGATGCAGTGGATGATGCCCAGCCTCTCCCCCTCTCCCCACGAGGTGTGGACGACCGTGCCCTGCAGCGTCAGAGCTGACGCACTTGCACAGAGGCCATGGTCAGGATGTCTGGCTCTCCCCAGGAGTGGGAGCTGCCCCGAGACTGCACCCATGCCCCTGTGCTGTGTATAGTGCGGCCGAGGCTGGGGGGAGATGTCCCTTGCCTCTGTTTGGGGGGGGGGCTGGATCCCGCCCCAGGGTCGGGAGCATGTCGGGTCTCTTCACACACACGTGTGCCTATCAGGCCATGGCCCCTGGGTGTCATGCCGCTGGAGCCACCTGCCCAAGGGTGGACTGGCCGTGCTCACACGTGCACAGGTGGCTGCATGATCTGTGGGAGGCATGGTCCATGTGCGCGGTCCCTAGTCTCCCTCTCCGCCTCCCCCCCACCCCGGGTAGGGGACAATGCTGGCACTTACCTGGTATGGCCTCCCTGGATGACCCTGCTGACTCCAATGTTGAGACAGCTACTGTTGGCCCCTCTGGTGCATCCAGGTCAGGGCCTCCCGTCCCTGCTCGCTGCCTCCCGGGCTGTTACAGACCGCCCTGCCCCCCAGGATTCGGTCGAGGGCGGGGAAGTAGGGGCAGGTGGCAGCCCCTGCTGCAGTGCTGCCCCTGGTGGACCAGGCGTATGCCTGCCGCATCTCCTTGACTTTCAGGCGCACCTGCTCCTGGATGCGCCTGTGGTCCTTTCTGGCCATGGTGGCCGCTATGCAGCTGTAGACGGCCGCGTTCCTCTGCCTAGTGCAGAGATCATGGAAGTTGGGGGCATCCCCCCAAACCTCAATGAGGTCCATGACCTGCATATTAGTCCATGAGGGTGCACGCCGTCTACGTCCCTGGCTGGCCCCTGGGTACTGGGAGATGGCCGGCTGCCACTGGCTGACATTGTGTGGCCACTAGCTGAGGGCCTGTGGCTGCTGGCAGGCCTGGCTCTCGCACGTGCACAGTGGCCAGACTCTACCCCTTTAAGGGCCCTGGGGCTGGGGGAGAGGAGAAGAGTTTTCCTGGTTGTGCCCAGAGTGGCCACCAGGGAAAACTGGGAAGGGCTGGAGGCCCCCTAATTTGAAATAACTGTCTACACAGCACTTATTTTGAATGAGCTATTTTGAATTTGGTGTTATTCCTCGTACAATGAGGTTTACCAAATTCAAAAGAAGGGCTCCACTATTTCGAATTTATTTCGAAATAGCGGTTTGTATGTGTAGATGCTATTAAAGTTAATTCGAAATAACGGCTGTTATTTTGTATTAACTTTGTAGTGTAGACATACCCTCAGATAGTTCACTGAAGTGCTGTGGTTCACTGATTTTCTTTTAGCAGAATAATGCTGGAAAAAGTGTTTTTTTAAATAATTGCATCTTTACAAAATAGAACCCTGAAAAATATTACCTTTGAATGCGGCTGTGTATGTTTTGTAGTGTACAAATGTTTTGTTTTAAAGAACAACTGACCTAAATTTGCTGTATTTTCATTTTAGACTCTGGGCAAGGATTGTCTTTGTGTCTTGGTCCAGTGCACAGTATACGTACTATGACAATAGCAATAATATTTAGTAAAGTGAGTAGTAACATATGAGCCATGCCATACTCTTCAACATACATGTATCTCAACACTGAGTGCTGAACCTGAGTCACATTTAAAAAGGCCTGATTTTCAGAGAAGAGCACTAAGCATTTTCTGGAAAATCTGACTTCATCTGGGCACCCAAAGTTCCTAATCACTTTTTGAAAATGTATCCAGGCAAGATTAGGGTATTTTCACTCTGATGACTAATATCTCTCTTTTTCATACATATATTTTTTAAAAAGCAGCCATACAGAAGTCAAGGAGAGTAAAGCCTGTACGATCATGAGCTGTTTGTTCCATCTACACTAAGACAGGGTATGTCTACACTACCCCGCTAGTTCGAACTAGGAGGGTAATGTATGCATACCGCACTTGCTAATGAAGCCCGGGATTTGAATTTCCCGGGCTTCATTAGCATAAGCGGGGAGCCGCCATTTTTAAATCCCCGCTGCTTCGAACCCCGTGCAGCGCGGCTACACGGGGCTCGAACTAGGTAGTTCGGACTAGGTGCCTACTCCGAACTACCGTTACTCCTCGTGAAACGAGGTGTACCGGTAGTTCGGAATAGGCACCCTAGTCCGAACTACCTAGTTCGAGCCCCGTGTAGCTGCGCTGCACGGGGTTCGAAGCAGCGGGGATTTAAAAATGGCGGCTCCCCGCTTATGCTAATGAAGCCCGGGAAATTCAAATCTCGGGCTTCATTAGCAAGTGCGGTATGCATACATTACCCTCCTAGTTCGAACTAGGAGGGTAGTGTAGACATACCCACAGTTATTAAACTCATCTTAAGCACCAAGAGGTAAGTGGCTCATGTGCTGTGATCAGGGAGGGTATGTCTACACTACAGCACTAATTCGAACTAACTTAATTCGAATTAGTTAATTCGAACTAAGCTAATTCGAACTAGCGCATCTAGACTTAAAAACTAGTTCGAATTAGCGTTTTGCTAATTGGACGCAGGGGCGCATTTAAGGGCAGCTGAAACTGGTTCTGGCAGGGCATCAGGTCAGTAGTTGCTTTCTATGGCTGCTGTCTGAGGCTATCTGAGGCTCGTGCTTAAAGGGACCCCCCTGGACAGCTGGTTCTCAGCTTTTCCGCTTGCTTGCCTACCTCGCCGAGGGACAGCAAAGCGTTTTTCTCTGCGCCCGTCTGTGTCGGTGCTTCCCTTCGGGGGGGCCGCCACAGGTGGCAACATGGAGCCAGAGCTCGCCCTGCACTTTCTGGTGCAGTTTATGGACTTGTTGCTGCAAGCCTGCCAGCAATGGCTAGAGGCTGCCTGGTTCTACCTGGTGCACGTCAGCCCCCTGCCTCTCCGCCTGGCCACCCTGGCCTATGAAAGTTAATTCGAACTAACGTCTGTTAGTTCGAATTAACTTTGTAGTGTAGATATACCCGGAGGGATTTTCCCTGCAATGACCAGTAGTGTCCAATTAGTGGCTGCATTATATGGAGTTATTTTCCCTTGCTCTTTCTTGTGAAGCCTCAAGTGTTGACTTCTAGAATCAGAATATTGTGCTAGAAAGACCAGTGGTCTGCAGGTCTGCCCTGCAGAAATTAAGGAGTGGTCCTTCAATCAGCTGAAGTCAAAGCTCAAGTGCCACCACCCGAGGCTGAAGTCTGAGCTTTCCGTCATTGCTGCTAACCCTTCTTTGGCTGTTCTTCCAAGTCCTCCGGGGAGGGGCAGGCGCCAAAGTTTGAGGACCCCTGCATCAGTGTGGGTTTTATTTCCACTTCTAGAGATTACATTGTTGTAATATTTGCATTACATTTACCCACTGAGACTTTGTAGATATGATGTAGTTTACTTTTCTGAAATCCCCTGTGGTGTCAGGCTACGAGCAGCTACCCTGCTTGCTCCTCCCCCTCCCCCCGTGTCTTGTTTCTTCACTTTTCATTTTGTTCAAGAAGCAAATTGGGCACTAACCAATTAAGATGGTGGCAGGCCATTCTCTGGTGTTAGTGACACAGAGCTGTCAGTTTGCCTTCCAAAAGAAATAAGGGTATGTCTACACTACCACCCTAGTTCGAACTAGGGTGGTAATGTAGGCATACCGCACTTGCAAATGAAGCCCGGGATTTGAATTTCCCGGGCTTCATTTGCATAAGCCGGCCGGCGCCATTTTTAAATGCCGGCTTGTTCGAACCCCGTGCCGCGCGGCTACACGCGGCACGGGCTAGATAGTTCGAACTAGCAAGCCATTCCGAACCATCTGTACGCCGAGGCCTCAGATAGTTCGGAATGGCTTGCTAGTTCGAACTATCTAGCCCGTGCCGCGTGTAGCCGCGCGGCACGGGGTTCGAACAAGCCGGCATTTAAAAATGGCGCCGGCCAGCTTATGCAAATGAAGCCCGGGAAATTCAAATCCCGGGCTTCATTTGCAAGTGCGGTATGCCTACATTACCACCCTAGTTCGAACTAGGGTGGTAGTGTAGACATACCCTCACATAGGGTAACAATACAAAGGGGTCCAGGTTCTGTTTAGGGCATCCTGATACTGTGGTAAAACAAATACATTGAGACGAGGTCCCTCTTGCACACAGCTTACAGTCCAACACAGACAAGACCAAAATGCAGGGGAATGAATATGGATAGGTTGGTAGAGTCAACATTGTAAGGAAGATTTGTGAAAGAACTGACTTTAAGGAGGATGTTTCCTGGACAAGAGGCAAGAAACTGTTCTCAGTTAAGGGGACATCACGGAAGAAGCCAAGAAGAAAGGAGATATATGAAGCTACCATGTGAGAGGATTTGGAGATGCCTCAAAAGCAAAGTGTCAACGGTAAAACTAGCTGTCAGCAGAGTTTCGCTAACTCCGAACATCCAGCATCCCTACCGACTGTAAAAATTCTAGTCATTACTGAAGCCCCATGCTTGCTTCTGGTGACCAGCTCCTAATTATTTGAAAGCTTGTAAGTGGATTGCTTTTGACTGAAAACATTGATTGTGGGCATCTGTATTCACCCCAGCAATACGGATCAGAGTGAAGAGATGGTCTCTTATATAATTGAGGATGTTTCAAGCAGGTAGAGAATCCTCTTTTTCCAGCCTATGGATAACGGCAGCACAATAATGGGACACGTTGAATGTAAAGTATGTCTACACTGCCACCCTAGTTCGAACTAGGGTGGCTAATGTAGTCATTTGAACTTGCAAATGAAGCCCGGGATTTAAATATCCTGGGCTTTATTTGCATGTTCCTGCGCGCCACCATTTTTAAATGCCCTGTAGTTCGAACTCCCTGCCCGCAGCTACACGCGGCACGGACTAGGTAGTTCGAATTAAAGCTCCTAATTCGAACTACCGTTACTCCTCATTGCAGGAGGGAACATGCAAATAAAGCGCGGGATATTTAAATCCTGGGCTTCATTTGCAAGTTTGAATGACTACATTAGCCACCCTAATTCGAACTAGGGTGGCAGTGTAGACATACCCTTAGGCTACGTCTACACTGGCCCCTTTTTCGAAAGGGGCATGCTAATTTTAAACTTCGGAATAGGGAAATCCGCGGGGGATTTAAATATCCCCCGCGGGATTTAAATAAATATGTCCGCCGCTTTTTTCCGGCTTGGGGAAAAGCCGGAAAAAAGCGTCTAGACTGGCCCGATCCTCCGGAATAAAGCCCTATTTTGAAGTAGGAATAAGAGATCTTCCGGAATAGGGCTTTATTCCGGAGGATCGGGCCAGTCTAGACGCTTTTTTCCGGCTTTTCCCCAAGCCGGAAAAAAGCGACGGACATCTTTATTTAAATCCCGCGGGGGATATTTAAATCCCCCGCGGATTTCCCTATTCCGAAGTTTAAAATTAGCATGCCCCTTTCGAAAAAGGGGCCAGTGTAGGTGTAGCCTTAATGTTTTGTCATTCTGCATTATGTTGGTAGGCAGCATGATGCCCTAGTAACTAGGAATTTGTCTGCTGTTGCTGTTCCCCTGGATGTTACATGCTTCTGGGTGTGTTTGACTATAATTTGTCCCTTATTAATGGGACTAACATTAAAGTGTGTTTCCTATTAAGTCTGGCAGTGAAGTTATAATAAATAACACTGAAATTACATTGTGGAGTGGAGCACAGAGAGAGCAGAATAGGAATTCGATTTTGGCGTCGACTGATCTAGCAAAGGCAGAACACTTGATGTCCGCATTTGGAACTGCTACAATTGTAACTGCCCTGACGGGGTGTCCAAAGAAATGCATTACAATGATAGAAAAGGCAACTTGTGTGCAAGTTACTGAGTCACCTGTACAGGGTGTGGCTGGTGGAAACGAATGGTGAATTTTGGCTTTGCACATGCATGTATGTCTGCGTTGCTTGGTTTGGAAATGACATCTGAAGAGGCTGGGACAATGTGCTGGAGGACTTGATCCATAAAACAAATGGAACACTGTCCACGCACTGTCCGTCTCTGTTGTGTTCTGGTTTCTTATGGTAGGGGTAATTATTTTAAAATTGGTAACATATTGCACATTTGCACCTATTGGGCATATGTAATGTGACTCCCTCTTTAAAACCAATTGACTGCCATTCCCTCCAATAATTACACACAGCTACTGCTAACTCCCGTTCTGCAAAATGCTTGAGAAAATGGATGTGTCTAGGAATATGTCTTTTAAATATCAAACCACATTAGATTCTGTCATAACAGTGTGTCATCATCTGGATTTTAAAAAAAAGCCCAGAGACAAGGCTATAAAAATGTTATGTTGTTACATTGATTTGTAAGTGGTGATATAGTACACGGAAAGCTGCATGGACTTTGCTATCAACTACCACTATAAAATTAGCAGACATTGGAGAGAATGGAGGAAAAACAAAAATAGGAACCCATTATTTATCTGCAAAGCTATAGTTTTGATTTGAATAACTAGGAGCCCTTTGTATCCAGCCAGGCTCTTTCTTATCAGCTTGATTCCCTTTTGAGTCCTGGTCTAAAAAGAGACAAGGGAAATGCACTGTAGATGTTGGAATTGTTTGTGTCAGAGGAATCTAACTGTGCAGAACAGTATGCAGATAGATTCCTATTAACAATGGATCTAATACCTGTGTGGTTTTAATGTAGCAGATTCGGGGAAGTGGTAGTAATTTGCAATAGCTCATATTTTTGGTGGTGTAAAAGGAGTAAGTTTACAGAACAATACAGAGCAGAGATGCCTAGCTGCTTGTCTGGAATGGCTTCTGCTTGTGAAGCTTCCTAGAAACAGAAATTCGACAACCCATGATAAAGAGTTTAATTCAGTATGTCTCCAGACCTGCCTGCAATGACAGGCTTTTGTGGATTCTCTGCTGGAGTTCAAAGCTGCTTTCGCTGGCTGAAGAGCTGTGGTTCTTCTACCTGCTATCTCTAGGGATGAACTGTAGTTGGACACAGCTATCACAGTGAGTGTAGTGTGTACCAAACCCTTATTGTTAATGTACATGTTAATTATTTGTTCCATAACTCAATGATGCTTTCATTGAACAAATTAGCAGCTACTCATGCTGTGGCTTATCCTAGTTGATCTGCAGTCAGTAGACTCAAATTGTTTCTAATGGCAGTTCAGAGCTGATAAATGACGTTGTTCAGCTCAGAGAGAAAGGTGGCCTTGGGCTGTAGATATTGATTTCCAGCTCTCATATGAGAGGAACATTAGCTTTGCTCTGGACATACCTTGACAATGGCTGAAAGTCAGTGAGTGATGCTCTTTGATTGCAATGCTCTGTGGAGGTCAAGTGACTAAGGAGGCACTTAATAATTATGGTAACAATGGAAAATCAAACCAGTGAGGAAAAGGCCTGATAAAGGAAACCTGCTGCACACTTGGTGGTGAGTTGACCATTGTGGTCTGCAGCTTTTACATAGCAATGAACATTTGTCTGACTATGTCCTGAGCTGAGTGTGTCTTCAGATACTTGCCGCGTTTAGCTGTAGAGCTATACCTGGTACACAGCCTGCAAGAGTGAAAAGAACTTAAATTTCTTACAGGTACTGTCCTATTGCAACCCAGGTCCCTGCCAGCTCTTTCAATAGCTCCCTGCTGGTTTTTGCCACAGCTCAGCCAGATCTTGCTGGAGCTGTGTACTCGGGCACTCCCTTACTTTCACCTCTGGCAGCCGGTATAACGAAGCACAACCATTTTCTCCTCACCTCTATTTCCCAATACTTTTAGGAGCTAATACAAATGCTCTCTTCTTGGTTTTCAAATTTTCTTCATCCTACTTTATTCATGTACCCTGTTTCTCTCTAATATCGTCTGCACTTCTATTGCCATCTCATTTGGCAATGTGATAGCTACCTTCTGTACAGCTTCTGGCATCTGGAGCTGTTTTCCTGCATCCCCATTGCTGCTCAGATTTGAATAGCAAATATGACTCTACTTCCAGGCTTGTACTTGCACTTAAATTTACCTCACTTTACAGATATAGGTAGAGTTGCCAGATGGTTGAAACAAAAATACCGAACGTTCCCCCCCCCAAAAAAGGGGAAAAAATCTGTTGAAGGAGGGAAAAAGGAAGGGGGGGGGAACCAAAGTTGCTGAACAACAACAAAAAAAGGATTCCAAGTAAGCCAAATACAATAAAACAGCATGTCCCCTTTAAGAGCTAGTGCAGGGATAGGAACAGGGGAGTAGTTGAGCACTAAGACCCAGGGGAAAGCATTGCTTCCCTTAGGTCTTTTGGCTGGCAGCCATTTTGTGCCGGCAGCCTTGGGGAACTAGGCTGGGGTCGGGAGGGCTGGGGGTGTTGCGGGCCCCAGGAGCAGGTTTGAGGAGGGGGAGGCCGGGCGCTGAGTGTTTGTAGGGTTGCCAGGTGCCCAGCATTTTCGCATCCTGGCCGGGGAAAAATTCAGAAAATACCGGACATTTTAGGTGTCCGGTATTCTCTGAATTTTTTTTACCGGACAGGAGCCGAAAATACTGGACTGTCCACTGGGTGAATACCGGACACCTGGCAACCTAGATATAGGTCCTTGTTGTAATTGCTCTTTGAACTTCAGAGTTTGCATGCAAGACCCAATGATGCACTTACCTGCAGGGGCTCCATGTGGATTCAGAAGGCCACTTGCACCCTTTAAATTGCAGGAATGTGGCCTGACATTGCATTAGAATGCATTAAATCAGCTGCTGCTAACTGTAGGCACATTTCTAGTCTTGAAGAAAACCTCAGTAGGGTTGTTGATCCTGAGTTGTTGAGCCCATGTTAGCCAAATTCTGATCCAGTTGAAAAGGAAATCTCTCCCTTGGGCCCATGACATGGCACCATAATTCTCCCCTGCAAATCCCATTGGACAGCAGGTTTTGCAGCTGCTCAGTGCCTCTCATAGGCACTAGGTCAATCTGGATAATGGTATTTCATACTGCCAAGTCAAAAACAACTGTTTTTAATTGTGCAAAAAAGGGTGAAACATTTAGCAGTTCACTAAAATAGATTCTGATCCAGTTGTGAATGTAACAAATAGGTAATTCGAAGCCTTTTTGTTTAGGGCAACACTTTTTGGAGCAGCCCTGTTTGTGATAAGGCTGGGGCACTGCCCCCATGCAAGCTCAGGAAAGGATTGGTGAGTGGGCAGTAAATGGGATGTACCATCTCCTGATCTGCTCTTCACTCTGGGAACCCACAAAGGGAGATACCCCTCCTCTTTATGGAGCAGAGGAACTGCAGTTGTCCCATGTTTGGGCTCCTTGTATCACATTGCAAGGTGCAGTTGCACAAGAGCTGGACACAGTACGGACTTCTGGGCTTCTGCCTTTGCCTCCTGTTGGGTTAGGCAAGAGGCAGGCAAGGAAGATGGGTAGTTGCATGATGCAGAATTTAATTGACCTTCACTTTTTGTCCCTAAATTCTCTGTGGCTCTGTTTTCCAAAGGATTCTTGAAAAACAGCTTCTGTAAAGAAACTGGATAAGTTGAGCTCCCAAGTGGATATGAGTCAAGATTGAAGGAAACGGGCTATGTGTCAAGTGGCAAACTGAGGTCATCTGTAAGTTCATCATTCGTTCATGTTTCACTGGAAAGAAGGCCTCAGGATGACTGAGAGGAGACAGTCTGGAGCAGCAGAGGTGCATAATGGCTTTCAGTTAGTGTGACGGCACGTTGGGGGTTCCCCGTCTCCTGCACCCCGAAATGGCACAAACAGACTGTACCAACCAGTGGAATTGAGGGTGGTTTATTGCTCCTCCAGCACAGCGCAGCACAGATGTAATCTGGTTACAGGAACTGGGCTAGGATGCCTCAGGCCCCCTTGAGATGGGGGAGACTGGGCCCCTAAACTCCAGCTCCTCTCCCTAGGCTGTCTCATCCATCCTCACAGACAGCCACCAACCAACTAACCCCCTTCCAGCCCTGCCCCCCAGCCAGGGCCGCATTCACCTTCCTTTGTTCCTCTCCATGGGGGGTGTCTGGCCACTGGTTTAACAAGTTTGGCCTTACCTCTGCCTAGTGAGGTTTTCCCTGCTGGGTCTTGCTCCAGACAGCAGGGGTCACCACAGCCCAGCAAGTACCCCCACTACGTCACAGTTCTCCCCCCTCCGAGAGCGAACTGAGCAGGGTCACTCCGCTCGTGACCTGGGGAAGTTCGGGCCCCTCGCTACGGGACAGCGCGTCGGCGATGATGTTGGCGCTCCCCTTTACGTGGATCACTTCCATGTCGTAGTCCTGCAGGAGCAGGCTCCACCGCAGCAGCTTGGCGTTGGTCCCTTTCATCTGGTGTAGCCAGGTCAGGGGGCAGTGGTCGGTGAACACCGTGAAACGCCGGCCAAACAGGTACGGCTGCAGCTTTTGCAGGGCCCACACCATGGCCAGGCATTCCCTCTCTACGGTCGCGTAGCTCCGCTCCCGGGGCAGCAGCTTCCTGCTCAGGTACACGATGGGGTGACGTTCCCCTTTCTCGTCCGCCTGCATCAGCACCGCCCCCAGCCCAGTGTCCGAGGCGTCAGTAAACACGATAAAGGGCTTGTCGAAGTCTGGGTTTACCAACACTGGAGCCTTGGCCAGGGCTCCCTTCAGTGCACAGAGAGCCCTCTGGCACTGCTCCGTCCAGACCACCCTGTCGGGCCTCCCCTTCCTGCACAGCTCTGTGATCGGGGCAGCGATGGAGCTGAAGTTGGGCACAAACCTCCGGTAGTACCCCGCCATCCCAATGAAAGCCTGGACCTGCTTCTTGGTCTGGGGCACAGGCCAGTCCCGGATGGCCTCCACTTTGGCCGGCTCTGGCTTCAAGTAGTGACTAGAGCCCGCTGGGATTCATGGGGCCACTCCTCTAGGTCATTCCCCATCAGCACCTCGGTGGGCAAGTGCGGGTGCACCCCCACTTCCTTGAGGCCTTCCTTCGCCCCCCATTTCAGATGCACCCGGGCTACAGGCACCTTAAACGGGGACCCATCTATGCCCTTCAGGGTCAGCTGCGCGTGGGGTAGTATCCGCTCCGGGGCCACTATGTCGGATCGGGCCAGAGTCACCTCCGCCCCCGTGTCCCAGAAGCCCGTCACCTTCCTACCATCCACCTCCAGGGGTATGAGGCACTCGCTCCGCAGGGGCCGTCCTGCCCCCACCCGGTACACGGAGAAATCCGCCTCCTGAGAATCAGACCTCCCAGGGGAGGTGCACTGAGCATCCTTCCCCTCTCTCTGAGCTGAGGTTTGCCTGCCAGCCCCTGCCTCTGGGGCAGCCTGCCCTTCCTCCCGCCCCAGCCAGTTAACCCTGGAAAGTCCCCGGTCCTGGGACCTGGTGCACTGAGCCCTCTTGTGGCCTTTTTGCCCACAGCGATGGCAAGTTAGGCTTTGGGCTGTCTCTGTCCAGGCCCTGGCTGGTTCTCTGGGGCGCAGACGACCTGTTCCTTGGTCTCGCCCCGTAGTTGACTCCCTCCGTCGCTCAGCCGAGATCCGGTCTCTGCGCGGTTCCCTCTCTCTCCGGGACTCCCGTTCACACCCGGACCGGCTCTCCGTGAACTCATCCGCCAGTCTCCCGGCCTCCTGGGGGTTCTCTGGTCTCCGGTCCTTGAGCCACAGCCTCAGTTTGGGTGGGCACGCTTCATAGAACTGCTCCATCATGACCAGCTTGAGCAGCTCCTCTGCGGTCTGGGCTCCGACTCCAGACACCCACTTGAGGCAGTATTGCGCCAGGCGGGAGGCCAGATCCACATAGGTCTCCCGTGGCCCTTTCTGTACCCCCCGGAACTTCTTCCTGTACATCTCGGGGGTCAGCCCGAACTTGTGCAGCAGGGCCTCCTTGACTCGGTTGTAATCCCCTGGCTGTAGGTCCTCCAGCTGACTGAGCACTCCGGCCGCCTCCTGGTTCAGTGCGGGGATGAGCTCCTGCAGCCAGTCAGCTGGGGGGACCTGTTGCAGCCCACAGGCCCTCTCAAAGGAGCTGAGGAACCCGTCTATGTCGCCCACGTCCTTCAATTGGGCCACCGTGAGCCTCTCCAAGCGCCTGGCATCCCCGGGACTCTGGGGCCCATCCACTCTTGGCGCAGCCGGGGCCCCGCAGGTTCTCCGCTCTGCCATGGCCAGCTCATGCTGTCGCTGCCTCTCTCGATCTTGGCGCTCCTTCTCTCGATCCTGGCGGTCCCTCTCTCGATCTTGGCGTCCCTTCTCTCGGTCCTGTACTTCCAATTCCTTCATCTGCAGCTGGATCTCCAGCCGCCGCAGCTCCGCTGGGCTGGCCCCTGCCCTAGATGGGCTACGGCTTGCAGGCCTCCCGGGAGACGCTGTCTCATCTCTCCGGTGGGTTCCAGCGCTCCTCCCCCTCTCTGAGCCTGACACACTCTCAGGTGGGGTCTGGCTGCTTCCCCTGGGGACAAGATCCTGGCCCTGTGGCTGGTCATTCTCTTCCAGCTGGGTAATCAGCTGGGCCTTGGTTGCTTTCCGCACAGGCAAGCCCCTCTCTCTGCACAGCCCCACCAGCTCTGCCTTCAAGAGTCGGGCGTAGGCCATCTGCCCGCTGGTCCCCTTGGTGCAGACTCACCAGTCTAGTGCTGCAGCGCCCCACGATTCCCAGGAACCGCTTCGCTCTGTCTCCAGCACGCCTGATTCCAGGGCTCTTGCTTCTACTGCGCCTTGTCGCTTGCCGCTGGGAGCTTCATCCACGGGGTGCAGTGCATCCCACCCCTGACACCAGTGTGACGGCACGTTGGGGGTTCCCCGTCTCCTGCACCCCGAAATGGCACAAACAGACTGTACCAACCAGTGGAATTGAGGGTGGTTTATTGCTCCTCCAGCACAGCGCAGCACAGATGTAATCTGGTTACAGGAACTGGGCTAGGATGCCTCAGGCCCCCTTGAGATGGGGGAGACTGGGCCCCTAAACTCCAGCTCCTCTCCCTAGGCTGTCTCATCCATCCTCACAGACAGCCACCAACCAACTAACCCCCTTCCAGCCCTGCCCCCCAGCCAGGGCCGCATTCACCTTCCTTTGTTCCTCTCCATGGGGGGTGTCTGGCCACTGGTTTAACAAGTTTGGCCTTACCTCTGCCTAGTGAGGTTTTCCCTGCTGGGTCTTGCTCCAGACAGCAGGGGTCACCACAGCCCAGCAAGTACCCCCACTACGTCACAGTTAGCACATCGGAAGGAGTCCCAGACCCCCAGATCAAAGAGGCAATAATTCCATAATACTACGTGGCCTGATTTTCTTTTCTTTCAGTTCTGCTGCCTTGATATTCATTGTGCCTCTGAGATCTGACCTAATACGCAGTGTAATGGTCTATATCTGTGGCTGCCAGGGGATAGCTGAGGGATAACTTTCTGTACTACTGCCCTCAGGCAATATGCTAAGTAGCATGTGTCCTGCTGGGCAGTAGCCCACTACACGTGTTATAGTTATAGCCCACTACACGTGTTATAGTTCAAGCTCTGCTTGTTTTGATATGTAGAAAATGATTAGAAGCCAATTCATTGGATTAGGCAGCAAAGTCCAATGTCCTGTGGAAGGTGATAGGTGGAATAAGGCACATGCATTCAGCCACTTTGTGTGGTAAATGGCATGCTGCTGTGTAATGCTTCAAAGGACTCTGTTCTACTCAGCAATGGCTGCGAACCTCTGGATGTCCAGACTATACTTAAGATTTCCAAAAGGCTCTGGACCTCATTTTAAAAATTTGGTAGGGATCTGCAAATGGAAAACCACTGGCTCACATTATGGCTTGTAGTAAGATAGATGTTGTTAAAGTGAGTGGCTTATATTAACACATTAATAAACATGAGTTCGGGCAAAAGACAAACAGAAATAAATGAGAGAGGGGGGCCAATAGGGTATTGCCCTGGTTTTTAAATGACATTGTTTCTAGTGTGTAGGATCGCCAGGTGTCCGGTTTTGAACCGGGCAGTCCAGTATTTGAGCTTTCTATTCGGGAAACAAATTGAGAAAATATAAATGAGCAAATAGAAATGTCCGGTATTTTCTAAATAAGATGTAATGTACATTGTGATGTAATGGCAAGTGTGTCTGGTATTTTTGTTGAAATTATCTGGCCTACTAGTGTGGGCCTCTGGTATGTGACAGCTGCCATTCTTTGCAGGCTACACTGGACTCAGCTGGATAATTTGTCATTCTTGGTCTGACATAGGAGGTCAACACGCATTAAGTGCAGTGGCAATCATTTGTCTCCTTAAATAGCCGTGCACAAAAAGAACGAACACTATGATGGTGTGTAATGCCGAAGAAGAGGAGGCTCTTCCTCCTCTGGTCAGGCTCTGCAAAAGTGTGTGAAAACATTATGACTTTGATCAGTTATGCTAACTATGTCTACATGCAGTCTGGATGCTCTCTTGCACAAAAGCACATCACTTTTTTGATGCGCATTTGCAGTGTGGACATGCTCTGGTGCAAGATGTTTTTGCAGAAGATCTCTTGTGCAAGAAGCCTGCAGTCTAGACCAGTGTTTCTCAAACTGTGCTCCGCAGAGCCCCAGGGCTCCGTAAGACATCTCTAGGGGCTCCGCGAGTTTGATAAACTGGAAAGCCTTCAAAAGCATACTTGAGAATCGCCTCGAACTGACACAATTAACACACACCGCTGGGGCTCTGCATAAATTTTTACTCATGTAAAGAGCTCCGGAGCCCAAAAAGTTTGAGAACCGTTGGTCTAGACTTAGCCTCAGTGTCATCACTTCAGCCTGCGCAGGACCTTATGACCTCTGAATACTGTGAACACTTCTTGTAAATAATGCGCACATTTTCTGATTGTGTTTTGTATTAGAAATGTCAGGAAGCCTTTTCTTCCCTGTTCTTGTTAGAGGACTCTTTCAAGGACCAGAAAACTGTATGGCAGCATCTTCTTTAGTTGATAGAAGAGGGTGGTTTGAATCATCCACAAAGAGTGCTCTTCTCCGACCTGTCTGTCTGTTGTGTTTACTCTAACAACAGGCCATACTCTGTGGTGATCCTGACCTTTGCAGAGCACACACCATGGGTGTCTGTGAAACCCACACACCTCTTGGGTGTGGTTCACTGTCTGATGTAGTGGCACTTAGACCACTTACAGTGAGAGATAAGATTGAGTGAGCTCTACAGCCTAAGCTGAGAGCCAGCTGAATGTATCGCTCAAGTGGTAGAGACTCTACACTAAGCTCTTGCGGTCCTAGGTTTGAATCTGCCTGCAGATGGTTACATATGTGTCTAAAATTGAATTAAGCCCTGCCTTTGCACTCAGGGTATGTCTACACTACCCCGCTAGTTTGAACTAGTGGGGTAATGTAGGCATACCGCACTTGCAACTGAAGCCTGGGATTTGAATTTCCCGGGCTTCATTTGCATAAGCCGGGTGCCGCCATTTTTAAATCCCGGCCGGTTCGAACCCCGTGCCGCGCGGCTACACGCGGCACAAACTAGGTAGTTCGAACTAGGAAGCCTAGTTCAAACTACCTAGTTTGTGCCGCGTGTAGCCGCGCGGCACAGGGTTCGAACCGGCCGGGATTTAAAAATGGCAGCGCCCGGCTTATGCAAATGAAGCCCGGGAAATTCAAATCCCGGGCTTCATTTGCAAGTGTGGTATGCTACATTACCCTCCTAGTTCGAATTAGGAGGGTAGTGTAGACATACCCTCACTGATTGTGGTGTTGCCCTGGATGGGGTGGTTTGCCCATGCTTTGAATTATAGCAGTCTTCAGTGTGCCAAACCTGCAGTGGAGGATTGGTATGATGCAACTAGGAATCCTGGCCCTCAGCAGCAGCAGCAGGAATGCTGCTTGACCAAAGAGCTGACATTCCGTCTCTACTACTGCTTGCTTACATGGACAGGAGATGAACAGGCCACCCAACAGAGGGGCGGAGGAGGGACAAAGGGGGCAGTTACCCCAGGTCCAGGCAATTCAAAGGGGCTGGTGGCTCCCTGCTACAGTGCTGACTGGAGCAAACAGTGGGACTTGTACTCTCCTTAGGACAGGGAAAGTCTTTTTGTCTGTTAGTATAGCATGTAGCACAATTAGCTAAGGCTATTGATTGAGGGCCCCTAGACTCTACCCTTGAACAAATAATAGGAATGTGACTAAGATTTGTATTCATATTACTAAGATATATCTAAGTATTTCTAACATGCCCATTCTGTGGCATCTGAACACATTTTCTATCTTTCTTCAGATACAGAAGATTGATATCTTAAGGCTTTCATTGTTTGCTTATCACTCTTCTCTCTGGATAATTGAGTTTAATATTTCTGACTGCACATCACATTTCTCTCTTGTTTGAGTTTCTTTTGTGCTAGATTGTGAGAGCACGCAAGGGATGGGACATCAGATGTTCCACATCCTTTCTGAAGGGGAGGATACAAATGGTTTGTTTTTTTGGTGCATATGTCCCCAGTAGCTAGGAGACTGGGAATGGGAGCCAGAAACCTACCAACAACTTGTTACTGATAAAACTGAAGATGCTTGAACACAAATCAAACATCTCTGCGGTGTGATTCATTATTTTAACTGAAAACGACAAGCCTGGGTTTTCAACTTATGAGTTACCATTGTTAAATTGGATTTATAAGCTGGTGTCGTTCTTGTAGCCAGTTGTGTGCACCACTGCCGTGTTAGAATTATATTGGCAGAACTGGTAGGGGTTAGAGAAGAAAGAAAAGACATTTTGTTTGACCTTTTGGCTCTAGTCTTGCATACCATTTTTCCAAATCTAATCACCATGTACATTAAAGTTTCCTGTTTCGAGGGTAGCTGCTGTGATCTGTTTACATGTAAGCAGAGGACAAAGACTTTTATTCCCTTTACTTACGTACATCAGAGCTGCAGAGGGGCTGACAATCTTGCCTTTTTCATTAAGTCAAAAGCTGTAGAGGAAGATATTGCTGTAATTATAACATTCATTCTTTGATAGGCTATAAAACAGCATTTTATCTCATCTTCTAGAAAGACCATGTCTCATCTTTCATTTCCTTACCCATCTTTCCATTTTTGCTAGTAAATTTTTCTTCCTCCAAAGGATGCTTGACCATCTTTCTGAGTTGGTGAGTCCCAATAGGCAACTTTAGTTTCTTGTTAAATATGTTTGCCCCTGAGATGTTAGATGGATGGGACCTAGAATCATAGAATCATAGAACTGGAAGAGACCTCAGGAGGTCACAACTCCAGCCCCCTGCCCAAAGCAGGATCAATCCCAACTAAATCAATCCTGCCAGGGCTTTGTGAAGTCAAGCCTTAAAAACCTCTAAGGATGGAGATTCCACCACCTTCCTAGGTAACCTATTCCAGTACTTCACCACCCTCCTAGGGAAATAGTTTTTCCTACTATCCAACCTAGATCTCCCCCACTGTAACTTGACCCCATTGCTCCTTGTTCTGCCATCCCTCACTACTGTGAACAACCTCTCTCCATCCTCTTTGAAACCTCCCTTCAGGAAATTGAAGGCTGCTATCAAATCCCCCCTCACTCCTCTCTTCTGCAGATTAAATAAGCCCAAATCAGTCTCTCCTCATAGCTCAGGCGCTCCAGCCTCCTAATCATTTTGGTTGCTCTCTGCTAGACCCTCTCCAGTGCATCCACATACTTTCTGTAGTGGGCGGTATGTGTCCAGAACTGGACACAATATTCCAGATGTGGCCTCACCAGAGCCGAATAAAGGGGAATAATCACGTCTCTAGATCTGCTGGCAATGCTCCTCTTAATGCAACCTAATATGCCATTAGCCTTCTTGGCTACAAGGGCACACTATTGACTCATATCCAACTTCTCATCCACTGTAACCCCCGGGTCCTTTTCTGCAGAACTGCAACCTATCCTGTCGGTCTAAAGCCTGTAACAATGCTTTGGATTCTTCCGTCCCGAGTGCAGGACTCTACACTTGTCCTTGTTGAACCTCATCAGCAGGGCTCGACTAATCACTGATTCTACTCACCTATGGCAAGTAGATTTCAGCTAGTCGCTCCCAGCACCCCATTCACCGGTGCTGCACACATGCGCTGTGCCGGTCGGGCACATGGGTGGTGCGGGGCTGGCTAGTAGCTCTCGCCGCAGCTTGTCAAGCCCTGCTCATCAGATTTCTTTTGGCCCAATCCTCTAATCTGTCCAGGTCACTCTGGACCCTATCTCTGCCCTCCAGCGTATCTACCTCTCCCCCAGCTTAGTGTCATCTGCAAACTTACTGAGGGTGCAATCCATCCCCTCATCCAGGTCATTAATAAAGATGTGGAACAAAACTGGCTCTAGAACCAATCCTCGGGGCACTCTGCTGGAAACCAACCGCCAACCTGACATCAAGCCATTAATCACTAACCATTAGGCCCAACATTCTAGCCAGCATTCTATCCATCTTACAGTCCATTTATCCCAATCCATACTCCCTTAACTTGCTGGCAAGAATATTGTGAGAGACCGTATCGAAAGTTTTGCTAAATGAGTCTCAGTGCTTGGAGTAGGCCCCTTTTAGTTTTGTGGTCCATCCTAATATTTTATTTTCAGTTCTTTGAATGAAAGAAATAGGCCTCCTTACAAGATGGCTTTGGGCTAGTATACACAGGGACACTCCAAAATTAATCTGAATGACTTAAAAATGTGAATTTCAAGTGGATTAGTTAAATTACATTAATCCCCATGTGGGCATGCATTCATTCAGAATTCAAGTGGCCTTAATTTAGTTTAATTTTAATTCACTATTGAAAGAGGAAGAGGCTTTTCTGCCATTTGGCCCTGTCTAGATGGGGCCAAATGATGTAATAACCTCTTCTTTCGGTGGAGCCCTTATGCCTCGTGGAACGAGGTATACAGGGCTTCCCAAAAAAGTGTGTTTGCTCTTCTGAAAAAAAAAAAGCAGAAGAGTAACACATTCCTTGGATGCGGCAGGGTTTTTGTGGGATACCTTTGGTATCCCACAAGAACTCTGTAGTCTAGACATAGCCCCTCGAAATAGGTGGGTGATTTCCAGCTCACATGGACACATTTATGCTAGCTCTTATCTCATAACAAATCCTGCACTGACTTACACATGTAATTCATGTGGCTCTGCCTCAGTGGGTACTTTGGACACTCAACTGCTCACTTGGATCCTAAGGACAAAAAATATAACAGTGAAAACTGGCAGTTCTTCTTCAAGGCATCTGTTCGGTGGGGTGGTTTTTACTACTTTTTTAGTGGAGGACTTTTCCTGAGAGGTTGAGGTCACAGAACCCACTCTTTTGAAGGGAATGATGTCAGATAAGCTCTGCACCAATTTGTTTTGTTTAATAAAGAGCTAAAATTGCTTTCTTTTAAAAACTGTTTATGTGGACCCTAGGAAACCTCGTCTCTACACACATTTATTGTCTGCAAAGTGTTCTGCTGCATTTGAACTTTAATTTTTTTTTTAAAGTTAAGGACAAGATTTTCCAAAACTAATTGCCTACAGTTAGTCTGCTAAATATGTATTTAGGCATCTAAATAAGAGGTTTGACTTTCAAAAAGGCAACTTCTATCATCTCTGAATATTACAGTTAAGATAATAACTTGGTTACTAAATGATACATGTGGGCTGTGTCTAGACTGGCAAGTTTTTCCGCAAAAGCATTTGCTTTTGCGGAAAAACTTGCCAGCTGTCTAAACTGGCTGCTTGAATTTCCACAGGAACACTGACTTCCTACTGTCTGAAATCAGTGCTTCTTGCGGAAATACTATGCTGCTCCCTTTCGGACAAAAGGGCCAGTGTAGACAGCTCAGATCCGTTTTGCACAAAAAAGCCCCGATCGCAAAAATGGCGATCGGGGCTTTTTTGCGGAAAAGTGCGTCTAGATTGGCATGGACACTTTTCCACAAAAAGTGCTTTTGAGGAAAAGCGTCCGTGCCAATCTAGATGCTCTGTTCTGCAAATGCTTTTAACAGAAAACTTTTCCGTTAAAAGCATTTGTCCAAAATCATGCCAGTCTAGACGTAGCCATTATGTCTTCTCACTCAAACTTCTTTAAGACAAGCTAAATATATCCACTTCTTTTCATGCATCAAATCAAACCATCAAAATACAATAATTTTGTTACATTTCTTTGTTTTTCCTACCAACATATGGTTACCTTTCTAGTATTGAGGTGTCCAGATCTAAGCATGGATTTCCAGACATGGTCTCCACAGTTCTGTACCACTTATTTCTCCCCTGCTCCCCATACAAACCTTAGATGATTGATGCCTCTGGCTCTGCAAAATTGTATCAAAGTTCTTTTAGAAACAATTGGTTATGCTGTTTAATCAGTAGCACATGGGTTTTGAGTATACACATTGTAATTGTTATCACTTTGTGCCGTGTGGTCTGTCTAGCCCACATAGGGTAGAGTCTTAACAGTTTTGATATGGTAATCCTTAAATGATATTCATTTTGTTTTACTCAAGACACTGTATCAAAAAATGCTAATAGTTTTCTTTGCTTCTGTTAATCTCTTCTTTGTTTTCTTAAAAATCAGTTGCTCGTGTTCAGCAAGGCATGTAAGCATATGCCTAACTTTAAGCTTCCTGAAGCCAATGTAATTTCTTACATGCTTAAAGTTAGGCACATGAGTAAGTATGTTGCTAAACTGAAACCCCTGTAAACACAAACTACAGACAAAGTGATGGAGGAAAAGGTCAAAGATCACAACTTAGCTGCACTACTATTAAAGGGACATTGCCTCGGTAGTGGCAATTAACCTCCTTTAATTGATGTCTGTATTATGAAGTGTCTGTATAGAATCTGGTTTTAGTCATCTTCCTTTCCAAGTGCAAACTAATGGTTCTTATCAGCCTCTTGTAACTATTTAGTCTTTGAGGTGCTACTAGGCTATTTGTTGTTTTTTAATTTTTTCCTGTTACAGATTAACTCGGCTACTCCTCTGAAGTTTATCTACTCGCTGTCTCTTTTTTTCCTTTCTCCCCTCCATTTTTTTCCTTCTCCCCCCCTGCTTCCCTTATTTATTCTTGGATCTGGACTTCCAACACTCCTGTCATCTGAAGAGGTGGGCTGTGCCCACAAAAGCTCATGATACCGTCTATATGTTTTGTTAGTCTTTAAAGCGCTACTAGTCTATTTGTTGTTTTTTAAGTTTTTTTAATGAAATGTGGTTGAAGGTTCTACATGAAGATAGAAATTCTAACATTGTGTAGTCCTATGCAACACCACTGAAATTAATGTGGATGAATAGCAAATGATGGCAGAATTTGTCCCTTTGTGTTAAATTTGGAATTGATAAATGTGCAACTCAGCTGATTTAAATCTTACACAAGATCAGAATTTGGTTGATGGCTTTTCCTTTTGTCAATGGCATAGAATTTTGTCTATTCTAGTAAATCTCATGGGATTCAGATATTTTGGTTTAAGTCAAGCACCAGAACAAGAGTTAAATCCTTCTCTCACTTGCTTCATCGTCACCACATGCACGTTGAGTAGAATCCTGAAGGCAAATGCCATCAAATGGGCAATCTCTCAAGATGCATAGAATTTTAAGGCCTAGTCACTTTGGCTCTCTCTCCTTCAATGCAGTGACATCAGACTGAGACTCATTCCATTCATATGAAATGATCTTGGGTGCATGCAGGGAGTGAACTATGAAAATGGAAATTATCAATTGATTTTTCTGTTTTGAAAGCAACGTGGATAATAAAAACACCAAAGGCTTTAGTAGATTTGTATTGACATTTATGGTTCACAAAACACAAGGACCAGTAATATAGTCTTAGTTCTCTATGGGCTCGTCTACACTGGCCCCTTTTCCGAAAGGGGCATGCTAATTTCACAGGTCGTAATAGGGAAATCCGCAGGGGATTTAAATATCCCCCGCGGCATTTAACTAAAAATGTCCGCCGCTTCTTTCCGGCTTTTAGAAAAGCCGGAAAAGAGCGTCTACACTGGCCCCGATCCTCCGGAAAAAAGCCCTTTTCCGGAGGATCTCTTATTCCTACTTCCCCCGCGGATTTCCCTATTACGACCTGTGAAATTAGCATGCCCCTTTCGGAAAAGGGGCCAGTGTAGACGTAGCCTATGGGTATGTCTACACTACAAAGATAGTTCAAACTAACGGACGTTAGTTCGAACTAACTTTAATAGGCGCTACACTAGCGCTCCGCTAGTTCGAATTTAATTCGAACTAGCGGAGCGCTTAGTTCGAACTAGGAAAACCTCATTTTATGAGGATTAAGCCTAGTTCGAACTAGCTAGTTTGAATTAAGGGGTGTGTAGTCCCTTAATTCGAACTAATGGGAGGCTACCCTCCCCAGGTTTCCCTGGTGGCCACTCTGGCCAACACCAGGGAAACTCGTCTGCCCCCCTCCCGGCCCCGGACCCCTTAAAGGGGCACGGGCTGGCTACGGTACCCGTGCCAGGTGCAAGACTGCCAGCACCCAGCCAGCAGACCCTGCACCTGGCACGGATCGAGCCAGCCACCTGATGCTCCCCAGCCCTCCCCCTCTTCCCGGGACCAGGCTGGCGGCTCCCGGGAGCTTGCCTGGGACCGCAAGAGACGGGCACATGCCTGGGCTAGTGCGGACATCGTAGACCTCGTCCACGACCTCCACACTAGGCACAGGAAAGTGGCCGGCTAGGGCAGGAGAGCTGCCAGCCTGGCCACCCAGGAGCAGGTGTGCAAGAGAATCAAGGTGGTCCACTGAGACCCCCTACCCTGAGCCCTGAGCTTACAATGGCCGTCCTGGGTCAGACCAAAGGTCCATCTAGCCCAGTAGCCTGTCTGCCGACAGCGGCCAACCCTAGGGACCCTGGAGGGGATGGACCAAAGACAGTGACCAAGCCATTTGTCTCGTGCCATCCCTCTCCAGCCTTCCACAAACCTTGGGCAGGGACACCACTCCTACCCCCTGGCTACTACCACTCCATGGACCCAACCTCCATGACTTGATCTCACTTCCCTTTAAACTCTGTACTAGTTGTAGCCTTCACAGCCTCCTGCAGCAAGGAGTTCCACAGGTTGACTCTTTGCTTTGTGAAGAACAACTTTCTCTTACTAGTTTGAAGCCTGCTACCCATTCCTTTCCTTTGGTGTCCTCTAGTCCTTCTTTATGGGAACTAAGGAAGAACTTTTCTGTATGCACCCTCTCCACCCAACTCCTGCTTTTAGAGACCTCTATCCTGTCCCCCCTCCATCTCCTCTTTTCTAAGCTGAAAAGTCCCAGTCTCTTTAGCCTCTCTTCATATGTGAACTGTTCCCAACCCCTGATCATTTTAGTTGCCCTCCCCTCTCCCATCCTCTCTCTTCCCCTCTCCCACCTCCTTTTCCCAGTCTCCCCCAGTTTTGTTCAATAAAGACAGATTCCATTTTGGAAGACATGTTATCTTTATTTTGTACATCAAGAAGAGGGGCTAGGGAAGGGTAAGTGGAAGGAGGTGAGGGAGGAATGGGCTGGCTCTGCGGGCTTCTGGGGGTAGAAGCTCTCCTGCAGCCCCCCAATTGCCCTCTCTCCCCAGATGGCAGCCTGCGGCAAGTGCAGCCGGTCTGATGGCCGAGTGGTGTGATGTGCCCAGTGTGGGTACTCCGGGCAATCTAAGCCAGGACTGCTTTGCAAGCGGGGCACCCCTGAGAACTGTCTGTCCGGGGTGGGGGTCGGGTCCCTTTAAGCACAGCCCTCGGCTAGCTTGAGACAGCAGTTCCACGCTCTAAGTCCTCCTCTGATGCCCTGCCGGCACTGCTTCCAGCCATCCTTAAGCCTTGTTCAGGGTCCACTTAATGTGGACATGCTAGTTCGAATTAGCAAAACGCTAATTCGAAGTAGTTTTTTAGTCTGGATCTGTTAGTTCTAATTAGCTTAGTTTGAATTAACGTTGTAGTGTAGACGTACCCTATGGGTAGCCACATTGAACTATCCATCCACATTTATCACTTAGATGTTTGAGCACCTTCAAAAATTAAATAGTAAACATTAGTTAGTATCCTCATTTGTACTAATGGATATGTACAGGATTTACAGACTCCAGGGGCACGTGAAGAGGAGACCAATATCACAAGTTAACTTCAGGAACTGCCTGGAGAATTACATGTCCCATTCACTTCTATGTGCAGAACAGAGAAACCCAGTGCTTTTAGAAACTCTACTCTGCCACCAGCCACAGTGGCAAGGAACGCGATAAGAAATGTAGGTGTCTGTGGAGAGGAAAAGTTCCAGAACCCCCAGGGTCAAACTCCACTTGTAGAATTTCCCACCGCAGAGGAAAGCGCAGCTAATTCAAGTCTAAGAGCACTCTGTTGGGTAAGGATCTCGGGCTGAGTGGGACTTGGGAACAATCCAAAATGAATTCTGAGATCTCAGAGGAACGGCTAGAAGAAACACCAACCAGCATGTGCAGCTTATGGAGAAACTTCAACCCCAATCCATCACCAAAACAAGCCACGAGGCTGTTAATTAATATCCCCAAATTAACTCTTCCACTTCCTTTATGTCACTAACCACCAGAGGGACTTCTCTGATTAACCGTGGGCAGAATGCCTGCCAGGCAATACAGCACATCGACCTCTTGGCTGATCTGGCACCAAGGTGCCTGTCGTGGGGTGGTTCCTTTGTCCCTCACCCAGGGGACACTGTTGAGCCCCTGGGCCTTGTGGCACCACACCCCATGTCTTCTGCAACCCCAACATGGCTATACCCCGGAGTCCCTCTTCCCCAGGACAGTGCAGCGTAATGGCCAGAGTTTCTAGCAACATCCCCTTCACTGGGGCAGTGTGGCCTAGTGGCTGAATCAGAAGTCAAGGGGCAGCATCCCCTTGGGGCGTAAGGGGACTTGGTCCCTCCCTCTCCACCATGTCCCAGCCCAGGGCTCTGTCAGTGGTGGGCATGTCCCACCACTAGTTCAGCGGGGAGTCTGCCTGAAATATGCTAAGCTTCTCAGGAGTCCAGTTTCCTGCCCTGGGCTACTTCCTACCCTGTCCAGGATTCCTTGTGTCTTGCCTACCTCTGAGCCAGGTCCTGTGTCCTCTGAGCCAGGTCCTTCCATGACTGGTCTCTGCTGCTCTTCCTCTGGGCTGGAAGCCTCCCTGGCTGGTCCCTTCTGGCTGGCTTCCCGGTCTGAACTGTCAGGCGGTTCACCTGAAGGAGCTCGGGCAGCACATCCTTCCTCCTCAGCAGCCAGCCCAGACTGAGCCTCCCTCCAGGCTTTTATACCTGGGCTGCAGTCTGAGCATGCAGGGCTGCGGGGCAGAGCTTCCTCAGCCAGGTGAGCCTGGTGAATCAGAGCTTTCACAGTGCAGGGCTGGTACACCCCATCCCAGTGCCTTAGTCATAGGAGACCTCAGTCACTGCAATCTCAGCAGTGTGTTCATGAGATACCCGGTACCCATAGTCACCAGCAACGCTGCTTTGCTTGAGTTCTGTGACGGGTATTGAGCCAGAACCCGAGGAGGTATTGAAAGGCTCTGGAAACTGTTAATAGGACACAGAGCCACTGGGACATCTAGAGTTAATTCAAATTTAGCCCAGGGTAATAGCATCCAGAAATAGTTAACAGCCAGTGACCACTCAGCGTTATGAAAAATGTGAACAAGGAAAAGTTATGTACTTATTCCCACAATATCAGAACTAGGGATCACCAAATGAAATTAATAGGCAGCAGGTTTAAAACAAACAAAAGGAAGTTTTTCTTCACTCAGCACCTAGTCTATTTGTGGAACTCATTGCCAGAGGATGTAGTGAAAGCTAGAACTTTAACAGGGTTCAAAAAAGAGCCAGATAGATTCATGGAGGTTAGGTTCATCAATGGGTATTACCCAGGATGGGTAGGAATAATGTCCCTAGCCTCTGTTTCTCTGGAAGTGAGTGACAGGGGAGGGATCATGTTGTGTTCCCTCCCTCTGGGGCATCTGGTATTAGCCACTATTGGCAGACAGGATACTGGGCTGGATGGACCATTGGTCTGACCCAGTATGGCCATTCTTATGTTGTTATGTACAGACTAAAACTGTGCACTTATGTGTTATGAATTTAGACACCAAATATTACATTAACTCCCAAAGCACCACTGTTTAGAAGAAGCTGTGAAGTTTCCATTATACTGTATATACTGCCTTTTGTGATTTATCATAGGTACTGATTGATGCAGGAACACCTGTTAATCCTTTTAGCTGGAGGTGAGATTTCAGTGGGAACAGAGTTTAGTCAATGATGAGTTTTATTTTATTTTATTTTGATGAGCAAACCACGTGGAAGTATAAGCTGTGTTTCCATGCTTGGTAGACCATAGCTGAGGTCTGTTTTTTCTCTTTACATATTATTGTTAATAGGAGCTACTTTTTGTAAATATGTTTAGGGGGGAAAGAGAGCCCCTTTGCATGTTCCCCAGACTCGCTATCATTTTGGATATCGGGAGCAAAAGGCACCTCTGTCCACATAAAGCAAGGGCATGTGAAGTGAGGTGCATGCTGATTGCGCATCACATTGAGAGCCATGAAAGAGAATCCTCTGAACTGTTATTCATGCTAAAATTCGACACTTTACATCAGGGTCTTAACAAAGACTCTAGCTATCTTACCCATTACAAAGATAGCTTCCCCAATTATCACCTCTAATACCATTAGCTCACAGACATTTACCTTTCCCCCTCCCCCCGCATCCCCCTTCTGTTCTGTAATGTGATTTGTCCTTTTCATATGTGTTCATTTTTTAAATTGTATCCTTTGGTATATATGGTTGTGACTATTTTCTTCCACTATTTGATCTGAGGAAGTGGATCTGAGGAAGCTCATCATCTAATAAACCATCTTGTTAGTGCTACATAGTCCTGTTTTTTGTTTCAGCTACCGTAGACTAACACGGCTACATTTCTATCACTATTTGTAAACAAAGCATTTAGGAACTGTCAGGAAGCTGGAGAAGAGCTCCTTGTCACTGCTTGTCTGCTAATGAGAGAAATGTGTCAGTGCAAAAATACTATGAAGCAGTAAAAGTGTTTTTTCATCGGGGATCTTTTAAAAATACTTTTCACCCCACTATTTTATGTTACTTTGAATTCCTCATACTTGGAGTGGGAAGTATGGTGAGTACAGTGCTATGTTTATGTATTGTGTCGCTACAATGAGTAATCATTGCTTGTTCTCATAGAGGTGTGTGGTAAGCAAGTGGGTGTACAAAGGTCCGATCTCACAAGAAAGCTGCTACTTGTGGGATTTCCAGCCCAGTGGGGCACATACAGGAGGTTAGGGTAGATCAGGTCGCCTCCTGCAGGAATGAACTGGACCAGACTGAACCAAGAGTTGACTCAGTACAACAGTGAGGCAGCACTACTACATGCAGAGTTTTGGCCAGTAGCAAACTTTACTAACGAGGATTATACACAACTTTTATACTTTATGCAACTGTTGCTGTTTCAGCATGATTCCAGGGGTGACTCTAAAGCAAGTACTAATATCTTTGAGCCTTAAGAAGCTTTAGTTTCTTCTCACAGACAGCGGAAGGCATCACTTATGAGCTATAATGGCGAGAGTAAGGATTAACAATTGGCTGATAGAAAGCTTCTCTGATAACAAATAGTGACAGAGTCTCAGCAACTGGTTTCTGAAAGCTTTTTGAACTGGGAGATAATAGTTTGTTTTTCTTTGTGGTTGTGCTCTGCTGAGCAGAAATCCAGAACAAAGCATTCTCATATATCATACCATAAAATGGGAGAAGAGTATAGTGGATTAGAAGGCCAGTAGCTTCTATGTTGTTTCTTTTCTACTTCCATTATTTCTGTCTGACCTTTCTACTGAGGATAAAGCCTTATTCATTGTTCTGTTACCACTGTATGCCATTCTTACCGGGGTAGAGTTGCCAGATGGTTTAACCAAATATACCAAACACCCCTCCCCCCCCCAAAAAAAACACCGGGAAAAACATTCTGTTGAGAAAAAAAGGGGGGACGACCAAAGTTGTAAGTTGAGAAAAAAGAAAAAAAAAAAAAAAAGGACCCTGACAGCACTTCTTAAGCAAAAAAAATTAAAAAATTAAAAATCATGGCCCCTTTAAGAAGAGACTTTTTTGCCAGTGGCCATTTTGATTTTCTTTCCAGCCACAAGACAAGCCCCTGCAGAACCAGGTAAGTGGGTAGGAGGGGCTGGCGGGGGGTCCAGGGAGCCCAGCATAGGGGCAGGAGGGGCCAGGGGTTGGGCCCAGTTGCTGAGTGTGTCGTAGATGTTGCCAGGTGTCTGGTGTTTTTGCCTCCTGGCAGGGAAAAAAATATCAGAAAATATCTGAATTTTTTTACCGGACAGGAGGAGAAAATACTGGACTGTCTGGGTCAATAGCGGACACCTGGCAACCCTATACCAGGAATATTTGTAAAACATACTTTATACTGTATGTTTTAGAAACACAAGAATACATACTGTGAAAAACACAGGAAATCTTTGTGTATATGTTGGGTGTGTGTGTGTGTGTGTATATGAGAGAGAGAGAAAGTGTAAATAAATATGGCTTTTTATAGAGTAAACAAATGGTTACAGAAAAATTTTATCCAAGATAATCAGAATAATTAGCAGGCAATGTGAAACTGCCCATCACAGAAATAGGCAATGGAAGATCTAACTGTTTTCTGATTAGAGAGGCGAAAGCAGTTTGCCACTCTACCCTAGGTATTTTTCACTAATGATAAAAAGTGAACATAATAAACAAAGGTGATATATACCAGTGTTTCTCAACCTTTTTTTAATAAATACCCCTTTTTAAAAAAATTGTAAGTACCCCCCCTTTTAAAAAAAATATAAGTACCCCAGTACCTACATTTTTTAGACCACAAATTTTTTTTTCTACCATTGCAACACATTTATTTAAACAACTTAATTGTAGCTGGGCAGGCGATGACATTTTTGAATGTAAAAAGTACCAAAATAATAAAGCGCTGTAAAACTTAAAACAAAAATTCTGTTTTCTCCAAATTTCAGTTGTGTTGACGTACTCCCCCAGACTTCTCTTGAGTACCCTGAGGGTACTCATACCACTGGTTGAGAAACACTGATATATGCTATGTTTTCTGGAAGAGCACCATAAGGGCAGAATCATTTGTGGTGGCGACACAGACCGGTGACTGCCTTCAGTCTTCTATGACTAATTTTGTACCACAGAATCTTGACATTAGAGGATCGCTGCTAGTGCCATGTTCCATAATCAACAAAGCCTTTTCATCTGCAAATGTTTTCACTGCTGCAGCAGTCTGCAGTGATCACTCCTAAGGCTATGGTGATGATGAAGAGCTGCATTTGGCCTTTAAATATGGAGAAGACAGGATGAATTTGTAGCTGTTCAGTAACTGTAGATTGTGTAAGTTGTTCTAAATTTCAGCTCTTTCCTCATAGGGCTCAAGTATCTTTTTTTAGAATAACTATAATTATGCACACTCTAGCAGAATTAGTAAAGCTCTATAAAGTGGTAACTCGGTGGCTTTTAAATAACCTCTTCACTCATCTTTTAACCAGAAAATTTATTAATTTATTAATAAAATTTATTAATGGAGGAGAGGTGGGGTCTGAGATGGAAGTTGGGTGCACAAGGGAGCTTGCAGTAAGGGATTGGGATGCAGGAGAAAATGTGGGGTCTGGGTGGGAGATTGGGTAAAGGAGACCATTGCAATCTGGGTTAGGGGACTAGGGTGCAGAGGTTTGAGATGTGACCTGGGGAAGGGGCTAGGAGGGGGTGGAGGGGTTGGGGCAGTGACCTAGGGTAGGAGGGGGTTGTGACTTGGTGCAGCAGACTGGAGTGCAGGAGGGTTGCAGGGGACTGGTTTTTGACCGGGGGCAGGAGGGGATGTGGGTGCAGGAGGAGAGCAGTGTAAAGTAGGGAGAAAAGTGTTGGGGTGCTAGAGGCAGGCTCTGGCAGGGAGATTTACCTGCTTGACTCCCAACCAGCAGCCTTCTCAGGCAGATTCCCTGCCTGCTCCGCCCTGCAGGAGCCATATTGTTTTTGAACAGCTATGAACCTGAGGGGTTGTGGGGGAGGGTGTTTTGCAAACTGCCTGCTTCCATGGGTGGGAAACTGGCCAATGGGGGAGGGGGTTGCACATGAAGCCTCTCCCTCCCCCAGGCTCTTAGGGGTTCAAAAAGAGCCCCAAAATAGCTGCCTTTATCAGCAGATTGCAGGGGGCAGACAGGGAGTCTCCATCTGCGGGCCAGATCTGGCAGCTTGACTGGCTAAATCCTGCCCGTGGAGCAGACCTGGGCAAAATATGGTCCAGGGGCCGGATCCAGCTTGCCAAGCCACCAGATCTGGCCTGAAGATCCCCCTGCTGAGACCCTCAGGCACGTAGCTGCTGTAGTTTAAAACCCAGTCCTTTCATCTGTCTGCTGTGCAGGGAGGGAGAGGCTGCATGCAATCTCCCTGCCCCGCTCCCAGCCCAATCCTCAGCTCTTATTGACTGGAAACAGCCATCCAATCAGAGCTGAGAGATTGGCCTGAGTGACAGGGGCAATGCAAGCCTCTTTCCCACACCCTGAATTGAGATCCACGTGGACTGAGGAGGCTGCATTTTCCAGTAGGGTTGCCAGATGATATAACCAAAAATACCAAACATCCCCCCCGGCCCCACCGCCCTGCAAAAAAAAATGCTGGGGAAAAAAGGGGGACACCAAAGTTGTTGAGCAAAAAAAAAAAAAATAATAATAAAACAACATGGCCCCTTTCAGTACTTCCCCTTGGTCTTTAGGCTTTTTGCCTGCAGCCAGTTTGTTTTCTTGATCAAGCCAGAATGCAGCTTCCCTGTGGAACCAGGAAAGCAGGAAGTCCGGGAGCTGGGGATGTCGGGGCTCGGGGGGGGGGGGGGAGGGGAGCCAGGAGCTGGGCCCAGTTGCGAGTGTGTGTAGGGTTGCCAGGTGTCCAGTATTTTCGCCTCCTGGCAGGGAAAAAAAACAGAAAATACCAGACATTTTAGGTGTCCTGTATTTTCTTAATTTTTTTACCGGACAGGCGGCCAAAATACAGGACTGTCCGGGTCAATATCAGACACCTGGCAACCCTATTTTCCAGCAGCTAGCTCCTGCCTCTGGCAGCCCAGCCCTTCCTGCATCCCAACTCCCTCCCCCAGATCACCATGCAAACCCTCTGTGCCCCTCTGCCCCATGTCACAACTCCCTCCCAGACCTGTGTCCCTTCTAAAACCCTTCCCTCAGGCCAGAATCCTCTCCTGCATCCACACTCCCTCCCTGACCCTAGATCCCAATCCTCTGACCGAGGTCACAACCCCCTCTTCCACCCAAACACCCTGTCAGACCCCACATCCTCTCCTGTACCCCGGTCCCTTACCCCGTGCACCCTTCTGGACCCAACTTTGAGCCTGCACCTCCTCCACAGAAAAGTGCGGCCCTTGGCCACTTACTAAAATCTTGGGAGTGGCCCCCCCGCCAAAAGTTATTGCCCACCCCTGCCATGGAGGGTATTTTTCCCAGGCCTGATGTAAGAATTCCCTGCCATTTACAGTCATTAAGTCAAGATTGGATTTCTTTCTAAAAGATCATAGAATCATAGGACTGGAAGGGACCTCGAGAGGTCATATATGTTAAACAGAAATGATGAACTTGATGTAGAAATTCTTGGTAGAATTTTTTGGCGTGCTATGTAGGAGGTCAGCCTCCTAATGTTCACACTGAATCTATGATTCTGTGCACTTAACTTTACACATATGGGTAGACCCATTCAGGTTATTGGGGGCTACTTGTTCTTAACTTTATGCATGCAGTATAATTGTCTGCAGAATTGAGGTGTACAGAATAAAATAGAACGTGACTTTAACAATAGAATGTTAAAACAGTTTAATGATTAAAGTAATTGTTTTTGCTTTTCTCTTACAACAAGAAAGCTAGATGAATTGCTACATGTGGTGAATTTAAAATCTGCTTAGTTATTACAACAGTTCTAGAGTTGTTACTCCTATAGGTCATAATATTCTTTAAAAGCAAATAGTTGATAAAAGAGAAGCCCTTTAGGCAGATTACAGAAGAGATAATGTTTATTGAGATGCAAGTTATTGTATCCAGCTGCACATTTTTGTTTTTTCTTTATTGAGTAAAATTAAGCTGGGCTGGAAAAGATTGTTAATTCTTCTCTGATAATATTATTGTCAGGGATCTGAGAATTCGAAAATGAATGTTCATCCAGTCAGAGCCACAGCAGCTGTTGACTACACATCTGAATTACAATCTTCCAGTTCCAGATCATTTTACTTAGAAACAGATTAATATATCCCTTTTGTGTTATATGCGAGAGATGGAATTTGGAGTAAAAATGAGAATGTAAAACATAGGCAGCAGCATCGTCTAGTGATGAGATTGGGGAATTGGGAGCAAGTTCTGCCAATGGTTTACTGTGTGACTTTGTAGAAATCACATTTATCTTTCCCCTCCCCCTTCAATTTCTCCATCTGTAAAATATGGATAATATTTATTAACCTTTAAAATAATGGGCTCTTTAGTGTCACGCAGGCCTTTTCTACATGGTACTGTATGTTAGTACATGCCAGCTGTGGTGCAAATTCTAATGCATTTGGTGTGTCATGGAGTAGCTGTCTATGTGGATCCTTGTGGCACTCACTGGAAGTTCCCCAGTGCACATTGACTTGGTGGTGTTTGAAATTCAGCTACATCTGTGAGCACTTAAGGAGCTTTTAGTGCATGCTAGCAGAGTCCACATGACACAGGCAAAGTGCATACCATGCTTGTGCACACTAGAACTTATCCTTTAGCTTGTGGGATAGAACAAGCTGTAGACACACACTTAGGGCACATCTTCACTCACTGTGATGAAGGTTGACAGTCCGGTGTTCGATTTAGTGGGTCTAGTTAAGATCCATAAATCAAATGCTGAGGGCAGCTTGAGCTGGCACCTGTATCCCTCACAGTTGCGTGTGTCAACTCACAGGGCCAGGGCCCAATAGGATTATGGATTTGCTTCAAGACAGAGTCGATTAGGGATAGTTGCTTTTATTAATCTTACTACATCTCTACAGGGTTAATACTGCCAGATGGTTACACAGCTACTGTAAAGTAATACACCAATAAGCATAGGCAGAGCAATGCACTTGGAAATGCTTACTCCCCTTCAGTCTATGGGGAGTCCCATTCCTGTCACCTCGCACCAGGCCACAGTGGACGTGGTTCCAGCTGGGAGAATCCAGGGCACCCTCCGAGGTCTAGGTCCCTGGTGGGACTCACCAGACATGGGACTCCTTACACTAGTTATACTACAGTTGTTTACTGGGTCCATGCATACCGGCCCAATGCCACTCTCAGCATTCCCACAGGGCTGAGAACCAAGCTCATGTTATTTATTCCATACTCAGCTCTCAGCTAGCAACCATAGGGAGTTGCAGCTGATGAAGGCTGTCTGATAGAGAACACCTGGGCTACGTCTAGACTGCATGATTTTCCGCAAATGCTTTTAACGGAAAACTTTTCCGTTAAAAGCATTTGCGGAAAAGAGTGTCTAGATTGGCACGGACGCTTTTCCGCTAAAGCACTTTTTGCGGAAAAGCGTCCGTGCCAATCTAGACGCAGTTTTGCGCAAGAAAGCCCCGATCACCATTTTCGTGATCGGGGCTTTTTTGCACAAAACAATACCGCGTTGTCTACACTGGCCCTCTTGCACAAATGCTTTTGCACAAGAGGGCTTTTGCCTGAACAGGAGCAGCATAGTATTTCCGCAAGAACACTGACAATCTTACACGAGATCATCAGCGTTCTTGCGGAAATTCAAGCAGCCAGTGTAGACAGCTGGCAAGTTTTTCCGCAAAAGCAGCTGCTTCAGCTGCTTTTGCGGAAAAACTTGCCAGGCTAGACACAGCCCTGGTGTTTTTGCCAGCAGGGCTCAAGGCTGGCCTGGAGGAATACAAATTTAACCCCTATAGGCCCACATATGGCTTTTTATGTGACAGCAAGGAGTAAGGAAAGCCGACAGGAGCATTTGTTCCCGTTGAGGTAAACCAACTCCAGCTTCATATTCTACGTAGCTGGAGTTATATACCTTAAGCCAACCTTCCAGGCCTAGTGTAGACCAGGCCTTAATGTGCTAACTAATATAGATAACTACACATCAATAAGGTATTTCTTTGTCTACCTCTACTAACTAGACCTATAGAGGCTTCTGTCTCTGAGCAAATGGATCTGGTCCTTTTAATTCAGGCAGTACTCTTAATTCCAGAAGTCCCAGATTGTGTTCCCATTGGTGACTGAGCCAGGCCATTATAATAAGTACAGTGCCGTTTGTACTGCAGTGCCAAAACGTTCTTATGTAGCATGTAAGGCTGGAAGGGACCACCTGATCATCTAGTCTGACCTGTACATGACAGGCCACCAACATCCACGTGCTAAATGCAGCAAGAGAAATTAGACAAAATTACATCATACAGGAGACTAAACTATCATGTGGCACAGACAGAGAATGGGAAGGACCAAGCTGCACCAACCCTGGAGCATGCAAGCCCTGTATTGTACAAATGCTGTTTTAAAAAATGCAATTAGATGGTGTAACAGGGCAGACCTCACCACCACAGGGCCTCAGGTAATTAGCTCAGGGAATTAGCCTTTCTTCATGCTAGAGCACCCCCTTCTGTCTGGTGTCTCACTGTGACGTAGTGGGGGGTAACCTGCTAAGTCTCTGGCTGCTGTCTGTAGTACCACCGAGCAGACAAGTGATGAGTCACTATGCAAAGAGGGTATCCCAACTGGTTTGGCCAGCTGACCCCCATGGAGAGGAACAAAGGAAGGTGGAATGCTGCCCTGGCTGGGGGGCAGGGCTGGAGGAGAGTGAGTCAGTTCCTGTCTGGAAAGCAGGGGAGAAGGAACTGGGGAGGGGGCTGGGATCCCCCCATCTCAAGGGGGCACTGAGGCCTCTTAGCCCCCAGTTCCTGTAACCAGATTACATCTGTGCTATGCTGTATCGTGGAGAAGCAATAAACCACCCTCAATTCCACTGGCTGGTGGAGTCTGTTTGTGCCATTTCGGGGTGCAGGAGACGGGAGACTCCCAACGTGCCGTCACACTCACCCAGTGTTACTGTTGTTCTCCATAACTCTAGGTCAGGGCCCACATCTCTCCCAGACCATGTCGCCCTCTGCCGGGATACTAGCCTACCATAGTGCCCCCACACTTTGGAATCCTCTCTCTCTGGCGACCCTCAATCCCCCTATGCTCTCCTTTGTTCAGTGACACACTTCCAGTCTTTCTCTAGCCCCTTCCACAGGGGCAAACTGCAGTCTGAAATGGCCACTCAGCACTGGCAAGGGGGTGAGGACCTGCTGCCTTTGCCTCCTCTGGCTGCCTCCCCACAGCCCTAATAGCCTGAGGTCTTGCTTCAGGCCCTGCAGCCTGGGAGCGTGTCTGGCCAGAGCTTCCCCAGCTCTGCCTGTGTTTCCCCAGCCCTGCTCTAAATCAGGAAGCCTCTAGGTTCCCAGGAAGCTGGAGCAAGAGTGAGTCTTTCTCTTCCTCCCTCCTGGAGCCCTTATTTATACAACTCACAGTTGGGACCTAATTGACAACTATCTGCTGCAGCTGCTTGCTCCATGGCTCCAGCTCTCACCCAGAGCTGAGTTTTAGCCCCTTAAAGGCCAGTGTGGGGGCAGACGCCCCATTACAGCTGGGCAGATACAGTCTCTACCCTAAACTGTTTACAGTTCAATTTGAAATAAGATGCAAAAAGTAAACTTGACAAAGTGAGTAAGATGAATACAATCTAAGTACTTGTATGGCCTTCTTCACCTTCGTATTTAAGCACCTCACAGCATATTTATCCTTACAACACCCCAAAAGGTAAGGCAGAAGTGTCCTCCCCATTTTACATATGAGGAACAAAGGCACAGAGAGCAAGGGTATGTCTAGACTACATGACAAGAAGTGACCACAGACATAGCCTCAGCTGACATACCCAAGCTAGCTTTATCGTTATCGAGCTGTCAGGTCCCAGGATAGCAAAGCTGCAGCAGCATGCACTTGAGTATGGGCTAACCCCAGGAGTAATTATCCTGGGCTGGTACACTTCATACAGAGGCTTGCATTGTCATGGATTCAGTGTTCCAAAACTCAAGTTAGATAAAGCTAGCTATGGCATGTCTTCTCAAGCTTACCCTGTGATAGCAGTCTAGACACAGACTATCAGACTGACTGTGGACTATTCTTCCTGCTAGCATGTCACCTAAAAAGCCACAGAATTTAAGTCATACTTATGATGGAGTACAGAGAGATTTTTCTATGTATCCCTGGGCAGGTGGGTCAGACAGATGATGTGACTGGTGAACCCTTTGGTGCTTCAGGCTTCAGTTGTTACCTAGTGCAATACAAGACATCCCAGGGCATGCAAGGATTGCAAGTGCTGATATGATGTATGACTTAACAAGTCTTGACAAAGCCCTGGCTGGGATGATTTAGTTGAGATTGAGCTTGCTTGGAACAGGGAGGTGGAGTAGGTGACCTCCTGAGGTCTCCTCCAATGCTAATCTATGATTAAGCATCCTTGGAAAGTAAGGTTCTAAAACTTAATTTTCAGACTTTTCTTTGGCTATTTTATTTTCCTATATATGCTTTTTCATGAACTGCTATTGAGGGTAGCAGTTGTCATGTTTTCCTTATAGCAGGAAATTCTGAGCTTATTCAAGAGAAGCATGAAAAGCAACTCAAAGATAAAGTCGGAAGATGATCTCCCACCCTCAGAATCTTTGTCACCTTTGCAGTACTTATGTGAATTTTGTTCCATCTCCTTGCTGCATTGCTCCATGTATGTGGAATGTAGAGGTGAAAGCCAAGGAAAGAGAGTGTGTGTTAATTGGCTTCATGAGCATAAATACAAATTGGACTCTAAGGATAATTAACCAGGTAGTTCTGATATCTTTAAACTTTTAATTTCCTTTTAGTCATTTCCTTTCCATTCTACACGTATAACTGGGGAATTGAACAGATTCTCTTTACATTCCAGGGGGATGCACAAAATCTATTGCTAAAGTAACATTTATATAGGCTATCCAGATGAATGCTGCCTGAGAAATCAACTGCTCATGAGATGCAAAGTTAGGCTACGTCTGGACTGCAGACTTTTTTTGCAAGAAGCTTTTTTCAGAAGAGATCCACCGAAAAACCTTCTTGCACAAGAGCGCATCCACATACAAAAGCGCATTTAAAAAGTGATGCACTTTTACAAAAGAGACCGTCTAGACTGATTGGACTTTCTCTCGCATAAAAGGCCACCTGGAACCACTTCATCCAGGGCTTTAGGTCACCAGTTGCTTCCGAGGGCTGGTGTTGGAGCCTTGCCGAGACACGCGCTTAAAGGGACCCCCCCCCGGACAGCCATTTCTTTGCTTCTGCTGCCTGCTTGCTACCTCTTCAAGGGACAGCAAAGTTCTTGCAGTGCCTGCTGTAGTTGCCCTGGTTTTTTTGTATGCCACAGCCTTTTCCTTTGAGCCATGGAGCCGGAGCTACCCCATGGTATGCGATGGCCCGCACAGCCATGCTGCAGTTTTTGCAGCACTTTCTGTCAGCTTCCTTTCTAGTCCTGCATGACCAGGACCCCAAGCTGATGGCTGGGGTCTCCAGTCTGGAGTTCATAAGGATGGGTGGGGAAGATATTTCCCTACCCTCCCAAGATTTGGTGCAGCTCCCTGTAGTAGGGGCAGGAGTGGGGTCCTACCCCTGAGTGGGAACTGTGTTCAGTGGCACGGACATATCCCTAGCGGAGCTCTTTCACCTTACTCCAGACCTATTTCAAGGTCCGGGTTGGGTGTCTATGCTCCACCAGGGACTTGGTCATCTGGTCATAAATTTCCGTGTTGTGCCGCTTTGGCCAGGGATCCTGCAAGGCCTCCTTCTCACCCCACTGTTCAAGGAGGGACTGGCTCTCTGGGCCTGACCAGGAGGGTGTGCGCCTCTTGCTCCCCCTGGGTGGGTCCCAGCACCCCTGGGGCTGCTCCCAGTGGCGGCCAGGGAGATTGCGGGGGGCTTCAGGTGCGGACATGGCTAGCAATGCCTGTAGCAGGGAGAGCCGCGTGGTCAGGGTGCTGCTCTCTGATTGGCTTTTTGCTGCAAGGCTTGTCCAGGGGGCCTGCAGCTTTAAGAGAGGCCAGGACACAGGAACTATAGAGTTGTGATTACTTTGTATGGAGTGGCCACGGGGTACCTGTGGTTTTTCCTGGAGGTCTCTTCTTCCAAAAAAAAAAAATCCTTCTCCCCATCCACACACGCCTTTTTCTGAAAGAGTTCTTTTGCAAAAAAGCTTCTTCCTCGTAGAAGCTGTTGGAAAAAATCCTCTGTTCTTTTGATTTACTTGTGAAAGAACGCAATTGCAGTGTGGACGTTCTGCAAGTTTTGTCGGAAAAACTGTAGTGTAGAGGCAAGAGAAGCATTCATGAAACTGTAAGACACACAGTTATGCAGCATAACCATTATTTCTAGGTTGTTTCTAGGTTGCCCTTGCTTTCCAAGACTTCCTTTGATTTAAAAAAGCATTGATACAGACTTACGCTGTTTGGAAACTAAATGTAAGCATTGCTTTCTTGGGCATCTTGTTGCAGACCTTTCTGTTCAGTGCCCAGGTTGATTTGAAACAATCGTGAGTTTTACTCTTTGGCCACATATATAATATTGTATTTAAAGTCCACTCTGTTAACTTTGCTGATGCGTTTCCCCCAAACATCTCCTGAGTGCCTCTGTTGGAGCTTCTATGGACAAGGGATGTCAATTTGATTCTGCTTCCCTTCAACTAGATAACTATGCTCTTCGTGCTGATGATGCTTCCTGCACAGAACATGTATTGAGTTTTGGAGCTTCACAACATAAGCTGCACATGGTCAGATTGGCCTTGGTCAAAGCACAGTTGGTAGCCCGAAACTTCAGGAAGTGTCCGTAATGGCTTGCTGGTGACCATAATCTGTGCTGACTGCCCTTCTGACACACTCCCCTTCTAAACTTCTGCTGGTTTCTGTTTGCATCATCATCTGACAAAGGAAATGGAATGCTGGGCTTGGGTAATCCAGATCAATCTGCCGCCTTGGCCCCCCAGAAAGGCAATCAATATATAACAAGCCATGCAGCAGATTCTTTTTGGGGATTACAAGATTGTCTGGAATCCATTTAAGATGCTTCTATGATGAGTTGTTCCAGTAAATAATTTTTAAACAAGTGCATACGTAGCCTCCATCCAAGGTTGTACAGAAGTACCTTGAACTGTTTTGTATTCTAATTCTGTTACTGTTCACTAAGGAATGGAGGAAATAAGTGAAAAAACCCATGCCCCTAAGTGACGTAAGTTTCACCAGCATAAGTGATAGTGTGCATAGTGCTGTCAGTGGGAGAGCTTCTCCCGCCAACATAGCTACTGATGCTCACGGAAGTGGTTTTCTTATACTGAAGGGAGAGTTCTCTCCTGTCAGCATAGAGTAGACACACAGGTGGTCTTACATTGATGCAGTGGCATCAGTACACTGTGCAGCTGTAAGGTCCGTAGTGTAGACATTGCCAGACTGTCTCTGACCCTGCAGCTCCTTTTATGTGATCCCACTGGGTCCTGATTGGCTGCTCCATGTTTCCTCCAACTGACTGATTCCTAGGCTATTTGGAGGACTCACCTCCACTACTCCTTTCTGGGACAGGTCATAGCAGGTCTATGAGGCCTCTATCAACCCCCTCCATTCTGCTGTGGGTGAACACTCCAACAGAAGAGGCCCTTGACCAAAGCTTAACTATATACCAGACAACATTCAAATAGATCTTCCATTGTATCTAGCCTTTCCTTTCCAAAAACTCAAGAGTGTGCTCTCTATTCCCACACCTGTTTTTCAGAGGCATGCTATTACTCCTCTCACATGATTTTTTTAAAAAAATAAAAGGCATCACAAGAAAGCTGGCATGATGCTTGAGATGATTTCTAGCTGGGGATCATTTCTGTTCTTTGTAAAAATATTGGCCTCCATTACCCGCAAGCAAATACAACCCTCACAACAGATACAGCCATGGAGTCTCACTAGCTTGTCTGTATTTCCCAGAAATATACCACCCCTAAAGAGTAGTAGAATCAAATCCATTGTTTCTCCTCTGCTGGGCAAAAGGGTAATTAAATCGGTGCCCATCTCAGTGAGATTTCAAAGTCTTTGTTTAATTTACTAACAGACTCCCAAGAATTCAAATGGAATGGACTTATCGTGCATGCTAAACATCTACATCCATTTTGAAATCAAGATGCATTTAAAATGGAAAAACTTCTAATTTGGATTACATTGACATTGTGTTTCCTTCAGAGATTGTGTCTGTTGCAGCAGTGCGACTATCCTTTCAGTTCCGGCACAGTATCCTGAGGGCTCACAGGAATAATGGTGGAAGTTGCAAACATCTCTGTGAAAAGAAAGCATTGCTATTAAAGAGAGTGTTTTTCAGAGAGTCTTGGGTCAGAAAAATATGACTAATTTAGGGTTTGTCTTGTTTAATGCTAAGCACTTTGGAAGAGCAGTACACACTAATTGCTGTACTGTTCGTGTTTAAATATATTTTTATTGAAGCAGGATAGAAAATCCCCACGAACTTTGGACAAGTTTTTCAGGATAGTTACTGGCAAGTACAGCAGCTCTGCAATTTGCGTACCTTTTCCGATTGTTTTTTTGGGAGAGGCTTTCCGAAATTTGGCCTGTCTACACTGGCCCCCTAATCATTTTGGTTGCCCTCCGCTGGACCCTCTCCACTGCGTCCACATCCTTTTTGTAGTGGGGAGCCCAGAACCGGACACAGTACTCCAGATGTGGCCTCACCAGAGCCGAATAAAGGGGAATAATGACATCTCTGGATCTGCTGGCAATGCTCCTCTTAATGCAACCTAATATGCCATTAGCCTTCTTGGCTACAAGGGCACACTGTTGACTCATATCCAGCTTCTCATCCACTGTAAGCTCCAGATCCTTTTCTGTAGAACCAGTACTTAACTGGTTGGTCCCCAGCTTGTAACTATGCTTGGGATTCTTCTGTCCCACGTGCAGGACTCTGCACTTGTCCTTGTTGAACCTCATGAGATTTCTTGTGGCCCAATGCTCCAATTTGTCTAAGTCACTCTGGAGCCTATCTCTGCCTTCAAGTGTATCTACGTCTCCCCCTAACTTAGGGTATGTCTACACTACCCCGCTAGTTCGAACTAGCGGGGTAATGTATGCATACCGCACTTGCTAATGAAGCCCGGGATTTGAATTTCCCGGGCTTCATTAGCATAAGCGGGGAGCCGCCATTTTTAAATCCCCGCTGCTTCGAACCCCGTGTAGCGCGGCTACACGGGGCTCGAACTAGGTAGTTCGGACTAGGGTCCTATTCCGAACTACCGGTACTCCTCGTGAAACGAGGTGTACCGGTAGTTCGGAATAGGCACCCTAGTCCGAACTACCTAGTTCGAGCCCCGTGTAGCCGCGCTACACGGGGTTCGAAGCAGCGGGGATTTAAAAATGGCGGCTCCCCGCTTATGCTAATGAAGCCCGGGAAATTCAAATCCCGGGCTTCATTAGCAAGTGCGGTATGCATACATTACCCTCCTAGTTCGAACTAGGAGGGTAGTGTAGACATACCCTCAGTGTCATCCGCAAACTTGCTGAGGGTGCAATCCATCCCCTCATCCGGGTCATTATAAAGATATTGAACAAAACTGTTCCTAGAACCGAACCTTGGGGCACTCCGCTAGAAACCGACCGCCATCCTGACATCGAGCCATTGATCACTACCCATTGGGCCCGGCCTTCTAGCCATCTTTCTATCCATCTTACCGTCCATTTATCCAATCCACATTCCCTTAACTTGCTGGCAAGAATATTGTGGGAGACCGTATCAAAAGCCTTGCTAAAGTCAAGATATATCACATCCACTGACTTTCCCACATCCACAGAGCCAGTTACCTCATCATAGAAGCTAATCAGATTGGTCAGGCACGACTTGCCCTTTGTGAATCCATGCTGACTATTCCTAATCACTTTCCTCTCATCCAAGTGCCTCAAAATGGATTCCTTAAGGATCCCTTCCATGTTTTTTCCAGGAACCGAGGTAAAACTGACCGGCCTATATTTCCTGGATCGTCCTTTTTTCCCTTTTTTGAAGATGGGCGCTACATTTGCCTTTTCCCAATCATCCTGGATTTCTCCCGATCTCCACGACTTTTCAAAGATAATGGCCAAAGGCTCCTCAATGACATTTGCCGACTCCCTCAGTAACATCGGATGCCTTAAGTCTGGACACATGGATTTGTGTATGTTTAGCTTTTCTAAATGGTTCCTAACCTGTTCTTTACGCACCACGGGATGTCCATCTTCATCCCATCTTGCGTCACATAGCGCACAAGTCCAGGAGCCAACCTTGTCCATGAATACAGAGGCAAAGAAAGCACTGAGTACTTCAGCTTTTCCCACATCATCTGTCACTAGGTTATCTCCTTCATCCATTAGGGGCCGCACACCCTCTCTGATCATCTTCTTCTTGTTAATGTGCCTGTAGAAACCTTTTTTGTTATCCTTCACATCCTTAGCCAGTCGCAATTCCATCTGCTCTTTCGCCTTCTTGATAACCCCCCGGCATTCTCGAGCCATACATTTAAACCCCTCCTTGTCATTTGTCCAAGTTTCCACTTTTTGTAAGCTTCCTTTTTGTGCTTAAGTTCACCAAGGATTTCCCCTGTAAGCCAGTCCGATCTCTTACAATGTTTTCCTCTCTTGCTACGCGTCGGGATGGTTTCTTTCTGTGCCTTCAATAAGGCTTCTTTAAAATACTGCCAGCTGTCCTGGACTCCTTTCCCCTTCGTGTTAACATCCCATGGGATTCTGCCCATCAGATCTCTGAGGGAGTCAAAATCTGCTTTTTTGAAGTCCAAGGTGTGTATTTTACTACTCTCTTTTCTTCCTTTGGTCAGGATCCTGAAATCTACCATCTCATGATCACTGCTTCCCAGGTTGTCACCCACCTCCACTTCCCCTATTAGTTCCTCTCTGTTTGTGAGCAGAAGGTCAAGCTGTGCACGACCCCTGGTTGGATCCTTCAGCACTTGTGTCAAGAAGTTATCCTCAACATTCTCCAAAAACTTCCTTGATTGCCTGTGTACTGCCGTATTGGTTTCCCAACAGATGTCAGGGTGATTAAAGTCCCACACGAGAACCAGGGCCTGCGATCTTGAAGCTTCGCTCAGTTGTCCGAAGAAAGCGTCATCTACCTCATCCACCTGATTCGGTGGCCTGTAGCAGACACCAACCACAACATCATAGAATCATAGATTCATAGGACTGGAAGGGACCTCAAGAGGTCCTCGAGTCCAGCCCCCCGCCCTCACGGCAGGACCAAGCTCCACCTACACCATCCCTGACAGATGTCTATCTAACCTGTTCTTAAATATCTCCAGAGAGGGAGATTCCACCACCTCCCTTGGCAATTTATTCCAATATTTGACCACCCTGACAGTTAGGAATTTTTTCCTAATGTCCAATCTAAACCTCCCCTGCTGCACTTTAAGCCCATTACTCCTTGTCCTGTCCTCAGTAACCAAGAGGAACAAATTTTCTCCTTCCTCCTTGTGACACCCTTTTAGATATTTAAAAACCGCTATCATGTCCCCCCTTAATCTTCTTTTTTCCAAACTAAACAAGCCCAGTTCATGAAGCCTGGCTTCATAGGTCATGTTCTCTAGACCTTTAATCATTCTTGTCGCTCTTCTCTGTACCCTTTCCAATTTCTCCACATCTTTCTTGAAATGTGGCGCCCAGAACTGGACACAGTACTCCAGCTGAGGCCTAACTAGTGCAGAGTAGAGCGGCAGAATGACTTCACGAGTTTTGCTTACAACACACTTGTTGATACAACCTAGAATCATATTTGCTTTTTTTGCAACAGCATCCACTGTTGACTCATATTCAACTTGTGGTCCACTATGACCCCTAGATCCCTTTCTGCCATGCTTCTTCCTAGACAGTCGCTTCCCATCTTGTATGTATGGAACTGATTGTTCCTTCCTAAGTGGAGCACTTTGCATTTCTCTTTATTAAACCTCATCCTGTTTACCTCTGACCATTTCTCTAACTTGCTAAGGTCATTTTGAATTATGTCCCTATCCTCCAAAGAAGTCGCAACCCCACCCAGTTTGGTATCATCTGCAAACTTAATAAGCGTACTCTCTATCCCAATATCTACATCATTGATGAAGATATTGAACAGTACGGGTCCCAAAACAGACCCTTGAGGAACTCCACTTGTTATCCCTTTCCAGCAGGATTTAGAACCATTAACAACCACTCTCTGACTACGGTTATCCAGCCAATTATGCACCCACCTTATCGTGGCCATATCTAAGTTATATTTGCCTAGTTTATCAATAAGAATATCATGCGAGACCGTATCAAATGCCTTACTAAAGTCTAGGTATATGACATCCACCGCTTCTCCCTTATCCACAAGGCTCGTTATCTTATCAAAGAAAGCTATCAGATTAGTTTGGCATGACTTGTTCTTCACAAACCCATGCTGGCTATTCCCTATCACTTTATTAACTTCCAAGTGTTTGCATATGATTTCCTTAATTACCTGCTCCATTATCTTCCCTGGGACAGACGTTAAACTGACCGGTCTATAGTTTCCTGGGTTGTTCTTATTCCCCTTTTTATAGATGGGCACAATATTTGCCCTTTTCCAGTCTTCTGGAATCTCCCCTGTCTGCCATGATTTTTCAAAGATCATAGCTAAAGGCTCAGATACCTCCTCTATCAGCTCCTTGAGTATCCTGGGATGCATTTCATCAGGACCTGGTGACTTGCTGACATCTAACTTTCCTAAGTGATTTTTAACTTGTTCTTTGTGTATCCTATCTTCTAAACTTACCCTCTCTCTGCTTGTATTCACTACGTTAGGCACACCTCCAGACTTCTCGGTGAAGACCGAAACAAAGAAGTCATTGAGCATCTCCGCCATTTCCAAGTTTCCTGTTACTGCTTCTCCCTCCTCACTAAGCAGTGGGCCTACCCTGTCCTTGGTCTTCCTCTTGCTTTTAATGTATTTATAAAAGGTCTTCTTGTTTCCCTTTATGCCTGTAGCTAGTTTGATCTCATTTTGTGCCTTTGCCTTTCTAATCTTGCCCCTGCATTCCCGTGTTGCTTGCCTATATTCATCCTTTGTTAGTTGTCCTAGTTTCCATTTTTTATAGGACTCCTTTTTTATTTTGAGATCTCCTTGTTAAGCCAAGCTGGTCTTTTGCCATATTTTCTATCTTTCCTACACAGCGGAATTGTTTGCTTTTGGGCCCTTAACAACGTCCCTTTGAAATACTTCCAACTCTCCTCAGTTGTTTTCCCTTCAGTCTTGCTTCCCATGGGACCTTACCTACAAGTTCTCTGAGCTTATCAAAATCTGCCTTCCTGAAATCCATTACCTCAATTGTGCTGGTCTCCCTTCTACCTTTCCTTAAGATCATGAACTCTATTATTTCGTGATCACTGTCCCCTATACTGTCTTCCACTTTCAAGTTCTCAACTAGTTCCTCCCTATTTGTTAAAACCAAATCCAGAACAGCTTCTCCTCTGGTAGCTTTTTCAACCTTCTGAAACAGAAAGTTGTCTCCAATGTAGTCCAGAAACTTATTGGATAGCCTGTGCCTCGCTGTGTTAGTTTCCCAACATATGTCTGGATAGTTGAAGTCCCCCATCACCACCAAATCTTGGGCTTTGGATAGTTTTGTTAATTGTTTAAAAAAGGCCTCATCCACCTCTTCCACCTGGCTAGGTGGCCTGTAGTAGACTCCTAGCATGATATCACCCTCGTTTTTTACCCGTTTTAGCTTAACCCAGAGACTCTCTACACAGCTATCTCCTACATTCATCTCCACTTCAGTCCAAGTGTGTACATTTTTAATATACAAGGCAACCCCTCCTCCCTTTTTTCCCTGTCTGTCCTTCCTGAGCAAGCTGTACCCTTCCATACCACCATTCCAATCATGCGTCCCATCCCACCAGGTTTCTGTAATACCAATGATATCATAGTTGTATTTATTGGTTAGCAATTCCAGTTCTTCCTGCTTATTACCCATACTTCTCGCATTTGTATATAGGCATCTAAGATACTGATTTGATCATGCCTCCCTGTTGTGCCCTGACCCTCCTTTCTCCTTGCCATTATAGGCCGTAGTCCCCCCCATTTCCAACCCATCTCCCAGTCCCGCACATGCAGCACTTACCTGTGGGCTTTGCTCACCTGCCCCCGACAAACCTAGTTTAAAGCCCTCCTCACAAGGTTAGCCAGTCTGTGTCCAAACAAGACCTTCCCGCTCCTCGAATGGTGAACTCCATCTCCGCCAAGCAGTCCTTCCTGGAAGAGCACCCCGTGATCAAGGAAGCCGAATCCCTCCTGGTGACACCATCGTCGCAGCCAGGCATTGACCTCCAGGATGCACCTCTCTCTGCCCGGGCCCCTACCTTTGACAGGAAGGATAGAAGAGAATACCACCTGCGCTCCAAACTCCTTCACCAGTACTCCCAAAGCCCTGTAGTCACACTTGATCCGCTCAGTGTCACACCTGGCAGTATCATTTGTGCCCATGTGGATGAGTAGCATGGGGTAGTAGTCAGAGGGCCGGATAATCCTCGACAATGCCTCCGTAACATCTCGGATACGGGCCCCTGGCAGACAGCATACCTCTTGAGATGAGCTGTCAGGGCGACAGATGGGCGCCTCCGTTCCCCTCAGAAGAGAGTCTCCAACCACCACTACCCTACGTTTCCTCCTCGCGGTGGTGGCAGGAGACTGCTCAACCTTGGTGGTGCAAGGCCTGGTCTCCTCCACTGTGGGGGGTGACTCCTTGTCTCCTGCTGAAAGTAAAGTGTAACGGTTATGTAACAACACAGTGGGGGTACGTCTACACTACAGCGCTAGTTCGAACTAACTTAGTTCGAATTAGTTAATTCGAACTAAGCTAGTTCGAACTAACGCATCTAGAACTAAAAACTAGTTCGAACTAGCGTTTTGCTAGTTCGAACTAGTAAGTCCACATTGAGTGGACTCTGAACAGGGCTTAAGGATGGCCGGAAGCAGTGCCGGCAGGGCATAAAAGGAGGACTTAGAGCGTGGAGATACTGTCTCAGGCTAGCCGAGGGCTGCGCTTAAAGGGTCCCGACCCCCACCCCGGACACACAGTTCTAAGGGGTGCCCCGGTAGCAAAGAAGTTCTGGCTTGGAGTGCCCTGAGTGCCCACACTGGGCACATCACACCACTCGGCCATCAGCCCGGCTGCACTTGCCGCAGGCTGCCATCTGGGGAGAGGGAGTAATTGGGGGGCTGCAGGAGAGCTTCCACCCCCAGAAGCCCGCAGAGCCAGCCCAGTCCTCCCCATCGGGGGCTCGTACCCCATTCCTCCCTCACCTCCTTCCACTTGCCCTTCCCTAGCCCCCCTTCTTATTGATGTACAAAATAAAGATAACGTTTCTTCCAACATTGACTCTGTCTTTATTGAACAAAACTGGGGGAGACTGGGAAAAGGAGGTGGGAGAGGGGAAGAGAAAGGCTGGGAGAGGGGAGGGCAACTAACATGATCAGGGGTTGGGAACAGGTCCCATATGAAGAGAGGCTACAGAGACTGGGACTGTTCAGCTTAGAAAAGAGGAGACGGAGGGGGGACAGGATAGAGGTCTCTAAAAGCAGGGGTTGGGTGGAGAGGGTGCATTCAGAAAAGTTCTTCCTGAGTTCCCATAAAGAAGGACTAGAGGACACCAAAGGAAAGGAATGGGTAGCAGGCTTGAAACTAGTAAGAGAAAGTTGTTGTTGTTGACAAAGCAAATAGTTAACCTGTGGAACTCCTTGCTGCAGGAGGCTGTGAAGGCTAGAACTAGAACAGAGTTGAAAGGGAAGTGAGATAAAGTGATGGAGGTTGGGTCCATGGAGTCCTATTAGCCAGAGGGTAGGAGTGGTATCCCTGCCCAAAGTTTGTGGAAGGCTGGAGAGGGATGGCACGAGACAAATGGCTTGGTCATTGTCTTCGGTCCATCCCCTCCAGGGTCCCTAGGGTTGGCCGCTGTTGGCAGACAGGCTACTGGGCTAGATGGACCTTTGGTCTGACCCAGTACGGCCATTGTAAGCTCAGGGCTCAGTGTCGGGGGTCTCAGTGGACCCCCTTGATTTTCATGCACACCTGGTCCTGGGTGGCCAGGCTGGCAGCTCTCCTGCCCTAGACGGCCACTTTCCTGTGCCTAGTGCGGAGATCGTGGACGAGGTCCACGATGTCCGCACTAGCCCAGGAAGGTGCCCGCCTCTTGCGGTCCAGGGCAAGCTCCTGGGAGCCGCCAGCCTGGTCCCGGCAAGAGGGGGTGGGCTGGGGGGCATCGGGTGGGTGGCTCTGTGCCGTGCCAGGTGCAGGGTCTGCTAGCTGGGTGCTGGCAGGCTTGCACCTGGCACGGGCACCGTAGCCAGCCCGTGCCCCTTTAAGGGGTCCGGGGCCGGGAGGGGGGCATAGAGTTTCCCTGGTGTTGGCCAGAGTGGCCACCAGGGAAACCTGGGGAGGGCTAGCCTCCCACTAGTTCGAACTAAAGGGCTACACAGCCCTTAGTTCGAACTAGCTAGTTCGAACTAGGCGTTAGTCCTCGTAAAATGAGGTTTACCTAGTTCGAACTAAGCGCTCCGCTAGTTCGATTCAAATTCGAACTAGCGGAGCGCTAGTGTAGCGCATAGGAAAGTTAGTTCGAACTAACGTCCGTTAGTTCGAACTAACTTTCTAGTGTAGACATACCCTGGGAGGGTTAGGAGCAGGGGTGGAACACTGCCTGCTGCCGGAAGTAACCAGCTGCCAGTGTTCACCCTGCACCACTGCCTCCTCCATAAGTGGCGGGTCAGCAGTCCCACATCCTAGGACAGTGACCTCCGTGGACTCCACAGGAAAACTGTCCAGGAATTCCTCATGGCTTCGAATGCTCCTCAGGCTGGCCACCTCCTCCTGTATCTCTCCCACCTGCTGCCTGAGAGATTCCACCAGCAGGCACCTTTCACAATGGTTGTCTCCCCCAGCCTGGAGATCACTCAGTGGGAATTGCAAGCCACAAATACTGCAAGACCACACCAGGACCTGGGTAGAGGCATCCTGCTCAGGTTCTCTGTCTGGATACAGGCACAGGTGGAGGAGACAGGAGAAGTACTGGCACAAGCGCTTCGGGTCTTCATCACCATCAGTCACTCCCTCTGCTCAACTCCCTCTTCAACTCCCCTGTCTGCAGTCCCCTGTCCGCATCACTGCTGTTGTTTGCGCCTTGAAACTTAACCCATAGACTCTCAACAGGTTTTTCTCCCTCTTTATACTGGAGTTGAGAGCAATCGTAGTGCTCTCTTACATATAGTGCAACTCCTCCTCCTTTTCTCCCCTGCCTGTTCTTCCTGAACAGTCTATACCCTTCCATGACAGCGCTCCAGTCATGCGAGTCTTCATACCAAGTCTCTGTTATCCCAATTAAATCATAGTTCTTGGACTGGGCCAGGGCCTCCAGTTCTTCCTGTTTGTTGCCCAGGCTTCTCGCATTAGTGTACAAACACCTCAGGTAACCAGTTGAGCGCCCTATCTTTTCTATTCGAAACAGGGGTCCTCATTTCTTGCTCGTTCCTCTTTCCCACTTTCGACTTTCCCACTCCCCTCAGGGTTTTGGTCACCGTCCCCCGACGAATCTAGTTTAAAGCCCTCCTCACTAGGTTTGCAAGCCTGCCCGCGAAAATGCTCCTTCCTCTCTTCGTTAGGTGGATCCCATCTCTTCCTAACAATCCTTGTGCCTGGAACAGAGTCCTGTGGTTGAAGAAACCAAAGCCCTCTCTGCGACACCACCCGCACAACCACGCATTTACGTCCTCAATTCCACGATCCCTGCCCAGTCCTTTCCCTTCAACAGGGAGGATGGACGAGAACACCACTTGCGCTCCGAATTCTTGGATCTTTCTTCCCAGCGCTACATAATCTGCAGTAACCCGCTCAAGGTCATTCTTGACCGTATCATTAGTTCCCACGTGGGGAAGCAGGAAGGGGTAGCGATCTGAAGGTTTGATCAGTTTGGTAAGCCTCTCAGTCACATCGTGAATGCGAGCTCCCGGTAAGCAGCACAATCTTATTCATAGCCAGAGTTTATTATAGCAAACAAGGGTACTTCATATCTTTTTCTCTTGTGTCCACCAGTTTAGACTGATGAATTACCCACCACTGTGTCAGATAATCAGCAAAAGCAAAGGCAAGAGATAACCTGAATGTATTTTTGGCATCACTGTGTTACTGAATGCTGGCTTCTCTTCCTTACCACTGAGGGTAGATTCTGATCTCAGTTACACTTGTGGAAAATCTGGGGTAATTCAAGTGACATCAACAGTTACTTTGGATAAGTACTAGCATTAGGGAATGAGATTGTGACATCATTCTACATGGGCACATTACATCTTTATTCTGAATCACAGTCCTCTTCTATGATATAAATAATGAGGCTGGAAGTGCTGGTGAGATGGTGGATTTAAAAGTAAGTGCTAATCTATTTTCCCATCTTTTTTACTTGATTTTCCCAAATGTAGATTTTTGTGACCTCTCAAACAAGCTTTGAAAGATATTTCTCAGGAACTCATTCACTTGGGGTATGTCTACACTACCGCCCTAGTTCGAACTAGGGTGGTAATGTAGGGAACCGGAGTTGCAAATGAAGCCCGCGATTTGAATTTCCTGGGCTTCATTTGCATGTTGCCGGTTGCCGCCATTTTTAAATGTCCGCTAGTTTGGACTCCGTGCCCATGGCTACACGCGGCACGAACTAGGTAGTTCGGATTAGGCTTCCTATTCCGAACTACCGGTACACCTCGTTTCATACCCTTGGGTCCTTCTGTTCTAGGAATTCATAATTTGAAGAACCTTTTATGATAACAGCAGCTTGATTCATAATATTCAAGATCAAATTGAATGTGTTCCGCATCAATTTTAGATCCATCCTCACTTTGTCACACAGACAAGCATCTGAGGACATTAGCCAATTTGCATGGCAGCCAGATTTCAGTTTTTTTTGGGGGAAAAGTAAAGCCATTTTGGAAAATCCTAGCTTTCCCTTGGAAAAGCAAATTTCCAGCTCTTTTCCTTGCAAAGATAGCTGCGAAAATGCAAACCCATTACTCATTTAACGTGACTTGTTCTGTCTAAACTAGGTGCAAAATTAAAAATCGTTAGACAGCCTATTTAAAATGTCTTTACAATCTAACCCAATTACTTTGTGCTCATGATAAAGCAATCCAAAGGCACTTCCTGAGCTCGAAATGGTACTGAGACTGAGAAAGTAATAATGAAGTATAGTGTTCCCACTTCTGCAACATACAGAATTACTTCGGTATTTTCATTTCTCAGAAGGCAATAATATGAAGTGAAGGCCTTCAAAAGAAAGGGCCCTTGTGTTTCTTTTGACTAGCAACATGTAGCTAGACTTCAGTTTGCCTAATGCAGCGTTCCATGACCACCGCTTCTGGGCCTGGTAAGAAAAATAGTGCACAGTTCTACAAGGGAGTTAAATGTGTAATGCTCTCTCCTATCTCATTTGGTAGCAACAAGGAGAGCGGTGCAACCTCTGTGTATATACACTGGTGAGCTGGTAAGAGTGTGTCATAGGGTTTTTTACAAGGTGTTCCCCCATCAGAGTAAGGGTGAATCTGGATCAGTCTTACTGCCAGGGGTTTCCCCTTGCTTATGGCCCATCATAAAGCAACAGCTTAGACTATAAAATCTTTGGGAGAGGGTCCCTGTTTGCTTGTGACACAGTGTGTTAAATGTGGTTATTCACTATGTACAGAATAAAGCGGATTTCTTCTTTCAGAATCAAAAGGAGTCTATTGAAGGGCTGTCAATAGTCTTCTGGGTCTTTGGAAGCCATTTTAGCATAGAATCATAGAACACTAGAACTAGAAGGGACTTCGAGAGGTCATCGGGTCCAGTCCGCTACTCTCACTGCAGGACCAAGCACCATCTAGATCCAGGGTCACCAACCAGTCGATGTGAGGTGTTCCTAGTCCCCCCAATGAGGTGTTCCACCCACAGCAATGAGGAACCTGCACTGGAAAAACCTCCTGAGAAAATGGAGCTAGTTCCAGCTTCCTGTGGTGTGAGGAGGAAGTCCCGTGGCTGCGCACCAGATCTGGCATCTCAGGAAAAGCACGCACTGCCCCTTCCCTCCCCACAACAGTTGGTGCTTCCTGAGATGCCAGATCTGGCGTGTAACCACAGGACTTCCCCCCATGCCACAGGAAGGCAGGCAGCACGGGCAAGGAAGGGAAGACAAGAAAGTGCACGCTCCTCTCTAGCCACAACAGCGCATGCTTTCTTGTCTTCCCTTCCTTCCCCATACTCATGGTGTGTGTGTGTGTTAAGATGGTGGCAGTGCAGGATCTGGAGCGGCTGGATTTTTTAAAGGAGCCGCACGTGCACTTCGTCCAGCACTACTCGCAGATCCTGCCCCAGAGATCCTCGTCCCTGGAAACTCCCAGGTACTAGCCAAGCTGCTTCTGCCTCCTTCCCCTGCCCAGACCCCCACCAGAACTCTGCCCCTTGCCCAGATCCCCACTGGCATCCTGGCCTCTGTCCCCAGGCTGGACACCATCGAGCACCCTGCTCCTGCCTCCTGGCTAGACACCCACCAGAACCTGCTCCTGCCTTCTGGCTAGACACCCACCAGCACCTGCTTCTGCCACCTGGCCAGACACCTACCCCCAGTTTGCTCCTGTACCCTATTTTCCACCTCGATTCTGCACCCCCATCCCTATCCCACTTACTGGCAGCCCCATCCTGCACTCTGGATCCTTCATTTTTGGCCCCACCTCAGAGTGTAGAGGGGCCCACAAATTCCACCTAATCCTGGAACTCAGAAGAGTTAATCTGGCCTGAACCTCAGTCCTACATACCCTCCCACCCCTCATGAGGCTGGAGTGCCAGGGGAGGGAGGTGTCTCAGTTGGGGCCACATCAGTGAGGCTTAGGGTTTTGGAGGGTTTGGTGTTTTTGCATCTCACTTGTGTGGTCCCTGACTGATTTTTCTGTGGGTCATTGACTTCTGACCCAAAACAGGTTTCCTTCACCTCCCATAAATAAAGACAATTCTGAAGTGTTTTGTGTTGGACATAATATTTTATTTAAAAATGAAGCCTGGCCAACAAACCCCCAATTGGGGCCCAGCCCCCATCTGGCTGCAGCATCATAACAGTCCTGCACCCTCCCAGACCTCAACCCTGAGCCCATCATACCCCTAAACACCCTATCCTGAGCCTCTCCCATACCCAGACTTCTGCACCCCACATCCCCAGTCTTCTGCCATAACACTCCTGCACCATCCACACATCGCAAACCTGTGCCCTGAGCTCCTCATACATCCCAGCCCAAACTCCTGCACTCCCACATCCACAAGCCTACGGCTTGCTCAGTATCCCAACCCTCCACTTGACCTCAACACACTCCAGCCTGGAGCCCCCTCCCTGATCCAGCATCCCCTTCTCTACCTCCTCTTGTACCTAAATTCTCTCCCAGAGCTTGCACCTCTTACCTCTACCCACAGTCACTCATTCCCGCCCCAGAGCCTGCACCTCCTGTCTCAACTCAGTGAGAGTAAGGGCTGGGGACAGCAAGTAATGGAGGGGAATGGAGAGGGCTGGGCCTCAAGGAAGGGGTGGGGTCTTGGGGAAAGAATGGGGTAGATCTTGGCTTGCCCTGACATTTAGAAAGTGATCTTTGGGGGTCACTGGTCTAGATCATCCCTGATAGATGTCTGTCTAACCTGCTCGTAAATATCTCCAGTGCTTCTAGTCGTATCATCAGAGGCTAAGGAGAACAATTTTTCCCCCTCCTCAGGTTTTAAGTATCTGAAAACCTCTATCATGTCCCCTCTCAGTTGTCTCTTTTCCAAACTAAACACGCCCAATTCCTTCAGCCTTCCCTCATAGCTCATAATTTCTAGATGTTTAATCATTTTTGTTGCTCTTCTCTGGACCTTCTCCAATTTTGCCACGTCTTTCTTAATATGTGGTGCTCAGAACTGGGCACAATACTCCAATTGAGGCCTAATCAGCACAGAATTGAGCAGAAGAATGAGTTCTCATGTTTTGCTCACAAAACTCCTGTTAATGTATCCCAAAATTATGTTTGCTTTTTTTGCAACAGTGTCACACTGTTGACTCATATTTAGCTTGTGGTCCTTTCTGACCCCTAGATCACTTTCTATAGTACTCCTTCCTAGACAATCGCTTCCTATTTTGTATGTGTGAAATGGATTGTTGCTTCCAAAGTTGAGTACTTTACATTTGTCCTTATTAAACTTTGGATAGCCACAATCTAACCAGCAACACTGTTCACTGGCTGGAGAGCTTGGACATCAACTTTGACAAAGAAATATAGCATTGAACATGACATTCGAAATCCTATTTACCCCAGACCATTTCTCCAGTTTGTCCAGATCATTTGAATTACGACCCTCTCCTCCAAAGCAGTTGCAACCCCTCCCAGCTTGGTATCATCTGAAGACCTAATAAGCATACTCTCTATGCCAGTGGTCTCCAACCTTTTTACACCCAAGATCACTTTTTAAATGACAGAACAAGCCAAGATCTATCACCCCGCCCCTTCCTTGAAGCCCCACCTCTTCCTTGAAGCCCCACCTCCTCTATTCTTCTCCTCTCCGTCACTTGCTGTCCCCAACCCTTATACTGCTGCTTTTTTCCCAATTCTTCTGTAGGAAGAGGTTTTTCTAACATTTGGCCTGTCTAGTCTGGACCAAATGTCAGAAAAACCCCTTCTTTTGGAAGCCCCCTTATTCCTCGTGGAAAGAGGAATATAGGGGTGACTGAAAGATCATGTTTGCTCTTCCACTAAAAGAAGCGGAAGAGCAAACGCATCCCTGGATGCAGAAGAGTTTTTCTGGGATATCTCTGGAATCCTGAAAAACTCCTGCAGTCTAGCTGTACCCTTGCTGGGTTGAGACAGGATGTATACGCTCTGGGGTGGGATTGAGGGATTTAGGTGTGGGAAGGGGTGAGAGGTACAAGCTCTGGGAGGAAATCTGGATGCTGGAGGAAGTGGATAAGGGGATGCTGGCTCAGGGAGGGGGCTCCAGGCTGGGCAGTGTTGGGGTCAGATATAGGGTTACGGTACTAAGCAAGCCACAGACTTCTGGATGTGAGGGTTCAGGAATTTGGGTTGGGGTATGTGAGGGGCTCAGGGCAGGGGATTCCAGTGTATGATAGGCTCAGATGTAGGATCTGGGGGAAAGGGGACTGCAGAAGTGTTATGCTGTGGCCAGATGGAGGCTTGGCCCCAATTGTGGGTTTATTGGGTAGGATTCATTTTTAAATAAAGTACTATGTCAAACATAAAAAGTTTCTTCATTGTCTTTATTTCTGAGAAGGGCAGGGAACCTGTTTTGAGTCAGGGGTCACTGACCCAAGAAAAGTCAGTTGAGGCCATACAAGTGAGATGCAAAAATACCCTCCTCCAACCGCCCCACAAGCAGGAGACATAGTACTAGGGAAGTGTGCTAGTGGGTGCTTCGACAGGGACAGGGTGCCAGTGGGGACAGAGTTCTGCGGCTGGGGGCAGGGGAGAGGGAATAGGATGCAGGGAGGGGAGAGAACAGAGTCCTGCAGCAGGGAACCAAGTGCCAGTGGGGACAGGTTTCTGCAGGTGGGGAAAGGGTGCCTCTGGGGACAGAGTTCTGTGGCTGGGGACAGGAGTGGGGACAGAGTTCTGTGGCTGGGAAGTGGGAAGAGGGGACAGGGAACAGGGGGCGCAGGAAGGGCAGGGGATCGAGGAGCGGGGTGCCAGTGGGGGCAGGGAGTCTCCTGCACCTGCTTCCTCCCAGGATTCCCCCCCCCCGAGGGAAGTTGGCACGCGCCTCCTCCGGGCCCAACTCCCCCCTCCCGTGGCACTGAGAAACCTCCATGCGCGCCTGCCCCATGGCCGACCTCCCCTCCCATACACGCCTCCCCCAGGGCCGACCTCACCCCCCCGTGGCATGGGGAAACCCCTGCACGTGCCTGCCCTGGGGCCGACTCACCCCTCCTGCAGTGTGCCCAGTGCACCACAGACCTGTGTGAAGGGAGCAGCCAGTGAACTTCCAGAACCCCTGGAAGTGGCGCGAAGCTGTAGGACTTCTGTCCACCCTGCGGGAAGCCGGCACTACTTCCATTGTCGCTGGAGGTAAGTAGTGGGGCTTCCTGAGGGTGGGGGGAAAATGTGTGTGTGGGGGGGTGAACGCCTCACGATCAACTGGTCGAAGTCTTGCGATCGACCGGTCAATCGTAATCGACCAGTTGGTGACGACGGCTCTATGCCATCATCTAAATCGTTGATGAAGATATTGAAAAAAACTGGTCCCAAAACAGACCCCAGCAGAACCCCACCTGTTATGCCCTTTCAGCATGATTGAACAGTTAATAACTAATCTCTGAGAATGCATAACTGGCAGGATAACCACCCACCTTATAGTAGCCCCACCTAAGTTGTATTTGTCTAGTTTATTGATAAGAAGATTATGCAAGATCGTATCAAATGCCTTACTAAAGTCTAGGTGTACCATGTCCACTGCTTCTCCCTTATCCACAAGACTTGTTAGCCTATCAAAGAAAGGTATCAGATTGGTTTCACATGATTTATTCTTTACAAATCCATGCTGGCTATTATCTATTACCTTATTTTCTTCCAGATGTTTGCAGATGAATTCCTTTATTACCTCTTCATTATCTTTCCTGGCACAGAAGTTAGACTGACTGATCTGTAGTTTCCTGGGTTGTTCTTATTTTCCTTTTTATAGATGGGCACTATAGTTGTCCTTTTCCAGTCTTCTGGAATCTCTCCCGATTTCCATGATTTTCCAAAGATGATAGCTAAAGGTTCAGATACCTTCTCTATCAGCTCCTTGAGTATTCTAGGATGCATTTCATCAGGCCCTGGTGACTTACAAACATCTATTTTTTCTAAGTAATTTTTAACTTCTTTTTTTTTAACCTTCTCAACCTACCCCATTGCCACTAGCATTCACCATGTTAGGCATCCCTTCATCATCAGACTTCTTGGTGAAAACTGAAACAAGTCATTAAGCAACTCTGCCATTTCCAAGTTCCCCATTATTGTTTCTCCCTCTTCACTGTGCAATGGATCTATCCTGTCCTTGGTCTTCCTCTTGCTTCTAATATATTTATAGTAGGTCTTCTTGTTATTCTTTATGTCACTCTCTAAATTAAGCTTGTTTTGTGCCTTTGCCTTTCTAATCTTCCCCCTGCATACTTGTGGGCTACGTCTAGACTGGCATGATTTTCTGGAAATGCTTTTAACGGAAAAGTTTTCCATTAAAAGCATTTTCGGAACAGAGCATCTAGATTGGCACGGACGCTTTTCCGCAAAAGCACTTTTTGCGGAAAAGCGTCTGTGCCAATCTAGACACGCTTTTCTGCAAAAAATGTGCCATTTTCGCGATCGGGGCTTTTTTGTGGAAAACAAATCTGGGCTGTCTAGTCTCATTCCTAGAGAACAGATTAAAAGGACTTTTTCCCGAATGGGAGCAGCATAGTATTTCCGCAAGAACACTGACAATCTTACATGAGATCGTCAGTGCTTTTGCGGAAATTCAAGCTGCCAGTGTAGACAGCTGGCAAGTTTTTCCGGATAAGTGGCTGATTTTCCGGAAAAACTGGCCAGTCTAGACACAGCCGTGTTGTTTGCTTATATTCATACTTTTTAATTTGACCTAGTTTCCACTTTTTGTATAACTCTTTTTTCATTTTCAGACCATGAAAGATCTCCTGGTTAAGCCAAGGTGGTCTTTTGCCATTTTTCCTATCTTTGCTACGCAGGGGAATAGCTTCCTTTTGGGCCCTTAATAATGTCCTTTTGAAAAACTCTCTTCAGTTGTTTTTCCTTTTAGTCTTGCTTCCCATATTGAAGTGCACTGTATTCATGGGGTAAAACAAAGCTCAAATTGGTATTTTTTAATTGTCCCGGTATCCCTGCTCTTAAACCTTTGATGTCACCCAGATGTGTATGGCATCCATCATAACCCTGAATTTCTCATGTGAGGCTCATATAAATTATGTGCCTGTGTCATTTTACAACAGCATGCATTTTTGAGCTCTGTGTGTGTTTCCAGAGGGGCAGTGAAGCAGATGACTAAGGGCCTTCCCTACCTCCCCTGAAGTAGTGATTAAGTTCCACATGATTTTGTGTAGGAGACAGCAGGACTTGCAAGGGTGTTGGACTCCAATAAGATGAAGGACTGTGCTGAGTGACAGGCTCAAGAGTCCCAGGAGAGAAGGATGAACTCGTTATGACTGCTAGTGCTTTTTTTTTGCTGCTGCAGTCTAATTCCTAGAGAACAGATTAAAAGGGACTTGCTTGAGACTGGTTATCCAGCGGCACAGGTACATAGTTACTGAACAAACTTTGCCTAGCTCCTGCTGGTGATACACGTCTTTTCATGCTCGGGAGCACATGCCATTTGTCATATGGGCCCAAGAGAGCATGTGAGGTGCTCCTCCCCACTGACACCCTATTGTCTTTCCTTTGAGTTCTGTGTTCATTTTGGATGCAGGACTCCATTAGCAGAGGCAGTAATTCACTGAGTAAATCACTGATTTACTTACAGTACAGCTGTGTTGCTTGATGATACCACCATCTGCCTTCAGTGGGAAGGCGCCAGCTGCCTGCAGCCAGTGCACTGCAGGAGAAGCTTTGCTTAAGACATCTGAATTCCAAGCATAGAGTATACTCACCTCCTAAAACACAGAGTGAAGTAAACTAGGGAGCTTGTGGAAATCAGGGTCTATATGTGCAGGCTGCAGTGCTAAAATCTGGATAATTGCATCTAACTGTGGAAGAGTCATCAATTGCCACCATTCTGATTGGTTTTCATTCCCCCTTCCTCTCTTTGATTAACTACCTAATTTGGCTTTGTAGGGTACAGCCAACCAAATCTATCTGGGCTTAGCTAGAGTAGCATAATTGCTAACCGCTAAAGATATCTCGCTCTTAATTGCAACAGCTCTGAATTCATATTTGATTAATATTTTCTTGTATTATTGGTTAACTAAAATATCACAGACATGAACATTTTTGTGTGAAATTGTGAGTTTCAGATCGTTGGTCTTTTGTTTTTCTGCCTATGTCAGATTTGTGTTTCTGGTGTTTAAAATCAATATATCCCTTTGTCAGTGCCCTAGACTTTAGTAATCAGATTTGTATAACATAGGGAAAGTTTTGCTGCTTGTTTCCATTTTCTGGGCAAGGAGAAGCTGATGAGCTGAAAATACTTGCAGGTTTAACTCAGCAGGTTTGCCTTATACTGTGATGTGCACTCAGCAGCAGAGAATTTTCTTATTACAACCCATAGTCAATACCAATCATGAACTATATTTGCACTATATGTGGTTCAATGAGCAAGTTACAAGAGCTATTGATTATCATTACTTGTATGTAGGGCCCCAAATAGCAGTGTTACCAATTGAGATTAGGGGAGTGTTTGAATTTACAGGGAAGTGTCACAGCCAAAGAGGGCTGATACTGAGGGTGAAAGTGGGCTGTATGATGAAAACAAAGTAGTGTAGATGGGATAGGAAAGGGATAGATAACACAGGAAATAACTTAAATCTGCTATATAAATCCATGGATCGCTCACATCTTGAATATTGTGTGGAGTCTGGTCACTCCATTCCCCCAAAATATATTGGAATTGAGTGACAGGCTCAAGCATCCCAGGAGAAAGGGATGAACTGGTTATGACTGCTAATGTTCCTTTTGCTGCTAGAGACGCATTCCTAGAGAAGAGATCAAAACGGACTTGCTCAAGATTGGTTATCCAGCGTCACAGACACATTATGATTGAACAAACTCTGCCTAGCTCCAGCTGGTGATACGAGTTCTTTCACGCTCAGGAGCATGTACCATTTGCCAGAAGGGCACAAGAGAGCGTAGAGTGCAGAGAAGGGATACTAAAATGATTAGGGATATGAAACATGAGGTGAGATTAAAATGAGTAGGACTTTCTAGCTTGAAAAAGAGACAACCATGTGGGAATATAATAGAGGTCTATAAAATCTTGACCGGTGGTAAAGAAAGTGAACAAGAAAGTGCTATTTATTCCTTCTCATAACACAAGAACTAGGGTCACCCAATGAAATTAATAAGCAGCAGGTTTAAAAAACCAAATGCAAGTACTTCTTCACACAGCATGCAGTCAGCCTTATGGAACTGTTTGCTAGGGGATGTATTGAATGCCAATAGTGTAATGGGGAATACGTCTACACTGCAACATTATTTCAAAATAGCGCTTTTCCAAAATAACTTAGTCAGTGTCTACAGAGCAGGAAGTTATTTCAAAATAATGTCAAAATACTGTCAGGCTGGAGGACTTCTTACTCTGACTCCTGTAACCCTCATTGTTCGAGGAGCAAGGGAAGTCGGAGGAAGAGCGCTCTCTTTCGAAATAAGTGCTGTGTAGACACTCCCTATTTCGAAATAAGGTACACAATTGATGTAGCTCAATTTGCACTGCTTACTTCGAGTTAAGCCCTTTAGTGTAGATGCACCCAGGGTTAAAAAAGAAATATGATTTATTGGAGGGTAGGTCCATGAATGGCTATGAGCAAGGATGGGCTCTGAGTGTTGCTAACCTTTCAGAAGTTGGGACTGGACCATGGGGGATGGTTCACTTAATCATTGCCTGTTCTGTTCATTCCATTTCCCTCCGAAGCACCTGGCATTGGCCACTGTTAGAAGACTGGGCTAGATGGACAGTGTGGCCAGTCTTATGTAGAAATTAATTATAATAATAAAATGTGAGATAAGAACAACAACCTTGGAAATAGTGCATTTTAAAAATTGTAGCCTATTAGGAGCTTCCCAGTCACAAATCTAGCATCCTTTAGCAAAGCCACTAAAACACAGTCCAACAAAGAAATGTTCCTTTAACGTACCCTTCACTTTTCCCTCTGCAACACCCCACTCACAGTTGTTCCCCTGATCAGTGGAGGCTCAGAGTTCAGAGGTGCTTTCACATGAATTGACCTCCCAGAAGGAGATGGAGGGAAACACACCTTGCTTGCTTCTCCAGCCACTCATCACTCGCACTGGCCACCATTGTTTGTTGGGCCACTTGTTCGCTCCACCACTCTGTTTCCAATAGCTCTGCACCATTACCTGCTGCTGCCACTTGCCATTCTGATCTCTGCAGGTTGGTCTCTTGAGGGTTAAGCTCTCAGTGAGGGAAGGTTAGTGAGAGAAGGCAGTTTCTCTTCCACAAAAACAGTGTCGCATAGCAGGTCTAAGCATTTACACCAGATTGCATGATTTCAGTGCCAGTGGTCCCTTAACTAAAAAGGCTCTCCAGGGAGACTAACCAGCTCTGTCTTTTATATAGTGTTGAGGGGCAGGTTCGATAGTGCTTGAGATTCTTTAGGAAGCCATCATGCAAAACACCTGTTACCACCATCTCTCTACACTGGGATCTGGCATCAGAACCCCCTGCTCAGCCAGTCCATTTCAATTGAAGGAGACATCCTCCAGCTGGACAGGCTAAGTACAGTTCCGCTGCCCTTTACTCATACAATACAGATAACAGCATTTTCTGATCTCAACCTCCAAGTAATCTGTAGCCTAACACCAGCCAAAATTGATCAGTAAGGCAACACAGCAATGTAGTTAGTTGACAAGTGGGAGGGTGTTGGGAAATTCAGGAGAGGTACACCCCCAGAGGAAGCCTGCGGAAATCCGTGCCAACGAGGCTCAGAGCCTCACAATCTAAATAAGGAGAGGAATGAGAAAATAGCTATCTGGAGTTTAATAAACACCTTACAAAAACTGTTCAGCTAATAAATGAGAATATAATTATTGCTGATGGCTGTGTCAGTGATTGCTTCTGCCTGTGAATCTAATATGGTCAGACCTGCTCCATCTCGATATGTGAAAACCTGAAAGGTATATATTCAGTTTTAAGGTGTGCAGTGAAAACTTGTGTCTGTATTACCTGTTCCATTCCTACTCAAGTCCTGGCAAAGCTTACCAAGGATGATCTATGATTGAGTACTATCAATTACAGCAGAATTGCAGTGCTGGGTATGTTTACAGTAGATTTGTATAAGGAGTAGGAAGCAACAAAAACTGTGCTGAACCAAAAAAATGCTTAATTGCATAAACACGGGGGACAAAATATTGTTTTCCATGCACAAAATGATATGCAACGTCAGCATGTTGGAAGTAGTAGCGAGCGAGCTATTTAAAATACACATGCAAGTAACAGAGGATAAACTCAGATGTGACATTTGAGTTTCAGAGACGCTCTTAGATGTTAAAAAAATAGGCACAATACTTTGCTTTACAGCTAAAGCATTCGATCCTAATAAACAAAATGAGAACAAAATATCTAGAAGGATAAATAATTAGGTCATCAGATAACTTTTAAACTACTGTAAGTATTTGGCTGGCGATACAGTGCTTTGTAATTACACAATCGTATACATATATACTTTGTCAGTGGCAGCTTTTATCTAAAGGCCACACCTACACAATGAGATACGGTCGAATCAATGTCTGGTCCTCCGACTTTGCAAAATTGAAGGTCCATGTCCCCACTGTGCACAATACAATGTAGTTTGAAGTAGTGCGTCCCCAATAGACTTTGAGGGTATGTCTAGATTACATGGCTCCGTTGATGGAGCCATGTAGATGAGTTTACTAAATATAGAAAAATGAAGTGGCAATTTGAATAATTGCCGCTTCATTTACATCAAAATGGCTGCCGCGCTGTGCTGACGATCAGCTGATTGGCACAGTGGGGCAGTCTAGATGCTCCGTGGTCAACAAGGAAAGCCTTTGTTGACCCCTCCAGTAAACCTCGTTTCACGAGGCATATCGGAGCAGTCGACAAAGGCTTCGCTTGTCAACTGCAGAGCATCTAGACTGCCCCTCTGTGCCGATCAGCTGATCGTCGGCACAGCGTGGCGGCCGTTTTGATGTAAATGAAGCGGCGATTATTTAAATCGCCGCTTCATTTTGCTATGTCTAGTAAACTCATCTACATGCTTCCGTTGATGGAGCCATGTAATCTAGACATACCCTGAGAGCGGTGCACTCTATGCCACAGTACTCATGCCACTTTGCATTCTGGATTATGCTGCTGGTGCACTCTGGGACTGTGGAGTGAATGGTTATGGGTTATTGTGGTCAGCATCCCATAATGCATTTGTCTACTCCCGCCTCCTTTGCTTGAGATCAACGGGAAACAGTCTTTTTGCACCTTTTTAGCCCTGATTGTTCACACAGAAGCTATAGTAGTGCAAGCATGGCACCCCTCGTGGATCCTGCTTTGCATCAACAATGCAATGTTGATGTCTGCCTTGCTGCACCTAATGGTTCAGTATTTCCAGAGTGCACGCACAGCATGCCAGGAAGAGGACAAGGAGGAATCTCCTCCTTCCTGGGGTGTCTCAGGCACACTGTACAGGCAAACCTTTGCACTCAGTGAAGTGGAAATGCACCTGGAGGACAGTAGAGGCAGAAATTCTGGCAAGAGTGGTCAGAGCAGGCCTCTGTGTGATCCCAAAAGCCAAGAACCTCGACTTTGTCTATGTTGGATCTATACTACCATAAATTCGAGCATGCCAGGTTGAAAATTGCTTTACTCTGGGTGAAAAGCAGGCATACCAATATTGACTTCAACAGCCCTTAAAGTTGATGGAATGACCTGGCGGTGTACACTGTTTAGAAAATTGAACCTAAGCAGCTAAACTCAATCTAAACTCTTAGAGTAGACCAGGCCTAAATGAGGCTAACAGGAAACTTTCAAAGCCAAGTAAGAATTATGTAACACCAATAAAAGGTACACATTCCAAACAATGCCCACACTAGCTTGGAAAGTGCCTGGTTTATTGCAAGAAAGGAATTGTATTGGGAGACATGTAGAATAAAAGATTCTTTATCCCAGATTTTGGACCATCTGTGCACGATGGCTGCATCTAGATTGGAATGATTTTCCGGAAATGTTTTTAACGGAAAAGTTTTCCGTTAAAAGCTTTTTCAGAACAGAGCGTCTAGATTGGCACGGACGCTTTTCCACAAAAGAGCCCCGATCGCCATTTTTGCGATCGGGGCTTTTTTGCGGAAAACAAATCTGAGCTGTCTACACTGGCCCTTTTGCGCAAAAACTTTGCGCAAAAGGGACTTTTGCCTGAACGGGAGCAGAATAGTATTTCCGCAAGAAGCACTGATTTCTTACAGTAGGAAGTCAGTGCTTTTGCAGAAATTCAAGCAGCCAGTGTAGACGGCTGGCAAGTTTTTCCGGAAAAGCAGCTGATTTTCCGGAAAAACTGGCCAGTCTAGACACAGCCCATGTGTTTACTTACACTCTATAGGAGAGAGTAAAAAAAAATTGGAGTTCAGGATACATAAATGCTAATGAATTCCATTGGCGAACTTGCTCCTTGGGAAATTGGAGATTATTTAGTGCTCTGCTTTGACTGACATTGTCAATAGTACCATGCGGTTAAGATTAGTCTTCTACAGAATATAATCTGCATGTAACATTTAAGAATTTACACTTTTATCAATACAGCTCAGGATATGATAATGTAGGATGCAATGCCTGAGCGGAAAATAGCATTTTAATTAAACCATCCTAAATCTTCTATTGAATATGTGAAAGTTGGTGATGCTCCTGAGCCAATCCTCCATGTTCATGAGAAATGTTCTGTTGACTGCTCCTCTGTCTGGATAGTGCAGGACTACATTGTAATCAATGTAAAGGGAAATACAAGACTCCAGGGGCATAGTTCCTGGTAAGCTCTGTGACTGACTTCAAATCTTTTTGAAACAACAGATAATGACAAAGGCTGATATTATAAAAATGACCTAAAAATGATTGCCTGCAATTTTCATAGCTTTCCTACAAGTGGAAAATTGCCATTGAAATATGTCAGCTGAGCTGGGCTTTTTTTCTATAGGAATAGAATACTCCTTTTATCAGGGATTCTTGAGTGGTGCTGATTATGCTATATAGAGTGTTGTGAGGCACCTGGGCCTCCCTCTGACCCAGAAGGGGAAGAACTCCTCAAGGCACCCAGGTGGACTTGGCCAGAACAACCCAGTTTCTCTCCAAGGGAACAGAGGGTCAGAGCCGGGAGAATAAAGGCTGGAGCTAAGAGCTCAGCTGGGCACCAGCTGTAGAGGAAGCTAGACCCCTGGCTCAGACTCCCTAGGGGGAGGGCTCGGCCACACTATTGAGGAGAGGAGAACTGGCCTGGGCCACCAAGACCACAGGCACGTCCAGAAGACTGGCCAGGACCTCTGATAACCCCAGACTCTGAGTTCATGGAAAATCTGCCAGAGTCTTTGTTCCCTGCAGATCCGGAGGAGCAGGGAACAAAGCCAGGTGAGCCCACAAAGGGAACTGGGAAGTAGCCCAGGGTTAGCCAGCCTGTTTCACCTATGGGGAAATAGAGGTGAACAAAGCAGTGTGTTGCAGTCAGGATCCCCGCTGACCCAGTGGTGGCCAGAGCAGGAAGGCCACATCTCCCCTACCAACCACTCTCTGGGTGGCAGGTTCCCCTTGTTCTGGGCCAAACCCTTGCATTTATTGGCGCTCTGCCAGAGTAAGGAGAACAGGCCTGAACAGGGCATAGAAACTATTGCTCAACCTTAGGACAGACTTCAGCCCCTAACCTGCCTGCTGCCTGGCCTGAACATGGGCTGGAACCTGTGAACTATTGCTCAGCCAGAGAACAGTCCTGAGCTTCTTTAGACTGTTTGTTGCCATGCCCTGAGCGAGGGCCAGGGCAGTCTGACTGCTGCTCCACTAGAACATTGTCCCAAGTCCCTTTATTGTCTCCCTCTTCATGAGCTAGAGCCAGGGCATAGAAACAATTCTTCAGCTGGAGGACAGGCCTGCGTTCCCTAACTTGTTTGTTGACCTGCCCTGAACAAAGGCCAGGGCATGTGAACTACAGCTCAGCCAGGGTACGTCTACACTTGCATCCTAGTTCAAACTAGGGATGCAAATGTAGGCGACCGAAATTGCTAATGAAACGGGGATTTAAATATTCAAAAAATGAGTAGCATTAGTTCAAACCAAGGGGTTTGGTTCGAACTAATGCGTCCCGGTGTGCACTTTCACTTTCCAAATAGCTGTTGATCAGAGTAACATGCTGGCAAGATTATGCTAATGAAGTGTGGGATATTTAAATCCCTGCTTCTTTGACTATTTTGAATGCCTGCATTTGCATTCCTAATTCGAACTAGGGTGCAAGTGTAGACATACCCCCAGAGAACAGGTGTGAGCTTCCTTAAACTGTTTGTCACCCTGCCCTGAGCTAGGTCCAGGGCAGGCTGACTGCTATTCCACCCGAGTATAGGCCTGAGCACTGAGACTCATTGTTGTCCTGCACTGAACTAGGGCCTGGGCATCTTTATCATTGTTCGGCCTGAGTATAGGCCGGAGCACCCAAACTGCTGTGACCTGCCCTGAAGCAGGGCTAGGCTGGACTACTAACTGGTCTGTTTCCAGTGCAGTGAGGCAGCCTGGCCTCCCTCTGGACTAGGACTAGTACACAGAGTTAACTGGTCTGATTGTGTTTTCTCCCATTTCTCCCCCCCTTTCCCAGTTGACATTGTAAAATGTTATTGGGCTTCTTATGGGGTGGAATTCCACTGAAATAAAGGATAGCTAGCCATATGCCCAGGAGTAAACATTTGTGGAAGTTGGACCTTTTCTTAGTTTTTGCAACTGACATTCCCTAAAATCAACCAGCAAGCTCAACAAGTGTGTTCCTTATAAGGAGATGCCACCAGTGGCAATTTGTAAATGTCTGGATTAGAATTTAATGTTGTGAGGTTTCTAACTTGATCTCATAAACATCTAAAATTGGCCATTTTAGTATGTTTTAAAATACAATTGTGTTGTCTTTAGTAGACTGTTAGGAGGGAGTTAGTTAGATTGAGCTAGGGCAACTGCATCTAACATCACACTTTTGAATGTAGGTTTGGACAAGACACAAGTGACTGCCTTTCTCCACTGGAGACTCACAGACTCTTCTGTGTCCTAATAAATGAGTGTCTAGAATTCTTGCTGGGCACACCTCACTTCACATTAGCATGAGGGTGCATGTAATCCCTGAGGTGCTTCCGGGATACTCTTCAGCTGCATCTAGACTGGCAAGATTTTCCGTAAAAGCAGCTGCTTTTGCGCAAAATCTTGCTACCTGTCTACACTGGCTGCGAGTATTTGCGCAAGAACACTGACCTTGTACTGTACAAAATCAGTGGTTCTTGCACAAATACTCTGATGCTCCTGCTCAGGGATAAGCCCTCTTGCACAAGTATTCTTGCGCAAGAGGGCCAGTGTAGACAGCAACGTTTATTTATTGCGCAAGAAAGCCCGATGGCTAAAATGGCCATCGGAGCTTTCTTGCGCAAGAGAGCGTCTACACTGTCACGGATGCTTTTGCGCAAAATATGTGCTTTTATGCAAAAGCATCCGTGCCAGTGTAGATGCTCTCTTGTGCAAATACTTTTAATGGAAAAACTTTTCCATTAAAAGTATTTGTGCAAAATCATGCCAGCCTAGACGCAGCCTTCATGTATGTCTTGACAAATCATGTATTGTTACCACAATAAAAAAGTATCAGTTATTAAAGAAATATTATGATTCTATCCATGGTCTAAATCCTTATCGCTTTAATGCAGCCTGTGACATTTGACAATTCATCTCTTTACCTTCTCCAGCTTTGATCCATGGGAACTACGGAGCCCATCAGAATGCTTAGTCTTGAATTGAGCAATCATCCATTCAGTTCAAGATGAAACATTGCATTCTGGGAACCCATGGTCATGTCAGGCCATACCTCCAGATTAAAGATCATTGTTGATGGTTCCTGATAATTCAGGGTTGGGCAAAATGTAGCCTGGGAGATCCAAGCCACTGGGGGATCCGGCCCATGGACTACCCTGCCGGGACCCTCAGGCACACAGCTGCCATGGTTTAAGCGCAATCCGTGCTTCTCTCTGCTCTGTAGGGAGGAGGAAGCTTTGTGTAATCTCCCCGCTTCCAGCCCAATCTTCAGCTCCTAGTAGACAGAAACAACCAGCCAATAGGAACTAACCCTAGCCAATCTCTCAGCTCCTATTGGCTGAAAACAACCAACCAATAGGAGTTAAGAGAATGGCCTGTGGGATGGTGGCAGCAGGAAGCCTCATCCCCTTCCATGAGCTGAGAGCTACGTGGAGGGAGCTGCCTGCAGTTTTAAGTAATCTGGGGCTGCAGCAGTCAGGGAGCCCAGCCTGTCTTGGGGTTGCTTAAGGCTTAGGTAAACGCCTCCCAGCCAGAACCTGCCTCTGGCACCCCTGACCCTCTTGCACCTCAATTCCCTCCCCCAGGTCACCATCCAAAACCTCTGCACCCACCTTCCCCTGGTCATGACTTCCAGACTCTGTACCCCCTCCTGCACTCCTCCCCCAGGCCAGAATCCTCTCCTGCACCCACATTCCCCTGTCCCAAGTCACCACCCACTCCTTTGCAGTTTGCACCCCCTTTTCCCTTCTCCCAGGTCACAATTCCCTTCCAGACTTTGAACCTTCTCCTAGTGCCCCTCTCACAGGCCAGAATTCTCTTCTGCACCCATGCCCCCTCCTTGACCCTTCACCCCTATTCTCTGACCCAGGTCACAACCCCCTCCTTCACCCAAACTCCCTTTGCGGACCTTACACTGGTCTCCTAAACCCCACTCCCTTACGCCATGTACCCTTCTGCACCCAACCTTCATCCTAGACCCTGCACCCTCTCCACAGAAAAGTGCGGCCCTTGGCCACTTTCCAAAATCTCGTGACCCCCCACCAAAAATTAGTGTCCACCCCTGCGATAAGTTGTCGAACAGACTTGGCTAGGTAAGGATTGGAAGCTTTTTATCTGCCTGAACCCAAAAAGTAACTGCATTGAAACAGATGCTTTGTCCCCTCAGGCCAGAAATGAGATCTCTTCATTTCAAAGACACTTTAAGGTAAAGAAGCAACTTAAAAACAACTAAAATTAAAATTCTTGTGGGGGGAGAAATGGGAAATCAATAGAAGTTTTCAAAGTAGTAGAAATCTCTGTTTCAGAGCTTGGAGACCAGAAAACATTTGCAGCTATTTTTGTCATTGTGAGCATGAAGAAACCCATTAGTTATCTCAAACTGGGAGAGGATTGGGTGTTATAAAGTGGTTGTATGGTATTATGCTCACTCAGATTGTATTCTCAACAAGCCCGGGGAGGAGGGCATCACCAGGTGAGGGAAACCGAAACATCATGTTCATGATAGGAAATTATTAGGTATAAAATTACTGAGATTCTCAGCTGTACCATACATACCCAATCTGTTTATTTGGATGGACCTACCTTCGCTAAGTAGAACATTTGGCTTATTAAATGTGAAAGTATATAAGTAATCTAGGTTAATTATGATTTTTTTCTTAATTTAAGAACCTCTTTAAATGCAAATGGCTCTAATCAAAGGAAAAACAAACTCCTCTTATGTAGTACACTCACTCTTTGCCCAGGAGCTCAGCCTCAGGATTTACCAAGGCACATTGATGCAGTATGTCCAGTGGAGAAAATATGTAAATAATAAAATGCAAACAAATTCAACTCATCTCTTGTGAAATTAGGAAACCTGGAAATCCTTTAATCAATTAATAATGGTGCAAGACAGTTCATTAAAATGTGGAACCACTTAACTAAATAAAGTCTTAACTGAAACTGTCAAAAGTGATCTACGGCAGCATTGCGGTAGTCAGATAACAGACATTGCTTATTCAGTCTACTGGTCACAAGATATCTCTGTAGGGTTTTTTTTAATGTACTTAAGAAGAAGTTAGCTTGGACAGAAAAAGATGTCAGCTTCTTGCCAAGTGTTGTTCTAAATAAAAGTTTAACTTCCTGACTTCATATTCTCATGATTACCTCTTGGATGCAGTGGACTTCATTGTATTAGGTACCTTCATTATGTAGAGAGCTATATTATGCATAGGATTCCTGCAGAAGGTCCTAAGAGAGGTATTGCTGTATCTCACAGGAACTCAAAAAAATGTGATCAGATAGAATGATTACATATTAACAACTGGTTAAAAGGATGAATCTCTGTAGCTAGTAAGGACGCTTATCTGGTCATCCATTGTGCCTCTTTACCCAGAAATGTATACAGGCAGTCCCCAGGTTACGTACAAGATAGGGACTGTAGGTTTGTTCTTAAGTTGAATTTGTACTTAAGTCGGAACTGGCATCCAGATTCAGCCGCTGCTGAAACTGACCAGCGGCTGACTACAGGAAGCCCGAGGCAAAGTTTCTCTGCCCCGGGCTTCCTGGAATCAGCCGCTGATCAGTTTCAACAGCAGCTGAATCTGGACACCTGGGACAGAGCAGCTGGGGCGCTGCCGGGTAGGTCCCCGCAGCGCCACACCTCGGCGCTGCGGGGACCAACCCGGCAGCACCCCAGGTGTCCCCAAGTCAGCTGCTGCTGAAACTGATTAGCGGCTGATTCCAGGAAGCCCGGGGCAGAGCACCTCTGCCTCGGGCTTCCTGTAGTCAGCCGCTGGTCAGTTTCAGCAGCGGCTGACTTGGGGACGCCTGGGGCAGAGCAGCTGGAGCGCTGCTGGGTTGGTCCAATAGCACCGCTCCTCGGCGCTACTGGACCAACCCAGCAGCACCCCAGCTGCTCTGCCCCGCCCCAGGCGTCCTGATTCAGCCGCTGCTGAAACTGACCAGCAGCGGCTGAATCAGGATGCCTGGGGCAGAGCAGCTGGGGTGCTGCCGGGTTGGTCCAGTAGCACCGAGGAGCAGAGCTGCGGGACCAACCGGCAGCGCCCCAGCTGCTCTGCCCCAGGCGTCTGCAAGAAAAGCCTGGTCTGCTGGTGGGGGGAAGTGCACTAGCTGCGCCCCCCACCAGCAGACCAGGGAGACGCGGGCGGCGGGACCGAGACGTGCCGTGGTCCTGCCACCCTCCCCCCCCACAGCAGACCAGGGAGATGCGGAGCAAAGCTGCGAAGGACCCGGGCGACAGGACTGCGGCGCGTCTGGGCAGTCCCGCCGCCTGGGTCCTCTGCGGCTTTGCTCCACGTCTCCTTGGTCTGCTGGGGCGGGGGGGGCCAGCAGACCAGGGAGACGCGGAGCAACTTTTCTCGCTCCGAAGCACGCGGGCAGCGGAACCACGGCGTGTCTGGGCGGTCCCGCCGCCCACGTCCTCTGGGACGAGAAAAGCCCCATTCGTAAGTACGGATCCGACATAAGTCGGATCCGCATAACCCGGGGACTGCCTGTATATATCACGCATATGAGAGTGAGTTTACAGGTGTTACTGGCTTGTATTTGGGATGGGTGCATTGCTCAGCAGTGCTGAAATCAAGAGCAAAATGACACAAGTCACCCCAAATGAATCTGAAATAAAACCCCTCTAACACACCATTTCTCTGCTAATGGCAGGTTAGGTTCTCACCTGGTGTAAATCAATATGGCTATGTCTACACTGCAGAGCTATTTTGGGACACTTCCAGTATCCTGAAATAGCTAGTCCGCATCTTTGAAACAAGCCCGATATTTTGAAATATAACAGGCTCATAATTCCGACCTCCCTGTAAACCTCATTCTATGAGGAGTAAGGCGTATTTTGGAATAGTGCTTTACTTCACAATTTGGTTCTATGTAGACAGTGCCATATTACAAAATAAGCTATTTCAAAATTAACTCAGAATAAGCTACACAATTTGCATAGCTCAAATTCCATAGCTTATGTTGAGCTAAGGGTGCAGTAGCTCCAAGTACAGAGCACCCATCTATTTTAAAAGCAACAATTCTCTTTAAAAAATGTTGTTCAAGGAATCACAATTTTCTGGTAATTGAACACAATTGCCCTCCAGGCCTTGTCTCCAAGCACACTTCCATCATAAAGATTAGCTGTACATCTTCACATCTTTTTTTAAAAATCCTCTAAATAATAAATATAGTCTCTTGAATATTACAGGAGTTGCAAAATGAAGAGAGAGCCTAAGAAGCCCTCTGTATGTTACACATGCAACTGATTTTCTTATCCCTTGCAGTGCTACAGACAAGTTCAGCTGCTGATCTGGAATCCTTTGTATACCTTTGTTCCTTGCTTGCTCTTTGTAGATTGAGTTCAGAAAGAGAAACCTCTCCCTCTTTACATTTTCCATATTCAACAAAGTTCAATGTTTCTGGGAGTTTTTAATTAATTGTCCTTTCAAGTAGGCCAGTTCTCACTGGGTATATTTCTATTTACTGATACAGTCTCAGAATTATGCCAAAAAAGACAGGTGCTACCACAGAACAATTCTATACTAATAGTACAGACGAAACACACTGAATCTCTTGAAACATGTTTTCAGCTCTTTTACTACAGAAAGAAACATTTTGGGAGAAAGACCCAACAAATTACTTCCTCCATAAGCATTTTCAGAAGAAATATTTCAGAACCAAAAAGCCAATAAAAAACAAAACCCCCACACCATTTGCATTACAACTTGGAGCAGAAGCAGACTTTACATGATGTAAACTCTTATTCTTCCTTTTGGCCCAATTGTAGAACTCTCTCTAAGGGTGCATCTAGACTACATTCCTCTTTCGAAAGAGGAATGCAAAGGAGGGAAGTCGAAAATGTAAATGAAGCACTGATTTACAAATCTCGCACTTCATTTGCATAATCTCTTCTGATCACTTTTTTCAGGAATAAGGGTTTTTTCGAAAAAGGGGCTTTTTTTTTGAAAGAACCCCATCTGACTGCTTTTTTTGCTTCGAATTAGCTTAGTTCGAATTAACTAATTCGAACTAAGTTAGTTCGAATTAACGTTGTAGTGTAGACGTACCCTGAGGTATTATCCAGCCTCTTGTTCACCTCACTGCATGGCTATGTCTACACTGGCATGATTTTCCGGAAATCCTTTTAACGGAAAAGTTTTCCGTTAAAAGCATTTTTGGAAAAGCACGTCTAGATTGGCACAAATGCACTTTTTGCGGAAAAGCGTCCGTGGCCAATCTAGACGCGCTTTTCCGCAAAAAAGCCCCGATTGCCATTTTCGCGATCAGGGCTTTTTTGCGGAAAACAAATCTCTGCTGTCTACACTGGCCCTTTTGTGCAAAAGTTTTTCAGAAAAAGACTTTTGCCCGAACGGGAGCAGCATAGTATTTCCGCAAAAGCACTGACAATCTTACATGAGATCGTCAGTGCTTTTGCGGAAATTCAAGCGGCCAGTGTAGACAGCTGGCAAGTTTTTCTGCAATGTTTTGCAGTCAGTTATTTTGACTAACAGGGTTGGATTTTGACTTGAGTTGCATATGTGCATTGATGCATTTCTTTGAAAAGCCAGTGAGTTTTCTTGAACAAACTGTGTTGATGCTCTGGCTCTAAGGATTGGCATTTATACGATTATTCTGAATTGGATGACTTTCAAGGGCAAGTACATGACAAAACTATTCTGTAACAAGTGGCAGTATCAGTGGCTTTTCATCACTGGAAAGCCACTTTTGTCTCTTATCAATGCTGACAAGCAGGCAGAGAAAATGATAGGTATCTTTCTGACTGGAAGCTGGACAACCTCCCAGCTAAAGTGTTGGTCTGGATTTCCTTTTTTCCACCCTTGGGATTTAAGGTAATAGAATAATCCCCTCGAAAGAGCAGTTCAACTCAGTGCTTTGTACCTCATTGTAACATAAGAGGATTCAAGCTAGGGGTTCAAATGTCCTTTCTGGGGAGAAATGTACAGGAAGAGAAGAACACTTGTCTGAATCTGCAGATGAGGGAGCGGTGCGTCATGTAGGTGGTTGTGGTAAGGATAAAGGTGTCAGTGCTTTTTTTCAAACCATGTGGTAATGAAAGCTCTTGCTAGCCTTTGAATCTGTGTTCAATTTCGGGCTGCTCTAACTTCTCCCGGCTTGTTAAACATCCTTGAGGCCATTATGCTAATAGGGCTTGCCAGAGTGGGCACAATAACTTGTCTTCCTTTCTATACTGGGAGGTCAGGAAATAGCAGCTGTTAGGCTGCTAGGCTATTAGGCTAATATGCTAAAGTACAATATGCTCTGATCATACCTCTGATATGCCCCATAAAATCTGTGTGTGTGTGCTTGTGCACATATGGGAGGGCCAATTGCATCTTAAACTATGTGGTGATTTTATGATATCTGCAAACAAATTATCAAAATCTGTTTCATTTGGGATCTAAAGCAAAATTGATCATTGATTTCCTGGATTGCAAGGCCACCTCACTTAACTTGGACTACCAAATAATTAAATACATAATCTGTGTGTGGTACACTGCCCTATAAACTAAGCAAAATGTGAATGTTCTTACAGTTTAATTTTTAGATCTCCTAAGAGCTGTCAGGGAATGCTTTTTTTTAAGGACACTAGTGAAAGTAACCTTTATGGCTTTATGCAGATGGAGTTCTGTTTTAACAGCAGAGCACATTGGTTTAACGGAAAGAGGAACAGTTTTGACTAATGCATTTTTTCCCTTTCTACAATGATATTTTGCTATTTATCAAGAGAAGTCAAGCCCCCTGAACATTTCTTATCCTGAACCACTTCCCATATAACAGCCTCGCAGCTCTTTATGATAGAAAGAAGAATGTAACTCATTTTTAGCCAGTTCTAGTGGAATCAAAGCTCTTGCATGTTATTAAAAGTTGTCTGTCAGACAAATTTGCCACACATTCACATTTAACCATTACCTAATTGAGTTGTTTTGGTATCAGGTGAAAAATTCCCTCTCCTGGGTGTTAGCAGGTAAGCCAGCTACCCATTGTAAATCATAGAGGAAATTCACATACTGCACACTGCTCATCAAAGCCTTGTCAAGAAATCTAGGAAATTCTAAAGAAAGAAATCAGAATCATTTCCCTGAAATAGCCTTCCTCAAGGCAAGCCAGGATTTATGTGCCTTTTTGAAGGTTGCCTTTGCAATCAATTCACATCTTTCAGAGTGTTAGTCTGTTTCAGCAAACACAAAAAGGAGTCTTGTGGCACTTTAAATACTAACACATTTGTTAGGAAGTTAGAGGATAAGCTTTCATGAGCGACTACTCACTTCCTCAGATCTTCCATATTCTGTTTTCCCATTTTGATTACTTGGAGAAGAGAATTCACTAATGTATTTGGCACAAGAACCCTCCATTTCCCCGTCTGCGAGTGCTGAAAGTGAGTCACAGAATGCTAGGCCAGAGTGGGGGCTTCTAGGAATGGTGGGGATTGCAGGTTTCTCTCACTAGGTGGAATGTCTAGGTGCATCCCTCTAAAGCAGGGGGTGGGGAATCTTTTTTGGGCTGGAGGCTGTACACAAGTGAGAAGGAAAAAAAATTTAACCCCCTCCCCAAACTTTCACTGATGTGGCCCCACCTGAGCAGAAAAATGCTCCCCGAACTCCCCTCACAGACCAGTGTGCTCTAGCCCTACAAGGGGACACCAGGGGCTGGAGTACAGCATGGGTTCCCCAGTGCTGGGGGTAGCCCTGAGCCTTTGGGGCTGAATCCAGGCAAGCCTGAGCCTTTGGGGCTGAATCCAGGCAAACCTTAGGTTTCTCACCCCTGCTTTAAAGCAAGGAATTATCAGAGATCTGTGTACGTCCCTGGAGTCACACGGGCGCTAAACCATCTCTGCCCTCAAAAATGCTGTTGTTATACAATGGGTCTCTAGGGGTATGTCTACACTACAGCGCTAATTCAAACTAACTTAGTTCGAATTAGTTAATTCGAACTAAGCTAATTCGAACTAACGCATCTAGAACTAAAAACTAGTTCGAATTAGCGTTTTGCTAATTCGAACTAGCGCGTCCACATTTAGTGGACCCTGAAGCGGGGTTAAGGATGGCCGGAAGCAGTGCTGGCAGGGCATCAGAGGAGGACTTAGAGCGTGGAGATGCTGTCTCAGGCTAGCCGAGGGCTGTGCTTAAAGGGTCCCGACCCCCACCCCGGACAGACAGTTCTCAGGGGTGCCCCGCTTGAAGAGCAGTCCTGGCTTGGAGTGCCCGGAGTACCTACACTGGGCACATCACAGCACTCAGCCATCAGCCCGGCTGCACTTGCCGCAGGCTGCCATCTGGGGAGAGGGGGCAATTGGGGGGCTGCAGGAGAGGTTCTACCCCCGGAAGCCCGCAGAGCCAGCCCAGTCCTCCCTCACCTCCTTCCACTTACCCTTCCCTAGCCCCTCTTCTTGATGTACAAAATAAAAATAACGTGTCTTCCAAAATGGAATCTGTCTTTATTGAACAAAACTGGGGGAGACTGGGAAAAGGAGGTGGGAGAGGGGAAGAGAAAGGATGGGAGAGGGGAGGGCAACTAAAATGATCAGGTGTTGGGAACAGGTCCCATATGAAGAGAGGCTAAAGAGACTGGGACTTTTCAGCTTAGAAAACAGGAGACGGAGGGGGGACAGGATAGAGGTCTCTAAAAGCAGGAGTTGGGTGGAGACGGTGCATACAGAAAAGTTCTTCATTAGTTCCCATAAAGAAGGACTAGAGGACACCAAAGGAAAGGAATGGGTAGCAGGCTTCAAACTAGTAACATAAAGTTGTTCTTCACAAAGCAAATAGTCAACCTGTGGAATTCCTTTCTGCAGGAGGCTGTGAAGGCTAGAACTAGAACAGAGTTTAAGGGAAGTGAGATCAAGTGATGGAGGTTGGGTCCATGGAGTGGTAGTAGCCAGGGGGTAGGAGTGGTGTCCCTGCCCAATGTTTGTGGAAGGCTGGAGAGGGATGGCACGAGACAAATGGCTTGGTCACTGTCTCCGGTCCATCCCCTCCAGGGTCCCTAGGGTTGGCCGCTGTCGGCAGACAGGCTACTGGGCTAGATGGACCTTTGGTCTGACCCAGGACGGCTCAGGGCTCAGGGTTGGGGGTCTCAGTGGACCACCTTGATTTTCATGCACTCCTGCTCCTGGGTGGCCAGGCTGGCAGCTCTCCTGCCCTAGACGGCCACCTTCCTGTGCCTAGTGCGGAGATCGTGGACAAGGTCCAGGATGTCCGCACTAGCCCAGGCGGGTGCCCACCTCTTGCGGTCCTGGGCAAGCTCCCGGGAGCCGCCAGCCTGGTCCCGGGAAGAGGGGGAGGACTGGGGTGCATCGGGTGACTGGCTCGATCCGTGCCAGGTGCAGGGTCTGCTGGCTGGGTGCTGGCAGGCTTGCACCTGGCACGGGCACCGTAGCCAGCCCGTGCCCCTTTAAGGCGTCCGGGGCCAGGAGGGGGGCAGTAGACTTTCCCTGGTGTTGGCCAGAGTGGCCACCAGGGAAACCTGGGGAGGGCTAGCCTCCCACTAGTTCGAATTAAGGGGCTACGCACCCCTTAATTCGAACTAGCGAGTTCGAACTAGGCTTAATCCTTATGGAATGAGGATTACCTAGTTCAAACTAACGGCGTGCTAGTGTAGCGCCTATGAAGGTTAGTTCGAACTAACTTTGTAGTGTAGACATACCCTAGGAGAATGTGAATTGAGTTAATTCCAAGAAAAAAAAATCATTTTATCTTTGGGTCCATGAATGAGTGTCCGGGCACATTAAAGTGTTCTCTGACAGATTTCTGTGTGTTGCCTTTTCAGTTATCTGATTTGTGTCCATTAATTTTTTCCCATAGAGACTGTCCAGTTTGGCCAATATCCATGGCAGTGTGGCATTGCTGGCATTTGCTGGCATAGATCACATAAGTGGATGTCCAAATAAATGAGCCCCTGATATAGTGGCTGATGTGGTTGGGTCCAGTGATGAAATCACTGGTGTAGATGTGTGAGGAGAGTTGACACCGGGGCTGATTGCATGGGTGGGTTCCTGGATGATTATGCTGGAGATGTGGAGGGACGACAAGTGGAATTCAGTTGTTTTCTTTTCTTGGCCTGCCTGGGTACTCTTCTGGCTCTGTCTATCTGTTTTTTCATTTTTCTGGGTCGGTATTTCAGTTTTGAGAATGCTCTATACGGATCCTGTAGGTGTTTGTCTTTGTCTGTGGGACTGGAGCAAATGTGGTTGTGTCTTATAGAATCATAGAGCTGGAAGAAACCTCAGAAGGTCATCAAGTCCAGCCCCCTGCCCTAGCCAGGACCAATCCCAACTAAATCAACCCAGCCAGGGCTTTGTCAAGCCGAGACTTAAACACCTCTATGGATGGAGACTCCACTACTTCCTTTGGTAACCTATTCCAGTACTTCACTAGCCTCCTGGAGAAATAGTTTTTACAAATATCCAACCTGGACCTCTCCCACCACAACTTGAGACCATTGCTCCTTGTTCTGCCATCTGTCACTAATGAGAACAGCCTCTCTCCATCCTCTCTGGAACCCCCCTTTAGGAAATTGAAGGCTGCTATCAAATCCCTCCTCACTCTTTGCTTCTGCAGACTAAACAGACCCAGCTCCCTCAGCCTCTCCTCATAAGTCATATGCTCCAGCCCCCTAATCATTTTGGTTGCCCTCCGCTGGACCCTCTCCACTGCATCCACATCCTTTTTGTAGTGGGGGGCCCAGAACTGGACATAATACTCCAGATGTGGCCTCACCAGAGCCGAATAAAGGGGAATAATGACATCTCTGGATCTGCTGGCAATGCTCCTCTTAATGCAACCTAATATGCCATTAGCCTTCTTGGCTACAAGGGCACACTGTTGACTTATATCCAGCTTCTCATCCACTGTAAGCTCCAGATCCTTTTCTGTAGAACCAGTACTTAACTGGTTGGTCCCCAGCTTGTAACTATACTTGGGATTCTTCTGTCCCACATGCAGGACTCTGCACTTGTCCTTGTTGAACCTCATGAGATTTCTTGTGGCCCAATGCTCCAATTTGTCTAAGTCACTCTGGAGCCTATCTCTGCCTTCAAGTGGATCTACGTCTCCCCCTAGCTTAGTGTCATCCACAAACTTGCTGAGGGTGCAATCCATCCCCTCATCCAGGTCATTATAAAGATATTGAACAAAACTGTTCCTAGAACCGAACCTTGGGGCACTCCGCTAGAAACCGACCGCCATCCTGACATCAAGCCATTGATCACTACCCATTGGGCCCGGCCTTCTAGCCATCTTTCTATCCATCTTACCGTCCATTTATCCAATCCACATTCCCTTAACTTGCTGGCAAGAATATTGTGGGAGACCGTATCAAAAGCCTTGCTAAAGTCAAGATATATCACATCCACTGACTTTCCCACATCCACAGAGCCAGTTACCTCATCATAGAAGCTAATCAGATTGGTCAGGCACGACTTGCCCTTTGTGAATCCATGCTGACTATTCCTAATCACTTTCCTCTCATCCAAGTGCCTCAATATGGATTACTTAAGGATCCCTTCCATGTTTTTTCCAGGAACCGAGGTAAAACTGACCGGCCTATATTTCCCTGGATCGTCCTTTTTCCCTTTTTTGAAGATGGGCACTACATTTGCCTTTTCCCAATCATCCTGGATTTCTCCCGATCTCCACGACTTTTCAAAGATAATGGCCAAAGGCTCCTCAATGACATTTGCCGACTCCCTCAGTAACATCGGATGCCTTAAGTCTGGACACATGGATTTCTGTATGTTTAGCTTTTCTAAATGGTTCCTAACCTGTTCTTTACGCACCACGGGATGTCCATCTTCATCCCATCATGCGTCACATAGCGCACAAGTCCAGGAGCCAACCTTGTCCGTGAATACTGAGGCAAAGAAAGCACTGAGTACTTCAGCTTTTCCCACATCATCTGTCACTAGGTTATCTCCTTCATCCATTAGGGGCCGCACACCCTCTCTGATCACTTCTTCTTGTTACTGTGCCTGTAGAAACCTTTTTTGTTATCCTTCACATCCTTAGCCAGTTGCAATTCCATTTGCGTTTTCACCTTCCTGATAACCCCCCGGCATTCTCGAGCTATACATTTAAACCCCTCCTTGTCATTTGTCCAAGTTTCCACTTTTTGTAAGCTTCCTTTTTGTGCTTAAGTTCACCAAGGATTTCCCCTGCAAGCCAATCTGGTCTCCTACCATGTTTGCCTCTCTTGCTACGCGTCGGGATGGTTTCTTTCTGTGCCTCCAATAAGGCTTCTTTAAACTACTGCCAGCTGTCCTGGATTCCTTTCCCCTTCATGTTAGCATCCCAGGGGATTCTGCCCATCAGATCTCTGAGGGAATCAAAATCTGCTTTTTTGAAGTCCAAGGTGTGTATTTTACTACTCTCTTTTCTTCCTTTGGTCAGGATCCTGAAATCTACCATCTCATGATCACTGCTTCCCGGGTTGTCACCCACGTCCACTTCCCCTATTAGTTCCTCCCTTTTTGTGAGCAGAAGATCAAGCTGTGCACGATCCCTGGTTGGATCCTTCAGCACTTGTGTCAAGAAGTTATCACCAACATTCTCCAAAAACTTCCTGGATTGCCTGTGTACTGCCGTATTGGTTTCCCAACAGATGTCAGGGGCTATGTCTACACTACAAAGTTAATTCGAACTAACAAACGTTAGTTTGAATTAACTTTGATAGGCGCTATACATGCAAACCACTAGTTTGAACTTAATTCGAAGTAGCGGTGCGCTTAATTCAAACTAGGTAAACCTCATTCAACGAGGACTAACTCTTAGTTCGAATTAAGTAGTTTGAATTAAGGGCTGTTTAGCCACTTAATTCGAACTAGTGGAAGGCTAGCCCTCCGCAGCTTTCCCTGGTGTCCACTCTGGGCACCACCAGGGAAACTCGTCTGCCCCCCTTCCCTCCCCGGAGCCTTTAAAGGGGCACGGGCTGGCTACGGTGCCCGTGCCAGGTGCAAGCCTGCCAGCACCCAGCCAGCAGACCCTGCACCTGGCACTGCTCGAGCTGGCCACCTGCTGCCATCCAACCCTCTGCCTCTTCCCAGGACCAGGCTGGTGGCTCCCGGGAGCCTGCCCAGGTCTGCAAGAGGCGGGCACCCGCCTGGTCTAGTGTAGACATCGTGGACCTCATCCACGACCTCCACACGAGGCACAGGAAAGTGGCCGTGTAGGGCAGGATAGCTGCCAGCCTGGCCACCCAGGAGCAGGTTGGCATGAAAATCAAGGTGGTCCACTGAAACCTCCGACCCTGTGCGGAGTGCCTGTGCCACTGAGTTGAAGATACAAATTGTCTCTGAATCGGAAGTAGTTGTGGGTGAGGACAAAGTCGCAGAGCTTTGTGACCAGGTGTGCAGTGGTGTCATTAGGGGTGGTGTTCCTGGTAGCCTGTAATCTGTCTTCATGTGGAATGTTGATGTAAAGAGCTTCTATGTCCATTGTGGCTAGGATGGTGTTTTCAGGAAGATTATTGATGTTCTGTAGTTTCCTGAGGAAGTCGGTGATGTCTCAAAGATAGGTGTGCTGCCAGCATAGGGTCTGAGGAGAGATTCTATGTATAGTGAGTAGCACATTTTATACATGTCATCCCCCACCCTTCTGGCTTTGGCTGTGCACTTCTCTTTCTGTTCATAGAAACAAGGAATGGTTTACAAATGCAGTACCTCTGAAAGGTGAGTACTGTTCATTCAGAGTTGGCCTTGGGAGAATATTTCACAACAAATATATTCACGCAGATCCTTCAAGTCTCTTCCCAACAAGGCGAAAAAAATTTCCCTTTGAAAACAGGAAGCTTTTATGTCTTCATGTTCATAAAGGTTGTTAATAAACCTGCTTTTAAAACCAAGGAATATTGTACACAGATGGACATAAAAGTGTGTTACTCTTGGCTTATGGTAGTATGCAAGCATGCCCAAGTGACACATAAATTCAGTAAGATGTACTTTGCTTGGAAATCTATCTTATTTAGGCTGTCAGGGTACGTCTACACTACAGCGCTAATTCGAACTAACTTAGTTCGAATTAGTTAATTCGAACTAAGCTAATTCGAACTAGCGCATCTAGAACTAAAAACTAGTTCGAATTAGCGTTTTGCTAATTCGAACTAGCGCGTCCACACTGATTGGACGCAGGGGGGCATTTAAGGGCAGCTGAAACCGGTTCCGGCAGGGCATCAGGTCAGTAGTTGCTTTGTGTGGCTGCTGTCTGAGGCTATCTGAGGCTCGTGCTTAAAGGGACCCCTCCAGACAGCCGGTTCTCAGCTTTTCCTGCTTCCTTGCCAACCTCGCCGAGAGACAGCAAAGCGTTTTTCTCTGCGCCCGTCTGTGTCGGTGCTTCCCTTCGGGGGGGCCGCCGCAGGAGGCAACATGGAGCCAGAGCTCGCCCTGCACCTTCTGGTGCACTTTCTGGACTTGCTGCTGCAAGCCTGCCAGCAATGGCTCGAGGCTGCCTGGCACCACCTGGTGCAAGTCAGCCCCCTGCCTCTCCGCCTGGCCGCCCTGTGGGCAGTGGAGGAGCCGCGGAGGCGCCCCGGCACCGGCGTGCCCCGCCGCGTCTGGCATCTGGACACCAGCACCGAGTGGTGGGACCGCATTGTCCTGGAGCGCTGGGAGGACCGACAGTGGACCCAGAACTTCAGGATGAGGAGGGACACCTTCCTGGAGATCTGCGAGGCTCAGGCTCCCTCTCGCCCCAGCCCCCCATACACATAAGGGGAGTATGATGGTACTCACATGTGGACGCGTCCCCGGCCTTGGACGACACAGGCGAGCGGCTCTGTGGGGTGCCTCGGGGGTCCCAGGTCCTGGGCAGGCTGCCGGCAGGCTCCTGGCTCTCGGAGCCCTCCTTCTCCTCCTCCTCCTCCTCAGTCTCTTGCAGCGGTCCCTCTTCCCCGGGGTCTATCACGTCCCGGGGGGCATGGATGGCATGAGCCCCCAGGAGGCGGTCCAGGGCGTGAAAGTGGGGGCACTCCTCTGGGTCAGCCCCTGGCAGGCGGGCCCGGGAGTAGGACTGTCGCAGGTCCTTGATTTTGCAGCGCACCTGCTCCTGGCTGTGCTGGTGGCCCCTGGTGGCCAGGCTGTCAGCCATGTGGCCATAGACAGGTGCATTCCTGTGGCTAGTGCGGAGATCGTGGACATTGGAGGCTTCCCCCCAAACCTCGATGAGGTCCACGATCTCCGCACTAGACCACGTTGGCGCCCGCCTCTTGCGGCCCCGGGCAGGCTCCTGGGAGCTGCCAGGCTAGTCCCGGGAAGAGGGGGAGGGCTGGGTGGCATCGGGTGGCTGGCTCATGGGGTGTCAGGTGCAGGGCCTGCTGGCACGGGTGCTGGCAGCCTTGCAACTGGCACAAACTGTGTAGCTAGCCCGTGGCCCTTTAAGGGCTCCGGGGTCGGGAGGGGGGCAGTAGAGTTTGCCTGGTGTTGGCCAGAGTGGCCACCAGGGCAAGCTGGGAAGGGCTAGCCTCCCACTAGTTCGAATTAAGGGTCTACACAGCCCTTAATTCGAACTAGTAAGTTCGAACTAGGCTTAATCCTCGTAGGTTGAGGATTACCTAGTTTGAACTAAGCGCTCCGTTAGTTCGAATTAAATTCGAACTAACGGAGCGCTAGTGTAGTGCCTATGAAAGTTAGTTCAAACTAACATCCGTTAGTTCGAACTAACTTTGTAGTGTAGCCATACCCTCAGTCACTGCTCCATTCCCCATTCCCCCTCCCATGCCTTACCTCACTCATCCTGCCATGCCTGATGTATCCAGGCCCGCTCCTGCCTATCCCCATATCCTCCCAAGACTCCCCGCACACAAGGTGGAAGAAGCACCTAAACCGCATGCTCAGCCCCAGCCCTGAGCCTCTCCTCCCTGCTCCAAGGTTCACACCCCTCTTCCCATTTCCAGGTTCTCAGCCCTCCTCCTCCCCAGTTACTTCTATCCCAAACAAATAAACGTTTTTCCCTCAAAATAAAACACGTGTGCAGGGGAGAGGGGTGGAGGGAGCAAGGGAAGGGTTGTTGGAGGAAAGACAGAGAGGAGCAAGGTACAGACCCCTAGCCGGGAGGCCCTGGGGAGAGTTACTGGGGTCCTTGAGATAAATTGTCCCTCAGGGCCTCCCGGATTTGCACCGTCACTTGATGGATGGCAGCTGCGCATGGTTGCTCCAAGGCCTATCCCTCCCAGCCAGCCTTCATGATGTTGTGGAGCACACAACTGGCCGAGATCATTTGGGGGATGTTGTGCTCTTCCACATCCAGCTGGTTCTGGAGGCACCTGAACTGCACCATCAAACACCCAAAGGCACATTCAGCCTGCATGCGGGCCCTGGAAAGGCAGCCATTGAACTGGTCCTTGCTTGGGTCCAGGTGGCCAGTGTAGGGCTTCATCAGTCACGGCATGAGCATGTAGGCCACATCCCCTATGATGCACAGTGGCATCTGCACATCCCCAACCCTAATGCTGCACTCAAGGAAGAAAGTGCTGGCCTCCAGCTTGTGGTGTTGCAGAAGATGCAGGCAACATTTTGCCTGCAGCTGACAAAAATGTCCATAAACTGGCCACGGTGGTAGACCAGGGCCTGCAGCACCATCAAGAAGTATCCCTTTTGGTTAATGTACTGTGCTGCCGTGTGGTATGGGGATGTGGTTTTCATCAATAACACCCCCCATCTGCAGCTGGGGAAGCCCAGGGTGGCAGATACAGCAATGATGGGGTCCAGGTCTCCCAGGCAGATGACCCTGTGCAGCAGGACAGTGTTAATGGTCCTCACCACCTGCAGAAGGAGACAAACAAAGAAATAAAACAGAGAATCTAAGGGGGTGCCTGAGCCCTTGAGAGGTCCCTGAGTTCCTTCTCCTCCCTCCCCCCACAAAAACTCCTATGAAGCTAGGCCTCCCCCTGTAGGCTGTGTGAGGGCAGGACTGCAGAACCCTCTGCAGGTGGGCAGGACTTCCTCCCACCACCTCCAGCCCACCCCCGGTACCATCAACCTCCCCTTTCTGGAGGGTTCCCCTTTACAGTGCTTCCCTCCTCCAGGAACTGCAGCCTGAGAGCACCATAGCTGCATGAGGAGGGCCCCAACGGTTGACTTCCCCATGCTGAACTGATTGCCCACAGACTGGTAACTATCTGGGGTGGCGAGCTTCCAGATGGCGATGGTGACTTGCTTCTCCAGGGTGTGGGGTGTCCCTTCGTCAGAGGGCAGTGGTGAGCCAGGCACACAGCTCCAGAAACGTCTCTTTCCTCATGCGGCAGTTCTGGAGCCACTGCTGGTCGTCCCATCGCTTGATCATGAACCAGTCCCACAAGTTAGAACTGGTGTCCAGCCTCTAAAACCATGTCTCCACCTTGGGGTGCAGTTGCAAGGGCCTTGCTCCCGCACACAGGGAGAGGGTCTCAAAGATGAGCTCGGTGTCGAGCTTATGCAGGGCCATGAAGGCAGCCTGCACAAACTGCTGCACAAACTGCAGCATGGCAGTGTGGGGCCATCGCATGCCCAGAGGCAGCTCCGGCTCCATGGCAAGGAGTGTGCTGTGGTGTCCAAAAGCTGGGCAACCAGATCATACAGGGGAAATGCTTTGCTGTCTGTGACGGGCCGGCAGCGGCCCGCACTAACGCCAACAGGGGGACAGCACCTGTCCCGGCGGTCGTCCTGCGGAAGGCTGCGTCGGGGGCAGTCAGCCCGGAAGGGCAGCCCCTCAAGTCCCCAGAGGACAGGGGCTGGGCGGCTGGGGCTGACACGGATGGACCCGGCGAGCGCGCTGCTACCCGGGCGCCCCGCTGGCAGGATGCCGAGCATGGGGGCAGGTCCGAGGATGCAGCCTCCGGCAGGAGGCTCAAAAGCAGCGCCCAAGAGAACCAGCGGGGGGGGGGGGGAGTGGCCAAGGCGGTTCCTCCCTCCACGGTGGCAATGGGCGGCCCCAACACCGGGGATGAGAACGGGAGAACACTGGCGGAACTCTGAGAGGAAGGTAAGGGGCGGTGCACCGGATAAGGAGGTGGCAAATGAGAGGGTGGCTAGGAAGCAGCCCGGGGCAGGGCCATTTTGGAGGCCGTGGGCTGACGCGTTACGGGGTGGGACCCCGTCAGCCAGGTAAGGGTGTTCACCTGAACCCTTAGGGCCCTGGGCTGGGACCCGGTGGAGAGGGTGGGCCTAGAAAGGCTTCTGATGAGAAGGAGCCAGGGGAAGGATAGGAGACACAAACAGCAATCGCTACGGAGATGGCTAAGGTAAACTGAGGCTCCCGGGACTAGCAGCCGGGAACTGAGGGCTTGCTGAGCACCTTCCACCCTAAAGCCGGGTCCGGACGGTAGCTCGCGCCCCGTCGTGGGATTCACGAGGTCGAGACGGGGGGCTCGCTGGGCCGGGGTCCTGCTCGATGGAGAGACCCCGGGCTCGCGCCCAGACAAAATCCTGTCACACTGTCCCTCGGAGAGGTAGGCAAGCAAGCAGGAGAAGCAGAGAAACGTCTGTCCAGGGGGATCCCTTTAAGCACGCATCTCAGCTAGCCTCAGGCAAGAGCACCCGGAAGCAACTGCTAACTGAATGCCCTGCCTGAACTGGATCTGGGTGGCCTTAAATGCGAGATAGTGTCCAATCCATGTGACGCCACCTTTCGAAATAGCACATCGCTTTGTCGTTGCACTTTTTGCGTGTGGACACTCTTTCTAAATAAGCTTTTCTGGAAGATCTCTTCTGGAAAAGCTTATTCTGAAAGAAGCTTGCAGTGTAGATGCAGCCTTATGTCTTTTTTTTAATGCAATAAATCAGGTACTCAGGTTCTGATTTTCATAAATCTAGGCAAACACATGCAAATGAGAATGGTAACTTGAATGTTAAGTGTTTCATATGAAAAATACGGTTTTTTATGACCTGGTATAGATTCTCATCTGGTGTAAATATAGCTCCAAAGGAGCTCTGCTAATTTAGAGTAGGTAAGAAGCTGACCTTCCCTTTATTGATGGAGAAACCAAAATTAGACAAATCATATTTATATGGCTTAACGGACTCTAAGGCTACATCTACACTGGCAGCTTCTTGTACAAGAACAGCTGTTCTTCCGCAAAAACTTGCCATCTGTCTACGCTGCACGAATGTTCTTCCAGAAGTAAATTTACAGTACAGCGTTGTAAAACAGGGCTTCTTCCGGAAGAGTTATTCCTCTCCCCACAAGGAATAATCCCTCTTGTGCAAGAGCTCTTCCAGAAGAGTCCAGTGTAGACAGGCAACATGAATTTCTTGCACAAGAAGCCCCTATGGTTAAAATGGCCATCAGAGCTTTCTTGCAGAAGAGAGCATCTCTTGCGCAAAAGCACATGGTAGTGTAGACACTCTCTTGTGGAAGAGTATTTGCACAAGAACTCTTCTACAAAAGAGTTCTTGCGCAAGAAGCTGCCAGTGTAAACGTAACCTAATTCTCTGTGGCTTAGTATCCTTGTCGTAATATGCACAAAGCCAAACTTTCCTCTAAGATCTCTGGCCCATTTAAAATCTAGTAACTAACTATTCTAATCCGTTTGAGTGGGTTGCAATAGGACAATCCTGCTATGTCACATCAGCTCAGACATGACTGTATTCCATCTGACAAGAAGTGAAAACTGAAGAGGATTTGTAATGTGAATATAAAATGTAATTAAAGCAATAACTCTAATTTTCCATTATTAATGCTGTTTTATTCTCCTCAGTGTGTGCAGGTGTGGGGAGGTGTAACAGGTTCAGTCCTGTCAGCGAGCACCCCTTAGCTGCTACAAGGGGGCTCACAACAATGACCTCACCCACTTGAGGTCCAACTGGTGGTTGAGGTCCAGGGTTCCCCCCTTGCCCAGGGTTCCTCCACACTGCTGTTGCAGGATCTAGCCTTGGTTCATTGAAAAGGTCCAGCTCCCACTCAGAGCTGGCCCAGGTACTGATGCTCCCAGCCAGCCTAGAGTTCTGGCCACGTTGAGCTCCAGGAAGGAACTAAGGGAATGTCTACACTACCACCCTAGTTCGAACTAGGATGGTAATGTAGGCAAACGGAGCTGTAAATGAAGCCCAGGATTTGAATTTCCCGGCCTTCATTTGCATCTCGCCGGGCGCCACCATTTTTAAATGTCCGCTAGTGCGGACTCCGTGCTGCGCGGCTACACGCGGCACGGACTAGGTAGTTTGGACTAGGCTTCCTATTCTGAACTACCGTTACTCCTCGGAAGCCTAGTCTGAACTACCTAGTCTGTGCAGCATGTAGCCGCGCGGCACGGAGTCCGCACTAGCGGACATTTAAAAATGGCGGCGCCCGGCAAGATGCAAATGAAGCCTGGGAAATTCAAATCCCGGGCTTCATTTGCAACTCCGGTTGCCTACATTACCATCCTAGTTCGAACTAGGGTGGTAGTGTAGACATACCCTAACTGATCTGCCCTCAGAAGCTCCTTATATAGCAGGCTGCTGAACCCTGATTGGCTGCAAGGCCGGCTGCCCTTCTGTTCTGCTTGGAGGCCCTCTCCACTGTCCTTGCTGCTGGCCAGGGTGCTGAATGGCCTCCAGTGGAAGATGGGGCTCTGTCCGCCCCATCACAGGCGGCTTGAGGCAGGAGGTTAGGCAGGGAAGAGTCATAAGAATGGCCATACTAGGTCAGAGCAAAGGTCCATCTAGCCCACTATCCTGTCTGCCGACAGTGGTGAATGTCAGGTGCCCCAGAGGAAATAAACAGGACAATCAAGTGTCCTGTCACCCAGTTCCAGCTTCCATGACAAACAGAGACTAGGGACACCTTCCCTGCCCATCCTGGCTAATAGCCATTGGTTGACTTATCGTCCATGAATTAATCTGGTTCTTTTTTGTACCTGGTATATTCATGGTCCTCACAACATCCTCTGGCAAGGAGTTCCACAGGTTGACTTTGTCAGTGCAGGGAGTGGAGGTCTCAGGGCAGGGGGTGAGGGAGTGGGGGTTGAGAGATGCAGGAGTCAGGGCTGTGACAGGGGGAGCTGGGGCTGGGTAACCTTACCTGGCTACAAAGGAGCTGTGGGCCATTGGTGTGGGGGCATTGCTGCAGGGAAACTGGCAGTTGTGTGAGTGACTCCCTGGCTTCTTCACAGGGGTCATTGGCAACAGTGCATGCCAGGGACAGCACATATGCTGCTTGGCGCATGGCTCCCTTGCATCATGTCCCTAGCTGACCCCTTTAACCTGCTTGCAGTGCTGGTGCCTCACCTAGCTGCGTGTGCCTAGCCAGCACTAGCCTGCAGCAGCAGCAGCCCTGTTGGGAGAGCCTATTCTAAGTTGCACCTCAGGTGGCTTTTTAAAGAGCTATTACTAGGAGCTGATAGTGAGGATGCACAATTAAAAGGCTAGGGTGCCTTTTAGGAGTCAAGGCAGATATGTACTAAGGAATTTTGGTTTTCAATGATACTTTGGTCATGTTTTACAATACTATGTAATAACAGATTAAGACTGCTATAAAAGGAAGCTACATGTGAAGAAAATTGTGATTATATGCTTTGCATGTACATAAAAATCTTAAGAAATTTGTCCGAATATGTGGATAGCTTTACGGCTAATTTGTACATCGGTAGCTGGCATTGACATTTGAAAATCTTTAAAAAAAAAAAAGAGTGCTCACAGAAATTCTTAGGCAATCTGTCATGTGCGTATTTTTGTGGTGTCCAACATGCTACCCATTAGCCACATATGGCTATTTGGCTGGTTGCTAGTTTGCTTTAATACAGCCGGTCCCCAAGTTGCAAACGGTTGAGTTACGTTCGCATTTATGACCAAAGCTCCCATGGAGAGGTCGTAAGGGAGGTCCCTGAGTTACGAATGCGACCCCTGCTTACGAACAGCGCGGTTGCTATGTAACTCAATGGGGTCCAAATTACCAACAGATCGAGTTATGGGCAAGTGTTTGCTCCGTAACTCATTCATAACTCGGAGAGAGGCTGTACTGTGGCTAGTTCATTATAGCAGTCAATACTATAGTGGCAACTGCTTCCAAATTGGGTTGGATACCACAGGCTTATTGGGGGTGCTATCTCAGTATAAAGTGTCAGAGTCAGTCTTACGAATAAATATAACCTCAGCACAACTGCATATAGATTATAATTACAACTAAACTAAGTGAAATCCTGATAGAAAAATTAACCATCTTTATTTTAATAAAAACAGTTTGAAGTAACAGTATTTGCCACTTCGTGCTTCCTGGCTTAGCCTTAAATGCCTTTTGATTTTAGTTTTTGTTATACTAGCATGAAGGAACAAAATACCTAATGATTATGCTGAGGATTTCTGGAACAGTGTGAACCATTAGATATTATTGCAGCAGTATTGAAAACTTTACCCTTGAGCTGTGTCTAGACTGGCCAGTTTTTCTGGAAAATCAGCCACTTTTCTGGAAAAACTTGCCAGCTGTCTACACTGGCTGCTTGAATTTCCGCAAAAAGCACTGATTTCTTATACTATGCTGCTCCCGTTCAGGCAAAAGTCCCTTTTGCGCAAAACTTTTGTGCAAAAGGGCCAGTGTAGACAGCTGAGATTTGTTTTGCGCAAAAAAGCCCCAATCGCGAAAATGGCGATCGGGGCTTTTTTGCGGAAAAGCGCGTCTAGATTGGCCACGGATGCTTTTCCGCAAAAAGTGCTTTTGCGGAAAAGCATCCGTGCCAATCTAGATGCTCTGTTCCGAAAATGCTTTTTACAGAAAACTTTTCCGTTAAAAGCATTTCCGGAAAATAATGCCAGTCTAGAAGTAGCCTTGGTGTAATTTCACTGAAGTCTGTGGATTTACAACAGATAAATTATTAAACTCCTAGCTTTCAAAGTGCAACATTATTCCATATCCGATACCTTTCAATGCCTCACTGTATTCGATAAATTCTAGAAGACCTTCTAATACCCCGTACACACTGTGCCATTGCCATACCTTTCAATCCGCCACAAGTCTGCATACAACAGACCTACATTGTAATAGTCCCCTCTAAGTGGTGACTTCAGAACCTGTAACTTACAAGCCCCCATGAGGGGTACAGCACTGAAAGGTTTGGAAATTCTCACCTCTTGCCCTGATGCTGACTGCCCCCGTCTGCCATTGAAATCCCCCATCATGGGTTTATCTCCCCCAAACAATGACCTGACCTCCCATCTAACTCCTGGGGCCAGCTACCCTTCTCCAGCCCAGAGATGCGCAGAATCAGGCTATAGGGTGCTTGTTTGTTTCCTAGTTGCTGATTGTGCTTCCAGATCGCAGGCCCTGGTTCTCGTGGGGGACTTTAATCACCCTGACATCTGCTGGGAAACCAATACAGCAGTACACAGGCAATCCAGGAAGATTTTGGAGAATGTTGGGGATAACTTCTTGACACAAGTGCTGAAGGATCCGACCAGGGGCCGTGCACAGCTTGACCTTCTGCTCACAAACAGGGAGGAACTAATAGGGGAAGTGGCGGTGGGTGACAGCCTGGGAAGCAGTGATCATGAGATGGTAGATTTCAGGATCCTGACCAAAGGAAGAAAAGAGAGTAGTAAAATACAAACCTTGGACTTCAAAATAGCAGATTTTGACTCCCTCAGAGATCTGATGGGCAGAATCCCCTGGGATGCTAACATGAAGGGGAAAGGAGTCCAGGACAGCTGGCAGTTTTTTAAAGAAGCCTTATTGAAGGCACAGAAAGAAACCATCCCGACGCGTAGCAAGAGAGGCAAACATGGTAGGAGACCAGATTGGTTTACAGGGGAAATCCTTGATGAACTTAAGCACAAAAAAGAAGCTTACAAAAAGTGGTAACTTGGACAAATGACCAGGGAGGAGTTTAAAGGTATAGCTCGAGAATGACGGGGGGTTATCAGGAAGGCGAAAGCGCAAATGGAATTGCGACTGGCTAAGGATGTGAAGGATAACAAGAAAGGTTTCCACAGGCATGTTAACAAGAAGAAGTGATCAGAGAGGGTGTGCGGCCCCTAATGGATGAAGAAAGTAACCTAGTGACAGATGATGTGGGGAAAGCTGAAGTACTCAATGCTTTCTTTGCCTCTATATTCATGGACAAGGTCGGCTCCTGGACTTCTGCACTAAGTGACGCAAGATGGGATGAAGATGGACAGCCCGTGGTGGCTAAAGAACAAGTTAGGAACTATTTAGAAAAGCTAAATGTACACAAATCCATGGGCCCAGATTTAATGCATCCGAGGATACTGAGGGATTTGGAAAATGTCATTGCGGAGCCTTTGGCTATTATCTTTGAAAAGTCGTGGAGATAGGGAGAAATCCCGGATGATTGGAAAAAGGCAAATGTAGTGCCCATCTTCAAAAAAGGGAAGAAGGACGATCCAGGGAACTATAGGCCGATCAGTCTTACCTCGGTTCCTGGAAAAATCATGGAAGGGATCCTTAAGGAATCCATATTGAGGCACTTGGCTGAGAGGAAAGTGATTAGGAATAGTCAGCATGGATTCACAAAGGGCAAGTTGTGCCTGACCAATCTGATTAGCTTCTATGATGAGGTAACTGGCTCGGTGGACATGGGAAAGTCAGTGGATGTTATATACCTTGACTTTAGTAAGGCTTTTGATACGGTCTCCCACAATATTCTTGCCAGCAAGTTAAGGGAATGTGGATTGGATAAATGGACGGTAAGATGGATAGAAAGATGGCTAGAAGGCCGGGCCCAGCGGGTAGTGATCAACAGCTCGATGTCAGGATGGCAGTCGGTTTCTAGCGGAGTGCCCCAAGGTTCGGTTCTAGGACCGGTTTTGTTCAATATCTTTATTAATGACCTAGATGAGGGGATGGATTGCACCCTCAGCAAGTTTGCGGATGACACTAAGCTGGGGGGAGAGGTAGATACGCTTAAGGGCAGAGATAGGGTCCAGAATAACTTAGACAAATTGGAGCATTGGGCCACAAGAAATCTCATGAGGTTCAACAAAGACAAGTGTAGAGTCCTGCACTTGGGACGGAAGAATCCCAAGCATAGTTACAAGCTGGGGACCAACCAGTTAAGTACTGGTTCTGCAGAAAAGGACCTGAGGGTTACAATGGATGAGAAGCTGGATATGAGTCAACAGTGTGCCTTTGTAGCCAAGAAGGCTAATGGCATATTAGGTTGCATTAAGAGGAGCATTGCCAGCAGATCCAGAGATGTCATTATTCTGCTTTATTCGGCTTTGGTGAGGCCACATCTGGAGTATTGTGTCCAGTTCTGGGCCCCCCACTACAAAAAGGATGTGGACGCAGTGCAGAGGGTCCAGCGGAGGGCAACCAAAATGATTAGGGGGCTGGAGCATATGACTTATGAGTAGAGGCTGAGGGAGTTGGGTCTGTTTAGTCAGCAGAAGCGAAGAGTGAAGGAGGATTTGATAGCAGCCTTCAACTTCCTGAAGGGAGGTTCCAGAGAGGATGGAGAGAGGGTGTTCTCAGTAGTGACAGATGGCAGAACAAGGTGCAATGGTCTCAAGTTGTGGTGGGAGATGTCTAGGTTGGATATTGGGAAAAAGTATTTCACTAGGAGGCTAGTGAAGCACTGGAATGGGTTACCTAGGGAAGTAGTGCAGTCTCCATCCATAGAGGTGTTTAAGTCTCGGTTTGACAAATCCCTGGCCGGGTTGATTTAGTTGGAATTGGTCCTGCCTATAGCAGGGGGCTGGACTTGATGACCTTCTGAGGTCTTTTCCAGTTCTATGTTTCTATGATTCTTTCCACCTCCCTCCCATAGTCCTAACCTAGCTAGCTCCCCCACCACCCAGGGCCAGGTTTATGAAAGGGGACAGAGCCCAGGGGCCCAGTTAAGAACTTTTGCAGCTCAGAAATCCATCCCTTTTGCATGCATATTATCTGCGCATGTAGCTCAGCTTGAAGAAGCTAAATAAATCTACGGCTCAGTTGATGGTAAACGAGTATTTGGGACCCAGGCTGTGCAAGCGGAACAGAGCCTTGACAGCTGCAGAACAAGGCAAAGGGGTGTGTTTGTGTAAGCAGGTAAGACTTGAAAGCCCAGTTTGCAAATAAGATCTTCATCCTCCAAACTACAGCAGTAGCAAGCACTGGGTGTGGTGGGAGGCAATGGGAGCCCGCTGCAGAGCCAGAACAAGAGCCTAATGCTTTCCGATACCTCTTCCAAAACAACTTATAAAACGCAAGGGCAATAGCAATTCAAATTGAAATGCAAAGCAAACAGCATCCATGCTAAAGTTCTTCCCATTTTAAATTTACCATGTATTAATGAGGAAAAAGTAACAACATTTTCTTTTCTTAAAAAACCCCCAACCTTATTGATCACTGTTTTCGGATATCTACAAAACACCCAATGAATTAAATTGTTCAAAGAATCCTGTTCTTTCTAAACCATTAGTCTGGTTTAGAAAGAGTAAACCAGAGGTGTAAACTGGGGCAGCTCAAACTCCCCACCCCTCATCCCACTGAGCACTCCACCTACCCCCCCATCTCAATCCCGTTACCTGATAGCAGAGGAAGCAGCCAAACAACTGGGCCTTTGGCCCCTCCCGCCATGGGCTACCATGCTAAGCCCAGCAGTTGCCCCTTTCTACACCCCCAGCTGTTGCCCCCCTCTCACCTCCTTAGGGTCATTGCCCCTGGCAGCCCTTCTTCCACCTCAGCAGGTTCCCCTCTTCCTCCCTGCCCCCAAGCAGCTGCTCCCCTCTGCCTCGCATAGGGCCTGCTCTCCCCTCCCCATCCTAGTCCCAGTCTCTGATAGCAGTGTGTGTGTGGGGGGAGGGGGGACTTTGAGAGACACAGCATCTCCTGCCAGAGTACAAGCAGCCCGGCAGCCTGGCCTCTGACTGCTGACCCCTTGCGTGCTTCTCCTTCTCCTGGCATCAGGCAGTTCATATGAGACTCCATACCTCCTCCATGTTGCCCATGAGGGCTGGCTTTTTAAAGAGCATTCCTGGGCTGGTTCCTGCCAAAGTGCAACTGGCTCCTTCCAGAGTGGCGCCCTGGGCTGCACCACCTTACTGCTACCCCTCTTACGCTTGTCCAGTACAAAGATGGGACTAAAAATGAAAAAATATTAAACATATGCGTAAAGTGAAAATGTTAACTTTCTCTCTTACTTTTTAAATGTTTAAAGCACTATGCCCACTTTACTTGAAGAAGGAAGTGAAAAAGCTAGAGAAATTAGGTGGATGCCTAAAAACAGAATGGCTAATATACACTGGCATGATTTTCCGGAAATGCTTTTAATGGAAAAGGTTTTCCGTTAAAAGTATTTCTGGAAAAGCGCATCTAGATTGTCAGGATGCTTTTCTGGAAAAGCACTTTTTCCGGAAAAGCGTCCGTGGACAATCTAGACGCGCTTTTCCGCAAAAAAGCCCCGATCGTCATTTTTGCGATCGGGGCTTTTTTGCGGAAAACACTACTGTGCTGTCTACACTGGCCCTTTTCCGGAACAGTTTTCCGGAAAAAGACTTTTGCCCGAATGGGAGCAGCATAGTTTTTCCGGAAAAGCACTGATGATTTTACATTAGATCGTCAGTGCTTTTCCGGAAATTCAAATGGCCAGTGTAGACAGCTGGCAAGTTTTTCCAAAAAAGCAGCTGATTTTCCGGAATAACTTGCCAGTGTAGACACAGCCAATTCGTTTTTTTCTGCTTCATTCCATGTTTAATAGAAAAACTAAATAAATTGACAATAATAAACCATCTATTAAAATGTCTGATAAAATATCCTTTCAGTAGAAACAGAGCTTTTTGAACAGCTTGCCCTTTCAATTTCATCTACAGAAATATCCATGTGCTTGTCCAGAGTATCTATCATTTACAGTGTTTGTTCTGGTATAGAAAAAGAGACTGCCTTTTCTGTTGCATTTTAAAAGATTTAAAGGCTAAGAAGTCTCAGAGGGGTAGTCATGTTAGTCTGTTAAAACAGCAACATCTTTCAGCTTGATTACAAGTCCCCTCCCCCTCCTTTTATTTTCTGACAAGCTATGATTTAGGCTCAACCTCATTCACATCATCTGGCAACAGTCTGAGTGAAGTTACTACAAAAAGAGTGAAATTCCATTAATTCTTTCTGAGATGCTGCTTCCTAGAAGATTAGATTTGGTTGTGTTTAGAGATATACTATCAAACTGCAGAGCACGCCGGCTATGTAATGCTGTGCAATTGAATTTTCCTTTGGTAGAACTCCAGATCAGATGAGATACTCCCAGGTGATCATAGATATGGCTGCAAGATTGAAATATTGCCCTACCATCACGAAAACTGTACTTGCAGTGGATTTGAATAATGTAGTATGGTCTAGATTCACTGATTTGACCATACCCCTGTGAAATTGCTATGAGAAAAAGTGTGTAAATTGATAAAATAGATGAGGAAATGCTATCGAACTAGTTACTACAGCTCTGCTTGGTTAAAAGCAATATGGGTGTTTCTTGCATTGGAATATATTTATGAAGTGAAATAAATGCAAGACTGAAATCGAGTGAAGACTGAATGAGGTGCTAGATTACAAAGCCATAGTTTTCCAGAAGGACTGTGAAGTTGCAGCTAAGACTTAGTGTGTATGAAGAAGCTCAGTTTGCTTGTCATGACTAAGAAATTAGGTCTATAGCTCATTGTGAGAAGTGTTCAGGGTGCCAAACGTAATGTACAGGAAGAACTACTCATTTCTGGCTGTGGCGCCTTTGTGGGCATGATCTCTGGAATTGCTGAACTGCTGTTCCCTTCAGTGAGAGAAGGAAGTACTTGCATTTTTAATAATCTTTCTGTTAATGTTGGTGGACTTTGGATCAGGTCTTAGGTCACCCCTTTGATGGGATGCTGTGATGGATAAGTCACTGGTGTTACCAGAGGCCACTTTTCATTCACTAGAGGGAGTGGCAGCTAGACCCTCCAAATGCCTGAACTGTGCAACAAAATGTAGAATAAACAGCACCAGGCCAGGAGATAGACATAGTCATAGAATCATAGCGCTGGAAGAGACCTCAGGAGTCATCAAGTCCAGTCCCCTGCCCAAGGCAGGACCAACTCCAACTAAATCAATCGAGCCAGGGCTTTGTCAAACTGAGACTGAAAAACCTCTAGGGATGCAGAGTCCACCACCTCCCTAGATAACCCATCTCAGTGCTTCACCACCCTCCTAGGGAAATAGTTGTTCCTAATATCCAACCTAGATCTCCCCCAAATTGTATGTATTTAGTGTTACCAAACAGCCAATATTTGACCAGCATGACAACCTGATCAGTGACAAAAGCTAAGGAAACATTCGGCGCAGCAACCCTTTTTGTAACAACTCAGATATATGGGATAAAAATCTGTTTACTGTAAAGCCTGAGGGATTTCTGTATCTGACAGACAGAATTATAACCTGGTGTCAGAAGTAACCACTCTTTTAGTGTCTGAGGAAAATGAAAACTATGCAGATTGCAGGACAGGAAGCAGGCAAATGCTCAACTGTGTGTAGAAACTGGAAGGAGGAATCTCTATGCATGAGTGTTTAGACAAAGAAAGCAACATACTGGATAATGAAAGTGAAAAATTGAGAGCTGAGCAGCAAGCCAGGTGGTGAGATCATTTTATTTATGTTACCAGAACAATACATGCAAAAAATAATAAAAAAACCTCACAAGCCAGGCATTTCCACAACTCCCCTTCAACATCCACTTATGATAACGAGAGAGCGAGCACATCTCCTCACTCTCGTGTGACTCAAACCCTCTTTCACACACACCTGGGGAACATCTGCACGTGAATCGGCAGACAGCTGCTGTATGCTCAACAGTTATGATCTGTTATCACTTAAACTGAACTAGGAACATGGCAGCATATTTAGTGGGGTGCAAACTTCTAGCATATCTTTCAGGGTACTGTGATGATGATGCAAATCTTGAGATCTGCATAGGGAAAAAAACACCGTAGGGCAGATCAAGTTATGGTTTTGTGACAACTGGCAAATCTGTTCAAAAAAGTTGTCATGCTGGTCAAATATTGGCCATTTGGTAACCCTAAATACATACAAAGAAAACAAAATGGTTTATTAATCTCATAGTAGCACCTTGCAACGTAATATTAAAGCTCTGGAACAAGGAAGGAATAGAATGCCAAACAGTGGCACATCTGTAAATGTGTTATGGGCTACAACAACTTCCTCAACATGATGAAAGATGGAACAGCAAAACTGCAGCCAAGCAATGCTAAACTAGAACTCTGTGATGTCACCGTTCTCACATCCATGTTACATCACGGGAACGAATACAAACTTGAATTTCAGATTGTGCAAACAGAAATCACTTCTATTAGCCAGTTCAAGCGAACACATGAATCTTATGACATACAGCTTTTGCCTACAATTCATACAATAAACACACAAACACACAATCAGAACAAAATGATGCATACAAATACGACCAGGTGGCATGTCTGTGGCTTGAACCCTGTGGGACTACACTGATGTTTCTGAAGGACCATGTTGTTTCCATGCACTGGGTCCTGCCATGAGGGCTGGGGACTGGACTCGATGACCTCTCGAGGTCCCTTCCAGTCCTAGTATTCTATGATTTTAAGCATGTTACATTTAAAAAAATAGACAAAAATTTTGCCACAGGCACAATGAGTGTCACACCATAGCATTAAAAGAAAAACATGCCGAAAGCAGTAACACAAGTGGAAAAGGATGGCATTATTGCCAGAGTGACTGAACCTACACAATAGATAAGCAATGTGGTGGCCATAGAAAAACCAAGAAAACTTCACATATGCTTATACTGAAGCAACTTACAGTACTAGATACAGGTGCAGCTCTTAATCTCATTAAAGACTTGGTCACTACACACACTGTTCTTGTAGTTTCCATATATTCAGATAACAACGAAATAGTACTTGGAGCAAAACACATAGTCTTTGCATCCAGGTCCTTATTTCAGACAAAATGACAAAATGCTCGAATTGAAAGAATGTCTAGCAATTGTACTCGCCTGTAAAAAATTGTATCAGTACATATGAGGTCAAAAATGCATTCAGATTGAAAGTAGTAAAAAGCCACTTAAATTCATTTAAGAAACCACTGTTATCAGCTCCAAAACTCCTCCAATGTATGTTAAGACTACAATGTTACATCACAGATGTATGCTATGAAAAAAAACAAAACACCAGAAATATATATAGTAGAGCTGCTATAAATAGAGAGTCTAATACAAAGATATGATACATATGAACAAAGCTACAAGATCTTTACCTAATTAAAACAAAATAAACTTAAAAAAGTAATAGAAATTATCAATCAAGTCAGCTACATTCCTGTTTCCCAGCAAGGACTATGCAAGTCTGTAAGCATATGCTGCGGTATAGAAAGCTACAAATTCTGACATCTGTTATTATAGCAGGCTATTTGGATACAGTGAGGAGGCTCAAGAGACAACTCGTGAATACTGGAATTATTGTGATGAACTTGGTGTACAGAACAACATTATATTCAAAGACAACCAATTATGTATACTTAGGTCAGTGGTCCCCAACCTTTTTGTGTCCAATAGCACATTCATGTTTTCCGAAGAGTGTGGCGGGCACCAACAATTTTTCAAGGCTTATTTTGTATTTATACATTAAATAATACGGAAAACATAATATTTAATATTACATAATATATGAATCCATAAGATAAAGGTAATTTTACATGTAAAAGGTATTAATTAAATTATTCAGCCATTACTCTTTCACCGTACCATGTGAATTTGCTCTTTTTTATCTACCTGTAAGAGAAATTAAGGAATTTTTCCAAAATAAATATCATAAACAGTTTTTTATTTATCATTAACAGTTATTTATTTAAAAAAAGTAAAACATTGTTGAACTGTTGGTCCAAATATATTTATTATTCTTACTTTAACATAGATAGCCAGTTATGGTTAATTAAAAAATATTCTCTGTATTGTCACTTGTATCTGGCTTTCAATAAACAAACAAATATGAAAAAAAGTTAAACACAAATTAATCATACGCGATATCAGCACCTAATGGAAAATAGTGAAAAAAACCACGGTAATTTATGTGGTTTTTCTAATAAAGTCAGTGTGATTTTTGGCACTGCATTTCTTCAGCCAATTTTTCGTAGTTGGGTAAGTAGGATGATATTCCTGTTCGTAAGCAATCATCAAGATGAGCATCTGTAAGCCTAGATCTGTACTTTGATTTTATGAAGTTCATTGTTGAAAACAGAACCAAAATAAGATTTTATTTTGTTTGCTATATTTTTTAAGGCAGGAAACTTTTTTTGGTCAATCAGATTCCAAAAGTTTTCATCTGTTGCACAGGATTTTAGAACAATATCATTTTTAAGGTCCAAAATCTCCAGTTCCACTTCTTCTGTTCTTACTTGAATGAGACTCGCAATTGATGTAGCCATTTCTGTTACCTCTGTTTGGGAAGTAAAAGGATTCACAAGAAAGGCAGCTACAGGCTCAATGATGGTGAACTGTTGAAATCTCTTTTCAAATTGTTCCAGAAGTGTTTGAATATGGATAACAAATGGTGATGGGTTAAAATCACTGTCACATACCATTTTCTTCATGCTTGGGAAATGTACAAGAGACTTTGTCTTCATATGTGACATCCACAAGATCAGTTTTGCTTTGAATAATTTTACAGAACCTATCATTTGAGCCACATGTTTGTCTTTTCCCTGGAGCTCAAGATTTAAAATGTTCAATTTGTCAGTTATGTCAGCAAGAAAAACCAAGTCCATTAACCAGCTGGAGTCTTCTAGTTGCTCGAAGTTCTGATTTGTGGACTTCAGAAATTCTTTGATCTCTTCAAGTAGGCTTAAAAAACGTGCAAGAACTTTACCTTTGCTCAGCCATTGTACTTCTGCGTGCAAGATAATATCAGATTGTTTATCATCAATATCTTCCAACAGGGCCTTAAAAAGTCGGTGTTGCAAAGGTTTCGCTCGAATAGAGTTAATTATTTTAATAACGACATTCATGACATGTTGAAAAGAAAGAACTTTGACGCACAAAGCTTGTTGGTGGATAATGCAATGATAAGACATAAATTTTGGAAAGGAGTCATCCTTCTTGCAGAGTGCAATGAATCCATTGGTGCAGCCCATCATTGCTGGTGCCCCATCAGTGGTGATCACAGACAGCTTGTGTAGTGGCATACTAATTGATGTTGCGTATGATTTGAATAAATTATAGATGTCCTCACCCTTTGTTCGCCCTTTTATAGGCAATACTTTTAGTAACTCTTCTTTTATGGTGAAGTCACTAAATACCATCCTCACCATAACTGCCAACTGCACTGTATCTGATATATCTGTCGACTCATCGAACTGCAGTGAAAACCAGTCACATATTTCCAAGTCATCCTTTAGCTGAGTTTGCATGTTGCTTGAAATTGCATGTATCCTGCTCGTAACTGTGTTGTCTGATAACTGCAAGTCTTGTATTGCCGACAAAATCTCATGCTTGTTAGAAAATCCTTGAAACAGGCAATCAGCACCAGTCAAAAATGCTTCCTTCAACAATTCTCCATCTTGAAAGGGTTTTTGTTCTTTGCAAACAGATGAGCAATTTTAAAGGAAGCAATAGTAGCACTTTTAGACTTTACTACTTGTCTAGTGAAAACAGATTGCTGCGCAGATAGGTTTGATTTGAGTTGATTAATTTTCTTCTTTCTCAGTTCAGATTTAGGTGGATGGCTAATGTCAAAGGAGCTGTGATTAGTTTGGAAATGGCGTTCAACATTATGTTTTTTTGGCGCTGCAACAGTACCACCACACAATAAGCAAACACATTTCCCTTTATTGTCAATAAAACAATAGGTTTCTTCCCACTCTGCATTGAAATAATACGTACACTGTCTTTTATTTGAACCACTCATTTTGGGCAAAATGTTATAAAAATAATAAATCGCAAAGCACGATAAAACAGCAGTATCAGTGAGGGGCAGATGAAAGTTTTGCAGGGCCAGGGCATCACAGTTTCGCGGGCTCCCCTTTGGAGAAAAATTAGAAAAAAGGCGTCAAATGTGAAATTGAAGGCTATTTTCATATTAAATGTGAATTGGGTACATTTGATAGAAACTTAATTTAGTTGGATAATTTTTATTTTAATTATATTGTAATTCATTTTTTAAAAATCTGCATTAATAAAAAGGGGGGGTGTCCAAATGTTGAGCAAAAATAGCACCCTCTCACCCCCCAAAAATCATGGCACGTTTAAATCTCACACTTCCCATCCCCACCATGGCAGGGGGAAGATTGCCAATTTCGCGCCTCCCCCCATTGGAGAAAAAATAGAAAAAAAGCATCAAATGTGAAATTGAAGGCTATTTTCATATTAAATGTGAATTGGGTAAATTTGATAGAAGTTGGATAATTTTTATTGTAATTATATTGTAATTTATTTTTAAACAAAATCTGCATTAATAAAAAGGGGGGATGTCCAAATGTTGAGCAAAAAAAGCACCCTCCCTCCCCCCAAAAAAATCATGGCACTTTTAAATCTCACGCTCCCTTCCACATGGCAGGGGAAGAATGTCCCAAGTGGCTTTGATGATAAAAATCTATCATGATAAAGATCAATGAGCTAAGCAGTACAGTTATACAGAGGTGGGTATACACCACTGAAAGAGAGTTGGTTCCACTACCATTTTTATGTTAGACCAGAGGAGATTTCTTTCCTTGATATATAAGATTTCTGATTAAAAATTACCCTCATGCACTGTAGAAATTTAGTTCTACAGATTATTTTTTTCAAAATTTCAAAATAAAATGGGATGACTATTTTTTTCCCCTTCAGAACAAGAGGTAATATTGTCTTCAACATCAGTAGTAGTATCATGTCAATGATTTTAATTCGATACCATACCTTGAGTTTTAGTCTCAGTTCCATCTTTGAAAATTAATGATATTCTGATATTTTATTACATCCTGTATTCCCCATTAAAGTTGTATATTGCTAATTACTAATAATTCCAAAATATAACTATTTGATGTGCATAGGGTTGCCAGATGGTTTCAACAAAAATACCGGAAACACTTGCCATTACATCACAATCTATATTACATCTTATTTGGAAAATACCGGACATTTATATTTTCTCATTTATATTTTCTCAATTTGTTTCCCAAACAGAAAGCTCAGATACTGGACTGTCTGGTTCAAAACTGGACACCTGGCAACCCCAGATGTGCGAAGACTCTTGGAGAGGGGAGGGGGTATCCTTAAGTTAAATATATTGAATAAACATGTGAATGTAGCAAAAGCATAACCTGGAATATTGTATTAACCCCAGATCCCCTGTGTAGTATCTTGAAGATCACTATGAAAAAAACACTGTATATTATTACCCTTAACATGTTTATATTGCACGCTGCACTGTGTAGGCCTGGGGCTAGATTCTCCTCACATTCACAGAAGTGTAAATTAGGAATAACTTTATAAGAAAGGGCCCTATTCTTCAATGTTGTGTGCCTTATGCAGTCATTTATTTGTATGTGAAGTGTGTGTATGACTTCAGATCAATATTCTCTATTCTTGCACACCGGAAAGTAATGACTTCACATAAGTGTTAAATGGTTAAAGTGGAAAGGAGACTCTGACATAGTGGCATTACATGGCTGTAAGAATGGTGCAAATGAGATCAGAATCTGGTCCCCTGCTATTGTTGTCCCTCATTGGGATGTCTGTGCAAACCATTAAGAGGTATTCAGAGATAATTCATCAGCAGACTTACATTTTGCAGGACTAGTTTTTTTTGTTCCTGGACTTGATTCTCCACTGCTCTACAATGCATGGAGTTATTTACCCCACTATAACGTGGGGAACAATGTTCCCAAAGTAGATACTCTATTTCATATCCATTGATGTAAATTACTATAATATGTGGTGCAGGATCAAAGAGAACCAGACCCATAGTTTACAGATTGTGATTTGCTTTTTAGCGCTTGGGAACCTAGGATAAGAGCTTATTTGCCACATTTAACATGTAACATATCACTTTTCGATAGTTCTCTTAGTAGTGTTCCTTCCCCTTGCCATTTGATTTTTTGAGTCTTTAGATTACACTTGGTTCACCCAAATATTCTTTGCAACCAGGGGTCTAAACTTGCTCGTTTCAAAAATGAAAACTGGGTCTCAAGAATTCAGAAGCCGGGGCTTTAAGAAACACAGCAAATGAGGAGATACTTGCAGTAAAAGTGCATACATTGGCAGCATTGGGGGTGCTTCATCTGGGATAGTTCGGTGGTTTGAGCATGGGCCTACTGAATCCAGGGCTGTGAGGTCAATCCTTGAAGGAGCCAGTTAGGGATCTAGCACAAATCTGTTAGTGATGGTACTTGGTCCTGCCTTGAGAGCAGAGGACTGGAGTGGATTTGATGACCTCTCAAGGTCCTTTCCAGTTCTATGAGATAGGTATGTCTCCATTAAAAAAAATTTTTTTGAGAGAATCTCAGCCTGAAGGAATTCAGAAACCCATATATTTCATAGTTGAGACCCATACAGTTTTGGGCAAGCTTCTCAGTTCCTCAATTTATATCAATGGAGCAAGATCAGTTGACTGCAGCTGAGTATCTAGCACCTGAGAGTTTGGGCCATCCAAAACAGACTTTAATAAGGGGCTATAATTTGAATTTTTTCAGCTTAGTAGCTGACTAGAAAGATGAAAGGGGTAGAAAATTCCTGAAAATAGATCTTTGCTAATGCTTTATTATCAGCAGAGGGACACTGATAATATTCTACAATTGCCGCTTTTATTTAAAAATAAAATGACTTTCTTTATTGCTCAGTGCTGGGATTTTCAAAGAGTCAAAGAGAGTTAGCTCTGGATCAGCCTCTTAAGGTGTTAATTAAAATAACTTCCAGGTTGCTGTTTACTTCAGGGACAGGCCTGGCCAGAAGCAGGTGAGCACAAAGATGTTCTAGTCCGCCCTCCACATGGTGATAGGTGAGCTTGGCCCAGCCAGAAGATCCAGCTCCCTGTGGCTACTGTCATATACAGCAATAATGAGCAATGAGGGGAAATGGGAAAGTTATGTAACATAGGGAGTGGAATGGAGTCACGCATAATTTGACTTCATGTGTTATTAAGGAAGAAGAAACTGTAAAACTTTATGAAAGACACTCAGGAAAGGCATTTTGATTCATCTTGCCAGTGGGAAGGAAGGTGTGAAAGCAGCTTGCATGATAATGAGAAGCCAGATATGGAATATATTCCTCTTTCTGGAAAAACTCGACAGGTATTAAAAGAAAAGGAAGGGGCTCAGTTTAACTGTCAGGCAGAGCACCACAGCAGGACTGCCGATTTATTGAGTGTTAAATGTCAGTATCGATGTAATAAAGATGGTACACAGTAGGTAATAAGCACTTTCCAGATGAGGAACCACTTTCAATAAGTTGTCAACCTGTCTGGCACTATGAATTATTAAAAATGGGGGGAGGGACATAGTCTGAGCTACTTGACTTATAGAAGCTGCAGAGATGCTCCTGGATCTGCTCTGTATTGCTGGTGTATTTTGATGATTTACCAGTGTATGATGGGATCTGAAATCCCGTCCTATCTCAAATCGGCCACATCACTTACTTTTTTAAAGCAGGGGAGGCATTATTTCAGAGTCCTTCCCTACAGCTCCAGAGGACAAAATACAGGGCCAGATCCTGCAGACGTGACTCAGCACTCTCATCTTGTCTGAGGATCGCTTTGACTGTAGCACACCGAATGTCAGGGGGACGGGGAATTAATTTCTAGCTGACCTTTGTCACAGTTTTATGACCCTGTGAGCCACCCAGTGCTGGAAGGGACCTGACTTTGCTCTGGGAAACTCTTTTGTGCTATGAAAGGGTGAAACTTTCATCATCTAAATATTGCAGATTTCTATATCCTAGCAATCACATTGTGGCCTTTTGAATGCCATTCTGCATTGACCTGTTTGAGTTCCCTTATGTAGGGAAATTTTGTGTTCCCAGACCATCAACCCCTTGGAGCATTTGCTTTTGGTGGCAGAGGAAATTGGAATAGTGGATGAAGCTGGCAGATGCCATGGCTGGGTGATAGTCATCTTTAAAAATCCATTGTAGAAAACTCTGCTGGGTTGTTGCTCCCCTTTACCATTTGTGGCTGTCAAGTAGCTGAGCCCCAGAGGCTGTGCACTGCACTTAAAGCCTGCTGGCTGTCCCATGCCAGCTGACTCAGGCTTGTGAGGTGTGGGCTCAGGGGCTGTTTAAGGGCAGTCTAGATGTTGTGGGTTGGGTTAGAGCCTGTGCACTATAACCCTCTGATGTGGGAGAGTCCCAGACTGCCAGTAGGGCCTGAATGTTGACACACAGGTTCCTCACAGGTCCCTTGAAATTGATTTCAAGTTATTCTTCAATTCCTGAAATTGTAAAAATAGTATTAATTTATAAATCCTTCTCCACTGCTAGATCATCCTTCTCTCTTGGAAACTTTCTGCATTGAGGAAAGCACATAGTCTTTTGAAGGTTTAAATAACTGAGCTTCATAAAACTTTGGACAACAATGCTTCAAAACAAACCAAGTATTTTCAAAATTCTTGTAAAGGTGAGAAATACTGGCATTTCTGAAGACTTGTTTCCTAGCACTGAGTGAACTTCTGGATCTTGCATAAAAATGCTGCAGAATGACTCTTGCAAAATCCAGCTGATTGGTATAGAATGAGATTTTTTACGCAGGCTGGAGTAACTGAATTATACTAGGTCCGTGGTCCCCAACACGGTGCCCGTGGGCGCCATGGCGCCCGAGGGGGCATTTCCGTGCACCCGCCAGGTGCTTGGGGCTGGCCTGGCACCAGGCACATGGCGGGGGGAGCGCCGGCCCCGGGCGCGTGGCGCTGGGCGGGGGGAGCGCCGGCCCCGGGCGCGCGGTGCTGGGCGGGGGGAGCGCTGGCCCCGGGCGCGCGGCGCTGGGCGGGAGGAGCGCCGGCCCCGGGCGCGTGGTGCTGGGCGGGGGGAGCGCTGGCCCCGGGCGCGCGGCGCTGGGCGGGAGGAGCGCCGGCCCCGGGCGCGCGGCGCTGGGCGGGGGGAGCGCCGGCCCCGGGCGCGCGGCGCTGGGCGGGAGGAGCGCCGGCCCCGGGCGCGCGGCGCTGGGCGGGAGGAGCGCCGGCTCCGGGCGCGCGGCGCTGGGCGGGGGGAGCGCCGGCCCCGGGCGCGCGGCGCTGGGCGGGGGGAGCGCCGGCCCCGGGCGCGCGGCGCTGGGCGGGGAGAGCGCTGGCCCCAGGCGCGCGGCGCTGGGCGGGGGGAGCGCCGGCCCCGGGCGCGCGGCGCTGGGCGGGGGGAGCGCTGGCCCCAGGCATGCAGCTATGGTGGGGGGCCGCCCCCGGGGCGCAAATGTCCCCGCCCCCTGACGCCCGGCGGGCGAACGGCCACGCCCCCTGGCGCCCGACAACCTCGAAAGGTTGAGGACCACTGTACTAGGTCCTTTTCCATTTCAGGTTCTGTGTTTCATTTAATTTTTTTTCTTTCCTTTATCTAGATTAAGTTTAGTTTTACAGCATGAATGCCAGGAACAAGATACACTTTTAAAAAAATGTCTTCTTCTACAGTATATTAAAGATATTATTCATTTAAAATAATCTCCACTCTCGTTCCATGTACTGCCTTACCAATGCCAGTACCAAGTGCTAAATATTAATCTGTTGAACAGCAGCCATAGGCTAGAATAATTCCTACACATTTATGGATTTAAATGTGAAAACATTTCTGTGTTTCAAACAATTTTAGATTGTTTCCCCTGCCCATTCCTGATTTTATACAGAAATACTTGAATAAACTGAGACATGTACTATGCATGGATCATGTAACACACGTAGATGGTGTACGGTATAGGCTTTTTAAAAAGTTGCTCTAAGAAGTAAATGGGATCTGAGATGATCACTAGGCATTTTAAGGATATTATTTTACCACTAGAGGACAGGAGGCTATAAAACACATTAGAGAAAGATTATGTTTTCCATTAAAGGAAAAAATACAATTAGTATTTAACAATTATGAACCACTGACATTCTAGATCAAACAGAACATAACTGCTGGCATGTTTAGAAGATAAAAATGGGTAGCAAACTGAAGATATTTTCTGCTGCTGTTTGAACTGTTGAAACAGTGTCTAGGTCAGTGGTCCCCAACACGGTGCCCGCAGGGGCATTTGTGTGCGCCCGCCAAGTTCTTGAGGCTGGCCTGGCCCTGGGCATGTGGTGCATGCATGGTGCCGGAGCTGGCCCCGGGCGCACTGCTGATTGGCCGCCCACGCTCTGGGCACACAGCGCTTGGACGGGGGGGGGGGGGGCGCCAGCCTCGGGCGCATGGCACTGGGGGGGGGGCAGCCCCCGGACATGCGGCACTTGCGGGGGAGCTCCGGCACTGGGCGCGTGGCGCATGGAGGGTGCGCTGGCCCTGGGCACTTGGCAGGGGGGGCGACATCCCCTTGTGCGCGGCCCTTGGAGGGGGCCCCGCCCCCGGGCACGCGGCTATGGGGGGAGTGCATGGTATGGGGGGGTGCATGGTATGGGGGGGCCGCCCCCCCGCCTCCGCCCCCGGGCGCGCAAGTGTCCCCGCCCCCTGGTGCCTGGCAACCTCCAATGGTTGGGGACCACTGGTCTAGGTGTCTCTGCTGTAGGAAATCTTGGATCAACATTGTGCTCTCCCAGTGTTCGTCATTAGGAGCACAAGTACAGATGAACTGCATAGTGTTACAGACGGGTAGCCCTGAGAGTCTGTAACTGGAAATAATTAATGTCAACGAATGATGTTGCAGCACCTTACAGTAAGTCTACATAGCAGCGTTATTTCAGAATAACTGACGTTATTCCAAAATAACAAAGAGTGCGTCTACACAGCAAGCCATTATTTCAAAATAATGGCAAGCTGCCAGGCTTCTTACTCTGATTCCAGTAACGCTCATTTCACAAGGAGTAAGGGAAGTTGAAGGTAGAGTGCTCTCCCTTCGACTTCCTGCTGTGTGGACAGTGCCAAAAGCCTATTTCACCTTAAGCTACACAATTGACATAGCTGCTTTGTAGACGCTGAGTAGTTATTTTGAAATAGCATCACGGGAGCAACCATGCTACTATTATTTCAAAATAACTGGTTTGGAATTAGCATTACTCCTGATTGAAAGCAGGAGTACAGATTTCAAATTCCACGGCCCATTATTTTGAAATAACAGGCTTGGTAGCATGGACGCTCTGCTTTTAAATTTGATCTGTGGAGAGGGGAGGTATTTCAAAATAAAATCTTAATGTAGACCAGGGCTGAGAGTGCAGTTTGAGGCGCAGGCAGGGATAACAGTGCTGTAGAGAAGATGTGAGATATATGTGAAATGGAATTACTATTTGGGGACTATCAGGGTCAAAGTAGGAATAAGAGCCTCCGGAAAAGGGCACTTTTTCCGGAGGATCGGGGCCAGTCTAGACGCTCTTTTCCGGCTTTTTTAAAAGCCGGAAAAAAGCGGCGGACATTTTTATTTAAATGCCGCGGGGGATATTTAAATCCCCCGCGGATTTCCCTACGACGACTAGTGAAATTTACATGCCCCTTCCGGAAAAGGGGCCAGTGTAGACGTAGCCGACTTGATTCCCACTGAAATCAATGGGAATTCTGTCATTGACTTAAATGGGAACAGAAGCAAGATGAAGTGAACCGTCTCCTTGTCCCAAGGACTGTACTCAAGTCTTCTAGTTCCTTCAGAAAGAATGACAGACTCAATTCATGCTGTTATTGTGCAAAATCCAAGGTTCCTGTAGCTTATACAGAAGGAGAACTATATGCATCTGAATGTGCATAAGAGTCACTAGATTACAACTGGAATTTTCAAAGTAGCATGTTGGAGTTAAGTGCTGAAATCCCATTAAAATATTCAGGGAATAGGGTGCCTAACATTTTTATGCTGCTTTGAAAAGCTTCACCTGTTACTTTTTTGTGTTTTACTGTGACATATAGGGATATTTTCAGTGCACTGTTTAGTCATTATTTGTACATAGGAAATGGGAAATCATTGTATTCTCTTGTTCCCAAATAAACTGTTGTCTTATCTTTTTGTCAAAATTTCTCTTTGGCCAATACTTCCTTGGAGGTCCTATGATTACACAATTTGGTCTCTAGTTCATAGCTGCTAATGTTCTTAACGGGCTGCCGAGCAGAAATTTAAGCAGAAGATAAAGTATGAGCCATTTGGCATCATCTTAGTCATTAGCAGTAATAAATGCTAAACTTTTTCTTTTAACTAAGATCAATCAATACAGGGTCCTGTACACAGTGCCCTGACATGCAATGACTACTTCTTATTCAGTACTGCTTCTTGTACAGCATATCTAAGGGGGTTTGATAGAATGTTTTAATAAGCAGTATTGAGTTTTGAGACCAGTACCCTGAAAGCTTTACTAATGTGTGGTGACAGCACTTTCTGGCAAGCTGAACAGGTTTGGTATTCTAATTGAATGAGGCCAGCTCTTCCATATGTGACATCCTCTCAATGATGACAGATTCATTCAGGCAAGGTGGATGTGCAAATGGCTGCCTGATGCTTGGATATGCACAAGCATAGTAAAGACTCAAGGCTGCTTGTGTAGTGAGTCAGCTGACAGATGCAACACAGAAGATGTAGTCTGAGAAGAGGAAAAGCAAAAAGGGCTTTATGCAGCCATTGTGTCCCCCAGACGCTCTGGGGGCCAAAAAGAGGTCTGGTATAAAGCTAGAGAGAGCAGCCCTTGACATTGCCTTTTGTCTTCAGTCCAAAATCTTCACAGTACTAAGTGCTATAGCTATTCTCCCTTTCCATGTCATGCATATGTGCAAGGACGTGTTAAGGTAGAGCACTTACTATGGCCCTTCACAACTGCAAGGTTGTGGGAATTCTCCTCTGGCTCCTTTACAGGCATAGTATTTCATCAAAATAATGTACAGGACCAGAGCAGGGTCTATAATCTGTCTCCCACCCTGCAAATTATACCCTGGTGCTTAGACAGTAGGTACTCAACCTTCCTTCTTCTTTAGCTCATACTCAGAAAGAATTCTTTTAAAACAGCCCATTATCTGTATCATATTCTGTCTGTGGGGCAGAGTACCTGCCCATTCTGCTCACTTTGTGTCACTTGGGGTTGCTAACTTTCTAATTGCACAAAACCAAACTCCCTTACCCTGCCTCTTCTCTGAGGCTCTCCCTTACTTCCTGCATCCCCTCTTCCTCTGTCTTTGCTCTGCCACACTCTCTCTCACTCCTTAATTTTTACCAGGCTGAGGCAGGAGGTTGGGGTACAGGAGGAGGTGAAACCTGTGGCTGCAGGGGATGGGGCCAGAAATGAGGGATTTGGGGTGCTGGAGGGGGCTCCAGGCTGGAGCCTCTAAGAGGAAGTTTGGCTGCAGGAAGGGGCCCAAGGTGATATGGGATGTGGGATGCGGGCTCCGGGAGGGAGTTTGGGTTTGGGAGGGGACCCAGTGCTGGGACAAGAGGTTGGGTGTTAGAGGGGTTGCAGGCTCTGGGTGGAACTTAGCTTGGGGGATAGAGAGATTCCTTGAAGCAGTGACATGTCTCTGAGGTTCCTAAGCATAAGGGTGCCTCGGGTGGGATGAGCACATTGCCAATGGGCTGCTGTTCCCAGCCAATGAGAGCTGTAAAGCCAGCGCATGAGGTGGAGACAGCACACAGAGCTCCCCAACCACTGCTATGCCTCAGAATGTCAAGGGTGTGCTGACTGCTCATGAGGGAGTAAAGGACTTCAGTTTTTAAAATGTTATCGAGAGAAAACCCCCACCCACATACAGTAATAAGTAATTAGCTTATATCTGCACCAAAGCTTCATAAAAGCTCCATAAATTCTCTCTTTTATTATCGAGGATTTTGGTTTTCTTTGTGTCATTTTTATCTAGGTATCAAAAATTTCATTAAAGACACAAAAGGTTGCCCTAAAGCCTTATTAACCCACTTCTCAAAATTCTAGGTTTCAAAATGCCAACACCACTGGAACCAGCCCTGCATACTTCTAAAACACTGCAAATAAATATGTATTCAATTCAGGTTATGTCTACACTCCAGTCCAAGGTGAAGGTGCAGCTTAGGTACACAAACCCCTTCTAGTTTTACCAGAAATAACATAGCAAAAAATAACAGTGAAGGTTGTCAGTGCCAGTTTCAATGTGGACAAGCAACATAAATAGGTTTCTAGAGTCTTTGGTGTTCTTGTACAGTCCGCTCCGAAGCCTCTACACTGCTATTATTTGCCATACTGGTATGGGTATGTTTACCTGCATTGTAGTCACAGTTGGGGTGGAGTGTGGGTTTCTGGCACATTGCACTAGACTGGTATTTTGCCCCAGTCTTTCTAAATATATATCCTTTCTGTCATGAAGTTCTCTAGGTATCTGTGTACCTTCTGTCCTGTATTCTAGAAGTGGCTGCATTTCAATGTTGAAATAATTCCTGCTTCTGTATGGTTTCTGAAGCAATTTGGGCGCCTTAGGATGAATGATGTTATTTAAATGTAATACGTAGATGAAAGGAATAGTATTAAAAAGACCTAAAAATCAGGATATGAAATTAAGACAGAAAACGTTTGAGTACATTTCTTTGCTCATTTTATTTTATTTATGTAGAACCTGTGCCAGCCAGCACAAGAGAACATGCTGTACTTTCCTAAATTCTGTAGGTAGATAAAAATGCATTTTAGATTTGACACTGCTCCATAACCTAACACTTAATGTAATGCTCTGATAGAGTGAGATCATGGAATCCCATATAGCAGCTCTAATTAATTTTGACTGTAGCTAGCTTGGCTCAGCTGAAAACTGTTCTCTCTAGATTCTCTGGTTGCACTTCAACCACAAGGAAGTTTTTGACTGAAGGAAAATATACCACATCAAGTCATTAAATGTCAGCTGTACATTCATTTATAACAGTATATAGACAGGGTCGGCCTGAGCCATTTTGGCGCCCTGGGCCCCAGGCGTATGGTGCTGCCTCAGGGGAACACGGCCCCGCCTCCTGGCGCATGGCGCATGCACAGCCCCACCCCCGGGATGTGTGGCCCTGACTCCGGGCGCATGATGCGTGCGTGGGCCCGCCCCCGGGGCACGTGGGTGGACGCACGGTGCAGATGCTGCCCAGTCGGCCCAGCCATTGCCGATGGCATACAGCCCAGGGCCGCCCGGGGCAGGCTGCGCCTGGCCGTGCAAGGCCCTGTGGCTGCGGGGGGAAGGGTGCTGCTGGCCGGTGCTGCGGGGCTTAACACGGCCTCCACCCTGGGCGGCCGCTGCAGCCCACCGGAGCTGGGCGCTCCCTGTAGGTTGGTGCCCTGGACAGCTGCCTGGCTAGCCCACCCCTTAGTCCGGCCCTGTATATAGAACACTGCACAGAGCAGTTTGGCAGCCACATTTATATATTTTACCTGTACAATAGTTTTAGTTGTATTTTTGTGAAATTACTTCGTTTTTAAATGAAAACTCTTCTGTAGTTAGTAAAATCTCACCCCAAGTATTACTTCAGTACCAGGCCTGACGAATATGCCACACTCAAGGCCAAGTTTCTCTTTAAGGCAATCCAGGGAGCTGTGCCCTCTGCTCGCTACACTCACCAACCCCCCTCTCTTTGGCAGCTTTCATAGCCAGAGAGTGTGAGACCTAGACTCACCAACCCCCACTCTCTTGGGGGCTAGGTGTCTGGCCAGGGGGGAGGATACAGGAGCAGGCTGGGGGTACAGGGTCTCAGTGGAAAAGGTGTGAGGGAGGTCTTGAGGTGCAGGGTCTCGGCAGGCAAGTGAGTGAGGGGGCTAGGCACAGGGAGTACAGGATCTTTCAAAACAGGGCATTTCTGTTGAAAATGCCCTGTCTAAACTGCAATTTTTTTTTGAAAAGCCCCATTTTGAAAAAAAACGGTGGTCACCATTATGCAAACGAAGTGCGGGATATTTAAATCCCAGCTTCATTTGCAGTTTCGATAAGTCTAATTTACATCTCTCTGCTGACAGAGGGGTATAGTTTAGACGTAGCCTGTTCGACTACATCCAAAACTGTCCAAAACTGTCATGGCTCACAGTACCAATGCTCTTGGAGTTATTTACACTGCACAGGAAAATTCAAGAAATATTGCTCCTTTATTCAACATCTGAGTGGGTAAAGAGATGAAGGCTGACTGTGTCAGGAAATACCAACCCACAGGCAGCTGATACACAGAAGCTGAGGAACCCCCATACCATGTACATATTCTTGTGCTCTTTATTTTAGATAGGGACTTCACTGAGTTAACCATGAAAAGCATTGATTTAGGGCAGTGCTTGAAATGTAGCTAAGAATATTAATAATAATATCAACTCAAGATACTTAACTAATTCCCTCTCAAGGGAATTCTAATTAATATTCAAAGAGTCTCAATATTTGACAAGATTAAAAAGGAAAGTGTTTGGTTTTAAATAATGCTCTTAGATTTTAATATTAATTAATACAAAAAGTAGCTTAAAATCCTATTTAGGACAGTTGGAAGCAGATATCTGAACACTAAAAATGCTGAGTGATGTACTATTAGTGTTCCATCCTGCTGTTTTAATGGGATTAATTGTATGTTTCCACTCAGCACATAGAAATAAATGGTTCAGATGGAAGGTTGGAAGAATAATATTGTAGAAAAGATGCTAACAGGCCCCTGAAATATGATGATTACCAGCTATTTGAGATTCAGTGGTTATAATATGATAACAAGCTATTACATTATGCAGGTAGAAATCATTGAAAGCGAAGTGACATGAAATAGAATTATATTAAAAAATAGGACAAGATCTCATTTTGTTATTCTCCTGCCTGTTTCTTATGACAAATATTAAATGGGAAAGTTGAAATTTCCATTTATAAATGGAAATTCTCTGAGGAAGCCAGCATCAATCTAAAGTGATTAGTTTTATTTGTCAGGAAACACTAGAAGACAAAAGCAGATCATGTTAGCTAGACCCTGGCTATCCAGCTCAGCATCAATAAAACAGTGCAAGGATCAGTCAGTAAGGGTACGTCTAGACTACATGGCTCCGT